>NC_090649.1:413012519-414212519 GCF_040937935.1 Hyperolius riggenbachi | reverse complement strand
TCTCAACACGATCATATTTCATCGTTAGCTCAATTCCTAAACTGTTGGTGTTCAGCCACTGTGTGTATTGTATTAGTTGCTGCTCTGTTCCCTCCCATATCCAAAATAAGTCATCGATGAAACGTTGCCAGTTTCTGACTTTTGAACTTTCCTGTAAACATAAAACTTCCCTTTCCCATTGGTCCATAAAAAATATTTGCCACGCTTGGAGCAAATTTTGCCCCCATAGCGCATCCAACCGCCTGCACATAAAAGCAACCCCCAAACCAAAAATAATTATGAGACAGTGAAAATGCAAGGAGTTCCAGAATGAACGTGATCTGTTCATCACCCAACATTTTGTGTTCTTTTAATGCTCTTCCAACAGACTCCAGTGCCTTATCATGCGGAATGATGGTATATAATGCCGTAACATCGGCTGTGACAAGAATCATTTGTTCACTAATGTGCATTCCATTCAGATTCTGCAAAAACTGTTTGGTGTCTCTAAGCAAAAATGGCAAAGAACTTACAACTGGTTGCAGAAACCTGTCTATGTATTCACCCACCCTTTGATTCAAGGAACCTATTCCACTAATGATGGGCCTACCAGGTGGATTATTTTGATCTTTATGAATTTTTGGGTTGATATACAAGACCGGAATACGGGGGGCATCTATCATCAGGTATCAAAATTCCGCATCTTTTAAGATCCCTTTTTCCAAACCACCCCTTAAGATCTTTCTCATTTTCTCCATATATTCACCTGTAGGATCCCCCTTTAGTTTTTTACATGTGATTGTATCATTCAATATATTATGCACTTCCCGTAGATATTGGTCATGGTGCATGATAACCAAAGTGATCTGTAATGGAGGACTTATTTTTATGCTGGAGGGACTAACAAACTTTTATCAATAGGCCTGCTGTTGTTGAGCGCTCCGCTGTTTATGTATACACATTGTCTTTTGAATGGGGATACACACACCCTTTTAGCGCAGCGATCCAATAAGATAACGGTTCTGAGCGGTTGCTAGATAAGAAAATTTTTATTCTGTTTAATGAGAGATTAATGAGGAGCGCATAATCAGTGTATTTTATTTACTTTATTCTAACAGTGTTAGCATTGTGCAGCAAACTCATTTGGGAATATTGAGAGCAATTATACAGGTGAGATTGATGCCTTTCTATGCTTCTATGCATCATGCTCTGGCCCAGGGGCGTCTCACCCACCAGGCAAGTATAGGCGGTTGCCTGGGGCGCCATGAGGTGGTGAGGCGCCATGAGGTGGTGAGGCGCATTCCCCCGCTGCTGCTACCGTGACCATGTTTTTTGTTTTTTTTTATATTATATTACCTCCCGACTCAGTCCCCGGTGCTCGGCACGCTACCATGTGCTCAGCAGTGCCTCCACCTCCACTTCTCCCCAGCCAATAGAGCAATCAATACTGCTCTTCTCTGCCAGGCTCCTTCTTTAAAGCCGTGCCCCTTCTTCTCAGTAGCCACACAGGTAAAGTGTTTACCTCGTGTGGCCCAGCCTTTAACTCCGCCCCACGCGAGTCAAACCAGGAGCCAGTGGCCAGCCAGCTTATGCCCCCGACAGTCTGACCCCCCACCTGTGTCACTGGCTGCACACAGACACTGGAGCGAGACAGCCAGGAAACAGATGCAGTCACAGAGAGAAGAATGTGATGTGTCTGTGTTGGAGCCCCACCCCCACACAAGACAGCAACACAGCCCGGGAGAAGGGACGTTTCTGCTCCAGAGTAGTGATGGGAATTCCGGCTCTTTTCAGAGAATCGGCTCTTCTGAATCGGCTCCCATTAAAGAGCTGGCTCTTACGGCTCTGAATCGGCTCTTCATTAAATATCACTAAACACCACTCAGAATCGGAGTAAAAGCCCCGCCCCCGTCTCCATGACAATTCCAGACTGCTTCTCTGACTGGGGCAATCCCTCCTGCTACTGCTCTGCTCCGCCCCATACACTCCTACAAGCTGCAAGAGGAGGACTACATCTCCCAACATGCCTCAGCGCCCTTTATTGCAGAGCAAAGCAGAGCTCTGTGGGGCGGCTGAGGCATCGGCTCTTTCAAAACTGAGAACCGGCTCTTGTCGTTCGCAGCAAAGAGCTGGCTCTTAGAGCCGGCTCGTTCGCGAACGACCCATCACTACTCCAGAGATGATAAGCTGCATGCACAGGCAGAAGAGAAGGTATGCAGGCAGGCTGCTAAGAACACTTCCTGTCCTGTGTGCAGACTCCCAGTACTGTTATAACTGCTAGAATGTGCCCTGCTCTTTTGATACTAGAGTTTTCTTTGAAAGCTGGTTAGGCTGTAGGCTGGTAAAGCTGTAAACCTGTGCTTTAGTACTCTGCTGTCTCTCCCTCTCCCCTCTCTGTTCCTCTGCCCCCTCTTCCATCTTATGCTGTCTCTACCCCTCTCTGTTCCTCTGCACTCTCTTCCATCTTATGCTGTCTCTCCCTCTACCCTCTGTTTCTCTGCACCCTCTTCCATCTTATGCTGTCTATCCCTCCCCCTCTCTGTTCCTCTACCCCCCTCTTACATCTTATGCTGCTTCTCCCTCTCTACTCTTTCCCTCTGCTCGGATTATGTGTATTTTCTGGTGAAACGCATCCACATTACGATTATTTTCTGACAACGCTGCCCCATTACGATTATTTTCTGGTGAAACGCTGCTGCCCTATGATTAATTTCAGGTGAAATGCTGCTGCAATAAGTGTATTTTCTGGTGAAACACTGCCACATTACGATTATTTTCTGGTGAATTACGATTCTGAATTACAATAATTAGTATTATTTTCTGATGAAACACTGACGCATTATGATTATGTTCTGGTGAAACGATGCTGCATTATGATTATTTTCCTGGGGGGAAGGGGCTGGGGGGGGGGGGGGGGGGGCGCCACAGGTTTTCTCGCCTGGAGTGACAAAATGACTAGAGACACCCCTGCTCTGGCCTGTTGCGATCTGGGGCTTGTAGTCCTAGGCTGAAGGCCGCAGCAGCTGGGGAGTAGCCGTGGAGGGCTATGGGTAATGTAGTTTGTAAGTAACCCATTAGGCGGAACTGGACCCAATCAGAAGACAGCTTAGAAATTACGCTGAGACAACTGGCGAATTACATTAATTGATACAAGGGAGCATGTGACCAGGGGGTGGGTATGTATAGCGTCTGCCGGCTCCCAGTGGCCAAGCTCCTGATGAGTCGGATGACGAAACTAGTAGGGCGTGGCCTGGAGAGCCGGTGAGACGCGAGAAACCTCGAGGGGAAAGATCTTTTACATGCGCAGTTTTTATGGAACAATTGTAAGTGCACTACTTTTTAGATATTTTGATAAATAAACGGAGTTATACTATGTCAAGCGTTTCTGAGCCTTAGATTCCCCGTTACTGGAGACAAATTGTGGAGGCAGAAGTCTTTTACATATTCGCCTGTTTGCTGGTCTGTGAGGGGTCGGCCATTCAATCTCGTGAGAGGCTCATTTATTTGATCGGTGGAGGCACGCTGGGTGAGAGTATTGGCTAAGAGGGGAGCACTGGTGGATACTGGATGTGTTGTAGTATGACGGTATCACACTATTGGAGTTTGTTTTTTCCACATGCTTTATGAGTGCAAGAAGATTGCCAACGAAGAGAGGAGAGATTAACTGGCTGGGCCAAACACTTGTATTGCTGATCTTGACTGATTAGCCATCATTTCTGGTGAGCGTATACTGATGATTATAAACGGATTGCTGAAGTGTGGGAACACTGGAGAAAATACAAAAGTGATCTGTATTGGAGGACTTATTTTTATGCTGGAGGGACTAACGAACTTTTATCAATAGGCCTGCTGTTGTTGAGCGCTCCGCTGTTTATGTATACACACTGCTGTATACTTGCCTACAAATATTGTGTCCAATGTAAACCTCATTAAGATTTTGTCTAAAATGTGTATCATATGTTGTGATTTCAGAGGGTGGACAGTTAAACCTTTTTTTAATTTCATAAAATGCCTGAATCATTAAAAATATGACTTACTTTACCGAGACACTCTGCAGAATGCATTAACATGTAACTACGATAGTTTCCCTTCTTTGCATTAAATGTAAGTGCCACTTTTGTTAAAGCATCAGGGACAGCCATACTATCCCAAGAAAAAAAACCACATATATAAGTAGATAACTACTTGTTCTACTTACATAATATATGTATTATACTATCCACGTTTTGATTTCAGTGAATTTTATAAAGTGAAAAAAGAGAATTCCCTCAGACTGAAACCAATCCTGATGTAATTTCCTCCCTTACTTTTTTTCTCCTAGAAACTGCACTGTCACATCTAGCTTGCTATGTAAACAGATGTGAGCACAAAAAAACAAAAACAAAACACCACATGTGAGCACACGATCAGTGAGGAGCAGGAATGTGGGAGGAGTGATGACAAGCTTCCTACTCATAGGCAATGTAAAAAATAGAGCAAGGCTGATGGAGATAAGATTTTTTCCCTGGTGCTTCCATGGCAGCATACTATGGGTTGTGGCCCCGCCCCTGAACCCTATTGGACACCATAACTATAAATTTGTTGAGAGTATCACCCACCAGTATTCTTTTTCCTTTGTCCTCCCCTTTGGACACTATTTCTATTTTCTTTCCTGCTCTTCATTTCTTTTTTTCAGTCCCCTTTCTACCCCAGGGTTTATCCCTTTCCCTGGGAAGTCTCTGCATGAGTACTAAATGTACCTCACATAGAGAGCCTGGTCTTCTGCTCCCGGAGATATACATGTGTGCTAAATGCATACGAATGAGCAATGCCTGCTTCAGTATCCTGTGCTAAATGCATACAGGTGAGCAATGCCTGCATCAGTATCCTGTGCTAAATGCATACAGGTGAGCAATGGCTGTATTACTTTCATGTGCTAGATGCATAGAAATAAACATCGGCTGCATTAAATTCATGTGCTAGATGCATACTAATGAACTATGACTGCATTACTTTCATGTGCTAGGTGCATACTAATGAACTTTGGCTGCATTAGTTACCTTCATGTGCTACATGCAATTACCTTCACATGCAAAACGCTTACAAATGAACTATGGCTGCAGTACTTGCATGTACTAAATGCATACAAATGAACTATGGCTGCATTACTTTCACGTGCAAATTGCATACAAATGAACTATGGCTGCATTACTTTCATGTGCAAGATGCATACAAATGAACTATGGCTGCATTACTTTCATGTGCAAGATGCATACAAATGAACTATGACTGCATTACTTTCATGTGCAAGATGCATACAAATGAACTATGGCTGCATTACTTTCATGTGCAAATTGCATACAAATGAACTATGGCTGCATTACTTTCATGTGCAAATTGCATACAAATGAACTATGGCTGCATTACTTTCATGTGCAAATTACATACAAATAAACTATGGCTGCGTTACTTTCATGTGCAAGATACATACAAATGAACTATGGCTGCATTACTTTCATGTGCAAGATACATACAAATGAACTATGGCTGCATTACTTTCATGTGCAAGATGCATACAAATGAACTATGGCTGCATTACTTTCATGTGCAAGATGCATACAAATGAACTATGACTGCATTACTTTCATGTGCAAGATGCATACAAATGAACTATGGCTGCATTACTTTCATGTGCAAATTGCATACAAATGAACTATGGCTGCATTACTTTCATGTGCAAATTGCATACAAATGAACTATGGCTGCATTACTTTCATGTGCAAATTACATACAAATAAACTATGGCTGCGTTACTTTCATGTGCAAGATACATACAAATGAACTATGGCTGCATTACTTTCATGTGCAAGATACATACAAATGAACTATGGCTGCATTACTTTCATGTGCAAGATACATACAAATGAACTATGGCTGCATTACTTTCATGTGCAAGATACATACAAATGAACTTTGGCTGCATTACTTTCATGTGCAAGATACATACAAATGAACTATGGCTGCATTACTTTCATGTGCAAATTGCATACAAATGAACTATGGCTGCATTACTTTCATGTGCAAATTGCATACAAATGAACTATGGCTGCATTACTTTCATGTGCAAATTGCATACAAATGAACTATGGCTGCATTACTTTCATGTGCAAGATACATACAAATGAACTATGACTGCATTACTTTCATGTGCAAATTGCATACAAATGAACTATGGCTGCATTACTTTCATGTGCAAATTGCATACAAATGAAGTATGGCTGCATTACTTTCATGTGCAAATTGCATACAAATGAACTATGGCTGCATTATTTTCATGTGCAAGATACATACAAATGAACTATGGCTGCATTACTTTCATGTGCAAGATACATACAAATGAACTATGGCTGCATTACTTTCATGTGCAAGATACATACAAATGAACTATGGCTGCATTACTTTCATGTGCAAGATACATACAAATGAACTATGGCTGCATTACTTTCATGTGCAAGATACATACAAATGAACTATGGCTGCATTACTTTCATGTGCAAGATGCATACAAATGAACTATGGCTGCATTATTTTCATGTGCAAGATGCATACAAATGAACTATGGCTGCATTACTTTCATGTGCAAGATACATACAAATGAACTATGGCTGCATTACTTTCATGTGCAAGATGCATACAAATGAACTATGGCTGCATTAGTTCCTGTGCTAAATGCATACAGGTGTGCAATGGCTGCATGAGTTACCAGCCTGTCTGTCCTTTTCCTCCCTGCTTTCTATCTGGTTCTGTCTCCGTCCATCCTTTCTTCCTCATCTCCTGACTGGAGTAGTCTCATGGTTTTGTAAATGCCAGTTCTCTGCTTTCTGCAGTGGCAGGACAGTGTGGATTGGTGGGGAGTGTTCACGAGCATGCAGGCGTGTATAGCACGCGCGCGCGAGTGTGAACTTCCTTATATAGGCCAGTAGCTTTTTCCTCTTTGCCCATACTTGGGTGATGTTGCAACCATCTTGGTTGTGGGCAGCTTGCTTCTAAGCATGCTCACAGCCTCCTGGAGGTTTAAGGAGTATCTAGCCTAATGTTGCTATCTGAAAATTGCAGGGACACTGCTAATACTCCTGTGAGAAGTCATTTTCTCCCAAGGGATTAATTTACTCTTCTTAAAAGTATCTTACAATAATATCCTTAAAAAAAAAACAAAAAAAAAACTTTCTTACTATTTAACTCTTGCAGCATATTCCTGCTGGAAATATGGCACGCAGCTCTAAAGACCAGACGGAAGCCCATAGAAAGGGGACTCTCGGGCAATGTTTAAAAAAAAAAAAAAAAAAAAAAAAAAAAAAAGGGTCATTGGGTGTTGCAAATACGAAATTGTGTCATATTGCAACAGGATCTGGATAGGATGGCTATATGGGCACATACATGGCAGATGAAATTCAATGTTGACAAATGTAAGGTCATGCATTTTGGACGTACTAATGGTCTAGCACCATACAAAATAAATGGGATACAGTTGGGGACATCAAACTTGGAGAAGGACTTAGGAGTACTCATTGACAACAAGTTAAATAATCGTACTCAATGCCAAGCAGCTGCAGCTAAAGCTAACAAAATTTTGGGATGCATTAAAAGGGAAATAAAAACTCGAGATGCTAGCATAATATTGCCCCTGTTTAAAGAGGAGCTGTTAGGTATAGGGTCTCAGAGAAAATAAACACATATATCAGTAGCTAAAGATTGGCTGTACTTACATTACATATGCATTTCACTGTCCACGTTTGGATTTCACAGATTTTGTATATAGTATATGCAGAGATAGATGCTCCTGACAGCTCATGGCAGGCTCCATGTTTGTGAAGCCAAATGTGTCGTCATGTCCTGCCTGCTTCTGATCACAGATAAGCTCGTTCTTGAACAACACGGTGTGCAGTGAATATTAATGAGCCATGTGGCTAGGAACAATAGCTGACTCCTGCAGTGTAGTCTGCCCGAGATTTATCAGTGCTTCGCGCGCTGGACTGATTAGAAGCTCCTGTACCGTCTCATTAGCAGCCGAGGGGAGGGCCCCAGAATGCTTTGCAGTTTAGCTGCGGCTTGCGTCTTTATGGGTCTATAACAGACTTTAAGATAAGCACACATCAAAGGTAACTGAAATGTTTATCTTCACTAATGGCTTTTGAGCTTCCTTCTAAACTGTTTAACACAGGAGAATAGAGGTTTAAATTAGCTTCTGCAGCCTGACAGTTACTCTTTAACTCTCTAGTAAGGCCACATCTGGAATATGGAATTCAGTTCTGGGCACCACATTACAAAAAAGATATTGCAGTTTTAGAGCAGGTGCAGAGACGAGCAACAAAATTGATGCGTGGGATGGAAGGTCTCACTTATCGAGAAAGGTTAGATAAACTGGGTTTATTTAGTCTAGAGAAAAGACGCCTTAGAGGGGATCTAATTAACATGTATAAATACATCAGAGGGCAATATAATACCTTGGCGGATGAGCTTTTTGTCCCTAGGCCTTCTCAAAGGACTAGAGGACATGATCTGCGCATGGAGGAAAAATGTTTTAGCCATTTATTTAGGAAAGGGTTCTTTACAGTAAGAGTGATTAAGATGTGGAATGCATTGCCACAGGAAGTCGTTATGGCAAACTCTATACCTGCATTTAAAGGGGGCTTAGATGCTTTCCTTGCGTTGAAAGACATCCATGGCTACAATTACTAGGTAATGCCTAATGATGTTGATCCAGGGATTTTATCTGATTGCCATCTGGAGTCGGGAAGGAATTTTTCCCTTTAGGGGCTAATTGGACCATGCCTTGTAAGGGTTTTTTCGCCTTCCTCTGGATCAACAGGGATATGTGAGGGAGCAGGCTGGTGTTGTACTTTATACTGGTTGAACTCGATGGACGTATGTCTTTTTTCAACCAAAATAACTATGTAACTATTTCAGCCCCTCTTGACCTAATAACACTGAAGATTGGCGTTCTCAAGAAAGTTCCTGACATCGTTGGCATTCACACTCTTCATGAAGATATTCTGATGACAGGAGTCATTGTGCTTGATTCGCAGGGGGTGGTGGCTGTTGGCGCGGTCGTTTTCGTGTGGGTTTTCACGTTTTTTGCACGCTCGCGGGTTTTTGCGCGTGGCGGTTTCGCGCACGGGCGTGAATTTTCACGCGAAATGGATGTCGGTTTCGCGTGGGGGTTTGCGTTTGCGCGTGGCGATGTTGTCGTTTCGCGCGGGGATGGCCGTGCTGGCGGTTGGCGCTCTTTTGTGAGTCAGGCCCATTGTCTGAATAAAGGGCATTCTAGAAGATCTCCTTCATCAAGATTGAATTGTCATTCTAGATCCAGGTCGACTCGACACACTCCGCCTCCACTGATCTCCAACCACTCGACAGGAAGATCAGCTTACTGGAAGTGTGGAAAAATGACAATGTCGGATAAGACTTGTGTGAATTGTTATACTGAAAATTCTGAAGACAAATCTGAAGGCTCCTTTTAGAATGTTACATCTTTATGAAGCAAGCAGTAAGAGGGGAAATGCGTTCCCAAGCGCCAGTTGCAGTTTTGTCAACTTCACAGAATGACAGATCTTTCCAAGTCAAATCTAATCAAGAGGTTGTTTCTGAAGCAGAAGGTAATGGTATTTTCCACTAAAGAACCTTTTACAGTGGAAAGAACCAGAAGATCCTTCCATAGAAGTAGGTTAATATTATCCACATCTTACCGAGGTTGGACTTGCCTTTCCTTTAATGAAAGAAATCATAAGAGTGATTCTTGAAGAAATGGGCAAAGTCGATAATAAACAGGAGGAACATCTGGAGATATTCCTCAAGATAGAAGACTCAAGTTACAAAGATTTGTACAGAGAAATCCATTCCAGCAAAGATTCAGGAATTTTTGTTCCTATAAACCAGATGAGAATTAAACAAAAAATAAATAAATTCAAATTTCTCAGTCAGCCCTCTAAGGCAATCAAGATTGCTCCAGCTAATCGACAAACCCAAGGAAAGTCCTTTTGGGTCCCCATCCGTCCACACTTCTGGGGGCGGGGTTTCAAGCAATCTCTGAGGGTTATCGGTGGAGATTTAAATCACTCTGCAAGATATGTTTATGCCTACCCGGAGAGAGAAGTCTGTCGTCTTTAATATGCCAATTCATAGTGCAAGATGCAGTACTGGAGGTACCTTGCTCACAGAGAGGCAAAGGGATGTACTCTCCTCTGTTGTTTGGCAAGAAAACAGGAGTTTGGCAACCTTTCGTAGATCTGGAATATTTTAAACCAGTACACACTGCTTCCAAAATACAGGATTGAATCTCTTCAATCCATTATCCTGACAGTCCAATAAAACTATTTTCTAGTTCCAATAAAGTTAAAAGATATTTATGTATTCCCACACATCCTTAGTATCAACAGTTTGTTTGGTTTGCAATTAAAGACATTCATCTTTCAGCAAGAAAATGTCTTCAAATCTTGGGACTGTTAGCAGCTACAATAATGATGAAGTGGCCACACTGGCACATGATGCATTTTTCAACTCCCTTTCTTATATTAGTGGGGCAGAGTGTCTCTACAACATAAAACCGGTGATTTTACACATCAATGAAGAATTCTCTTATCTGGTGTTGCAATCAGGATTATTTACTCAATGGATTCTGATTCTGTCTCAATTGACTTATGTTTCAGGGATGCTGGTCTATTGGGAGGGGGTGCATGGTGCCAAAACCAGGTGGTTCAGTCCAGATGGCCATGTCACCCCTTAACAAACAATTCAAATCCTTTGGAATTAAGATCCGCCTATTTAGCCTTTCAAGCTTTTGCACATCTTCTAGTAGGGAAAACCGAGTGCAACAGGACAGTCAATTATACCACAATTTTCTCCCGGATTTATTGTCAAGTAGCAGTGGGAATAGATGCTCTGTCCCAGTCTTGGCCGCCTCCTGCTTCGGTACGCTTTTTCTCCAGTACCAATAGTCTTTCGGTTTCTGAGGAAATTTAAAAAGGAGAAATCAAAAGTTCTTTCAATAATTCTATACTGGCCGTACAGACTGTGGTTTCCACTTCTTCTTCTCCAATTATCTCAGACGGAGCCAATGTTTCTCTCGGTCTGTACGAAACTGTTGTCTGAGCCATGGTTATCTCAATCAGCACCTCCACAAATTTTGTCTGGTAGCCTGTATATTTAAGGGGAGAGGTTAACTAAGTTGGGATGTTCCAAGACAGCAAGTAAAGTATGAACAAATGTGGTATGCCAGAAAGTCTGGAACCGGTTTCAAGACTTTGTTTCTGGAGACAATTTTGATCCATTCTCCCCATCAGTAAATAATACTTTAGACTTTCTTCAGGCGGGATTTGACCTTGGTTTTAGCTACAATACCTTGAAGGTCCAGGTGACGGCACTGTTCTCATTTTCTGGAGACATGTGGGCCTTAAATCCATTGCAGCAATTCTTAAAGGCAGCTCTTAAAATGAAACCTCCTAGAAGAAATGTATATCCCAAATGGGATTTAATGTTGCTGTTGGATTAACTTAGTTTTCCTCCGTTTTTATCCTATGGAAGGCTGTCTCATGTCAATAATATCTGCTAGAAGAATGTCAGAATTGCATGCTCTAGGTTGTGAAGATCTAAGCTTTTATCATGATCAAGCTACCCTAACACCAGTGATGAACTTTTTACCAAAAGTGGTATCAGTGCTCTACCTAGATAATGATTGTCTTTATCAAAGAAAAAAGGGTAAAATCCAATCTGCCTCTAATACATCCTCTGGACGTGTCATGCTCTTTTAAAAGATATCTGCAGATCACAGAATCTTTCAGACAGTCAACCCATCTCCTGTTAGTTTCTTCTGGTTACAGAAAAGGTTAAGAAACACCTTACAGGATGTTAGCGGCTTGGATTCGGGAATTCATCTGCTGTGTGTGTAAGGCTAAGGTCTGCCTGGCCAGACATCAGCTCACTCAACCAGAAGTATAACTTCATCGTGGGCATTTCTTGCCGGTGTCATCTACAGCCACAATCTTTAAAGCTGCATGGTCCTCGACATATACTTTTGTTGAATATTAGAGGTGACCCTTCAGTCCTTAGCTCTTCAAATGTGGGAAAATCAATTAATTTCTGATCCTACTAATGTTAAAAAATAGTGTTACTTTACCCTCCCTGTTTGTTCTTGCTAGTTAAATCCCATAGTATGCTGCCATGGAAGCACCAGGGAAACAGGAAAATGAATACTTACCTATCGGAAATTTTCCTTTCCTGGTGCATTTCCATGGCAGCATACGAACCCACCCTCAAAACGGGGAGGACTATAGTTACTAGAATACTGGTGGGTGATACACAACAAATTTATAGTTATGGTGTCCAATAGGGTTCAGGGGCGGGGCCACAACCCATAGTATGCTGCCATGGAAATGCACCAGGAAAGGAAAATTTCCGATAGGTAAGTATTAATTTTCCTGTATACAGCAGAAACATTTCTGAATAGATTGGAGTGCTTGAAAAGCAGGGTAAGGTTGCAGGATGCAGATTAAACACAGAGCAGTGGGTAAATGGAATTGGATTTTGTGGCCGACAATCCCTCTTTAAGAAAAAAATAACCCATCCTTCCAGATAAGTGTTACACATTTCAATGATTTTAGAGAAGATTAGTCCAATTTCTTAATTGATGTCGCCGACAGGCATCAGGACCCAATCCCTCGGGTAACATCACTGGGCCGAGGCTGTACTAATGCATAGTCAACCTATATGTTCTGGTGCAGGAATTTGGGGAGTGGGGGGGTTAGAGGTGTGGGGCAGGCGTGACTCCTGTGGCGGGAAGGGTGAGCAGGAAGAAAAAAAAACCATCATCCATCGCTTGAATTGATCTGCCTGTCGGATTGCTGGCCGGGCATTCAGGGGCTGCTGTACACACATTCCATATTATTGGTATGGCAGCCTCAGTTGACTTTAATCTAGTGTGTTTATGAGCTCTTACATAGTTCTGATGTTTATCTATAGTTTATCTGCAGCCACAACCTGTGGCAGAGACTTCTAGTCCATCATGTGACACATCACCCGCTGTGTACTCTGTAGCTGAGTTTACCTAAGTAGAAGCTACCGGCAAACTGAATCATGAATATATAAAATGAATAAGCTGGTTGCATCTTTCTTTGGAAGGGAAGGTTAGGATCCATTCACATCTCCTGTGTTGCTGATCAGTGCTCACGCTTTGCCCCCACACTACCGCTGGCCACACCTTTCAATTCAAATAATAAGAATTCATAATGTTTGAATAGCACTTTTATTCCAATGAATACAAAGCCCTGCATTCATTTTACATATGAATATTCACAGCAATAGTAGCTAATTGTTAGCAGTACTAGTTATCACGGAATAGCCGCTAATTCTAGTGACTAGTCAGAGCGATTGACTAATATGCTTAGCAAGATAGAGCCCTGGCAAAAAGCATCTTTGAAAGTTATGCCAGGGATTCTCATTGGTCCACTTAAGGTGCTCATTCATGGCACAATTTTTTCTTCAGATGCGATCTTTCAAAACAATTTCATGCTTTAAAGTATTCGGAAAGGTAATCCTCAATGGTTTCCATAAATGGGTCGATTAGGGCAGAGTTCCCCAATCCTGTCTTCAAGTACCTCCAACAGTACATGTTTTACAGTAAACCACAAACATGGACAGGTGAGGTAATTAGTGTCTCAGCAGAGCTGATTAACCAGCTGGGCGGTATGGACGAGCTCAGCTCGTCCATCACCGCCGGAGGCTGCCGCTCAGGCCCTGCTGGGCCGATTTTCATGAAATAAAGAGCAGCACACGCAGCCGGCACTTTGCCAGCCGCGTGTGCTGCCCGATCGCCGCCGCTCTGCGGCGATCCGCCGCGAGCAGCGGCGAAAGAGGGTCCCCCCAGCCGCCTGAGCCCAGCGTAGCCGGAAAAAAAAGTTCCGGCCAGCGCTAAGGGCTGGATCGGAGGCGGCAGACGTCAGGACGTCGGCTGACGTCCATGACGTCACTCCGCTCGTTGCTATGGCGACGATGTAAGCAAAACAAGGAAGGCCACTCATTGCGGCCTTCCTTGTTTATTCTGGGCGCCGGAGGCGATCGGAAGAACGCCTCCGGAGCGCCCTCTAGTGGGCTTTCATGCAGCCAACTTTCAGTTGGCTGCATGAAATAGTTTTTTTTTAATTTAAAAAAAACCCTCCCGCAGCCACCCTGGCGATTTAATCAGAACGCCAGGGTGGTTAACTACCTCTGTCTATTTCCACAAAACAAGCACCGTTGGTGGGCCTTGACGACAGAGTTGGGGAACACTGGATTAGGGCATTTTATCTCTTCCTACTCGGTTGTAAAATCCAACATTCGGATTGATTACATTTTCTGTTCCAATTAACCATAGAATCGTTTTACATTGATTTTCACTACACACTGCATTCTGCTGTACAATTCAATCATAAAAATCCTTTCCAAAGATCGTATCTGATGAAAATTTGTACCCTTAATGGGCACCTTTACGAAGGACTCTCCTTGGACCAACGGGTAGGGACGATCAATGAGATGCAAATATTTCCAAGTTCATGCAGGATTATGTAAATTGTGTATGCAAATATATGCAGATTAAAAGTGGACTAATCAAGTCCAACCAAGGTTTAAAGAGACACTGAAGCGAAAAAAAAATATGATATAGTGAATTGGTTGTGTACTATGAATAATTACTAGAAGATTATCAGCAAAGAAAATATTCTCATACTTTTATTTTCAGGTATATAGTGTTTTTTCTAACATTGCATCATTCTATAATATGTGCAGATTACACAACACTCAGCATTTAAAATGAGTTTTTCAGAGCAGTCTGTGAAGTAATGACCTCTCCTCTAGCAGAGGAAAAGTAAATAGTCCAGGAACAGTTGAGATAATAAAAGTCAGATAACAGCCCTCTCCACGACTAACTTAGTCGGAGAGCTTAATGGCTTGTTTGCATAGAGATAACAACTGGAGTTTCTCAACTCTTCCTGTACTGGAAACAATTAGACTGATGTATCTGATCTTAATGTTTTATTTCTTAGCTGTGTTACACATACAAATCATAATATCATTTTTTTTCCCGCTTCAGTGTTTCTTTAAACGGATTGTTCCATTTTCAAGCTGTGTACATTTGCATACAAAATGTACATAATCCTGCATGAACTCTGAAATATTTGCGTCTCATTGATCATCCCTACCAATGAGGAGACCCAATGGGAATATGAGGATGTTTTTCTGTGTTCTATTGGGGCGATATTGCATCAGAGACAGGGTGGAGGAGCAGCTCTTAATTCAAGCTCTTAGAAGACCAAAGGCAGAAGAAAAGGGCCTGAAAACCAGGAAGCCGATATTCAGACATGCAACCCTATTAGCAACTAGTTGTAAGCAATTCAGTTGGCTGTGTGACATGGTACTTTCCACTAAAATTCAAGTTTTTTTGCACATCTTTATTTGTGCACAGGTTTTCCAGGCACCATGTGGGTTTGCATGTAAAAACATGTTTTCCACAGCAGTTCCAATGTCTCTGGTCCCTTAAGGACCAGAGACTTTTTTTTGTTAAAAAACGGGGCTCACCAACGTCACTAAGCACAGACAGTTGCTGCAGCCCACTCGCCAATCAGTGCCAGGCAGCGCTGAGGGGTGGATCGGGTCTCCCTGTGATGTCACGACGTTCGTCGCCATGGCGACGGGGGAAGCCCTCAAGGAAATCCCGTTCAGAACGGGATTTCCGGACGGGTCATTGCGCCGGCGGCGATCGGAGGGCAGGGAGGGACGCCGCAGGGAGTGGGGGGGGGTTGGGATAGATCATGTAGCTATCGCTAGGCTAGCTATATAAAAAAAAGTGCAAAAACGTTCCCGCGGCCGCAGGGCTGCGGGAATCAGAACGCCAGGCAGGTTAATACAGACAATCCTTCTCTAATACATCCTCTGGACATGGCAAGTTCTTTAAAAAAAAACAACAAAAAAAAACCAGTCAAACCATCGCCTGTTAGTTCCTTCTGGTTACAGAAAACGTAAAGAATTATCTTCCAGAACGATATCGGCTTGAATTTGGAAATGTATCTGCAGTGCATATAAGGCTAAGGGGCTTCTTCCACCTGGTCAGACATCAGCTCACTCAACCAGAAGTATAGCTTCATCATGGGCATCTCTTGCTGGTAAATCTACAGCCACAATCTGTAAAGCCCCAAGATGGTCTTCAGCACATACTTTTGTAAAACATTATCAAGTTGACCCTTCAGTCCTTAGATCTTCAAATGTGAGAAAATTAATAATTCCTGACATAGTGTATTACTTTACCCTCCCTGTTTGCGCTTTCTACTTTAATCCCATAGTATGCTGCAGGGCCGGGCCGAGGCATAGGCTGGAGAGGCTCCAGCCTCAGGGCGCAGTGTAGGAGGGGGAGCACAATTCATTCAGCTGTCATTCCTAATTGTGTTTGAAACGGAAAGAAATAAGAAAAGGGGATACATAGCAGTGACTGCAAGCCAGATAACTAGATATTAAGGTGTTGGGGAGGTTGTGGGCACTGTGGCGCCTCTTAGTCTAATAGCAATCAGTGTGTGACGACTGGGGTGGCACTTTGGTGTCTCAGCCTTGGGTGCTGGAGGACCTTGTCCCGCCTCTGGTATGCTGCCATGGAAGCACCAGGGAAACGGGAAAATGAATACATTTTGCATTTCCATGGCAGCATACAAACCCACCTTCAAAACGGGGAGCACTATAGTTAATACAATACTGTTGGGTAATACTCTCAACAAACTTATAGTTATGGTGCCCATTGGGGTTCAGGGGGCTGTGCCAGAACCCATAGTTTGCTGCCATGGAAATGCCCCAGGAAAGTAAAATTTCCTGTAGCTAAGTATTCATTTTCCTATTTATAAAGAAATCAAAACAACCAAGTCTAAGGTTCTCAGCAGCATGATTCTTCAGTGCTGCATTACTAAAGTGGTAGAACGGACCTTCTCTCTATCCCTGAATCCAGCTGCTGAGAGTGTTTATGGCCCAATTGCGGGAATATGAGCAGTTGCTGGTTACAAAGGCAAATAAGAAAATCCTGTTATCAAAACAGTGTAGTGGGGGTGTCTTGACATCCTATGGAAAAAAGGCACAGGAGACAAAAGACGGGAGCCCAATAGTGTAGTATGTCAATTGTAGCTGAAAAAATAAGTAAGGTACTACTTACAAAGGAGGGTTGCAAGGGGCAATTGACCACAGGAAGCAGGTGGAGACCATAAATCAGACTCCACTCGGGGTGGTCCTCGATTGGACCTGGATGTGGTCGCTCTCTTGAAGAAAAAGGGGACAGGTGTCCACCATGGTAGGAACCATGTGTGTTTTGTCCCCACTCCTCGGATAGGTAATGTACGGGGGTGTACTTATGCACAATGAGGGAAAGAGGTGCCTTATGTAAAAGCTTCTAAATACTGTTTAAAATCGAAAAGGGAAACAAGGTAGCTTACCTCAATGACGAAAATCTTTGTAATTTACAAAAGATTTTTATTTAGCACAGGCAACACGTTTCACGGGTCCGAGTCCTCCCTATGCTATATGGATTTTTATCATTTGGCACTGTTATTGGCCTGAGGAAGCAGGCTCAGACCCGCGAAACGTGTTGCCTGTGCGAAATAAAAATGTTTTGTAAATTACAAATATTTTCGTCATTGAGGGTAAGCTACCTCGTTTCCTTTTTCGATTTTAAACTGTTTTAAGAAGCTTTTATATAACCCACGCACCTCTTTCACTCATAGTGCTGATACGAATTTGGTGATCAGTGTGGTTTACTGCTACATTTTGAGGTCCTACATTTAGCACGCAAACTGCTCACCAAGCAACGGTACAGGTACCTACCTGTACTGACAAGGCCGGTTCAAGTAACAATCCGGCCCTAGGGCAAAATTAGCCTGGGGGCGCCCGAACAGACACCCCCGACCAAAAAGCGTCATTAGAGGCCCTTTGTTGCAGCCAAATTTCCCTCCTGGGCCCCTGAGCTGGCTACTGACCCTCCCCCAATCAACTCCCAACTTAACAGACTCTGCAGAGTCCCTGGGGAGCAACAGTTAAGATGGGGAAGGACACCTTGGGGGCCCCTACAGGCTCTAGGGCCCAGGGGCAATTGCCCATTTTTTCCTATGGTAGCACAAGTGGAAATGGGCCTTTAGGTTTCCAAATATGGTGCTCACATTGTAATATGTTTTTGTACGTTTTATCAGAAGTAAATGTACAGAACATTGACTATTGCAGTACAAAATTGTTTAACAAATAACATATTTTGGTAGTAATAGTGAGCATCTTGTTGTACAAGAGGATAAACATTTTTGTATACAGTTATCATCCTTAATGAGTACGCTGTAAAGAGATAGGTGCATCCCCATTGTATTGGCAACTCAGGGCTGGGGAAGCTCTACTGAGTGGAAAGTGTTTTATTGTGGTTCCGGCCTTCAAGTGAAAGGCAGAACGTGCTTAAATGACTCATAACTCAGTTTAGCCTATGAAGGTATGAGGTCAATGATTCCACCTTGTAAAGTAAGGTTGAGGAGGAAGCCATGGTAGAGGCACCTGGAGAGGCCGTACGTCTCTTTTTTTTTTATATATAGCCTTTTCATTCTTGCATTGAAGACTAAAGAGGGCCATACAATAGTCAATTTTAACAGAAGATCATCCTTCTCCGATCATTATCTGATCAAAGAGGGATCTATCTGCTCGATTCCCTCCACACACTGTACACAGATATTTCAATTGATTTCAGCATGAAATCTTTGAAAATCTGCGAGTTTCTGTCGGGTCCCAGTCCCCCTCCCCCCAAGCTATGTGGCTCTCACCTGTTCGCCGTGTGGTCCCAGTCTTTGCTTCTCATCGCCAGCTGCTCCGTCTTTTTCACTTGCGTCTCCCCGGGAACCTGTGTGATGTAATCCAGGAGACAGACACTAGGGGCATTAGGACCACTAGAGGCCCTTAGTGCCTATCCCTTGCATTACGTCATACAGGCCCTGAGGACATGAAAGTGAAGAGGACCCCAGGGAGAAGCAGAGACCAGCGGACAAGTAAGGTACCTTCATCGGTCAGCAAATCGAACACCACTAGTGATGCGCTCCCGATCCACCGCCAATCGACCAAAAATTTTCCATCTGGACTGATCGACCCAATCGAGCACTTTTGCCCATAATTCACTCAATTGATCAGGCCATATACTACCCCGCTGTCAGCCGAATTACGCTGTTTTTAAAGTAATTGGTGCTGTCTTTTAAAGGTGCCCACTTTACTCAGTATAATAATAACTAAAAAATAAATAAAATAATCACAATGTCATCCATTTTCCCTGCACTGCAATAGTCCAGAAATGCTGATTGATATAATGCATGATTCTTTAAAATACTGCAAGAGGCAAAATCTTAGTGAATTGTCATGCAGTTTTTTTTGGGAAATTACCAAATCATTACAGCATAGAGTAGTAGGAGTGTCTCAGCCACCCCCCCCCCCCCCCAAAAAAAAAACAGTAGCCCAATATGTTTTCATATACGGGATATCAATAGGGTAATTGTACTACTCATGAAGGCGGGTTGCAGGGGGCAACCAACCACAGGAAGCAGGTGGAGACAACAAACCCGACTCCACTTGGGGTGGTCCAGCTGGACCTGGATGTGGTCGCTCTCCTTGGTAAAAGTGACAGATTATTGCTAAGCCATGTGTGGTCTTTCTAGTCCCATCCAACAAGGTATGTTCAGGGGTACGTAAAGCACAATTTGAGTTGTTAAAATCGAAAAAAATGAGGTGGCTTACCTCAAGGACGAGATCTTTGTATAGACAAAGAAATATTTATTTAGCACAGGCAACGCATTTCACAGGTCTTTAGAGGTCATTGAGGTAAGCCACCTAATTTTTTTCGATTTTATCTGGTTTTTAATTCAATTTTATTCACACTGGGGCGCCTCTTTACCCAAATTGTGAAACTATTACTGTGTGTGTGCGCAAATCTTAGTGAATTCGGAAATAAAAAAAAATCTAACACACCGCATAAGGAAAATTAGTGGACATTACATTTTTACCAAACTTGTCTAGGTGAATTGAAGCAAATAAGTCTTGCATGCAAATGTACTGCAAAAAAAAGGTGTAATTTAAATTTGTTCCATTTTCCTAAAACCAGCAGCTAGCTGCTGACTTGAATGTAAAAGTGATTTTAATAAACATCATACTGCAACAGATTATAGAGCAATGGTGTTACCTATATTTTGTAGTGAATAAGCTTTATTTTAATATATTAAAAAATGTATTTACTTACCGCATGTCAGTTGTTGCAGGCTGGCAATGCAGAGCATTACATACAAGATTAAGTTGGTTAATAGTCCCTCCATTGAGAAATGGGGATACGGCAGCTGTTAATGCCTCTTCTGTTGCCTCACCAGAGTTATGGGTTTTGCTAAAAATCCTAAAGAGCAGCACTATGTAATACCTGTGTACATCAGAGAACCCTACAGATTCCTATGGCGCAGCAGCAGCACACGCTCCCCTGCCGCCACATGGCAGAATGAGCTTCTTCCAGCAGGATGACTTCTGCAAATAAACTTGATTGAGGTTTTGTAAATATTTAGATTTTCTGTTTGAGTTAATGCTACATAACTTGTCTTTGCCTATTATCCTATTTCGTTATAGTATTAGATATAAACATCACCCAAAAAAGCAATTTAATAACAGGTGGACACAGTGGTGTAGAAAGAGGGGGTACAGAGATTGTGACTGCAAAGTGTCCCCTGAGTCACTACATTGGCTCTTTAATGCTGTTACGGTTGTAATTGTCACAACAGATCCTTTATTACAGACATAACTCATTAAACTTAAAGAAAACCTGTACCCTCCCTTCCCCTCTGATGGTTACTTCCCCCAGGAGGGGGAAGCCTCTGGAATCTGGATCCTAACGAGGCTTCCCCGACCTACCCCGTCTCAGCAATCCAGCGATGCGACCTCCGAACAATGGCGAGATAAATATTTACCTACCGCGATCCAATGCAGGTGCAGCTCTTCATTCGGGTAAGGCGGAAACAGCCGAGCCCAATCGTATCCACTCTACTGGTCCTTTGTGCCTGCGCAGTAGAGCGGATCGATCTGGCTTGGATATTTCCGCCTTAGCCAGAAGAGACGCTACTGCGCCTGATTGCGGTAGGTAAATATTGCTGCGCCTGCGCAGTAATTGTCAGGCTTTGCCGAGGAAGTTTTTGGGGAGCCAGCACTGGATTCCCCCAAGCTTTGGAGCACGGGGGCATTGGGACCCTGAGGCTTCCCCCTCCCAAGGTAAGTATCCCCCAGAGGGAGATTTTTTTTTTTTGTTTCGTTTTGTTAAAGAGTCCATTTAATTCAAATGTACAGATATACCAACAAAGTGGCAGAGAAAGCTAGTCTCACCTTAATTTAGGACTCTAGGTTCCCAGACTTCAAACGACCAGCAGGATAATGTAGTGTCCACTCCAATGGTCTGCGTGGTCCAGTTGGTGTCTGGAGCAAATGTGTTTCAACCATATGCTATATGGGAAATGCATCCGGTTTCCAGGGAAAATATAAAACAGGCAGCACAAAAGTGCCGTCCGCTCATTGCAACGGATCTGTTGCAGACTGACTGATTTATAACATATGCTAGGCATACATGGATAGATTCTCCCTTATCAATCGAGCCGCTGATGGCTCGATTGATAATATCCGGCAGGTCCGATGACCCGTCGGATAGATTCCCCGCTCGATCCCTGTGGGCGGACAATAGCGGGGAATCGAACGGCTGATAAGGCATGCCCGCGGGGACGAGCAGGAATCGATTCGCGTGGACGAGCGGTGACGCGCTGGCTCGATACCGCCGCATAAACTGTCCGTGTATGCCCAGCAATAGGCTCCATTCACTGTGGAGTGGGAACATAACCTAAATGCACTCTTTGAGCAGAAAACACAAACTAAACAACTGTTTATCAGCGGTCCCTGACCTGATAAAGGGTCTCATCAAAACAGGTTTATAACAGCCTTGGAGAACAGAGTGCTTTTTTTTTTAGCGATTTTGGAGTTTTGATAATCGCCAGCGCTTTTAAAAATGCTTTGCTAATGAAAGTATAAGGAGGTGAGCCCACTAGAGCTATTGCGATTTTGAAAATCGTAAACGCAAGACATGCAGCATTTTGTGAGCGTTTGAGCTCTAATCTAAAGCATAAGGGCCTGTTCACACTTATAATCGCAAAGTGGGAGTGATTTTCCCGCGATTAACGCGGAAAAAAATCACTGGACACTGCGGCGGTTTTGGCGCGATCGCGATTCACGCTAAACACGATCGCTAATAGCCGCCAAACCGCTGCATGTAGCGCGTTTGCGGTTATCGCTAACCGCAAATGCGGCAGTGAGAACACTGCCACTTGCTACAATGTATAGCGGTTTTTAGAAAACCGCTAGCGGTTTGCAATGAGCGGGAATCGTGCGATTCCCGCTCAGGTGAGAATGGGCCCTAAGAGTTACTTTGGTACTTATCCGTTAGCCGGGCGCATCCGGCAGGTGGCGCTGTTGATGTTAATTCCAATCATAATTACTTCACGTCAACCTGTGAATGTAAACCGCCGGATGCGCCCGGCTTAAACAGATCAAGCCGCCAGCTTGCTTCGTGAGTGTCTCGCTCTCCTCCCCCTCTTGCCCTCTCTCGTATGAGCCTTGGGGAGGGGACATGCGTGTCCCCCCAGAGTCGTTCGTCGCGGCATTGCGACGAACGACTCTGGGGGGACACACATGTCCCCTCCCCAGTGTTCTATAGGAGAGAGGGCAAGAGGGGGAGAAGAGCGAGACACGAAGCAAGCCAGCGGCTTGATCTGTTTAAGCCGGGCGCATCCGGCGGTTTACATTCACAGGTTGATGTGAAGTAATTATGATTGGAATTAACATCAACAGCGCCACCTGCCGGATGCGCCAGGCTAACGGATAAGTACCGTTACTTTAATCACCAGAAAACTCAGCACAAATCGCCAACAAAGTGCTAGCGACTGCGCTGTGATTCCTAGTGTGCCCCTGGACTAATGCAGATTATAGTCAGATCATCTCTTCACAGCGGTATAGTGCACTGAGCTTGAGTGAGATGCTCTGGGGGGAAAGAGGCTCACCATTTCATATGCCTCCCCAGACTTCGAGTACACACATTTGTGTATTGAAGCGAGAGGGATATGGAGGCTGCCGTATTTATTTCCTTTAAAACAATACCAGTTGCCTGGCATCCTGCTGATCTCTTTGGCTACATATGTATAAATCACACACCTGAAAAAAAGCATGCTGCTAATTCCGGTCAGGCTCTGTCAGAAACACCTGATCTGCTGCATGCTATGGTCTAGAGTCTATGGCTAAAGGTGAGTACACACATCGGATTTTTCCAAACGGCCGTTCGTTTGGATGTCAAATCGGGCGTGTGTACAAACGGTCATTCAGCTGAAAAGACTGGTTTTGACGGATCTGCTTGTCTCAGCATGAGAAATATTGGCCAGAGAGGAACAGGTGTGGGAGGGGAAAACAGGAGGGAACGAGGCTGCAGACAATCAGCCTGCATTAGTTAAGCATGAGGGGAAATAAAGGAAAAAAAAAAAAAAAGACAACCCAGCATGCCCTGTAACTTCCTTTGTGTGTCAATGTACCAAATAAGAGTCAGGTAAATGGGAATGATCATTTATCAACAAGAAAAGGAATACTGATTTTTAACTTTTGGATTGCCTGGTTAGCATCCCTATTACTATGCCAGACAGTTACACTTTAACTGGAAAAGGGCAATTCAAAAACAGTGATGTGGTTTTGTGGCCACTGTAGCCAGCACTGTGTATACATGTACAGTGGCCAAAGCCCCACCACTCTATACAGGCTCTTTATTATTTATTTATTTATTGTATTTATAAAGCGCCAACATATTACGCAGCGCTGGACATTAGTTTAGGTTACAGACAATATTTAGGGGTGACATACAGCAAAATGACAATACCTGAATACAAGAAAGACCAGATCATGCAGCACAGTATGAGTACAAGGTAATGCTTAGTCACTGGATGGAGCATGGATATTAGGCAAGTTAGGTTCACTCAGATGCATAGCATGGGTTCACAGTAACGGAGGTGCATGATCAGGTAGGACACAAAAGGAGGAGGACCCTGCCCAAAGGCTTACAATCTAGAGGGAGAGGTAAGGACACAAAATGTAGGGGACCAGGGTTCAGCTGTGGGTTTAGAGCACTTGTGAGGGGTAGTAGGCCAGAGTGAAAAGGTGAGTTTTGAGGGCTTTCTTGAAGATGTTGAAGGAGGGGTTGCCCTAATAGGCTTTTAGGAACGAATGTGTGCTATATCATATGCTAACAAGTTAGGGTTAATCTCCCTTTGTCATACTGGTAGAGTAGCCAATCAGGGTTCAGAAGACATTTGTGGTGGCATTGAAAACCATTGCTATTTCAATTTAAGAAGCTTTTTATAATAATTAACAAATGATACAACTATAGTCAAGGAAGGGAGTTTTTTTTTTTCTTTTGGACTTCAGCATAACCTCTTGCCCGGACTTGCAACAGAATGACTTCATAGCCATGCTCCTGTGTCCCCGGGCACCAGCTCACATCATAGTCCAGTTAAATAAATAACTCTACTTCCCAGACAAACTCCAGATTTAGGAAGGATAGATCCTACAATGCCACTCAGAAAACAAGGCAGCATGTCGCTTTTCCATTGATCAATTATCAGTTTCCTGGCCGTAAGCGAGCAGATATGTAATGACATTCTTCGATCTTTTCCTCTTTTCCTTTTAGTCTGACCGAACAAAGCCATTATTTCATCTACTACAAAATCTGGGTCATAATTATGCCTATTAAAGGATTCTATGTCTAACCAGAAACCCCTAATCTTATCTTATTGTTTATAATTCTGCCATCATGTTCCACATCTCCAGCAACCCCAGTTTGACCAGCTCCCGTTCCTCCCTCTTTCAAGAGTTTGACCAGCTCCAAGCTCCTTTCCAATTCTATATACCTCTACTTCCACCAGATTCTTCGATAGAACAAGATTTTGTATGAAGTGCCCAGCCCTTTATTTGGCACTATGCCCTTGCTAACCCAAATTTCAAATTCATTATGTCCTCTTCTTAGCTGTCCTCTCCTTTCGAGTGTTTTTAGAAAACAACATATTTGGAGTTTCCCGGGGAGTTGATGGAACAGCTATTCCATTCAAAATAGCTACTATTGGGATATTTTTGATTTATATTATCCCCCCAAACCAGCTCAAGGAAAGACCAGGGACAAAATTAGAATTATTCCTTAGGGTCTGGAGTAGAGTTTGACCCTTTTTTTCCATCCTGTTTCATTAAATCCAACATTGCTGTCAACATCGGATTTATAAAGGGGTGGGATGTAGTCACTGCAAGCTTTAGAATATTGTTCAGAAAACAAGAGGAGACACAGTCCGGGATCCACCCAGGAAGCTTCAATTACCGCTCACCATTTCTTTTTCCCTGAGCACCACCAGTTCAAGATCCTTTAGGCTGGTTTGCTGCATAGTATCAAGCTTTATCTGGTGCAGCTAGACCTCCTTCCTCTTTGTTCGGTAACAATATGTGATTTTAGAGGGCTTATTAGACTATATACATTTTTAAATAGTCTATGTAAAGCCTGGAACCACACTCTGGGGCTTCTAACTGGAATAT
Organism: Hyperolius riggenbachi; assembly: GCF_040937935.1. Lineage (NCBI taxonomy): Eukaryota > Metazoa > Chordata > Amphibia > Anura > Hyperoliidae > Hyperolius > Hyperolius riggenbachi. The sequence continues at coordinate 414,186,860 of NC_090649.1, read as the reverse complement.
TTTGTATATAAAAAAAAATCTTAGGGAGAAGAAATAATTTAATAGCTACCCTGCCTATACTGCTGACTATACTTTGATATCCTTATTTATATCTTTAAATTAAAGCAGACCTGAACTCAGAACTTCCTTTCTGCTCTAAAATGTACGCAACAGCAGAATAACCTTTTAAGAAAAACATGTCTGTTACAGCTGATACAAATCCTGCAATAAATCTTAAGTGCGTCTACTTCCTGCTTTAATGGAAGCAGACATCTTGTTAACATCCTGTATTTATCAATTAACTCTCTGCCATGGCAGTCAGCTAAAACAGCTGATCAAATTGCAACTTGTGCTTAGTCCCAGATGAGGGGGAATTAAGACAGGTTAAACTCTCTAAATACATACAGGGTGCATTTCTATAGGTTTTCCTTCTGTGCCGTTCAAGAGTTCAGGTGCACTTTAAGGAAGGGAGGGTTAACCATTCTGCTTTCAAGTTAGCGGAGCTTGGATTAAGCCTTACCGTGTGTTGCTTGTGTTTAATTTAAAAGAAATTACCCCATGCAAATGGCTTCGGTTCTATCACTTTGGTCTACTCCTGTTAGTGTATGCAAAGTTCCTGACTCTGCAAGAGGCTAACGACATGCAATGCCACAACAGCATTACCACTTGGTCAATTCCAATGCTAGGAGGTGAACAAGGGAACAGTATCAATAATCACAAGACCAAAGTTCTAAATTACAAAACAAGTAGCTTAAAGTCTATCTTAAGAAAACGTGCTGGGTTAGTACCGGCTAGTTCAGCACCTCCCTGCTTGACCACCGCACATTCATTGCGGCAACAAGCATGCATGCCTGCCACAGGAGATTCAAAGTGCTGCAGATGGGAGTCTGTCTGCAGATAATGGAAGATCCCATACAGACATGAGCTAAGGATCAGGTCGTCAATCCCCCCTCCCTCCAACAGCCCAATCCATTATCAGTGTTCTCCCAGAATTTTTTTTCCAGCTGGGTGGCATGAAAGTAGCCAGGTGGAGTGCAAGGTGGGAATGCAAGGTTGGTCCAACTCTGCTTACAGCATAGGAGGAGGATGAGGAGGCGTGCCAGTAACCGCTGGGTGCTCACCAAAACTAGCTGGGTGGAGCACCCAGCTAAAAGAGCCTGGTGAGAACACAGATTATGGACCTCTCTTATGGGGAGGTTCATTTTATATATTTTCCTGCACAGGTGCTGAAATGCCTTTAAGCAGCAAGATTGGCCTGGAAAAAAAAAATAACGTGTTGCCCTCCGCTACATAAAGGAAAGAGCTGCTTGTGTTACGGCAAGGAAATAAGAAGTAGTGGTAAAATAATGCAGCACGTTTCTTTAAGTTTAGAGGGTATTTTGTGCTTTAGTGAAACACTGGGCTGCAGCTGTTAAGCCCATACATTGCTCAACTTGGCAGCAGATCAATCGGCCGTCTTTTTTGGCTAATTATATTCAAATTGGATGAAAATCAGTGCCACCAAGAGCAGGCAATCGACAATGCAACCAATTTCAGGCTGAAAATGATCATATGTATCGATCGGACATGGAACAAAATCTCGTGCCAACGTGCTCGATAGTAACAGCGGGCGATATTGGTACGAGCGACAAATGCAATGGAACCCCCATCACTGTTCTCCCCCCTAGTGTAAAATATGAATGCCTCCTGCCCACCACGCCGGTGTCTGCCGCTGGCTCAGTCTCCACACTCTTCCTCACACACACGTGACTCACATAGTTGCCAGCATATTGCATGTGGCCGCGTGTGTGACGTTACGGACAGGTAAAGTATTCATGCACGGGGGGTACAACTTCATTTAGGAGGCACAGTGGCAGAGTGTGGCAAAGCAGCGCCACCAGGCCGATTCCAGGAAGATTTCATGCTGAAATAATTTGAGAATCGGCTTGCTGTTTATGGCAGCCACAGATCTCTCTCTGATCAGAGAGAGATCTGTCTCTTGCTCGATCAGCCGGCAAAATCGTTAGATGTATGGGCACCTTTAGGGTGTCAGCCAGGCCATCTAAACTGCATCCAGAGGTCAGCTTCAAACCCAGATCAGTATACTGCGGTGCATCTACAAAACCAACTTGAAAATGAGCTATTTTTATCCTCTGTATGCATACTACGTCATACATGTCCAACATTGGTGGAGGGGCGTTACCCCTTTTTTCCTTGATCTACAGCAGGGATCAGGAACCTTTTTGCCTGAGAGAGCCATAAACACAACATATTTTAAAATGTATTTCTGCGAGAGCCATACAATGGTTTTTAAACTAGGACAGTGTGCATGCGCAGCAGAGGGCTCATGTCCCTGTTGCCATGGTGATGTGTATACAGGCGATCCGCTGGGCAGGGGAAGTGTCAGACACATCTTCAGCTTTTCAGCAATTTCCCCGAGAGCCAGACAGGAGAAATATTGACTAACAGCTTGTACAGCCAGCTGACTTTGAGGTTGATTCACTTTATAGGACGGGATCCTCGGACTTTGGCCCAATAGGCTGCCTGTCGAATGAAAATTTTACTTCCGCTGCCACACTAAGCTGCGCTGCTTGAGCAGTTTAGCTTCGTGAATCAACCCCTACTGAGCCAGATGTAGCCATCAAAAGAGCCACATCTGGCTCCCGAGCCATAGGTTCCCTACCCCTGTTCTACAGAGAGCAACTTCTTAATCCTGAGTAGGGTCAGGTCTAATCTCCCCACCTGCCTATACAGGGGTTGCCTATGCGGTAACCCTGACTTGTGAGGATTCTGCACATACTCTTTCCACACACCTTCATTTACCAGTGCATACTACACACTATTGGGCTCTTGGTGTCTCTTTCTTTGTTTTTGTTTCTCTTGCAACTTGAAAATGAGGCCAACAGACAAAAATGAAAAGTCATCACAATTAGTTTAATGAAGTGCACAGAATAGCGATCATGTCAATAAAATAAAACAATTAGTTTTTTTGTCTTTTTCTTTTATACATCAAGTGTGCTTTATTTCCTCCACAGGTATTCTGTTAAATAAAGCACCATATATACTGCCAGGCCACAGCTAGAGAGGATTCTTTACAGAATCAAATTTCTTGTGGTTTTAGAACAGGTAAACTTAATTTTGATAATAAGAACCACAGCGATACGAGGCAACGGCCTCTATTATAAGGTACAAAACTGGCACAGAGGACACCATATTATACACGGTAAAAATGACAAGTTTAAATTACATTATATTGGGGTAAGGGAGGGTTACAGCCTCCTGTTATTCCAAGTGGCCAGTTAAATGGATGCCACTACAGCAAACCTGAATTACATAAAACAAAAACCATTATGATTGGCCTTCACAAAGTGAACTGCGGGATGCAACTCTTTGTTTCTTGACTTCTGCCTGAACAAGAATAGAGCGTATAAATCTAGCCTGCCATTCAAGCAGAAAAGCACTTGACAAACTGAAGCAAAAAAAGAACGAAAAAAAAAGTAAAAGAAACTGCAAAACTTGTATACAAAAAGGAAACAAAATAAAATAAAAGATAAAAACTTAAAAGCATATGTGCTACAACTATTGTCAAGAAGCAGCTTTGTTTTCTTTTCCTGATATCCTTGAGACCACAAGAATGGTGGACTCGATGGTCCTGCACAGGGTATCTAAAATGTCATTTTGTTGTACATGACTAAAAAGTCCCCTGGAATGCTCACAATTTAACGACGGGCTGAGTTCCTGTCCGTCCTGCGTGGGGGATGGCTGCCCATCACAACCCCTCAAGTCTGCTAAGTCAGCCAGCACTGCAGAAATGGACGTGGAAGGGAGCTCCCCGTCGTCCTCGGTGACGTTAGTCTCCTTGGGACTCTGAAGCTCTTTCACATCTTTGCCATCTTCAAACTTCATGCTGCAGCCAGGCTGCTCTTCCATTGGCTGTGGCCTTGCAGGCAGCATCATGTCTTCCGCGAGGGAAGAGGACGCTTCTATCCTGTACTCTTTAGCAGACAGTGGTGATGGAGAAGGTGGATCTTGCTCTGTTCCTGGGTCAATAATTGAAGAGTCTCTTGTCTCATTGTCAGATGTGCTTGTGGGTGTGGATGCTTCGCGCTCTGTTTTCAGATCGGTCATACAGCTATCGACCATGTGTTCCTCATCGCTGCTAACTCGCCGACGCTTGACTGGAGTAGCACCTTCATCATCTGGGGAGGAAAATAAAGTTACACTCAGTGATGTAGCAGACTGCAGCATTATTATGCTACAAACCCACATACCATGCAATTTCCCATCAGACCGACATGTCCGATCTGCTCCAGATCGATAACAGGATCGATATTCAGATCACTACTGCACAAAATCAATCACGTTATTGATAGAGAGCACATCAGATCGGGAGATCTACAGACTAGTGTAGAGATTAATCTGAAGTGAAAATAAACATATGATGTAATGATTTGTACGTGTAGTACAGCTAAGAAATAGAACCTTAGTAGCATAGATATGAGTCTCATATTGTTTCCAGTAAAGGTAAAGTGAATAAACTTCAGTTATCTCTGCAAAAGAGCTTCTCTGAGCTCTGCGACTTATTTAGTCAGAAAGAAATGCTATTCTTTTGAAGTACTTATACATCAAAGATACGATTTTACTGCAGAGAAGTTCAAAAGGTCATTAGCTCTGCTCAGTTTCATGGTTTAAAATGCAGAGTGTAGTTTGAAAAATGCAAATATTTGAGAATGATGCAATGTTATAAATAAAGCTATATAACCAAAAATAAAAATATGAGACCATTTTCTTTGCTACTAATGTTCTATTAATTATCCGTACTACACATACAATTCAATACAAATAAATATCTAAATATTGTTGTTGTTTTTTCAGGACAATCTAGACTGTGTGTGGTATTTTTTTTCCCTAAATTCATTCTATTTTATGGTCATCTTACAAGAGAAAATGGGTATAATACATAAAATACACTTCATAAACATATACAATACACTTCATAAACATACAATACATAAACTTCAGGTTTCACGCTTCCCAATTTTTACGTAACATATGCCACTGCTAACACCTCAAAATATATTTTGTGGCTCATCCCGGTTAAAGAAGCACCACATCTTAATTCACTACTAGTTGGGCATGAAGCGGACCATTTTTCCCAAATTGCATATCTGTAGTGATCGGATCTGATCGCTTGGATGACAGTTCATGGGTGGGAGGGTCTCTCATACTGTACAGATGCCTTGCAACCCCACAGCACAGTCATATCTATACAGCATTGAGGCTTCAAACTGTTGCCTTAGCAATTGCATACAATCGCTACAGGTGGCAGTCAGAGGTAAGCTCACATCTTAAGGTCGAGTACATAGGCTAAGAAGAGGTTAATTTATAAAAAAAAAACAAAAAAAAAACACACCACACCTTTCTCTGACACCATTTTTTAAAACTTTTACTTTTGAACTTTTTTTTTTTTTAAACTTTCAAGCGAAAATGATTGCTGTTGTAGTAAATAGCAGCAATCATCCACTAAACACATGCACATGTGGCAGTTCCTTTTAATGCAGGATTATGATTCGCACATCCTAAAAACATCAGGGTGGTCAAGTGGTTTAAGTACATTGCATTAAAAAGGACAAATTCAGGAATTCTCTGGAGAGCTGAGAAATAAGGTCTAAAATTAACCAAAAGAGGGTAAACAGTAAAGTATCTAGTTTGCGGACTTAAAAAAACACTGAGTGCAATTAGGAAGACATCATTTTTTTTATTAAAAATGGAAAAAAAAGCCAATTATCTGACAGTAATGCTAATCTGGCTTCAGCAGTCCCTGGAATCACACTAGGAACAAGTGTGCAGCTAGTGGAGACTAGACACCAGGGGCTTTATTCAATTCACTTTTTCACCTGCGTTTTCTCCAAGGTGATACTTTCCCAACTTAAAATAAAACCACCAACAAGCAATCAAATACTCAAAATAATTGTAACAGTAATTTTGCACCTACTTTTTCCATTGCAAAGTGCTAAAAGTTATTTTAAACTGAAGATTAAAAATTATCCCCTAGGAGAAAACTCAGGAGAAAAAGTGAATTGCATATGGGCCCTGGTCTTCATACTTGTTCTGGATCAGCAATTCCGATAGCACTGAAAACAGAAGATCAATATAGACAACCAAAGCAGGTCAACCTTTGCAGCTGTTAGATTTCTTTTACATTACGCAAACCTGAAGTGAAAATAAATGGATGAGCAATTGTCCAGCCTCGCCCACAGCTTCTCCAGAGAGCCTTGACACTCTCAGCCTTAGTAGCAAAGGCTTATGGGAGCTCAGACTGGGCAGGAGGAGGAGGTTACTAGCCAGAGATTTCGGAGGCAGAAGGGAGGAGGGGGTAGGAGATGAGTGAAGTTTTCACAGGCTGAGGGCTGGAGATACAGATCAGCTTGCCTGTGTGTGATGCGACAAACAGAACATGGTTGCCCTCATTGTAACATAGGAATAAATAATCATAAACTGTTAAAGTTGTTTGCAGCTAGATTTGCTGAGTTAACTATCTAAACTTTAGATAAGATATATAGACAAGTTACTTGCTATAGTTAGTTTTTCATCTCGGATCCGCTTTAACCTCAAATGCATAGCAGCAGGTTTTTTTTTTAATGTTTTTCAGCTCCCATTCAGAGACATCTTGAACTGTTAAGCTTGTTATCTCTTCCCTGCACTTTTAGACACACAAAATAATCTTATCTATTCTGAAAAGTTATCAGTGAGTAATGCTCCACTGAAGAGAAAGTGTAATTTAGAGCCCTGAAATCTTAAACCTCTCAGTTCAAAAAAATAAAAAATGACCAAAGTTTAGTTCTATGTAGGCTTGGGACTATACATACATATATTTCTCATGTCATATGTCCGTTCACATACCCTTGAAGGCTTGCTTTAAAAGGGGTATTCTTTCTCTTTCACTAAGGGCTCATTCGCATGAGGGCGATTACCGATAATCGGCGAAGCACTAACGCAATTGTAACTATCGCAGTGATCTCACTGCCGAGATTGTCGCCGATCGCAAAAACGTATTGCCTGCAGCATTTTCCTGCGATTCTTGAGCGATCCGATACAGTGCTTACAAAAAGCACTGATCGCGATCGTCTGGAATCGTGAGAGTGTACAAAGATTTTACCGCACTAATCACAGTAAAATCAACCACACAAAACCATAGCACTACCGTTTTGTGCTTCTAAGTGAGAACGGCCCCACAGTAGACAGAAAAAAATCTCAAAGTGCCAAATTAGTGTGCAAGCAAGTAGGAAGGCCAGCTGGCCTGCTTAGGGCCTGGTACACACTTGGCTGCGTTGCGCTGAGATTTAAAATTGCATGTGATTTTTTTATCTGCGAAGTCTTTATGAAAATAAAGCAAATCGCTAAGGCACTGTACACAGTAGTGCGATGCAATTTTTTATTTTCATGAAGGCTTCGCCATTAAAAAAAAAAAAAAAATTCAAAAATTGCATATGATTTTAAATCGCAGCGCAACACAGCCAGTGTGTTCAGGCCCTAATATAGATCCTTTTCATACAGCGCTTTTGTAAAAAAAAAAGAAGGAAATATTGAAACCCCCCACATGAGGAGATGGACTAGTCCAAAACTTATCAGATCTGTCACATTTTACTACCTACTGAAAACAACATAGGAGAAAAGTAATTGATACATTTTATTTTGGGAGAAATGTACTTCTAAATATTAATTTTAAATTCAACATTTTTTTTTACCCAAGTGTCATAGGACAGGTCACAAAAGAGAGACCTTTCCTACATTAAAATACTAGGAATGAAAATGTAAGACTCCCAGTGTCCCCATACTGAAGCATGCTGATATGGACATAGCTGGAAGTAGCAGCAGTTTCCCTTCACAAAAAAGGAAAAGTTGTGAACCAAACCGTGGTCTTGTCCACACAACTGCTCTTCGGCTACAAGGAGACCCCCTTCATTACTGACCTTTTGTTTTACCTTCTTTGGCTTCCTGCTCTTGTAACAAGTTCCTCTGCTGCTGGCAGGCTCTGCACTTGCTCAGAAGATCTTGTAATGTTGGTATTAAGGCTGGGTTGACCTGTTTCGGAGTGTGAACTGAGAGGAGTAGAGCCAGCGCTCGGAGATCCTAAAAGACAAAACGTTAATTTGTAAACCATTGAAAAATACTCAACATCTATTTTGCAATGTTATATCAAACCCAAGGGCATAACTACAAACCATGCAACTCTCCCTATTTCCTGAGTGACCCCCAGCCAGGTCAGGTCACTCAAAATGTGCAGTCACTGTGAGCCCTGCATTACAGAAAGGCCACCACGACCCCCTCCTAACAACTGCGGCCATCCTGACCCCATTTACCCAACATGACATACTATGATATGTAGAAGGTTTGGCGTAGGAGCAGCAGGAGGGCCTGGTTCGGGAGAGAACAAGAGACTGAAAATATGCATGGCAGAGGAAAGAAATGGCTGCGATCTGAAGTCATTAACAAAAAAAAAAAAAGTTAACAGTTTAAAGCAATACTGTAGATACACATCCATACTCACCTATGTAGATGGACGGCTCTGGATCTCAGAGACTTCCAGATACCCCTCTCCGCACCCTCAGTACACTGCTGTTCTCCTGCTGAAGTTATTCGACCAACTGGTCAAATACACCTTCAGGATTCCTTGTGAAGGCCTCAAAAGTACTCATATCCGCAAACACTTTAAAAACGAGCATTTCCATACTGCGCCTGCGTTAGTCAAGGCTTGTGCAGTATGGATGGGCCCGTCTTCAGAGGTACTCAGGGACACAAGTGCTTCCGAAGCCTTCCAAAGTGTGCCGAAACAGAAATTGGCTCCTGACCAGCTCACGGAGCTCTGCTGTCATACCACAACAGGGCAAGTGAGCTGCGGCAGGCAGAGAGTGACACGATCGGCAGGAAAGACAAAAGCATGCGGCAGCAGTGAAGTTAAATCTACGCCCTGGCAGGAATAACAGCATTGAAAAAGGCCGTAGATTTTAATCACTGATGTCCGGAAGCAGCAATCACTACCATCCGGAAGTGTTGGCTTATTTTCAAATGAGGACAACAGTTAACGACCAGTTTATTTGCAAAAACTATTGTTATCGACTGTTGCCTTTATTTGAAAGCAGACACTTGCCTTCTTTTAATCGTTTTTTTATTCATTTGAGTGCCTCCTGCTCACCAAAGTATCTACCGGTATTACTTCTGTTGGGAGGTTGATATTTTATGGCCCAATGACGCATCTTTTTCATTTTGTGTGCGACATTGTGGGACACCCATTCTGATACTATTCACCCAACATGATCACCAGGAAGGAGTACACTGGGGATAGGAACTTTGGCAGATGCAGAAATTTGGGGACAAGATGAATGGTGTGCTGTAGGTGACCATTACTAGGGTCTATATTTTCTGTGAAAAACACATCAATATAGCTTTCTTGATTTGATTAAAGTGCCAAGCTTGTCCCAGCCAAAAGAATACAGCAAAGCCCCCATTGTCAATTAACTGGCATGCCTGAGGGAATAACGGGGACTGTTTTTTTGGGTGGTTTTGGCGGCCACAAAAAAACTCAGAGCCTGCAGCGACGTCCTGTAGCTTTTATATGCTTTACGGCATCCGTGCACAGCTCCCGGCTTATCACAAGACCAGACGCAGGTCAGGTGACACGCAGGAAGACATACATGGAGGACACTGGAAAGCAGCCAGGAGCCCGCTAAGAGCTACAGGACGTCGCTGAAGGCATGGTGAGTATTTCATCCTGCACGAGGTGGGAGGTTGGTTTGTGCTTTTTCGTCTGGCTGCTCAAGCAACCGGCAAGCACATGTATCCAGCATCACGGAATCCTCGCCTGTGCTGGATATCGGGGACTCTGCTGTACATACACAAGTCAACCCTAACCCCTTCCCAGATTACCACCTTGGTGTATCAGCCTTAGTAAAACATGTGACTCACCCCATTTAAAGTGCTGCTTGCTTTGGAAATTTCAATCCTGCTAATAAAATCAGACTCCACATTTTGATACTGATTGATGACGTGTGTAATAATGGTGTTGATGAGGCTTGCACAGTTCGTTTCTGAGAATACCTGATTTTGAACCTATAAGGGGAGAAACGAGCAATGTATGAATTAATAGAACACAGGATGATGGTTGCTACGGCGAGAGATCGTAGCCTTACATACGTACCTTTACCAAAAAATGGGTGAGGAATGTGTAGACCACATTGTTATTGAGAAACACACGCTCATCCACCAGAATGCTTTTAATATATTCGGCAAACACTGGGTCTTCACACAGCAACTTGATGCAGTTTTTTGCCAGTGGAGTCTGCAGATGTATAAAAAAAGATAAAGATATAGTGAATCAAAGCAAAGAAAGGGTGACGTCTACAACCTAATAGATAAAAGTCTCAGGTCCTCTGTGCTAGAGCATCAATACTCAGGGCTGTATCTGGATGCTGCTTCATTCACCACAGAGCCTTTCCAGACAACGATGGAAGACCGCTCAAGTTGCTCTATTACAGCTACAAGATCATTGCTAGTGCAAATGAACATGTACAGGTATTACTGGATGTTTTTAAACCACACATGCACTTTGCATGTATTTTGTGTAGGTGGATGTTCGGATCGTATTATGTGTTGAACTACATATGTATCTATGTTCCCCACGATTGTTTGTTTTGTACTCTGTACTTCGCTACAGAAAATGTTGGCATAATATAAATATTCAGAATAATAATGATGTTTAATTTTGCAGATCTTTGATACCCATGCAGAGGGATTGAACACAAAGGGGTCTGTGGTCACTGATTACTAGTAACTTACGCTGAATACTCACACAGAAGAGACACACAGGGACACACAGGGACAATGCAGGGAGTTCCCGACGGCACGGTAAGTCGTCAGTTCATATCGGCGGGTGTTCGTAAGTTGGGGACTCGGCATATAAGACCCATTTTTTGGGGAGAAAAAAGTGCGTCTCATATGCTGAAAAATACGGTAGTTAAAAGTAAAGCTGGAAACAAGCTTTATTTACAGTGTAAGGGCTGGGGCCCACTAACAGTGCTTGTTGTTTACTGGCAAAGCGCTGCAACAGCTGAACCCTATGGTGGTGGCTCTAGAGTGTTGAGATCTCTGTGCTCAGCATTTTTGGAGCAATCTCAGAGTGATTGCATTCAATGGCTACAGAGCCAAATCAGGATTGCTCCTGAAATCGTGTTATCACTGGACTTCCGAAAAGCACTGCTAGTGGGCCTCAGCCCTAAAATGGATTATAAACCGTATATTTTTAAGAACCATTTTTTATTTTTGATTACATTTTTATTTTGTGTTTCATTTGGCGTCAAGATAATATGACAGACTGTGTAAAACTGGACAAATCAATGACAACCTACCATGTCATCAAAACTGATCTTATCCGTTAGTAAGCAGAGCAAAGAAATGCAGATATATGTAAACATTAAAAATCCTGTGATTAACCAATGATGGGCAGAATCTCATTTCCCTAAATACTGTGTGAACATATAAAACATATCATACCTGTGTTTGGCATAATTCCGTCCAGAGTTTTGGAAACAATGCCAGATGCAATGAAAGCCCTTCATATGCAATTAGGATACCTGTAAAACATTTTTAGGTAAAATATTAGTTCCTTGATTAACTAGAAAATGGAAAGAGCTTATACCATGAAAAGGGGCTTTAGTCAAAATCTGAATTCCTATTTAGTTAGTAAAATTGCCATCAGCTTATTCACATCCTAACTGCATTCTCTTCTTCCAGAGTGATAATTGTGACCGATTTTGGCGACATTCCCCAGCTGAGCTTAAGCTAAGTATCAGGAGCTGAAAGCGGTAAGCCAGAGCTCAGCTCGGGCTAGCTAAAACCGCCGCTCCTGCCTGCTGCCTGGGTCCCACATGCGATCAGCACTGGCCAGCGGGACTCCAGGTTTCTCTCGCCGGCCAACGGGATACCCTTCACCTCCATTCTTTTTCCCGGGATACCGATGGCCAATCAGTGGCGAAGCGTCATGATGTCATGGGGAGGGGGGAAGGGAGGGAATCGGGGGCACAACATTTAAAAGTGGACCTGAACTTTTGCACGGGGCAGAAGGAGAACATAGGGAAATGCACCCTGTATGTATATAGAGAGTTTAGCATGCCTTATCCCCCCCCCCCCCCCCCTCTGGACCATATCTCTTACACAGCACAGAATGTAAACATGGAGAAATGCAACCTGACTGTATATGTAGAGTTTAGCCTGTAAATTCCTCATTTGTCTCTAATCACAAGTTGTAATTTGATGTGTCATCTGACTGCCATGGCAGATAAGCTCATTTGAAAGCAAAGGATGTTAACAATAATGCCATTTGGTTCCCAACTGCTTCTGAGCGAAGTGCTTCTTGCCTTACTGGTACAGATTTTTGCCTGGAATCTCTGCCTGCACCGACCTCTGCCTGGATTTTGACTACTCTCTGCCTGTCGCCTGTACTGAACACTGCCTGGATTTTGACTACTCTGCCGGCTGCCTGCCCCGATTGGGATGCCGCCCTCTGTGCCATTCCATGTTTCAAAATATACCACACGCGGGAGGTGTATTAGGTATATGTGTACATACTGTATAGTCTGGTTATTTGTACAGTTTCACTATTTAAGCTTATTCATAAAATTAACTATTTCAACAATTGTGTGTTCTACTCTTTAATTTAGACACAGGATGTCTATCAGGCCTTTATTCTGATATATTTTGGTGGGTTAAGAATTAAAGTGTTAAACTCTGACATAATATTCAATAAAAATTTGTTTTCCTACTTTTTATATCCCATACAGTTATCATATTTGCTTTTTTGCATAAGTATTCATTTAAAAATTACAAGTTCCCAAAGTAGTTTTATTTGCTCTGAAAGCTGCCATTGCATTTTATTCATAACTGGTGTATTTATATTGTAATGTACCCAGTAATGATTTCTGAGCAGTATATCAGTTCTGGACACATTAGAAGAAGTTTCTGCACAGTCAGGGAATGTTTACATTTCTCTCTGCTACAATTAAGTAAACACAAGATAATGTTATCACCAGTTCCGATGTGGATCTCCCTGCAGGGAGCATTCTATTGAAAAAGTAAGCCCTGTGTTTTAACCCTTTGAATGCTGTTCTGCTTAAAACAAAATTGTGGTAGTATATTATATGCTGTAAAAAAAATCTTTTAAAATAAAGAAGAAATTCTGGATTTTATACCATTTTAAGAATTGGAGGCTTAAAATTCTAAAAAAGAAAAAAAAAAAAAAAAAAAAAAAAGTACCGCTTTAAGGCCCATAAATCCAGACAGAAATGCACTGCCAGGGAGAGTAATAAAGCATCTTTCATAGACCTGGATGGGTCTGGATGATTATATGTGCTATTGTAGCCCCCAGGCTCCCATCGTTACTGATGGTTTTTGTGTTTATGCCAATTTAACTCCCACTCATAATTGATCTTCACAGCAGAAATGTCTACATAAGGAGGTGGGGCATGAAGTCACAGTAAGTAGCAGATGAGGAGCTATAAAACCTATATTTGGTACCAGAAATGTAGAGGAAGGAGAGATCTTTAAAGAGACTCTGAAGTCTCTTTTTTTCCCTGCTTTTCTCAAATTCCTGTAAATCACCCATCTCCCGTGGGGATTATTATTATTATTATTATTTAGGGATGAGGCTATTCAACAGGGGCATTCATGCTAAACAGGAATTTATGACAAAAACATGTAAAAAGAGACTTCAGAGTCTCTTTAAGTGTAGCTGTACCAAAAAACAAGTGCCCCAAATGGGTATTTACCTCGATAGACCTCCTCACCAGGCCGTTACAGTGCTGTGACCTCCCGAATCCCATTGATAAACCTTCATCAACGGCTCGTGCCTGCCCAAGAAGCACAGACCCAATCGGGCTCTGTGTTTTTTCGCCAACACGTACTTGGAAAACCTCTGGAGGATCCAGAGGCTTCCTTATGCCGAGGTAAGTATCTAACTTTACTTCCCTAAATCAGAGGTTTAATTTAATCCTGTAAATTCAGTTTACAAGGAAGTACTATATTTACACAAATCAACATGACTATTTGGGAAATTTGCCTTGTTCAATTTTGAATACAGTTGAGCTTTAAGTTTTACAGTCTTCAATTCAAAAAGCATACATGAAAATAATTACTCACTTAGCTTTATCAAAGCTTCCGTAAACTTCTCACAATTGATTGCTACACGGCAAAGGAGATGGATAAACTGGTGATATGAAGACAGGTAATCTAGCAGCATGCGATCATACACATCATCTTTACCCTAAAAATAAGACAGAAGACCAATGTTAAAACAGACCTTATAAATCAAACACCGATTATAATTTATTTAATGGTCTAAGTAGTTCAGTTTGGAGCTCCCTGAAGATTTTAGACTGATTTAATGTGCATGGATGTGTTCCCTATACAATGGTAGAAACCTGACAGGCCTGAGTGTGAATCTCAGGTTCATAAGCAGTAAAAGTTTGTCTGCATGCTGATTGGTATAGGAAGAGTAGGGTCTCTTTCTGCAGAGGAAACCTCAACGCTGGTGAAAGGGTCTAGTAAGGAATGTTGTTGCATGCAATGCATTTTGGATGGCAATGTCCTCTATTTCTGCAACCAAATACAATTTGCAACCTAGTTTCTATCACTGCTATTACAAATTGCAGAGGGTTAATGCTTGTATGTAAATTGACTACGCCTCTCAGCCACTGCTTTTAAAATCTTGGTCCCTAACAGGATGCGCATAGCTCCGCTTTCTTGTGCGATATTCAGATATGACATCATTCAGATACAGAAGAAAGCTGGCGTACACACGTATGTGATTTTGGGTCATTTTTTCCTGATTGTATATCAATCAAAAAGACAAAAACATGGAACGATAGCCAGTATTTTCATCAATATTTTCCAGCATGTTCAATATGCATGTTCCAATGAAGAAAGATAGATTTTGAGCTAGCTGGTCATTGGCAATTAGTAGGCTGTATACATTTTTGCCCCATCTGATCTTTTTTTTGAATGGATTGATGCAAGTCTGAGAGAAGAGGATGTGTGGTGTATGAAAGCCTGGTAGAATAGGTGGTGGACGTCATGCGAAACTGGTAGAGAGACTAGGTACAGCTATGTAGCAGCTGGTGACACAAAAGATTTCAACAGCTTGGAATTGGGCCAATGAGATTAAACAGGAAGTAAATCTGAATGGCTAGTTGCATACAACTGGTATACAATTTACATCCACCCAGAATTATTTCCATCTCATTAACCATCTCTAGCTGTGCTCATCATAGTTACCAAGACTCTCTGTGACATGAGTCCACACTGACTGTCAATAACTGCCACTTGAAATTATTATTAGGGATAGTTTTGGGTGACAGTTTCAGAAAGATCACTACATCAACATGCTGCTGGGCTACTGAATTTCTGTTTGGGAAACTACAAGTGAGAGGCACCCTATTGTTGGGAAAATAACACTATTTCTTACCGCAGTCCATGTATTATCTAACAGTGAATCACTAATGACATAGTGAAAGATAATGTAAGACTGTTCTGATGCTGGATATTTGCCTGACTAATAGTTTTCCAGCAGCCCGCTTGCTCTGTATTTACCTACCTTGCTGGATTCAACCATTGTGGGCAAGAGGCACATATTGAGCTCAGGACGAGGGGGGCGAATATTGCTTTTTCCTCCTATAAGTTTCATGTTTTCACGACACGGGAAGTATGGACCAAGTGACACTGATAGGAAAAACATTTGGTCAGAACTGGCTATGTAAAATATCAAAAGACATTTTTCTACTGGAGATTTACTTATACTGCAATTAATAAGAAATATTTCATAACACTAAGCAATGCTAAAGCTCAACGAAAACCAAATTCATAAAGAGGAGGGCAGTTGGACTCAGAACAAAATCAATGTAGTCTCTTGCCCAAAATTGTAAATAAGTGTAGGAAAGGAGGGGGGAAATAGTACTTCATAGATGTGAACTCCTATATCAACAATATCACTTTAATTAATAATATAAACAGTGTACTTTATTAGAAAAGCAATACAAAATCCAAGAGAAATCAGACATCTATGACATTAGTCTCAAAAAAGCCACTTCAAAAATGTAGCCTATTTGCCATTTTGAGCATAGCCTCCTAGTTGCATGTCTGTTTATCAAAGTGTTCAATAGGCCACAATAAAGTTCAAAAAGTTAATCAATGTAAAGCAATCCAGTAGCACAGTGTTCCCCAACCCTGGTCCACCAACAGTACATGTTTGTAGAAATCCACAGAGCTCTGCTGAGACACTAATTACCTCACCTGTGCATGTTTATGGTTTCCTGTACTACTGGTGAGCCTTGAGGATAGGGTTGGCGAACTCTGTTTAAATAGCAGACTAATCAAATCCACAATTGTCAGAGGCAGAGCAGAGAACTAGTTACAAAAGGCAAGATGTTAATAAGGCTCCTTAGGGGGGGGGGGGGGGGGGGGGGGGGGGGAAAGACAGTTACAAACACTGGAAGGTGATGGGTTATCCTGACAGCAGTTCCATGCGTCGCTCCGATTTGCAATTTTAACAATAGTAGTTTCACTATAAAATTGTTTGTATGTAATCTGGATTTATTAGCGAGTGTGCTGCAGTTGGGCACCTGCTTGGCTTTTCATGTGTGTGCTTGAACTAACAGATCATTGGTTGTATGGATTGACCTGGATACAGTCTCAATTAAAGGGACTCAGAGCAGTGCAGAAAATATGGAAAGATGCATACCATTTTGAAGCTCTTTTTCTCCTCTATTTAATGATATATAAACCGCTGCCCTACACCTTTTAGTTTTCACTATTTTCGGGATCAAAATCGCGACCGCAGCAATTTCAATCACGCAAATAGCGAAAAATAAAAGATGTAGTTCGGCGGTTTATACATCATTAAATAGAGGAGAAAGAGAGCTTCAAAATGATATGCATCTTTCCATAGTTTCTGCACTTTTTGGAGTCCAGCATTGTATTACACAGTATTACATTGTATTACAACACTTTCCCCAGTGTTGGCAGCTCCATTCAGCACAATGCAATGAAATACAAGGAACCCAGGGGGATATAATTAGAAACATCATGCTGGTAGGTGGGAGGATATAATTAATTAGTTGTGGGTATGCTTAAAGGCATACCCACAGGCACTGCTCGGAGTACCTTTAACTGACTTATTCCACCTCTGGATGATAATTTGGCTGCAGGGAAGGCCTCCGTTACATAATTTAGTCTTCTGGATTGCTTTACAAAGATTAACTTTTTGCACTTGATGTCATGGTCCACTGAACACTCTGAGGAGACAGACATGTGATTAGGAGGTGCAAATACGCTGAACGGGCCACATTTTTTACATAGTTGTGAGATTTCTCTTATTTTGTATAGATTTTCGAATTAAAGTACATGGTTTATATTAATATTTTTTATTTATATAGCGCCAACATCTTCCATAGTGCTGTACATAGTACAAACAACTAATGGGGAACAAATATACATAAGAACTACAAGACACTGTACAGTCATAACATTGAATAGTAGAAATACAAATACATACATTGCTGATGTGTAGTTGGTACATGTGCATATGTTAAAATTACAGCAGTATGAGAAACACTAGGAGGAGGTCCCTGCCCTTGCGAGCTTACTATCTAAAGGGTAGTGGGGAGGAAACACAGGGGTTAGTGGGTGAGGCAGTGTGCCTTCAGTGCTGCTTATAGCAAATTATAGGCTTGTCTGAACAGCTGTGTTTTCAGAGTTACTGTCACAGCAATATTGATTGTTGGTAAAGGAGTTCATTCAAGACATCTTTCCCCCCCCCCCCCCCCTTTTCCTACATGAATATAAAAAAAGTACCCCATTAACTACATTTCCCAATAGCCATCAGAGGAGCTAGGAGCAGCCACTTACTTGGGATGTTGCTGTGGTGGTATGTGCAATGGTTGTGCTGTAAAAATGGAACGAGCGTGTGCAAAAAATCATGAGGACTCAAGAGCACGAGTTCCTTTAGCACATCTAAAAACAAAATTACAAGAAGGATGTTAGAATGTTGTACAATATTACACAAAACAATGAAGTAATCTGATACATCAAGTAATTAGTTGTCACAGCTGAATTACAAACATGACAATTTAGGTCCAGATACTGGTCTCATTCTTAAAAGGAACCTAAACTGAGAAGCATTTAGATCTTTCCTTTTAATATACCAGTTGCCCGACTTCTGCTGATCCTGTGTCTCTAAAGCCCCGTCTACACGGGGAGAGATTGTGGCGATCCGGCGGCTCGATTAGCCGCCGGATCGCCTCTTCCGCATGCCCGCCGCGTCCCCGCTCGGCGCGCATGCGCGGGAATCAATACCCGCTCGATTCCCGCTCGTCCCCGCGCCGCTTATCTGCCGCTCGATTCCCTGCCATTGTCCCCTCGCGGGGAGCGAGCAGGGAATCGGCGGTGCTAAGATCCGTCCTGTCGGATCTTATCAATCGAGCCGCATCATCGGCTCGATTGATAAGGAGCATCGCGGCCACATCTACGTGTGTAGATGCGGCTTAAAACTTTAAGCCACAGCCCCTGAACAAGCATGAAGATCAGGTGCTCAGACTGAAGTCAGACTGGATTAGCTGCATGCTTGTTTCAAGTGTGTGATTCAGCCACAGAGATCAGCAGGACTGCCAAGCAAATGGTATTGTTTAAAAGGAAACATCCATATCCCTCCCAGTTAAGGATCCCTTTAAGGTGCCCATGCATTATGTGATTTTAGCAGTTGATCGACCTACACACACCTCTCTCTCTGATCGAACAGGGATCTGATGGCTGTCATTAACCGCAGACCAATTCTCGAGCAATTTCAGCATGTAATCTTTCGGCAATCTGCCTCACCACCCCCTGCGTTATAGCACATGTGTGATGTCAGGCGCACCCACGTGCTATAAGGCAATGTGCTGGCAACCTCAAGGGCAGTAAATCTAGAAATGGAGTGCAGACACAGCAGCACCAATCGATGGACAGGAAAGGATAACTTCATGGGGCATCGTGTGTATGTGTGTTACGTGTACATTAGGAGGGACAGCGGTTGGGGGCTTCTGTTGCGTTTAAGATTATTGCCCACCATTAACGCCGTGCACTCGATCAAGCATGTTGGCCCAAATTTTTTTAAGAACGTCTTCATGAGGCATGCGACCAATTTCGGCCCAAAATTGGTTGCATCGTCGAATAGGCATGCTTTGGTGGCACTGATTTTAATACAACTTGATAATTATTTAACTGTATGGTCGATCGGCTGGCAAATCTATAGCTACATGGCCACCTTTAGACATACCACTACTGATGTGGAGCCACAAAGAGGCTCTGCCTGAACAGATAACACAGAGAACAAGCAGGGGGAGTGTGGCAGGTGGGAAGGTAAGTGATAGAAGAGATCCCACTAGATACTGTTGCCCAACAATCACCATGTGGGACAACTAATAGCCTGTACCCATGGATGTGCTCCAGAAACATGACTTCAATTCAAAGAGAAGGCGGAGATTAAAAAAACAAACAAAAAAAAAAACGAAGAGAATCAAGCGCAGAATAGAACTGTGCGGGAAAAATGGTCGCAACATCACACAGAAAATGTTACCGTGTGCACCCAGCATGAGACCCAACCTGGTTTACTAAGGTAATGACATCAACCATAAGATTGTACTAACCCCCCACCGCCCCCCTTATAATGTGCTGCCAGGACAGGCCTACATCATAGGTCATATATACTGTATGCTATGCACCAATCTCAGTAAAAATTTGTAAAGACAGTAAAGCATTGAAAATTCATGACAGATACCACCTGTCCCCCACTTCTCAGAATCCTCAATGCACCTGGCCTACACACACACACACACACACAGACACACACAGACACACACACACAGACACACACACACACACACACACACAGACACACACACACACACACACACAGACACACACAGACACACACACACACACACACACACACACAGACACACACACACACAGACACACACACACAGACACACACACACAGACACACACACACAGACACACACACACAGACACACACACACAGACACAGACACACACAGACACACACACAGACACACTGAATTTATACCATTCAACAAAACTGTACTTTCATTGTACATGTAAGATGGACAACTCAATTCCTGAAGTCCTTCTGTATTAGGAACAACTGGCTTTGCAGCTACACAACCTAACATTTACTGTGCATTCTAAATAACAATAGAGTGAGTTACCTATACAGGCATTTCTCAGTTCTGGAGGACTATAAGAATTTAACAATGTTAGGAGCTTGTGAGCAAATTCAATACGCTCCTGCCACTGGATAAGGGCCTGCTTTACATCTGTAGAAAAACAAGAGCAAAACAAACATAAGCTGCGAGTAATAAACATAAAACCATAAACACATGGTGTTCTATGCAGTGTAAAGTAGTAAAGATATAAATAGCACATAACATTCAGCTTAGCTCCTCCCACCTTTTCTCTGCAGATAAGGCCGTGTTGATTTGAGGACGGAAAGAAAGATGGACAAAAGCTCCACTAAGTCTCCAGTCACATGACAGGCTGTAGCTTCATGGTACATCATATGTAATGTGTTAAAGGACTGTAAATACAAAAGGTGGTTCCAAGTTACATGTCTTATTAAATGGATGATTTGTAGTAACAATCACATTTAAAGTGAACCTAAACCGTCACAAAAAAAAAGTTTCACTTACCTGGGGCTTCTACCAGCTCCTCCGCCCCCTTGTCACAGCTTACTTTCCGGCCAGTGCGCCTGTGGAACCGTGGTTGCGTGTCCTTGTTCGCGTTCCGTCCACAAGAGCATCCTGTACAGCACAATATGAGGTTTTCTCTTACTGTGCCTGCACAGGACGCTCTTGCCAACAACAAAGCAAACGTACGCGGCCAGGGCCCACGCAGGTGCCCGCCAACTGTCAGTCGGCAGAATGAAACTAAGCCACGGCGGGGGAACGGAGGATCGTTGAGGACAGGATCGCTGCTGGGATCCAGTAGAAGCCCTAAGTGAAACTTTTTTTGCGATGGTTTAGGTTCACTTTAAGGGAAAGAAAAAAAAAAAAAGATTGTTACCCTACAAAAGATTTTAATAATAGAGGAAAGGCAAAGAATTAAAACAGGAAAAGGGGATGTTGGGGTGATCATTATTTCTCACTGAAAATATTACAAATTAAGGCTCTACAAATGATTAAGAACCCTGTACAACAATACAGATTCTAAACTGGTCACATATACAGTCTTAACTGTACACTCCAGTACAATCAGTAATTTTACTGTGTTGGCTCCTATACATAGATATGGCACAATTACATGGCCAACATAGTGTGGTATATGGCCAGTATTTAGATTGCTGCAGTTGATCAGTGTGTAAAAAAAATAATTGCAGTTTATGTTAGTGTGCCACTAGGTTTAGTCAATCCATTGACTATCTGGTTATACCTGGTACCTTTATTTGTGTGGACTTTATATGGGGCATGAAAATATGGACCATCTAAGTAGCTGTGTAAACATTTTCCTACTTTTCACGTTAAATATCAGATCATATCATATCATTTGCACAGTGGGTGTTTTTTGCATATCAGACTACAGACTACTATTTTTCTCTGAAAGCAAGAAAAAAAAATAAAAAGCTGTGGTGTCAGGTTTCACACACAATTACAAATGTTTATAACAAGTTACATTTCCTCTGCTCTCTGCAGACAGTTCAGTAAGACACACATAGCTGCCAGCGAGAGCTTTCTCACACCCAGGGTTAACAGATGTAGTGTGAGGGATTCCCCCTCCCCTCAAGGTTCACTGGGCTGTAAGATTTGGCCAGACTTAACCTCAGTTAGGGCTGGTTCAGACGGACGTTTGCAGAGCGTTTACTGCCAGCGTTCGGGGCTTGGCGTTAAACGCTGCCATTCAAGTGAATGGGAGCGTTTGTACCAAGCTTTTACGAGCGTTTGCACAAACGCGGCGTTCGGGTCCCGATTTTCACTGGCGTTCAAGGAGCCCCTGGAAGCTACATGTTGCTTCCAGGGGCGGTTAACCGCGACGGGTAATGTCCCTCTAGGGGAAGAAAAAACGCGACCGCATCCGAACGCAATGCGAACGCTGCTGAAAGCCTGAACGCATTGCCGCCGCGACGCCAATGAACGCAACGCCTCCAAACGTCCGTCTGAACCAGCCCTTAAGAGTGAAAGGAATTTGATACAGTAAACAAAAGAGATAAGCAAGTGAAATGTATACATCATTATTTACCAACACTTCAGAAACTCTCAATCCCAGGTTTAAAAAAAAAAAACACGTTAATCGATCCTTTAAGTCATGTTTGTCACTGCATTCCACATCACTCAGATATTGCCTCCTTCCAATCTTGAATGAGGAAGTATCTGGGTAATGGAACACAACAGGGAATGCAGCTACCAGCGATGGAAACCAGGATAACTTAACAACCTCACCTCCCCCACCCCCAATACATGAATATTATACTGCACTCTGATAAATTCCCCGGAAGCTGATCCCTATTCAGAACCCAATGCCTGGTGTCCTGTATCATCCAATAACAATTAAGAAAAAAATTGGATTCGTTATGTTGTAATTGCGGTTGAATCCTTTTGGCAACATAGCGTCCATTATATACAAACAAAAATTAAAACGCAATTGTAGGTAGTACAGAATTGGTCAGAGCTTTCTTGTCAGTGTCCAACCTCCTATAAGCAGTTATACCCCCACTGGTGATGTGTTGGGTCTCCTAAGTACAATAGACAAAAGCTTACATAACCATTTTATTTGGCCAGCATGCAACTCTCCATCGACTTAGGAATGGAGTTCTTTCATGATAGCTCAGCCATTAATTTGGTATGCACAAAATTTTATTTAAAAGCACCACAAGTTTACTGCACAAATTACAGACAATACACCAAACACAAATAGCACAATACCAGAATGGTAAGAAATCCAGATAATAACTCACCTCCGTCATCAAGATTAATCCTCTGTTAAATACAACAAGAAGTCTGTCTTCATCAGACTCTAATAATATTCTGAAGGCACTGCAAAAGAGATCAAGCCAAAGCCGGTCAACAAATAAAACACTGAATCTGCCTAATGAGCAGAAAAACTGGCAATCACATGAACTCCTTGCAGCAAAACATTCCAATATTGCATAAATTAATGAATTAAATAACAATGTTATTTGTTAAAAACAAATATAAAAAAAGACCTTCCTCTTAAATGTTTTGTTTGTAAAGCTGACCATACGCACTTAAGATTGCCACCCAATATGGCAAACAGATCAATCCCTCTGATCTGATCAGAAAGGGATGGAATCCCCCCCCCCCCCCCCATACACTGCACACAGATTGTAAATAGATTTCACACCATGAAATTTATCAAATCGCAGTGTTGCACTGTTTGATACAGTGCAATTATTTTATTTATTTATTGTATTTATAAAGCGCCAACATATTACGCAGCGCTGTGCCTCAATCTACTGCTGCATACCTGCCACGTCCATTTTTATTTGCAAAATAGATCAAAATTACAATCGATAAAGCTAGCTGCGCTATAGCTTTCTGGCAGATTTGATAACAATGATTGAATCTGCCAGCACAAAATCTAAGCGTGTATGGCCATCTTTACAGTGAGGAAGCATACAACTCCTGCCCCCTTACCTTATTAATGTTGTCCAGCAGGAGCGGCCATCCAAGCAACGCAAGTAACAGTTTATGGTTGTCTTCTTAAACTGTTTGATATCTTCCAGCTCCTCCTCTCTCATATCTGGTCTCTGAGCTACAAAGAGCTGCATGAGATTAAACAGCTCCTCCACAGCCTGAACAAAGAAGACAGCAAAATAAATGGCAACGCACAAAACAGTGATTTACCCGTTCTGCTGCTGGGGTCGAGTGATCTGCTTTGAGATGATTTCTAGGGTGAACATATACAAACGGACTGACCCTCTCAGTGTAAATGATTCAATTGTGTGACTGACAAATCAAGAATTAAAGCAGCAGTTATGCAAAGCTGTAAATATGCAAGCTGAGCTAAAAGCGGCTCAGATCCCATCAAGCCGGATCACTGACCAGAGCGGGCAGTGCAGTGTCTGCTCAGAGATGGTGCATTGTGGTCCAGTTGGAGTCTGAAGCATATGCGTTTCTATCACAGGCTTGTGTGGGAAACACATCTATCTGGAATTACTGTGCAGGTCAGATTTTGGAGTTACAGATTGACAAGTGTAAACGGATCCTACTAATAGCATAGGATCCATTGACTGTCAGTTCCTGCAAACCTTTGGGGTCCATGTTGTGCTGCAGTGTGAACGGAGCCCAATTACTTGCCCTTTTTGTGCTATGCCAAAACGTTACCCCTGAAATAATTCTTTATTTGGGAGACAAATGTTTTCCAACTAATAGTGCAATAACAGTGGATGAAGGCATGGTGTCTGTGAGAACACAACCCTGCAGATAGAATTCATAAAAGAACAATGACAAATTGGACTTAAAGCACACCTTACCTCAGAGGCATATGTTGCCTGCCATATTCATTTCCTTTTAAACAATACCAGTTATATGGCAGTTCTGCTGATCACTTTGGCTGTCGAAGTCTCTAAATCGCACACTTGAAACAAGCATGCGGCAAGTCCAGTCAGACTTCAGTTAGATAAACATCATCTGTGCATGTTCAGGGCCTATGGCCAAGTGTACTAGAAACAGAGGATCTGCAGTCTGCCAAGCAATTTGCATTGCTTAAAAGGAAATAAATATGTCAGCTTCCATATCCCTCTCAGTTCAGGTATCATTTAAAGTGGACCTGAATTTTTGCACAGGACAGAAGGAAAACCGAGAAATGCAGTGCTTCCAAGCAGCATACGTACGTGCATCCTCTCATGACCCCGGCGCACGTGCGCTGGAGTCATGAGGGGGCGCCAGTAAACAGGACGGTACAGAAGCCTCTGTGCCGGGATTGCGCAGACTGGTAGGATCACAGCCAGGCGCAGCATCCCCAATCATTACAGCAGCTGCTGCTATGCTGCTTGCGAGCACTGACGATTGCGCTGTCGCCTTGAAACAGACACATAAGCCTATATCCAATTCACTTTTTCTCCTACGTTTTCTACTAGGTGATATGTTCACATCTTACCAATAAAATGCTTTTAAACCAACAGAAAACAAGAAAATAAAATACTCAAAATAACTGACATTTTCACCTACTTTTTTGGCACTTTCCAAATTAGTGTTGAAAAGTGATTTTTAACAGAAGTTGAAAACATTATCTCCGAGGAGAAAAAAAAAAACTTAGGAGAAAATGGTGAACTGTAATAAGGGCTCTACTGTCTCCACTGACCAGTCACAATGGCATTTGAAAGAAATCCTCACTTATAGTTTTGTTTCAGTTTCAAATCTACAGAGGAAACTGTACTCACTCCACTAATGACTTTAGGCTAGTATTAAGGAAGTGTTAAAGGGGAGTAACATACTGTATATACTCGCATATAAGCAGAAGTACCCCCTTTTCCCTCAGGAACCATTTTTTTGTGCTGAAAAATTAGGCTTATACACTGAATATATAAGGTAAGCAAACAAGACATATTCGTGTTAAGGATACATGACCCAAGGCAAAGCTATCTAAGGTAAGAACAGATATATGTTCATACTGGCTCCACATACCTCTGTGCATTGTCCTTCCTACTGACTCCCATAATTATGCCTTTAAAAAAAATGTGACTTTTGGATGAAGTCCTATTTTCAGACAGGAAGAGGCAGTCTTGCTGTGATGTTCCTGAATACCATCCTACTCTTCCCCACCTTATTCACTCCCCTTAAGAAGAGGAAATGGGAGGGGACCGGAGGGAACGCCGCAGCAAGAATTTTCAGGTCTGAAAATTTGACAGTCAAAAGTCTGATTTTCAAAGGCATGATTATAGGGAACAAGGAGAATAAGGAAAGAAAACAGAGCGCACAGAGGAACGTGTATCCACCAGGAAAATTCCTCTCAGCTCACCTTAGGTAGCTTTGCTTCTGGTGTGCTTTAACCCTTTGCACAGTAAAAGGAATCAGGCGTGTGTACGCGCCTTAAGAGCCATATACATAATGACGTTATACAACTGATCAGCTTGTACAACATCATTGTGCATTTGCATGCTGCAAGGTAAGCCTAAGGATTCATTAGAAATCTGCCACAGCTGATCAGCACACACCAACAACAGAAGAGTTTTCATCTTAGACAATGTTAGAGGTACTTTTGAGGTTTGTGAAAAAAAAAATGTAAGGTGTAGTATATAAGCTTAAAGGATATGTCCAAAAAACAAAACAAAACATCTACTTACTTTCCTCCAGCCCCTGGTAGCCTATCTGTCCCTCACCGCAGCTCCGGTGTCCACGGATACCCTCCTTTGCAGATGCTGACCTCACCAGGTCGGCATCTACTGCGCCTGCGCTGCTTACAATCTCACACTCGTAGCTGGGAGCGTTCTGCACAGGCGCAGTACTTCTGCGCCTGCGCAGAATGCTCCAAGTTATGGAAGCGCGATCGCGAGCGGCACAGTAGATGCCGACCTGGTGAGGTCAGCATCTGCATCGGAGGGGATCTGGAGCTGCGGTGAGGAACAGTTGAGACTGCCAGGGGCAGGAGGAAGCCATTTTTCTTTTCCTCAGACGTATCCTTTAAATGTACAAAGGGTTAATATGATCATATATTTTCATAAGCTGATTCAAAAACGTCAGGACAAACAACTAGCCAGAGCATGACTTCTCAGCTGGCATTTCCTGTACACCTGCATTAATATGAGATCACAAAGTACATCTATGATTCAAACATCAGAACCAGAAGATTTTCAATAATCTCGCTTTCCTTTCTTACCGCAGGGTACTGACTGGCATGTGGGGTAAGGTTTTTAAAGGCCCACTGAATGTTCTGATGTGAGGCAAGTTGACGGGTGAAGGCAGGAGACTGTTCACAGCACATCCGAAGAATGCCGTAATAAGCTGGCAGCATGCCACGGTTGAAGAGCACCACGTCTTGGTCATCGTGATCCGCCAAGATATAGTTGAAGGCAATATTCTTGGTCACCACAGGGTTCTGAACAATAAGGCGCACATTCTCAGGGCAGTCAACACAGACATTGTACCAAAAGGAAAGCAAGGCTTGCTTGTTGTGATTTGTGGCTATGGCTGGTTCAGACAGCTTGGGCTGGAAAAGGTTCCACAGATCCATAAAATACGTGGAAAACATGAGCTTCTCAGTTTTGGAAATCAAGCAATAAGTCATGAAGCTAAAATAGGGCACCAGTTTGGTGGTACCATGCACAGCAGCATCAACATAGAGCTTTGCTCTGGAGAGGAGGCCCAGGAGGACATTGTACACCTGGTGTAGTACCACTGTGGTTTCCGGGCTAAGGGGTAGGTCTCTGGTGGGAATGTGGAGAGATCGTGTGGATCGAAACATCTGACGAAAAGAGTTGCTTGGAATAAGTGACACCAACAGGTAGGCGGCAGCTAAAGGAAAAATAAATTGTATTAATTATCTTCAAACATTTCATAATTGCTTTGTCACTAATTTAAACTAGCTTTAACTACAGTACTTAAAACAAGAGCACCTCTGGCTACATTTGGTAAAATTTGGATGGCTTCAGTTGGACATTAATCGCCAGCTTTGATTGCATTTATGATAATTGTACAGTTATACAATAATCATTGAAGTTACTGGTATGAGTGGTTGTTTGATTGTGTGTATGTGTGTTGGTTG
Organism: Hyperolius riggenbachi; assembly: GCF_040937935.1. Classification (NCBI taxonomy): domain Eukaryota; kingdom Metazoa; phylum Chordata; class Amphibia; order Anura; family Hyperoliidae; genus Hyperolius; species Hyperolius riggenbachi. Next base: position 414,159,086 of record NC_090649.1, on the reverse strand, counting down.
TTAAAACACTAGAAGAATTTTATACTGGTAGCTACAAGGCAATGCATTCACTGCCTTTCTGTTGCCCTGTACAGGCTGGGCGCTTGCAGAGGGTAGTAAAGAGGCATTCATTGTATGGAGGCTCACCTGTGTGAGGCTGCAGCAATACTCAGATGTGAAAAGAGGCGGTTCTTTGCTACCTGGTAACACTGCATGGTAAGCGCTGATGTGATTTTGATGAAAGCTAGGGTTGTCCTTATACATTAAACTTTTACCACGGTCTAAAGATATTGTGAGAACCTCAGAGTGTAATGTATTAAGTTGCGGAATACGTGGATTGCTCTGCACTGAGGAACACTAGAGTGCTTGGCAGATTCCTGAAATTCCATAGGACACTATACATTTAGGAAATGTGCTACTTACATGTTCTAACTCTTGGATAATTGTGCGCCAGGAGGAAACGCTCCACCCAGTTTTCCATGTTCTGCAGCACCCAACTGTGTGCCAGCTTGTTTCGAGGTGTCTGCACTGCCAGCCAATCCAAGCACTGGGAAGGGTTGTATTCAATCACCTTAAATAGTGAAGAGGTGAGACGAAAGCAATTTTATCAAAATGTATGCGCCACAAACACACACACCACATCAGTCAACTTACCTCCCATATTCTCTGCAAAATGTATGAGGCAAAAGGGGGCATTCCAGGAGGTCCACCAGAAAACTCCATAATCATGGTTAGCAGCTTGAAGAAAGGGTTAGCAGCCTGGAATATGCAATGCCACAGAATTAATAAAGGCTCCTTTTCATGGGACTTATGGTTTTGTATTTACTGCTGGCATATACTGTATGTTTATGTGTACTGTATGTTCTATGTTCCCTGTACTGCCAAGAGACTATAAGGGCCCATTCACACGAGAGTTTTGCCGACGATTTTGGCAAAACGCTCAAACGCTAGTGTTTTTGAAAGCGCTAGTGTAATTAAACTCTATGGGTCCGTTCTCACTCGGGCGATTTGCGCTAATCGACGCAAATTGCCCCAAATCGTGAAATGCAAACGCATCGCCTGCACCATTTTCAGGCGATTTGCCGGCGATCGCGTTTTAGTGCTATAGAAGCGCTAAACGCGATCACGGAGAAATCGCTGCACTGTCCAGTGATTTATCCACAGAAAAATCACTCCCGCAAAGCGCCGGTAAAAATCGCCAGCGTTTTGCGCTTCTAAGTGTGAATGGGCCCTTACAGTTCAACTGATGGGAGCGAAAATGTGATCTACGAATTCAAAGGGGGGAAAAAAAAAGTTGATAAATCTGAATGGTAGGGATGATCAATGAGTAGGAAATAGTTTCTCCTTGAATTCAAATTTCATGCACATTATATGCAGCTTGAAACTGAACCAGTCAGAATAACTTCCTACCAATTTTTATTGGTTCAAGTTCAAGCTGCATAATTTACATTCAATTTAAATGTAAGAAAAAGACTGCATTTCATTGATCATCCCTAATTGTGGGTACTTTAAAAAAACAAAAAACATTTTATATTGCTTGCACCCATTACAGAAATACTGTATTTAGCCAGTTATATCACTAACACTTTTGTGTCACACTCCATATCCAACCAAGTGATACCACTCAATCATATGACTATTACTTCCTGTGTTATGTGCCTCCATACTGACCAATGACTTTTGCCCAATTCCCTCAATTAAGCAGGCAGGTGTGACTGAAGGATCATAACCTGAAATAAATAGCGGTGTCACCCTGTCCCTCTACAGCACAGCAGATTACTGCTAGTGAAAGCAGCTTTCTCAGGAGTCACAATGATCAGCATCCCATTCCCTTCAATTAGAATGTGCAGGCATACTAATATAACCTAATAGTTGTGAGGAGATTTATTTAGCAGACACTATTATGGGAGAGAAGTTTAGCAGTAGTTTTGCTGACTGGGTTTATAGTTGTGTTTTAAGAGGAATAGTTTAAACAATTAAGTACCTACCTCTGGAGTCAGCTTCGCTATAGAGGTGAAGAGCATTGATGCAATCTAAAAGACAAGAAGAACAGCATGTAAATATGCAATATCATGCATTTGTATTTGCAAGTTATGGTGGCCACACACCATTCAATGCAAATATTTTACACCAATTTGATACAAATGATCGGTTGTGCAGAAAAATTGAAAGTATTTTTTCTGCTATTCGAGTGAGAAATTTCATCAAATTTCCCATTTTTTTCTATACAAGTTGATCAAGAGTGTTGGATTTTTCTGATCAATTTACAAACTGCTTTGCTGCTGTCATGAGCCTATACGCTATGTCGTTGTTGTGAATTATGTATTTATATACTGCACCTTAGCAATACTGCACTTACACGTTAGCATTTTTTCCCTTGAAAAAGCTCCCATCTAGGAAGTGAAACATGTCGGGTTTCTGGTGAGGGTTTGTGTAATTTATTATTTAGAACAATGATGTATAGGGAAATGAGGTTTTTCCTCATACATATGCACGCTGATTCCCACATCATTGACTAGATTCCAGTATGATTTTCTGTGACAGCACTTTACAAGATTTTAATAATGTATGATTAAAAGATAAGTTTTATTAGTCCCTGTTGACAGAGGCATTTATGGTGTATAAACATTTGAAATCTGCCTTAAGGGCCCGTTTCCACTTGTGCGTTGCGATCCCGTCGCAGAAAACGCGTCAACGAATCCGCATGCAGGTGCGGATTCATTCGCGTTTCCATGCGGATTTTCACGTGGAACCACTCACTGTTTGCGCTATACGATATTAACCATGTCAATGCCGGCAAGCATTTTTTACACGGAAACGCCAGGAAAACCGCAAGACTAACATGCTTGCGGTTTTCCAATTACATTACATTAGCAGCGATTCGCGTGCGGGTGTGTGGCATGCGAATTCTGACGGCTCTGCCATGCAGATTTTTTCTGCACAGCAGACCGCACAGAATTCCTGATAAGTGGAAACAGGCCCATCCACTTGTATTGGTTATGCAATTCTGCATGCAGAAAACACATGCAGATTCGCTCTAGTGGAAACGGGCCCTAAAGGAAACCTGCACATTTTCCTGCCCCATGATATACTTACCAGGGGCTTCCTCCAGCCCCTTGAAGCCGACGTCACACTCTGCATCTCTGATTGGAGCCACCAGCCCGGGGGAACCCGCCGGTGCAGAGGCCAACCTCAGGGTCATCCTTACTGCACCTGCATGAAGCGCTGCTGTCCATCAAGTCCACGTTGTCCGCAGGGTACTGGGCAGGACAACGTGAACTTGGACAGCGGCGCTCGCGCAGGGACAGTAGAGGTGGTCGGCCTCTGCACACAGTGCGGACCCTGGGCTGGCGGCTGCAAACGGAGATACGGCATAGGATATGTCGGCTGCAAGGGGCCGGAGGAAGCCCATGGTAAGTATATCATGGAGCAGGAAAATTTGCTTGATGCTTCCTTTAAATAATGGTGTCCTTTAGAGAGCAAGCAGAGTACAGGTTACTTTTTACAGATAAACTATGTATACAGGCAATCCCCAGTTAAACAAGATAGGGAGTGTAGGTTCGTTCTTAGCCTGAATCTGTTCTTAAGTCGTAACACTGTGCCATCTCTGTACCCAGTACCTCTTCTGTGCCCCCTGTGTCAACTCTGCTCCCTGTAACTGCGTATACAAGTTTAAAAGGCTTCTTTTTTTAATTGATTTTCTCAAAAACTACAATTTGGAGAAAACATAATTTTGACTTGTTCCCACAGACTACATGTCGTTCCTATTAGAGGGTCGTTCGTAAGTCAGGGACTACCTGTAATTATAGTAAGGACACTGATAACTCAATGTCCTAGAAAGTGTAACACTTACATGTTCTGCAAGGCGGTTGTTGTATCGGCAAAGGCTGAAAATAAGATTACAGGTTTGCCGGATATTAATTCCATCTCGTATGTGTTGGAACAGAAAAGGGAAGCCCTAAAAAAAACAAAAACACACAAATTTATCATCTGTAACCTAAAACTATAGAATGAAACAACATGCAAAACGGTAGCATCCAACTCATCCAATTACAAACACATTGCATGTACATTTACAGGAATCACAGACAATAAGATTACCTTTCCACCTGTTAGTGCAGCCATGTCATTCTGAGACAATGTGAGATGCCTAGAAACAGGAAGAAAAGTATCGTCATTGAAGTTTACTGAAAATTTTCCAAAAGTCCATTTTTTCCTTAGTGGTCAGTTGCGTTGCAGAATTCTGCATGTCAACTCATTGCCCATACAATGCTATGGGGCTGTTCACAGTTAAGAAACCGTGTGTTATTCTATCTTCCTGCATGCAGGCTTTGCATTAAAGTCTATGTCCAGTCTGCATTGCAGTCCGCAGTCATTACAAGAGTTATGCAACTGACCACTGTGAACCTAGCCTGAGGCTTGGCTCACACTGATGCTTGTTATAAATGTGTTTTTAGGGCAAAGTAAACCAGCAGTTTAGCTGCTCTCTAGCACTACTTTGGGTCAGCTAGATCGCGTACTGGTAAGGCTGTTGCCTTTGATGTATAATTGGAGCCCTTGACCAGGGTTCGAATCCTGGGACAGTATGTAAAACAGTAAGGAGTATTTGGGCAAGGCTCCCCAATGATCCTGGTCGCTTGTGGAGAAAAAAAAGTCTAAATGTTTTGTGTCTTGTATTGTCTACTTCCAATGCCTATTTCTGCAAACTACAATGGGTAAACCACGGTGTCCTGCTCAAATAATGCATTTTTTCAATTTTTTTCTTATTTTTCCTATTAAAATGCATTGAGGATACAATAATTATTACAAAAAAAGTACCACCCAAAGAAAGCCTAATTGGTGGCAAAAAAAACAAGGTATAGATCATTTTGTTGTGATAAGTAGCAATAAAGTTATTGGGGAATGAAAGAGAAGTGCTGAAATGTGAAAATTCCTCTCGTCCATAAGGTGAAAACAACACGCGGGCTGAAGTGGATATTATTAAAAATAACACAATATCTGTTCTGTCATACATATGCAAATGGTGCTCCTCAGATGCAGGGAGACAAGAATCATAGCCATTAGTCTACCTTTCTGAACGGGACTGTTCCACCAGGAATGCTATGAGCGCAATCATCTTCTCAAGAGCAGCCGGCCTGTACTTTTCTTCAGCAAGTGACAAGATATCTTCTTCCTCCTCTTCCTCGCCTTCTTCTTCTTCAGACAACACTTCAACCTGTGGCTGAAAAACAATTCCAACAGCAATTATTAAAGTGGCTTCCAATATCAAAGCTGCCTGTTTTTACATTTGTTCATACTCATGCAGACTGCTACGCAAAAATAAAGAAAAGGAAGCACGCTACCCGTATTCATTTTCTTGCACAGAGAAGTGTGCCCAGCTTATAGCCTGGTGCCCTTCAGCTCCTGTGCGCAAGGTACTTCCTGTGCAGCACGTGATCCTGGCCACTATTAGAGTATATATGAGAGTAGCCCACAATGCAACAGCACTTTTCAATTAAGGAAGCATTTTATTTGATTTTGGACAACCGATTCTTCTAATTATTTCTCTACATAATCACCTCTTTTAAGCATTTATCATATATTTTTTACAAGGTTTTAAATCCCTGTGTTGTAGCAGCACACTCCTTGACTATGAATCAAAGGGACTGGGGGCTTTAGGTTAATGCTGCTGAACAAACCGTTACTGGCACATTAAAGCAAATGGATAGGCAGCTTCTAAAGGGCAATGCAAAGCTCCCCTCTTGTCTTGAAACACTGCTCTCTGGTGGAGGTCCAAATGAAATGCTGTACTGTATGATGAGTGGGTCATCCCCCCTGAGAAGTGTGCAAACCTGGTGGCCAATTACAAGAAACGTCTGACCTCTGACTGCCAAAAAGGCTTAGTATTAAAGCATCTTTTGATAGGAGATCAAATACTTATTTCACTCATCACAATGCACATCATTTGTTCTTTTGTTGTTATTCGGTTTCTTGCAGCTACAATAAACCTACCATTACAATTCTAGATTGGTTATTTCTTTATCAGAGGGCAAACAAGCAAAATCAGCAAAGGATCAAATACTACTTTCTCTAGCTTTACAAGAGAGAAAAATCAAACTATGCGAAAGATGTTGTCTGGACACAGAAAATAATGAAAGACGTTATTTATACAGGGTGGGCTATTTATAAGGATGCACCTTAATAAAATGGGAATGGTTGGTGATATTAACTTCCCGTTTGTAGCACATTAGTATATGTGAGAGGGGAAACCTTTCAAGATGGGTGGTGACCATTTTGAAGTCAGCCATTTTGAATCTAACTTGTTTTTTCAAAAGGAAGAGAGTCATGTGACATCAAACTTATTAGGAATTTCACAAGAAAAACAATGGTGTGCTTGGTTTTAACGTAACTCTATTCTTTCATGAGTTATTTACAAGTTTCTCTTTGTTTACAGCCATTGACATGTCGCCGAGATTAACACGTGAGAAGCGAATAGAAATTGTGTTGATGTCTGGTGAACGCAGTACCCAGGTAATTGCAGCAGATTTCAATGCAAGACACCCTACCAGACCACTCATCTCCCATGCTACAGTTATCAAACTGCTTGCTAAGTTTCATGAAACTGGTTCAGTGTTGGATTTGCCAAATTGTGGACGCCTGAAATCTGTCACTAATGAAGAAACATCAGTGGCTGTCCTAGCTTCATTCAGCAAGAGCCCACAGCGTAGCACTCGCCGCATGTCACTGGAGAGTGGCATTAGTCAACATCCCTTCGGCGGATATTAGCTACTCACAAATGGCACCCTTACAAACTCGAGCTACTGCAGCATCTCAACGAGGATGACCCAGATCGGCGCACTAGAATTTGCAGAATGGGCAAAACAAAAATTGGAACAGGACCCTCAGTTTACGCAGAAGATTTTGTTCAGTGATGAGGCAAACTTTATGTGAATGGTGAAGTTAAACAAAACCACCGCTATTGGTCTGACACTAACCCACATTGGATAGATCCCTCCAAGACTGTTGGAACAAAAAAATTTAAGGTATGGTGTGGTATACAGGGTCAAAGATAGTGGGGCCATTGTTCATCAATGTAAACCTCAAGGCCACTGGATATGCGAAATTGCTACATGATGAGTTTCCCTCTTTATGCACTGAAGCTGGCACATTCCCTGAGTTTTTCCAGCAAGATGGTGCACCACCACATTATGGGTGTCAGGTCCGAGCATTTCTAGATGAACAGTTTCCTGGAAAGTGGAATGGTCATCGTGGGCCAGTAAAATGGCCACCAAGGTCTCCCGATCTGTCCCCCTTAGACTTATCTTTGGGGTCATCTGAAGTCAGTTGTCTACGCTGTGAAGATACTAAATGTGAAGCACCTGAAACTATGGATACTGGAAGCCTGTGCTAGCATTTCTGCTGCGGTGTTGCTATCAGTGTGTGAAGAGTGGGAGAAGAGGGTTGCATTGACAATCCAACACAATGGGCAGCACATTGACCACATTTTATAAGTGGTCAGAAACTTCTAAATAACTCATGAAAGAATAAAGTAACATTAAAAACAAGGACACCATTGTTTTTCTTGTGAAATTGCCAATATGTTTGATGTGTCACATGACCCTCTTCCTATTGAAAAAGGTTGGATTCAAAATGGCCGCCATGGTCACCACCCATGTTGAAAAGTTTTCCCCCTAACATATACTAATGTGCCACAAACAGGAAGTTAATATCACCAACCATTTCCATTTTATTACGGCGTATCCATATAAATGGCCCCCATGTACTATTCATGACTGTTTCCTGAAAACAGAGTAAACCACAGCGCTGGGCAGGCGCGTGAGTCAGTCCATTGAGCGCCAGGGGGTTTGGCGCACCAGGTGACTGACGGGGAGAGGGTGTCACAAAGGCCTGACACAGACACCATGAGCAGGATCCCCTCCTCCTGCACTCTCCCCCTCCAGATATGCGGAAGTCAGGCAGAGAATAACTCAACTGACTTCCGTATTCCAGCCGCTGGAGCGCTGCATCACAGTCACAGGTCTCCGCTTTCAATGTCGCTCACTGTGCTTCCTAATGAGCGACTTTGAAGGCGGGAGACCTGTGGCACGTGACGGTGACGCAGAGCTCCAGCATCTGGAACGCGGATATCTGGAGTGGAAGAGTGCAGAAGAATAGGACCCAGGTAAAGGTGGTGGTGGGCTGGGTTCTGAGCTCCCCCTTCTTGTGCTGCTTCCCATACTGGGGCCAACTATGCTACCTATACTGGGTGCAGCTATACTGGAGCAACTATGCTATCTACGCTGGGGGCAACTACACTGGGGGCAGCTATACTAGCTATACTGGGGGCAACTATACTACTTTTACTGGGGCAACTCTGCTACCTATAATAAGTGCAACAATACTAGCTATACTGTGGCAACTATACTAAGGGCAACTATACTAGCTACCTATACTGGGGGCAACTATACTAGCTACCTATACTAAGGCTACTACCTATACTACTTATATACTTGGGTAACTGTACTACTTATCCTGGGGAAACTAAACTAGCTACCTATACTGGGGCAACTTATACTACCTATACAGGAGGCAACTATACTAGCTACCTATACTGGGGGCAAATGTATCAAATAGACTGGGGCAACTATACTGGGTGGATTACCACACTGTCATTAGGAATGAGTGCAAAATATGCCCTATACGCAAATTTTGCCCACTAGCAAACCAGAATGATAGCCCCAATTGCAATAAGCCCTTCTCAGTTTTGCATAAGCTCCACCCCTCTCCATCAATAACCAGTGACCTCTTTCTTAGTCCGCCCCCTTCAGCACGCAATAATGCTTCCTCCAATGCCCCTTCTCCCCACCCCATCCTCAGCAGCAGCAAGTGACCTCTCTTCCTCCTCCTCCAGTAGAAGCCAGAGACCTATCTTTCTTCTTTCAAATACTGCGATAGTAGGAAGCGGTCAGTGACGAGGCAGAATGAGCTGGAGGCTACATTTCTTCCAGAAGTTAGTGCAGTGCCACGGCACTCCTTCCTATAGGGGGTGCGGCTTACTTATTTTCAGCCAGCAACAAGGAGGGGGTATGAAAATTAATCTTTCAAATGCCAATTAATGTACAAAAAAAAAAGTTTAACAGGTTTTTATCTCTAACTGTATAGTCTCTTTTTATAATATAAAGTCTCTCTGCAATAAGCTGATCTCTCATTTACATCCCAATAAAACAGGGACACAAGCCAGTGGCAGTTCCTCCTGCCTTGTACTGTGTCTATGGTAATACTTGCCAAGATAACAAAGGTGTAATTGTAGTTAGACTACTTACGTTTTCTGGTCCTTTGGTTCCCATGTAAAAATGTACCATGGTAGATATGGCTTGTAGGGACAGCAAAAACTGGCTCTGAAAAACAAATTTGTTTCAACGATTATATGTGTTGTGAATGAACAAATAACGGAGTAAGACAAATCAGAAGGCAATTACCTCCTCCTCTCCCATTTTAACAAACTCATACAAGAAGGCAAAGTACTCGGTCAGATGTTTACTGTGAGGCTTCACACCATGCTCCATAATGGACAGTAATGTTTTCACAAAGCGAGTGACACAGGAGCGGCTTCCTATGTCTTCTACAGGCCCATCCATGTCGTCAGAGCTGGAAGTGAATGAGGAAATAGTGATGAGGAATGACGAAACCGCTGATGTCTTCCAATGCAGACATTTTACCAACACACACATATACTGTATACACACGTTCATTGGGGTGGCAATTGGGGATAGTTGTGAACGCACTGCGGACCCTGGATCAGAGGGAGGCTCATACAGGTTGAAGAAAGTAATTTGTGCACCAGTGGCTACCTGGTAAGATCTCTATGGTAATTACTGGTATGTCGATGCCCAGGGGGTAATTTTGGCATCGGCGGCGCCCAACAATTATCGTAAGTAGGCGAAGCATATGTCTGCATGGGGGGAGCAAATTTAGCAGTAAAGACGGCGTTTATATTGATGGGGATTGTGACGCAGGGGGTAGGTTAAGGCTAGACACTATTAGAGGGAGGGATCAAGTGAGAATAGGGTCAGGTTAGACTATAGTAATAAAGGTTGGAGTGCAGTGTAAAACTTGCACTGGCGTCCAGCGCCTACTACACAGTGTGCACACAATCGTGGGGCAGAACAGATGCTGGGACACTAGCCACTATACAGTATATTTGGAACTAGACTGTTCATCATACGTAGTTCTGATTAGCTTGTACACTCACCCATCCTCCATGCCTGGCTGGAGATAGAGGTGGGCGTGCGCAGATCGGAGCCTCTGAATGACATGTATACACAGACGCTGGAACATCTGTCACAGACATAAAAACATCAGCATTTAAGGGTATGGAAAGCAACAAGAGAAAAAAAGTCCAAAAGCTACTACTAAACTAGCTACAAAACACAGCTAACCCTACATGCAGGGATGAGAAAGATTGAGATTATGAAAAAAAAATGGTGTGCAAGGAGTTCAGGCTGTGCAAGGAGTTCAGGCTGTGTAAGAAGGGGTTAACTCACCTAGGCCGAGCATACCTCCACGCTGCTCTCCATCTCCTGACACTTCCGCCTTCACAGCGGAAGTTCCGGTTTAGAAGGTGGAAGTGTTGCGGCGTGGTGCGGCAGGAGTTAATCCCTTTTTACACCATACGAACCTTCCGCACACTCCAAGCTGATTCACAAAATAGTTCTTGCTCATCCCTGGTTGTTTGTTTTAACAACAGACCTAACGCAGATATATATTTTGTTAAATGACAAGCTGCTCCAATCCTTTCAAATTACCATGGATATAATGCAAGTCCATTGTTAGAGAGTATAACACAGATGTTTTCCATCCAGAAACAAAGGTGCCCATACAGCAGAAGATCGAGCAAGAGATCTGTTGCCTGCCCATACACTAAAGGCCTATTCCCGATTGATTTCAGCATGAATCAGTCTTGTGACGCCGCCTCATGTAAAGTGTTCCCTCCTCGAAGCAGTATACTCTACTTGTCCGTCACTGGCTCTGGGCTCCATTGGCATACATGCACCCTGGTTGCCGGCGTATACATGGGCGCCTGTGTGATGTCACACAGGCGCCCATGTTAGTGCATGTAAAGTATACTGCACCGGGCACCAGGGGAACATTTTACATTAGTGGACACATGGCCGGGGGTTCTGTTGCTCGCCACAATATCACATGCAGTTACCGCCATGCACCCGATCGAGCAGGTAGGCCCTACATCTTGCAGCATGTCCGACCAACACGACTGATTTGGGCCTGAAATGTATTGCATTGTCGATCAGGCATGCACTTGGCGTCACAGATTTTCATCAGATTCAATTATAATAATCAGATCAGGTGGTTGATCAGTCGCCAAAATCGTCTGATGTATGGCCACCTTGAGCGAGATCAGGCTGTATAAAAAAGATATGGAACAAACCTGTCTGACAATCTGGTTTGGACATTTGATAAGGATCTGCATAGGCCACCAGTCGTCATCAGCCATTCGATCCAAGAACCACTGAAGGGGGAAAAACAAGGCCCATAAAAACAAGGCAATTTTATTTCTGTATTTAAAAAAACTAAAAAGTTCTGAACGTTCAAGACACAATATATCTAATCTCACCTCGCAGGCAGCCTGGCTGTTATTAAACTGCTTTGTCAACAATTCAATCCACTGGAGCATCGTGGGCTAAACACAAAGAAAACCACTTTACTTACATTAAATACAATGAGGCCTACTCAAACACTTAAAAGAGACACTAACTATGAAAACTTCTCCTGTGGGGTACTCACCTCGGGAGGGGAAGCCTCAGGATTCTAATGAGGCTTCCCCCATCCTCCTCTGTCCCACGGGGATCTCGCTGCAGCCCTTCAAAGCCGGCCAGACAAATCCATCAGCCTGTTCAATATTTTCCTTTCCAGGCTCCAGCGGGGGTGCTGTTTCAGCTTTCGGCTCCAAAGTAGACGGAAATACCCGATGTCAGTCGGGTCCATTCTACTGCGCAGGAGCTGGAGACTTGCGCCAGTGCAGTAGAATGGACCAGACTGAGATCGGGTATTTCCGCCTACCTCCGAGAGCAGCGCCGCTACTGCGTCTGCGCTGGAGCCAGGAAAGTAAATATTTACATCGCCGACGTTCGGAGGGGCACAGCGGGACCCCCGTGTGACGCAGTACGACGGGGAAAGCCTCGATAGGATTCGGAGGCTTCCCCCTCCCGAGGTGAGTAACCCCCCAGGGGCCGTTTTTTCTCAATACAGGTTTTCTTTAATTTGTACCTGAGATGAAGACCTGCAAGATATGCAATTCATACATACTTCCTCCAGCACCCTTCGGGCCTGATCGCTCCCTTGCCGCCGTCCTCCGCCTTCTGGAACCTCCGTAAAGGCTCCCGTAAGGTTGGCCAGTCAGGGCATGCGCAGTGCGGCTGTGTGCACTCCCCCATCATGCTCCTGTTTCTGGGAGCGTTCTACACCCGTGCAGTAGTACTTCACAGGTACAGAACGCTCCCAGTCACAGGAGCATGACGGGGGCATACGCATGGCTGGGCTGCGCATGCGCAGTAAACCCCGACTGGCCTAACTTACAATTGCCCTTACGGACGACCCAGAAGGCGGAGGAGGGCGGTGGGTGACGGATCAGGCTGAAGGGGTCTGGAGGAAGCCCCAGGTATGTATGATTTTTATAATGCAGGTCATCTCAGGTTCATTTTAAGACTGAACTTATTTGTGCATTTCTAAATTGCTATGCAATGTAAAAATTCACAAAGATCCAGCAGCACCAGGTGTAGAATTACAGATATTTTATTTAGAACATGTCTACATGACTTATGTCCTTTATCAAGCTGTTAAGAGGGCTACATACTTTCTGATCAAGAACAGCAGTCCAAAACCGCTCTGTCACGCTTCCCATACTGACCATGCAGCTCAAGTGTTCTGATTCCACTAGCAAAAACTGAGGAATACCCCGACAGCTCATGGTGACCCATAACTACCTAGAAAGTATAAAGGGCTTAAAAAGACCAAAACATCCCTCTATTAAAAAGCAATGCTAAAAGTAATTTTGCCTTCCTAAAACCTTTCATCTTAAAATACCCTCTGTTTTAAAGTAAACCGAACTGCAAAATAAAAGTCAAAATAAACATACACATGTCATACTTGCCTTCCATGTAGTGTGCTTATCTCTCTCCTTTCCCGCGTCCTGTTTGTCCATTATAATCCATTGAGTTCTCCTTCCTCAAATTAAAAAATGGCAATGACCCTGTAACAGCTTCTGGGTCAGTACTGTGTTAACATGTAATACCGCCCACTTGAGCCATAGAGAAATATGGATATTACACCTTGCACATCAGTTTGTCCTTTCAGTTAGAACTTGCAGCAAATTAAATAGTGGAAGAGGTCCCTAAGGCTTTCAGCTTCCAGAGAAACAAGGCTGACTAGATCTAGTCAAAACTAATAGGAATTATTGTTATGGTGCCCATACAAGGTACAATTTTTTTCATCCAATCTTACCATTTCTATGTAAACCACCCTGGCGTTCTGATAAGATCGCCAGGGAGGCTGCGGGAGGGTTTTTTTTTAACCTCCTGAGCGGTATGGACGAGCTCAGCTCGTCCATCACCGCCGGAGGCTGCCGCTCAGGCCCTGCTGGGCCGATTTTCTTCAAATAAAGTGCAGCACACGCAGCCGGCACTTTGCCAGCCGCGTGTGCTGCCTGATCGCCGATTCGCCGCGAGCAGCGGCGAAAGAGGGTCCCCCCAGCCGCCTGAGCCCTGCGCAGCCGGAACAAAAAGTTCCGGCCAGCGCTAAGGGCTGGATCGGAGGCGGCTGACGTCAGGACGTCGGCTGACGTCACTCCGCTCGTCGCTATGGCGACGATCTAAGCAAAACAAGGAAGGCCGCTCATTGCGGCCTTCCTTGTTTATTCTGGGCGCCGGAGGCGATCGGAAGAACGCCTCCGGAGCGCCCTCTAGTGGGCTTTCATGCAGCCAACTTTCAGTTGGCTGCATGAAATAGTTTTTTTTTAATTTAAAAAAAACCCTCCCGCAGCCTCCCTGGCGATCTCAATAGAACGCCGGGGAGGTTAATAAAAAAAAAACTATTTCATGCAGCCAACTGAAAGTTGGCTGCATGAAAGCCCACTAGAGGGCGCTCCGGAGGCGTTCTTCCGATCGCCTCCGGCGCCCAGAATAAACAAGGAAGGCCGCAATGAGCGGCCTTCCTTGTTTTGCTTAGATCGTCGCCATAGCGACGAGCGGAGTGACGTCATCGACGTCAGCCGACGTCCTGACGTCAGCCGCCTCCGATCCAGCCCTTAGCGCTGGCCGGAACTTTTTGTTCCGGCTACGCTGGGCTCAGGCGGCTGGGGGGACCCTCTTTCGCCGCTGCTCGCGGCGGAGCGCCGCAGAGCGGCGGCGATCGGGCAGCACACGCGGCTGGCAAAGTGCCGGCTGCGTGTGCTGCACTTTATTTGAAGCAAATCGGCCCAGCAGGGCCTGAGCGGCAGCCTCCGGCGGTGATGGACGAGCTGAGCTCGTCCATACCGCCAGGCTGGTTAAAGGGAACTGCCTAAATTATCCTTTAAGTCAGTGGCGTAGCTAAGGAGTTGTGGGCCCCGATGTAAGTTTTACAATGGGGCCCCAACAAGCACTCTATACATAACAATTGATACGGCGTACCTAATCCTGCCAAGGACAATCACAGTGTCAGAGGTGCAAGAAGGGGATGGGTGACAGTGTGAAGGATTACTACTATTCAATGCATCTATAGACATGATTATTATGAGCACAGGACCAATAGAGAGCTAATACTGTACCCCAAGGGCCCCGATCCGGTGGCTACCTCTGCAACCCCTATTGCTACGCCCCTGCTTTCAGTATATTCACTTAATTTACCCTTACACTACATAGAAATGGTAAGACGATGAAAAAAATCGTACCGTGTGTGGGTACCATTAGAAGAAAATGGTGAGCTTCTGAAAGGAACCGACAGTGCGGGTATTTATGCAATATCCATTTGCAAGTACACCATGTGTTAATTTTAAATAAAGTTTACTCAGTTCTGCTTCCCCTTAAGAAGGAAAAGTTCATATTGGATATATATGAAACAGAAAACTGGGGTTTTCAAAGGGTCATCATCAGTCTCCGTTCTTGTTCAATATCAATCTCCTTGATTGCAGTCATGTAAGTATGGATGGGTTACAAAAGATTCAATCACAGAACCAAAATGCCTGACACGGGTTTCACGGCCAGAAGCCGCCTCCCCAGAGGCACACAAATGTGTATATATCAGGAGTAACCGGATTAGAGGGACCGCAATCTGTGATGCTGTAAGTACGAGGTATAGCACCAAGGTGTGCTCTCCACAGTAGCAGAGTGTGTAGGAGAAATCGCTCTTAATCCGGTTACTCCTGATATATACACATTTGTGGGCCTCTGGGGAGACGGCTTCTGGCCGTGAAACCCCCTGTCAGGCATTTTGGTTCTGTGATTGGATCTTTTGTAAGTCCATACTTACATGACTGCAATCAAGGAGATTGATATTGATGAAGAATGGAGACTGAAGAAGTTGCTTTGAAAACCCCAATTGTCTGTTTCGTATATATCCAGTGTGTATTCTGGGGTGGAACTGTATTGACATATTTTATCTCCATTTTCTGGCATTTACATTTCATATTGCTACCTAATAGTTGAAGGTAAAATATCAGAATGACACCCAGGCAACAGGCAATTTTTAAAACTAACAGGTCAGTTTCGTATTCCTCACACTTTTGTCTAGTAGCAGCCTTTGTAGTCACAAAGGCTGCATGGTTCAGTATCTGTCAGACTGCAAGGGGCGGGGCCCAAAGTATTAAGTCTACAGCAACAAAGTCTGGCTTGCAGGAAAATGATAAAAGAGGGGCTCATTCTAAGGTAGGTTAAAATACATTTATGGGACATTAGCGGAGGAACTTGTACACACAAAAATCTCAACCAACGAATTTAATCAAAAGACTAGCAAAACTAATACCCAGAGCTGGTTTTAAAGAACACAAAGGGAATTTTGTCGACACCTAAAAGACATACAATACCTTTTCTTTTGAATGGATGAAAGTCTCCAACACAAATGATGTGCTTAGCTGAAAGAGAAGAACATAATGTTAATTACTAAAACATTTGAAGAGAACCTGCAGGGGAAGCCTCTGGGTCTTAATAAGGCTTCCCCCGTAGTCCTGTGCAGCACCAATCCAGCGCTGGCTCCCTCGATCAGCAGCAGAAGGCAATATTTACTTTTTAGACCCAGCGCAGGTGCAGTACCAGCTCCCCCCTCCGGCTGTGGAGGAAATAACCAAGCCTGAGTGGATACCACTCTGCTGCGCAGGCGTCTTGCACCTGTGCAGTAAAGCAGACGTGATGAGGCGTGGCTATTGCCGCCAGAGCCGGAGGGGGAAGCTGGTACTGACCCTGCGCTGGATCTAAAAGGTAAATATTGCCTTCTGCTGCTAATTGAGGGACCCAACGTTGGATTGGTGTTGCACAGGAGGACGGGGAAGCCTCATTAGGATCCAGAGGATTCCCCTCCCGAAGTACGTACTCCATAGGGCCACTTTTTTCCCTTACAGGTTCTCTTTAAGATAAATATAAATGAGTGCTTAAGGTATGAAAAATGCATGTAAAATCACCAGTAATTCAATAATCATAAATTAGAGAGAATACTTAAAGCATAACTCTGGAGTTCAAACTAATTCTGTGAGGAGAAAATAGTCTGCAACAGATTGATCTGCAAACACAATATTTTACCTTGGCTGTCATTAGAGACACTGCTTTGGGGTCTGGTAAAGTGCTGGGGATGCTGCTGCAAAGCTGCCACATAAACCTGGAAAATAGAAGGTGCATTATTTCACTCCTCTAAAAAAAGGCATTGGGAAATAATGCTATAGAGAATGAATGCACTTACCCAAAATAAGTGTGCTCGAAAATGTTTTTGTCTTGGAGAAACTGCATATTGTCATGCCATATCCACTGAAAATAGAGAAATAAAAATAATTGGAGTCGTAGAAACCCTTAAATGAAACAAAGGACAGGGATTTCTAGTCAAAACTCAGTTTTGTCTCATGAACATATTCATGTCAGATTCCTAATCTAAATTATTAATGTTATATCCCCACAAGGAAGGTGATAGAAAATGGGATTTCTGTACTTGGGAAATATAGATCCCACTCATTCCATTCTTTTCACAGTGCACTGGGTGGTCTGCTCCCACGCCGTTGTCCCAGTCCTCTCCGTTGAGCCACTTCCAGCCTCAGTAGTCTCCAACTGAGCCAGTTGGGGACTACTGCGCATGCATGGTCCTGAGCGCACGTGAAATCATGCTCCTGTGGCAAGGAGCAAGTGCAGTTAAGACTAACCGCGCTTGTGCAGGACGCACCTGGGAGCACGATTGGGGGGCATGCGTGTCTGGGACAACCCGGCTGGATTGCAGACTGCACTGTGGATCATCTGAGGAGACCTTATCGACAAAGAGGGAGGCAACGGACTACAGTGGGGTGGAGGAAATCCCAGGTATGTACAAATGATTTTGTTTCAAATGTTCTAGGTTTACTTTAAGTGCATCTACCTCAAGTTGTCTGCAACTCACTTTGTGGCTGGGTTAACTGGAAGTTTTGCAATTGCTCAGAGATCCACATACAGTGGTTTTCCAGAAGCAGGCAAGGCATTCCATTGCTCCTTGGTTCAATTTTTTCATTGTAGGTTCCTTCCGACAGTGGATAGCAGTATGCATGGATACTAACTGGTCTGTGCCAACTGACTTTCCTTCCTTGTACTACTTTTGTTAAGTATCAACCACTGCATATCAAGAACACCCCACAAGAAAATGTAATCTTGCAAGAGATACTCTGACCACGTAAGTTAACTTTCACTTAAAGTCGCTAAAATCCTTTTCGGCTTATTTACCTACTATGAAAATATTGCCTTTAAAACCTGTTTACTTAGCACCTAATGAACTTCACCCCTTGAGACAAGGGCCATTGATGCATCATAATCAAGGTTATTCTCCTTATCTGTCAGTAGTTTCAGCATTGTGGCTAATCATACAAAACCTGTAAGCTGCACATGACCAGAGCATACTATGTAGTAAGTATCAGAATCTCAGTAAAAAAAAAGCATAAATACCTCTAGCAGCTCTGAAGAGACATCAAATTTCACCTCCTTGCTGGTCTCCTCCTCCGGCTCCACGCGTTTGTAGAACAGCATGTAAGCACTGTGAGTCTAAGGAAACAAGACGGATCTGTTACCAGTTTTAATTACATCACACACTGAAAGCATTTAAGGAGTACAGTTTTATGGAAATATACCTTTTCAAAGGAGAAGTCCATAAATTTATCAGTGACCGAATCATACGTCTTTGTCTAAAAGGAAATAAAAAATGTTATTTACCAGGTAATGTAACTTTTCTAACATGCATTTTTTTTTAAGGTGAATGAGGATTTGAAATTATTACATTAACTTACTGTCATTTCACCACCAAAGCATTCTGAAGCAAGCTGAGCTGAATCAAACGGCTTCACTTCGGCATCATTAAAAAGATACCTAAGAAACAGAATACAACAGTGAAGCATGAGAAAAGATCTTAAAGGTCATTTAATACAAAAGCACTATTGCCTCTTGGTCCATGATTTGTCTTTGATAAAGGGTCAACTTCCCAGTAGAGACCTCAATCCTGCAACTGTCTCAAATGCCTCCTGTAGCGCTTTATCTACTCTCTTGATGGCATCTTGGTTGCCCTTGAACAGGTGACACATCTTACTAGTAATTAGGTAGCAGCCAAATCAAGGCAGCTCTTATTACAATCCAATAGGACCAGCTCATGGAAGTGGAAGCATTATCTGGGGAGAAAAGGGGCCCAATATAAATGATGGAGGGCAGTGGACCAAAAAAAGACTACTGTTGAATTACTTTGATCTCCGTGACTTTTTAAAACAATTTTTACTCCAAGCAGTCTCAGTAACTAACATTACTAACATGTTGTCAGACACATCCTGTCTCAGCACTCAAAAATAATCTTCATTGAAATGGGTTCCCATTTTTGGCTGCATGTGTGTGCAAGGAAATCCAGGCAGTCTTCTAGTTATCCTTGGCCATGTCTTCCATTCTCTCTGGTTAAGTCATACATGACCTTAGGCCTAACAATAGGCAAACAAGGAAGGAAATATAGGACTTAAGCAAGGTTCAGCTCCAATTATTTGGGGACCTGCTGGGACTCAAGAGATACCACTTTTAGAAGACTGCCCAGGTAGTAAGGCAGTCTACTAAGCAGCCTTACTGTCGGTGCTTTAAGACATTCCATGGTTGTTGGACACACCAACCACCTTCATGAACACAAAATTAAGTTTAGTATTTATTCAAGAACAGCTACCCAGCTAAAAGCACATTTTCCTCAGATTAACAAATTATTTTTTGTAGAGATATAGCAGGGCTTACCACTTGTTATTTTTATATGCGTGTGGGTTTACAATATCCTTGATGAAGCTGTAATAATGACCACCATCAGCAGTACCGGTGTGAACAGTAACTCCTATCAAGTCGTACTCATAGCTCTCAGTTTCTTTCACATCATCACCTTCATCTTTGAAGCCTAAATGAGCAGCAACAAGTCAATGTTAAGATTAATACACTTAATGTGGATTTAAAACAAAGGTTGGCAAAGTAATAAGCATAATAGTCACACAAGAACTTGAGGGATAAAGGAAAGACTTTAGGTCAAATTTCCAAAATGCTGACCACACCCTGGCACTATTTCCCACAGGTAGTGAAGTGTGTGGCCTTTCACCACTGCCAGATGTCTGTTGTCACCTTTGGACTCCAGTGGATCAGTTTCCATTCACTAGAGCTAGGCAGAGTGAATATGTAGAAAGAGCATATACTGCACATAACAGCATATACTGTTAAAGTGTACCTGAGAGCAGGAATCAAACATTTTATACTCATCTGGGGATTTCCTCCAGCCCCATGAGCACTGATGCCCCCCCCCCATCCTTTCCATTGGCTCTGTTCCGCCGCAAGCAGCCCCAGTAACTGGCTCAGTTGCGTCAGTCGAGCTTTTCTGCGCATGCGCGGACAGCCATGCATGCGTAGAAGAGCTCGACTGATGCAACTGAGCCAGATTACTGGGGCTGATTGCAGCTGAACAGAGCCGCCAAGAAGCACGGCGAGGGACGCAGCAGTGCTCATGGGGTTGGATGAAGCCCCGGGTAAGTATAAAATACTCCTTATTCCTGCTCTCAGGTACACTTTAAGTCTATGAAGAATGAGACTCCTGTATCTAGGTAGCAGTAATTAAGTCTAAGCCCAAAGACAGTGATGGGTTGGCTGACAGGAGGAGGCTGTAAACCCCACTACTTACAGAAAAGACCAGCAGTGCTAAAGTAAACATTCTGTGAGATATATATATATATATATATATATATATATATATATACACACACATGTGTGTGTACCTACGTGTGTGTGTGTGTGTGTGTACCTACGTGTGTGTGTGTGTGTGTGTACCTACGTGTGTGTGTGTGTACCTACGTGTGTGTGTGTGTGTGTGTGTGTGTGTACCTACGTGTGTGTGTGTGTGTGTGTGTGTACCTACGTGTGTGTGTGTGTACCTACGTGTGTGTGTGTGTGTGTACCTAAGTGTGTGTGTGTGTGTGTGTGTGTGTGTGTGTGTGTACCTAAGTGTGTGTGTGTGTGTGTGTGTGTGTGTACCTAAGTGTGTGTGTGTGTGTGTGTGTGTGTGTGTGTGTGTGTGTGTGTGTGTGTGTGTGTGTGTGTGTGTGTGTACCTACGTGTGTGTGTGTGTGTGTGTGTGTGTGTGTACCTACGTGTGTGTGTGTGTGTGTGTACCTACGTGTGTGTGTGTGTGTGTACCTACGTGTGTGTGTGTGTGTACCTACGTGTGTGTGTGTGTGTACCTACGTGTGTGTGTACCTACGTGTGTGTGTGTGTGTACCTACGTGTGTGTGTGTGTGTGTACGTGTGTGTGTGTGTACGTGTGTGTGTGTGTGTGTACGTACGTGTGTGTGTGTGTGTACGTACGTGTGTGTGTGTGTGTGTGTGTGTGTACGTACGTGTGTGTGTGTGTGTGTACGTACGTGTGTGTGTGTGTGTGTGTGTGTGTACGTACGTGTGTGTGTGTGTGTGTACGTACGTGTGTGTGTGTGTGTACGTACGTACGTACGTACGTACGTGTGTGTGTGTGTGTGTGTACGTACGTGTGTGTGTGTGTACGTACGTGTGTGTGTGCGTACGTACGTGTGTGCGTACGTACGTGTGTGCGTACGTACGTGTGTGCGTACGTACGTGTGTGCGTACGTACGTGTGTGCGTACGTACGTGTGTGCGTACGTACGTGTGTGCGTACGTACGTGTGTGCGTACGTGTGTGCGTGTGTACGTGTGTGTGTACGTGTGTGTACGTGTGTGTACGTGTGTGTTTGTACGTACGTACGTACGTACGTACGTGTTGTGGTGTGTGTGTGTGTGTGCGCGTTGTGTGTGTGCGCGGTGTGTGCAGTGTGTGGTGTGTGTGCGTGGGACTTGCCTGGGACTTCCTCCAGCCCCTTGTAGTCTGTAAGCTCCCTCCATGCTGGTCTGGAGCACTCCAGTCTGCCGCTGTGGAGTCTGCAATCAAGCTGGGTTGTGGGTGCTACTGCACATGTGCAGTTTTACCAAGGGTCGGCCGGTGTGGTGTGTGTGTGTGGTGTGCAGTTTTACGGAGGGTCGCGCCCCCCCCACCACCACCGATTGCATGCTGTGCAGGCACCCAGCAAAAGGAGAGTACCTTTACCGGCCTCAATTGGGGACTTTACCAGAGTTGACAATGGCATAACAGAGGGGGCCAGAAGGACGACGGTGAGGGAGCAGATGGACTACAGAGATCTGGGGTAAGCCTCAGGTAAGTTCAAAACCTTTTCTTTTCATTGTCTCAGATATACTTAACCCATTCAGGTTCCGTCGTTTTCACGTGAGAAATGTTCACCTCCCATTCATTAGCCTATAACTTTATCACTACTTATCACAATGCACTGATCTATATCTTGTTTTTTCCGCCACCAATTAGGCTTTCTTTGGGGGTACATTTTGCTAAGAGCCACTTTACTGTAAACACATTTTAACAGGAAGAATAAGAAAAAAATGGAAAAATTCATTATTTCTCAGTTTTCAGCCATTATAGTTTTAAAATAATACATGCCTCCATAATTAAAACTCACGTATTGTATATGCCCATATGTCCCGGTTATTACACCGTTAAAATATTGTCGCCATACATTGTGATAGGGACATAATTTTATTTGGAAATAAAGGTGCATTTTTTCCATTTTGCATCTATCACTATTTACAAGTTTAAAATAAAAAAAAAAATATAGAAATATTTCATCTTTACATTGATATTTAAAAAGTTTAGACCCTTAGGTAAATATTTACATGTTTTTTTTTTATTATTGTAATGTTTTGTTTTTTTTTATACTAAAAATTTTATTAGGGTACTTTTGGGAGGGTGGGAGGTAAACAATAGATTTATAATGGAAATGTGTGTTAATTCTGTGTTGGTTTTTTTTCCAGGTGTAGTATTACTTTTTGGCCACAAGATGGCGGCCATGAGTTTGTTTACATGACGTCACTAAGCGTAGCACGCGCTTAGAGTGACGCATCAGGAAGAAGACGGCCAGAAAAAGCTCAGCTTCCGAGAGAAGCTGTCGCTTTTTCAGCGGGGGAGAGGAATCAATGATCGGGCTCCGTAGCCCGATACATTGATTTCTTGGCTACCGAATCCGCGGCCGGGAGTGCGCGTGCACGATCGGCCGCGGGGGCGCGCGGTAGCGCGCATGGTTCCTGGACGTAGAAACTACGTCCAGGAACCAAAATAGGTTAAATAAAATCTACAATTTTCAAAACAGAAAAACATCTCTTACATTCTGCAAGTATAAATTCAGTATTACGTTACATAAATAAAACAAAGGCTGTTATGCACTAAACAGAATTGCAGTTTGGACTATCACTACAATGGCTACCAGCAGACACAATACCTTCTATTCGGTCATTCTTTCCCATTAAAAAATCCTCTGTGTATGGAGTCATATCTAACCGCAGAGGGAAGGAGAAATGAGTGTTGACCTTCTCCTTCATCATTGTGACCATGTTAAAGGTGTACCGCATTGTGTTAAAGCTTAATATCCTTGGCAATTTCTTGAAACAAGCCCTGAAAAACATAAGATGACAAAAAAATTAGGTTACGAGTGCCTGTGCACAGAAGTTTCTCTATCTGGGTAATGTGTGGCTCACAACTCCTCTGACAAACAACCTTCCCTAATGGACATGCTTTGCAAAAGCACAGCAGAAAATACAGTATAGGACAGCTATACTTTTCTCCGATTGCTCCCTTCTTCAAAAGAGTTATGCTGACTGCCAATGCAGGTCACAGAGCAGAACATATGGGAGTTCCCATTGCATTAGTGTATTTAGTTTCAGCCAGTTAAGCTCAGCTAAACAAACGTTTATCGTTTTAGTAAATATGTCACATCAAGTTTGATAGATAAATATCGCTGGGTGTCCTCAAACCATATATTTGGTGGTAGCATGTATATAATATGTTGTGAACACCAAAGCTATTTGAGCCCCCGCGGCACCTTGTATTTAGTGGCACAGGAATGTCATTTGGCACCATCAACACCACTATTTGACCTGATCAGGTTGATTGCTCACTAAATTGTTAAGTTAATAGGTACCTTGAGGCTAGAAACCCACTAGGAGAGCTTTTCTGAGCGCTTTGTGATTTGAAAAGCTCTAGCTAATGTAATGCTATGGGTGTGATCCCACTAGAATGATGTGATTTTATAAAACTCCCCCATAGCATTGCATTACCAAGAGCTTTTTCAAATCACTCACACTTACAAAGCGCTCCCAGTGGGTTTCTGGCCTAAGAGTAAGCCCAGTAATAAACCCTCCAAAAAACAGCCTGATAATGAAAAAGCATGGAGTTCAGCTGCAGAGCACTATTGTTCTCAGTAAGTGGCTGTATGGCCACTTATAACCACATGCCCGCCACTGTCCCTGCTATTTTGCTTGGGCACCTGCTATATTTTGGGGTGCAGTTTAGTTACATTGTAATGCAACTCCACTGACCCAATTTTACTTGGGTGCCTATGGAGCCCGCTTTTTATGTAGCTGGTAATTTCTAACTTTAACATGGTTGCCTATGGGAGCGCCCAAATTTACTACCTTCCACTTACATGCCCGTACAGCAGTTCCATTGGCGTGGAAACTGGCTTGTAGTCGAGGGAGTGCTCACACCTTGCGAAGCCTGCATGACGTTTTAAGGGAACCTAAACTGAGAAGGATATGGATTTTTCCATTTAAAATACCAGTTGCCTGACTCTCCTGCTGATCCTGTGTCTCTAATACTTTTAGCCACAACCCCTGAACAAGCATGCAGATCAGGTGCTCTGACTTAAGTCAGACTGGATTATCTGCATGCTTGTTTCAGGTGTGAGATTCAGCCACTACTGCAGCCAAAGGGATCAGCAGGCTGCCAGGAAACTGGTATTGTTTAAAAGGAAACGTCCATATCCCTCTCAGTTAAGGTTCCCTTTAACTAGATTAGCAGTCAGGTGGATGAGGTGGTGAATGGCCATAGCCTCTTTTCACTACTCACAATCTCTGCTGCAATGCAGAGCTGTGCATACTTATTTCGGCAAGCAGGTGCATGGCCACAGTTGCCCTTAAAGGAAACCCGAGGTAAGTGATATGGAGGTTGCCATATTTATTTCCTTTTAAGCAATACCAGTTGCCTGGCAATCCTCCTGATCCTGTGTAACACTTTTAGCCATAGACCCTGAACAAGCATGCAGCAGATCAGGTACTCTAACTCAGGTTTTACTGTATTAGCCATATGCTTGTTCCAGGGTTTTGACTCAGGCACTACTTATGCCAGAAGATCAAAAGAACTGCAAGGAAACTGGCATTGCTTATAAGGAAACAAATATGGCAACCTCCATATCTCCCTCACTTCGGGGTCTCTTTAAGGCAGTGTCTCTCAAACCTGTCCTCATGACTCCCCAACGGTGCATGTTTTGCAGGCAGCATCACCTATGCACATTCCAGGTAGCTGAGACACTAATTACCCCACCTGTGCATAGGTGATGCTGCCTGCAACACATGCACGGTTGGGGAGTCACGAGGACAGGTGTGAGAAACATTGGCTTAAGGACAAGGAAGTCCTGACTGCAGTATGTATACAATACAACCTTATATGTTGTGACCCTGTTTCAGTTACCACAATATCAGGTTTGACATCGGGTCACCTTAATCTTCTCACTGAAGACAGAACACTATAAAATGGGGAGAGGTCCTTCATAGATTAGAGAATGGTAAAATGGGCCAGTGCTGTTTCTCAGAAGACAGTCACTTACTTGTCTAATTCAAAGTGTGAAAATACAATTAACAAAGACCAAAAGGAAGGAGGCGAAAACACTTTTCATACTTTATATCATTTAGTGTGAGGTAAATGAAATTGTGAAGAAACCCTATAGCATGGTGAAAGCAATGACAAGTCCATGTAAGACACTGACTGCACTTACAGTCTGTTCCAACACTTACCTGGTCTGTGTAAATATGGTGCAGCATGCAACACTGGCAGCCTTAGAGCAAATCTGACCCACAGCCTGGACACAGGAGCTTGACCCGAACAGAGTAACAGGTTAATCCTGCTACGTCTACACTAACATCGCAACCCACTCATCTACCACACTGCCAGTATGAATGGATGGGATGGTGAAGGAGAGGTCAGTGTAGTGCAATGTCACAATGTGGGTGGAGAGAGGTGCAGCTAGCCATTACACCCAACCAGCTCCAAGAGAGCAAGCTGCTGGATGGATTTGCACAGAACTTGGATTAGGGGAAACTACACCAAAGTAATGCAGATCAGGTAACTGACGGCACTGACTGTGGACTCAGCGTCTGGTATGAGACTGTTTACTTTTAATACCTATATCTTACTACAAGGTACCTTTAAATCCAGTGGGAATAGGAGCATAAAATACAGACCTACATTATTGGTTATTGAATAACACAGAGACAGTAATAAAACAACCAAATAGAATGCTTCATATCACCTTTTCTCCGCTCGCACCTTCTTCCCACACTGGGAACATGTGTACATGTTGTCACCTTCCAGAGTGTCTTTGATGGTGACTTCATCCAGTGACTCCTAAAGTGAGGACAGTGGTGACATTTAGATGTTTGAACTTTATTCCAGAAGAACACAGGATGCAGTGCTTTCTCCTGGCAGTTAAAAGTGAATCTGTAGTGTGTAGTATACATGCATTCAATGGGTCCTCTACTTATAGCAAGTTACATAGTTATTTGGGTTGAAAAAAGACATACGTCCATCGAGTTCAACCAGAGAACATAAAGTTATAATTACCTGCTGTGTCTTTACCCCCAAATCCCTCAGCGCAGAGACACCCCCTCCTATGCTAAAAAAAATGCAATGGTGATTTCTCTACTTGGGATAGAGAAAACACCATGGTGGGGGGCGGGGCTACGGGAGGGATTTGAGGGATAAAGAAACCGCAGATAATTATAATTTGCAATGCATAAAATACCGTATTTTCCGCCGTATTAGACGCACTTTTTCTCCCCAAAAAATGGGGAGAAAAAGTCCCTGCGTCTTATACGGCAAAGGCAGGTAATCCCCGACTTCCGAACGCCCGCCGATACGAACCGCGACCCGCCGTCACGTCGGGGATTCCCTGCACTGCCCCGTGTGTGCCCATTGCTCCCCGTGTGGTCCGCAAACACCCGCCGCCTCTTGTGACTATGTTCCCCCTGGGTGGTCCACAACTGCTGCGTATATGTCCGCAAACACCCGCTGCTTGTTTACATGACCCCCCTCTGTGTTCCGCAACTGCCCGCTTGTGCCCTCACTTGCGTCGCCGCTTTCCCCCGGTGTAAATAGCTGGACCCCGCTCATGTTACCTAAGTCAGTGCCTTCTGCAGAGATCGGAGACCCGCTTGTGCCCTCACTTGTGTCGCCGCTTTCCCCCGGTGGACCGCGCTCATCTTACCTAAGTCCGTGCCTTCTGCGGGGATCGGAGACCTGTCTTCACTTCCGCACTTCAGCTCTAGTAATTGCTTCTGCTGCGTCATCAGCAGAAGCCTTCACTAGGGGGAGCCGCGTGTTTGAAGACAGGTCTCCGATCCCTGCAGCACTGACTTGGGTAAGATGAGCGCGGTCCACCGGGGGAAATCGGCGACACAAGTGAGGGCACAAGCGGGTCTCCGATCCCTGCAGAAGGCACTGACGTACGTAAGATGAGCGGGGTCCAGCTATTTACACCAGGGGAAAGCGGCGACGCAAGTGAGGGCACAAGCGGGCAGTTGCGGAACACAGAGGGGGGACATGTAAACAAGCGGCGGGTGTTTGAGGACATATATGCAGCAGTTGTGGACCACCCAGGGGGAACATAGTCACAAGCGGCATCACGGGTGTTTGAGGACATAAACACGGGGAGATACACGGTAGGCAGAATGGGGACACCTAGGGACAGAAAGACACAGACTAGGGACATAATGAAGACAGCAGGACACGTACTGGGGACATACAGGGAACACCTGGGGACAGCAGGACATACACTATAGGAACAGCAGTGAACATTCTGGGGACAGCAAGACACACTAGGGACATACTGGGGACAGCAGGGTATGTACCAGAGACACACTGGAGTCATACTGGGGACAGCAGAACACACATTAGGGACTTACTGGGGGCAGCAGGACACACATTAGGGACATACTGGGGGCAGCAGGGAACATACTGGGGACAGCAGGACACACACTGACATACTGGGGACAGTAGTACACACACTTGGGACAGAAGGGGACACAGGACGACACCAATTGGGGGAGAACATCAACAAGACGCTCCTGGAACATGGACGCACCAGGTTTAGTATATTTATTTTTTTCCTTGTTTTTTGCCCCCTAAACCTAGGTGCGTCTTATATTCCGGAGCGTCTTATACGGCGTTAAATACGGTACACTGGACTTCAACAAGAGATTTACATACATTAATGATTACTATCGAAATCAAAAGTTGTTTTATCTTTTACTACTACAATCCATAATTCAGTGCTGCGTAATAGGTTTGCGCTTTATAAATTCAAATATTAAGGTGATCCACTTTCTAAATAGGACAGCCCAAAAACATATACAGGTAGTCCCCTGTTTACAGACGCCCAACTTACGAACGGCCCGATCCCATCGCGATGTCATTTCCATGGGGGAAGTTTGAAAAGCGGTTTCAATCGTCCCGACTTAAGAACGAATTCAAGTTAAGAACAAATCTACAGTCCCTATCTTGTTCTTTAACTGGGGACTACCTGTACTACAAACCTACTGGAGTGTACGGAGTACATAGAGCCCCAGGTAAGCAGAAGTATAAAGGTTGCATCTTTTATGCCTCAGGTACACTTTAGGCTTTACAGTGAGGAAAAAAGGAACACAGGCTAGTTCTAAGTAGTATTGGGACTATACATACATGTTAATCTCATGATGTTCCGTTACGTGTCACGCCTAAGGTAAACTTTATTGTAAAAAAAAACAAAAAAAAAAACCTGATGGCACCAGCCAACACCAAAATAAACTGCTTATTTTTTGCGTTTTCTAAAAGAGGAACAGCCGTTTTGTTTTATCTTAGGATTAGAGCTTACATCTACCTCTTGGTGGAAATGGTTGGGCAGGCAACTATGCTATGTCTTCCAGCACGATCCCGTTACTGACAGGAATCTATCTCATGTGTGCCACACACTAGGAACAGGTTTCCAATAGATTTCAGAATGACATCTATTGGAAATTGATTTAAATGGATTATTGGACCATTAGATCCAATGCAACTCTATGGGCCCTGGTGGCAGCAGCAGATCCATCTAGATTTTCCATCCTATCAAATAGCTCACATCGATCAAAATCCGCCACAAATTGATCGATTGATAGATTCGACCAGTGTATGGGCCCCTTCAATGACTGCAAAATGAAAAGTTTTGCCTTAATTGACCTAGTTGTTCTAAGACAATCTTATAAACTCAATGAATTTAGTCAGGTCATTTACCCCTGAGTATGGCTTTTAAGGTGGCCATACATCAGGCGACTTGGCGGCCGATCGACCATCCGATTCGATGATTATTGAATCTGATGAATATTTGTGCCGCCAAGCGCATACCCGATTGACAATGCTACCAATATCAGGCCGAGCATGTTGATCGGACATTCTGCAAGATGTTGGGCTGTCGTGGTTGATCTGGTTCAAGGTGGTAACGGCGAGCGTCTTCGGGACGAGTGACAAACGCAACAAAACCCTGGTGCTGTCCCCCAATGTATAAATGTTCATGTATGTGCGCATTTATACATTACCTGTCCTGTGTCGCGATGCCTATCCGTTTTCTAAATCCACATGGCGTGTGTGACATCACACATGCACCACGGCGGCAGCGTGTATGCAGCCAATGGAAGAACAGCGGATTGGGAAGGACAGGTAATGTATAAATGCATACATGCACATTTATGCACTGGGAGGACAGCACTGGAGGGGGGCTTTGTCACGTTCGTAGATGTATGGCTACCTTTAGATTTTTGCAAAGGTCTGTGTATAACTATGAAAAAGGCTGCCTCTTTGCAAGAATATGGATACCAGAATGTGACAGAAAAACAACTTAAACATGCAGATTTAAATGCAGGTGATCAGTGCATTTTGAATTTAACTTTCTGCCCCACCCCACCTTATTAAAAAATAGTACTGCCTGGTATGTATATGTTAAAGTAGCTCACCAACACCAAGTACCATATGATGCTGATCATAAGTGAATTGAAAATTCTGTACACAGCAGTACTACTCACATAGATGTTTTTCATGTCAGCCACCTGACATCTCACGGTGTAGAATTCTTCTGCTGTTTGACTTACATGCTCACAGTCCTGATGGAACATAAGCAAAGTAAACATACAAATGTATCATTTTACATATTTATATTGGGCATTTTACATATAGGGAGAGCCGTTTTCCTGGCACTTTAGATTTACAGATGGAAAAATTATCTGGAAGCTGATTGCACGACTGAAGGGTACTGGTCTAGAAATTGAGAGCCAGGTAAGTAACTGCATTTAAGATCCGCTCGCAACTCTGCATGTAGCTCGGAAGGGGGATGCCTAATATCAGGGGCACACGTGTCTATCTATATTGGGGAAGCTGCCTAATAACGGGGGGGGGGGGAGGCACATGTGGCTACCTATAATGGAGGGGCTTTCTAATACAAGGTGCACATGAAGCTACCTACAAATTAGGGGCTGCCTGAGACCTTGGGCACACGTAGCTACCAATCGGGGGGGGGGGGGGGGGGGAGCTGTCTAGTACTGGGGGGGGGGTTCACTAGGCTACCTATACATGGGGGCTGCCTAACCTTCGGCCACACCTAGCTACCTATACTGGTGGGGGCCTGCCTATATTTCAGGCACATCTGGCTACCATATATTTGGGAGGGGAACCACTACGGCCACTAGTGCATTACACGGTTACATTACAGTAAGCTCCACCCACACGCTGTCATGTCCACATCCATTTTTGCCACGGCGTGCAACACTCACTTCTATTCTGGTCTGGCCCGCCCACTCAAACCCCATTTGGTCCTTGAGTCAAAAAGTTTGCCCACCCCATATCTAGAGAATTGCTGGATCAATGAAGCATTTGGCAAACATACAACATTTAAAACCACCTTTCTCTTATAAGATTAAATTTAAAAAAAAAAAATAATTACAAATTTGTATCAGTCTTTCATTCACATTTCCCTTACAAGACATTTGAAGATATAAAGAAAAATACCTACCAATGACACAACATTGTTTGTAATAACGCCTCCAAATAACGTTTTCACTGTGTTTTTCTGTAAAGCAAAGGAAAAGTAATATAGTTAGTTACAACACAAAACCTGCTACAATGAGCTACAGTGATGGCAGACAGATCTGGCTCACCAGCTCAGGAGACATCTCTTCAATCTTGGTTATGAGGTCGGTGAAGAACTCTGTCATGTCCTTCTGCTCTCCCGTGTTGAGCGGCTGTTTGTCCATAGTGTAAGTCTTGCAGAACGGCCTCGGGTTGTAAGCTTTGCACTCACTTTCCTGATGGAAAAAAACACAGCACTCCGCTTACACTACCGCATGCAAATACCAAACAGAGTAGCGATGGTCAGGAAGATGCCAACAATTTCACCTTGCATGGAAATGTAATGCAGATCACAGGCAGCTTGAAATTGGATTAATCAGAGTATTAAAAGAAAAACACTTATTGAACTTTGGCACTGTGGTTGTAGGGAACCCGAGGTGAGGGGAATATGGAACCTGCCATATTTATTTCCTTGTAAACAATGCCAGTTGCCTAGAAGCCCTGTTGATCATCTGGCATGAGTAGTGTGAGTCAAAACCCTGGAACAAGCATATGGCTAATCCAGTAAAGCCTGAGTCAACGGAGTCAGAGCACCTGATCTGCTGCATGCTTGTTCAGGAGTCTATGGCTAAAAGTATTAGAGACACAGGATCAGGTGGACTGCCAGGCAAATGGGTGTCGATTGTTTAAAAGGAAATAAATATGGCAGCCTCCATATCCCTCTCACCTCAGGTTCCCTTTAAGCAGAGATACAGTTGTCGGCAGGCAGAAGGTACCACACTGCCCGGTCCGGTTAGCATGCTCTGACCAATGACCAAGAATGATGAAAGAATGAACGGGTCAGGACTGCTGGGTCCGTTGCTTTATTCAAAGTGCTCAATGCATAATACAGTACTTGTGCAATTGCAAACAATGCGGCACATACTAAAACCTCACTCGTTTGCTCTGGGCGATCAACATGAAAAGGAACTTTGCCCATGAAAATACCACTACTTAATGTGTACATGCGAAATTGCCGCCAGGAGACTTTGGCACAGGATACAGCCAATATACGACTTACCCTACTCCTGCACAAGTTCCCGGTGGCGTTAATTACTATTTTCCCTCCAGGTCGACGTGGATGGCAGGGAATTATGTAATTCGGCTGCCAGCAATACTGGCGGCCGAATTACAGTTTTTTAAAAGTAACTTCAGCTTCGTCTTTTGACAGCACCGAAGTTACTCACTGTGCGCTGCTATAGCTGTAATTCTTATTACGGTCTATTGTGGCGCCATGTTCACTACTTAATAGCTCAAGAAAAAAAATGACTCGTACATCGATCACGATGATAGGCAGATTCGACAGATTTTTTTCTCATCAAATCTGACGAGATAGAGAGAGACCTGTTGGCTGCCCATAGACCGCAGGCCAATTCCCTATTGATTTTTAGCATGAAATCTCTTGGGCCTGGTGATGCTGCATCTGCCGCCACCCATTGTAAATGTGACCCCCTGCCCGTGCATTTATGTTTTACTGGTCTGCGGTCACCTACTGCAGTGCGCATCCATCTTCCACTTCCGTATTTACGCCTTACATACTGCCAGTGTATAACACGTGTGACGTCACACACATGCCACGTACTACCCACCAGCAGCGCATGTGGCGTTCATATTCACAGTGCGAGGAAACAGCAAACTTGCATTTGTCGCTCGTTCTAATACTGCACTCTGTTACTGCCATGCACTCAATCCATTACTTTGGCCCGAGATTCACCCGCATGTCTGATCAATACATGCAACCATTTTTGACCCAAAATTGGTTGCATCTTTGACCCAATAATTATTGAATTGGATGGTTGATCGGCTGCCTGATGTATGGCAACCTTTAATCATTTTTTTTTGGTATAAGAAAATAAACATGATTGTATACAACTTAAAAATAGTTCAAACATTCATACCTTTCAGATGACCAATCAAATAATGTATCATTCATTAACCTCCTTGCCGGTTATCCAGAGCTCAGCTCGGGGTAAGCCGCGTAGGAGGATTTCTCAGACCCCGCTGAGCCGATTTTCACAAATTTCGTTTCCTGCACGTAGCTGCGCGCAGTTTCCGATCGCCACCACCCGCCGCGCCGCACCCCCCCCCCCCTCCAGACCCCTTGCACAGCCTGGCCAATCAGTGCCAGGCAGCGCTGAGGGGTGGATCGGGATTCCCTATGACGTCCCGACGTCATTCTGACGTCCCGACGACGTTCTGAACGGGATTTCCTGCTTACTCTGATCGCCGATGGCGATCAGAGTGGATAGGGAGATGCCGCTTGTCAGCGGCTATCATGTAGCGAGCCCTGGGCTCGCTACAGGATTTAAAAAAAAAAAATGTAAAAAAAAGTGCTGCGCTGCCCCCTTGCCGCCAGAATTGTAACGGCAAGGGGGTTAAAACTGCCAAAGTCATATATACCAATGTATGAAAAAGTATAAACACATGCCAATTATGAAAAAGTCCATTCCAGGCAAAATTAACTTACCATTAAATATGTAAACATTTTTTGGAGCTCCAGCAGGGTGGTCTTGTGTTTAATATCATCAGAATACTGCAAGAAATAATGATAAACAAGCATGAGGAACTAACAGTATAAATTATTTTATCCAGCCAAAACAAAAGTTTCTCTACCTATAGCTAAAGTGATCATTGTTTACTCATCTATATATTTGTGATGAGCAAAACGAGTTATCTTAAAATACAAATCTCCACTGACCCAGGAAGAAAATAAAAACTGAGCCACGCTTCTAGGTGTTTAGCTGTTGGTTAAAGAGGAACTATCAAAGAAACTGTCCTATAGAGCTTTTAGCCAGCAACACTAGAAAGCTTTTCAGAAGCCTCTGATGACTGCCTGAGTGAAAAATGCTTTGTTTATAAAGTTTTCTAACAGATTGTGTCTGTCGGGGCTAGAGCTGTACCATGTGGATAGGTTCCACTTCTCTGTCACTATTCACAGAGGATTTACTGTTTTTCTCTGCCCTGCTTACACCGACCCACAGCTGCTTTCTCACAGATCATATGAGAATAATTTTTAGCTACAGAGAAGGATCTGAAGAGAAGGAGGCTTACTATTCCTGTTCTTGGATGCTTTTCCCCCATTCAAAATGAGCTCATCCTGGCTGTAAACTCTGCTTACTTTACACTGCCAGGCAGAGAGAGACACACACAGGAACACACAGAGCTGCAGCTGAGGAGTTATTTAAAGCTATATTTCCACTTTCTAGCATTCTGAAGACATTTATTTTACAAGATTATAGACAGTGAGGACTGTTTCCGCATGCTGGATGTGCTGGACACAGTCCTCCATAGTAATGCCCACATTCAAAACTTTCTCTGTAAATGTCATATTTTTTTCAAATAAAAAAATGAAATGATGAAAAAAAGCATTTGTATTGCTATTTGCTAGTAATGACTGGAATTCTGTGTGCCATTTAGAATTTTAGTTAACTTTGATAGTTGTCCTTTAATCAACCATCTGCTTGTTAAATGGTCAGGCTTTAATTGGCTATATTTTTTTCAAATACCTGGGTCAATGGAAACTTATAGGAGTGCAACAAAAAAAATTAAAGGCAGGAAAAAAAAAAAACCCTGCTTTATTTGCTCATGAAGATGCAGTTACTTTAGGTTTGATTACAATGAATTCACCCTTATTAATTGCAACATAAAATTATGATTTTGCTAGCTCTTATGTTGGTTACCTTAGCAGTAAAGATGGCTTGCCTGGCCTCCGGTATCATGTACAACTGCTGAATGGTAGATGCCAGATAGCAGGTGGCTCCAAGATTGGTGAGTCCAACAAACCTGCATTCAGCTCGCACATCATCATGTGGCCAGTAGTCCCATTTATAAGGGGCATGGGAAGCTGTGGTGCAAAATAGACAGAGGTAAACAGTGGAAGACAATCATGAATAAACAAACTTTCAAATCAACACCTTATGGATCCCACCTAAAACTGAATTTGCTGGTTGAAAAAAGACTTGTCTAACTTTGTAAGACTATTTATAGGTAATAACATGGACTAACAGGAATA
Organism: Hyperolius riggenbachi; assembly: GCF_040937935.1. Classification (NCBI taxonomy): domain Eukaryota; kingdom Metazoa; phylum Chordata; class Amphibia; order Anura; family Hyperoliidae; genus Hyperolius; species Hyperolius riggenbachi. The sequence goes on along the minus strand of NC_090649.1, from coordinate 414,124,116 downwards.
ATCATCAATGGAAAGCATTTACACAAGCACACATGGTTTTGCCTACGGAACAGATGGCAGCATTACTACTACTACTGAGCTCGCAAAACATTTATCAGGCGTACATATGTACACTTTATTTTTGCAGAATCGCACACAGTTAAGTTATGGGACAGCAGATCATTGAAAAGAAAATGCAAACCCACAGAAAAACCACATAGAACAGTGTTTGTTTTTTATTCTTTTTGATGTCAAGTCTTAAAGTAAACTTTCAGTCCTCTTAAAAACAATAGTTGCTTGGATGCTATGCTGACTCTTTCGTCAGCGGTGGAATCCCAGCGATTCGCACCGCACTAGTGGAAACGAGCCCTAGGCTGCCTTAGCAGTAACCCCAACTCTGAGCTGCGGATTTCCACCCCAAGCTTGAGCGTTAACCCCGAGCTGGATCCAAGGGAAGTGAGTAATCTGGAAGAAGGCTGCCACAGATCTATCTAGCAGTATGATTTTTTTAGGGCCTAAAAGCGAATGGAAATATTGCACCGCTTTTAGACAAAATCTGGAATTAAAGTGGACCCAAACTAAAAATACAAGATTTCAGAAATAAAATCTATTTTCTAAATGATAATAAATAGCAGCCTTTTTTCAGCTGCATGATAAGTATAAAATATTTGACATTTATTGGAGGAACCCCTCCCTTCCTTTCATATTGCCGGCAAATAATCCGGCAAACTGGTGGAGTAGATGGTGTCCAGCAATGGAGCAATTGCTAATGGCTGCCCCCAGTATAACCCTAGTTATGCAAAGAGGAGGGTGAAAAGCATGCACTGAAATGCTCATAGGCTTGGAGTGTTTATTTATATTTGTATGTGTCAGAGTGGTGCAACTAAATATTTTGAATTAAAAAAATGTTTGGTTTGGGTCCACTTTAATCATACCGCCAGAGAGGTTGAATGATGTATGGACACCTTTACGTTCATTGCACACCCTAGATAAAAACTATAAAAAGCATGGAAGCATATAGGGTTAAGAAGGGCCCTAAACAAAGCGTTTCTAAGACTACAATTATTATAATTTAATTTGTGGAAGAATCAGGTCTCTAGCTCGCCTATCCTCATAATAGCTATGGCATGAGTGGTTCTTTACAATACTTAACATTGCTAAGGTCCGTCCAGGGCAGTAGAAGGTGTAAAAATGATAAATACACTGGTTCTTACACTGCATGTGCTGCGCCATTACCCAGTTGTGTAACAGCCTGTAGTTCTCCACTGATCCTTTCACCATCTCCACCAACAGGTCATATGCAGCAGCGCGAGAAGAATGGGATTTACACTTGGGCTGCCGCCTGTCCTTTAGGCTGGGTAACATGAATAGGAGATTGAAAATATCTCTAAGAAATTCCTGAAAAACAACAATCCCATTAGATAGGTACTGACCACAGAATAGATATGGAGACTGAGATGTAAGAAGAATCAGATGTCATTACCTGCCCCTCTCTTGAAAACTTGAAGGGAGGCTTGTGTTTGATGACGCTGGTTGCAAGCCTCAGGAGTCCCGTCATCCCATCATCTTCCACATTTCCATCCTGGTAATCCAGAATTTCTCGACTAGTGTGAAAAGCAAACACTTATGTAGCAGACTTGCAAGGACTCAGCTACACCAATGCATTGCTCATGCATTGCAGTACAAGGCTTATGTGCGTTTTCATCTTTTGCCAAAATTGTTTCACTTCTGCCACAAACTTTCTTTCCCGTTAATGGAGGGGGCTTAAATTAGAGCCTTTGCCTTTAAAAGGACAGGCAGTCTCAACCGGAAACCAGTTAAAATCTCAGCGGTACTAACTACTTCTTGTCTGTCTTTAATGGATATTGTTTATTATAGTCATTGTAATCATAGGATTGTATTGGTCATATGTTAAAGGGAACCTAAACTGGGAAGGATATGGATTTGTCCTTTTAAAGAAAACCTGTAACTGAAAAAGTTTCCCTGGAGATACTCACCTTGGGTGGGGGAAGCCTCCAGATCCTATCGAGGCTTCCCCGTCCTCATGTGTCCCACGGCGGTCTCGCTGCAGCCCTCCAAACAGCGGGGATGTAAATATATACCTTCCCGGCTCCAGTGCAGGCGCAGTATCGGCTCTCCGGGCGGAGATAACTGATCAGTGTCGGGCCACTCTACTGCACAGGCGGAAGTCTCCTGCGCCTGCGTAGTAGAGCGGCCCCGACATCTCCGTGCTGAGAGCCGCAACAGCGCCCCAGCTGGAGCCAAGTAAGGTAAATATATGAGCCTTGTCAGGCTTGTCAAGCGAGGATTGCAGGAGACTTCGGGGGATCCAGCACTGGATTGCCTGCAGCTACAGGGGGGGGGGGGGGGGGGGAGAGCCTCATTGGGACCCTAAGAATTCCCCCTCCCGAGGAAAGTCCCCCCCAGCTGACTTTTTTTCAGTACAGAGTCTCTATAAAATAATACCAGTTGCCTGACTCTCCTGCTGATCCTGTGTCTCTAATACTTTTAGCCACAGCCCCTGAACAAGCATGCAGATCAGGTGCTCTGACTGAAGTCAGACTAGATTAGCTGCATGCTTGTTTCAGGTGTGTGATTCAGCCACTACTGCAACTAAAGAGATCAGCAGGACTGACAAGCAACTGGTATTGTTTAAAAGGAAACATCCATATCCTTCTCAGTTAAGGTTCCCTTTAATTTATGTTTGTTTTTAAAATATGTCTAAGAAATGTTAGGTCATGTGTTATTGCAACTGACCTACTTAGCCCAATACTTAAAGGGAAGGTTCAGGGACACCTTGCAAAAAATAAAAATCGATATCCACTCTCTTCTGCGTCCCACGCGGGCGCGCTGACGTCATCGGACGTCCGCCGGGCTGTACTGCGCAGGCGCAGAACTACTGTGCCTGCGCAGTACAGCCCGGCGGACGTCCGATGACGTCAGCGCGCCGGCGTGAGACGCAGAAGTGCCGGGCCTTGGAGCGCAGAAGAGCCCGACCTGGCAGCCGTCCTGGCCAGGTCGGGTCGGCCACTGAAGACGACCGGAAGCCTCGGGAGCGGCGGCGAGGGCACCTCCTGCCTGCCACGGGCTGGAGGAAGCCCCAGGTAAGTGGATATCGATTTTTATTTTTTGCGAGGTGTCCCTGAACCTTCCCTTTAATATTTTTTTATTTATATGGTGCCAACATCTGCTGTACTGCTGAACATAGTACAAAACAGACAATAGTTTGGGGGGCATAAATACGTGAATAGTTCAACACATGTACAATCAGGACAACCAGCAACACTGGTACAACAATGTACAATCGATGAGTAATTTGAGACATTACCAATACTGGTGTATTTATTGAAATACATTAGAAAAAGAAAACATTAGTGAAGGTCCCTGCCCTTGCAAACTTACAATCCAGGAGAAAAGCACAATATAAAAGTTATTTGTATTGTGTAGCAAATTTTTGTATATTTAAGGGATTTATATGAATACTTAACATTTTACTTATTAGGCACTCTATTTAGAGGTACCGTATTTTTCGCCGTATAAGACGCACTTTTTCTTCCCCAAAATGTTGGGGGAAAAGTGGGTGCGTCTTATGTGGCGAAGGTACGGATTTCGGGATGCAGAGGTGCGCAGGGAAGCACTATATACATTACCTGCTCCTGCCGCCGCGCTCCTGGCTCCAATCCTGGCTCCCCGATCCTCTTCTTCCATCTACCGCTGCCCGCTGCTGCCCCCGCCGAACATCGCTGGCCGGTCTTAATTAGCCGCAGGGATACGCTATCAGCACACCACGTGCCGGGGTCACGCATGCCGCCGAACGCTGGCCGGACCTAATTAGCCGCGCAGGGATACACTATCAGCACACCACGTGCGCCGGGGTCACGCATACGCATGTGTGACCCGGCGCACGCTGATAGCGTATCCCTGCGCGGATAATTAGGACCGGCCAGCGTTGTTCGGCGGCATGCGTGACCCCGGCACGTGGTGTGCTGATAGCGTATCCATGCGGCTAAGACCGGCCAGCGATGTTCGGCGGGGGCAGCAGCGGGCAGCGGTAGATGGAAGAAGAGGATCGGGGAGCCAGGAGCGCGGCGGCAGGAGCAGGTAATGTATGTGTACTCACACTACCTGCACAGGGGGACACCGGCACTGGAGGACACACGGACAACGGGGCCACAGGCACAGGGGACGCTACCACAGGGGACACTGCTACAACAGGGAGACACTGCCACAAGAGAGGGATACTGGCACAAGAGGGGGACACTGCCACAACAGGGGGACACTGCCACAACAGGGGGACACTGCCACAACAGGGGGACACTGCCACAACAGGGGGACACTGCCACAACAGGGGGACACTGGCACAATAGGGGGACACTGGCACAATAGGGGACACTGCCACAGGGGACACTGGCACAATAGGGGACACTGCCACAACAGGGGGACACTGCCACAACAGGGGGACGGGGGACACTGGCACAGGGGGCTGCAGGCAGAACAGGGGGACACAGCAGGCAGAACAGGGGGACACAGCAGGCAGAACAGGGGGACACAGCAAGCACAGGGGGACACAGCAGGCAGAACAGGGGGACACAGCAGGCAGAACAGGGGGACACAGCAGGCAGAACAGGGGGACACAGCAGGCAGAACAGGGGGACACAGCAGGCACAGGGGGGACACAGCAGGCACAGGGGGACACAGCAGGCACAGGGGGACACAGCACATAACACTGTCCCCATATGTGGTGTAATAGTATGTAATGTAACTGGAAAGGGGGAGGTAAAAAGTCCTTAAGACGCCCCTGCATCATAGACACACCTAGGTTTAGTTCTTTCTTTTTTTCCTGATTTTTGCCCTCTAAATCTGGGTGCGTCTTATATGCCGGAGCGTCTTATACGGCGAAAAATACGTTATTTTATACTGTATTAAAAAGGAAATAAATGTCAGTGTCTATATCTCAATCACTATATGGTCACTTTCAGACATGGTATGTAACCCTGTCGGAATAATGCCATTAATTCCTGTAGTATTATTGGCATTAAAAATGGAATTGGAAAGCACTTGGGACAGACAGAAATAATAGGTTTTATTCTTTGCTCTTAAGAGTTTGGTGGGAGCTTTTCTTTAAAGACCACACATAAGCCAGCATCAGTAAGGAAAATACTGTATTGAAGGAAGGAAGAAAGTGAATGAATGAACAAAGAGACATACCTGCGAATACAGTCGGCTAGATGTCTTGCAAGTGCATCCAAATCAAGCAATGTTGTCTACGAAAAACAAACAAACAAACAAGGTTTAATAATGTAAGAATACCTATGTGGCTTAATAAATTTAAGATGGATAAATTCTATGGTTCTTTACAAAATCGGATATTCATAGATCTCCAACGCCCTTTGAAAATGTATGTTCACAATCAGGCAGGATAGAGCACTCCCTCTCCAAGTTATACTACATACTCCTTTCCAGGAGCTCAGAGTCATGCTTGCTGAAAAATCACAGATGGTTGGGACAGAGATTTAGGTGCACCATTACCTGCCGAGACTTGGGAGAAAGTTTTTATACTATCCCATAAGTGATCAGTCTCCACCAAACTATAGAATTTTCTCCAGATGGTACAGAGACCCAGTCAGAACACATACTTACAACCCTACCACCTCGGAAATGTGCTGGAGGTGTGGTACATATAGAGGCACTTACCTTCATATATGGTGGGAATGTGACAAACTACAGAGCTTCTGGTCCAGAGTATTCGCACTACATGAAGAACTTTACCTTCTCCCTCTCCTACCCTCCCCAGCAGTGGCCTTGCTATCAGCCCTCCCTGGCTCGCTCTCTTCCATAAAAAAATCAATCTTCAGATTTGTGCTTACTGCTGCACGTACGCTCAATGCTAGGAAATGGCGGGCCTTGGAAGCCCCCAATGTAACTGAACTCTTTACCCATCTAAACGAATTAATGCAACTTGATGATCTAATACTATCTGCTCAAGATATGCAAGGAAAATGTGTCAAAAGATGGGCAATTAGGGTAGATTACAGAGAATCAGATAAGGCCAAAACCTTCTCTCTATCTTCAGTTCAGATCTAAATTAACTGATAATTTCCCCTGTTCCCAGTCAGTAGATCTTGCAGCCAGATACTATTCTTTATGGGTTGTTGAGAATCCGGTACCCCTTCTTAAAATATAAAATCAGGACACACGCTACTTCCACCATTATTATTATTTACTATATCCATTTATTTGCATGGTGGAGATATTGGCTCTTGTTCAATATTGTATTTTATTTGCAGAATGTCTGTTTGTGTCAAATTATCATGCATATACGTCCATGCTTCATATTGCAATGCCAAGGAAACCCTTGTGGTAAGGTTTTTCCCTACCCCACCCTACCCTTACCCGATTCACCTTTTTCTTCCCCCCCCCCCTTCATTCTCCCTCCCCCCCCATACTCGCCCTCCTCTTTCCTCTCTTCCCCCCATCCCATTGCCTCATCTGTGCAGGAGGCGTCACTCAGTGGATCCTTACTTTCTGTGCTAATTGTGATGTTTTTCCTAGTTCCCTGCTATGTATTATACACAGATGCTGTATTAAATACTCACTTGCAGAATCGCTGTCATAATGCTAGACATGTACTTATCTGCAATACCATTACGTTCCTCTGAAGCCTCCCTGTATAACTATGGCAATGTTATTTGTTCCTGTTTATGTCTTAAAAATTTCAATAAAAATATATTCTTCAAAAAAAATTATGTAATAATAGTGCATTCTAGGGATATCCAAAAATTGGTTTGGTGGTTATTTGGAGACAACTAGGCCAATATCTTCAACTAAAATTCACCACTTCTAAAGCCAAGCCTGCTTATTGTGGTACCAAAATAACCATCGCCTTTTTACTGTCAAATCTACCAGCCACTGAAGCTCCAACATATTTTGTGATTGTTTTGGATGGCTGTTTGTAGTTATGACCATTGTATATGTCTGGTGCTTGGTTCTCTGTTCAGCAGCATGCACCAACCTACAGAGCAGGGAAGAGGAGCAGGTGGTTTGCCTTCATATATGGCAACAGCAACTGGGATTTCCCAACTTGGTGGAACGCTGAAAAGGAACAAGTGTCAGACAGTAAGCTTGTTTAGGCAAATGGACTTCACTTGAAGAGTGATTCCAGTGTAAAAGACAGAGCCGTCATGTAAGGTCTGACTTAATGCTGCCAGGATTGAGGGGTCTCTGGGTTAATAACTCGCTTGCTCGGCCGTAAATTCACAGGTGCAGCTCCCAATCCTCCTCCCCCCATGAAAAGCAGCAGCTGCACTTTATCAGCTCTGACCACCCCTACTTGTGTTTCAGAGCTTTGCAATGCAGCCAAATCAAATTAAAGCCTTTTGTTGACCAAACTGTGGCTGCTGTAGCATGAGTGAGATGGAGGAGAGTCTACCGGTTTCATATTATCAATGAATGGGAGGGGTGGGGCTTGTATCGAGACTTCCACAGAGACCAGAAGCTTCCATATAGGAGCAAAAACTTTAGTGCTAGCCAGCACAGGACAAAACAAGAGGTAAAAACATTTTAAAAATTCATTTTATTTATTTATTGTATTTATAAAGCGCCAACATATTACGCCGCGCTGTCATAAGTTTCAATGTTTTGTTTGAACTATACCTGGCTGGCATCTTTGACATGAATGTTATCTATTAGTTTACACAGTAACCAAAAATATTCTTTACATCCAGGTCGTAGAATAGTTTCTTCCTCATAGTCCTCTACCTAAAAAAAAAGAAAAACAGAAATTAAAATATATAATTGTATGTGCTCTCTTTGTGAATGTCATTCTTATTTTCAATTTAAGGGCAGAAATTTTATGTCTGAAGTGTTAACAGCAGCCATGTCAGTGTGACATACAATATGGTTCATTCATCTCCCACACAGAGAATAATACATATTGAACTTTTTAGCACTGTTATTACAAAGGAGTGTTTGTTCAGCCACCTATAAGTTTTGGTTTCTAATTAGTTTTCAGGAGAACTGTTGCTACAGTTCAACTTCTCCGACTAAACAGATAAAGTACTGGTTTACTAAACCTTGTGATGACCAAAAAGTGTGCGCATGGGGAACACAAAATCAATGCAGGACTGGTACCATTTGTGCCAATGTCTATTTCAAGTCACTTGTCACTTCTGTTATGCTTTAACAGAGGTAGCTCTGCCAAATGCAATAGAGGCTGAGTCAATGAAATGGAGGAAAGTAGGACAGCTTTTCAAAAACAATATTTACAAGTCTATCAGGCCAAATGTGTCAATGGCCTCAATTCACTAAGATCATGCTGGAGAGAATAAGGCAAGAGAAAACTTACCTCCACACAAGAGATAGTATCTTCTCTCTTGATTCCTTAAGTTACCTCCTCTGTAGTTATTTTACACACAGTTAATAAACAGCTTGTCTTTTGTCTTTAACTGTGGCGTTATTTTAAGGATTGAAGAGTTAACTTAAAGACAGAAGAGTTAACTTTAGGTTTGCCTGAGGTTAAATGTTTCCTGAATACGACATGCCTCATCACCATGGTGATCACTCTAGAAATGTTATTAAAGACAGGAGATAAGCTTAGTGAATAGAGGCCAATGACTTATTGGCTTGCAGTGTATGACTGCTGCCTCAGAAAAGATCAATTTATGGTGTTTGCACAGAAGCGGACTTGTGTTGTATATAGAAGTTGGGCTTAGAAAATCAGTTTCAAGAAGAGCGAGTAAGGTGTGGTTAGTGTTAATCATAGAGCATATATGCCGACATCAACCAGACAAATGTTGATTGGGTAATATCTTTAATAATTACATAGGTTTTCAGTCTCATGCCTAGAGAAGGAAATTTAAGCGTACCTGATGTGATATTTTTCTAATTTAAAAGAATGGCTGTAATCACTGTTTTTTTTTATATATATGATAAGCAGCTTGTCAAATACTGGGAAGGCGCAGCAGTAGCTTCAATGGGACAACCAAAATGCGGCCCATTGCAACGTAACTCACACCTAGTACCCGCCTCCAGAAGCCACGCTCCAAAGGATACTGCTACTTGCTAGGGCACAAGAGGACAAACCGAGCATGGTCACATGTATGGCGTCTGATGAATGTGCATGCATTATGAAAGTCCACTGCCAACAGTTATCAAAAGGAATACTTTTTCAAACAAAGTGGTTTGACACGCTGACATAACATTCAATAAAAATGTGTTTTCCTACTTTTTATTAGCAAGAAGTTTTAAATCAGGATGATACCATTTATTGGCTAACTACAAATGAATAAGAATAAACAAGCTTTCGGCCTTGCAGCCTTCGTCAGGTTTATATCCTGTTAGTTTGCAAGCTGGTGGTACAGACAGCTTATATACATGCAACATCAAAAGGAAAAACAGATATTTTTTTCAAGCATAAATACATCATTAAGATGCCTTAATACAAACAGACCATCTAAATGGGGTAAGATAAGGATCCTTGTTTACTTTATTGCTCACAGACCTGGTATTAGGATTGACCCAGAGGTATCGTAAATTCTTAGTTCACAAGTTCAGCTAGGGTGGCTGAGACAGTTCATATATCATCAATCTCATACCAATATAGAAAGTTGTTGTCCTTATTCAGACCCTTCTGCACAGCTTTGAAACAATTTATAAATTTTGTTTCTGCTATTAATCGGTCATTTGACGTTTTGAAGCCGCCCTTCAGGGCAGTGACACGAAGATCATCCATGCTGTGTCCGTTGGACCGAAAGTGTGTAGCAACTGGGAGTCCAGATTTGGTATCATTAATAGTGTGCCTGTGTCCATTCATACGTTTGCGCAGAGTTTGTCCAGTTTCTCCCACGTACATAACATTGGGGCATTTAGCACACATGATCAGATATACCAGATTGGTGGACCCACAAGAAAATTTACCTTGTATTCTGTACTCCTGTTGTGAACCTGGTATCGATACCCTGTCAGTGGAGTAAATGTGTCTGCAGGTCCCACATATTTTTTGTCGGCAGGGTGATGTTCCGTTTTGTTGAGGCCTATTCAAAGAGCTCCTGACAATCATCTGTTTTAGATTGTGTGGTTGCCGATATGACAAGAGTGGAGGTTTAGGGAATATTGTTCTCAGTCTGTGATCCTTGTGTAAAATGGGATGAAGTTCCTTAGCAATCCTCCTTAAGATTTCCAGGTGTGGGTTGTAGGTGACAACCAAAGGGACACGTTCCTCTTTCTGGTTTTGCTTATATTTCAGGAGTTCAGTCCTGGGGATGTTGCTGGCTTTCCTGATTTGGGCCTCAGCCATAGGAGGACTGTAACCTTGTTTAATGAAAGTGTTCTTAAGGTGATCCAGGTGCTTGTCTCTGTCCATCCTGTCAGAACAAATCCGGTTGTACCTTATAGCTTGGCTGTAAATTATAGAGTTCTTAATGTGCTTGGGATGAAAACTGTCATATCTTAGGTATGTGGGACGGTCTGTAGGTTTGCGATACACAGAGGTTTGTATGTTGTTACCCCTGATGTATATGGTGGTGTCCAGAAAGTTAATCTCTGTGTGAGAGTAGGTAAGTTTCAATTTGATTGTAGGATGGAAGGCATTGAAGTTCCTGTGGAACTGGAGAAGATCATCCTCACTTGCGGACCAGATGATTAAAATATCATCAATGAAGCGGAAGTAGGCCAAGGGTTTTATGCCACATGCATTGAGGTATTCCTCAATGCATGTGGCATTGAGGAATGACTTGCGGACCAGATGATATTTTAATCATCTGGTCCGCAAGTGAGGATGATCTTCTCCAGTTCCACAGGAACTTCAATGCCTTCCATCCTACAATCAAATTGAAACTTACCTACTCTCACACAGAGATTAACTTTCTGGACACCACCATATACATCAGGGGTAACAACATACAAACCTCTGTGTATCGCAAACCTACAGACCGTCCCACATACCTAAGATATGACAGTTTTCATCCCAAGCACATTAAGAACTCTATAATTTACAGCCAAGCTATAAGGTACAACCGGATTTGTTCTGACAGGATGGACAGAGACAAGCACCTGGATCACCTTAAGAACACTTTCATTAAACAAGGTTACAGTCCTCCTATGGCTGAGGCCCAAATCAGGAAAGCCAGCAACATCCCCAGGACTGAACTCCTGAAATATAAGCAAAACCAGAAAGAGGAACGTGTCCCTTTGGTTGTCACCTACAACCCACACCTGGAAATCTTAAGGAGGATTGCTAAGGAACTTCATCCCATTTTACACAAGGATCACAGACTGAGAACAATATTCCCTAAACCTCCACTCTTGTCATATCGGCAACCACACAATCTAAAACAGATGATTGTCAGGAGCTCTTTGAATAGGCCTCAACAAAACGGAACATCACCCTGCCGACAAAAAATATGTGGGACCTGCAGACACATTTACTCCACTGACAGGGTAACGATACCAGGTTCACAACAGGAGTACAGAATACAAGGTAAATTTTCTTGTGGGTCCACCAATCTGGTATATCTGATCATGTGTGCTAAATGCCCCAATGTTATGTACGTGGGAGAAACTGGACAAACTCTGCGCAAACGTATGAATGGACACAGGCACACTATTAATGATACCAAATCTGGACTCCCAGTTGCTACACACTTTCGGTCCAACGGACACAGCATGGATGATCTTCGTGTCACTGCCCTGAAGGGCGGCTTCAAAACGTCAAATGACCGATTAATAGCAGAAACAAAATTTATAAATTGTTTCAAAGCTGTGCAGAAGGGTCTGAATAAGGACAACAACTTTCTATATTGGTATGAGATTGATGATATATGAACTGTCTCAGCCACCCTAGCTGAACTTGTGAACTAAGAATTTACGATACCTCTGGGTCAATCCTAATACCAGGTCTGTGAGCAATAAAGTAAACAAGGATCCTTATCTTACCCCATTTAGATGGTCTGTTTGTATTAAGGCATCTTAATGATGTATTTATGCTTGAAAAAAATATCTGTTTTTCCTTTTGATGTTGCATGTATATAAGCTGTCTGTACCACCAGCTTGCAAACTAACAGGATATAAACCTGACGAAGGCTGCAAGGCCGAAAGCTTGTTTATTCTTATTCATTTGTAGTTAGCCAATAAATGGTATCATCCTGATTTAAAACTTCTTGCTTTTACTGATGGCTAACACGGTACAATACCCTACTGCTACTACTTTTTATTACTCATACAGTTATAGTATTCGCTTTTGTGCAAAAGTATTATTGCAAAAGTGTAGTTCATCTTGCCCTGAAAGCTGCCATTGCATTTTATTCCAGCTGCATTTTATTATATACTAAAATCTTCTAGTGAGCTATTCTGAACTGTGTGCATGCCTGAAGCACAGAGAGCTTCTCAGAGAGTGTTTTCAGTTGTTAACACACAAATGTAACAACATTGGAATGTAAACAAAGATGCTGTTATCTTCAGTCTGGTTATCTCTAGTCTGGATGCTGATTTCAGGCTGAACAGCTTTTCCATGTCAGGACAAGGTGCTGTTTAACTGTTTCAATGATGTTCTGTGAATTTTTTTCTGGGATAGTTGAGCTTTAGGCCTTTTTCACAATGCAACGTTAAAGAGAACCCGAGGTGGGTTTGAAGAATATTATCTGCATACAGAGGCTGGATCTGCCTATATAGCCCAGCCTCTGTTGCTATCCCAAACCCCCCTAAGGTCCCCCTGCACTCTGCAATCCCTCATAAATCACAGCCACGCTGCTGACAAACAGCTTGTCAGAGCTGGCTGTGTTTATCTCTATAGTGTCAGTCTGCTGCTCTCCCCGCCTCCTGCAGAACTCCAGTCCCCGCCTGCATCCCTTCCCTCCCTGCTGATTGGAGGGAAGGGACGGGGGCAGGGACCAGAGCTATGCAGGAGGCGGGGGAGCAGCTAAGACTGACACTACAGCTGTAAACACAGCCTCACAGCATGGCTGTGATTTATGAGGGATTGCAGAGTGCAGGGGGACCTTAGTGGGGTTTGGGATAGCAACAGAGGCTGGGCTGTATAGGCAGATCCAGCCTCTGTATGCAGATAACATTCTTTAAACACACCTCGGGTTCTCTTTAAAGTCGCACGTCAGAAAATGTTTTAATGTGGACAATATTAAGTCTGTGCAACATTCACAGTGCACACGTTGCGTTGTGTGTAACGTGTAGCAATATTTAGAAAGTGCTGCATGCTGTGCGTTTAAGCAATAAATCTGCTGCGTTGTGTGTGTTGCGCATGCTCAGTAATTTTTTTTGAAATGTAACGCATGCGCTGTTTTCGCTCCATCACTGTGCGACGAATACGGCGCACCAAACGCAGGGCTAAAAGTTATAGTCTTTCAATGCGTTGCATTAGGGGCACATTATGCGACCTTAACGTCACATGAAACGCAACGTCCCACTGTGAAAGAGGCCTTAAAGCTGTAAGGAATCTTTTAGAGCAAAATAGAAATGCTGACTTTCAGACCACTTTAAGGGGGAGGGAGAACCATGAAAGGAGTGGCACAGGACGACAAAAATGGTCCAGATGGAATAGGAGGTGTTGCTTCAGGTCACATGATTTACTTATACTCATTCTGAATTCACAAGTTTGGTAGTTTTTCCTTTCCAGAGAATATCAATGAAATATTTATTTTTCCAAATTCATTTATATTGCAAATTGCAGGCAGCTTGGAGATCGATCACTCAAATTATTTGGATCAATCTAACCCTATACCAAGCTTCATGCAATTTGCAACTAATTTTAAAATAAAGGACACCTTAAAAGAGACGTGATATGGAGGCCGACTTATTTCCTTTTAAACAATGCAAAATGCCTGGCAGACCTGATGATCTTCTGCCGCTTAAGGGGCATACAGACATGCGACTAAAGTCGTTGGTAACGAACGACTAACGATCGTTTATAACAACGATCGTTACAAAATAACCGCTAACGATCGTTAAGGGTAGCGATCAGCAACTGAAGTCGTTGCAAACTGGAAATCCGTCCTGGCGGATTTTTTGCAACGACGATCGTTAGCAAAAGTACGTGTGTATGCTGATCGTTACAAAAACGATCGTTCGTTAAGTACCGTACATGCGCAGACAGAGAGAGAGAGACAGAGAGATGTATATAGATATATGTATATAGATATATATATATATATATATATATGTATATATAGATAGAGATATATCTATCTGTGTGTGTGTGTGTGTGTGTGTGTGTGTGTGTGTGTGTGTGTGTGTGTGTGTGTGTGTGTGTGTGTGTGTGTGTGTGTGTGTATAATATATATATATATATATATATATATATATATATATATATATATATATATATATATATATATATATATATATATCTGTACGCAACTTCCTCTTTCCTACTGGCCATTAACAATGACGTTCGTTCCGGGTTCATTGATCTGAATAACGTTTAGCATAATAGATGCGCTGCATCATACGTTCGTCACTTCCGCATCGTTCGTTCGGAAACGATCTGATCGTTTGCCACTTTCAACACCTCTTTACTAACGACCTTTTCATTTCTCTCCTTAATTGATCGTTCGTCGTTGCTTACGAACGATCGTTATCGCATGTCTGTACGTAGCTTAATACTTTTAGCCATAGACTCTGAACAAGCATGCAGATCAGATATTTGAGATAAAAAAAAAAGCTGACAAGATTAGCTGCATGCTTGTTTTAGGTGTGCAATTTAGACACTACTTATGCCAGAATGATCAACAGGACTGCCAGGCAACTGGCATTGCCTTAAAGAAAAATATGGCAGCCTCTGTATCCAGTGTCTGTTCAGGTTCCCTTTAATTCAGAAAATTAGCACCCCATGGATCATCTGTAATCCTCATGGTGGATCTAATCCACTTCCTCCATCACTGCAACCATTCAAGAGTTTGTTTTAGCAAAAAGGCCAATGTAGTAGCTTTGAAAATTGGGAAACGAGATGTCAAAACTTGCAATAAAGATACACGAGTCAAAAGTAACAGGCAGTCTAGTATGTAAAGTAGAAAATTCTTCTGAAGTGTATAATGCAGCCAAGAAAGTATTTCATCCCCAAAATGTGAGAAGTAACAACAGTGGGAAATAACAGCCAAGGCTTACTAGGAAGTCACTGGTTGGATAGGTTGATGTAAGCAGGGGTCTCAAACTCGCGGGCCATTTGCGGCCGTCGATACAATATTTTGTGGCCCTCGCCAGCAAAAGCTTCCTTATAGTTCGCTTCAGTCCTCCCAAGTAATCCGCCATGTCCCCGCGGCTAAACGAGGGCTGCAGAGCCCCAAATCGCCCGGGGGGCAATCTGCTGGCATTTCCTGGAAGGGGCAGAGCTTTCAGCTTTAGCTCTGCCCCTCCTGACGTCAATCGCCGCACGGATCGCCGCCTCTCCCCGCCCCTCTCTGTGAAGGAAGAGTGAGAGGGGCGGGCAGAGGCGGCGATGCGCCGTGATTGTGAAATTCCTTATGCGGCCCAGCCTCATCCTGACTTTGCCTCCTGCGGCCCCCCAGGTAAAGTGAGTTTGAGACCCCTGATGTACAGGTAGGAATTAATATAGGAAAAGTACAGAGAAGCAGAGCTACCTTCACAGCTTGAATAGAGCAGACATTTTCCAGTCACTCACCCGAATGGGTTTTAGTGCTTGAGCATCAGGAAGAAATTTTAATAGTGTTGATGCAGCCAGAAGCAGGAATGACCGATTTATAGAGTCGCCGCCATCCAGACCAGAAAGGGACAGCTTGTACAGGCCATTGCACGATTCATGACGAACTGCAGTCTAGCAAATAAACATGGACACGTTACAGTTGAATTTAAATTGCACATATTTTAAATAAAATGGTCATTTCACAAGAACAAGCCTCATCACTCATTGCCTTGCCTACAAGAGGACGGATATCAAGGAGGAAAAAGACACTACTGACCTGTGGCTGCAGATCATAAGTGCATGTCCTTTAGGAGGCCATTTATAAAGAAGCAATACATCACAGTGAACCACAAAACTTAAACATTGGTCTATTTATAAAAAGGTGGTATTTTTTGCAAAGCTAAACACCTCTGAAATGCCCGGTAATATTCCTACGCCAGCTATTGGTCCCCGATTGGCTGGGTTAAGGTCACATGATGTGGCGGTGACCACACAATTGATCCAGGCTTTCCCTGACTTTTCCTTAGAAATAAGAAGATGACACTGCCACATGTACCAGAACCCCACTAAGTTCTCACAATTCTTTAGTATTAAACAAAATCCTTGTGGCCTTCCACTGGACCACAGTGCCCTGATCTGACAAACAGTCATTATTCCATGAAAACAAGAGATAGTGATCAATGTACACACTTGCTTCCCTATCCTGATCAGATATTTACCTGAAATCTAGTAGAGAATCAAATGAACCACATCACCTATCTCTGCAGTGACTGGTTTCACACGATGCCATGTGGCTAATGACCCCTGCAGCTCCTCCTCTAGCCTGATGCCTAATCATAGATTCAGACGATAGTGTCCACAATTCGTGCACTGCCATCTACCGTGGGTTTCCACTAGGAATTCTAAACTATGCAAGTAAAAACGCACACCAGTACATTTGTCCTGTGTGCCTGCAAAATGACATTCAATAGCTTTGAAAGGCACAAACAATTCACATTCAAGTGAAGTATGCAGTACATTTAGATATCAGCGAAAATTGTATTACACTAGTTGTAACGATGTACTGCAGTTTATGAGGTGGCATCCTTGCAATTGGGAAATGTGCAAGGCTGTAAAAAATGCTCCAAGTGCAACTAGAGGAAAGGAACCCTAGGCACACTAACATCCAGCTGCAGACAGTTCCATACACACATAGATTGCAACCCAATCTGGCAAATTTATTAATCCCTCTCTGAACTGAATCCGTAAACGACCGAATCCTTCCATACATTGCACACAGATTATGTGGCATGTCGTGCTTAAGATTTCCAGCAGATTTGAGAGATCGAGTCTGCCGGGAATAATCGATGTGTGTATGGCCTTGCTTTACTGCAGCTTGTTCTGTGCAGTCATACCAGATTTTATCAGAAGGGGACACCATACATGTTTATACCTGGGGGCTCTGAAAAACAAAAGGGATTTAGAGGTTCCTAGACAGACCCTTTACCATGAGGCTGACTTTTAGGCTGGGTTTATAGGGGGCATGGTGTTGCCGGTAACAGTAGGAAAGTATCGCAATGGGAAAGCAACACCACACGTTATCCAAGCGCTGCATATGCAAGCAGTGAAGCATACAGTCAATGAAAAGCTCCTGTTTAACACACACGTTTTGAGGTAGCCCACTGAAAGCAGTGTTACGATGTCGCAACACACCCGTCGCATAGGTGGTGAATTGCAGTGCAAAAAGCTACCTAACTATGCTGCACCACTGTGAACCTAACCTTATACTCTTATGGCTATGAATACTTAGACAACAACCCCTCCAAAAAAAAATCAAATTTTACACACATTAATAGATAGAAGTCATATTAATCACATTAATACATAGAAGTCATATTTTATGACAAGCATAAGATTTCTCTTGAAGATAGAGTCTTACCTCAGGTATAAGAAGCGTTAATTTTTTAAGCCAATCTTGTAAATTATCACTATCTGCGAGACTGGATTTGACCAAAGAGCAGCAATGAGCCCAACTGACAAGAAGCCACATTGAATAATGCGTCACTAGATGGGAGAAACAAGAGAAATGTGTCAGAAGATTGTCATAGGCCAGCATACATAATGGCTCTATCTGTATTCAGACATGCAGTGCATATGGAAGTGTGGAAGCCGACAATTCAGAATTCATAGATTACATCCAGCACAGTGTAAAATGTAATATTCACCTGCAGCTAATGTTTTAAATCCATTCCAAACAACCCCATGATCAATAGCAGAATTATAATGAATTAAAGTGTTGCTGCCCCCCTCCCCCACCCACCGTTAAGAGTGCAGAGGACTCCCAGCTGCCACTGGGTAACATGATTTTCTCTCTCCCTAAACTTATAACTGAAATAACAGAAATAAAAGTGCTGACAGTGTAAGGAGGATTTGGCAGCCATTTTGCTCCTCAGATCACTGGCCAAACAACCTCTATACTAGGAAGAGGGACAATGCAAGAGAAGCCCAAGAATAAAGGCGGCCAACCTATAAGATATGAAAAGTGAAAAGGTTACAACTACACGTGTATTAAAGCAAACATGTAATGTCCAAGAAAAAAACCAGTTAGATACTTGCTGAGGCAGTGGAAAGCCTCTGGATGCTCTGCAGGCTTCCCACGTCCTCCTTGACCCCACTGCTGCTGGCCAGGGCCCTCTCACTTCAGGGCAGCACTCCCCTCTCAGGCTGTGCATGGATGGGAGCGAGAGACCATACCCAACGAGGGACCTTGCGCAGGAACAGAGGGCTTCTTCACGGATAGGGAAGCCTCTGGACTACCCACAGGATTCCCTCTATTGAGGTAAATACCAAACTTTTTTTTCTAGAGAACATTACAGGATCACTTTAAGAAAAATTTTCAAGGAATGATGCTGATGCATAATGTATTTTCCTTGCTGTCCTTTCCTTTTTTGACTCATATGCTCATTGTTGTATTATATCTATGTCTTATTCGACTTGAACTACTTTGTACGGTTTTACATTTTATTTCAATAAAGTTTTGTTGAAGAAAAAGAAAAAAATTAAACAGTGTCGTAGTAGACAATACTTCATGAAAAAGGTTTTGTGACCTTTTATTGCAGTAAGCTGTACCTGTGGCCTCACATCAGATCCAGCATAATAAAGTGCATCCCGCCTTTATGAACCAGAGTTCCACTTTAACCACTTTACCACCAGTGGTGCGGATATCTCTGTCCCTTTTTCCCCCCTGTCAACACCACAGACGGAGATATCAGCACCTCCCGCCGCTCCCTCGTGCACGCCGCCGCCCGCTCGCCCGGAGATCAATGAATGGGAAAAAATGTTCCCGTTTGTTGATCTAAGCCCACCGCAATGATCGGCTGCTTCTATGAGAAGCAGCGCGATCATTTAAAAAAGAAAAAAAAAAGTTTCCCAGCCTCATAACACTTCCTGCAAGATTACTTCCTACGCTTGCAGGTCGCATAAACAAAGTAACTGTGGCCATCTTGTGGCCAAATAGTAAAACTACACCCTAAAGCATTTTTCATATACAAATACATTAGTTTTACACAAAAAATTAACTCATTACCTCCCACACTTCCCAATTTTTTTTTTTACTAAAAAAAAAAAAAAATTACAATACAAAAAAAAAATACATAAATAGTTACCTTAGGGACTGAACTTTTTAAATATTTATGTCAAGAGGGTATAACACTGCTACTTTATAAACTATGGGCTTGTAATTAGGGATGGACGCAAAACTGAAAAAAATGCACCTTTATTTCCAAATAAAATATTGGCGCCAAACATTGCGATAGGGACAGAATTTAAACGGTTTTATAATCGGGACAAATGGGCAAATAAATTTCATGGGTTTTATTTACAGTAGCATGCATTATTCAAAAAACTATAATGGCCGAAAGCTGAAAAATAATGTTTTTCCCACAATTTTTCCTATCTTCCTATTAAAACATATTTAGAATAAAATAATTCTTTGCTTAATGTCCCACCTAAATAAAGCCTAATTGGTGGTGAAAAAAACAAGATATAGTTCATTTCATTGTGATAAGTAATGATAAAGTTATAGACGAATGAATGGAAGGAGCGCTGAAAGGTGAAAATTGCTCTGGTGTTCAAGGGGTTAAACCTCTCAGTTGTGAAGTGGTTAATAATGCAGCTTGAAAATCTGTCAGAATTATGGAATATTGAATTGTAGAATAATTTACCTTCATGCCTTGACCTATGATTAGACTGGGCTTTTAATACCCTGCAACAAAAGGACAGGTCAGGTTACCATGCAGCTTACACACTAAACAATCTAGGTGTACGGTAATCTATAACAGTGTTTCACAGCATAATTATAGCAGGTACTCCTTAACCACTAGCGTACCAACAGTCTCTGGCCCATTAAAGCGGTTTAAAACCCTGACATAAAATTCAATAAAAACATGTTTTCCTACTTTTTATATGCTATACGGTTATCATATTTGCATTTGTGCATAAGTATTATTATTCATTTATATGTTATAGGTTCCCAAAAGTACAGTTTTTTGCTTTGTGAGCTGACTTTGCATTTTATTAACTGGTTTTATTCATTCATTCAGGCAGACATGATTTGACTCTGTGTCCGGGAGCTCCTGCAGTCAGAGAATGTGTCACATTCCACACTTGATGCATTTAAGTAAACACAAGATTATTGGGATGCAGTAGCTCTGTTGGCAGGGGAGCTTCTAAATTCATCTGTGATTAACCCTTTGAATGATGTTCTAGTAAAAAAAAAATGCTGGTTGTACATAATATGCTGTGAATATTCTATTAGAGCAAAGAAGAAATTCTGCGTTATAAGGACCAGAGACTGCTGGGTACCATAAAACAGGGCTTACCGAGGAATCACTGCGTGGACCCGCCACTCTCTTTGGTCACACATCACCGCATGCCCCTTGCTCTGCCGTCGCTATGACAGCAGAGCTCTGTGAGTTGGCTCCTGACCCTGTCATCAAGGTGCTGGTAAATGATGTATACATTTCATTTGCTTATCTCTTGTTTACTGTACCAAATTCCATTCACTCTGAACTGAAAGCAGTCTGCTCATTTTGTGAGGAAAGAGTGAACAATGAGGGGAGGGTGGATTTCCCTCACAGTTATCTCTGTGTGTAGCTGTGAGTCAGAGAGCTCTCAGAAGCTGCCTGTGTTTCTGAGCTGTCTGCAGATAGAGGAAATGTAACTTGTTTTTAACATTAATTGTCAGTGACTCAACAGCTTTTCATACTTTTTTGCTCTGTAGTCTGATATGCAGAAAACAACACTGGCTGTGCATTGAAGCAGAAACCCCTTCGCAAATGATTTGTCCCAATAGAGTTAAATCCTATACACAATGAATGAAAGCTTTTGCCTTTGATATTTAACATGAAAATTAGGAAAAGGTTTACACAGCTACTTAGACATTATTTGTACATTGTCATTTTAGAACACTTGGGTATTGATAGTATTGTTTAAGTTATACTTTTCTAAATCTCAAAATATGGTGTGTGTTGGTCCATTCTCACTGGTCACGTTAAAATAAGGAGACATATCTCCTTCCTCCAATGGCTACACTGGCACCAAGCTTCAGTCTAAAGGTGGGTAGACGCATACAATCTTGATTGGTCAATTTTACCACCTCCATGTACTATGAGGATTAACGTATTTTGAACACCATGAACAGATTGTGTAGGTAAACTCTCATAATACATGGAAGTGTTAAAATTGGAGATTAAAGATTGAATGTGTTTTACACCCTTTAGCTTCGAGTCTAGAGGAAGGTGGAAGCTATAACTCAAGGTAGGTGGTTCTTATTTTTGGCTTTTTGTAACTATCTTTGTCCATTTGCTTGTTGTTACACAGTGCAAACACCAGGGTTGAAACTCCTCCCTGGCCTAGCCTTGCCTAAACAGGACTTTTTGACTGACCATCCAAGATTTGTAGCCCTGAAGATGTTAAGAGAAAGCATTCTAGTGCCAGTTCAAGGTGGTCAAGGCTGCCTTCTACGGACACAAAGGGATTCTGGAGTCCATTGCACAGTTAAAGTTTTCGGGCCACCCTGATGTACCCCTCAGTATGAAATCTCTCAATACAGCATAAGTGTTGCTACCAACCTTCTCTGTCCAAGTTCCCTCACGGTCTCCCTGCCCCCTCTGGGTCTTCAATTTTTGTTCTTGGGAGTGGTTGTTCTGATATGAGCAACTAGGTTGTGCTGTCTAGCTAAAATTGGGGATGAAACTTTGTGCTGATCAAGCTACTGGCTGCAAGACTAAACTCCATTGTTATGCCAAGAAACATATAGCCCCCTGCCTGGTAAAACTGGATATCACCCTGCACTGGTCAAAAGGAAAACAGAGAAATGCACCCTGTATGTATTTAGAGAGTTTAGCCTGTCTAATCCCCCCTCATTTGTGTGTAATTGCTAGTTGTAATTCAATCACTCCCATGTGTTACATGACTACCTATTGCAGATAAGCAGATAAGCCCATTTGAAAGCACGGGCTGTAAACAATATGTCTGCTTCCATGAATCAGGAAGTAGAAACTGTGCAGATTTAGTTTAGGATTTGTATCAACTGTAACAAAGAAATGTTCTTTGTTTAAAGGTTACTATGCTGTAGTGTATCTTAGAGCAGAGAGGACATTCGGAGTTCAGGTCCGCTTTAAGCCCTTCAAACAGGGTACTCATCTGCTGTATCCTTTAAAGAGGGTAGAAAGGATTTGATTTACTCACCTTTGGGCTAAGTTGTCATAGGTATACGCAACAGACATTAACCGCTGAATCATACACGTTCCTTGGACCAGAACTAAAAACACCTTCAGAGAGAAACAAACGCATATATTAAATCAACACAAAGCAATAGAAGGAACAAGTAGCTTTTGCTTTTCAGCAATACTTGCAGCCTCACAATTAGTTAAGCCATAATAAAGTACATGATGCTTGCTTTAGTCTGTCTGTCCCTACAAGAGACCCCGATTCTTCTCTGCAGGACCTATGAGAACCTTCTTAGCGGTAGTCAGGCACGGGCTGGAAATCTGCAGCTCAGAGCAGTAACCCAGAGTTTGATCCATGAGAGGGAGGTGAGTAATGTGCAGAGCTGCCACAGATCTATCTAGTGGTAAGATTTTTATGGTCTTAAATCTCGTGAATAAATTGCACTGCTTTCAGAACTGAAAATCTGCAAATAATCATAATGCTAGGGGGGTTAACCTCTTAAAATTAAAACTAGTCAGACTGGGTCCTGACTAGAGAGAAACTCACTTGCATACCTGATTAACTCTTTCAGGCAGAAAAAGAAAAGGGACAAAGCAGTGTTCTCCCCAGGCCCTTTTAGCCTCAGCTCCAACCGGCTGTCATCAGCTCACCTCCTCTTATGCTTTAAGCAGAATTGTGCAGAGAAGGGCCGACCCAACATTCTCATCTCGCCCCACCCGGCTATTTTTTCATGCCACCTGGGTGGGAAAGTTTTCTGAGGAGAACACTGCACAGCATAGTTATATGTATGCTCGGGGCTTGAATCATGTCCCCTCAGGTATTTGCCCTTCAAGGTCGAACTCCAGAAACAAATCTACATATAGATCAGCATGTGGAGCACCTTTGTGGTGGAAATAAGGCTTCAAAGACAACAAAAATACTAAACTTATACCAAGCAGCACGAAAAGAGCAGACTTCTGGGTGGGGCTGTCGCTTAGCACAGTATATAATGTAGGCCAGACTACATGGGGGTGGGCCTTCGGCTGAGCCACCTGCCTCAGAGGACTATGCTGCAGGAAGTGGCTGTAGAATGAGCTTCTCATCTGGTCATGTGATAGCAATTTATTTTACACCAGCTAATCAAGAATGCTTCTATACAGAGGGAAACAATCTCTGCCACCAAGTTCCCCCAACACTGGCCTAGTGAGGAAGGATTTCTACAATGGCCTAGGAAAACAAAGCTGAAGAAAGTTTTGCTTTAAAGGACAAATCTGTGACGCTCCAACTGCCTGTGCAAAGATTAGGATGAACATTTGAAATTACAACCTTACGAAAAAAAACACATTTTTACAATGACTGATGTTTTTATAAGAAGAATGTCACTGAAAATTACCTCTGTTAATCGAGGTATATGGAGTCCTTTAGAATGATCAGCACCAGATTTCCTCGATTTACCAGGCCAGGCTCTTTTCCTATGGCTTTCTGCTATTCCTGCCCAGGCAAAGACATCGTGATATGCCAGGTCCAGATCCGTGGGGTCCACAGCAAACTGACATATCAACTTTAACAAGCAAGCTAAGCAGTCCAGCTGCCACTGTAGAGGTACAGAATGGAATAATATGTCTAAGAAAACATTTCATTGCAGTTAAAGCGTATTACATATCATCTTACTACTGTAGACTAACAAGGGAAAAATCCTTTCATTTGTCAAATATTTGGTTATTTGCCATCAAGATTAAAATGATAGAGCTATGCAATACTGCCTACTTAAAATGTAATAACAGTCTAGGATGATATACAAATTAAAACCTTTACTCGTATAATTATCCTACCTGCTTTTGCCCCAAAGTAATTACAGTAAATCTGTGTGAAAAACCCACTTTCCCTCTCAGCTCACAGTACAGTTTGTGCTGGAAGAGTCATCCTGCATAATTATGCCATATCCAGTTATGGCTCTTTTCCACTACATGTAATTCCAATGCAATTCTAAAAAGTCCTGCATGCTGTTTTTTTTTTTTTGTCTTGCTAGCAAGCAGTGAGGCTTCTTGCACACAGGGACGTTACAGGCGCACGTTAGTGCAGCCTGCAACGCTCCCCAAATGCACAGCAATGTAACACAAGTGGGCTGTTCACACTGCTGTGCGTTCTATGCGGCTAAGCCGCGTTAGACTGTTTGCACATGCTCAGTCATGTTGGGGAGGAGGGGAGAGCAGCCAGGCACATGGCTAATTAATATTCACTGCACTCAGTGACGTGCAGTGTTTACTTCCTGGAGCGGGCGCTCTGTGCAGCGATTGGCCGGGCGGGACCACGTGATGCCGCATGCGTCCAAGAGTACGCATCACGGACGCCAGAGTGATCTGCACAACGCGTCTCACTCCGACGTCCACACCAGAGAGCACCAGGCGTTGCGTTAGGGGCACGTTATCTGCCCTATAATGTCCCCTAAACGCAACGTCCTGGTGTGTAACTAGCCTTAAAGTCGCAAGTTGCAGTGTAAAAGTAGCAGTGTGGACTAATTGATGGAATAAAAATAACTGATGATTCAACTGATATGCTAACCGTAATCTGGATTTACTACCCGTGATAATTTATAAACATTAAGTACTGTACTACTGTAATATACATACATACATACATATACACACACACACTGACAGGTCAAATTTTTTATTATTCGCTATAATAAAATAATTACTAGAATATTACACAGAATGCAAATTCCATTCCCAACCCTAAGGAATGTGTTGGTGAAGACAAGTTATTTTAGAGCTCTTTCACATCAAAAATCGCAAAACGCAACAAACACGTTTTGCATTTCATATTTTGCGTTGTGCAATTTTCATTATGCTGTCCTCAATTGAAACTCAGGAAAAATGCAGCAGAACTACGATTTCACTTTTAGAAAATCGCAAATGCATTCAGTATGAATGCATTCCCACTGTAACTTTGGGGGTTTTTTTTTGCTCGTGATCGCACTGTGCTGATCACCAGAGTTCAGCAAAGCGCTGCTGCACGAGTTATCCTATGGGATTACTCACACTGCAGCGATTGCAGCGCGTTTGCAATTTCCGATGACACGATTCTCATTCATTGGAATGAGAATCGCAAAACGCAATCGCCGAAAAATAACGGAACACAGCAAAGCAACGCCTAGCGATTGTGATCGGTGTTGCTAAGTGTAAAAGGGGCATTAGCCAGGAAAGTATACTAGGTCACTGAGTTTAGAAAAAAACAAAATTGTACACTGTGGAAAACTGCAATCTGCTGCATAATATTAGTTTAGCGCACACACAGAAGCTCCCTGCTTTGTTTGCACTAAGCAAACACTTCTATTTTCTCCTCTTGGAGATCAAAGGACACTTTGCAGTGGGGAGAACTGAGTGCAGCGCAAGCCTTGTGTCAAATACGTTTGGAGGGTCCCAGCGTTGGATAGGTGCGGACAAGGAGGATGGGGAAACCTCTGTATTATCCCTTTTGTTTTTTTGTACTAAAAAATAAAAAGACTTCATCTACAGAAAGCATGTATACAATTCACACTGTACCATAGACTGGACAACCAGTTTACTATAAACTCACCACTGTCCAAGATTCATGCTCTTTGGGCTCCAATATACCAGAATTAAAAATTTCAATGAGTTGCTGTAGACCACCAGCAGCTACAAACTAAACACACAACACGTCAAAATATTACAACAGGTCAAGGCCAACAGTTTCATCAAATGGACATTACATGGAGGACTTCAAAAGAGCTCTAAAGCAGTACACAGAATAGTAAATGGCATTTCAAAAATGTCTGTTCGCACCCAAACATTAATACTTCATATCTGTAATTTTTACGTTTGTATTGACGAGCTAGTAGTTTCACTGGAAGCCTTTGGTTCCCTCATTTCCACCCAAGCCCAACGGAAAGCCGCTACTGCGCTTGCACAAGAGCGTGGTAGGTAAATATTTCAGCTGTTACTTCGCAGACACAGTAGCAGCTGAAATATTTACCTACCACAGTGGCTAAAGCTGCCGACTGATTTTTTGAGGGCTGGCAGCAGAGGGTGAAGAGGAGGGAAGAAACCTCATTAGGATCCAGAGGCTACTCCCTCTTTTTAAGGGCCAGAACCTTTTTTTTTTCAATTTACTTCCTGATCACATTATCACTTCCCGTGTACGGGAGCTGGCGGCGTTAAAACCATCAGGCTTAGGTAGCCACAAGTGTGGCGTATATTTAACTGCATGCGTTTATAGCCCTTTTCAACCAGCAGCATGCTACTCCTGACTTAGTAAAAGTACTCATTTATATGTTATTTCTATAGAAAGGGAAAAAAAACACGCCATGCAGTTTTTACTGAACTTTGTCTCTCATAATGCACTGTGGGTGTTCTGACTTTAATAAGCTGTGTGTTTATTTCATGTTGGTGAAATGTAAGTCGTTATTTACACAGACAAACTAAAAAGTATGGAAGTCAAATACACACTCCCTATTTCTTCCAGTATAGAATTAGATGAATCCACAGTACATTATCCATTGCCAAGATAGATACCTTGCAACTCCATGTGTTTTTACTGTTCTCAATCTGGTCTTCACTAGAATCGTCTGAGTCTGGATACAAATCGCTGTAACTGCCCTGAAAGGTAAAAATTAACAATATGAATTATACTCAAGAAATACATTGTATGTAATTTACACTTATGAACCAAAACCTTAAAACCCCATGGCTAATATGGTGTTGGACCCCTCGTGCCAACAGCTGTGACCTGTCAGCACAGCCTCTGGAAGAACCCTGAAGGTGACCTTTACATCTGGCAACAGGACCCCATGAGCAAAGCCTTTAAATTTTGTGACATTCAGTACTTTCCAGAGATGCTCAAGTGGACGGAGATCTGGGGAAACTGGAGGCTAGAGAAAACATAATTTAGCAAACCAGACTAGCTGGAGCTTGTTTATTTGAGGGGAGCAGAGAAAAACCTCACATTAGCTCCACTCCTTGCTCAAAAAAAATAAATCACTGCACAGCACACCGCTGTACCCATGGATACAGGACTCTGGACAAGCCGATGGAAATCCCATCGCTGGAACGCTGAGAGCAGGCGAGTGAAACGGCACTTCATATCTAGGTAAAAATGAGACATGGAGTGCGAGGAGAGGGGCATTTGGGGAGGGGGGCAGCCTCTTGCCACCTGGTAATAGTTGCCGCCCTGAAGTACGCAATTCATGTTGCTTCATGGAAAAACTGCCCCTAAGATTTGAAAGCTGGTCTACCAAGCTTTCCTTCCTTGGACCAGTTTTAGTAAGTACTAATCACTGAATAGTGGCGACACTCCACAAGACCTGCTGGTATTGGAGCGACTTTTCTTCTTTCACCACAGTAACTTTTCACTTGCTACCACATGCACCACATGTATCGCACCCTCGACAAATGCTGATGTAGCAAAATCATCAGTGTGATTCACATACCAGTAGTCAGCCCAAAGACCATAAACTATGAATGTGAACATGGGGCCCGCTAATGGAATATAAACTAATGATAGCATTTATTAAGGTTCTCCAGGGCTGGAAACACAGGAAAATGTCTGTAGTTCTGCAAACATGGTTTGGAACTATTAAAAGCTCATCCTTGGCAACAGTATTCTGCTTGTGGTACTGTTGCCATGAGTTTGTCAAGAACCTCCCGCCTTGCTGCATAAGTAGTTTTGTGCAGAGCAAGAGCCTTACCTATTCATTTTGTTACACCTGCACTACTTCCCTGTTGACTGACAAAAAGGCTTGACAAGCCTATCTTTTAGCTTCCGTTAAAGCTAATACACACGCCAGATTAAAGTTGGGCGAGAAGGCCAATAGCAACCCTCTCTGTCGGTAATCTGGCATGTGTACAGCAGCCCCCAGTTAAAGATCTGCCAGGTGGATCAAATTAGTCGAGCAACAGCCAATAGCTTTGTTCCACCAGCTCACCCTGTCCGCTGCATGACATCACATACGAGCCACTTTCTCAACATCAATCTAGCATGTGTTAAAAGAACAACTT
Organism: Hyperolius riggenbachi; assembly: GCF_040937935.1. NCBI lineage: Eukaryota > Metazoa > Chordata > Amphibia > Anura > Hyperoliidae > Hyperolius > Hyperolius riggenbachi. Next base: position 414,095,784 of record NC_090649.1, on the reverse strand, counting down.
GGAGAAGAAGTGTGGAGGAAGAAATAAAGATGGTTGGGACATCATGGACTGAGATAGAAAAAAAAAATCGCCCAGGATAGAAACCGGTGGCATACATTTGTTGAGGCCCTTTGCTCCAGTAAGAGAGACAGAATTAAGTAAGTTAGAAGAACTGTGGACTGGTTTTATATGCTTATAGAACAAAGTAATCAAGCAGAAATAATATCAATTAATCCTTGTAATTTAAAGAGAAGAACATTTTCCTTCAATGGCAAGTGAACATTTTATCAGCACAATGTCTAAAATCATCAAAGTATTACCGTAGACTCTCTTCTTATCCTCCTGTTAGGTTTGCCTAATGCTTCAATAATTTCAAGAGCGTACAGAAGTTTGTGAGCACTTTTGATGCGCAGTAAGTCCTTCCAACAAGGTACATCGTTTCCCTTAAAAAAGAGACAAAGTCATTTAAAAAAGGCTAACAACTGAAAACCAGCAAATGCTGAGGTTTCTTCTTGAGCAATGGCAACCCTAGCATGCTCATCAGCTTGGATTACACTGCTGAGGAATTGACTGCCCACTAGTACTCACCTGCTCATCAGACACATTCTGGAAGGCCTGTAACATATTGGGACAAGTAGGCAGCAGCATCAGGAGCTCCCAGACACGCCTAGACAGGTTCTCTGCATGGAGATGCAGCTCCTCACACCTCGCACTCTGCAATACAGTAGTCCGTTAACATTATTTTAGTATTAAAGCAGACTTTGCATAATAGTTTTTAATTTTAGCGGTACCTGAGCAGATAAAGGAGGTCTCTGCAGTGTTCAGGCATGATTAGGTCTGGGACCCACAGAAGCTGTTTCAGATGCGTTTTGGAATCGCCAGTGATTACAAAAGCGCTAGGCTATTGAGTGTCAATGGAGGTGATTCCACAGGAGAAATTTTGATTTCTCCAAATCACATTTGTGGGTCCTGCACCTCTTTGGGTGTGAGTGGGCTCCAGTACAATGTATAGGATTGCTGCAAGATCACTTTTCAATCACTCGTAACCCCCCCCCCCCCCCCCCCCCAAAAAAAAAGAGAAGAAATCACAAACTGCAATCGCTGTACAAATCACTAACATTGAATGCAATTGCTTTTTCTAGTGGTCCCCAGTCCTAACTCATACATATATAGCAATGCCCGAGAGTCAAAAGGTAACAGTTAATTTCTACCTTTAAATTGCCAACAAACTCAGTTCCACAAAAAAAAAAAAAAAAAAAAAACATTTATATAACAAGAAAATGCCCAAACTTCCTTAGTCTTCAAGAAGGATACTGTGTAAATAGGCCTAGTCTGCAGCTGCTTCACTTGGAGGCTAGGGCTGCTGTACAGCTCAACAGCCAGTGAAGACCCCAAGCTAAAGGAAGCATCTGTTTTCTGAGGAAACATCTACCGCTATCACTTTAGCTACCTAACTTCATTTTACACATATGGAATATGTATGCTGTATTATAACTATAAGCATGAACAGAAGATAACCATATGCTTGAAAAAACAGAGCATTTCTTGTGAGCTATTTTCTTGAACAACTTTACAGTTTAAGTCTGTATTCCCGCATCCTACAATAATTTACACACATTCATTAGGGCCCGTTTCCACTATCGCGAATCCGCATGCGTTGCCCGCATGCGGATTCGCACAGCCAGTACAAGTGGATGGGACTGTTTCCACTTGTGCGTTTTCCTGAACGTTTTTCTGTGCAGAAAAAATCTGCATGGTAGGGTCCTCAGAATTCGCCTGCGTGTGGAATGCAGGCGAATCGCACGCAATGTATTTAATAGGGAAATTGCATGCGTTTTCCCCATGCGTTTTTTGCCGCGATTTTGCATGCGATTTCGCATAGGTACCCATGTTAATTCACACAGGCAGTGACATGGTTAAAATCGCATTACCCTAACCTATGCGAAATCGCATGCGAAATCGCGGCAAAAAATGCATGCGGAATCGCACCCGCATGCGATTTCGCCTGCGGTGATTCGCCGGCGATTACGCAACGCAATAGTGGAAACGGGCCCTTAGCGTCTACATATAATCCTGCGGCTTCAATTACAATGGTCATTGGAACAGTTTCTGTTTCATTACATGGTTACAGTTGAGAGAAAATAGACATTTTAACTTTGTACAATTAGCATAACAATATCAGTAACTGGTCCAGGTGGTTGGGACAACCTGAGAAGACTTTATAGTAGAGCTGCAATTCTGCATTCTCAACACCACAGCAATGAGGAATGAATAGAGTTTGGCTCACACTGGTGACATGATCTACCTATGGAAGAAAAAGTTTTTGCCATTTATTTAGAAAGGGGTTCTTAAAATAAGAAGAAGTAGTTATGGCAAATTCTATATTTGCATTTAAAGGGGGCTTAGAGGCTTTCCTTCCATTGAAGAAAATCCATGGCTATAATGACTAGGTAACTCCCGGTGTTGGTCCAGGGATTTTATCTGATTGCCAACTGGAGTTAGGAGAAAACTTTCTTTTACATTTTAAAGGCTAATTGGCCCAAGCCTTGAAATGTTTTTGGCCTTCCCCTGTAGCAACTGAAATATGTGAGGGTACAGAATAGTGTACTGTAGCAATTTTTTTTTTATTATTGGTTGAACTCCATTTTTAACCTAACTATGATGGATAATGAGATCCAGACTGCATCTACAGTATTTATTGACTTTACAAAGCTATTTCAAAATGTCTCCCTAAATTCAGTCATATTCATCAGTTATTCACACAAGAAAATTCGTACCTCAATATCTTCTATGTCCATTTCTCCTGAGGGAGGCTTGAATGATGCCAACATTTCTAGCAGGTCGAAGAGAGTGGTGAGGTGGGGTTCCTGCAGCAGAAGCAACATAGGGATATTGTCCTTCTGTGGGGGTGGCAGGCAGGATGCCGGTAGCTGCACTCCTTCCCCTTTCCTTTCCCGTCGTGGGGCGCCCAGTGACACAAATACCATCTGAAACCAAAACAAGATACACAAATGTAACTTTTCTCTCCTCCCCATCTAATACTATGCCTTACTGTTGGACATGAAGACATTATATTGGGCAGGATGACAGGTGAGTAATGGAGCTTTACACTAGATGTTTATGGAGTCAAAAGGGCCTGATGCATGTAACTGCAGTAATACTGCCATGCACAGACAGCGCACAATACACTTACTTCTGCCAGCAAGTACAACAAGTAACGTAATTAGAGCAACCAGTACTTGAGCAGTGTGACTATTGCTACATAAACTGCAGTTACTAACGAGTGTTACCACAGCTCCGGCAGTGGAAAGTCAACTCATCGGGTTGGTGACTTCTGCACATGAGCGCAGCTCCCTCCGCTGGGAGCGTTCTATGCAGGCACGGAGCTACTGCGCAGAACGCTCCTGGTGGGAGCGCGATTGTGAGAGGCACGCGCCTAGGACCATCCACTACGGGGCCTAGAGCTGAAACATGGAATAGCACGGACCTGCGACACACTTCTAGAGGCTGGAAGAAGCCCCAGGTAAATAAATCTGAATACCTGTTTGTCATCTTGCATCTCCCTTAAGGGCATTGCAGCTTTCTATTTTAACCCCCTTGCCGGTCCAATTCTTGCGGCAAGGGGGCAGCGCAGAACTTTTTTTTTTAAAAAATCATGTAGCTAGCCTAATGCTACGGTAGGCGGCGATCGCGTACCACACGCAGCTAGCAAAGTGCTAGTTGCATGTAGGGAAAAAAAATTGTGAAAATCGGCCCAGCAGGGCCAGAGCAATCCTCCTGCGCGAGTTATCCTGAGCTCAGCTCGGGATAACCGGCAAGGAGGTTAATGTATCGGCCCTTACTTAATTCACTTTTCCGCCTAAATTTTCTCCTAAGTTATATTTTCATATCTTATTAATAAAATGTCTTTTAAGCCACCAAGAGGCAAGAAAATATTCAGAATATTTTTGACAGTTCTTGGTTTACCTACTTATGGTACTTTTTCATTTGCAAAGTGCTGAAAATGTATTTTAAACAGAAGATGAAAATGTATCTCCTGGGAGAAAAATTAAAGCAAATGTCAGCCAAATTAAGATATGCAAGCTCTGCGTACCCGGGGCTTCCTCCAGCCCCTTGCAGCCAACATGTCCCACGCCGCAGCTCCACTCTCAGCCGCTGGTGGGGTCTCCGCCAGTGCAGAGGGCCAACTTCGCAAGGTCGTCCTCTACTGCACCGCTGTCAATCAAGTTCACTTTGTCCGGAGCGTATTGCGTAGGTGCATTACACACCAAACAACATGAACTTGATTGACAGCGGTGCTCCTGCAGGCGCAGTAGAGGACGACCTCGCAAGGTCGACCTCTGCACTGGCTGGGACTCCGGGCCGGCGGTTGAGAGCGGAGCTGCAGCGTGGGACAGGTTGGCTGCAAGGGGCTGGAGGAAGCCTTGGGTAAGTAGAGCTTGCATATATTCATTTGGCTGACGTTTCCTTTAAAGAGAATCTGTACTCTGAAATTCTTACAATAAAAAGCATACCATTCTATTCATTATGTGCTCCTGGTCCCCTCTGTGCTGTTTCTGCCATTCTCTGCTGCAAACCTGGCTTGTAATTGCCAGTTTTAGGCAGTGTTTACAAACAAACTAACCAGCTTCTAATAGGCTCAGCTAAGCAGAGTGTGTTAGTCACACAGAGCCTGCAGGGGGTGTGTACAGCTTCTAGCTAATCACAAGCAGCCCTGCACATTCCAGTCTGACTGCCTCAGCCTGACTGTGCCGACTATAGAGAGAAGATTAGATCATATAACAGAGATAACACAGCTACTGTGCAATTAGGAAAAGCTGCAGTAAGCCAGACCACATTAGAAAAGGCATAGGAACTTATAGCATAGAAGAAATAAAGATAAACAATTTGTTACAGAGTCTCTTTAAGAGAAAGAGTGAATTGAGTAAGGGCCATCATATCTTTCACAAGCATCCTTCAACCAACTTTAAAAGCAGGAAGGGACATACCAGCTCAAACTCAAAACTAAATTCCATCAAAAATGCTAATTACGTAATACATACCTGCATGTCCTTAAATCCCAGTTCATGAAGTGTTTTTTCATCGTAATCAGTAGTTAATTCATGACCAGATGAAATCATTCGAACGGGACCCATAAGACCACCTTGAAAAAAAAAAAACAGTTTTACAGTGAGCAATAAAATTAGTAGCTTAATTTACACCTATTTTAAAAACAAATTTAAACTGGACCTGAATTCTTGCACAGGACAGAAGGAAAACTTAGAGAAATGCACCCTGTATGTATTTAGAGAGTATAGCCTGTCTATTTCCCCTCATCTGTGACTAATCACAAGTTGTAATTTGATCTCAGCTGACTGCCATGGCAGAGAGATAATTGGTAAACACAATGTTAACCCTATGTCTGCTTTGATGAAAGCAGAAAGTGGACACCGCAGATGCAGGATTCGTTTTAGCTGTAACAAAGAAAGGTTTCTCTTTAACCACTTGATGACCCAGCCTTTACCCCCCCTTAAGGACCAGCGCTGTTTTCGCTGATCTGTGCTGGGTGGGCTCTACAGCCCCCAGCACAGATCAAACACCAGGCAGAGCGACCAGATCGCCCCCCTTTTTTCCCCACTAGGGGGATGATGTGCTGGGGGGGGGGGGGGGGGGGTCTGATCGCTTCTGCCTGTGTGTGGCTGGCGGGGGGGGGAACCTCAAAGCCCCCTCCGCCGCAGGATTCCCCCTCCTTCCTTCCTCTCCTCCCTCCCTTCCCCGGAGATCGGAGGCTGCACAGGAACGGATCTGTCCTGTGCAGCCTCTAACAGGCTCCTGCCTGTCATGTGACAGCGATCCCCGGCCGCTGATTGGCCGGGGATCGCTGATCTGGTGCAACGCTGCTACTGTTAGCAGCGTTGTACGAATGTAAACAAAGCGGATTATTTCCGCTTGTGTTTACATTTAGCCTGCGAGACGCGATCGGCGGCCTGCAGCCTATTCACGGAGCCCCCCGCCGTGAATTGACAGTAAGCAGCTTGCGCGAGCGGCTGCTTCCTGATTAATTAGCCTGCAGCCGGCGACGCATATCTGCGTCGCTGGTCCTGCAGCTGCCACTTTGCCGACGCGCATTATGAGTGCGCGGTCGGCAAGTGGTTAAAGGTTATTATGCTGTTGTGTATCTTTTAGAGCAGAGAAGAAGTTCTGAGTTCAGGTCCGCTTTAAGAAGCGACAAAGGGCAGGCATTGTCTAACATTTTTGTTGATATTTGTGTTTGCCCCAATAAAGAAAACAGATTTTCTGCAACCCACAACTGTGATTTGTAGGGGAGGGGGGGGGGGGGGGAGAGAGATAGAGAGCACCAAAATCAATGTCTTGTATGACCTATGCTAGCAAGGAGATGGTATGAATGTCTAGAATACATTATAGAGAGTGAACTTATGGCCAATGAGGTGAAAATAATTCCGAATTGATGCAGGATTATGCAAAGCTTTATGCAAAGGTATGCAGCTTAAAAATGGACCAATCAAATAAAGAGGTGGTAGGATTTGTTTGGTCCATTTTCAATCAACATACATTTGGATTGCTCACCCCTAGACTTCGTGGAAAGCAGCCATGATCTTAAATAAATGCAAGTATTGATACTGCATATTATGCAGACATACCACCTTTTCTGCACAGTTATTTCTTAGCACAGTGCTCCATTGAGTATATGAGTTATGTGAAAATGTGTCTCTCCTGGTCTCCCCTTTGCTGCGTCTGACCACTCAGGTCTATGATGGCTCAGACAACTGTTCCTAGAAATGAGCTGCACAGAGGAAGGGCTGCTTCCATGAGTTACATATAGCACTGCACATGTAGCAATGGGACTTCAAGGGAGTTTCCAGGTTATAGAAAAAACACCCCATTATCAAAAAGATAAACCAGATTTCTCGTCAACCAAGATATTAGACTATTTCCCACTTTCTGTTTCTGCCGACAGCCTCACTCTGTTAAGAAAACTGTTCAAAATCTCCAAGCAGTGTGTGCTAGCTACGCACGTCCACACAGTATGGATGTGAGCAACCTGCATCTCACAGAACATCTACAGACTGTTGGAAAAAGAGAACAGGGACGTAAGAAAAAAACTAAATACATTTTGCATTTTCAAACACAGTTACAACCTTAAATAAAATGGCGCTGGTCTCTGTAGGAAATCGATGATCTTTTTACTTTAGAGTAAGCAGATCAGCCTCCTGGAAACCCCCTTCTACTCAGTGGCGATTCTCGTGCACAAGAAGTTTTGCCTCAAAGCATAAACACCACCATATTGCACAACCATCACATGGTCTTCATACAAAACAGTCACGCTAAGAGAAATTCATTTACTGTTCTTTTATTCTTCCAGAATATTAATCCAGAATGAAAGTTTCCATTAATGACCAAACGCTCCATAACTGATTTCAGCTGTTCACTTACAGCAGTGATGCCTTTTAAGAAAATCTGTGATGAAAAAACTCCCCTGGGGGTACTCACCTCGGGTGGGGGAAGCCTCCAGATCCTATTGAGTCTTCCTTCGTCCTCCTCGGCCCCACGGTGGCGGAGAAAATCCTCCCGGAGCGGTGGCAATGTAAATATTTACCTTTTGGCTCCAGTGCAGGCGCAGTATCCACTCTTCCTACGGAGATAGGCGAAAATAGCCTGCGCAGTAGAGCGGACCAGACGGAGATTGGCCATTTCCGGCTATCTCTGTCAGAAGAGCCACAACAGTGCCCCCGCAAGAGCCCAAAAAGGTAAATATTGCACAGGCTGTCGGATTTGTCGCCTGTGCGTTCCGAGGGCTGCAGCGAGACCGCCGTGGGACACAGGAGAACGGAGGAAGCCTCAATAGGGTCCAGAGGCTTCCCCCTACTGAGGTGAGTACCCCAGAGGGCAACTTTTTCAGTACAGGTTTTCTTTAAAGAGAACCCGAGGTGGGAATTACTTTTACTATTGGGGCACAGAGGCTGGTTGTGCGCACTAAGACCAGCCTCTGTTGCCCCATCGTGTGCCTCCATGTCCCCCCTGCTCGCCGCTATACCCCCCGCATTGCTGGCGACACGCAGCGTGTCGCCAGCTCAATGTTTACCTTGCGCTGTCAGTCAGCGCTGCTCCCCTGCCTCCTCCGCATCGGCGCACCCGCCCGTGTCCCTTCCCTCCCGCTGATAGGAGGGAAGTGACGCGGCGGGTGGCGCCGATGCGGAGGAGGCGGGGGAGCGGCGCTGACTGACAGCGCAAGGTAAACATTGAGCTGGCGACACAGCCAGCAATGCGGGGGGTATAGCGGCGAGCAGGGGGGACATGGAGGCACACGATGGGGCAACAGAGGCTGGTCTTAGTGCGCACAACCAGCCTCTGTGCCCCAATAGTAAAAGTAATTCCCACCTCGGGTTCTCTTTAAGCATTTTTTTCAGTTACTGAAAATGTGTGCCTAGTCTTCATAGTTTTCAGCACATCTGCTTCTCCACCACCTCTACAAGATTAACACAAGTACCTTTCTGCAGATGCTTACTGCGAGTCACATGATGTGTGCAATTCCCAAAACTGCTTTGGATTATCTCAATAGAAGTGTCCATGGCGACTCCAAGCCTTGCAACTTACTCTATTAAGCTTGGTTCTCACCGTCACTGTCCTCCCTGCATTTCGGTGAACCAGGCAGTGACTTCAAAGCAGATGGGTAAATGACTGCAATGACTTTCCACTGGCCAGTTCACATTGATGTAGTGTTATTTTGCCCATTGCAGAAGAATGAAATTACATTTTTCTAGACAAGTAGACCGTGCTGCCATTCATTAAAAAACAAGCCTGTGAGTACAGGAGCATAAAAAAAAATAAAAAAAGCCCAATCCCAACCTTGGTAGAGGGACCCATGTCCTCCTCCAGACCACCGCCCCTGCTCTGGACCCTCTGAAAGTTTGTGGCTGTGCTCCTGTCTGTAAATGAGCGGAGGTACACTGCCTGTGCAGTAGCATGGTCTTGCTCATGCACAGATGGGAGCGCAGCCATGTGAACCTATTCGACAAGCTCTTGGCAAATAGGTTCAGAGGGTCCCAGTCCTGGAACAGCAAGGTGGAGGGGAGGCATCTGGATTAATCGAATACATGTCCAAAACCTGTGTCACGGACGGTTGCGGGGCCGCAGGCGCGTCCTGGAACCGCCCGTGAAGAAAAAGCAATCGCACTCGATTCCCTGCATCGATTGCGCTTCAAATCGGTACAATCTGGGTTGAGTGTGTAGGGACAGCTGAAGTCCTTTTCTTAGCAAAGAGAGCACCATCCTAAAGGCTGGATGGCTCTTTTGATATGCTAATGAGCCTGAGCCTAATCTGCCCCAGAGAGTCCCTGGCTTCAAGCTGTGCTGATGGCCCATCCATCAGGTATAAGGTGACAAGCACCATGGCAGAAGCAATCTAGTTGGGCTAAAAGCCAGACCCACTGGCTCATTCCCAGCAGGGGAGGCGACACCTCGCTGGCTGCTCCAAACTTCAAAGAGCCTTTGCCTGGGAATAACCTGAGTCTCATAGCAAATCCATAACTTCCCAGATCTGTCATATTTCTGGGGTTCCTGAGATGGCAGCTTCGCCAAACGTGGGGGAAGTGTAGCATGAGCCCCGGTGCTGGTTCTGAGGAAGTTTCAGAACATTCTGAGGTAAGGACTGCCAGTTAGGCAGTTTGAAAGTGCCTGATGATACCACAGGGGTCCCACCCCTCATGTCTGGTATCAGGGCGCTGGGTAAATCGAGACAGACCTGAAAATGTTAATAAATCTGCCCTGACCTGTACGGTTCTGTGAGATAGAGCCCATATATGGGTAGATATGATTTCTAGCCCCCAGTACAAGGGGAGGGCTCATCTCATCTTCTAAGGGGGTGTATGGCTCCCCGCCCTCACTCCCTCCTACTGAAGCAGGGGCATAAGAATGGCTGAGGACCCAAACTCAGTGTCCTCCAGCCTGAAACATCTTGCACTCATCAGATGCCAGCTTGAGGATATGCTGGCATCCACCTGGTCTGAACTCTGAACTCAAATTGAAACCCAGAACTCTGTTTTCCCACAAAAAGGACAACTTTCCAGGAACTAAGTATTTTTCTCCCTTCTTTTATTTTTTATACTGGCTATTACTGTTTTAATAATTGTTGATTTTAATAATTGTCTATATATATTAATTATTTATATTGCGTGAATAAACGACTTTCTCCAAGTCATTCACTGTCTGCTACCCTGCTTATCAGCACACACAGAACTGATCCCGGGTCTCTGAAGATACGCTACTGTTTGTTTGTTGTTGGCTAGACAGAATATCGTGTGTTTAACCGTTTTATTCGCAGGATTAGTCAGTTAATGGGCTCCACGGTCCCATGGTAACCGCGGTGGTGGCAGTACCCTGAACCAGTGGGTGAAGTTGTAATCACCCGTGTCTCACAGGCTCCCTTCTGAGTTGTCTGCGGCTAATTCTTAACGGTTCCTGCGCATTGACTGCGACCAGAGTTCGCACGATCTGTGCGCTGGCACCGTTTAGAAGGCTAAGTGCGGTCAGCCATTAGGGCTCCTGTGACAGTGTTAGGCAGCGGTTGGGACCTGTGTTGTGCTGAAAGTATCTGCGATAGCGCTATCGAGAAACGAACTAATTCGTTGGTGTAGCTGGAAGGCAATATATTTTTTATATATACAGAGAGACTGTGTAGCCAGTACCCCTCCCCAAAAGTTTTATTTTATTTGGCGTGGAAATGTCCGGGAACTACAAGAAAATGTGCCTGGCGGACCTGCAAAATCTTTGCCAAGAGAGAGGCATTGATGTCGGCCGCAAGAAACAAGGGGACCTGGTAACGGAATTGTTTCAATGGGATACCCAGCAACTGCAGGAGCTGGATGTGTCTGCTGAGGTAGACGCTGACCCATCTGACTCAAGGCAAGGGGAACCAGAGACTGAGACTCCTGACCGTACAGAGGTTGTGCATCCTGAGGGCCCTGCATCAACAGTTACGCAGGAGAATGTCAGTGTGGACCCCAATCCCAGAGTTTCTGAAAGTACTCGCCTGGAACCGGCCAGTACTGGACTGTCCGTTTGTACTGATCCGCTAATGCAGCAGGCATTATAAAAGCTGATGGACACTGACCTGGACAAGTACCTGCAGTACATGCGTGAGGAGCGGCAAATGCGGGAGGAACGGGAGCGGCAAGCCGCTGCTGCTGCTGAACGCCACGCAGAGAGGGATGCCGCTGAGCGAGAACGGGAGCGCCAATCTGCAGAGGCGCGGGAGAGACGACAGCATGAGCTCAACATGGCAAAGGTTCAACAGGCCAGCCGGAGTTCACCGCCCAGTCTCCCTGCTGAAGGAGCTGCACCACCCGTAAGTGCAAAATTTAAATTTGCTAATATTGAAAAAGACACAGACATTGACTTGTTTTTGCGGTCTTTTGAAAAAGCATGCCGTCAGTATCGTCTGTCCCAAGACCAGTGGGCCAGACTTCTGACACCTTTGCTGCGCTACAAAGCGCTTGATGCCTTCGCAGAATTGCCTGCGGAGAAGGATAATGATTATGCTGCTATAAAAGACGCTATCATTACTAAGTACCAGCTGACGCCAGAAGCCTATCGGAAAAAGTTCAGGGCCTGGCAGAAAAAGCCTTCGGATTCGTACCGAGATGTGGCCAGCAGCTTGCTCACCACACTCCGCCAGTGGACACTAGGCCTCACCAAAGGGTCTTATGATGTCCTGGAGGACTTGATAGTCCTGGAACAATTTCTGAACATTTGCCCTGCTGATGTATGCCAGTTTGTGCTAGAACGCAGGCCGGCTTCAGCAACTGTCGCTGCAGACCTTGCTGAGACTTTTGCAACTACCCGGGTGGCTGATACCCGCAGAACTGTCCCATCCAGCTGGAGAGGAGGTCAGCCCAATACCTCGGCAGACCCTCCTGCCCCTGTGAGCCGTCCGCCACAGAGGCCACCCAGCGCAGCTGCTGCACCCAGGCCTGCAGCGCCTGGAGAGGTCACCTGTCACTACTGCCGCCAGCCCGGACACATGAAATTCGACTGTCCGGAGCGGAGACAGACACCACCAGCACCTGGATCATCTGCATCACCTGCACCTCACCCACAGCAGAGGCAACCTGCCAGCGAACCACAGCCTGGATCATCAGATTTTGTCCTGTTTGCCCGCGGAAAGGAAATCCGCGACCGAACCGACCAGCAGCAACTTGTTAGAGTGAACGGCAAAGTTGTCACCGGATTTCGAGACACCGGAGCTGACATCACGTTAGTTCACTCACATCTTGTGCCAAAGGAGAGCATCAGCTCCAGCCGATCCCTTGCCCTTACTGGAGTAGAGGGCACCCTTTTTCACATAGCCCACGCGACAGTGAAGCTGGATTGGGGAGTGGGAGGAATCCAAGAAAGGGTTGTTGGGGTTATGAAGGATCTCCCAGTCCCTGTGTTGCTGGGGACTGATTTGGGCAAGCTTGTGTCCTACTATGAACCTGCCACGACCGCCTTGTCGCTCACGGGAGGAGACGGACTCTCCGCCCACCACCAGGTACTTTATACACTTGGGGGAGCACCAGGGGGAGGCGGGTTGAATGTGCCCAGTTCAAGGGTACCAGGTTCAATAGTGCCTGCTTCAAAGGCACCTGAGTTTGATGTACAGACTGTCTGTTGTGATGATGCTGTAACTGTACCTGAGTTTACTGTACAACCTGTCTGTAATGAAAAAATGTCTATACCTGTCAATGTCATTACTGCATGCAATGATGATTTGAGTAATGTCCGTCTGTGCCATTCTGACAGTGTACCTGTGCTAGCAGTACCGCGCAGCTGCACTGCTCAGAACCCGAGCTCAGAACAGGTGGAGGGGGTTCCGGCCTCCCCCCCCTCCTCTGACCACAGGGATGAGACCTTTCAGCCGCTGGCCTCGTGTGACATGAGCCAGTTGGCTGAAACTGACAGCGCCGTATTCTCAGCCGCACTACAAAGTGACCCAAGCCTGAAGGTGCTCAGGCAGCAAGCCGCTGAGCCCCTCGCAGACGGGGCCGCTTTCAAGGTGTACTGGGAAGGTGGGAGACTGTACAGTGAGTCTGTACAGCCCCCTACAGGTAGATCCCACGCGAATACCAAATGGCTTGTGGTCCCGAGTGCGTTCAGGGGACATGTGCTGAAATCCGCACATGGTAATCCTCTGACAGGGCACTCAGGGGTCCGCAAGACACTTGCCGGTATTCGGAAACAGTTTTATTGGCCCCGGATGAACAGGGATGTAGCAAACTACTGCAGAGCATGTGCCGTCTGTCAGGAGCTGGGAAGGTCCAGGGATCCCCGCGGGGTTCCCTTAGGTCCACAGCCACTTAGCAGGGGAACCCCGCGTGGGCTGGCTGTTGACTTAACCAACCCACTGCCCATTGTCAGCAGTCCCGGCAGACACCACGTCCGACTGCAGTGGTGCAAACGCCCTGTCCAGAATGGTCCATGTCGGGTCAACCCTGAGGGTAGCAGACCGCGCCCGGTCCAGGGAAACCGAGCCACAGGCTCCAATAGGTTTTCTCGCCGCACCGGCAACCCGAGACCCGTCAGCCAGGTTGGCCGACACGCAGCGGGCAGCCGGCCCCAGAACGCCAACGGGGAACTAGGTCAGATCTCGCAGGTTAGCGGCAACGACACACATCTTGCTGATGAATGTCTATCTGCCTTCTCCCCAGGGAGGGCTGTCATGGACGGTTGCGGGGCCGCAGGCGCGTCCTGGAACCGCCCGTGAAGAAAAAGCAATCGCACTCGATTCCCTGCATCGATTGCGCTTCAAATCGGTACAATCTGGGTTGAGTGTGTAGGGACAGCTGAAGTCCTTTTCTTAGCAAAGAGAGCACCATCCTAAAGGCTGGATGGCTCTTTTGATATGCTAATGAGCCTGAGCCTAATCTGCCCCAGAGAGTCCCTGGCTTCAAGCTGTGCTGATGGCCCATCCATCAGGTATAAGGTGACAAGCACCATGGCAGAAGCAATCTAGTTGGGCTAAAAGCCAGACCCACTGGCTCATTCCCAGCAGGGGAGGCGACACCTCGCTGGCTGCTCCAAACTTCAAAGAGCCTTTGCCTGGGAATAACCTGAGTCTCATAGCAAATCCATAACTTCCCAGATCTGTCATATTTCTGGGGTTCCTGAGATGGCAGCTTCGCCAAACGTGGGGGAAGTGTAGCATGAGCCCCGGTGCTGGTTCTGAGGATGTTTCAGAACATTCTGAGGTAAGGACTGCCAGTTAGGCAGTTTGAAAGTGCCTGATGATACCACAGGGGTCCCACCCCTCATGTCTGGTATCAGGGCGCTGGGTAAATCGAGACAGACCTGAAAATGTTAATAAATCTGCCCTGACCTGTACGGTTCTGTGAGATAGAGCCCATATATGGGTAGATATGATTTCTAGCCCCCAGTACAAGGGGAGGGCTCATCTCATCTTCTAAGGGGGTGTATGGCTCCCCGCCCTCACTCCCTCCTACTGAAGCAGGGGCATAAGAATGGCTGAGGACCCAAACTCAGTGTCCTCCAGCCTGAAACATCTTGCACTCATCAGATGCCAGCTTGAGGATATGCTGGCATCCACCTGGTCTGAACTCTGAACTCAAATTGAAACCCAGAACTCTGTTTTCCCACAAAAAGGACAACTTTCCAGGAACTAAGTATTTTTCTCCCTTCTTTTATTTTTTATACTGGCTATTACTGTTTTAATAATTGTTGATTTTAATAATTGTCTGTATATATTAATTATTTATATTGCGTGAATAAACGACTTTCTCCAAGTCATTCACTGTCTGCTACCCTGCTTATCAGCACACACAGAACTGATCCCGGGTCTCTGAAGATACGCTACTGTTTGTTGTTGGCTAGACAGAATATCGTGTGTTTAACCGTTTTATTCGCAGGATTAGTCAGTTAATGGGCTCCACGGTCCCATGGTAACCGCGGTGGTGGCAGTACCCTGAACCAGTGGGTGAAGTTGTAATCACCCGTGTCTCACAGGCTCCCTTCTGAGTTGTCTGCGGCTAATTCTTAACGGTTCCTGCGCATTGACTGCGACCAGAGTTCGCACGATCTGTGCGCTGGCACCGTTTAGAAGGCTAAGTGCGGTCAGCCATTAGGGCTCCTGTGACAACCTGTAAATAGAAAGAGCATTCACAAGTATTTCAAAAAGGTGTGCCCAGACCTGCACCCCAGTACCATCAGGGGTCAAAGGTCGGCACCACCAATAGTATTCTAGCTCGATCAAGCTACAATATAGGTGGTGCCGACCTTTTAGGTTTTCTATCCAAATACATGGATAGGCAATTGGTGTGCAGCAATCCGTGTTTATGGGAGGCATGACAGCAGAGAGTCAGCTCCTCCCCCTGGGCAGCATCATGATGTTAAGTCACACCTCCACTACTACAAGAGGTACCCCAACCTATCCCTAGCCACGCACACCCTGACAAAGCTCACAAGGGGTGGGCGTAAACACGCAGGTGGGCAGGGTCACATTCCACAACTGCTGGTGAGCGATCCCACTGGACCAAGCAGCGGAGGCTAGTGTGGATCTGCATGCACACTGCTCCCAGAAGTCTGCAGCCTGGTGCTGCATGTGATTGCTGGATGGATGCTTTCATGCAGGAATAACAAGCTATGCGGTTTGCAAATGCAGAAGGAGACAGAGCAACTGTCATCCTGTGGACTATAGCTGGTGAGCTCTCCACCTGATACAACTCTGCGGCTATTTGTTGTGCGACCATTCCCTTCCACACTGTCTCCTCTCTAAAGATTCCGAAGTGTGTGCTTTTTTGCACGAGACGTACGTGTGGTCTGGAGAGATATGGGAGTGCTTCATGGTGGGATCTTTAAAGAGTAACTGTCAGGCTGCAGAAGCTAATTTAAACCTCTATTCTCCTGTGTTAAACAGTTTAGAAGGAAGCTCAAAAGCCATTAGTGAAGATAAAAATCTCAGTTACCTTTGATGTGTGCTTATCAGCAAGTCTGTTATAGACCCATAAAGACACTGCAAAGCATTCTGGGGCCCTCCCCTCGGCTGCTAATGAGACGTTACAGAAGCTTGTAATCAGTCCAGCGTGTAGCACTGATAAATCTCAGGGCAGAATACTCTGCAGGAGTCAGCTATTGTTCCTAGCCACATGGCTCATTAATATTCACTGCACACTGTGTTGTTCAAGTAGGAGCTTATCTGTGATCAGGAAGCAGGCAGGACATGACGACACATTTGACAGAAAAACATGGAGCCTGCCATGAGCTGTCAGGAGCATCTATCTCTGCATATACTATATACAAATTCTGTGAAATCCAAACGTGGACAGTGAAATGCATATGTAATGTAAGTACAGCCAATCTTTAGCTACTGATATATGTGTTTATTTTCTCTGAGACCTTATACCTAACAGCTCCTCTTTAATGGTTGGTGTTTCCTAGTGCAATACAAATTGAATAAAGTTACATTTATATTTTGCTACACCTTGGAGTGATGATGTGCATTTAGTTGGTATTTGTGACGTCACTCCCGTTCATTAAGCGGTTGAGATGGGCTTTAATTTGTGCATTGTTACAAGTTTTGTCATAAGCCTACAGGTTGATCATACTACAGACACTAATAATCACCCAAGTGCACATATGCAAAGTGACTTGAGAAACATGAACACTTGTCGGCATTGAAGACAGGCTTGGGGAATTATCGCAGTAATTGAGGAGACGGAACATCACTGCTCACCTGGAAAATCTCCTTTCCGGCTGCTCTGCCCAAACTCCTGGAGCTGAGGTTGTTGGTTCATTTGATCTTTCTGTAAATTTTCATACCAGTGAGTGACTTCTGCCCGCAGGTCAGCAACCTGGTCACTTGGATACATTTCTATGGTCATCTAACATGGGACAAATGAAATCATGTTAGATGCAGGATACACATACGCAAGATGTACAGCATAGTTGGAAGCAATCTCACCTTATCAGGAAGGCCTGCCGGTTGACAAACAATCCGTAGAGGCAAAGACTGCTTGTCATTCAGTGCTTTCAGGTGACTGCTAATGCCAGTTCCTTCAATCTGCCACTGCCTTAGATGGTAGGCAAATCTAAGTGAGCAACAGGATGAAACCATTAGTATTACAAGACTATGACCATTCGTATGCAGGACAAACCTGCAGAGGTAGTGTGAGTCTAATCTCTCTAATATTATAAATGCGAAAGTTTGGATGTTTGTTAATCACGCAACAGTGGCTGAACGGATTTAAATGAAATTTGGCACACATAGTACATTACTCTTATTAACATATAGGATACTTTTTATACCCAGAATCAAAAAGTGGGCGGAGACAAATACACATTTCACTGGGAAAATGTGAACTGCAGCCATTCTTACACGGTTAATGGCAGGATTCTTAAACTTTGCACAGTTGGTCCTCCCACTATGCAGTATATGGCAAGGTAAGGAGTGTGGTAATTTAGTCAAACAAAACTACTAACCTCAAGTTACACTATGGAAGCACTTTAGACCATTACTGTACAAAACATACATTTTGATCATTTCAGTTGACTGTTCAGCAACCATAGCTGTACAGACTGCTCATCTCTCCACCAAGCTAATATGCAGAGGGTTATAAAAGCAAGTGATGCCCTGGTGCATGGATAATTAATAATACAATTTTACGGAGACACCTGAACATTCTCTACGTTTAATCTGAAGACCTTCATGGATGATCATTTAAGCAGAGTGACCTTCTAGACACTCGTATACCCACCAAGTTCACTCACAATCATTTTCTAATCAATTTGAAAGACAGCCAGTAATTCATGCATATCTATGTGATGGGAGGATGAATGAATAATATTATAGCCTACCGCCTCCTAAAAGCTTCGAGGTGTGTTTTCAGCATCAGTAATCCTCTCTCAATGATGGTGAGGCTGGAATGGGCATCCTGCTCAAGATTACTGGAAGCAATCATGAGGCTTTCCATGCATTTACTGATGAACTCATGCTCTTTCTCCAGTCCAGTTTTACCTGAAAATGGAAATACAGTGAGTTGCAATAAAACCAATTAAAAGGTTATAAACTTATTAAACCCAAATCTATACACTAATTTGCAGAAGTAAACGGACCACTCTTACCATTTATATAATAAGAGTTGATGTACTGAATAGCAGCACGGCTGACGTCACCGCTGTGTGCCCTCAATGCAATGCCCCAGAACTGGTCCATTCCACATAGCTGAACATTGAACAGAAAATCAAGAGAATTATTTGTTTACAGACTTCAACGGCATAACTAAAAATCATGGGCCTCCCAGCAAAACTTTGATGGGGTCCCCCTCAGCGTTCACACCCTTTCCCTTGCCTTCCCAGATGACTCTCACAGCCGGGGGGGGGGGCACCTTGCAGGGGTTGTAAAACAAGTGTGGACATCGTAATCTTAACGCACAAGTGTAGCCACAAAAACAGCTGATCTGAAGAATGGACCCCTTTATCAGAGGAAGTGAAGTATTAGTTGGGGCCCACTTACTGCTCTGGGCCCCCCTGCAGGTCACAAGGGCTGCTCCCCTGTAGTTACGCCCGTGCTTCCAGTGGCATGCTAGGAGATATGTAAAACTGAACAAGCCACTTGTATGCTGGTCTACATCATCAACATACAAAAAACAAAGTATACAGCTATTCTTACTAACTCCCTAATATCAGGGCTGTTTAGTCAGAGTTGGAGCAATTTTGGGTAACCGGAGTCGGAGATTTCATTGGATGTCGGATGATTTTTGTACAAAATCTACAGCCCTGGTAAGTATTAGACATAGGAGTCGGAGTCTGAGCCATTTTGGGTACATGGAGTCGGAATCTGTGGTTTCATAAACTGAGGAGTTGGAGTCGTAAGATTTTTGTACAGACTCCACAGCCTTGCCCAACATCCTATAACATTTCATACAAAGCAGTTTCTAGAAAGTGGGTAAAAAGGCTTTTCAAGGGATATAACCAATAATAATAGTTTTCCACAAATTATATACTGTTCAGGGATAACCATGTTTTTTTTTTACTGAAAAACATATGCTATAAATATAGGCTAAAAATAGCATTTCAAATCATATTGACTTAATCTGACTAAGATAGTGAACATACATAAATATTACCCAACTATCTGTCAGTAGTTTAAACATATGATAGCTCCTCGATATAGATACAGCTATAAACCCCATAAGTTGGGTCATCTAAACCAATCCGTTGTAAGAGCCTCATTAATTTTTGACTAAGCTTGTTTCGTGAACTAAGTTCACCTTCTAGACATCCAAGAAAGTGAGTAATATATCTTAAAGGGGTTCTGTTTACTTTAAAAAAAAAAAAAACTGCCACTTACTTGGGGCTTCTATCGGCCCCCTGCAGCCGGAATGTCCCGTGCCGTCCTCTTCCAATGCGCCGTTCCCCGCCACCGGCACCGATGTAATTATTCGTCTAACTAGACGAATAGAAGTGCGGCTGCACGGCCGGGCGCTCGCTCCCGCGGAAGCTTACCGCGCGCAGGTGCAGTACAGGAAAACTTTGTACTGCACCTGCGCAGTGAGCTCCCGCTGACTCTCGCGGGAGCGAGCACGCAGACGAATAAGTATACCTTTGCCGGCTGCATGGAACGCGCAGGAAATTCCGGCTGCAGGGGGAGGGGGGGGCGATAGAAGCCCCAGGTAAGTGGCAGTTTTATGTTTTCAAAAAGGTAAACAGAACCCCTTTAACCTCCCTGGCGGTAGGAACAAGCCTGACTTGTCCAGGGAAAAATAGCTGAAAACGGTATGGACGAATCAGGCATGTTCAGATATTGTAAGGCAGGGATACAGTTTTTCTAAAAAAAAAACAAAAAAAAAAAATTTCCACATTAAAATGTGCACTCCTATGCAATTTTTTTGCATGCTCTGGATACCTGGATGCAAATTTTAATGTGAAATACGCATGTGAAAAAAAAAAAGTTTTCTACCACAAAGCTGAAGAGTGAGGAAATGGCAGAAATGGAAAACTAAATTTATTTATTTTTTACATGATTTTGTGTTCAAAACTTTTATGATGCTCGAAACGTGTACTAGACCCTTGCTTGACACATTTTATTAAGTTACAGGCACAAATTAATGAAAATTAATTGAACCATTTTGCACAAAAATCCAGCAGAAATTCAACACAGGGACTTAAAGAGTAACTGTTAGGCATGAAAAACAAAATCAATTCTCTATTTCTATCTGTTGATCATATAAAAGGAATGCTAAAAAGGCAACGCATAACTTTAAAATCAGTGTTACTTTTTTATTGCAGAGATTAATCCTCCTGTCCCCAGCTCCTTAGTACGCAGCCAGTAATCAGCCGCAAAAGAGAAGTTGCAGTGCAGGCTGGGGGAGTTTCTGCACAGACACAGCTAGTTCAGCCTGATTGGCTGCAGCCTGTGTCACTCTCACTCCTTTTGCTCTTATTGGCTGCCTCCCATGACTGTCCGTGTCTGCCCTCTCCACACTCCAGCCCGACAAGCATCTCAGCCGATTCATGTGGGCAGTGGCTGCCACCACCGCATCGCATCCATGGGGACCCCCGTCCCTGCTACCATTTCCTTAAGGATTCCCTGCATTAACAATCAACGCTCCCTATTGGTGTGGGGAGGAGGAGGGGAGTAAGGGAGGAAATGACCTCACCATTGGCTTCAGCTGGAGGTAGTAAAGATGGCCCCTGCCAGCAAACAGAATTCTCTCCATTTACCTTTTTATTTTATTTTATAAAGTTCACTGAAATCAACACTTGGACCGTGCAATACACATGTTATGTAAGTAGAGCTGGTATTTATCTACTTATATATGTTGTTTTTTTTATCTGGCATGGTGTGGCTGACAGCTCCTCTTTAAAATCCCATACATAAAATCAATTTGTGAAAGGAAAAGCTACTATGAGGAAAAAAGACGTAAAGGAGGAATAGGGAGAGGGAAAGGGGGAGCAGAGGGAGAAAAGGGCATGCTAGGAGCTAATTACATTTCTTTATATATTGAGTATCTGGCTCCTAGTGCCAGTACAGCTTTATGACGCTCTATCCAAAGCTCACCTCAGAATTGGAGCCCCCATCATATGCGCTAGTTGCCAGGCGGGCCAGATTGCAGAGGTGCTGAAAGAGGTTCAGCCCAGTCATGCTGATGGTTTCGGGTTTTAGCTGCGGCATCTATAGGTACAAAATAAGCATGTTACGTGCCAGCACAACAAGCATAGCACATGAACACAACGTGTCTGAGGATAACAAACCTTTTCCAGGAATAGATGTTTGTAGGTCTCCATCCCCATGGCATGCTGGTCCTTGCTGCGCACCTGATTTAAGAACCAGTGTAATGCATCATCATAGCACTCCAAGTCTTCTACCAGACAGTGCCATAGGATGTCTACCTGCTCTAAACTAAGTCCTGCAAGAATACAAGAAGCACAAAATAACTAGTGTCAAAGATATTATATTACAAGTCAGTGAAATGTAACAGCTTCTCTCTCATAACCCTAAAATGCCAATAGTCTCCTTTTATCCTGTCCAGACAACCACCAGTAAAATGTGGATGGAAATGACGATTACTCAGGATCTGGCAACTTAGCCCTGCTGGGACTGACATAAATGGAGCACTAATAGTGGGAATACTTGAAATGCATACCTGTAAATTGTGGCGAAAGACGGCGCACCCTGCTCGAGCTATTCTAATGCTCATTTTAAAATTATTAGTCTATTGATAACGTAAAGAGACACTGTAAGAAAAACAGCTTCAGGGGGGTACTTACCTCTGGAGGGGGAAGCCTCATGATCCGAATGAGGCTTCCCCAGTCCTCTGTAGCCTTGGGGATCCAGCGCTGGCTCCCCCAAAAAGAGCCAACAAGCACTGCGCAGGCATGACAATGTTAACCTTCCTCGGTTCCAGCGCAGTAGCAGCTATCCGATGGGCTTAGGCAGAAAGAGCAGAGCTTAATCATGTCTGCTCTGCTGCACAGGCACGACTCGCCTGCTCAGGAGAGCGGACCAAATCAGGCTCTGCAATTTCCACCTGAGCCAAAACTGTAAAGGTGGCCATACACTGGTCGATTTGCTATCAGATATCAACCAACAGATAGATCCCTCTCTGATCGAATCTGATCAGAGAGGGATCATATGGCTGCCTTCACTGCAAACAGATTGTGAATCGATTTCAGCATGAAACCGATCATAATCTGTGGTGGTGGTGCTGCCCCCCCCCCTTCCCGCTATACATTACCTGCTCTGCCGGCACGTGTCCCCCGATCTCCGCTGTCTCTCCTCTGCTGGGTTCCGGACCGTCAGGCTTCACTGCGCTCTACTGTTTAAACTTCCTGCTGGGACAGGAAGTTCAGTGAAGCTGCAGCCCTGGAGCCCAGCGGAGAAGAGACAGCGGTGACCGGGAGGACTCGCGCCGGCCGGAGCAAGTAATGTATTGCTGCTGTATTGCGTCGGTTGTCGGGCATTCGAATGCCGCTATCGACGCACTCCCGACCCGCCGGCGATCGAGCAAAATCTTCCGCACGGACGGCTCGGTGGGAACGATTGATTTTGGACGGAAATCAATCGTTTGCACAATGATTTCACAGCAGATTTGATCACAGTGATCAAATCTGCTGTATATCAGCGGGAAAATTGTTAGGTGTATGGGCCCCTTAAGCCACTACTGCGCCTGCGTCGGATCACGGTAGGTAAATAGTTACCTAGCCACTGTTCAGGGAGTCCCATCGCTGAAAAGGAATAATGGAGGACAATGGAAGCCTCCTTAGGATCCAGAGGCTTCCCCCTCCTGAGGTAAATATCCCCCAGAGCAGGGTTTTTTTCTTACAGATTTGCATAAAAAAAAAATACCCACATAATTTGAACTTCAGCTATTAATGGCATCTGAATAACAGTTTTTATCGTAATTTGAACTCCGGTTATTGACGTTGCTCAAATTACACAGCGAATGCCCCTTCATATTACAGCCTATAGTGTTGCCCAAAACCCGGATGCTGCACATTGCCTAAATTACCAGTCTCGCTTGGAACAAACTATCTGAACAATCATATTAAGATAATGGATTCAAGTAAGGAAGTCCAAGAGCTCTGATACCCCCAAGTGCAGTATTCACTGCTGCTGGATCTTGTTAGCCAGACCATAGATACAACAAGGAAAAAATCTGCAAACTCTGATGAGTACTAAGAGCCAAAATTTTTATTGAAAACGGTAATACACTGGACACCCACAGGAATGACTACACAGAGTTTGCAGTTGTCCTTCCTTGCCAAGACATTGGATTGGCACAAGCTGAATGAAACAAAACAAGATTTCTGACTTGAGCATGTGTAAAAATTTCACATTATAAGCTGAGGGCTTGTCCAAACACCAATATTTACTCCTGACTAATTAAGAAACTAATAAAAATGCTAATTGGAAGTGAATTCCACTTCATTCTGATCAGAAAAAATAATTTATTTATTTTTTTGCAATTGGGTGCGCTGGTAAATATTGGTCTTACACATGTCGTATTGTATAGATATATAAAATAACCTGAAGTAAAACATTGAGAAGGAAGGATTTGTCAGAAAAGCCATTGCACACTTGTGAGCAGTTTAGCTTCTCTGACCATAAAGAGAAACAGTCTGGGAAATCACTTGTAAATGACCGATAGCATGAAAGGTTTTCCGCAGATTGGGTTTTGAGTACACAGACTAAAATGCTCTAAATAAAGTTATTATTGCTACCTTTGTAATGAGTGCGCAGTCTTCTCTGAGCAGGGGCTGTAAAGTAAACCCATGTTATTCTACATATTAATTACAACTGCCCAGATTTAGCCACAGTATTTTAACATTTCAACATTAAAAATGCCAATTTCAGGACCTCCCAAAGGCAGGGCTATTTCCCATTGTCAATATTGTGCCTCCCAATGGATGACGGATACAAATATCTCAGCTTTGAACAATGCTGAAAGGGGTTAGAAATGTTCTAGGGGTTCGGGCATCATAGTAGCTTTAAAGAGGGAGAAAAAAAAATCCAGGGCCAAAAATTGAGGGACGGTAATATAAACTAGTTTGGGAGTTTTAAAGGTGGCATACACTAGTCGATATTTATTGATATCCAGCCGATCTGATCATTTGATCAATTCTGCTAGAAGTCGATACTGTAAACTATATCCGATTGATCATTTTTCGGCCAAAATTGATTGATTTGGCCAATTGTGCTGAATGGAAGATTTCACTCGACTGGTGGCGGGTAGTGAGTGCTTTGCTAGCAGCATTCGATTTCAAGCCGACCAAAACAAAGCCGGCGCTATTCATTTGTCTACCCGCATTTCCTGTCGTATCTTCTCCATTGCTGGGGCTTCTCCCTGTCTCCTTACTCCCTGTGGAGCTGTGTATCACTATACAAATATCTGACTTAGTAAAAACAATTTAGGCCAAACACTAGAGACCTCTAGCGGTCACATAAAGTACATGTTTGGTCTCTAGCGTTTAGTCACATAGCTCCCAGGGAGTAAACATACAGGGAATAGCCCCGGCAGAGGAGAGAAGACATGGGAGAAGTGCCGGCAGACAGGTGAGAGTAGCTCCACTACACTCTGCACAGCCTGGGGAAGGGGGGGGGGGGGCCCTCTCTGACCAGATAATGGTCTGATGGCCACATTGACTAATGTATGGAGCTTAAAGGATACCACAACTGAAATGTGGCATGATGAGATAGACATGGGTATGTACAGTGCCAAGCACACAGATAACTATGCTGTGTTCCTTTTTTTCTTTCTCTGCCTGAAAGAGTTAAATATCAGGTATGTAAGTGGCTGACTCAGTCCTGACTCAGACAGGAAGTGACTACAGTGTGACCCTCACTGATAAGAAATTCCCCTTTTTTACCTCTTTCCTGCTCTCAGAAGCCATTTTCTGCCAGGAAAGTGTTTTATAGTTGGAATTTCTTATCAGTGAGGGTCACACTGTAGTCACTTCCTGTCTGAGTCAGGACTGAGTCAGCCACTTACATACCTGATATTTAACTCTTTCAGGCAGAGAAAGAAAAAAAGGAACACAGCATAGTTATTTGTGTGCTAGGCACTGTACATACACATGTCTATCTCATTATGTCAAATTTCAGTTGTGGTATCCTTTAATACTATGGGGCAAGTTTCTACAGAATTGGCAAGGTGAGGTGGCAAAGCAAAAACAAAAGACAAGCCAAGGACAAGTGCATCCCTTCTGCTTATACAAGGACCAGACTCATGCTAGTGCAGCAGGGATGAGCGCATCTGTGGAACTTCTAAGTATTAGTAGTACTGAAAAGCTACACCAGAGTACAACGTTGGAATGACAAGCTAGACCAGGGCTGGGCAAAGTACGTCCCAAAGGCCGAACATTATAAAGGCGGCTCGCTGCTAGAGGGCAAGATTCTTCTCCCACCTTTTAACGTTGCGTGCAGCACGCAACACCGAAAAAGAACTCACCCAAACACTGGATCCAGCAGGGATCTCCATGGCAACGGCGTGGTGATGTGACAGGCCATCATTACGTACCAGTGTGTCACATGATGCCGCCGTCACAGTGGAGATCACCATTGGAACGACCAATTGGGTGAGCGAGGGAGAGAAAGGTGCAGTGGGCCGCGTTCTAGAGGAATGTGGTCCAATCCTGCAAAGTTTTCCCACCCGAGCTAGACACAGGAATGGGAAGGCTCTATGCTATCCAAAACCTTTCCTTTATAGGGCAAGTATCAAAAACTGAGTTTCCTCACTTCACGTACACTTTAAACAGGAGAATGGAAAACAACACTGAGCAAGAGACATGGAAAGCCGATACTGGAAAATAAAGTGTACAAAACATGGACACAAATATATACAGAAATAAACAAATCTGGATACGTACTGAAATGGTCAGGGGATCCCAGTGTTGAGAAAACACATGTTAAAAACTGAAGCCGGACTTGCACCTCTGCACTGTGACTGTACCTACACCGGAGACATGACAGATCAGACAACCATAGCACAGCAGCGAAGAAGTTAAGAGAGAAGCATTAACCTTATCCAATGAAAATGCTATTTTTCAGATTTCCAGCGCTATTTAAAGTGGCCCGCAGTGGGCTATTAGGCCCTGGCAATTCCCCATGATTGAATGCTACCCACTTTCCTTCATGTGATTGGTTCATGGACTCTGAGGGAATTTTACCACTAGGTGGTCAAGGAAGGGCTGGGCAAGGGTTGCACATTTTAGGTACACGTCAGGAGGAAGTGTGGCGGTCTTGCTAAACCCCGGAACTCATTAGAACTTGGAAAAACTCTTTAGCAAGTGCAGAGTTCATTTTAAATAAAACCTGCCGTAACCCAGGAAATTTTAATGGCTCCTATACCCTACCCCGCCAACTAAAGAGCCATGTCTGTTATATAAATAAAGTAATGCATGAATCTTCCAGGGTCTAACCTGCAGGGAGCTGTCTGGGCCACACATACTCCCACAATGCACTGTTTCATCAACCTGAGACGCAGCACATCACTTTCAGCATCACATGACCACACGGGAGCTAGAAAAGGCATGCATTTTTGTCCCTTTTTTAACAGCTACTGAAGGTCTAGAGCCGCTTTCCGAACACCGGCGATTAGAAAAGCCCTGCAACGTTGGAACAGTATGGAGTAATTTCACAGGAGCGTTGCAATCACAAACCCACTGCATTTTTGCCACAATCCCGGAGCAATCGCATTTAAGGCAATTCGTGGCAAATTGCAATACCTCCGGGAATCACGCTGAAAATAGCAGTACTTTCTGATTAATGACAACGTAATTGATTTCCGAATTGCAAATGCAGCCACTAGTGGCCCCTAGTGGTCACCAAACTTTCAGGCTGGAGGAGCAAGGTTGGAATTGTTTTCACATCCAGCATTTTATCACATGCCATGCCCCTGCATACTTACAAAACATGCTTGTGCCTTCCATCACGGATGGACTGGATATAGTGCACCAAATTATCAAAGAAAAGCTTCATCATGTTTAATTCCTTCTCTGCCCACCTAAAAGGAGAAAAATGCATTTCAAATACAAAGTAAACACCAAAAAAATACTGCGGAAGGTACATCTAAGAACACTTACAAAAGACAAAATGTATTGGCAGCAGACTTTTGCCAAGCATTGCAAATCGCATCTGGAAATCCGCATGCATTTTTAAATGTTTTTAAAAATGCATGCGTTTTTATGCACATCATGCGAGAATTGGCGTTGCAATTTGAAAACTGCCTAACAAAAAGCAGGAAACAGGATCACAGGCAAAAGGAAATGACGCTGTACATGCTGCGTTAATTTCCGCATTTGTAACGTGAATATATGCAGCCCCACTGATAACATTAGCCACGATTCGCATCCAGATTGCCGCGGATGCGAAAAAATGCAGCATACCATCCAGATTTTTCCCACACCGCATCACGTCCAAAAATTCACATTGGTTGGAAATCGCTCCAGTCACAAACGTGTTGCATTTTGGATGCAGAAATTCGCATTCAAAATCCCTGAAGTCACAAGTCAAAGATGAGATAGACATAGGTATGTACAGTGCCTAGCACACAAATAACTATGCTGCATTCCTTTTTTTCTTTCTCTGTCTCAAAGTGTTAAATATCAGGTATGTAAAGTGGCTGACTCAGTCCTGACTCAGACAGGAATTGACTACAGTGTGACCCTCACTGATAAGAAATTCCAACTTTAAAACACTTTCCTAGCAGAAAATGGCTTCTGAGAGCAAGAAAGAATAAAATGGGAATTTCTTATCAGTGAGGGTCACACTGTAGTCACTTCCTGTCTGAGTCAGGACTGAGTCAGCCACTTACATACCTGATATTTAACTCTTTCAGACAGAGAAAGAAAAAAAGGAATGCAGCATAGTTATTTGTGTGCTAGGCACTGTACATACCCATGTCTATCTCATGTCACATCAGGTATCCTTTAAAATAGAGGTAAAAATCGCCATGATCGCGCACGTGAAAAATTGCAGTGATTTTTACTGCGATTTTAATGAAAGTTAATAGGAGCGATTTTTAAAAAGCACTCAGAAAGCGCTAATCACAAGCGCTCAGAAAAATGCTTATAGTGTGGCTGGGCCCTTAGTCCTCATTTCCATCTACTCTCTGCATGTGATGTGATTCTTCCCAATTTGTTTATTTATAATAAATGGGATCGCAGCGAATGCATGCAACCATGCGTTGTGATTCCATGGTGAATCGCAACGCATGAATGGAGACTTCAGACAGTGCAGCCTATGTCCCAGTGAATGGCGCACACTACGCATTGCTGAAATGTAATCAGCAACGCACAGATGAAAACGAGGCCTTACTGTAATCAAATTCAAACACCAATAAAAAGCTACATTTTCCTGCCCCG
Organism: Hyperolius riggenbachi; assembly: GCF_040937935.1. Lineage (NCBI taxonomy): Eukaryota > Metazoa > Chordata > Amphibia > Anura > Hyperoliidae > Hyperolius > Hyperolius riggenbachi. Next base: position 414,067,452 of record NC_090649.1, on the reverse strand, counting down.
ATCAATGACTAACATGGTACAGCAACTATCATTTTTAGAAGGATTTACTTAATCCAACGAGCATGTACAGTCTAACAAAAGAAATGTGTCAATACCAGAACAGCTGTAAACTGTTAGATAAAAGTATTCCATAAACAAAACTACAAGCAGATGCAGAAAGCAGATTCGAATAACACATTGATCAAAACACGGCCACTTTACAAGTTTCAGAAAAACATATCAATGCAGAAATGAGAGATTCATTCTTTCCACAGCCTGTTTATTTTTCATAACTGCACTGCAATAAAATACCTCACCAGTAAGAGGCACTGCAGTATTTGTAACTGCAAATCTGATTCCCTGACCTCCCAAAGGCCATGGACATGCTTTGAGAATTTTGAGAAAGATCGATATTTGTACAGGATATCGGCATTTTACATTCCCTTTACAGGGGCTTTCCATATTCACAAAAAGTCACTCATCAAACTGTTTACTCAAGAAATTTTGAATCAGGATGAGAACATTTATTAGCCAACTTAAAAGAAAAAGAGTAAGCTTTCAGCATTCTCCAGACTCTATACAGAATTAGAATCAAATCTATTCCTGTATGCATACAGGAAAATTCTGAAGAAAGCTTATTAACCAGAAGTGGAAGATGACTGAACTATACATTTTAAAAAGACACGGAAGCAAATATATATATATATATATATATATATATATATATATATAATGATTTGTATGTGTAGTACAGCTAAGAATTAAAACATTAGCAGCATAGACAAGATTCTAATATTGTTTCCAGTACAGGAATAGTTAAGAAACTCCAGTTATCTATGCAAAAGAGCCATTGAGCTCCACATCTTTCAAAGTTGCAGAGAGCTCTGTCCTCTGAAGCTTGTCACTGTATTTTCTTTTTCTCTCCAGAGGACAGTTCAACAGTTGATAAGGCTGCTCTGCAAAAACATTTAGAATGCGGAGTAGTGTGTAAACAGCAAATATTAGAGAATGATGCAATGTTATAAAAAAAAACACCATATAACTGAAAATAAAAATATGAGAATATTTTCTTTGCTACTAACCTTCTAGTAATTATCCGTACTACACAACCAATTCATTATATCATACTTTTTTTTTTTTTTTTTTGCTTCAGTGTCTCTTTTAATAAAAATTATGTAAAATGAACCACTCAAGTCAAAATTTCTGATTTTATATTGTTTTCCCTAACTATGATTGGCTTTACATTTAAGATAATTCAGCAACCTACATTGTTATCCAGTGGGTGTCATAACTGCTCCCAAACTGCTGAAAAGTTCCAAATAATTTAGGCAGAAGCCTTAGAGAAACCACCACAGACCTGGAAATGATAGAGAATCAAGATATTTAACAGTCACATAAACACAGCAGCGCTGCTTCATGAACAAAATATCAACTTTATAGAGTATAAAAATAAACAAATAGGTAAACAAGCAATAAGCACAACATTAACAGGTTTGATTGATGTTTAGCTAAATTTCTGCTTCATAAGGGCTCGTTTACACTACATCCAAATCAGATTTTTGATGAGATTTAAAAAAAAAAAAAAGTCCTGCATGTGTTTTTTCTGTGTTTTTCTTCTGGTGCTGCTAGCATTTAGTGAAAGATGGAACCGCAACTCTGAATCAGAAATCGTCATTGAGATTTGCAGTGTAAAAGAGGCCCCACTCTGGCCACTCATCTTCTCAGCTACTTCCATATATAGGGAGTGAAATTAGTCATTAAGCTGACTGTATTGGTTTGATCACTAGGCAGATCCACCACCTGCACATACAAAGATAATGAGCAGTGGCAGTTGGTAGGCCTTAATTAAAGGAATACAATCGATTCACATATTTTTTTCAATTGACACAGGAATTGTTTGGGAAGTGCTGCTAAGTACTGGTGTATACATTTTAGTAGCAACCTCTTTGTTTACGGTTATCAAAATACTTTCAAACTTTACTGACGCCAAAACTGACGGCAAACTGGCAGACTGAGCCATGAGGAGAGAGGAAATTCCCCTCACACTTGATCAGTTAACTATGTGTGACAGAGAGAAAGCTCCCTACAGCTGCAGCTTCTGTGTTCTGTGTTTCAGACTGAAGTGTCTGAAGAGAACAGAGGAAATGTAACGGTCACAGCTTTTCATACTGTTTTTGCTTTCAGAGTTTGATATGTTTGATATTTGCTTTCTGTAGTCTGATATACAACTCTGGCTGTGCATTGAAGCAGACACCCCTTCTGCAATTGATTTGTCCCAATATAGCTAAATCCTACCCTCAATAAATTACAGCTTTTGCCTCTGATATTTAACATGAAAAGTAGGAAAATGTTTACACAGCTACTTAGACATTATTTGTACATTGTCATTTTAGAACACTTGCGTATTGATCGTATTCCTTTAATTTTAAGAAAAATTTGAATTGAGCGATTTCTGTCCGAAATCACGATTTCCTTCAAATCAAGCTTTATTTCCCATTTGTGCCTCTCTGTCCCCCTGTGTGCACCCTCTGTCTCTTCTCCTTGCTCCTTTTGTCTCTCTGTTCCCGCTATGTGTCGCCGCTATCCCCCAGGCTGCGGCAATGCTGGACATACCTTTCAGCATGCGTCCAGCGATGCCGTGCATTAGAGCCTCTTGCAGGCTTTAATGCACGGCATACTTCCTGTATGTCATGTGACATATAGGAACCAGGAAGTATGCCAAGCACAAGAGCCAGAAGACTGTTTGGACTCGTGCGGAAGGTATGCCCAACACTGCCGATGCTTCAAACTTCCCCCATGTGGAAAGGACGTCATCGCAAAAATCGCTGCTTTGACCATTTCAAAAGCGCGATCTTGGTGATTGCGATTTCGGTTTAAATTTGATTTATCGTTGAGGCCTAGCAGTTGGTATTGAGAAACCCGGGAGAACTAGGATATGCAATTACAGTTATCCTTTAAGTAAGGGTTGTCCATTGTTTAGGATTGGTCTGTAAACTTTCACTTACCTATTATTGGCAAGGTTTTCCAAGCAGCCTTCAATAAAACGCATCCGGATCTGCCTGTCTGTAAACCAGCAAACTAAGGAGCACAGAAGCTTTTCTGCTTCATTTATTAGACCCTCCGACAGGTGGACCTGCAGTACACAAACAGACGTGGTTATGTATAGATCTGAGCATTTAGTACACTTACATTGATAAGCAATACAATTTGCACTCACAGCATCTTCATCTTGTACCAGATCCCACAAGAGTGTGTTCCCCTTCTTGCACACATTATCCAGGTTGATGTCCACCACTGAGTTGCTATTATACTGGTGTTTATGAACAGAAGGACCTAAACAATCAACAGGATTTAGGAGACAAACAGTGCACAGACAAGATTAGGGCAATTTACTAAGTGATGCATAGTGAAAATACTGTGTTCATCTCAGAATCTAACTTGGTGCAGAGCATTATAGAAATGATAAGTCTCTGTACCTGAGCACGTGTGACGTGAGCAAAGTTAGCTACAGTGTTCAATACATACTGCCTTCTGTGAAATGCTCCTACAAGCTGTGTACATACTAACCATTCTTCTATTCTGCCTTTATTCATCACTGCTTTTGCAGTGCTTGGCAATCAGCAAACATTACACCATATGGGGGTGATCACACATGTAGTTTGCTGCTTGCAGCAGTTTGGGAGAGATCACAGAGTGATCACATCTGTGGTTGCAGCAGCCAAATAGCGATCGCGCTGGGAATATCTTTGAAATGGCGGGACTTCTGCATAGTGGGTCCCAGGCCTTAGGGCTGTTTCATACTACACACTATTTTCCTGCATCTTCAAGTTGCAAAATGCAAGGACACCAGCAAAATTACAATCAAAGGAACCCTTTTAGATAAGTGAAATGCAATTGAGATGCAATTTTGCCTGACTGCAAAAATCCTGCATGTTGCATTTTTTCTGTTTTTTTCCTTGTGTTTCTAGCACTCTGTGAAACTAAAAGCCAGATCGCATTGCTTTTGCGATGGCCTTTTAGAGCTCGTTCAAACTTTTTTTTCAAGCGCAGAAAATCGCCCTAAAAACGATTGTGCAATGATTCCCTATGAGAGAGTTCACATCTGAGCGGTTAATTTCTGATTCGCTCAGCAAAGCGGTGCCTGTACTATTTTTGAGGCAATTTTGCCTCAATGGAAGGTATAGGAAAACACAAAAGGCTCACAAAACCGCTTTTTTGCAGCGATTGCGCAAGCATTTTTAAGAATAAATACATTATATTTATTCTTTTCCGGGTCAAAGCACTTTTACCAGAACCGCAGCACGCAGTGGAGCGCCGGGAGGTGGAAAAAAAGGCACAAAAATGCAAAGCTCTTGCATTTTTTCGATTTTAGGTGTAAATGAGGCCTTACAGAGTAAAAGAGCCCAAACTCAGCAGTAGACAGTAATTTAATATGTGCCTGTGTATGATGGTTGCAGTAGATATACAGATACACATATTATATAGGAAATCAGGTCTTGCCTTGACTCATATGCTCGTGGTAGATGGAAGCCAAGTTAGGAAGGTGTTGCTGGAGGTGTGAGGTGAGCTCTGCGTGGGAATTTATTTGCACTAGCTCTTCCTCACAGCCAGATTCTTCTCCGTCAAAGTCCGCCATGTTCTTCTCAGACTTTGCACTCACCTGTGAGCTGCTACAACTCACATCATCTGCGCTCAGCATGTCGTCAACCATGTGCCTAAAAAGGAAGCAAATGAGGATCTTAAACTCTATACCAGCCCACTCTTATTAATTATAAAATATGCAAAGGCTAAGGAATATGCACGTTGGAGTCAATTCACTAAGCGTTACTGCACTCGGTAATACAGAAAACAGGAGATTTTACCAAACATCTTGTGAAACACCCATTCACTAAATCTACTACCGCATTGAAAAGTAAAATTACCGACAAGTGAGGTAAATTAACGACTTGTGTAATAAATACCTCATTAAATTTCAATTCACTAAGATTAGAACATTCGGTAAAGTAAGTAAAACGTTCTGTATTTTACCTCCAGCCAGGTGCTGTGGGTGACTAACAATCAGCATGTGGTAAAATTGACAGACAAGGGAGGCAGCTAATAGGAAGAGCCTCTGGTCCTGCTACTTACCCCATTTTATCAGATACACTGCCAAGTGGGACATCACAAAAAAAGAAAAGCTACGAGTGCAGGAGACAGAGAAAGGCTTCTTGTATCCCTTTAGATGTGCAAGATCTATATACTGATACACAGAAGAGAGCCCTCTATTGGCATGTATGCACATCTAAAGGGATGCAGGTGGCATTTTAAGTCACAAAACTGAGTCAGAAATGGCTCATGCAGGCTATTACCCTATGCGAGGGAATCTTAGTGAATTTGGAAAAAAAAGTTGTAAAATACAGAATACAGTATTTTTTACCTAACAGCCCTTAGTAAATTGACCCAATTAGGTGCGATCAAAATGCTCTGTGAAAAAATGATCTCTGTGTACCTCACTGGAACCAATAGTCTTGGTCTACAGTGAAGAAGAATTACTGATAGGTCAGTTAAGATAACCACATATTACATGTGTTCATTGTCTGAACACATTTTAGGTAAACCTCAACATTTTAGTCAACCCTAGCTGTAGCCCTTTTCCTCCCTGAAAACAAAATTAGACAGGACTGTGTTGGGGAGCGGCAGGCAAGCCAGCTGGCACTGGGGGTGGAGTCAGGGGGTGGTGTTATACAGCACTGAGCAGTATAAAGTAACACAAAGGAAGCGGATTGTAGTCAGAAGTTAGGCTACAGTGTGAAGCATCATTAATAAATCATCATACAGACAGATGGCATTTTCTGGCTGAAACTATTATTTGTGATAATTTCAGCTGAAAGTATGCACCCAGGTAGGGGAAAAACACATACATGTTTGTCTCAGCCAAGCGGACCATGTACTGTCCAATGGAAAGGGTAGGAGGGGAAAGATAGAAGGCTGTTGCCAGATTACAGACTGCCAAGTCCAGCTTTACTGAAACTAAACTTAAACTTGGGAAAAAAAGAAAAGGCTGTAAAACGAAGGAGGGAGCAGGGAGTGCTGTGCTGCGGAAGGAGCAGGGAGTGCTGTGCTGCGGAAGGAGCAGGGAGTGCTGTGCTGCGGAAGGAGCAGGGAGTGCTGTGCTGCGGAAGGAGCAGGGAGTGCTGTGCTGCGGAAGGAGCAGGGAGTGCTGTGCTGCGGAAGGAGCAGGGAGTGCTGTGCTGCGGAAGGAGCAGGGAGTGCTGTGCTGCGGAAGGAGCAGGGAGTGCTGTGCTGCGGAAGGAGCAGGGAGTGCTGTGCTGCGGAAGGAGCAGGGAGTGCTGTGCTGCGGAAGGAGCAGGGAGTGCTGTGCTGCGGAAGGAGCAGGGAGTGCTGTGCTGCGGAAGGAGCAGGGAGTGCTGTGCTGCGGAAGGAGCAGGGAGTGCTGCGGAAGGAGCAGGGAGTGCTGCGGAAGGAGCAGGGAGTGCTGCGGAAGGAGCAGGGAGTGCTGCGGAAGGAGCAGGGAGTGCTGCGGAAGGAGCAGGGAGTGCTGCGGAAGGAGCAGGGAGTGCTGCGGAAGGAGCAGGGAGTGCTGCGGAAGGAGCAGGGAGTGCTGCGGAAGGAGCAGGGAGTGCTGCGGAAGGAGCAGGGAGTGCTGCGGAAGGAGCAGGGAGTGCTGCGGAAGGAGCAGGGAGTGCTGTGGAGGTGGGGGGAAGGAGCAGGGAGTGCTATGGAGGGGGGGGGAGGAGCAGGAAGTGCTGTGGAGTGGGGGGGGGGGAAGGAGCAGGAAGTGCTGTGGGGGGGGAGGAGCAGGAAGTGCTGTGGAGGGAGGGGGAGGAGCCAGGAGTGCTGTGGAGGGGGGGGGGAGGAGCAGGGAGTGCTGTGGAGGGGGGGGGAGGTGCAGGGAGTGCTGTGGAGGGGAGATGCAGGGAGTGCTGTGGAGGGGGGGGGGGGGGAGAAGGGAGTGCTGTGGAGGGGGGAAGGAGCAGGAAGTGCTGTGGAGGGGGGGGGAGGAGCAGAAAGTGCTGTGGAGGGGGGGGGGGGGAAGGAGCAGGGAGTTCTGTGGAGAGGGGGGGAAGGAGCAGGGAGTTCTGTGGAGGGGGGGGGGGGGAAGGAGCAGGGAGTTCTGTGGAGGGGGGGGGGAAGGAGCAGGGAGTTCTGTGGAGGGGGGAGGAAGGAGCAGGGAGTTCTGTGGAGGGAGGGGGGAAGGAGCAGGGAGTTCTGTGGAGGGGGGGGGGGAAGGAGCAGGGAGTTCTGTGGAGGGGGGGGGGGAGAAGGAGCAGGGAGTGCTGTGGAGGGGGGGGGGAAGGAGCAGGGAGTGCTGTGGAGGGGGGGGGGGGAAGGAGCAGGGAGTGCTGTGGAGGGGGGGAAGGAGCAGGGAGTGCTGTGGAGGGGGGGGAAGGTGCAGGGAGTGCTGTGGAGGGGAGATGCAGGGAGTGCTGTGGAGGGGGGGGGGGGAAAGGAGCAGGGAGTGCTGTGGAGGGGGGAAGGAGCAGGGAGTGCTGTGGAAGGGGGGGGGGGGGGAAGGAGCAGGGAGTGCTGTGGAGGAGGGAAAGAGCAGGGGGTGCTGAGGACGAGGAAAGAGCAGGCGGTGCTGTGGACGGGGAAAAAGCAGGGGGTGCTGTGGACGGGGAAAAATCAGGGGGTGCTGTGGACAGGGAAAAAGCAGGGGGTGCTGTGGACGGGGAAAAAGCAGGGGGTGCTGTGGACGGGGAAAAAGCAGGGGGTGCTGTGGACGGGGAAAAAGCAGGGGGTGCTGTGGACGGGGAAAAAGCAGGGGGTGCTGTGGACGGGAAAAAAGCAGGGGGTGCTGTGGACGGGAAAAAAGCAGGGGGCGCGGTGGACGGGGAAAAAGCAGGGGGGCGCGGTGGACGGGGAAAAAGCAGGGGGCGCGGTGGACGGGGAAAAAGCAGGGGGCGCGGTGGACGGGGAAAAAGCAGGGGGTGCGGTGGACGGGAAAAAAGCAGGGGGTGCGGTGAACGGGAAAAAAAGCAGGGGGTGCGGTGGACGGGAAAAAAGCAGGGGGTGCGGTGGACGGGGAAAAAGCAGGAAGAAAGCTGCGCATCCTCCTAGCTATTAATCCTGGGAACAATAATTACTGGCAGAGATACAAACTACCCATTTTCCATCCCTACTAGATGGATCGCCTACAAGAACTACAAATATAAAACAACAATTCATCCAAATGTGACAGGGTTGAAGCACGGTCACTTCGTGTCTTTGGATATCTTACAACAGGACAACATAATATTAAACACCAACTAAAAATAAATAAAAGTCCAGCAGCTCTGTTTTGGAGGGAAATTATTTTGAATATACAAATTTTACCTGTTCTAAAATGGAACAGCAGCCAAAATATAGTTCAGATTTGAATAGGGCAGGGAAAGGTCAGAGCGTCTGTCAGGATTTTACTGCTCTGCCCTTTCTCAGGAGATTCCCCTGACTTGTTGTTGTTTTGATGCCCAGTACTCAGATTCCCAATCATCTCCTACAGAATAGATAGCATGTTTCCCTAAAAATAAGACAGTGTCTTATATTAATTTTTGCTCCTAAAGATGCGCATAGGCTGATTTTCAGGGGATGGTTTATACTACTATCAGGAAGTGTCTCTCAGCAGAACATTTCCTGTTGCTTTGTACTTTGCTGTTCCTGGATCTAAAGGTATGCTACTGTTCTGATCAGGTACCTGTCCCATCAACCCTGCACACAGTTGATAACCTTGCTGTGTGCTAGGATGACAGGACTGATGCCCAATCAGCACTGCACTGCTGTGTCCCCGCTTGCTGGCCACCTCTTCCTCTTGTGCTGTGTACTGATCGGGCACCTGTCCTGTCATCCCTGCACACAGCTGATAACCTTGCTGTGTGCTGGGATGACAGGATTGGTGCCCAATCAGCATTGCACCGATGTGTCCCCGCCTGCTGCCACCTCTTCCTCCTCTTTAACTTCCGCCAGGGCTAATTTTCAGGGTAGGGCTTATATTTCAAGCATAATCAAAATATCAGCTAGGCTTATATTCAGGGTAGGGCTTATTTTAGGGGAAACAGGCTGGGGCCATATACAACAGCCACAGACGTAGTCGGTTATAGCAGGCACTAAGAAATAGGCTAGTGCCATATACAACAGCCACAGGAGTAGTAGGTTATAGCAGGTCCTACTGTGGAGCAATATGCAGGATGGATGGGCAATGGAAAGGGAGAGTAATGAAGCAGGCAGCACCCTGATGTAAAATGCATTACAGTGCAACCTGACTTGTAAGATTATTAAATGTAGGAATATTAATGATCTCCCCCAAAAAATATCTGAACAGATAGAATTAGCAATACAATTCTAAGAAGCTCCCACACTACATAAAAATGATTGCCATCTATGTTCTCATTGGAGATATTCAGAAATAAATGTGTCATTGTGTAAAATTATCAACACCTGGCAACATATTAGAACTTGGGGACATGATTAATAGAATGCATGCAAGGTACTAACTGGAAAAGGTTTTAGGAAGAACTTACCCCTCATGGTGGTGGTGATGATGGTGGTGGTGGTGATGATGGTGGTGGTGATGATGGTGATGTTGAGGTCCAATAAACCGTCTGCAGTTGAACAGCTCATTCCCGATAGCCTCTCCCAGGAAGTCTCCAGTGCGGGCGATGCAGGTGTCATGAGATCCTTGCATGTGGCCACCACTCATCTCTCCTGCCATCTCGTGCTCGGGTTCTTCTGCGTGGGAACAGCCATCCAGGATGCGGATGCGGCTATCACCTGGTTGAACAGACTCTGAATTAAAAACCAGGTCCTTGCATGTCCCATTGTTTGCTGTACCCATGTCCGTTGTCCCCTGGGGCTCCCCCAAACAAATACCCGCTTGAGACTCCAACTTTCTTTTCTGGAGGTCAACTGCTCTGCTGCTCTTTGATGGGTTGTGAGAATGTTCCTCTTCCTCCTCCTCTTCCTTCAAGGCTTCCATATCTGCCATGTCCTCTGAGTGCACCTCACTACCAGGGCTTCCTGCAGACTGACTGGCATGACTGGAATTGACCTCGTTGCTTGATCCATCGCTGTGACCACTGCTACTCCCAGGCCCACTGCTGGCATCTTCACCACTGTTTGCCGTTTCGTCAGAACTCCCTTGCATGGACTCCTGGAAAAGTCCAAGATGAACAAAATGCTGACCAAAGGATCACACATCCCATTACTAATCTCCATAAGTTGTGCAAAATTGGATTGAAAGGCATGAGCAATGCATCGCATCAGTGGGAAAAGACTACAGACATCTAATTTCTTGACAACTCTCCATCAGAATACCAAGATCCTTCAAGCACTACCATCAGTGACCTTTATTCTTAACTACTGGTACCAATAATGTGATCTACTAGCCTTGGAAAACAAAACCAACAAGGGAATGCGAAAGGTTTCAAATGATCTAAATGATAGTTTTAGCCATCTGTTTTACTATAGTGTAGATGTCTTTTCGTGAACATTTGTCAAAAGGCACATTATGGTAAGACTCAGGCCTGAGCCATAAATTGTGCCTGCCCTTTGCTCCCTCACTAAGCTGCCTTCATTGGCCAACTGCTGCTAGACTGGTGTCCACTAATCCAACAAATGACACCTTTGGACGTGGTGTACAATTAGCCTAGCACAGCTCTCAAAGGAGCCATGACAGGCAGGAGGAATAAATCTGCAGCACAAGCAAAAAGAATATTTGTCCATTTCTAAAAAGACAGCATTTTTTCACAATTCAGTAAAGTGCAGCACGACCTTAAAGTGTAAAATCAGCATTTCATGACACCATACAGATTTAGCAGTAGTGAATGGCAGAGTAAATTCTCTACTTCCCCACTGACCATGGTTCCCCCCAACTCTATTCACTGACCTAAGTCATAAGATACTGAATGATTTATTTCACGCTGCAGGTCACAGAAAAAAAAAAAAAAAAACACTAAAACCTCCAGCTACTCAAAAGTCTAATGCCTGGTACACACCATGCAATTTCCTGTCAGACGGATCAAATGGATAATTTCCAACAGTTCCCATCTAATATGCGATCATTTTTCTGATCGCTTTTTCAAAATCGCTTCTATTAAAAAAAAAAAAAAAAAATCGATTCAAAAAATGATCTAAAATCAGTTTGGACCTGTTGAAAATTATCGATTCGATCTGTCTGACCGGAAATTGCATGGTGTGTACCAGGCAAAAGAAAAAGACACTGAGCAATAAGGTACCTCCGTATCTGACAGCCTCTGCTGTACATGCTTTGATCGGTTCAAGATCTGTTCGTCCATCTCTATGTCACTCCCGCCACTGTGGTGAGTGTCACTGTTGTCACTGCTCTGTGGGCTGGCAGCTGGAGAACCTGTAAAACACAAATATAGTTAACAATTGTAAACATCTGAATATTCTATTGAAGTGTGTCGTCCTAAAATGGATCAATTTTATCATTTATATTAAAAAAAAAAGAACCGCTACAGAGAAATAGAATACATATAAGTTGTACTCATGGAGTAAATCTGTAAAAATTCAAGCATCCTAGGTGGAGACAATCAAATTTCTGGTATCCGCTGCCAACACAGATCCATTATTTTTATTTGTATAGCATCCATAATCTCATACACAATAACAATACAATTACATGCATATTAAAATAAAAATATATATTGTAAAGAACTTGTACAGCAAGGACAAGAAAAAATTCAGAAGCAACCCAGTACTTGCAATCTAGCCCGGGTTGAGCAAAAAGTTCATTGAATAAGCAAATTCCAGTTCAACTGGAAGTGCAATTTGCATCAATGGAAATAAAATATTGCACTGGGCTTATCATATTTGAGATCTGCCAAACAGTATTTCTAGAATCCATTTAACTCTGTACAAAATATTATTTCTACTGATTTAATTGACAGGGGGACCCAGAGAAAGTATTTAAATAATAGTGGAGGGGGGGGACTTGGTGCATTCAGACCATAAAACGCACTGACTCCCCCCCCCCCCCCCCCCCCAATGGTTTTGTTTAACCTTTTAAACAGCAACATTCAGGGTGGAAAATTGCAGCTCAGAGCGGTAGCCCCGAGCTACACCCGTGGTGGCCACCGGGAGGTCAATGCAGAGCATTGCGCACAGCGGGCTTCTCATTAACCTCCCGGGCGATCCAGACGTTGGTGGCTATTCCTCTCCCTGTCCACGGAGGCTCTGCATCCCCTTAGTGAGATCACTAACTATCGTCAGGACGACAGCCGGCGATCTCACTATAGGGTTACAGCACCACTCGGAGGGAGAACCGCAGCACTGGATACCAGGAAGGGGAGTGAGTGCAAGGACTGCTCCAGGCCCTCGTAGTATGATATTTTTCTTGCTTTTAGGGTCTAAAAGCACATGAAAAAAATTATACCGCTTTTAGATCCTAAAATCAGAAAGAAATATCGCCAGGGAGGTTAAAGGAAATAAATATAGCAATAGGACTGCCAGGCTCTATGCATTAATTAAAAGGAAATAAATAGGGCAGCCTCCATACGTCTCTCACATTAGGTTCCCTTTAAAGGAAAACTTAAGTCAAAAATAAAAAATTATATTTACTCACCCGGGGCATCCCCCCGAAGCTGGATGGTGCCCTCGCAGCCCAGCTCCGATCGTCCTGTCCCCGCCGGCGGCTACTTCCGTGTTCTGCGACAGCCGCCGACAGGCTGGGAACGCGGCTGATTTTCCGCGTTCCCAGCCCCTATATCACCCTCTATGCTGCTATAGCGTATATGTTATACGCTATAGCAGCATAGAGGGTGATATAGAGGCTGGGAACGCGGAAAATCAGCCGCCGGCGGGGACAGGACGATCGGAGCGGGGCTGCGAGGGCACCATCCAGCTTCAGGGGGCTGAGGGATGCCCCGGGTGAGTAAATATTTTTTATTTTTGACTTAAGTTTTCCTTTAAGTAAGCAAAGCTGCACAAAAGATTTTTGGACCTTGAAAAGTTTTAGACGTCAAAGTTATAGTTCACACTAATTACGCGTGTTTCATTTGGGGCGCAGTTGGGCTTTAATAAAAGAATTGTGAAATTCTGTAAGAACTTACCTTTCTTATTGCCCATTGGTAGATTAGTATTCAGTAACGAAGCAAAGGAACTCTGTTTAGAGAGCTGAGCTTTAGCCGCTAGTGCGTTGTTCCAGAGAGCTTTAATCAGCATGGATGCCAAATACAGGGTCTATAAAATCAAAACAACTTCCTATTAACAGCAAATTTGTGGCTCTTGATCAAAAGACAACGTCTCTATCTAAAGAGATAAAAACAGCAATCACAGAAAGACATTTGCCAAAACCTTGTCACAAATACAAAACCTGTCAAATATTGCCAAAACGCAGGTAATTATGTTGGCTGCAAGTACATCAACAAGCCTCTAATCAGCGTCTGTGCAGAACAAGTCCCTGGTAAGCTACTAAACGGAAGCTCAACCAAGGTACAGCAAAAACATGTCTAATAGTAACTCAGATTCTGATGTCAGAACTATATACTAATAAAGAAGGCACTCCAGCATACAACAATGTTTTTATAATAAAGGTGTTAAAGAGCCAACTCCATGAGGTCATTGAATTGAGAACTGAAAGGGAAAACCACTGCCAAGTAATATTTTTTCCCCCTTTAAAATGTAATAAATTGCAAAAGTGTTAAACACTTCCACTAGCCAGCCAGATAAATCACCTATTTAAATAAGTTTGTTGATAGCGGGAGAAATATAGGATTTCCAGTGCAAAGGCAACATAAAATGCCATTCTTAAAGGAATACTATCGATACCCAAGTGTTCTAAAATGACAATGTACAAATAATGTCTAAGTAGCTGGGTAAACATTTTCCTACTTTTCATATTAAATATCAGAGGCAAAAGCTGTAATTTATTGAGAGTAGGATGTAGCTATATTGGGACAAATCAATTGCAGAAGGGGTGTCTGCTTCAATGCACAGCCAGAGTTGCATATCAGACTACAGAAAGCAAATATCAAACATATCAAACTCTGAAAGCAAAAACAGTATGAAAAAGACGTGACAATTGCTCTGCTCTCTTCAGACACTTCAGTCAGAAACAGAGCTCCCAACAGCTGCAGCTCCTGTGTCCTGTCTCTCTCTGTCACACACAGAGCTACACATAGAGTTAACTGATCAAGTGTGAGGGGAATTTCCCCTCTCCTCATGGCTCAGTCAGCCATCAGTTTTGGCATCAGTAAACTTTGAATGTATTTTGATAACAGTAAACAAAGAAGTTGCTACTAAAATGTATACACCAGTACTTAGCAGCACTTCCCAAACAATTCCTGTGGCAATTGAAAAAAGTATGTGAATGGATAGTGATCCTTTAATTATAAAAGGATGCCTGAGTAAAGCAAAACAGGCGGTATAAACAGCCGCTGGCCACTTACTATACTATGAAAACATAGCAGCTCTAGCAGGTTAGACAAGCAGGGCTATGCTGCACTAGTCATCACTACTCCTGCATTATATGTATGTTTTTTTGTCTTTTAGCCTTTAGATTGCGCTTTGCAATATAAAGAGCCAAAGTAAATGAATTAAATTCTCAACAAAAGCATAATTTGCCTCAAAGAGAACCCGAGGTGGGATTTAATTATGTTAGTGGGGCACAGAGGCTGGTTGTGCACACTAACACCAGCCTCCGTTGCCCCATGGTGTGCCTCCAGGACCCCCCTGCGTGCCGCTATACCCCCCGCAGTGCTAGCGTCACACAGCGTGTCGCCAGCACAATGTTTACCTATGCGCTGTCTGTTAGCGCCGCACCCCCGCCTCCTCCGTATCGGCACTACCCGCCCGCTTCCCTTCCGCTGATTGGAGGGAAGGGACGCGGGCAGGTAGCGCCGATACGGAGGAGGCGGGGGAGCGGCGCTGACAGACAGGCATAGGTAAACATTGTGCTGGTGACACACTGTGTGTCGCTAGCACTGCGGGGGGTATAGCGGCGCACAGGGGGGGTCCTGGAGGCACACCATGGGGCAACGGAGGCTGGTGTTAGTGAGCACAATAAGCCTCTGTGCCCCACTAACATAATTAAATCCCACCTCGGGTTCTCTTTAAGGGTCTTTTTGGAACAATCGCACCACACCAGAACCAAAACGTTGCCCCGCATGTTATAGCTGCAGTGCTAAACAAGACAAAAAAAAATACATACATAAAAAAAATATGTAGCTGTGTACTTCTGGGATTATCGCCAAGTTGCACGACAATGCACTGCAGCTTCTGCATTACCCTGACCACTTCCATCGCATCGCAGGCCATTACCACGAGCTACTACAGGAGAGAGCACCACAACGCAAGTTACATACTCACTTATTGACTGGGAAGGCCATAGAACCTTCTCTCTGTCCCCTCTGTCCACTGCTGCCTCCTGTAAAAGTTATTTGACCAACTGTTCGAATACATTTTCAGGACTACTCAGAAAGCTTGGGAAGCACTCGCATCCCAAAGTACTGTCGAAAACGAGCAGGTCTGTACAGCGCACGCACGTGCGCACTTGTGTATGCGCAGTACTGAGCATGTCGTCTTCAGAAGCACTTGGCGACATGAGTGCTTCCAAAGCTTTTTGAGGAGTCTCAAAGGTACAGACTTTCACGGGGAAAGGGGTAAAGTGCATCAATGGACCAAGGGCACGGAGAGGGGACCGGGAACGCTCTATGGTGTCCAGAGCTTTCCCTTTCCATAGGCAATTATTTTTTACAGGTTCACTTTAGTATTGCATTAAGAACAGGTTTATTTTATAACAGATATTCCTTTAGGCTGCCAAGCAAAGCAGCAAACAACTTTGTTAACTATCAAAGTGTCCAATGAGGGTACCAATGTCCGCTTAACAGCACAGCTGCCATTTAATGTCAGAGAAAAAAGCCCATTCTGCGGCTCCACTCACCTGCTCTGTGTGTGCACTGGGGTGAAGGCCGGACACCAGGTTCAGGAGATGTCTCAGAGGCACAGGATCCAAGTTTTTAATCAGTGAGGGAAACAAATCATGGATATATCGACTACAATGTTTCAGCTGAAATATAGCAAAATAGTTTCACAGGATGCAAGGTGATCACATGATTCAATGTCTCAATGATTAAATGTAAAACGCATTTGCCAACGCTCAGGAATGAAATGTAACATACCTGTGCAGCTGCCCAGATACAGTCTATGTGCTGAGTGCTCAGCCGCCCCTCCGCTGCCAGAAAGTTCAGGATAACCTGGCATTGCTTGATGATCTGCAGGAGAAAAAGGAAAAAAAAAACCATACATATAAGAAATACAATAAAAGGCAAATTAAAGCATTACAGTTATAAGCCATCCACACCGACCTCAATGTGTAGGTTTGGTCCAAAAATATGTTCCACCACATTATTGCTGATGAGCCAGTCTGCAAGCTCCTTTGCTATGGACCTGAAGCCAGAAAACTGATGGTTAATAGGAGGTTCCAAAGAATTACATCTGTAAATTGTGGCTTATCTGGGACATTTAGAAAAAAAAAAGTTGAGTTGCTGAAATTAAATTCCTTGTTTCACATGAAATGATGCCTTAATGGTTACTTCAGGATACAGCTGAGTTTTTGGCCCAGCTGACATAAACCTCTCATTCTGTTTTAATGCTGGTTGTACTGGTCAAAGGCTCTTAGGGCCCGTTCAGACTGCACGCGTTTCCAGCCGCGTTTTGGAAACGCGTGCAGGAGGCCGACACGCACGACATCAGACAGTGCATAGAGTGCACTGTCTGATGTTCACACTGCATGCGTTCCGGACCTGTGCAGTCCGGGAACGCATGCTGCACGCAGATTTTGTCAAAACGCGTGGCTGTCCCATTCACTTTTCAGTGATGGGATTAGCCACGCAACGCACACAAACGCAGATGGTGTGCGTTCGTACGCGTTGCTGTCCGCACACGTTCCGCACGCATGGCCATCCGCATTTGTGATCTGAACGGCCCCTTACACAGGAGACCAGGGGTTTGAATCTTGGCTCCTCCTGCTCAGTAAGTGAGCAACTATTTAGTAATGAGTCCTTGGGCAAGACTCCATAACACTGCTACTGCCTAATGAGCGTACCCTAGTGGTTGCAGCTCTGTCGCTTTGCGTCTACAAGGAGAAACGAACAATATAAAGGTTTTGTGTCTTTCCTCTATATAGTATGTTATACAATAAAAACCTCAGAACTGCTAACTGCCCATATAGTTATACTACTTGTCTTAAAGAGAAACCATGATCAAGAATTGAACTTCATCCCAATCAGTAGCAGATACTCCCTTTTACATGAGAAATCTATTCCTTTTCACAAATGGATCATCGGGGGCTCTGTATGGCTGATATTGTGGTGAAACCCCTCCCACATGAAACTGCCAGGACCATGGTCCTGGCAGTTTCCTGTCTGTGAACCTCATTGCATTGTGGGAAATAGCTGTTTACAGCTGTTTCCAACTGCCAAAAAAGCAAGCACCAGCTAGTTCCAGTGACATCACCTGCCGGCAGTAAAAAGGTCACCATGTGATAAATGTCAGAATGTAAATCAGGGAGAGGAAAGATATTACAATGGGCAAACACTGACTAAATCATTTATACATAATTATTGTAAAATTGAAGCACTTTTTTATTACATTATTTTCACTGGAGTTCCTCTTTAAGGCCAAAGTAACGTAATCCATGTAAAACAAAAACACAAATGCCCCAGGTCACAACAGATAGTTGGTGGTGGGGACAGTAATTAGCATTTTAAGCCATTTCTTGGGTGGGGTCTTCAAGTTCAGAGGAAGTTGGGTGAACAAGGGGAAGAATTATACTGCAACTGTCAACATAAGTCACATGGGAGACTGTCCTACTTTGTTTACTTACTAAACAGAAGCATCTCTCTTCCTCCATATACATCAAAGTGAAATCTCATGAAAGTGGGTGGCAGAGGGAGGGGGATTTAAAGGAGAGCTGTAGATGAACTGAACCTATGGGGGACCACCAGATGAGATGATCTGGTGCCAAACACAATTACGTTGCAAAAACATACCTATGTGAAAATGGTATATTAGCTGCAGACAAATAGTGGGTTGTAAGTCATCCACCAAAATGCTTAGTTCTCAGGAAATCCTACCGAGCCATCTCTGTTCCTGTGTTAAGTCTAGTATACACAATCATTATGGTAGATTACGCTCTCGATCAAGAAATCGAAATTGCTATATATTGAGTGTACACAAGTATGCACTTTTCATTTCTAATTCTGATTTGTTTACTGGTTGGGTCTCAAATGAAAATGGAATCTGCATGGAAAATCCTCTCAGATTAAATATTAGAGAGACAATGCTGCTCCCACAAATGATGACAACCAGTTTAGGCTGGCCAGGACATTGGAGACAGGATCAACCTATTTTTGACCTATTACTGCATTGTAAAAACCTATCATGCATATACACAGGTCGATGATCAATACATGTGCAAGCTGTCTGATCAACTCACAATTGAGAAACTGGCCAAATACACACTATCAAATCGAAAGCAAGCATCGATAAACTACATTTCCTTTAGGCCCAATGAGATCAACTTTCTAGCCTGGAAGTTGGATCGGCTGTGAAAATTGCGTGGTGTCTACTATCCTTCACACAGCACTGCTGGGAACCTCTCACTACAGTGCTTTTTAAAGGAAGTACTTTAAGCAATCTATAGCCATTACTCACAAAAATAAAAAAATATTATAATAATAATAATAATAATAATAATAATAATACAGACCACATCAATGTGCAAGTGTATTAATCCCTTAGATTTAAACTGTATGAAGTCTTCCCCCATTGAAGACATTACTGAACTAAGTACAGGGATAAGAAGGAAGGCACACTGGGAACCGGTAAAAGCACACTTGGCACAAACAATGTGATATAACCCCACACTATGTACACAGAACCTTGACATTTAATCAACCCAAAGGTCCAGCACAGAACAAACTCCATCAGTAAAGCCAAAGCACTTACGTTTCTGTGTCAGACACTAAGGACTCATTGTTGCAGACATCGTTAAAAGTATGAAGTTGATTCTATGTGAAAGAAAAACATATTACCAAAAGTTAAGACAAATACATTTAATGACGATTTCCAGATAATATTCATGACCGCATTAAGCAAGAGAGCCGAGCCTTCACCCCCCCCCCCCCCCCCCCCCATTTCATGTCTGTCTTGTGGTTTCTAAAGTATAAAGGAAGTATGTGGTCAAGAGAAAAGGGGGGGGGGGCTTAATGTTGCTCCATTACCTGTGTGATATTAGAATTACGAGATTACTGCGGGCTAGTTCACACTAAGAGCACAAATCATGAATTGCAATATTTGCAGCACAAAATTTTGCGCAATTTTGCTGCATGCAGCGAGTTTGAAAATGACCCCACAGAGATACACAAGTCACAGCACTTTGCTGATCGCCGGTGATCAGCAAAGCGCTGAAAAGTTCCCGAGTGTGAACAAGCCCCAAGTTGGATATTGCACTATAAATCTTAGGCCAAACGATTCTATTTCTGCTGCCTTTGTTGTAATCAAACATTCACGGTAACAAACTATAATTAAATGCTTCCTGCTCATGTATCTGGTCAAACACAGCTGGTTCACACTACTGTGCTTTTGTTAGTGCCCACGATTTGAAGAGTGCTTTGTTAATGTAATGTGTGTGCTCTCATAATAAAAATCAAGCACAGCATTACATTAGCAAAGTGCTTTTCAGATTGCTGGCGCTTAAAAAAACACTTGCAGTATAAAACAGCCCTAAGAGAGTAATAATAACTTGTAGTGTTAAAATAAACTCTCATACAGCACTTTCTACTACAAAAGACTGTGTAGACTGAATAGTAAAAGTAAAGATGTCAGGCTAACTTAGAGCACACAAAAAAACCGAAACATGTTTACTTTGTCATAGAACATCTGTAAGAAGAACAAGTACTGCGCATGTGCAGGACCGCTCCCGGCAACGTGAGCGTGATCAAGGACGCACGCAGGCGCAGTGGCCAGCGACTGGCTGTTGCTAAAATCGTAACTTCAGCACTGCAGGGAACCAGAGGATTGGCGTGGGCACAGGGCAGCTGCAGGCGGCCAGTAGAAGCCCCAGGTGAGTTAAACCTTTTTTTGAGATGGGGGGGGGGGGGGGGGGGGGGTATGACTTTAGGATTCCTTTAAGCAGTACCTATAGCAGCTGATATTTTTCCCATATTTGCTCTGTTAACCCTCTCCTGGAGCCATGAAAGGACCAATAAGGAGGCTTAGGGGAGTTTTAAGGTATGGGACAATTACAGAAAAAGAAAAATAAATCAACTCGGCAGCCAGCATTACTGAAACTACTACTGGATTTAACATGCTGTTTTCACCACTGATTTTCTAGCACTTTTTTTCATCAAATGCTCAATTTCTACTGCACATGATTAAAGCTCATCAAAAAGAAGCAGTGTGCAGCCTGCCCCCCTCCCAAACTAATGTCACTCTGCCGGGAGTACCATCACTCCTGCCTAGACCCAGCTATTTTTCTAATCGATTCCATTGATCTGATTGGATAGCAGGTTTTCAGCCGTTCATGGGCCGGAATGAAGGTTTCCAATCAATTTTGTGATCAAAAAGGATGATCGATGGTGCAGGAAATAGTATCGTTTATGGCCACCTTTAGACAACTGTCAGGTATGCATGTATGCAATTCTCTTCATTTACTATATAAAAATTCACTGAAATCAAAACATGGACAGTACAATATGTATTATGTAAGTAGATCAAGTATTTATCTACTTATATATGTGTTTTTCCCCTGGCATAGAATGGCTAATCCTCTTGCTTTAACCACCTTAGCGGTATGGACGAGCTCAGCTCGTCCATTACCGCCAGAGGGTGCCGCTCAGGCCCTGCTGGGCCGATTTTGATCAAATAAAGAGCAGCACACGCAGCCGGCACTTTGCCAGCCGCGTGTGCTGCCCGATCGCCGCCGCTCTGCGGCGATCCGCCGCGAGCAGCGGCGAAAGAGGGTCCCCCCAGCCGCCTGAGCCCTGCGCAGCCGGAACAAATAGTTCCGGCCAGCGCTAAGGGCTGGATCGGAGGCGGCAGACGTCAGGACGTCGGCTGACGTCCATGACGTCACTCCGCTCGTCGCCATGGCGACGTAGTAAACAAAACACGGAGGGCCGCTCATTGCGGCCTTCCGTGTTACTTTTGGCCGCCGGAGGCGATCAGAAGAACGCCTCCGGAGCGCCATCTAGTGGGCTTTCATGCAGCCAACTTTCAGTTGGCTGCATGAAATAGTTTTTTTTTAATTTAAAAAAAACCCTCATGCAGCTGCCCTGGCGATCTTAATAGAACGCCAGGGTGGTTAAAGAGTAACTGTCAGGCTGCAAAAGCAAATTTAAACCTCTATTCTCCTGTGTTAAACAGTTTACAAGGAAGCCAAAAAGGCAATACTGAAGTTAAAAATCTCTCTTACTTTGATGCTTGCTTAACAGCAAGGCTGGTTATTCCCAAGCTCGTAAGGAGGCCGCATAACATACTGCAAAGCATTCTGGGGCCGCTTCTTCTCCCCACTCTGCACTACCCTGGGTACTCCCCCTTCATTTCCCTATCACGCCCTAAGGCTGCATTCACAGTGGAAAGTTACAGGCTCATGTTACAGCAGCTTATAACATCACAGCACTGAAAAATCACAGGGCACATGTTCCGTTAGAGTACACTGCATGAGTCCGCTATTGTTCCTAGCCACATGGCTAATTAATATTCACTGCACAATAGTGTTGTCAGGATCATGAACCATTAGGATCTTTGATCCTGATCGAATCATCAGGAAGGAGGGAAGATATTACATCACAATTGGCTTCATAGGAGACAGACAAACATGGAACCTGCCATGAGCTGTCAGGAGCAGCATTGTCTGCAAATACTATATAAAAATTCTGTGAAATCCAAACGTGGACAGTGAAATGCATATGTAATGTAAGTACAGCCAATATTTAGCTACTCATATATGTGTTTTTTTTCCTCTGAGACCCTATACCTAACAGCTCCTCTTTAAGGCCCATACACACATTAGATTTAAGTCGGCTGCAATGCTGCCCTTCAAAGTATAGAGGGCGACATTGCAGGGAGTCAAGCGGCGAGCAGTGGAACGCAAAGAAGGTAAGCTCCCCTCTCGCCGCCTACATACATTTGAACAACTTTTGTGCAAAGTAGCTAGAGGGGAAGCGAGGACGGGGGACGACACTGACTGGAAATATATGCTCTAATTACATTAAAAAAGGAAAAACTGAAGGAAAAAAAAATTCGCCAAATCTGCTACGGACAAGTGTGGACATAGCCTAAGGGCGTGATTCCACTTGAGCGGCGCGCGTCTGCGAGACGCGCGCCGGCTCTTCTGGGTCTGAGGGGAAAGCAGACGAATCCCATCAGCCGTGCCATGCACAGCTATGGGATCCGCAGCCTCCCGCGCCGATTCGGATGGCAAAGCCGGCCGAATCGCTAGCGGTAGCGATTCGGCCGGCGTTATCAGTGCACCCTATAGCAGAGTCGCCTGCGGGGAAACTCTGCGGATTCGTGGCGGTTTCCGCTCAAGTGGAAAAGCGCCCTCAGTTTTTCATTGAAGGTTATTATGCTGCTGCTTATCTTTTAGAGCAGTGAGAAAGTCCTGGGTTTAGGTCTGCTTTAAGTGGCATTCTCCTTTAAAGAAGAGCTAAGCTTAAAAAAAAAAAATAAAAAAAAAAAAAAAAATTCCCGGTACTTATCCGTTAGCCGGGCGCATCTGGCAGGTGGCGCTGTTGATGTTAATTCCAATCATAATTACTTCACGTCAACCTGTGAATGTAAACCGCCGGATGCGCCCGGCTTAAACAGATCAAGCCGCCGGCTTGCTTCGTGAGTGTCTCGCTCTCCTCCCCCTCTTGCCCTCTCTCGTATGAGCCTTGGGGAGGGGACATGCGTGTCCCCCCAGAGTCGTTCGTCGCGGCATTGCAACGAACGAATCTGGGGGGACACGCATGTCCCCTCCCCAGTGTTCTATAGGAGAGAGGGCAAGAGGGGGAGAAGAGCGAGACACGAAGCAAGCCGGCGGCTTGATCTGTTTAAGCCGGGCGCATCCGGCGGTTTACATTCACAGGTTGACGTGAAGTAATTATGATTGGAATTAACATCAACAGCGCCACCTGCCGGATGCGCCCGGCTAACGGATAAGTACCAAATTCCCTTCAAACAAAGTGTCATCAAATTTTTCTCATTATGATACAACTGTGGCAAAATAAGCTGGTTAATTAACTCCACACTCACACAAAATTTCTTTACTGAAGTTTAAAATGACTTGAAGAAGCAGTTAACAAAACTCCCGATTCCATCTAATCAACAGTAAGCCAAACCACATTTTTTTCAGTCAAAAGGTTACTATGGAGACACTGCAAACACTCACCGTTATCTGACTCAAGCCAGCAAGCCTCATTGTTAGTGTGGGTGACATAAAATATTTGAAGGCTAAATCGAGGCTCTCTTTATCAAAGCACAGGGCTGTGTCCAGGGGCTCCTTCACAGTGCTCCACATGAGGTCAGCCATGTTCCGGGCTGCACTCTGCCGTAGCTCCTGGTCAGACAGTTTACATAGATACCTAAATGACAGAGAGGAGTCATGCAGGTAGGTTATATATATCGGTAGGGAGTAATACTAGCAGATTTGATTAAGTCATATATGGTTCTTACTACTACCCTTTGATAAGGCTTACAGCCACAAACTTGCAGACTGTCACACCAATACATTCTAGATTAATAAATGATTTCAGTGGTGCAGAGATTTCAGACTCCATAAGGGCTCTTTCCCATTAGATAACGCCTGCACGCTCTTTCACACTAGGAGCTGATCTGTGTGTTTTGACGGATCGCTCCTAGGATGCCGGTAAGCGGGGTCACATCATGAAAGTCTATTGGCTTTCATGCCACCTTTCACATTAGACAAAGCGTTCCAGAGCATTACGTTCTAATGCATCTGGGAGCTTTGAACCGTCCAGCCGCAGCGCTTTCCCATTGGGTGAATTAGAACAAGCACCTCTGATATGCATCGAACCTCAACTTCCAGACGTCACGCCATAGGTCAAAACGTGTGCAAAAAAAAAAAAATAGAGTTCGTGCACACATTATCTAGTGTGAAAGAGCGCTCAGTTTAATTTGCTTAACTGGCAAAACAGTGATGATAGAAACACTCTAAACTCTAGGTTACACACATTTTAATTAAGAAGCAAAAGACTGAAATAAACGACAAACTGTATGTAGCAATGCGGGATTAAAGGGAGTCTGAAGCGATAAAAAAAAAAAAATAAAGAAAAAAAAATAAAAAAGGACACTCGCCTAAGGAGAAGGAAGGCTCTGGGTCTTATAGAGCCTTCCCAGTCTCCTGGCAGTGTCCACGTTCAGCACTGGATCCCTGTTAGCAGTCTATGACCAATTTAATTTTCTCACCGCCGTAGGCCGTAATGAACATTACGGCTATAAAGGCGCAAGTTGACTCACTAGGGAGCCAGAGCTCAAATTGGGGGGAGGGGGGAGCATGAGTGACAGCGAGGGCACAGGATGGCTGCAGGGGGCTAGTAGATGTTCCAGGTTAGTGAAACTTATGGGGTTTTTCTTTTTTTGAGTTAAGGTTCCCTTTAAATGAGGCTAAAGTAGAATCAAGTCCACGATAAAGTTAATAGTTCAAATCTCTGCATTTAAAAACACATTATAACTCCTGTATTGCAGAGAAAATACAGAGCTGGCACTGCAGTATACGTACATGAACCTCACACCAGTAGTATATTTATACTGGGTGGGGGAGTTTGTGCACTAGTTGCCCAAACAAGCATAAAGTCACTGAATGTGCTCTGGCCTTCAAAAGTAAGCGAGCATCAATCCAAATTCAAAAACACACAATCCGGCACTATTCCAAATCTTCTAAAACCTTTATATTCCATTAGCTGCTTAATATTCAAAGCTCATAAAAGACAAATGGACATACCAGGCATGGTGATGGTGGTGATGTTAGCTGTGGGGCAGTGTGGGATCCATTTTCAATCTGCACAATATCAGCATAACTTTTGCAACTTAGAATTACAGTGGTGTGAAAAACTATTTGCCCCCTTCCTGATTTCTTATTCTTTTGCATGTTTGTCACACTTAAATGTTTCTGCTCATCAAAAACCGTTAACTATTAGTCAAAGATAACATAATTGAACACAAAATGCAGTTTTAAATGATGGTTTTTATTATTTAGTGAGAAAAAAACACTCCAAATCTACATGGCCCTGTGTGAAAAAGTAATTGCCCCCCTTGTTAAAAAATAACTTAATTGTGGCTTATCACACCTGAGTTCAATTTCTGTAGTCACCCCCAGGCCTGATCACTGCCACACCTGTTTCAATCAAGAAATCACTTTAGGAGCTATCTGACACAGAGAAGTAGACCAAAAGCACCTCAAAAGCTAGACATCATGCCAAGATCCAAAGAAATTCAGGAAAAAATGAGAACAAAAGTACTGTAATTGAGATCCATCAGTCTGGTAAAGGTTATAAAGCCATTTCTAAAGCTTTGGGACTCCAACAAACCACAGTGAGAGCCATTATCCACAAATGGCAAAAACATGGAACAGTGATGAACCTTCCCAGGAGTGGCCGGCCGGCCGACCAAAATTACTCCAAGAGCGCAGAGAAAACTCATCCGAGAGGCCACAAAAGACCCCAGGACAACATCTAAAGAACTGCAGGCCTCACTTGCCTCAATTAAGGTCAGTGTTCACCACTCCACCATAAGAAAGAGACTGGGCAAAAACGGCCTGCATGGCAGATATCCAAGGCGCAAACCACTTTTAAGCAAAAACAACATTAAGGCTCGTCTCAATTTTGCTAAAAAAAAACATCTCAATGATTGCCAAGACTTTGGGGAAAATACCTTGTGGACCGACGAGACAAAAGTTGAACTTTTTTGAAGGTGCGTGTCCCGTTACATCTGGCGTAGAAGTAACAGCATTTCAGCAAAAGAACATCATACCAACAGTAAAATATGGTGGTGGTAGTGTGATGGTCTGGGGTTGTTTTGCTGCTTCAGGACCTGGAAGGCTTGCTGTGATAGATGGAACCATGAATTCTACTGTCTACCAAAAAAATCCTGAAGGAGAATGTCCGGCCATCTGTTCCTCAACTCAAGCTGAAGCGATCTTGGGTGCTGCAGCAGGGCAATGACCCAAAACACACCAGCAAATTCACCTCTGAATGGCTGAAGAAAAACAAAATGAAGACTTTGGAGTGGCCTAGTCAAAGTCCTGACCTGAATCCTATTGAGATGTTGTGGCATGACCTTAAAAAGGCGGTTCATGCTAGAAAACCCTCAAATAAAGCTGAATTACAACAATTCTGCAAAGTTGAGTGGGCCAAAATTCCTCCAGAGTGCTGTAAAAGACTCGTTGCAAGTTATCACAAACACTTGATTGCAGTTATTGCTGCTAAGGGTGGCCCAACCAGTTATTAGGTTCAGGGGGCAATTTCTTTTTCGCACAGAGCCATGTAGGTTTTGAGTTTTTTTTCTCACTAAATAATAAAAATCATCATTTAAAACTGCATTTTGTGTTCAATTATGTTATTGTTATTATTTGACTAATAGTTAACGGTTTTTGATGAGCAGAAACATTTAAGTGTGACAAACATGCAAAAGAATAAGAAATCAGGAAGGGGGCAAATAGTTTTTCACACCACTGTATTTGTATGTCACAACATCCCTGGCCAACAGCTCAGGTAAGCAGGAGAGCAGCACAGAGTATATTCAATGCAACCTTCATATACAAAAGTGCTAGAAGAAGCATTTACGGGTCACAATGCATATCTTTGCTATGAAAAGAGCTACACTTTTGAATGATTGAAATGAGAACAACAACAATCAATACGTTTAGTGACAGATTCCTACCTTATAACATAGGTCCTAAATGGTATAATGTGCTGCATAACAGCTGGGATGTGTAGCCATATTCGGATCTAAAAAGGAACAAAAGATTGCAAACAGTTCAATGACTGAAAACTTCCCCCCCCCCCCCCGACCATACATAACTGCCCAGCATAAGCAATGCCTGCAGTATGTGACAAGCATCTGTAAAATCATAGCAGGTCACCAAACACTATGGTTAGCCGTACACCACGCACTCGTAGCAGATTCAAATCAAATTTATTGAATTGGATTGTAATCTTTTTATTGCCACTTACCAAAACGATTATTTTCTTCAATTGGTAGCAGGTAAATTTAGAAATATACGACTAACAGAATTTTGATTTGCCTTAAAAGAAACCAGAGCTGGGATGATATAAACGTTTTATACATACCTGGGGCTTCCTCCAGCCCCATGTACACGGATCACTCCCACGCCACCGTCCTCAGTCATCGCCCTCATCGGTACCGGGTCCCGTAACTTCAGCCAGTTGTGGTCAGTCTGCGCAAAAAAAGTGCGTCCTCTATGTATCTCGCCGGCGGCTGTCGGAAAGATACATAGAGTGCGCACTTTTTCGCAGGTATGTATAAAACTTTTATACTATCTCAGCTCAGGTACACTTTAAGATGGTCACACACAATCTAATTGAAAAAAACATTGATACAAGAATTGTTTGTCTAATAGTAATTTTTGCCACATCTCACCAGTGTGTCACAATTGCTAGATTTTCCCCAATAGAGAAAATAAACAAAAATTCTCGAAAACTCCCAAGAATTACTTGGGTCTATAAATCAAGAAATTGACAATCTATTCTATACCACTGAATTTTCTGAAAAACTGATAAGAATATTCTGCCACTTCCAAGTGGCTTGGCTACGAAAATAAAATGAAAAAATTCAAGAAAAAGCTTCTCTTCCATGAGCATTTGACAGGCGTAATGTGTAGGATGGAGGGACCCAATGTGTGTTCTATTTTAGTATTTTAAAATACATCCTCCCTTTACCTGACAAAACTGCACCATTGGGCTCCTGGTCTTTACCTACTTCTCACCTAGGTTTCTTGGCCCTTTCAAGAATCACTAAAAAAAAAAAAAAAACAACCTATATCTGACAGGCGTTAAATTCACTGCCTGTCAGCTGCTCCTTGTCCACCGGCCAGAGGCACTTTCTAGCACTCGACACGGGCAGCAGACAGACTCCTCCCTTATGAAATTGCATGGAAACACGGCTGTTGCTGTGCTCAGACGCAACATGAGACCGATTTTCACTACATGGTAACGCCACCACATGTCAAGTGGTGTTACAACCATTGCCATTCAAATGCATTTTAATTGCACCAGAATCGCAGATGTGGGTGGCAGATGGGACACTGACCTACATGACAAACAAGCAGACATCTGTCGAGAAGAGGGCTCTGTTTGATCAGACTTATCAGATCAATTTGCAATTTGTTCAATAGATCACTTCCCAACTGGTTACTTTTCCATTCTAGAAGTGAAGATATGTGTAAATGGGCTATACTTGACTTCTATGTATGGTGACCTTTAGAAACAGGTCTTTTACATTGGGCATTGTCATTTTTATAATGTCTTCCTATAATCTACCGCTCCTCCAAAAATTGCTTTACGCAGAGCTCTACTGAAAGCTGAACCCTTTTTTTATTCCACCTCTTTTCACATACAGAATTCACTAGGATGACCGGACAGGGACTGTCACAGGAACGCCATCTTACAGAAGAGGCCTGCTGTCTCACCGGGAGACATTTACATAGCAGCAAAACCTTTACAGAAGCATTCACCCCCCTCCCTACACTACCCAAATCCAATTACTTTATAAGCGGAGTCCCAGGAAATAAAATTAGCTGTGGATGGTGTGGTGGGGTTAGAATATATCCTGTTGGCATTTTATTCTTGTTCTGTGTCCCCAGCTGTGGGAATTGTCATCACTTCCAAAATATGGCAGAAAGTGAGACATGGCAACAAATGTATTTTTTGTAGTAAACAATCTTTGACCTTTATTCCCCACCCAAAGGAACATCAGATTTTATACTAAAGCCTCTAAAGCTCTACAAAGGTCCCCAAAACAGGAAGTAAAATAAATATTTTCAATAGGATCACAGTGAGAAAACCCCCAAAAGTTTCAGCTTTTTACATTCCTCAAAAGGAAAATATATTTTTATTTCTTGGAACTGGGCTTTTAAGCAGACTTCTGTCAGAGCGTGAGGTCTGCATAAATCATTAGCAAGCAGCAGCACTAGCTGTTGCTCAGCTATTATTCAGTAACGTTCTTTACCTTTTAGGTCCCTTTCTTACTTGTTACTAGCCATTGCAATGCGATTGTTCTAGAACAGGCATGGGCAAACTTGGCCCTCCAGCTGTTAAGGAACTACAAGTCCCACAATGCATTTGCCTTTATGAGTCATGACTGTGGCTGGAAGAATCCTGCAATGCATAGTGGGACTTGTAGTTCCTTAACAGCTGGAGGGCCAAGTTTGCCCATTCTTGTTCTAGAATCCTACCACAATGCTCCTGAAAATACGCAACAGACGTTAACTGTGTTGGTGCTGCCATAACGTAAGGCATACAGTACCATTCGAGTATGCCTCACTTCCGGTATAAACACGCACATAGTTCTGATAACACACTGCATGCAATGCAATACTGCGTTTGTACGCGCCACAATCAATGTGGTGATCCCATAGGTCTATCATTGCTTGGGTATCAATGTGTAAAAGGAGCCTTAGGTTGGAACTCCTAATCATGTAGTTACACTCCCCTGCAGATGCAAGTATAACATTCTCTTTTTTATACTTTACCCAAAGATGGGCTTTAAAGCGGAATGAAACCTAGCATTTCTCCTTTGCTCTAAAATATTTTTTACAGCATATTATATACAACCAGCATTTTTTTTTTACTAGCATTCAAAAGGTTACACACAGGACTTGAAAGTTCAGTGCAGAGAAATCTGGAAGCATCCGAAGTGGAGATAATGTTATCTTGTGTTTACATAGTTGTATCAACTGAGGAATGTGACACATTCTCTGACTGTGCAGAAGCTCATGGACACAGACACTCAAAGCATTTCTGCCTTCAATACATAATGAATAAAACCAGTTATGAATAAAATGCAAAGTCAGCTCTCAAAGCAAAAAACTGTACCTTTGGGAACTTGTAATTTCTAAATGAACAAGAATACTTAAGCACAAATGCAAATATGATAACCATATGTCATATAAAAAGTAGGAAGACATGTTTTTATTGAATATGGTACTTATCCGTTAGCCGGGCGCATCCGGCAGGTGGCGCTATTACTATTCCCCCTCCAGGCCGACATGGATAGTAGGGATAAGATGCAACTCTGGTGGAGTTTTGTCGCCACCTGCCGGATGCGCCCGGCTAACGGATAAGTACCTTGAATATTATATCAGGGTTTTATACCGCTTTAAAGGACAACTGAACTGAGAGGGATATGGAGGCTGTCATATTTACTTCCTTTTAAACAATACCAACTGACTGGTGACCTGCTGATCTCTTTGGCTGCAGCAGGGGTGTATCTGGGTAATAGAGCCTATGGCAAACACGGATATTGTGCCCCCCTCCGGTTACAGCCCCCTTTCACTCCAAAAACAGCATCCTTTCCCGTGTACATGTGTTATGGTTGCATGTATTTTTTGGCTTGGCATATTGCTGAAGTTACTTTTTGGGAAATCTCTCTTCCTATTCTCTCTCTGTCATGTTCCCCAGATAACAGAATCAATCGGATTTGAGGGCTGAGTGACGTGGAGGCACAGGGACAGGCATGGTTGTGCAACACAGGAGCGGACATTGCGCCCTTAGTGCTGTGGCGCCCATGGCATGCGCCATGCCTGCACCCCTCTAGATACGCCTCTGGGCTGCAGTAGTGTCTAATTCACACCAGAAACAAGCATGCGGCTAATCTAGTCAGACTTCAGACAGAAGCCTCTCATCTGCATGCTTATTCAAGGTCTATAAGATAAAATTATTAGAGGTAGAAGATCAGCAGGACAACCAGGCAACAGGTATTGTTTAATAGGAAATTAAATAAGGAAGCCTCCATATCCCTCTCACTTCAGGTGTCCTTTACTTTATCTTTCAATTGTTGCACTTTTGTATTCTAAAGGCCAGTACACACATTCAACAAAACTGCCTAATTGTTGTCCAACTTTAGTCCGTTTTAGACTGTTGGACGACAATCAGGCGTGTGTAAGCATGCAAACGACTTGACGAGCTACTAACAACAGGAGTTGTGCCAGATCCAACTGTCAGATCTATGCTGGCCTACGGTCGTCTGCCATTAGGCAGTTGGTCAGTGTGTACAAGTTGTTTGAACAACTATTAAACAACTTGTACTTGTTTTCAATGTATAGTCTGTCGTTCCGCTATCGTGCACAGTCTGTAAAGGAGTTGGTCATTTATCCATCTGGACGTGTGGACATACAGGTCGTGCGGTACGTCAGGTCGTGCGAGTGGTTGTTTGCATGTTGTGCACTTGTTCAACGTGTGTATGTAGCTTTACTGCTGTGTGATGTAAAAAAAAAAACCAAAAACATAATGAGGTTTTAGTTCTACGTGTCTGGAAATGGGACCTACATGTTTGTTCCAAGGTCAGTGGATCAAGAAAATAAAGTATAAGAGCTTGTTGATGACTTCAGAGCTGGCCCCTTTAAACCCAGAAAGCTTGTAATGACAGTTCTATAATTTGTAAACTGACTGGTCCATTGTAAGGACAGGACAATGTAGACCACAACAGCCATTCACTTTGGTGCCCTCATTCTTAGTTGTACATGGTCAGACTAACAAACACAGAGGACTTTCCATACCAAAGCCAACTATTTCTATCACATTTTTATTAATTGTATCTGTAATTACAGGATATTGTAACCACACATTATAAATGCACTACACTTACTGAAAGCAGTCAAAGTGACTGAACTTGCTTACAAGGAAAAACAACAACAAACCTGTTAGCTGTAGTATGCAGACAGCATTTTAAAGGGTAATTCCTTTTTTATTTAAAAAAAAAGCGTTACTGCAACATATACAGTCTGTTTCAACCTGTAGCGGTTACAACTTTCTTATACTGGAAAAAAAAAATTCAACTAAGCTTAAAGGGACTCCGAGCAGTGCAGAAACTATGGAAAGATGCATATCATTTTAAAGCTCTCTTTCTCCTCTTTCCAATGATATATAAACCGCCGCCCTACGCCTTTTAGTTTTCGCTATTTTCTCAATCGCAAAAATAGAGAAAACTAAAAGGTGTAGGGCGACGATTTAGGTGTCGCCAGAAAGAGGAGAAAGACCACACTTACCTTCGGTAAGGTCTTTTCCAGTAGTCCAGGGGACAGCACCCCTCCTCTGAGACTTGTCTCCCCTCCCAATTCTGGACAGGAAGCTATTAAACAAACAAATTTGCATAATGGACAGCAGTACATGTATAAATACAAGCCACTTACAATGATCCTCAGTAATAACAAAGATGACCCGGACTCACCATACGATGCTTGCAAAATTTGTTCTTAATAGTTTCCCACATAGGGTGGGAAGTAGGGGTGCTGTCCCCTGGACTACTGGAAAAGACCTTACCGAAGGTAAGTGTGGTCTTTCCCAGAGCGTCCCTGGGACAGCACCCCTCCTCTGAGACGATAAACAAGATTCTCATTAGGGTGGGACTACTGCCTGTAGAACTTTTCTACCAAAGGCTAGATCACCACTTGATAATAAATTTAGTCTGTAATGTTTTACAAATGTGTTTTGGCTGGACCAGGTAGCCGCTCTACAAATCTGCTCGATGGAAGCTCCAGCCCTCTCTGCCCATGAGGTTGCGACACTTCTTGTAGAATGAGCTTTGACAGATGTTGGAAGGACCTTACCCTGTGATTGATATGTCATTAGAATAGCCTGTCTTATCCATCTAGCAATAGTTGGCTTTGATGCACGGAGCCCCCTATTCTTTCCAGCAAACAGGATGAACAAAGCATCTGTCTTCCTCCATGATTTAGACCTCTCCAAGTATTGAAGTAGACACCTTCTGACATCCAGACAATGAAGCTGTTTCTCTTTTTCATTAGACTGTTTCTCACAAAATGAAGGAAGAAATATCTCCTGAGTTCTGTGAAAAGTTGAAACTACTTTTGGAAGGAAGGCAATATCTGGCCTCAAAGTAACCTTGTCTTCTGAAATAATACAGTAGGGAGGCTTAATTGACAAAGCCTGTAACTCTCCTACCCTTCTTGCCGAAGTAATCGCAAGAAGAAATGCCATCTTCAAGGATAACAATTTTTCCGAAACTTGGTCAATTGGTTCAAAGGGAGGACCACACATAGCCTGTAAGACTATGTTTAAATCCCAAGACGGGGTTCTCGGAACCAACACTGGACGTAACCTCTTAATTGCCTGAAAAAAACGAAGAATGAACTCCTCCTGGGCTAGTCTTCTTTGTAGGAAAACACTGATTGCCGCTGTCTGAACTTTTAATGTACTAATACTCAGTCCTTTTTCAAACCCTGCCTGCAGGAATTCTAAAACTGATGTCGATGAATGAACATTCATAGATCTCTCCAAACACCAGCTATTATAGACTCGCCAGGCCTTCTGATAAATTACTCTTGTCACTTTCTTTCGACTTTGAATCAAGGTTTCCGAAAGACCATCTGAAAACCCCTTAGACTTCAAAATGTTCCACTCAGGTTCCATGCAGAGAGACGCATCTGCTGAAGATTTGGATGAAAAACTGGCCCCTGCTGCAAT
Organism: Hyperolius riggenbachi; assembly: GCF_040937935.1. Taxonomy (NCBI): domain Eukaryota; kingdom Metazoa; phylum Chordata; class Amphibia; order Anura; family Hyperoliidae; genus Hyperolius; species Hyperolius riggenbachi. Next base: position 414,033,808 of record NC_090649.1, on the reverse strand, counting down.
AGATCCGGACGTTGAGGTAAAAGCAACGGAGGACTGATCGATAACCTCTGTAATAGACTGAACCACGGTCTTTTCGGCCAAAATGGAACTATCAGAATTAATCGAGCCCTGTCTCGACAAATCTTGCTGAGAACCTTCGGGATCTGGGATAGAGGGGGAAAAGCATACATTAGTCTGATGCTCCAATCTATCGAAAAGGCATCTATCGCCCATGGCCTGTCCTGGGGCCATAGGGAACAAAAGAGTTGACACCTTGCGTTGCTCCTCCTTGCAAATAGATCCACTTCTGGATGTGCCCATGTCATGCAGATCTCCTGGAAAACCTCCGAGTTCAGGGTCCACTCGTCCTGCTTTAGAGCCGATCTGCTTAGGTAATCCGCAAGATAATTGTTTACACCCCTCAGATGCACTGCTCTGATGGATTTTAGATTTTTCTCCGCCCACAATAGGATTTTTGAGGTCTGAGACCATAAAAGATGACTTTTCGTTCCTCCTTGCCTGTTGATGTACGCCACTACACTGGCGTTGTCTGAACGTACTAGAACATGACAGTGGCTGATGTAATTGCAAAAGTGAAGTAGGCCCATCCATACTGCCTGTAACTCTTTGCTGTTTGACGATCTTCCTTTCATCAAAGTGGACCACTGACCCTGTGCTGGTAGTGAGTCTATATGAGCCCCCCAACCCCAGGAGCTGGCGTCTGTTGTCATGATTTTTTCGACTGGAGAAAACCACGGTCGACCTTCGGACAGACGAACTGGATTCTGCCACCAGCTGAGAGCTGCCATTACTCTGAAAGGAATTAGCAATCTTCTTTCTAAGGACGTCACCTTTCTGTTCCAATTCTTTAGGATCCAATTTTGTAGTATTCTTGAATGGAGTTGTCCCCACTGGACTGCAGGGAAGGAGGAGGTTAGAAGGCCTAGAACCGACATAGCCCTTCTTAGCGTAATGGCACCTGTGGTCTGAAAAGAAAGAACAGTATTAAGAATAGCAGTTGTCTTTCTCTGAGGCAAAAACACTTTCTCATCACAAGTAGAAATAACAAAACCTAAATATTCCATAGTCTGTTTAGGTTGAATAGATGATTTAGACCAATTAATAAGCCATCCTAGAGATTGGAGCAATTCCAGAGCTGAATTAATCTGGATTTTCAAGGAATTTACTGAGTCACCCCAAAACAAAAGATCATCCAAGTAGGCCAAAACATTAATAGATCTTTTCCTCAAAACAGCTAAGACCTCGGACATGACCTTCGTGAACAACCAAGGAGCCGAGGCTAATCCAAAAGGTAAAGCGTTAAACTGGAAGTGCCTTACCTCTTCCTGAATGCTGATGGCAAACCTTAGGAACTGCTGAGACTGTAGCTCTATCGGGATGTGTAGATAGGCGTCCTTGAGATCCAATGATGCCAGGAAGCAATCCTTCTGTAACAGACTTATAACAGAGGTGATATTGTCCATCCTGAATCTTCGATATTTTACGGCCTTGTTCAACCCTTTCAGATTGAGGATGAAGCGGAACTCCCCCTGAGGCTTTTTTACAAGAAAGACCGGTGAATAATATCCCTGACCCCTCTGGCATGATGGGACCTCTCTGATCACTCTTTTTTGTAGTAACATAGTCACTTCGTTTTGTAATGCCATTGTTTGAATCTCTGTCTTTGGCCTTTGATTTACCCAGAACCTTCGAGGGGGGGGATACTGAAATTCTATGGCATACCCTTCTAACACAATTTTCTGTAACCAGAGATTTTGAGGAAGAAGGAGCCACTGCTCGTAAAAATGGGCCAGTCTTCCCCCCACCGGGATCCTGACGTCATTGTTTATTTTGCTGGGAGGTATGGGCAAAATTTGATTTGGCTTTCTGAGGCCTACTTGGACCCCATCTCTTTCTCGATGAAGTCTTGGGGTCTTGTTCAGGTTTAGAGGAACGAAAGGAGCGTTTGGGTGGAAAGGTCCTCCTTTTAACAGGAAAATTCTTTTTAGCATCAGCAGTTCTTTCCAAAGTCTGCTCTAACTTAGAGCCAAAAAGAAATTCCCCCTCACAAGGTAGACTACATAATTTAGAGCGGGAAGAGTTATCTCCCTGCCACGTCTTTACCCATATACCACGTCTAGCAGAATTTACTAAAGCAGTGGTCCTGGCTGTCAACTTCACCGTATCATCTGCTGCATCAGTGAGATAATTGGTGGAATTGAATAGTTTTGGAAAGTCCTTTAATATCTCCTCCCTAGGAACACCAGAAGCAATCTTGTCCTGAGTTTCCATCAACCAGTATTTCAGGGACCTACCCACTGCTGTTGAAGCTACTGCAGGTTTAAAAGTTAGTGATGAGGACTCCCATGCTCTTCTGAGGAGATTATCCGCTTTTTTGTCAATTGGATCCTTTAAGTTTCCAAAATTTTCGAACTGCAAATCTGTTTTCTTTGACACCCTGGAAAAAGATGGGTCAAGCTTGGGAGATGTACCCCAGAATTTCTGGTCCTCCGCACAAAACGGGTATCTACGATTTAATGACCGAGGCCAAAAGGCTCTCTTTTCAGGTTCATCCCACTCCTTAATCATAAATTTTTAGAGAAGAATGAACTGGGATAAAACTGGACTGGGGATCTGACAAACCTTCGTACATCTGATCCAAGGGTGTCAAAGTCCTCTGTTCAACTGTAATACCCATAGCCGTATGCATATCAGATAACAGATTCTTCATTAGGTCCGGAGAAAAAGCAAATTTCTGCCCTTTGTCTGGTCTATCAGATGTATCCTCAGCGGAAATCTCTTCAAAGGAAGATATTTCACCCTCCTCCCCAGAATTTTCTGACTCCTCTGAATCCTCTCCCCTCTTTCTCTTAGGAACAGATAGGGAAGGTATAGGGACAGTGACATCAGGAATAGCCGAAGTGCCCTCCATAGGGGAAGTGCCCTCCAAAGGGGGGATGTCTTCCATAGGATCTGCTACAGCTGATGTGGGTGATGCTATAGCAGAATCCTTAATTTCTTTTATGGCTGAAGACATCTCCGAGCGCATCCATCCCATTAAGTCTTTGAAAACTACTGGGGATTCATCCTTGACAATTTTATCTGTACAATACTGACATAATTTCTTAGATGAAGGAGCAGATGAGGATATGCGATTATTGCAGATAGCACATCGTCTTTCTTTGGAGGATGATGAGTGTTTACTCAGAGTGGACTGAGATGATTTATCCTTTTCCTTATCTTTGTCAGCTTTTGGAAGTTTAGGCTGAAATATATAGATAAGAAAAAAACTGTCAGTCCCCTCAGTGTAACTTAAACAGCATATTCCGCAGAAAAAACACAAACAATGTCTCACCAGAGAGGGTTCAGAGCCAGTCCCTGCAGATTGCAGTGAGGAAAGGCCTGCGGCGTCCTCCATGATCCACCAAACAGCATTGAGTCATGGACAAACAACAGATCTTTTTTAAATCTTACCCTCCTCCTCCTTAATTGCCAGCAGCTGCCTCTGTGTCCAGCAGCCAATCGCTGTAATGATCACCGCTGCGGGCCTGCAATCAGGCCTGATCATGTGACCAGTCATGTGGGACGCCTGCACATGACGTCATCGCGCTTCCGCCGGAACTTCCGGTTAGCGCTCTGCCGTCCATAAAACTTCCGCACTCCAAGGAGAAGCCTCCACCACGCTGGGCGCATAGCACACTGAGTCCCCTGCTCAGCCCGTCCTTGCCTGCCCCACACGCTGCACCTGCCACCTGACATGGGAGCACAGAGACCCCTCCATCCGCTCCTGTCCGGGACAGGAAAAACAACTGAGGATCATTGTAAGTGGCTTGTATTTATACATGTACTGCTGTCCATTATGCAAATTTGTTTGTTTAATAGCTTCCTGTCCAGAATTGGGAGGGGAGACAAGTCTCAGAGGAGGGGTGCTGTCCCAGGGACGCTCTGGGAAAGAGAGCTTTAAAATTATATCCATCTTTCCATAGTTGCATTGTATTACACAGGACAACACTTTCCCCAGTGTCAGCAGCTCCATTTAGCAGAATGGAGCTGCTGACTTTAGGAAAAAGTCGCCCTGTGTAATACAATGCAACTATGGAAAGATGGATATAATTTTAAAGCTCTCTTTCTCCTCTTTCTGGCGACACCTAAATCGTCGCCCATACGCCTTTTAGTTTTCTCTATTTTCGCGATTGAAATCGCGGCCGCGGCAATTTCAATCACGAAAATAGCGAAAACTAAAAGGCGTAGGGCGGCGGTTTATAGATCATTGGAAAGAGGAGAAAGAGAGCTTTAAAATGATCTGCATCTTTCCATAGTTGCTTGTATTACACAGGACAACACTTTCCCCAGTGTCAGCAGCTCCATTCTGCTGAATGGAGCTGCTGACTTTAGGAAAAAGTCGCCCTGTGTAATGCAATGTAACTATGGAAAGATGGATATCAATTTAAAGCACACCGATCGCCACCGCCCCACGCTCGATCGCCGCTATCCGCGCCGCCGTAGAGCCCCCCCCCTAGACCCCTGCGCTGCCTGGCCTATCAGGGCCAGGCAGCGCTAAGGGGTGGATCGGGACTCCCTTAGACGTCACGACGTCCATGACGGTGACGTCATCCCACCCTGTCGCCATGGCGACGGGGAAAGCCCTCCAGGAAATCCCGTTCTTTGAACGGGATTTCCTGATCGCCTATCGCCGGAGGCGATCGGAGGGGCTGGGGGGATGCCGCTGAGCAGCGGCTATCATGTAGCGAGCCCTAGGCTAGCTACATGATTTAAAAGAAAAAGAAAAGCAAAAAACGGCAGCGCTACCCCCTGGCGGTTTTTAATATACCGCCAGGGAGGTTAAAAGAGAAAATATGATAAACGGTTCTATGTCTCAGTTAACAGTCATCATGAATAACTTGTATATACGCTAATAGCAGTGCGTAGTCCACAAAAAATTAAATAAACCTATTAAAAAAAAACTGTTTGTCCATCACTCGAAACCCCTTGATTGAGTTCAACCAAACATGGTGCACAGATCTCTTAGGAGAAGTTCACACTCGGCACCTGGAGCGCCGCTAGCCCGCGATCGGCTCTGCCATTCACGCTTGTGATTCCCGTTCAATAGAATAAAAATCATAGTGCAATCGCCCCTGAAATGCTGCATGTAGCGCGTTTGATCGAAATCGCAACCGCTGCATTGTGAATGTATCCATAGGGATACATTAGTAGCAGTGCTTTGCTGTGCGCTGACGATCAGCTAAGCGCTGAAAAATCGCCAAGTGTGAACCAGCCCTTACTACCTGGGAATAGAGATGAGCTCTGGATGAAATTCGAACAGGTTTAATTCAGATTTCATCCAGATAATTACTGCATCTGAGTGGGCGGGTGAGGGATGGTTAACTTACCCTGGAGCCGTCTGCTTTAATGAGTCCCACGGCACACCTCACACTGCGTTCCAGTTCACTACCACGCTTCGTCGTTCAGGAAAGTGGGTGGAGCCTACAGCCCCCAATCAAAATACAACTATTGATTATTAAAGGTAATATTTAAATTGCTGCCATTCTTACACTGTTAATGGAAGAGGCCTCAAACCTGCTACAGTTGGTTATTGGGTGACTGGGGTTTAAATTTAGAAAAGGGGGTGAAGTCAAACAGCCAATCAGATTTGTTCGATAAACTGCTTCCACTCTAACATTACTGATGCCAAGGACCCCAAAGCTCACAATCTTTGTCTATGACTGACCGTAAAAAAGTGGCCAGACCCAGCCACCACCAAATACATACCCAAGCAACACCGGGTCTTCAACTAGAGCTATTCTATGCAGTCCCTGCAGTGCATCAGCTGGATTTCTAGTGCACATCTCTGCATGCTTGCAGAAAATGGCCCTGGTGTTTTTATATCAAATATAGGAAAGGCAAAGGCCTTTTTCTGCAAGGTGGAACCTGGCTGCTATGGGGACATGCTGGGACATTCACGTTGGCAATGACGGGACGGGTTTGGCGACAGGGTAGAGTGTCAGCTTCCTGTCCAGGAGCATTTTGTTCCCAAAACTTGACAGTGATAACTACTGACTCCAAACTCCTGAAAAACATAGCATGAGTACACAGCCGTGACGTCCAAGAAATCTGATCTGTCACTGCTTTAGGGTAAATCTGAGAAGGAAAGTGCACGTCTGTGAAGATGCAAGATAAAGGTCTGTGGGGATGCCTTATTATGCTGAAGACACTAAGTACTCCCACTCACCACAGCCTGCCAGGTGGTTACTGCAGTGAGTTATATTGTAAGCTTCTGAGCACAGCAGGTATGTCTATGTAATGCATATTTTTAAAATAGTTGCAATGTATGTAATTGATGTGGTTAGAATAGTGCTTTGTTTGTAGAAGTGCAGGTATACATTAGAGTTTCATCTTTGACTGTCTCTTACCTAATTTGCTGTCCCCCCTGCTGTTGCAGTAGGTCCCATATTGCATATGGCAATTCTGAAACGTGTGCTTTGGAAAGAGCATCTGCATACTACTCTCACAAGCCTACACACACACCAACCAAACAACCTAGTGTTCAGACAAGCATCACAGTGGTTAGGGGAGAAATGACGGAACACTTTCAGAGTTACGAAAAGGCTTTACACTCACTTAATGGTGTAATGGTTAAGGGCGCTGCCTCTGACACAGGAGACCAGGGTTCGAATCTCGGCTCTGCCTGTTCAGTAAGCAAGCACCTATTCAGTAGGAGACCTTAGGCAAGTCTCCCTAACACTGCTACTGCCTATAGAGCGCATCCTAGTGGCTGCAGTGCTGACGCTTTGAGTCTGGCAGGAGAAAAGCGCGATATAAATGTTATTTGTCTTAAACAGGCCATCTCAGTAGCTAAACATTCCCTCCTCCGGCCCCCAACTCCACCTTCCTGAATCTCAGCTCTCCCTTCTTTAGTGACAAAAATTACCCACATCAGGAAAAGCTTCACCCAGCAGCCCTGTCTCACCATACAAAACCCAAACGTTCTATCCTCAGTGGTAAGACCCAAAGTGATAAGTATATCTGGAGGTTGCCATATGCATTTCCTTTTAAAACACCACCAATTGCCTAGCAGCCCTGCTGTTCTATTTGGCTGCAGTAGTGTTTGGATTACATCAGAAACACGCATGCAGCTAATCTTGTCAGATATGACAATAATGTCAGAAACACCTGATCTGCTGCATGCTTGTTCAGAGTATATGGTTAAAAGTATGAGAGGCAGATGATCAGCAGGACAGCCAGGCAACTAGTATTGCTTTAAAGGAAATACATAAGAGAGCCTCCATATACATCTTGCTTCAGGTTCCTTTTAAAAGTGTTCTCACCATTATATGAACTCACGATCTCCTCAATCATCTCTAAATCACATGCCATTACAAGCCCCCTTGACCCCATTCTTTCTCACCTTATCATTCACCTATCCTCTACTATTACATCTCTCTCTCTCTCTCTCTCTCTCTAAGCAAGCCTTCATCACACCTAGGCTTAAAAAAACTTCTCTTGATCCCTCTTCCTGTTCAAATACTGTCCTAGCTCTTTATCCCCTTTTAATTTCAAAGTACATGAGCACCACGTTTACTCAGTTCATCACCTCACCCCTAATTCACTGTTCAATGACCTCCAAACTGGATTCCACCCAAGCCACTCAAACGAAACTGCCATCCTCTAAGTAACCAATGACCCGGTAACTACTAAATCTAAAGGCCTCTACTCTATTCTCATCCTAGGTCTCTCTTTTGCTTTCAACACAGTGGACCATCCTCCAACTCTCAGCTCTGTGGCCTACCCGCCAACCGTTTCACTACGCTACAGTCCATCATGAACTCTACTGCACAACTCATTTACCTCTCCCGCCCTATCCTACTGTGTCAATCTCTTCACTGGCTGTCAGTTACACAAAGGATAAAATTTTAAATCCTGACACTCACCTACAAAGTACTTTACAACCTAGATCATCTAAAACTTATTTCTAGATACCATCCTACACGCAATCTCCACTCTACAATGTTCTCCTGTCTTCCTCCCCGGTCATCTCTTCCCACACCCACAAAACGTCTCTCGATCCTCTCATCTGGAACACCCTCCAACACATCCGCCACTCGCCCACACTTACCGTTTTTAGGTGCAACCTGAAAACTCGCCTCTTCAGGCAATCATATTCTACTAGGACACCCTGGCAACTGACCACCATTTTACCATCACATACACCGCTTTCCTTCACCTATTGTCCTATCCTTTAACCCTCTAGACAGTAAGGCCGACTGGCCAGGGCTCTCTTTCCCTTTTGTCTCTTAATGTTGTATAGTGGGTGTGCATATCTTCTACTATTATGTAAAAACCTGTAATTGATTTGTTCACTGCATAAGCTGTAATCCATCTTTGTTTTATACTGTGCTAACTGTATTGTTTATATTGTATTGTTATACCTTATATTCTGATGTACAGTGCTGTGGAAGATCCTTATGCTATATAATTCAAAATAATAATAACAGGTGTCGATTGTAGCTAGACTCAAATAAAAAGACCTGTGTATGTAAAGGAGCCCACAGTTATCTAAATCTTAAGTGATGTGCAAAACCCAACCCAAAGCGCATTCTCCTTCAAAACCCGACTGCCGGAAGCCGCTTGGCCATGCACTGTGCATCTTCCCCCCACCTCCATACCAACAGCTTACAGGCTAGTGATGAGTCTGTACGGAACATGGCCCAAAACTGTCGCCCTAGGGATCAAGTCCCAGTCCCTGCGGCGTCAGTCCCCATGCATGTATAAGTCTGTTATACATGACTACTTGTATATAGGCCTGTGTGATTAATGTATTCAAGTAATAAGTACGCAAGTACAGAAAAGTGGTTAGGGGACAAAAAGGTACTCTACGTTGATCGGGCTACAGACCACAAGTTTACCTACGGACCCCTCTGCATGCTTGCTGAATGACTTACATTAGATACAACAGTGATGAATGCATGAGCTATCAGAAAGGGAAGAGTCTCCGGAGTTCCATACTCAAAGCAATCCTTCATAAGAGAAAGGCCATTTTTCCCACAGAACAGGCAAACATAACGGAGAAGGTGCAAAGGGACTTCCACATCCTGGAAGGAAAAAACAGAAAAGAAAAAGTAAATATATGCAGATAACACTTCCCTTGCAAGCTGACCAAAACCAGACTAAAGGGCCCCACATGGTCAGGCATCAGACAACCCAGAAAGACTTCGGCTTGCTACAATAATCCCTGGCCCTTATTCAATTAATTTCCCTCCTGAGTTTTCTCTTAGGAGATAATTTTCATATTCTCTGTGAAATCACTTTTCAGGACTTTGCAATTGAACAAATAACATAGCTTTTACCCTAGTGGACAAGAGCAATTTTCACCTTTCAGTGCTCATCCCTTTCATTTGCCAATAGCTTTAGCTCTACTAATCACAATGAAATGATCTATATCTTGTTTTTTCATCACCAATTGGGCTTTTTGGGGTTCATATTTGTTTTCAGTAATTACTTTATTTTCTATGCATTTCAAAGGGAAAAACAAGGAAAAAATGAAAAAACACACTTTCTCCAATTTCATCCCCTATAGTTTTAATATAAACACTGCACATGTGCATAAAACCCACACATTTTACCTGCCTATTTGTCCTGGTTATCACAAGGTTGTAATTATGTCCCTAGTACAAAGTATGGTGACAATATATTTGGAAATAAAGGTGTATTTTTTCTATGGGGTTTTTTTTTTCGCGTACATGCACGTGCAAGTGCACAGCGGCAGCAGCACTGTTTGACTTATGAAAAAGGTCTTGGAGCCGTTAAGAAGCTCCAGCAGGATGTTAGTTAAGTTAACATTAAGTGTTTACATTTAGGGCCCATTCACACTTGAGCGGGAAATGCTAAAGCGCTAGCGTTTAAAAAAAAAATGCTAGTGCTATTCTAGCCTATGGCAGTGTTCTCACTGCCGCAACTTGAGACAATCGCGGGCGTTTCCAGATTATCGCTAATCGCAAACGCGTTACCTGCAGCATTTTTTTTTTTTTTTAAATTGGACTTGTAGTTTTTGAGAAAATCGATGTTAAAAAGAAATCTAAGAAAAAATGGCTTTTAAACTTGTATAAACAGGTACATGGGCCAGAGGTGACACAGAGGGAGACACTAGAGGCTCAGGGCGGCACAGGGGACAGATGGCACAATGTTCTGACTTAAAGGAGTACTATCGATTGAAACGACTTTTTTTTTTTAATACTCTATATTAGTGTACACATTACCACTAGTGCTAGGGGCACTTTATTTATTCACCCAGGTCTCTCTCACTATCCCTGCTTAAAAATTCTTTTCTCACACAGCTCATAGTAGTTTGGGTCACCCTGAGCTGCTTGGTTACTCTGTCACACAGCTCACAAATATATTTTACTGTGTCACTCACAGCATGCAGCAGACATGAGGAGAAATAGGCTGATCTGAGGTGGTAACAGGTAACTAAATGAGCTGGAATATTGCTGGAATATAACTAGCTGTAACAGGAGTCTGTGTTTACACTCAGACTGGCTGCCTGCTTGAGGAGATTCACTCCAGGCTGCATCCACTTTACAAGCTGCTGAGAGGGGCAGACCACTGTCTACAATTAGCATTATTAGTATCTTTATCAGTAAAGAGAAGCAAAGATAATAAACACACATTGCTAGAATCTTTAACCCCTTACCACCATATCAACAAGATTCTTTCAGCAAGGTGATAATTAAACTATAAACTGAGGAGTTGATAGCATCTCCCCTTTGCAGAGACATGGTCTAGCCCTCTGGGAGCTCAGTATTAGATACATTTTGTATCCAACACTGACGCCAAAACTGACGGAGGATTTTACAGCTGAGAGGAACAGCTGTGTGAGGAATCAAATTACTCCTAGTACTTGCCCTAATGTGTGCTACAACATACAGCATTTAAAAATAAATGCATACATCGATAGTATTCCTTTAAGAACATATTCAGGTTAAGAACGAACCTACAGTCCCTATCTCGTTCGTTAACCGTTAACCGGGGACTACCTGTATTGTCTTCATTGCCAGTAGCTTAAAGCGAACCTCCAGACTAAAAATCTACTCAGCAGAACTGAAAAGGCTTGGTGTTTCTTTAACAGTTTCACAGCATCAGTCCTTTGTTTTTCTTATAGAAGTCTACTTTTTAGCTACATTTTTAGCTAAGCTCCGCCCCATCAAAGAAAATTGCCCGGGCTTTTTTCCCCTGAGCAAAGCATGATGGGATTTCCTATCTTGTTATTCATGTTGCCTAGCAACTGGGAGTGGTGATCAGGACACAGGACAGTTGGAACTGTATCTCATGCTCCCTGTTACCTTCTTTCAACCAAAAAGATGGCTGCCCTTATGAAATCATAAACCTTTGCCTGTTCTTTTAAAACAGGGTGGGTAAGAGATTATATTACCTATCTATTTTAATTAAGATAAATAATGTAACTTAATGACAGTATGTTTGTTAAAGGTCCGTACACACGCCGGACTGGAGGCAACGACGGGTCCGTCGTTGCCTCCCGCTGGGTGGGCGTGCCAACGACAGTCCGGCGTGTGTACGCACTGTCGGCGGACTGATACAGCTGTTTCTGAGCGATCCGCCCGGCGGATCGCTCAGAAACAGCCGTATCAGTCCGCCGACAGTGCGTACACACGCCAGACTGTCGTTGGCACGCCCACCCAGCGGGAGGCAACGACGGACCTGTCGCTGCCTCCAGTCCGGCGTGTGTACGGACCTTTAGGCTGAAGTTCCTCCCTAAAAGGCATTTTATCACCTTGAAGAAAACTCAGGGGAGAAAAATGTACTTGCATATAGGCCCCTGTCTCTAATCTAATGCCTGACCAAGTCCTGCCCTCAGTCTGATTCAAAAGCATGTGATGCAATTAGCAACATTTGGAGCGTTCATTTAGATTCTGAAGCCAGTTGTGGCAGGGCTGGCTTCTATTCTATGGGTGATCTGGCAGCCCCTGCCGTTTTCTGGCATGCAATGCATATTCTGCTATTAAGAACGCTAGTGGTAGGACCATGGGTGATACACGGGAGGTTTATAAGTGCACCCATGGCTTTAAAGTGGTATGAAACCCAGCATCTCTTCTTTGCTTTAAAAGATTATTTACAGCATATTATATACTACCACAAATTTTTTTTTCACTAGAACAGCATCCATCTAGTTAAACACAGGACTTACAAGCTCCCTGCAGGGAAAGCTGGATGCCTTGGAACTGGAGAGAACATTATCTTGTGTTTACTTAATTGTATCAAGTGAGGAATGTAAACACTTCTCCAACTGTGCAGACACTCCAGAACACAGACAGATAAAGCAGCTATGGGTACATTACAATATGAATACACTAGTTATGAATAAAATGCAATGTCAGCTCTTAGGGCCCTTTTCCACTAGCGCGATTGTGATTGCTGAATCGCAAAATCGCAAATCGCTAGTGATTTTTAAATCGCTAGAGTTGTTACTTTATCATAGAAATCACGAGAAGTATTTTCCACTACAGTGATTCGATTTGGAAATCGCTAATCGCAATCGCTTGCTGGAGCGATTTTTACAATGATGATGCAATGCAAATGAAAATCACAAATCGCAATCGCATAACAGAATTAATGAAAAACCGCAATCGCTGGCGTTTGTGATTTGTGATTGCGATTGCTAGTGGAAAAGGGCCCTTAGAGCAAAAAAATTGTACTTTGGGAACTTGTAATGTGTAAATGAATAATACTACTTATGCACAAAAGCAAATATGATAACTGTTTGGGATATAAAAAGTAGGAAAACATGTTTTTATTGAATATTATGTCCGAGTTTTATACCGCTTTAAGTGTACCCGAGGCGAACCTTGAGTAAAAAGATACTTAACCAAGAAGAGCCTCTGGATCCTGAAGGGTAGAGGCTTCCCTCACTATGCTCAGGTCCACCGTTGACCGATGCAGACCCAGACAGGCTCTTGTCAGATTCCAAGCTCACGACTGTGCTACTCTCCAAGTATGAGCGCAGCCATTCTCAGCTCCTTTCAAGCACAAGCGCCCCATACTGTGCAAGCAGTGCCACCCAGTAAGCTGCAGATGCTCGTGCACAAGCAGCTCTGACTTACTGCGCAGGCACCCTCATCCTTGAACAATTATGTTGTGGGTATCAGGTTGCCGTAGTGCCCATGAAAACTGTTGACCTTCTTCAGGAAACACTAGGTGTATGCATTCCATTCAGCCAGTCACTTTAATACAATAATAGAAGTTACTAGTTACTCTAAGTAAAACTCATAAGTATTCATTCATTGCTCCATTTTGCACCCGATCGATCTTCAGATGCGATAATTTTATTAAATCAGTGCCGCAACATGGCCACTTGATCATTCTTTCGATCGATTTCTGCCCAAATTCAATCCAATGGATCAATTAGAAATGCTGTAAAAATATCAGGTAGAAATCTTGGCCTGTTCCAGCAACGTGAGATTTGATCAGAGAGGGATCCATCTAATGGTCAACCTGATAGCAATCGACTGATGTATGGCCACCTATACTGTTCATCACAAGCACTAAAACAACCAGCCCATTGTACAAGTTGTCATTGCTAGAGATGGTCTATCAGATGCTAGAAATTATGGCTAGCATGCAATTCAATGCAAACTGTGGCATTTGCTGGCCAAATTTCAAACTGCATTTATTTAGCCTGCATGCAAGCTGGAAAAATTAACATATTACTGACCACTTTAACTTTTGTAACACACTTACATTCATGTCACAGAAGGCCCCAAGGAGATTGCTTTCTTGAGCCGAGATATCCTGAGGGGAAGAGAGGGAAAAAATTGTTGACAACTTTTAAAGTCACACCAGGCTTGTCTCATCTATGACTGCATTTATTGGCCTCAATTCACTAAGCTTATCTCCTGTCTTTAATAATGTTTCTCTAGTTATCACCATGGTGACGAGGCATGTAGTATTCAGGAAACATTTTACCTCAAGTTAACTCTTCTGTCTTTAAGTTAACTCTTCAATCCTTAAAATAACTCCAGGTTGTTAAGTGCGTGTGATATTAACTACAGAGGAGGTAACTTAAAGGGAACCTTAACTGAACGGGGGGGGGTAAAGAGTTTTACTTACCTGGGGCTATTACCAGCCCCCTGCAGCAGTCCTGTGCCCTCGGCGCCGCTCTGGAATCCTCTGGTCCCCCGCTGTCACTTAGTTTCGTTTTTGACGACTCACCAGTTGCCGGCCGCCATGCGTATTATTGGACGCATTCACCAATGCAATTGGCGCTATTGCGGACCGCAACGCGTACAAAAGTACGCGTTGCCGCATATCTACGCGTGCGGAATGCGGCAACGCGTATTTTTGTACGCGTTGCGGTCCGCAATAGCGCTAATTGCATTGGTGAATGCGTCCAATAATACGCATGGTGGCCGGCGACTGGTGAGTCGTCAAAAACGAAACTAAGTGACAGCGGGGGACCAGAGGATTCCAGAGCGGCGCCGAGGGCACAGGACTGCTGCAGGGGGCTGGTAATAGCCCCAGGTAAGTAAAACTCTTTACCCCCCATTCAGTTAAGGTTCCCTTTAAGGAATGCAGAGATAAGATAACTCTCTTACTGTGTGGAGGTAAGTTTTCTCTTGCCTTATTTCCAGCATGATCTTTGTGAATTGAGGCCATTGATTCATGAAGTCATTCATGATTGTTATTCGATTCTGTGTATTTTTGCTCCTGTTTTAATATGTTTATCTGGTTTAACTTTTTTTTTATTATGCGTACTTTGTTACTCTTGGGTGAGGTGTGGAGTGCTGTGCTCCTCCCACTATCGGGGTGGGTCCACGCGCCATTCTTGATTGCCACCACTTTTTAAACCTTGTGTCTAGAGCTGTAAAAATTGGCTATGATTAAGGACCTAGAGTCTGAAACATGTTAGTCTTGAGCTTCTTTTTGTACTGGAACATGTCTTGAATAAATTTTGGATTTTCTTGAGACATTTGTGCAGATCATTCTCTCCTTGTTCAGTTTGTTTGGGCCTGGCTGCCTAGGTCCTAGCACTGTCTCCTCATTCTACAAGAGAGCGGTTACCTCTAACTTTTTCTATTCACCCCAGACCTGTTACACAGCATACACTAAACTCTTAAAATGAACACGTGCCAGACTTGACATAGTGCCCCTAAGGGTAATGGCATCTCTCTGAATAAAAGCAAATATGTAGAGCCCGGAAATCTTAACATCTGTACTTTCTGGTGCAGGAGTATGATTGTATTAGCAACTGTATTACAGAAACCCCCACCCATTCACCTACCCTGTATGTCACTCCATGAATTGCAGCAGAGCCTGGCTTGTGGCTAGGTGTGCAGGCAGAATAACCACACCAATAAAGCCATCACCTTCTGACAATATAAGAGTATCTTCATTGAAGTAACAACCATGCCACTAGCTTGTTATCACAATGATACTTTGAGGACTGATGTATTTTCTTGATTGCATTTCAATGCACTAGCACTTTGCAACTCTGATCACTTTCACCCCTGATGAAGCCTAAATAGGAGGCGTAACATGTAGGGACCTTAATGTGTTTCACACTATGTAAATAGTTTTTTTAAAGCTCAACAGAGAGAGGAGAGTTGGGATTAAATGCATTACAAAGCCCGCTCTATCCCTGGAGACACCATCTCCTCCCTGGCTTATCTGAGATGTAGCTTTTGACAAATTATCTAATTAGGTCATCTCTCTGAATCTTTAGGTGAACCAATAAAGGTTAAGTTTTAACTAAATTTGAATCTCTATACCCTCAATCCCTAACTAGGCAATCCTTATTATATATCTACATAGAAGCAAAGGTCTGCTAGTAGTTAGGTGGGTAGAAAGAGTGTGGTTTGCTGTGTTTTTGATACAGCCATTGCTTCAATGGAGAAACTGATGTATAATGGAGTAGAATGTTTAATGGCTTAAGTCCAGGATACACAAACAAAGGCTGTCAAAACTCTCTGACGACCCATTGAAAAACAGAAAAATGCAGAAAGTGTGGTAATGTTGCACAAAATGAGTGAAACTTTACATTAGTAAAGACGTGCAACACAAAAAACATTGCATACTGCAAATTAAAATAAATTTGCTATAATATATGTCTTAAAGAGAACCCGAGGTGGGATTTAATTATGTTAGTGGGGCACAGAGGCTGGTTGTTTTCCGAGGCAAGAAAATAAATGTAGATTTACCAATCTGGGGCTTCTTCCAGCTCCTAGAAGTCACTCATGTCCTTCACCGCAGTTCTGGTCTTCTCTGGTGTCCCGCCTCTGAAGGATCGCCAACCCCGGATGGGTCGTTGCCTTCTGCGCATGTGTGGGCCTGTGCCATCGGAATCGTAGTGCTCCTGCACAGTACTAGTGCACAGGCGCAGTACGCTCCCAATGGCGTGGGCTCGCACACACACAGAAGACGCTGATCCACTGGGGGACAGCGATCTTTAGAGGCTGCCAGCAGGACACCGGAGAAGACCGAAGCTGCGGCGAGGAACACAAATGAACTTCTAGGAACTGAAATTAAACAAATGAAACTTCTAAGGGCTGGAAGAAGCCCCAGGTAAGCAAAAATACTTTTATTCTATCACCTTAAAGGGAACCAGAGAGGAACGGGGGGTTGAAAAAAGAAAATGATTTTATACATACCTGGGGCTTCTTCCAGCTCCATAAGCCTCAATCGCTCCCACGCCGCCGTCCTCAGCTTCCTGGATCCGCCGGTACCGGGCCCGTCACTTCCGGCGGACGCGGCCAATTGTCCGCATCACAGGGGCTCCCTCCATACATGTACGCATGCGGCAGCGCAGTAAGCAGCCACATGCGTATCTGTATGGAGAGAGAGCACCCTGTAATGCGGAGAATTGGCCGCGTCCACCGGCCGACTTGCCGACTCACGGCAATGACGGGACCCGGTGGCGGCGGATCCAGGCAGCGGAGGACGGCGGCGTGGGAGCGATCCGTGCGTATGGGGCTGGAGGAAGCCCCAGGTATGTATATTGAATCCTCTCTGGTTCCCTTTAAAAGTCCTTTAAATATGAAATGCTGAGCTGAACTCAGGCTTTAACATGTTGCTCCAACCAAACACTTTAGTTATGGACAGCAGGGGAGGGGGCAGAAGTCTGTTAGGATTCTATGGCTTTGTGTTCCGACCAATGATATCCTCTCCTGTGTCAGACACATTTGACAGTTGTCACTAGTAACATGCTACTCTTCACTGCCAAAGAAGGGCCTGAAATCTAGTAAATAACTAGCTGCTGATCAATTAGCTAAAGCAGCACCTCCATTAGTGCGATTTGTTAGATTTCTAGATTTGACTGGTTCACTGGAGAATTGCACGTTAAAGAGTAACTGTTAGCCCCAAAAATCAAATTTAAATCTCTATTGCAATGTTTTAATTACTTTGTAAGGGAGCCAAAAAGGCAATGCAGAAGTTAAAAAGCAATCTAATTTTTTTTTACTGTGTAGCCTTTTCCCCAGGACGCAAAGCCGCATAACAGATACTGCTGAGCATGCAGAGCATGCCCATGTCTGTCCGACCCCCCAGGACCAGGTGCCGATATCTTCTCACCCCAAACAGCTGACACGGAGAGAGAGCGGGAGCGGAGTACATCTACACACTTCCAGCGCCGCCACCGCAGAGCAGCCGCCGCCGTGCATCTCTCTCCTGCTCGTGATTCTCTCACATGTGACTCGGCGGCGGCTGCTCTGCGGTGGCGGCGCTGGAAGTGTGTAGATGTACTCCGCTCCCGCTCTCTCTCCGTGTCAGCTGTTTGGGGTGAGAAGATATCGGCACCTGGTCCTGGGGGGGGGGGGGGGGGGGGTCGGACAGACATCGGCTCCGGGGGGGGGGGGGGGAGCGGACAGACATCGGCACCTGGTCCTGGGGGGGGGGGGGGGGGGTCGGGCTCTGCAGTATCTGTTATGCGGCTTTGCGTCCTCCTTAGGAGCTTGGGGAAAAGGCTACACAGTAAAAAAATTAGATTGCTTTTTAACTTCTGCATTGCCTTTTTGGCTCCCTTACAAAGTAATTAAAACATTGCAATAGAGATTTAAATTTGATTTTTGGGGCTAACAGTTACTCTTTAACATAACTTTCTGTCCAATACTATATATCACTGCAACAGATGTCCCTACGGAAAGATTTATACCCAACTCCTAATCTGGTAAAAATGAATAGTTTGGCACTCCCCTCAGCTTTTGTCCCACCGCCAGCTGTCACAGGAGCAGAAAACACAGGCGGCTCACCTCTCCCCCTTGCTATCCAAAACTAACGAGATTATTTATATGGAGTTCCACCTCAAGAAAGAGAAAGAAATATGTCCGTCTATGTCAAACCAGCAACTCTGGTGTAGTACAGTATATGGTTGACCGCAGCACAAGTCTATGGAGCTAAACGTTTCTGCTCTTGCGACAGTTAAAGGATACCTGAAGTGACATGTGACATGAGGAGATAGACATGTGTATGTACAGTGCCTAGCACACAAATAACTATGCTGTGTTCCTTTTTTTCTTTCTCTGTCTAAAGAGTTAAATATCAGGTATCTAAGTGGCTAACTTAGTCCTGATTCAAACAGGAAGTGACTACAGTGACCCTCACTGATAAAAAAAAATTCAAACTATAAAAACACTTTTCCTAGCAGAAAATAGCTTCTGAGAGCAAGAAAGATAAAAAGGGGAATTTCTCATCAGTGAGGGTCACACTGTAGTCACTTCCTGCCTGAGTCAGAACTGAGTCAACATACCTGATATTTAACTCTTTCAGGCAGAGAAAGAAAAAAAATGAACACAGCATAGTTATTTGTGTGCTAGGCACCGTACACACACATCTATCTCATTATGTCACGTGTCACTTCGGGTATCCTTTAAAAATCCCGGGATCCACTATTAGGCAGTCAGTTTATTTGGCTCACCTGCTCTGCAGGATTATTATATGTGTCTAGCATTTTTAAAGAAATAAAGTGAAGCAACCAGAGCTGCAAAGCAGAGTGAAGCAGACAGGTGTGACCTCACTCATCAAGATTATCAGAGAAAATATGAAGAGGGCCTTCAGGCAGCCATGTATCTGTCACACATCTTTACTTATAGCATATGGTGGCAAGTGGAGTCATTCTTTAACAGTAGTAGTGTGGAAAGTTCATATTTAACAGTAGCAGTTTTGGATAAAAGTTTAACTGGACCTGTAAATTTGCAACTGTTACAAATATGTGTGCGACTACCCATCAGAAGACAAGGCTACTGTAACAATAATACACAGATGCTTCCATTTTAAGCCCTGTACACATGCATTGTTCTCTTCACTTATTCTGCCCACTGTGTGACGTCACACCCACTGCAAAGGAGCAAAATGTCGCTAGCCTGCAGGCTGACAAGGCATCTGTCAGCCCACGTCGGCCGAGGGATTGGTAACAGATTCCCAAAGGGCAACATGCCTTGTACGTGTGTAAGAGGCTTTATTTTCCATACATTGTAGGTTTTACTATTAAGAGGTTTGCTTGAGGCGGCTATTGTTACCACTGGAGAACAAGCATTTTTAGAAGGTGGTGATTTTGATCATCTAAATCACTCACCTGAATTGTATAAAATTAGGTGTTATTTTCCTTTGGCTCATCTGATCTGCATACTTGTTCCAGTAGAGTAAGTCAAAGTTCTGCAGTCATATAATCAACAATAGGGATGAGCGTTACAAAACCAAACGCTAATCCGTATAATTCGGAACAGATGACTAGGCAGGAGGGGTAACTCACCCTTGACGCCGGCTCCGTGTGCTGCCCTTCATGTTACGTTCCAAACTCTCTAGCTACTTCCTCCTGACTGTGAAGGACAACCTACCGAGAGCAGGAACACACCACAGAGGGCAGCACACTGCGGCAGTCTCAATGGCAAGTTAAAACTCCCCTGCTGTGGTCCTCTGTGCTTGAAATTCATGTTTTGTTCAGACTCCAGCCTTGAGGGTCATTGCCAATGTTTAAGATGGACTGAGGAATGTGCGATTTATCAAGTAGAACACATTTCCTGATTTAGACCTCGGCCCCCAAAGACAGGAGTTGGACAGCCCCGCCCTAAAACAACCATACACCCAGTGAAGAGGCAACTCACAAATGTTACACTATTGTTCGGACCATAAGACGCTCCGGACCATAAGACGCACCTAGGTTTAGATGCTAAAAACCAGGAGAAAGAAAAATATACTAAATGTGGTGCGCCCATGGTGCAGGTGCCTCTTATGGACCCCCACCAAAAAAAAAAATTGTCCCTCTTCTGGCTTCCTTGTACCTCATATGTCCCCCTAACTCCTCTGTCTCCTCTGTCAAGTGGACAGAGGATACAGAAATGTCCTGTGTCCTCTTGTCCCCGGGTTTTCTGTTTAGCAGTGTCCCTGTGTTGTCTGCCTAGTGTGCCTGTCCCCTCCAGTGTCCGATGTCCGTCCTCACCCCCTCTGTCCACTCCAACGTTGCTTCACCGTCCCCTATAGTGAGTGCCCCCCATCCCCTTCCGTGTCCTCTGCCCGTTACATACAGAATAAATTGTAAAGTGATGGAGTGATGCGCAATAGGCATATGCTTTGTCCGCAACTCTGAAGATATTTGATTGAAGAATAAATAGAGAATTTGTTCATATAAAACCCCGTGTTTCTCGTTGAAGTTTGCTTGTTACTGCATTTTGGGGTGGAACAGAACTATCCATTTTATTGTGTCTATACTGCTTGAATGCAACGTTACTCACTCTGCAGTGGCGGCGGAAGGTTGTGTGTAAAGTACCTTATTGCGGCTCGTTGGATGCAAAGGCTTATTGTTCATTAGTTCTTTACTCATTCGGCCCCGTCATTGGAGCCAGCCTCGTTGGAGAAATTGTCTCTCACTTTGGAGTATTACATATTGGGCCCGACACGTTACATACAGGCTATGGCTTTAAGCATCAGGCTATGGAAGTAGCGCACAGCATTGTAAAAAAAAGATCAGCGAATCAGGCAAAAGGTGCTGCCCCAGACCGACAATCACAGCCCTCCCTGCTGCAGTCTCCCTTTCTAATAACCCGCACTGGTCTTGACAGCAGGACCAGGGGTGCCGTCATTGGGCCAATCCCTGCACTCCCCACTACTAAGGGAGTGCAGCGATTGGCCCCAATGACGGCGCTCTGGTTTCGCCGTCAAGACCAGCGTGGGCCTATTAAGCGAGCGAGAAGGGAGCAGGGATGGCTGTCATTGGCGGTCTGGGCAGCGCCCCCTGCCTGATTCACTGACCTTTTCCGATGCTGTACGGCTACTTTCGTAGCCTAAAGCCGTAGCCTGTATGCAATGTAGGAAAAATGGTAGGTTGTAGCCCCGACGCAGAGAACACTGGAGGGGACAGGGACACTCACTGGAGGGGACTGGGATAGAGACAGACATTGGAGAAGACAGACACTGGAGGGGGCGAGGACAGGACAGTGGACACCGGATGGGACGGGGGGTGGTGGTGGGGGGGGGGGGGACATTGGAGACAAGCCTGAAAATGTAGTATTCGAACTATAAGACGCACTAATTTTTCCCCCCACTTTTGGAGGAGAAAAAGTGCTTCTTATAGTTCGAAAAATACGAAATAGATTGTTTCACAGCAGTGTCTCAGACCATCAACACCAAAAATTCAACAAGTCAAATCTGAATAGTGATTTTGATACAGGGGGACTAAAACACTCACTCAGCCATGATCAGCTAGAACTTCAGAATGTCAGATTACAGTAGAGTCTTGGTTTTCCGGCACAGACAGGGATCAGCTAATGCCAGATAAGTGTGCTTACTGGTTGCTTGAGACTCAATGTTAAAAATAGGCCTAGCCAATAGAGTACTATACCCCATTCTATACAAGTACCATGAACTCTGAAATAAATGGTAAAATACAGTAACTGAAAGTATTTTAACCTTGGGGGAGCCATGGAACACAGTCTTTAAGCCCAGCAGAGCAAACAAACAGCATCAGAAGTTGTTTTTCACCAATGTGATTATGCTGGTTGGTGAGACTGCTGGTTAGTTCAGTTTCAGATAACTAGGAGTCAACTGTACTGAGTGTAGCTACATCAATGCCTCATACAACACAAGAAAAACGTTGTTAAAGACTAACATTCCATGACCTATTGTGATTCAATTGAGAAAAAGACCAATTACATAAAAAGCAAGGTTCGGAAGCATAACAACCTATCCTCGAGAATATGATCAGGTTTATTATAGGATTATAGTTACTGTGAGACTGTGGCCCGTATGCAATTCACTTTTTCTTCTGAGTTTTCTCCAAGGAGATCATGTTTTATATTATTTTTAAAAGAACTTTTCAGCACTTTGTAACGGAGAAAGTACCAAAAAGAAGTTGAAAAAGTACTTTAAAAATTACTTGGTGGTTTAAAAATATCACCTAGGAGAAAACTCAGGAGAAAAAGTGAATTGCATATGGGCCCATGTGTCCAAATACATTTAGGGCTGGTTCAAACTACAATTGATTTGAAAAGTGCTTTGCTAATGCATGTTGTGGGTGATCTTTATAAAATCACTTCGCTCACATACAACATTAGCAAGAGCTTTTCAAATCACTGTCGCTTAGAAGATTACTTACAGTGTGAACCAGACCTAGGATTAAGAATAACCATTGGTGCAAGCATGCATGCACAGCTTTTCCGCATGATTTTTGTAGAAATGTCTTATGACACATGCACATGCATGTGTCCCTTCCAGTTCCGGTGCCGCATGCAAGCTCATTCCTTCATCGTCTGTAGTGTGTTGAAAATGACTGTTATTGCAGCATGTGCAGAAACACAGCAAGTCATATTGTTCAGAGAGGTTTGTCATTTGTTGAAAATAGTTGGTGCACAAAAAAAAAAAAAAAAAAATTGTCTTGGATTGTGTATTTGACTTTAAAGATACCTGTAGCCACCTAAAAGGAAAAAAGTGACAAACTCGCCTAAGAAGAGGGTAGGCTATTTATCGCATAGAGCTTTCCCAGTCCTTTCTGCATTCTTTTGTTCCACAGCACCCTTTGCAGCGATGCAAATTTAATGTCGAAGAAGCCTTCAGGTTTCCTCGGAAGACTTCCAAAGTCCTTGGATCTAAGTGCATGCATTAAATTAAGGCCCCGGGAAATTTGGGTGCAGGGCAAAGCCGAAAACCTCACCCTGAGCGTTTGACCGACACTATAGCCATAATTCATATTACAGCCTATGTTGCCATATGGTGCACCAAAATTTCCTTTGCAGTTTCTGCCTTATCTTATTGTTTTATTCAAAATATTTCCAAAGACACGTGGTGCAGTATGGTGCTCCTCGTCTTCGGAAGTACCTGGAGACTAGAGGATCAGGAAAACAGCAGGCATGTTCAATGTCCGGCCTGGGGGACAAATACAGCCCATCAAGACATTTCTGGTGGCCCCCAAAGCTCTCTACAGTTAATTCCATGAGGCCCGCAGGCCATAGCTGCAGTGCCGCATGCAGGGGCCAGCAGCAGTGATTAGCAGCTGCCACTGTGTTAACTGCAAACAGTATATAGGTTATTTCCCATGGAAATATTTTAGCAAAATGTCACTTAACAGCAATCGGTAAAATTTTTTTAATTTTGCTAGTTCGGACCCTCTAGCACAGGGCTTCCCAACTCTGTCCTCAAGTACCACCAACAGTGCATGTTTTGTGGAAAACCATAGAGGTAGATAATCAGCTCTCCTGAGACACTAATTACCTCACCTGTGAATATTTGTGGCTTTCCAAAAAACATGCACGGTTGGTGGTACTTGAGGAGAGGGTTGGGAAGCCCTGCTCTAGCACTCAAGAACGGCAACATGACCCTTGGCCTAAAAAGTTTGGCCAACCCTGCTCTATGGGATCCAGTATCTTTCCTCTTCTTAGAAGAGCATGTCATTTTTTCTGTTTTAGGTGGCTACAGGTATCTTTTAAGTTAAAGGTCTTTTACGACACAGCGTACTAAAATATAGACTCAAAAAAAATGACAGTAATAAAAAACAGTCACAGTAATAAGTAGTAATTAGAAATACCTCTATTGTGGGATGCGTATTATGCTTGTAAGCCGTGTAGAGAGGAAATTGTATTTGAAAGATTTTTGCCACACACAACAACAGTTTTTCTTTTTCTTCAGTACTCCATAAACTATACAAGTCAGTGCTTTTCAAAGGGTCCTCTTCCGTTACGTTACAAGTTCTTTCACTTTCTAACTGTTTGTCAGGGGCTTTACATGGGTCAGAGCGCCCATCCTCTCCTTCCTCCTCCTCTTCCTCCTCATTTGTCTCCTTCTCCACGTTCAGCAGCTCATCGGATGGGTTGGCCTCATCCTGCCAGTTTGAATTAGGGCTAGTAGTGCAAATTTTCAAAAGCTGGTCCCGCAAGGTTTGGACTTGGCCAATCACTAAGTTAATAAGGGCACATACCACTTGGTTAAAGATCTCCAAATGTTTATACTCCTTAAAGCAGCAAAGACACTGTCTGTAGAGGAAACAGTTAAGGAAAAAAAAAAATCAGTATGAAGAAACAAAGACATGGATCAAATCAAGTGTCACAGAAAGGAAGCCCTTTCGATGTTGAGTGAAGATTACATATTGTAGTCAATTGTCAAGACCCCATGATAACCACTACAAGAGGAGGATCAGGTCACAAATGTTGAGATAAAAATTGTCTTAGTCCATAAATTAACAGCAGCCACTATATTCAGAAATAAGTACATTTAAAAGGGCCAATTAAAGCATAACAGTGAGGGAAAAAGTTCCGAGCTAGATACCAACCTCAGAAGAGGGAAGCTTCTGTATAATCTGCACCAATCCAGTGCAGCGACCCTCAAACCTTTTCAATAAGAGATTGCAGAGTATGTACTTGCGACCGTGCTCCCATCTGTGTACAAATGCAGCCACACTGGATAGGCACAACTACGGCCCACACCTGTACAGTAGCACTGAGCCACTCCTGCACAGCTTTTTCCTGTTACTACGAAGGTGTAGCCCTGTACCTGTGCAGTGCAACCACACTCATACATGGACAGAATCATGGCTGCAAAGAAGGGGGTCCTGGTGACCATTGGTGGAGTGGAAGTAGATCAGAGAAGCCTCTGGAAGATCCAGAGGCTTTCCTCCACTGAGGTAAGTATCCAACTTGGATCTATTCTCCTCCCCCACCCAGGTTTGCTTTAAAGTACCCCTGTACCAAAAAAGAGCTCCCATGGGGTTACTTGCCCAAGGAGGTGAAAGCCTAAGGGTCCTAATGAGACTTCTCCCATCCTCTCTAGCCTCGGGGATCCAGCGCTGGCTCCCCTGAAAATCCCTCCGACAAGCACAGTAATATATACCTACCGCAATGCAGCATCGGCGCATTTGGGGGCTTCCAGCGCTAAATTACCAGGAAGGAACAGGACAGGAGAAGCCTAATTAGGATCCAGAGGCTTACACCTCCTGAGGTAAGTACCCCCCAGGGGCTTTTTCGATTTCCCATCGGGTTGTATTGTGGCCGCTGATGCCTGTGCAATAAATGTACCCCACCACGCAAGCTGTGGGTCAGGAAACGTGCACAAAATAGCATTCTAGGCCCTTAGGCTATGTTGACATGTTTACACTCGCCCTCTGTATGTCAGTTAAAGAAAACCTGAAGGGGAAAAAATAATTATACATACCTGGTGCTTCCTTCAGCCCCCTTTAGGCTCGGCGCTCTCTTGCCGTCTTCCCGGGACGTCAGGATTCTCCACTAGCCACCCCTGTAATTCTGGCAGTTGGGGAGTATTGCTCATGCGAGGACTGGCAGCGCACCCCAACATGCTTCTGTGCCTGGAGGATTCTGAGTCTGCACAGGCGCAGAACGCTCTGGGCAACAGAAGCGTGATGGGGCGTGCAGCCAAACTGCGCCTGCACTGACAGGAGGAATTACCGGGCCGCCTAGCATAGGATCGAAGCAGCCAGGTAAGACGGCGAGGGAGCGACCAGCTTGAAGGGGACTGAAAGAAGCGCCAGGTATGTATCTTTTTTTCTTTTATTGTCTCAGGTACACTTTGAGCCTAGGCATGTGGCCCAGCAGGGCCAGGACCTCGGGCAACACTGCAGGGCCAAACTGTATAGATGCATCGGTAACCTGTTATGTTGTGGTGTACCCAACGGAGTGGCCCACGGGGTGCATCACATGACAGGCATGTGGAGTAGAAAGAACAATGCTCTGTGTAGCAGTTCGGCCAACTTGATCCGCCTGAACAAAGACAAAATATGTTAAAACCGTGTTTCACAAAACTGTCCTCAAGAACCTCCAACACTGCACGTTTTCAGGAAATCCATTCTGGTGGTTAATACTAATTGCAGAGGACGCCTGTGAAACATGCACTACTGAGGAGATTTGAGGACAGGATTGGAAATAAATTCTTTAGCCAATAAATATCAGTCACAGCTTACTTCTTTTCCAATAAAGAACACTTTCTGAGAGCTGCCAAGGGAAGGTGGCACTGCAGCACAGCACTAGCTGCCCCAGGGCAGATTGTAACCGTACTACACACTGATTGGTGGAGGTTCTCTGCAACAAGAGCCATGCCAATCACCAGATAAATCACTCACACAAAAAAAAGTTTTATTTAAGGGGGGGGGGGGGGGGGAAGACATGCAAACCAACTTAGAATAATTTACCTTTGTGTCCAGGAATTAATGTAAGCAAAAATCTTGAGGGCATGTTCTTTTCTGAGTTGTAACTCATCACTGCTGTCAGTGTCAGATACTGAAACAAAGAAATATATAAAGATCACGGCTAAAGCACTGCATATTCTGTATTCATAACCTACAGCAATAGAAAACGGTTTTTATTTATCTTGTGTAAAAACACTCTGATATGGCTTTGCTATGTAGTAAGAAAAATGGTTATACGATTAACCCTCATTCACTAAGTCTTTCATCAGTGACATCCAAAGGCTATTCCTATAACTTACACATTTTTATTTCATATTAAAACTACCCAAGTCTAAAATAATAAGTTCATTATTTACTGCAGCAGTATCAGGGATCTTTTACTCTACATGCGAATCGGATTTCCGACTATTAAAGTAATTTTCTTCCTGTGTTACTAGCAACCAGTGAAAAACGCAAATCAGAATTGCGATTGGCAGTGATAAAGAATCCTCAGACTTGCTGGAAATTCAGAATGACGGGAGTTAAAGGGAACCAGAGATATGATGGTTATATGGCATATTTATTTTATTTATTGTATTTCTAAAGTGCCAACATATTGCGCAGCGCTGGACATTAGTTAAGGTTGCAGGCAATATTTAGGGGTGACATTCAGCAATGAGTCAATAATGGAATGCATGCAAGCCAGATCATGCAGCACAGTAGGAGTACAAGGTAATGCTTAGTCACTGGATGGAAGTATGGAGATTAGGCAAGTCGAGTTCACTCAGATCCATAGGATGAGTGTATGGTAATGGAGGTGCATGAACAGGTAGGAGACATAAGGAGGAGGACCCTGCCCTAAGGCTTGCAATCTAGAGGGAGAGGTGGGGACACGAAAGGTAGGAGGACCAGAGTACAGCTGCAGGTTTAGAGCACCAGTGAAGGGGGTAAGCCAGAGTGAAAAGGTGAGTTCTGAGGGCATTCTTGCCTTGAAGATGATGGAGGGGGAACACCCTATTTGGGGGAGGTAAAGCGTTCCATTGTGTTGGAGCAGCTCTTGAGAAGTCCTGGAGGCGTACATGGGATTGGGTGATGCGGGGGCTGTCAGGTGAAGTTCATTGGAGGAGCGGAGTGAGCGGCTAGGTGTGTACCTCTGAGTGATATCGGAAATGTAGGTTGGGCAAGATTTGTGGAGAGATTTGTAGGCCAGACAGTATCTTGAATCTGGATAGGAAGGCAGTGGAGGGATTCACAGAGGGGAGCCGCCATGGTGGAGCGGATAATTCTGGCTGGTGCATTCATGATGGACTGCAGCAGGGCAATTCGGGCTATAGGGAAACCAGACAAAATGGCATTGCAGTAGTCAAGGTGGGAAATTATGAGGGCATAGATGAGGAGTTTGGTGGTGACAGAGGTCAGCAAAGGGGGGATCTTGCAGATGTTACGGAGGTGGAAGTTGCAGGACTTTGTGAGGTTTTAGATGTGGGGGTGAAGGAGAGTGCGGAGTCCAGGGTGACACCCAGACAGCGGGCTTGAGAGGTAGGGCAAACGGTAGTGTAGTTAACTAACATTATTATTATTATAATTAATTGTATTTATAAAGCGCCAACATATTACGCAGCGCTGAACATTCACATCTTGAAGGGTCAGGAATGGCTGGGGTGGGAAGATCATAAATTCCGTTTTGTCAAGGTTTAGTTTCAGGAACCTGTAAAACAATACCAGTTGCCTGGCAGTCATCCTGATTCTGTCTCTCTAATACTCTCTAATACTTTAGCCATAGACCCTGAACAAGGGTGCAGCAAATCAGGTACTCTGACACAGCTGATGCAGGTTTTACTGGATTAGCCATATGCTTGTTCCAAAGTTTTGAGTTGACACTACTTGTCAGAAAATCAACAGGACAGTCAGGCAACTGGCATGGTTTACAATGAAATAAATATGGCAGCCTCCATAGCCCTCTCACCCCAGGTTCCCTTTAACTGGAGAGTAGCAAGTAGCTCCTTATAAGCCAGTGCTCAGGAGTTCACTCAGAAACCAATGTTGTGACTGAAAGCAAAGAATCCATTAGGCTGGTTTCACAGTGGGACGTTACAGGCGCACGTTAGAGCAGCCTGTAACGCACCCCCACCGCACAGCAATGATAAATCAATGGGCTGTTCACAGTGCCCACGTGTCAAGACAACGTACTGCATGCAGTACTTTATACGCGGCAAAGAGACGTTAGACTGTTTGCACATGCTCAGTACGGGTGTTTTTTTTTATTTTAGGGGCGGAGAGGAGGCGGGGAGAGGCCACTACGTAGTCAGGCACATGGCTACTTATTATTCACTGCACTTGCAGAGTTTACATCCTGGAGCGGCCGCTGATTGGCTGGCGGGACCACGTGATGCGAAGAGCTCCGCTCACGTGGTCTCCGCAGCGCCTCCGACAGAGCAGGCGCCCCAAGAGCTGCTTGTAACGCGGCTCTTGGCAGCGTCCTGCTCCAACACCACCAGGAGTTGCGTTAGGGGCACATTATGCAACCATAACGTCCCCTAAAACGCAACATCCCACTGTGAGACCAGCCTTAATGGAATGAGACGTGGATACTGTGGTCATGTAACTAATCAGTTTAGGCATGTAGGTGCTTTATAACAACTTAAAGTGGACCTGAACTCAAAACTTCCTCCCAGCTCTAAATGCAACAGCATAATAACCTTTAAAGAAACAAACATTTCTTTGTTACAGCTGATCAAAATTCTGCAATAACCCTGCAGTGTGTTTACTTCCTGCTTTCATGGAAGCATATATAGGGTTAACATCCCATGTTTTTAAATTAGCTGCGCTGCTGTGGCAGAGGAGATTCCTGAACTGACAGTTAAGAGATCAAATTACAGTGGTGATTAGTCACAGATGAGGGGGAATTCGACAGGCTAAACTCTCTAAATACATACAGGGTGCATTAGTCTATGGTTTCCTTCTGTCCTGTGCAAGAGTTCAGGTCCACTTTAAATATATTCAACACAGAGAGAATGTCTAAGAAATAATTTCCTTAATACAGGCAGACAAACCGAGAGCCCAATATAGTGTAGTAGGTATTAGCCCGAATGGAAGAAATGAAAGGTAAGTATTATACTTACAAACAAGGGTTACCGCTGAGGCAACCACTGTATAGGCAGGTGGGGAGTATAAACCTGTCCCCACTCAGGATTAAGATGTCGCTCTCTGTGATAGAAGAAAAGGAGGGTACAACACCCTTCCACCAAGGGTGGTTCACTGGATGAATCAATGTACAGAGGCGCCAGTAGGATAAAAGATACTAAAAGGTTTAAAACATCTAGGTGGCGGTGGTGGACCGACCGACCCAAAACAGACACGATGCTGTCAATTAAAGTCAACGAAAATTTATTCACATACT
The DNA here is from genome assembly GCF_040937935.1 of Hyperolius riggenbachi. NCBI lineage: Eukaryota > Metazoa > Chordata > Amphibia > Anura > Hyperoliidae > Hyperolius > Hyperolius riggenbachi. The sequence goes on along the minus strand of NC_090649.1, from coordinate 414,003,830 downwards.
CCAACAAACACTGCGACGCGTTTCACGGGCATAGAACCCGCTTCTTCAGGCATTAAACAATAGGAGTATCTCACTAAAAAATGACAGAGACATAAACCATATCAGGGAACTGTAAACAACATGTTGTACACTTGTAAATGCAGATTTAGATATGTATCAGGGGGAGAAGGTAATGAAAGGGGTAATTGAGTGCATCGTTAATTGTACTGTGTATGGGAGGTGAGAGGGGGAGTACTGTTAGTCAGAACATTGTGGGAAGAAATTACTGGGCAGGGAGAGACAGGAGGAGGCAACACAAATATATCACCAGGTATTATGATATGTGGTAGTGGGGAATGGGGAACAGAGAGGTGTATGATTATGAGCAATAGTACAGTATTCATAGACTAGATAAAACGTAAAAGGAGTAAATTGCTTACCAGCTCTAGGTCCTGATAGGGTTTGGCACCTCTGTGCTCAAAAACCCCGCTCTGGACCTTTAAATAGATCCGTGTCGGTGCAGGAACGATTGGGAAAGCGTGGCTGGAGGGCGTGGACCTGGATGGTAGCCAGGGTAGGGGGCCAATGAGGTGAGCGAGGGGGTGTGGACAAGGGAGCCAGTCCTGTGGAGCGTAATGGGGAAGGGGGCGTGTTTTCGCGGAGGCAGAGCGGTGTGACGATTGAGTCTCACCGCTTGCCTGAAGTACGCATGTGTGAGTGGCTGAATATGCCACGTGTACAGAAAGGCTCTGGGGAGTTGTGGGTATGGAGGGCGCCTGCGCATGAGGCAGGGACCGCCATATTTGTTGGGGGAACAGAGGGCAATGTAAGGGAGGGGAGGCCCGTGGATGAGGGAATGACTGATTGTCAAACCATGTCATTAGATAGGCAAGCGATGTTTAGAGCTTTGAGGGCACGCATTCAAACATAGAATCTTCCTGTATTTTCAAACGAACGTGGGTTTGTTTAACAGATTAGTAATAGTGATGAGACGCTGCCATCTAGTGGCCATTTTAGGTATATATCGTATTAAAGTTATAGAGAAGGTTTGCAAGGGATGAGCTGTTCCAGAAAGGAATTGAAAACGTATCTAATGCTGATAGTGATGTTTGTATGTGTCCTGGTGCTAGGATTGGTATAAATAAACAGATCATAACTTCCATCATGATTCGAGTTGCAATCATGAAAGGAGAAGGATCCAAAGGGGTAAACATTAAAACTATGCAAAGCTCCAAGGATAAATCCGTTGAGGGACTCCTCCCCGTTACTCCGCACCGCCCCAACATACATCTATATATATATATATACACACAGAAGAAGTGATCAAAATATATCGTATGGGGGTAATATACATTCAAGTGTATACGTATTGACACATTTTCGTATATTGTTGGTACATATGAATTCCTTTCATATGAGAATATTCCTATATAACACAATAATAGTAAGACATATATATACACACACATACACATATATATATATATATATATATATATATATATATATACATACATACACACATACATATACATACACATATACACATACATACACACACATACATACACATACACATATACACACACACATATATATACACACACACACATACACACTTATAAAAAGAGGTAAAGTGAGATAATAAAGAAGTAAAAAAACTTAAAAAATGATAACACAAACATGGATGCAATAGATAAAAATTCAACACATATAAACGTAAAAAATTACTAAAAGGAGAGCGCCAGATTAAAAAGAGAAATCAGTTGTACTTGAGGAGTGAACCTAATAAATTTTCTCCAGTACCTCGTTGAGGCCATCTGGAGTTAGTGTTTTCAGTAGTTGTATCCAGTACATTTCTCGTTTTTTGAGGGAGTCAAAGGAATTGGAGTGGTGGTATGGAATTGATTCGATAAAAGTGATACGGAAAAGTGCAGGGTCGCTATTGTGGTGTGTGGAGAAGTGGCGTGAAACGCTGTGTAGGGGGTATTTGTTTTTTATGTTCCTTTTATGTTGTCCCACTCTACTTCTGGCCAATTGGGTGGTTCTGCCCACATACTGTAGCTGACATGGACATGAAATGACATAAATGACGTATTTGGATCCGCAGTTTATTGTACTTTTGATGTTGAATGTTGTATTGGTGACTGTGGAGGAGAATGTGGATGTGTTGAGGACGAATTGGCATGCTAGACATCTCTGATGAAGGCATGGGGCACTTCCTGGGGTTGGGATGGTTTGGGGATTTATGTTATCTATAGGTGGCTGTCGCAGCCTGCTGGGAGCCAGAAGGCTGCGAAGGTTCGGGGCGCGTCTATATGTAATCTCTGGTTTTGTGGGTAAGGTGGGTCGTAGGTGGGGGTCCTGAAGAAGGATCTCCCATCTGTTGTTGAGAATGTTGCGGATGGACTGGTGTTGGTGGCTGTATGTGGTAATGAATCGGGGTGTGTTGTCTGTAATAGTCTCGGGATATCGTGTGGATGGTGTCGGGATTTTGGCTTTATGGTACGCATCCTGTAGGAGTTTTTTGGGGTATTTTCGGTCTGTGAATTTAGTTGTCAAAACTTTTGATTGTATGTTGTATTGTTGTATGTCTGTACAATTGCGGTGTATTCTCTTGTATTGACTGTAAGGGATGTTCTTAGTCCAAGGGCGGTGGTGGAAACTGTGGTAATGTATGTAATTGTTGGCGTCAACGGGTTTAAAAAAGGTTTTGGTTTTGATAAGGTGTTGGTCTGTGTATAGGACAAGGTCCAAAAATTCGATAGAAGTAGGGTCATGATGAGAAGTGAATTGCAGGCCTGCTGGGTTACTGTTGAGGTAATTTAGAAAGGAGGGAATAGTAGTGGGGGAGCCTTTCCATATAAAGATCAGATCATCTATGTATCTTTTGTAAAAGATAATATTGCTAGAGAAGGGGTTATCTGAATATAGTTTGATGTGTTCTAGGAGCCCCATGGCCAGGTTAGCATAAGAAGGGGAGAACGAGCTTCCCATGGAAACTCCGCTGACTTGGTGGTAGGTCGAATCTTGAAATGTGAAGAAATTGTTATTAAGGATGAATTCGGTGCATTGTACTAAGAAGGATTGTTGTAGAAATGGCATGGCTGTGTTGGATTTGAGGTAATGTTGTAAGGCTGTAAGGCCAAAGTGGTGTGGAATATTTGTATACAGGGAGGTGACATCGCAGGTGAGCCAGATGTAGTCGTCCTGCCATGGTGTGGAATGTAGAAATTGGATGAGGTGTTGTGAGTCTTTCAGGAAGGATGGTAAGGCCTGGACATGGGGTTGGAGGTGTGTATCAATGAATCGGGACAGATTGCTTGTTGCTGAATCAATACCTGAAATAATAGGTCTACCAGGTGGTTTGAGAATGCTCTTATGAATTTTGGGTAAATAATAGAAAAATGGAGTTTTTGGGTGATGGTTGATGATGAAATTCCTTTCGTTTTTGGTAATAATGTTATTAAGAAGTGCTTCATTGATGAAATTTTTAAGGGTTTTATTGATTTCGGGTGTGGGGTCTGTGTTCATTAGTTTATAATGTTTGGGGTTGTTTAATAGTCTCAGGGATTCCTCAAGGTAGTCGACTTTATCAAGGATGACTATCCCTCCCCCCTTGTCCGCTGGTTTAATAACAATGTTTGTGTTGCTTCGCAGGGTTTTGAGGGCCGATCTTTCTGACGATGTTAAGTTAGAGGTGGGGAGGGTGTCAGGGATGGTGAGTTCTTGTAGATCTTTTAACACCAGAGAATAAAAGGTGTCTATGAAGTTGCCCTTGGAGGCAGTGGGGTAGAATCGTGAACGGCCTTTGAGTTTTGTGTTGATGAATTTTTCGGTCTCTATTTCAGCTGTAGGAACGGAAACAATGGGGATTGAATCATTGCAGGTGAGGATAAGACTGGTGGAATCTGTATGGAGCGGGGTGTTGAATTTTTTGATAGCGAAGTGTCTTTTAAGGGTGAGTTTCCGTATGTAAGTATTGAGGTCATTGAACAGTTCAAAAAGATCAGATTGATTTGTGGGGCAGTAGGAGAGTCCTTTTTCTAATAAACCTGACTCTTGTTTTGTGAGAATATGATGGGATAGGTTGAAAATACTTCTCTTAGTTTCTGTGGCAAGTGGGGGGGTACCAGTTGGGTGCAGAGCAGTTATCGTTTGTTTCTTTTTTCTTTTCCCTCTCCTTCCTCGTTTTCTGAGTCTGATAGTGGGCGTTTGTTCTTTTTCGAAGGTTGTAGATGGGAGCGTTTGGAGATGGGGCTGGGTAATTGGGTCGAGAGGATGTTCTGTGTTAGGGAGGCTGGTAACTCTAAAAAAAGAGGATGATAGGGTTTGGTTTTGTGGTTCGTCTGACTCTGTAAGTTGGGAGATTCTAGGTACAAAGAACTTGCTGATGGTGGTTTGTAGGGGCTTGTCAGAGGATGGACTGGAGGGTGAGGTGTGTGGGTCTGATCTAGTGGGGGAGTTGGGGTTGGAATTATACGTGCTAATTTGGGAGAGTCTTATGTCGCCGTCCGCGTTGTTGACCGCTAGGTCGGGGTGGGGGGAGGGACAGTCATCCTTTTTGGTCCCTGATGGATTGGGCTCCTGTAGAGTGAGGGTAGCTGGGGGGTTGGAGTTGGTGAAGTTGAAGTTGGCTAATTTGGAGTTTATCTGGGTTTTTTTCTGGTCAGCCACAGTATGTGGGCTGCTATTCTGTGAGTTCTTTTGTGTTGAAAGGGGGATTGGACGTGGTTTGGTGCGAATTGGGTGTTTGGTTTTAGGAGTGTTTTTAGAGTGGAGAGTTTTGGTGTTCGTGAAGCTAATGGGTGGTTGGACTTGTTTTGAAAGAGGAATGGTGTTGTTGAAGGTGAATTTGCTATTCGTGATGATTGGTGGTGGTGGTGGGGTGTCTGGTTTGGTAGGCAGGAGGGGAGGGGGTGGGTATGGTGGGTAAATGTGCCCATTGGGTCTGTTGAGGGGGAGGCTCATAAGTGGTGGTGGGGGGAAGGGTGGGTAGGTGCCTGGTGCTGAAGGCATGAGAGGTTGAGGTGTGGGTCGTGGTTTCCTCTCCCTTTCCCTGTGTTCTGCATAAGCGAGGCGATCGCGATTTAGTTTTTTGAGCTTTGTTTCAGTAGTATCTCGTTCAAATTTTTTTACTCTAGTGGTAAGATTGGATAATAGGGGGTGGTATTGGGGGTTGGTGGTGTGTTGGGCTAGAAGGTTTTTACATTCTGTAATTGTGGGCTGTAGTTCTACTACCAGGGACTTTCTCTTTTTAATGATTCTCTCCATAATGCCCTGTGTGCAACATTCTAGATACCTATAAAATTCTGTCGTAAAAACCGTATCTTTCGGAAATGCTGATAAAATTTTGATTCTAATGCCATCAGGAGAAATTTTTTCACTGATATATGTCTCCTGCATGGTGATATCTGCTAAGTTAAAAAACTCATCCTTAAGGACTGACTCTAGTTTTAGAAAGGTAGGTTTCAAGTCCACTTGTGGAGGAGTGTTAGTGGTAGGAGTACAGTTAGTGGACTCTGTAGTAGACTGTTGCGTCTTCTTAAATTGTGCCAGGAGTGTGTTCCTATGCGATATGTGGTCTTCGAAAGGATCCATGTAATATGTGCAGGAGGGCTGCGATCAGGTTAGGGTTGCCGCGTCGTCTAGCGAGGTGGCCAAGATAACTTGTAGGAGATATAAGCAGACAAACCGAGAGCCCAATATAGTGTAGTAGGTATTAGCCCGAATGGAAGAAATGAAAGGTAAGTATTATACTTACAAACAAGGGTTACCGCTGAGGCAACCACTGTATAGGCAGGTGGGGAGTATAAACCTGTCCCCACTCAGGATTAAGATGTCGCTCTCTGTGATAGAAGAAAAGGAGGGTACAACACCCTTCCACCAAGGGTGGTTCACTGGATGAATCAATGTACAGAGGCGCCAGTAGGATAAAAGATACTAAAAGGTTTAAAACATCTAGGTGGCGGTGGTGGACCGACCGACCCAAAACAGACACGATGCTGTCAATTAAAGTCAACGAAAATTTATTCACATACTCCAACAAACACTGCGACGCGTTTCACGGGCATAGAACCCGCTTCTTCAGGCATTAAACAATAGGAGTATCTCACTAAAAAATGACAGAGACATAAACCATATCAGGGAACTGTAAACAACATGTTGTACACTTGTAAATGCAGATTTAGATATGTATCAGGGGGAGAAGGTAATGAAAGGGGTAATTGAGTGCATCGTTAATTGTACTGTGTATGGGAGGTGAGAGGGGGAGTACTGTTAGTCAGAACATTGTGGGAAGAAATTACTGGGCAGGGGGAGACAGGAGGAGGCAACACAAATATATCACCAGGTATTATGATATGTGGTAGTGGGGAATGGGGAACAGAGAGGTGTATGATTATGAGCAATAGTACAGTATTCATAGACTAGATAAAACGTAAAAGGAGTAAATTGCTTACCAGCTCTAGGTCCTGATAGGGTTTGGCACCTCTGTGCTCAAAAACCCCGCTCTGGACCTTTAAATAGATCCGTGTCGGTGCAGGAACGATTGGGAAAGCGTGGCTGGAGGGCGTGGACCTGGATGGTAGCCAGGGTAGGGGGCCAATGAGGTGAGCGAGGGGGTGTGGACAAGGGAGCCAGTCCTGTGGAGCGTAATGGGGAAGGGGGCGTGTTTTCGCGGAGGCAGAGCGGTGTGACGATTGAGTCTCACCGCTTGCCTGAAGTACGCATGTGTGAGTGGCTGAATATGCCACGTGTACAGAAAGGCTCTGGGGAGTTGTGGGTATGGAGGGCGCCTGCGCATGAGGCAGGGACCGCCATATTTGTTGGGGGAACAGAGGGCAATGTAAGGGAGGGGAGGCCCGTGGATGAGGGAATGACTGATTGTCAAACCATGTCATTAGATAGGCAAGCGATGTTTAGAGCTTTGAGGGCACGCATTCAAACATAGAATCTTCCTGTATTTTCAAACGAACGTGGGTTTGTTTAACAGATTAGTAATAGTGATGAGACGCTGCCATCTAGTGGCCATTTTAGGTATATATCGTATTAAAGTTATAGAGAAGGTTTGCAAGGGATGAGCTGTTCCAGAAAGGAATTGAAAACGTATCTAATGCTGATAGTGATGTTTGTATGTGTCCTGGTGCTAGGATTGGTATAAATAAACAGATCATAACTTCCATCATGATTCGAGTTGCAATCATGAAAGGAGAAGGATCCAAAGGGGTAAACATTAAAACTATGCAAAGCTCCAAGGATAAATCCGTTGAGGGACTCCTCCCCGTTACTCCGCACCGCCCCAACATACATCTATATATATATATATACACACAGAAGAAGTGATCAAAATATATCGTATGGGGGTAATATACATTCAAGTGTATACGTATTGACACATTTTCGTATATTGTTGGTACATATGAATTCCTTTCATATGAGAATATTCCTATATAACACAATAATAGTAAGACATATATATACACACACATACACATATATATATATATATATATATATATATATATATATATATATATACATACATACACACATACATATACATACACATATACACATACATACACACACATACATACACATACACATATACACACACACATATATATACACACACACACATACACACTTATAAAAAGAGGTAAAGTGAGATAATAAAGAAGTAAAAAAACTTAAAAAATGATAACACAAACATGGATGCAATAGATAAAAATTCAACACATATAAACGTAAAAAATTACTAAAAGGAGAGCGCCAGATTAAAAAGAGAAATCAGTTGTACTTGAGGAGTGAACCTAATAAATTTTCTCCAGTACCTCGTTGAGGCCATCTGGAGTTAGTGTTTTCAGTAGTTGTATCCAGTACATTTCTCGTTTTTTGAGGGAGTCAAAGGAATTGGAGTGGTGGTATGGAATTGATTCGATAAAAGTGATACGGAAAAGTGCAGGGTCGCTATTGTGGTGTGTGGAGAAGTGGCGTGAAACGCTGTGTAGGGGGTATTTGTTTTTTATGTTCCTTTTATGTTGTCCCACTCTACTTCTGGCCAATTGGGTGGTTCTGCCCACATACTGTAGCTGACATGGACATGAAATGACATAAATGACGTATTTGGATCCGCAGTTTATTGTACTTTTGATGTTGAATGTTGTATTGGTGACTGTGGAGGAGAATGTGGATGTGTTGAGGACGAATTGGCATGCTAGACATCTCTGATGAAGGCATGGGGCACTTCCTGGGGTTGGGATGGTTTGGGGATTTATGTTATCTATAGGTGGCTGTCGCAGCCTGCTGGGAGCCAGAAGGCTGCGAAGGTTCGGGGCGCGTCTATATGTAATCTCTGGTTTTGTGGGTAAGGTGGGTCGTAGGTGGGGGTCCTGAAGAAGGATCTCCCATCTGTTGTTGAGAATGTTGCGGATGGACTGGTGTTGGTGGCTGTATGTGGTAATGAATCGGGGTGTGTTGTCTGTAATAGTCTCGGGATATCGTGTGGATGGTGTCGGGATTTTGGCTTTATGGTACGCATCCTGTAGGAGTTTTTTGGGGTATTTTCGGTCTGTGAATTTAGTTGTCAAAACTTTTGATTGTATGTTGTATTGTTGTATGTCTGTACAATTGCGGTGTATTCTCTTGTATTGACTGTAAGGGATGTTCTTAGTCCAAGGGCGGTGGTGGAAACTGTGGTAATGTATGTAATTGTTGGCGTCAACGGGTTTAAAAAAGGTTTTGGTTTTGATAAGGTGTTGGTCTGTGTATAGGACAAGGTCCAAAAATTCGATAGAAGTAGGGTCATGATGAGAAGTGAATTGCAGGCCTGCTGGGTTACTGTTGAGGTAATTTAGAAAGGAGGGAATAGTAGTGGGGGAGCCTTTCCATATAAAGATCAGATCATCTATGTATCTTTTGTAAAAGATAATATTGCTAGAGAAGGGGTTATCTGAATATAGTTTGATGTGTTCTAGGAGCCCCATGGCCAGGTTAGCATAAGAAGGGGAGAACGAGCTTCCCATGGAAACTCCGCTGACTTGGTGGTAGGTCGAATCTTGAAATGTGAAGAAATTGTTATTAAGGATGAATTCGGTGCATTGTACTAAGAAGGATTGTTGTAGAAATGGCATGGCTGTGTTGGATTTGAGGTAATGTTGTAAGGCTGTAAGGCCAAAGTGGTGTGGAATATTTGTATACAGGGAGGTGACATCGCAGGTGAGCCAGATGTAGTCGTCCTGCCATGGTGTGGAATGTAGAAATTGGATGAGGTGTTGTGAGTCTTTCAGGAAGGATGGTAAGGCCTGGACATGGGGTTGGAGGTGTGTATCAATGAATCGGGACAGATTGCTTGTTGCTGAATCAATACCTGAAATAATAGGTCTACCAGGTGGTTTGAGAATGCTCTTATGAATTTTGGGTAAATAATAGAAAAATGGAGTTTTTGGGTGATGGTTGATGATGAAATTCCTTTCGTTTTTGGTAATAATGTTATTAAGAAGTGCTTCATTGATGAAATTTTTAAGGGTTTTATTGATTTCGGGTGTGGGGTCTGTGTTCATTAGTTTATAATGTTTGGGGTTGTTTAATAGTCTCAGGGATTCCTCAAGGTAGTCGACTTTATCAAGGATGACTATCCCTCCCCCCTTGTCCGCTGGTTTAATAACAATGTTTGTGTTGCTTCGCAGGGTTTTGAGGGCCGATCTTTCTGACGATGTTAAGTTAGAGGTGGGGAGGGTGTCAGGGATGGTGAGTTCTTGTAGATCTTTTAACACCAGAGAATAAAAGGTGTCTATGAAGTTGCCCTTGGAGGCAGTGGGGTAGAATCGTGAACGGCCTTTGAGTTTTGTGTTGATGAATTTTTCGGTCTCTATTTCAGCTGTAGGAACGGAAACAATGGGGATTGAATCATTGCAGGTGAGGATAAGACTGGTGGAATCTGTATGGAGCGGGGTGTTGAATTTTTTGATAGCGAAGTGTCTTTTAAGGGTGAGTTTCCGTATGTAAGTATTGAGGTCATTGAACAGTTCAAAAAGATCAGATTGATTTGTGGGGCAGTAGGAGAGTCCTTTTTCTAATAAACCTGACTCTTGTTTTGTGAGAATATGATGGGATAGGTTGAAAATACTTCTCTTAGTTTCTGTGGCAAGTGGGGGGGTACCAGTTGGGTGCAGAGCAGTTATCGTTTGTTTCTTTTTTCTTTTCCCTCTCCTTCCTCGTTTTCTGAGTCTGATAGTGGGCGTTTGTTCTTTTTCGAAGGTTGTAGATGGGAGCGAAACGCGTCGCAGTGTTTGTTGGAGTATGTGAATAAATTTTCGTTGACTTTAATTGACAGCATCGTGTCTGTTTTGGGTCGGTCGGTCCACCACCGCCACCTAGATGTTTTAAACCTTTTAGTATCTTTTATCCTACTGGCGCCTCTGTACATTGATTCATCCAATTTCCTTAATACAACTGAGAAACGCAAGAAAATGGCCCGATTTCTCTTTGGTCCAACCCCCTTCTCTGAACCAGTATTCCTGCTCACTATAACAATGCCTATGGCACAGCATGTCTTAAGAAGCCATAAATAGCATGTGCATATTTTATTTTAGTAGCTGCAAATCCGTGCTACGCACTGCCTTTCCCAATGAAACATTCGAAGAACCTCACTTGCACTACACAAATGCAATGATGTTTACATTGCACAACGCTAAAGATCACAGATCACTGAGGGCTGCTAACCTCCTGCCTTAAAAGGCACATGCAGCTTCATAAACATGCCATAAGACAACTGTCATTTATTGATGGCCGCAGTACAACTGTTCCTGCTGATTTATGAGGCTGTATGCAGCTGCCACTAAGTGATTCCAAGAAGAATGAGAGAGGACCAGCAGGGTTAGGAGCTAAAGCAGCTGTTTCCAGCTACAGTCTCACTAATGTCCACCTACAGAACATGCCTCAAGTTAAAAAGACAAGGGCAACCTGCTACCCGCCAGGTACAGGGCCAATGCTAGTCCCAGCACAAGCTGAACGTCAACCAGCCCTTCAAAAGAAAGCTCATGTACACCTTTTTTCTGATTGTTTTAATTATGCCAATGCCACCCAGGTCTATGAGTTGGAGAAAATTTTGGGTACCTGGAATCTGAAACAAAAGGCACAGAGTCCGACTCCTAATAAATATAGCAAACGTCATCTTAATATAGCTTGAAATTCCTAAGCTTTGGCAACAATGAAATGCCTTTTATGTTACATACTATCAATCAACAAGCTTGTTATATGCCAATTAGAGGAGTCGGTGGAACCAGAAACTGAGAAGTCGACTCCACAGACCTGGTACCATCCCCTCTCTTCCCAACAAACACATTTATTATGACTTTGCAAAATGTCCAGTGAGAACATCCCATTGGGGCTACCAACCAGAATTAGTCAGGCTCCCTGCCGTCTCCCCTGGGAAAGGGACTACTAAACCTTCCTTTTACCACTGACTGAAAGGAAGGCATGAGTGTTCTGTATATCAAGCAGTGGGGGGGGGGGGGGGCGCGGGATGGCTTCAGTAAGGCCTTGTACTCACCGTGCTACATCCGATCAGGAAAATAATCGGGCACAAACTCAGACAGGAAGTGACTACAGTGTGACCCTCACTGATAAGATGTTATAGAACTATAAAACACTTTCCTAGCAGAAAACGGCTTCTGAGAGCAGGAAATAAAGGGTAATTTATTATCAGTGAGGGTCACACTGTAGTCACTTATCCTGTCTGAGTCAGGACTGAGTCAGCCACTTACATACCTGATATTTAACTCTTTCAGGCAGAGAAAGAAAAAACGGAACACAGCAGTTATTTGTGTGCTCAGCACTGTACATACACATCTCTCTCATCATGTTACATGTCACGTCGGGTATCCTTTAAGTGATGTGGGGGGCGGGGCAGTTTGGGAGTTAAGGTAGGGTTTCTAGAATGTGACAAAGGCAGGAAGGTGGGGATGTTTTGGGATGCTGAAGAAATGAAACCTCAAAACCCAAGCCAAAAGGCTCCAAGTTTCATGAATGTCAGAGACAGAGGGTTGTGAGACCCTGACAAGTTTGACAACTTGGAAATTAAATCATGTACAGTACCTACTCCATCTGGTTACAGCATCTGTGCTACTGCTCAAGCAGGGCCAGTACTCACAAATGTGCAGTATGGCTGTGATCTCATCCATGAAGAGGGTCCCAGGCAGCAGCGGATAGGTCAAGGAGTATTGGGGAAGCCTCTGGACTATCTACTGGAGTCTTTCCACTTCTTAGGTAAATATCATTTTTGAAGTTTTTTTTCCCTTACAGGTTAGATTTAATACAAACATTTGAATGGTTCTGGTTTTGCACTCCCGTTTCCGTTAGCTTTGCTACTATGTAAAGGAAACCAGAGACGTTACGAGTCCCGTAAATTCCTCCAATCACGGCCAGTCTGCGCAAGAGAAGTGCGTATCACTCCTGCAGCCGCTGGAGAGATATGGAGAGGGCCCACTTCTCTTGCACAGACTGACCGTGACTGGAGGAAGTTACGGGACCTGGTACCGGCGATAGAGAAGGCCGAGGATGGCGGCGTAGGAGCAATCTGTGCGTATGGGGCTGGAGGAAGCTCAGGGTGTGTATAAAACGTTTAGATTAAAGTGAACCAGAGATGAAGCACCCTCATGTATTTTCCATATATATCAGTGGGAACATTAGAGAAAACACATACCCTGCTCTCTGTTTTATTCTTCACTGCTCAGCCTGCTTGTTATCAGCCCTGATAAAATCCCCGACAGAGCAGTCATTCTGGCTTTGCTTAGGAATCACTATAGCGGAGTCTGTCTTCTCTGATGTCTTTTCAAGCCTATGCCTGCCCCTTCTGGCTCTGCTATAACGATTCCTGAGCAAAGCCATACTGAATGCTCAGTGGGGTATTTTATCAGGGCTGATAAGAAGCAGGCTGAGCAGTGAAGAATGGTAAAATACCTGAGGGTGCTTCATCTCTGGTTCACTTTAAAACGTCTCTGATACACTAACTTAGTCTTTAAAAATCTACTGAACATACATTAATCCCTGATCTTTCCAGGATGTTTAGGTTGCTTATCTCCATTTGGTTGATCTAAATTTATATTTTCCTCAGATGAAATTCAAATGATCGTGAAATATGCCAGGACATTCACCTGTTTCCATTGTCTTGCAAAACACTATGTTGGCAGAGCTGTGATGCGCGATGCACCTGAATCCCTCTAGCCCTGCTACACACGACTAAAGGGATGCAGATGCATTTAAATGTTTCATGGCGTCCGTTTTTTTTCCCATGCACACAAATCGGACATCAACCTATTAATTTCAATAGGCTGCGCAAATAGCAGTCTCTATATAGTGAGCTTTCAGCCACGCTTATGGAAATGTGTTTGCAGGGACATCAGACAGAGCATAGACTGCACTGTCTGCTGTTTCCATACATGTGCTGCAACTCACCACTGAATCACGCGCATGGTTGCCTGCATTTTGGGGCAATTGTGCCTGCGATACCATTCAGTAGAATGGGATCGCAAGCTCCTCCCCCCCAGAGTGACATGCAACACAGAGTTGCGCAGCTCTGTATTGCAATGAAAACGAGCCCTAAGTGGAAACAAGCCTCTTTCAGTTTAAAATAACTGCTCACTAAGTGAAAATACCAGTTTTTGCACTAAATACAGTACATAGTGCTCAACTGAAAGCAAGCAATACAGGTGTACCTCCGTGCTAACTTTATATGCACCACAGGCACCCACTGCCCCTCCGCTCGATCCCAGCACAGCATCACAGCAGATTTTTCACAGATAAGTAGCCAACCAGCATCTACTTGAACTCAAACACACAAAAACCACACACACAAGGTTACAGTATATTTGTCTTCCCATCATATGGACTTTAATCAAATATTAACTTTAATCATTGGCATTGTCTTTTTATCTACAAAGATGGTTTCATTTAGTTCATTAAACTTCAAGGTTATCCTTGGTTACACAGAAAGAGTGGCCTTCAAGAGTAAACAGTTACACAGTGTGCCCACTTGTAAGCCAGATAAGGATCCTCCAATAATACAACATTGCTTGTTCTTACACTTTTAGCATCCGCAAAGTATAGTACAAAATCCAAAAGGCAACACTGCCCTTGTGACCTAGGCTTATGGGCTTTTATCAGAGTTTCAGTTTGAAGAAGCTTTGGGAAAACATAAGGAGCCTAATAATGCAACTCCATTCTGCAACCGAGAGTCTGATGATGCCCGCAGTACTTGCCATAATCTGAACATTGGGGAATTTCTCCTGAGAAGGGGCCGGTTTGGTTGAATTAGTTTGATATACATTGGATGCATGTAGTGGTGTGACAAGCTCTTCACCAACCTTGAAACTCCACGCTCATATTAGGATTGAGCCAGAAGCCTGAAGAGTGTACACAAAATTTGGCCCAAAAAAAAAGCTTCCAGTGTGTATGAGTGAAAAACATTTGGCATCAGTTCCCGTCATTCAATCGTCACATTTTGACCCACATAGGAGGTACACAGAAGCGTAGCAGTTAGCCAATACTGGATGCTACATGTAGTGAAATGAGACAGGATCGAGCGTGGTGTTTGCATGGACAGGATAAGTCAGTACAGACGTTTAATCTGTTAGCATTTTCTAACAAAATATTTAGCTTGAAACTGCTGTGCACTCTAAACCCTTGCTGGCAAATCTCATTAGGCTGCCTAAGGCCTCTTGCACACTGCAAGCAAATCAGATTCAGATTTTTAATCTGTTTTTACATCCGATTCCGATTATTAATCTTAACTGCATGCTGCGTTTTTTGATCCGTTTTTCTGTTGAATGTATTCAAGGAAAATCGGAAACGGAATCGGAATCGGAAACGGAATCGGAAAACGGATTTGCAGTGTGCAGGGAGCCTAATGCTGGGAATACACGGGTCGATTCCAAGCTGATAATATGGTTAGATAGATCATTTCTGACATGTCAGATCACCACTCGATCGTTTTTGCCACTCGATTGATTATTGAAGTGAATTAAAAAAAGATACAAAAAATGAGCGGAACATAAGAGAATTAAGCCAGGCAAAACTATCAGGCGCAGGATCAAGCGCCAGAATCGACCCGTGTAATCGCAGCATAATGCAGAGAAACAAGCGGGCGGCAGGGAGCAGTTATAGTTACCTGTTCCAGATGGCTTATTCTCTTCCTCCACTTGTGGTTCTGAACTTCCGACATGTCCTCTGGGTCCAGATCATATGATATGATGGAGATCGAGGAAACCTCGTCAACATTACAGCACCACCCCGCGGTGGAAGAGGGGTGATAGAAGAGACACTTACACCACTAGGTGGCGCTGTCACGCTGATACGGTCTCCTGGATCCCGATCACATATCATGTGATCAGAACCAAGAAGACATGTCTGGATTACATCATCGCTGCTCTGGAGGAAGAAACAGCCAATCCAGCCATCCAGACAGGTAAATAGAGCTCCCTGTCTACTCTGCATACCCTGCCAGGCTAGGACGGCACACTTCCCCAGTGGCAGGAAAAATTTGGCCCTGCAGCCAAAGTTTTATTTTATTTGGCTGCTAAAAGGTTAAAAAGAGATGTACATTCATTTACAATACTTGAGCTGCAAACACTGCATTTAACGCCCATGGGAACTAGGCCTTATGCCTAATACATACGGTACGATTTTCCGTGCGATAGATGGATCCGATTGATGAAATCAGTCATGTCCGATATTGCTCCCGATAGTTTCCGAGCTCGATTTCTCATAGCGGTGAATGGAAAAAGATAAGAAAAACCAATGAAGAGAATGGAGCGCAGAATCGAGTGCGGAATCATGTGGGGGGAAAAAAAATCCCACTGAAAATCTTACCGTGTGTACACAGCATAAGACTGCGTTTTAGATTTTTGCCCCTAATGTGATTAAGTTTGACAATCCTGCTGCACTACAATGCTCACTTGCTCTTGATTAGACCCCTGCAAAAATGTATTGAGAGTCAATCCAAATAATGCTGTTGTACGAGTACCATGCTATACAATATGTTTAAAAAAGTGGGGGAGATCCCCTGCAGAACATGTGGCAAATAAAGTGTTAAAATGAGCATCATCCCTTCATTCGCATTGCCGCATGTTTGCCTGCTGCCTTACCACCATACCTCCACTAACTTCCAGGGATCCCAGCCCCTACCAGCCAGGCACAGCACCATACAGTAAGCGCAGTGTTCTCTCCAGGCTCTTTTAGCCGGTGCTACTCCTGACTAATTTTGGTGAGCACATAGGCGGTCATCAGCTCACCAGCTGAGTTGGCTGACCCCCGTTCCACCCCACCTGGCTACTTTTTCTTGCCACCCGGCTGGAAAAAAAAAATCTGGGGAGAACACTGAAGCGAGTGACACCGCAGCCACTGTTTGCAGGCCGAGAGCCACTACTACGACCAAGGACATCGTCCCAAGCCAGGTTTCTGGCTAAAGAGGAACACAAGCGAGACAGCTGGCAAACCCATAAGGGTTAATCCGGCAACTTCAACCAGGTGAGACCTTTCCACATTGGGCCCTGCGCTACTACCAACAGCAACCACAGTGTGCACTCTGTCCTTTCTATGTCTATGTAGCACTGTCATACAGGAAGCTTACACGTGTTTTTTTCATACCACCAGCACCTAAATGCTTAACAAGTAAAATTGAATGAAAATGCCTGATATTGCCCTGTTGGGGAAATAGATTTTTTTTTTACCAGATTTAATAAAAGCAATTGAATCGGCCATTATGGCAAACTTATGAAAAGCATCCCATTTTGAATTACATTCTACAACTGCTAAATTATAACAAGTTTTCCTGCAGCTCAGCAATTTGGCATTTGGAAAATAATCAAATTAATTAACTTCAAAGAAGTTTGCATTCCTTCACTAAATAAATCCCACATATACGTCATGGTGCAAATGCTGACCTAGGCTGTGGAGCTGCCTGCTATGCTTTGTTTCTTCAGCTGAGACACAAGTCTAGAAATGTAGGTCTAATTCACTTCATAAAAGTATAGGGGTAGACTTATACATGAGTCACGGGCAACACTGAGCACACTGAGTAATGTGTGCACTAATAGTGACCTTCCCATTTGCAGCAATTTACCCTGTGGTAAGTGACACTTTGAGGATAGGAAATGCCAAGAAAACAGAGGTCTGAAAGTCCTGGCCACAACAATTAACAATGCACTTGAAACAAAAAGAAAAAAAATTGCACAACAATTAACAAGTTAAGGGACAGGGGGAAATACTGGGTTGCATAAAAGGGAGTGAATAATTCAGGGCTGTGGAGTCGGTACAAAAATCCTCAGACTCCTCTAATTTGCATATTACAATCTTGTTGATTGAAAGAACGTAAAATAAAATGAATCTCTTAACTGCCAATGCTTAGGAATTTTAAAAGACAACTGAACTAAGAGGGATATGGAGGCTGCCATATTTATTCCCTTTTAAACAATACCAGTTACCTGGCTATCCTGCTGATCTAATACTTTTAGTCAGACTTAGGCCTCGCTCACATCATTCGCGCTTCCGTGCGCATTTGGAAGCACGTATGACGTGGTAACATGCAAAAACGGCACAAGTGTACTGCTGCATGCATTCTGCCCGCAAGCGCAGAGCTGATCCATTCATTGTCAATGGATGGGAACAGCAGTGCAGCGGGTAGCATCGCAGAAGGCGTGCGATCGTACACGTTGCAAATGCGTTCTGATCGCACAGCTATCTGCACTGCATAGATGTGAACAAGGCTTACAACTAGTCCTTGGTAAAAGTACTTGTAGAAGGTACAGACAGGAATAAAGAACATGCTTGACCCGCAGTTCTGACTCCCAGCTGCTAGCCACAAACTCCTTTCTGCTGCAATTCTATGCAGCCATATGACAACATCTGTAGCACCATATGCAAAAAAGACATGTGCCTGAACAAAGCCTAAGCCATGGTCAAATGTGACTCCATTGGGGGGGGAGGGGGAGTTATTGTCGCTTTTCCAATGCCCGCGCGCTGGGCGCTATAAGTCTATACTAAGGATGTCTGGCACTCACAATTGGATTGCTTCAGCTGAATAAGGGGGTTGACGCCCCTTGTAAAACACTAAAAGAAGGGTAGGCGGCACATCCCAAGAACTTATTTTACTGTAACTTGCAATATTAAAAAGCCAACCTTTTTCGGAGCCATGCAAGGCACCTTTATCAAGGCATAAATTGCTCTAGGAAACCACTTGTCCGCCGCTCAAAGGTGGATAGACCTCAAACAGATAGTTCACAGAGGATCTCTAACTCCCTCTAACAGTGAAGTGTCTCCAGCGAGCGACTGCAGCAGGAAGTTGCCGATCGGTGCACAGAAGCATCTGACAGGTGGTAAATTCACAGTTTTAAGCCTTCTGTAATAAAGGGGCCTAAAAGAGATGAAGAGGCTACAATTTTGGGAGAAGATGGCAAACTAGTTGGTTTGGCCACTTGATGATCTCAGTGCAAGACCAGAAGGACAAACAAATGGGCAATGTTTAGTGAAGGTTAGTGAGAGTCTCCATAAAGGCCTGTACACACGCCTGATTGTTGTCACCCCACTGGCATTAGGAAACTTCGCTGGTCTGAGGCCATACAGACACAGAGTCAGCTGATGATGCGGCCTGTTGCTATGCGGGGAGGAGGGGGGGGGGGGACGCCATTGGAGCAGAGCAGACATGAAGTAACATGGCAGGCAGGGCTAATGGTGAGAAGAAGTTATTGACCATAAATTGATCTCCCCGGCGGATCGCTTGCTGGATGGCGGTCAGGCGCCACCGTACACACGGCAGATTATCTGCGGAGGCGGCTGTTATCAGCCACCTCAGCATATTTTAATCCAGTGTGTGTACAGGGCTTGAGGCTTCTTTCACACAGGAGCCTGAAGACTGGGAATTCACCAACTGTCTGCTACTCCCATGCACTGTTTGGGCGATTGCAAGTATGTGGCACGGGCAGAGCAGAAGGGACACCGCAGAGAGTCACATCCACTGATGGGCTTCTGAGTAGCTACCCACTAGTAACTACTTGGAAGCGAAACCAGGAATTAGCAAACCTGGTAAGACTATTTTTAGTAACACTCCAGGACAGGTACACTTCGAGACCTGGCTCCTCCCAGGAAACAGGAAACATCCATGAGCCTCTCTATATCTTTAATGTAACCGCAGGAGTCCGGCAGTATGTATCCAAGAAACGAAGACAAAACAGGTCTAACCGCCTCATCTCCTGCCAATAGTATACTTATATATGAATTTCTATACGTTCAGTTATATTATACATTGTTTTTGAACAGAGAAATAAAAGTCGAGGGTGGGTTACCCCCACCTGTCCTGGAGTGTTACTAAAAATAGTCTTACCAGGTTTGCTAATTCCTGGTTTTTCCATAACACTCCAGGACAGGTACACTTCGAGATGATAACAAAGAAATTAACATCACAAACCTTAGGGTGGGCTGACTGCTTGTAGGACTTTCCTTCCGAAATCCTGATCTGAAGCAGATAAGCGATCCAGCCTGTAATGGCGTGCGAAGGTCCCCAGGTTTTTCCAGGTAGCCGCCTTGCAGATCTCCAGAGGCGAAGCTCCAGCCCTGTAAGCCCAGGTAGTAGCCGTTGCTCTGGTTGAATGTGCCCGGAGACTGTCTGGAGGTTGTTGATCCATGACTTTATAAGCTTCCAGTATGCACAGTTTTATCCAATTGGCTAACGTCTTCTTTGAGGCTTTCTGGCCCACCAGTTTTCCCGTAAAATTAACAAAAAGAGCCTCTGATTTCCTTAATGATCTGATTCTGTCAAGATATGCTAGGACAGTTTTCCTCACGTCCAGCGATTGCCACTCCCATTCCTTCTCATTGGAAGGGTTAGGGAAAAATGAAGGAAGTACTATTTCTTGCTTTCTGCAAAACATGTCACCTACTTTAGGTAAGAACTCCGCACTCGTCCTCAAAATAATTCTATCTTCATATATCATGCAATATGGCTCTTTACAGGATAGAGCCTCCAGCTCGCTGATTCTCCTTGCCGTGGTGATTGAAACTAAAAAACCGCTTTTAGCGTTAATAACTTAACGTCCATAGAGTCTATGGAATTGAAGGGAGGCCGTGTCAGAGCTTTCAACACAACCGAAAGATCCCATTTGGGAAAAGGTTTAACCCTAATTGGTCTGTTTCTCTCTATCGATTTCACAAACCTAACCACTAAAGGATGAATGGCAAGCTTTTTATCTAAAAAAAACAGAAAGTGCCGAAATTTGAACCTTGATAGTGCTCAAGGCTAGACCCTTGTCTATACCGGCTTGTAAAAACTCAAGAATAGTCGCAATCTCTGTAGACTTATACTGAGATTGCTGTTTCCATAAATTAAACGTCTTCCAGTACTTCAGATAGATAGCTCTGGTATTTTTCTTTCTACTCTTAATTAGTGTTTCAAAAACTTTATCAGACAGCCCCTGTCTCTTGAGTATCAGTTCTTCAGTAACCAGGCCGACATCTTCCATTTCTCCAGGCCCTGAATTCTCTTCCCTTGCAATGTTATCATTTGATTGTCCACTGATAGACGAAGTGGTCCTTCTATCCTCATCTTGAGTAATAGTGGATACCATGATCTTTTGGGCCAGTCGGGTGCTATCAGTATCATGGTTGTTTTGGACTCTGCCAGTTTCCTCAGCACAAGGGACAGAAGATTCAATGGTGGGAAAGCGTAAACCAGACCGCTCGTCCACGGTTGAGCTAATGCATCTACTGCCGCTGGCTTGTCCCTGATATTTACGGAGAAAAAATTGCGGCACTTGGAGTTCTCCCTGTTGGCAAAAAGATCTACTACTGGATTTCCCCATCGCTTCGCCAACTCTCGAAACCCCTGCTGACTCAATGTCCACTCCGTATTGGAAGTCTGCGTACGGCTCAACAAATCTGCTCGAGTATTCAGTGCTCCTTTCAAATGTACTGCCGTTAACGACCCCAAGTTCTGTTCTGCTAGATCCAGTATCTCCAGTGCTAACTGTAATAGTTTCCTTGACCTTGTGCCTCCTTGTCGGTTGACATAAGCCACCACTGTCGAACTGTCCGTTCTCAGCTGAACATGGTGTCCTCTGATAATGTGTATCGAACCTATTATGGCCAGTTTCACTGCTAATAGCTCCCTGAAGTTTGAGGACTGAGTTTTTATATGCTTCGGCCAAAGGCCCTGCATCTCGAATTCTTGAACATGAGCGCCCCATCCTGCGCCACTTGCATCCGTTGTGAGAACCACCACCACCGGATATTGCCACAGTCTGCCTTGTGTAAGATGCGCTGGTGTAATCCACCACTGCAGGTCGTGTTTCACTATGCCTGTGATCAAAAGCACTTGTTCCAGGGACACCACCGTCTTGGCCCAATTTTTCAGAATCCATGATTGCAATTTCCTTGTGTGTTTCAAAGCCCATTGAATTGCTGGAGCCGTTGAGGTTAAAAGCCCCAATAATGTCATCGCTTCCCTGACTGTTATCGAGCTCTTTCCCAGGAAACCCCTTACTTCCTGAACCACCTTGTCCACTTTTGTCTGCGGAAGATAGATCTTTTGTGCTCTGGAGTCCAACAAAACTCCTAAGAATTGGATCATCTGTGTTGGTTCTAATTGGGATTTCTCCCAACTTATTATCCAGCCTGCTCGCTGAAGTTGATCTAACACAATCTCCCGATGGCTCACTAAAGCTTGTACTGATTCTGCAATGATCAGTAGGTCGTCTAGATACGGGATCACCATGATTCCTTGAGCATGAAAGGAAGCCACAATCTCTGCAACCACTTTTGTAAATATTCTTGGTGCTGATTTGATTCCAAATGGGAGGCAGTTGAACTGATAATGCTGAATCCCTGTCTCCCCCTTTACTGCAAACCTCAGAAAAGTCTGTGATTCCTTTTCGATTGGAATGTGCCAGTATGCGTCCTTCAGATCTATGCTGAACATAAAGCAGTCCTTTAGCTGCAGGTTTTTTTATTGAAAAGATCGACTCCATTTTGAACCTTTGGTTTTTGATATATGGGTTCAGGGGTTTGAGATTGAGGATTAATCGAAATTTCCCCGACTGCTTTTTCACTAGGAAGATTCTGGAATAGAATCCCTCCCCTTGTTCCCAAGCCGGGACCCAGGATACCACATTTCTTGCTAGCATGTCTCCTAAGATCTCCTCCAAAATTACCTGTTCGTCTGGAGTCAACCTTGAACTGGTTATCACAAATCTTTCCAGAGGAGTTCGCAGGAAAGAAATGTGATAACCCTTTTGGATCAAGTTTAATATGAATGGGCTCGTTACAAACTCTTTCCAATGTGGGAAGAACAGGCCCAGTCTTCCTCCCACCTTTTCTTGATCGTCATTGCTGGGGTTTAGGAATGGGGGCAGAATTTCTGAATAAGACATTCGGTTTACTCTGCTCCTTGTTAAATGACCAGGGTCTTCTTCTCGTCTGGATTTTTGTTTTGGGATCTTGCTTATTTCTCCGAAAAAACTTTTTCCCCTGGCGAAAAGGCTTTTTCTTGGGAAACGATTTCTTTTTATCGGAAGTTCGTTCCAGAATATTGTCCAATTCTGGTCCAAACAATAAATCGCCTGAAAACGGAATGGTACACACTTTGTTCTTTGATAAAGAACTACCATCCCAAGTCTTAATCCAAATGTGTCTTCTTGCCACATTGGAAAGACCGGCTGCTTTCGCAGTCAACCTAATAGCTTCCGTAGCTGCATCAATGAAAAAAATAGACTTAAACATAACCGTAAACGAGTTTAAAATCGTTTCCTTGCTAGACCCAATTTTAATATGCCTTTCTACCTGACGCATCCACAAATCCAGTGTCCTAGCAACACAAGTTATTGCCAATACTGGTCTGAATATTGCGCAAATGGCCGACCATGTCTTCTTCAGGGCAAACTCAGCCTTTTTATCAGACTGATCTTTCAAATTCTCTAAAGGCCTTGATAGAATCAGTCATTTCGTCCTTCATAATTCCTAGAAATTCTTTACAAGGCACTGCTGATTCTTCGTTAAGCACCCTCAAGGTACATTGCTGACAGAAAGTTTTACTCCATGAGGAAGTCAGCTTTATATTACAGGCTGGGCATCTCCTACTGGGCTTGGGCCTAGAGCTATCGCCAGCCTCAGGATTCCCAGTCTGAAAGACACAAACAACGGTGCTACATCAGTCACTTGGTCCCTGAAAGACATCATATACCTCCACCACAGTGATAGGATAGTAACCGTGACAGACCCAGGCAACAGGCACATCAACCCTATAGCGCTAAGCCAGCCCTGGTCCCTTGCTGAAACAGAGCCTCCACTATCAACAATACACCACCAGTGAAAAACAGCTCTGTACCGACCCACCAGGAATAACACATGTTTAACGATTACCACCGGTGCAAAATCATAATCAAACATGGCAGCAAATGATGAGACATAGATAATCAAACCCAATAGACACACAGTCTAATGTCTCACCCCTCCTGGAACTTGGGTTATGCCCTCCGGCTTCCTAGTTTTCTCCTGTGTCCGGATTTCCGTCAGTGCTGTGGAGGGGTTCACTGCAGGCACCGCTGTAGGCAGAGCTACAGGTACCGCCGCAGAGCCGGCCGCTCCCCCAGCCGTTAAGCCGTCCGAGCCGCCAGCCACAGACCCGCTCTCCATCCAAGCAACAAGCAAGTGCACCGGACACCAGGATACCACGGCTCTTCAATCCGGCGCCCGGAAGTGACGTCAGACGGCCGCCGGAAACGTCCGCGCCGCCATCTTGAATTCTGGCAACATCAGAGGAGAGTTGGCGTCCGCCTCCGCAATAGCCGACCCCTCTGTGCGTCTACTCCCCGGCCGGCAGCCATCGCTCATTGCGTCCTCGCCGTGGTCCTCTCCGCTCCCACCAGGTGCCCACGAGCACGGACAAGCAGAGGCAGAACAAGCGACAAAAGGCAGAGGTTAGTACGCAACCTCGCCGCCCCGTCTACGTGCCACACCGCCCTTAGCCCCCCAAGCTCTCCAGGACAGGCAGCACTCCATATAGAGACCTGTTCCCAGAACAGGAAACATCCATACTGCCGGACTCCTGCGGTTACATTAAAGATATAGAGAGGCTCATGGATGTTTCCTGTTTCCTGGGAGGAGCCAGGTCTCGAAGTGTACCTGTCCTGGAGTGTTATGGAAAAAAGTTAATTACAGCACCTGAGGGGGCGGATGGAGGGCGGGCTAACTTACCCATGCGGCCGTCTGCTTGAATGCATTTCAATCGCATCCCACGTTGCGTTCCAAGTCTCGTTCCCGTCACTACCGCGCTTCTTCAAACCCGGAAGGAGTAGTGACGTGAACATGACTTGGAACGCACCGTGGAATGCGATTGAAATGCAATCAAGCAGACGGCAGCATGGGTAAGTTAACCCTCCCTCACCCGCCCCCTCAGGTGCTATAATTAACTTTTCATTTCCAAGTAGTTACAACTAGGTAGCTACTTAGAAGCCCATCACTGGTCACATCTGAGCGTGGACCCAATCAGACACGGCATGATGTTCATTTTTTTTGACAAGTGGCAAATGCTGACTTATGCGGGATTACATACAGTGCATTACATTGCAGCCAGAAGGTGCTTGGCGGCCAACACAAGGACAAACTGCCACAAAAGTTTGCAGTTCAGTCCCATATGTGAAAAAGACCTAACAGCAGTGTTCTCCCCAGGCTCTTTTAGCCGGGTGCTCCACCCGGCTAGTTTTGAAGAGCACCCGGCTGTCATCGGCTAACTTCCTCCTATGCTATAAGCAGAGTTGCGCACAGGAACACCGGCCCTGCATTCTCTCAGATTGCCCCACCCGGCTTTTTCATGCCACCCGGCTGGAAAACACTTCTGGGGAGAACACTAACAGTAATGATCAGTAGATAGCGGAGGCAGTGCCCTGCATTCCAAACTATTCCGAATCACCTCTGCACCACCACTAGACAGACTGTCTATTAACTATTCAGTAGATTTCCATGCAGAGAGCTAAAGAAATGACCAGTCAGCATTTTCAAGGCCACATACATTTATACTGTATTAGGCCACGTAACAGCACATTACAGAATAATGGCTAGTGGGCACGGGAGGCAATGCTAGCCAGTAAACATTAATGGACACCTATGAATCATGCTTGGCTAGTTTAGGACTTAAGGTGCCCATACACATCAATTTTCCCATTTGATTCCCTGCAAATTAGACAGAAAATTTAGGTCAATCGAGGGTGGGGCAAGAGCATTATCAGATCAATGACTCATAGCACTGCACGTAACAGTGCAACACTGCAGTCTGATCAATTTTCAATAGATTCTCTGTTGGAATCTATTGGCGATTCATGTGCAGTGTGTGGTAGGAATGGATTCCTTCTGAATCGATGCTTTTTAGCAAGTAATCGATTGCATTGGAACATTGGGTGGAAATATTTACATGTATGGTCAGCTTTATTGTGCATTTAGGTTTGTGTGAAAGCACAACTGAAGTAAGAGGGATATGGTGCTGATCTATTTCCTTCCTAGGTGAGGATCTGGCGAGGGGAAGGTGGAAATTCACACAATTCTGTGGGCAGAAGTAGTGGCTTTATCTGGGTATGCCCAGGGGAGACCCGGCAATAGATTTCATGCTGCAGTCTACTGAAAACCTGTATGTAGCGTGTGGAGGATTCAAGCAGACAGATCCCTCTCTGATCAGATGATTGTAGAGGGATCTATCTGTTGCCATATCAACCATTGTATGGCCAGCTTTAGTTTAGCTGAAAGTTTTTGAGTTTGGCCCATTCGGGACACTTCACATTACTCAGTTATCCCATAATACCTAGTTTCATTTCTGAGTAAGACTACTTTTTTTTGCTTCAAAGCTGAAGGTGATTGTTGGCATACATGCAAAAAGGGCGCCGGGAAATTTGGGCGCAGGATGAAGCCGAAAATCGTCTCAACCTGCTATTGCAAATTTCCCGGCGTCGTTTATTACTATTTCCCCTCCAGGTCGCCATGGACTCAGAGGGGTAACATGCAATTCGGCTGCCAGCTATTGCTGGCGGCTGAACTGAACTGTTTTTGTAATCTGGGCTCAGTCTTTCGCCCCCACCCAAATTACCCTCCGAGCGCCTGCTATAGCCATGATTCACATTACAGTATGGCGGCGAGTTTTTGTCTCGTGGTTCTTGCTCTTTCTTCTCTGGGACACCTAAGGCCTCGTTTCCATCTGCGCTTTGCTGATCGCCTTTTAAGCAACAAACAATGCATAGACTGCACTATCTGATGTCCCGATCCATGCGTTGCAATTCACTGCAGAATAGCAACACAAGGTTGCATGCATTCCTGCGCCTTTCATTATAGGAATGTGATTGCAAACGCATCAGGCAGAATCTCGTAGCACAGTGCTATGCTTCACGATGGACATCTGCATTGCACACAGAAAGCAGATGGAAACGAGGCCTAAACTCCACACCATGGTAAGTGTCAATTTTCAATATTAACCAAGGAACTCAGAATGTTTTTTTGTTGTTTTTTTTATAGGGGTTTTCCTCTATTTCCTAACCATTATCTGACTGAAATCCCAAATAATCCCTGGGTGACATCAGTGACCGTTAGGCTTGGTTCACACCATGCAGGGGCAGTACCGCATCTTCACCACCGGGAATAGGAGGCACGGATCTACACGGCTCTGAGCATGTGCGTAGCCTGGAAGGTCTAATTGATGGGGATTTAAACTTCAGAACTCACATCTCTGCTGCGGTGAAATCATCCTACTTTCACCTGAAGAACATTGCAAAAATCAAGCACCTCATACCCCCGGACTAAGATCTACCAACCTTAGTCCATGCCTTCATTACCTCCCGACTGGACTACTGTAATGTTCTCTACACCGGCCTTACAAAAAAATAACTTGTGTAATAATCTTGTCATACCCAGAGGCCACCGAGAAACTTTTGTTTTGTTCCCAGAGCCTTCTGTCATGCAACTCCTACATTATGGAACTCCTTACCTCAGCAGATCTGGACAGCATCCAGACTGAAAACCCACCTGTTCAGTTTGACATTTGCAGAAATATACAGGTAGTCCCAGGTTTACGAACAACCGACTTACGAACGACCCGCCGCGATGCCGTCACGCCGCCAGGGACTACCTCTTCTGCTGCAGTTTTTAATGCAGAGTATGCGCAGCGGAAGGTAGATAGGTCCCATCGTGCTACCCAGAAGCTGCGCGGCCCGTCCTCGCTCTCCGTCCACTGTTCCCCAGCTGCTTCTTATTCGTCGCATAATGACGCAATCAGGAAAAGCCTGCTAGTGCCGGCGCCTCCTAATGCCTCATTATGAGACACGTGAAGCCGCCGGGGGGGGGGGGGACGGGGGGGGGACAGTAGACAAAGAGGACGGGCCGTGCAGCTTCCGGGCTGCACGATGGGACCTTCTACCGCCGTGGAACAGGTGAGACGTCCTCTACCTTCCGCTGCGCCTACTCTGCATTAAAAACGGGGGCAAAGGTGGCTGTCCCGACCTAAGGACAGATTCAGGTTAAGAACGAGTGGACAGTTCCTATCTCGTTCGTTAACCGAGGACTACCTGTAATTTTTGTTGTGTGAATACTTCCTCCTACTACCAACTACTGAATCTGAGAGAGCCTAAGAGCTTTGAATCCTATGGGAGAAAAGCGCTACAGAAATGTTATTGTTATTTATATTGCATGGAAAAGCAATATCACGCTAGGATCTGCTACCGCTATGAATGTGTGCTACTCACCATATAAATGGCTGTCACTGATAATGTACACATCCAAATAGGACTCAACCCTTGTCAGGATAAATATCCAAGCTTCACATTTGGATGTGCAGATTATTGAAGACTTTCTGGAGGCATGATGTACCTCTAACCTACTGCAGGGCTATGGAGTCGGTAAAAACATAAGGCCAACTCCTCAGTTTATTAAACCACCGACTCAAACTCCAGGTACCCAAATTGGCTCTGACTGACTCCTTAGTCTAATACTTATCAGGGCTGTGGAGTTAGTACAAAAACGACTCCACAGCCCTGCCTACTAGGACTCACCGTTACAGAGCTTGTGCTCCTGTGGCTTGCTGGCAAAATGAAATTCACTGTTCAATAAAATCATGCACATGAGTATTCACCATAGTGTTCCACAACAGTCACGAAAAGGAAAGGGCCCATAAGAATGCACAATAAGTACAATTTTGACCAAAAAAAAAAAAAAAAAAACCTGCATTCTAGCTGAACACAAGGCATGCAGCCTTAGGAAAAGGGCACAGAATCTGCTCCCATATAAATAAGTATTGTAGTTACTGCAGACCCCTAAGCTACACACAAAATAAATTAAAATGAAACACAAACCACTTGAAAAGATCCTTCATTAAAATAAAGCACAAACATTTCTTAGAGAAACCCTGTTCCTTGCTAGAAAAACAGTAGTTCTTACATGTTTCTCCGCAGAAACAACCCAAGGTTTCTCACTGGATTTGAAAAAGTACTTTACACACATTGTAGGTGCCCTGCTAAGTTTGGTAAAATATGGTCAGATTGGATAGATTCACGGGACTTCCTCACGGTTCACCAGTCCTGATATGGTTACTAAGTGCAACCCTGGGTTTCGATTATGGTTCTGACTAGTTACTTATCTCCAGTCAGGTGGCCACTGTTAGGCCCCTCTCTGGTCAATACTCTTGGGGCTGTTGTATGTATTCTGTTATATTCGGTTGTTGAAAGGTACATACTCATTTAGCATACTGAGATGTATTTTCTTTAGCTTTTTTGTATATACAGTGCTGCCCCATAAATATTTATACCCCTTGCAAATTTTGACTTAAAGTTACTTTTATTCAACCAGCAAGTCATTTTTTGACAGGAAATAACAGGTCTCCCAAAATATAATAAGCTTGGTGTGATTTGCCTTCTTAAAACAGAAGGAACCCACAATGCACCACTACTGAAAATGCAAATTATCTCTTTATGTCTCTGTAGCCAGGCTAGCATCCAGAACCGCTGGTGTATAGCACGCCTATAAGCTTTAAATTTTACCCAGCCACAGCAACCCCTCATGTAGATAGCCTATTTCAAACTTTTGGTCCTCCTCAGTACATGGCAGGGATTGATATTTAGTTACTCAAAAGATAATAAGACGATGTAAAAAACACAGCAAAAGTGGTGAAGAAATGGTTAGCAGTCAACAACATTAATGTCCTGACTTGAATCCAATTGAGAATCTGTGGAAAGAGCTAAAGATCAGGGTGATGGCAAGAAAACCCTCCAACCGGAAAGATTTGGAACTCATTGCTAAAAATAAATGGGCAAAGAAAAGCTGAGAAATGTGTTTTTTTTTTTTTTTTTTTTTTTTTTTTTTACACAACAATGCCTCTTGTAGATCATCTTATCTTTTGGGAGACACCTATGTCATTTCCTGTCAGAAAATTACTTGTTGGTTGAATGAAATTAACCTCAAGTCAAAATTTGCCGGGGGGGTATGAGTAATTATGGGCAGCACTGTATAGCCATGTGCACATTATGAGGTCCCCTGCATGGGATGTGATTTGATTAACTGGTATGTAGTCAACGATTAATAAAACAAATTTGCACAAACATACTTCGTGGCTTCTAAAATTGATTTTATTGTTTGACTTCTGGAGAACTGGCTTTACCATTAAGATATCTAGTGTTGTAAAATCATGTACAACCCCAGCATTCATCGCTGTACATCTAGCATAAATCACAGCGTCCGGTGATGTATTCATAAGGAGATTTCAGAGTGTTGGTTGAAGAATTCTTATACACAGCCATTAACTTTGTCTCATCAAGCCGCGTCCCAGTACTGTGAACGGTAGCCTGGAGCTGTATGGGGGGAGGAGGATGCGTGATCATCACTGGACAGAGGTACTGTAGTACTGCCCATGCTCTACTCACAGCGCCACCAGGGGATCTAGAGGTTAGGGTCACCTATGTCTGGCTTACCTATACAGTGAAACCTATAGCTGGCTTACCTATACAGTAGCACTGATAGCCAAGCGCTGTAAAAAAAAAGCGCAGGAGATTTGGGCACAGCCGGCGCAACCATAGATCATAAAAGGAACTTATTTGGGCGCCGTCAGGAGAGGGAGCACAAATCACTACAAGAAAACGAATTCGTCTGCCAGCAATAGCTGGAAGCCGAATTACATCTTTCCCTATATTATAAGTACTACCTATACTGGGGCAACTACAGCTGGCTAACCTATACTGGGGCAACTACAGCTGGCTAACCTATACTGGGGCAACTACAGCTGGCTAACCAATACTGGGGCAACTACAGCTGGCTAACCAATACTGGGGCAACTATAGCTGGCTAACCTATACTGGGGCAACTACAGCTGGCTAACCTATACTGGGGCAACTGTGTAATGCTCTGATACGAGCTGAATTGCCAATTTTCAAAATTGTCAACAACTGGATTTCTTAAACTTTAGGGCACATTCACACCTAAAATCAAAACGCTAGCGATAACCACTAGTGTTTTGCGGGAGTGATTTTGCCGAATTAACACAGAAAAATCACTGGACAGAGTAGAGTTTTGTGAGCGATCACGATTAGCGGTTCTATACATGCTAATCGCGATCGCTCCAGAATCGCTGCCAAAACGCTGCATGTAACACGTTTGCAGTTAACGCTAATCGCAAAACGCCCGCGATCGCAGTAAGAACAACGCCATAGGGAAACATTAGCTACGCGGCTTACTACGCTCGCGGTTTGCGGTGAGCAGGAATTGTGCAATTCCCTTTCAAGTGGGAAAGAGCCCTTAAAGTGGAACGGACTTCCCTCTTGTCTATCTACCTGGTGTTGCTGAAACTGGGGTTCTGTCTGGTTGGTGGTGTGATGAGCAGTGTTTTCTCTGTTGCACATACCTATACTGTGGCACCTATAACTGGCTTACCTATACTGTGGAAATTTACAACTGGATTACCTATACTGTGGAAACTATAGCTGGCTAACTTATACTAGGGCATCTATAGCTGGCTAACCTATACTAGGGCTTATACTCATCATTGGCATTCCAATCCCTTGTCGTGCATCTCCGATGGCTTCCCCAGTGTCTTCCTCCATGTCCCTCGGTGATGACGTTCCCAGGCAATCGGTGTTGATGATGCCAGGGTCACGCAGCGTCAACATCTGGCGGAAAACTCATTTTTGGGGTATGGAATTCAATACAATAACCTGTATTGAATTAAATACTTAAAAAAAATATAAAAAGCAAGTATGAAAAAAAGAAAAAGCTTGAAAATGTTTTCAAATTGAACCACTTTTTTCACAGAAATCCTGGGGAAATTGAACGTCAGGAAGGTAAAGTGGACCAGAACTCTTCCACAGCACACAAAAAAAGTTTTTATTCCACAGCTCCGTGTTTGTTTAGGCAGACCAAAGTGTCTAAGGGCCCGTTTCCACTATCACGAATTCGCATGCGGTGCCCGCATGCGAATTCGCATAGCCAGTGCAAGTGGATGGGACTGTTTCCACTTGTGCGTTTTCCTGCACGTTTTTCTGTGCAGAAAAAATCTGCAGGGTAGGGCCCTCAGAATTGCACGCAATGTATTTAATAGGGAAATCGCATGCGTTTTCCCCATGCATTTTTTGCCGCGATTTCGCATAGGTACCCATGTTAATTCATACAGGCAGTGACATGGTTAAAATCGCATCACCCTTACCTATGCGAAATCGCATGCGAAATCGCGGCAAAAAACGCATGCGGAATCGCACCCGCATGCGATTTTCCTGCGATTTACCTGCGGTGATTCGCCAGCGATTCCGCAACGCTATAGTGGAAACGGGCCCTAATTAGTTCCCATCAGCAACTGTAAATAGACTGGGGGAGGTCTGCCAAGGCAGCTCTCCCTATACAACAAACACCGGAGGCTCAGCCCTTTCAGTGCTCCCTGAAAAAATGAAACCAGGTTAAAACTTCAAGGTTTTTTTTTAGCAATTCCATATAATGTAATGAAGAACTGTATTTGCCTTAAAGGGAAACAGAGATGAACGTATCACACAAAATAAACATATCAGTCGATAGCTTGTAAAGAATAAATGCTCTACCTGATAATTTCACCGCTCTGGTGTGCCTTTTTGAGTGTTTTTTTTATCCATTATTGCTCCAGGAAAAATACAATATGGCCGCCGGCTGATACCCATTCTGCTTCCAGGTTATGAGCTGTTCTGGATGTGCTGTCTAGGTTCTATGAGACTATAGACAAGCAGGGCTGCTGCAGCAGCCTTTCATCTGTGTGCTTTCATTATTCTGGTATGCTGCGCAGCTGCCTGTAGGAAGTGTCTCTCATGACTGACTCAGCTATAATGATTCCAGGTCAAACAGACTGAATGCTCAGTCTGGGATGCTTATCAGAGCAGATAGCAGGCAGATTTAGCAGAGAAGGATGAAACTAAAAGCAGGATAGGTGTTTACGGTCATGTTCCCACTGATAAATGTAATAAAATACATGAGGGTGCTTCCTCTGGTTCTCTTTGAAGTGGTATTGTCACCATTAAAAAAAAAAAAAAAAAAAAAAAAAAAAAATCACATTTCAACAGCAACTGGTCTGAGTGTATGTAGTGATAAAGATGCTAATCCTGCTTTCAAAACTTTTTCTGCTGTTATGATTTGGAGTTTGTTTTTTGTTTTTTTTGAATTAAGAGGTTTGAAGCCTAGCGCTCACAGCTGTGAGGGTAGATCAGGACACAGGACAGTTGGAACTGTGTCTCATGTTCCCCATTACCTCCTTTCATATGATTCATATGAATCATATGCCTGCTAGCAATGATTCATATGAATCATTCTCTGCCTGCTAGCAATGATTCATATGAATCATTGCCGGTTCTATCGAACGAAAATGGCGCACCAAGAGCCGCATAACGCGCTCTATGTAGCGTCCACCTTTGGCACCACCATGCATTGCGTTAGGGGAACGTTATGCGACGTCCCACTGTGTAAGAGCCCTAAAGGGTTTTTTTTTTATTCCCTTAGTTGAAGAAACGACCATTTTTCCTTATATACCGTAGATGCCCAAGTTTATCCAGATCGCTTAGCAACCAGTCTCAAACTGAAATTCACAGCTAAACCCCTGATATTTTCAGGGCTGTGGAGTCGGAGCAATTTTGGGTACCCGGTTTTGGAGTCAGTGATTTCATAAAATGAGGAGTCGGATGATTTGTGTACAAAATCCACAGCCCTAGGAAGTATTAGACTAAGGAATTGGAGTCGAGGAGTCAGAGCCATTTTGGGTTCCCGGAGTCGGAGTCAGTGGTTTCATAAACTGAGGAGTCAGAGTTGGAAGATTTTTGTACCGACTCCACAACCCTGGATATTTTGCCGCAACTCTATTTAGCAATTCTCGTTCAGGCAGTGATTTTCACTCCCTGCGAATTGGAGATGCAATCGCGGAAAAAAAAATTTCCACAATTTTCTGTATGAAAGACTGCTTTTCACACTTATTTTCTGCTATTTCTGTGCTCTCCACTAGGCTGCTACATCAGTGCTGTGTCTGATCCTGTGACTGAACCTCCAATGTCTACAGCATTATATTATGCTGATATTAAAGGCTCGATAGCTCAGCACTCATAGCTCATACACCCTCCAAATTTTGGGGGTGGGTAGGTTGGTGGAATAAATGGAACAGGGGTGACAGCGCTGGGACTAGGGGACCGAGAAGGCTCTATAGGATCCAGAGCCTTCTCTCTCCAAAGGAGAGTATCTGATTTTTTTTTTTTTTTATTTATTTTTTATCACTTCAATATCACTGACCACTGCAGGTATTCCTACAACTTACATTAAACATAATAAATGCATACAAAAAAAAAGTGTACTTATTTCGCTGAAATGTTTCACAACAGACACTGTCACTCCTTACAGCAAATGTTCCGATTGTTAAAGTGTACGGTAACTGTCGGGCACAAAATCAATTCTTTATTTTTATCTGGTAAACAAGTAAGAGGGATGCTAACCAGGCAATCCAAAAGTTGAAAATCGCTCTTAGTTTTCTTATCCATAAAACATATCCCAGTTTTCGTGCCTCTTACTTGGTACATCTGCTGCCCAAAGTTGTCTTTTTTGCTTCTTTACTTCTTTAGTCTTAACTAATGCAGCCTGATTGGCTGAAGCCTCTTTTCCCCTCCCACACCTCTGTTCCTTTCAGATTGGCCAATATTTCTCATTCTGAGACAATGCACTTTCTATTGCAGAGCTGGATGGGAGTGCCTGAAGACTGGGACTAGGGCGGGCAATGCATACACAATCAGGCAGAAGAGAGCAAGGGAGGAAATGACGACAGGACTGCCTTCAAAATAGTCAGTTAAAGAGACTAACAAAATGTTCAGTCTTATTTCTCCTATCCTACAAGTTCCTATACCTGTTCTAATGTGCTCTGGCTTACTGCAGCTTTTTCTAATTGCGCTGTCTCTGTAATATATCTAATCTTTTTTTTGTCAAGCTTTGTCGACCCAGAGAGGAAGGAGCTGCCTCTGTTGTGATAGGCACAAAAATATGCACGCCCCCTCCAGGCTCACTCCTGTGTGCTTTGTTTATTTCTTACTCACAGACAGGTCCCAGACAGGTCCCTGCTCTCAGTCTCAGCGCGTTTGTGAGGCTGTGGGAGTAGGGAACTGCCTGTCACATGCTGACAATTTGTTACCCAGACACAAGTGCTGAGCCCAGACTCCTGGCTCAGAAGAAACAGCTGTGTTTATAAAGGAGTCAGAGGATTCTTGTCACGCTTCAGTGGCACAGAGCCGCAGAGGCAGAAGGTAAAACCTTTTCTAAACTTGCACATAACATCCAAAGGCTGCATTCACTGTGTAATAATAAAAACTTGTCATGCAAACATAAGGCAGTATACATCCTGTTTCTTTTCAGTATACTTCCTATTTCAGCGGCCATCTTTACTGTTTACAAGACAGTTTTAAAACTTAAATTATCGCCAATATTGCAGCAGAGAGGGGCGAAAATGTCACAGAGGGGGCTAGGAGATGTCCCCAAACAGACTGATACGTTTATTTACATAACATTTCTTCAATACAGATTCTCTTTAAAGAGACTCCATAACAAAAATTGCATCCTGTTCTTTATCATCCTACAAGTTCCAAAAGCTATTCTAATGTGTTCTGGCTTACTGCAGCACGTTCTACTATCACCATCTCTGTAATAAATCAACTTATCTCTCTCTTGTCAGACTTGTCAGGCCTGTGTCTGGAAGGCTGCCAAGTTCTTCAGTGTTGTGGTTCTGTGATGCATCTCCCTCATCCAGGCCCCTCTATGCACATTGCCTGTGTATTATTTAGATTAGAGCAGCTTCTCTCTTCTCTCTTATCTTTTACAAGCTGGATAAATCCTCCTCTGAGCTGGCTGGGCTTTCACATAGTGAGGAATTACATACAGGCAGAGCTGTCTGCACTCTGCAGGAAGAAACAGCCTGACACTTCAGTGGAAGATAGCTGCAGGGGGGAAGAAACACACAAATGATCTCTTGAGATTCAAAAGGAAGGCTGTATACAGCCTGCTTGTGTATGGATGTATTTTCTATGTGTGGACATACTGTACATCAATCTACTTCCTGTTTTGGTGGCCATTTTGTTTGTTTATAAACAAACTTTTTAAAACTGTTTTTAACCACTTTTAATGCGGCGAGGAGCGGCAAAATTGTGACAGAGGGTAGTAGGAGATGTCCCCTAACGCACTGGTATGTTTACTTTTGTGCGATTTTAACAATACAGATTCTCTTTAAGATGAAGAATCCTAAGAAGGATTTTCTCTTTTTTTTACTATAGAAAAACAACTAAAATCAAAACGTGGACCGTGCAATACATATGTTATGTAAGTAGAGCAAGTATTTATCTACTTATAGATGTGTTTTTTTCTGAGATAGTATTGGTGACAGCTCCACTAAGTATCATCACTACTATATAAGCAGAAAAAGTAGATACTCACATGTCCGATTCCATGGTAAACACAGCTCGGAGAGAGCTGTGGTGGTTGAGTCTAGTATAGATTGGGCATTAACCACCCTGGCGTTCTGATTAAATCGCCAGGGTGGCTGCGGGAGGGTTTTTTTTAAATAAAAAAAAAACTATTTCATGCAGCCAACTGAAAGTTGGCTGCATGAAAGCCCACTAGAGGGCGCTCCGGAGGCGATCTTCCGATCGCCTCCGGCGCCCAGAATAAACAAGGAAGGCCGCAATGAGCGGCCTTCCTTGTTTTGCTTATATCGTCGCCATAGCGACGAGCGGAGTGACGTCATCGACGTCAGCCGACGTCCTGACGTCAGCCGCCTCCGATCCAGCCCTTAGCGCTGGCCGGAACTTTTTGTTCCGGCTACGCTGGGCTCAGGCGGCTGGGGGGACCCTCTTTCGCCGCTGCTCGCGGCGAATCGCCGCAGAGCGGCGGCGATCAGGCAGCACACGCGGCTGGCAAAGTGCCGGCTGCGTGTGCTGCTTTTTATTTCATTAAAATCGGCCCAGCAGGGCCTGAGCGGCAGCCGCTGGCGGTGTTGGACGAGCTGAGCTCGTCCAGACCGCTCAGCTGGTTAAAGAGAACCCGAGGTGGGATTTAATTATGTTACTGGGGCACAGAGGCTGGTTGTGCACACTAAGACCAGCCTCCGTTGCCCCATGGTGTGCCTCCATGTCCCCCCTGCGCGCCGCTATACCCCCGCAGTGCTAGCGACACGCAGAGTGTCGCCAGCACAATGTTTACCTAAGCGCTGACTTTCAGCGCCGCTCCCCCGCATCGGCGCTACCCGCCCGTGTCCCTTCCCTCCCGCTGATAGGGAAGTGACGCGGGCGGGTAGCGCCGATGCGGAGGAAGCGTAGGAGCGGCGCTGGCTGACAGCGCATAGGTAAACATTGTGCTGGTGACACGCTGCGTGTCGCCAGCACTGCGGGGGGTATAGCGGCGCGCAGGGGGGACATGGAGGGCAAAGGAGGCTGGTCTTAGTGTGCACAACCAGCCTCTGTGCCCCAGTAACATAATTAAATCCCACCTCGGGTTCTCTTTAAAAAAAACAACGTAAAACGCTAGTGTTTTGCACTTTGAGCGATCGCAATTGAAATACATTGCAATTGCTCAAGAAAACGCAAAAAAAATGCTGCATGTAGCGCATTTTGCATTCAGCGCTAAACGAGAATTGCCAGCGATCACGGCAGTGACATCACTGACAAGGTTTACAATGCACTAGCGATTGCCAGCGATTAGTGGTAAACACCCGCTAATCGCCCGAAAGGCGATCCCTTCCACACTTGAAACCGCCATTGCGGTGTGATTCTTCTGCAACAGTACCACACATTATCTCTGCAGTGCAATCATGCATACTTTACAATGAAAGTCTGCCTCATGTCCATGTAAACCGCGCACAATGCACAGCAGCTCTTGCATCACCGCGTAATCACGGCGATAACCCCACAGGACTATCAGTGCTTCTGCGAATGGATGCAGCATTTTTGTGTGACGTGGCAGAACGTATCAAGAAAATCATCCTTAGGATTCTCCATCTTAACTGTGTCTATCTTGAAGCCAATCCTGATGTCATTACCTCCCTTACTCTTTGCCTGATTGTGTATGCATTGCCCACCCTCACCCCAGTCTTCAGGCACTCCCACCCAGCTCTGGAATAGAAAGTGCATTGTCTCAGCAGTAGAAATATTGGCCATCCAGAGATGGTGGTGGGGGGGGAGGGAAAGAGGCTTCAGCCAATCAGGCTGCATTAGTTAAGTCTGAAGGGAAATAAAAACAACAACCCAGCATGCCTTGCAATTTCCTTTGTGCAGCAGATGTACTAAATAAGAGCCGAGGAATCTGGGGAAAGTTGTTTTATGGATAAGAAAACTAAGAGTGATTTTTAACTTTTGGATTGCCTGGTTATCATCCTTATTACTAGATTAAAAAAAATATATATTTTTTATTTTATACCCGACAGTTACACTTTAAAAAGAAATAAATATGGCATCCTACATTGCCACTACAAGGAGATGGATAAGGTTACTGCCACCAACTTTATTGTCATTGTAATATTTTCTCAATGGACAAAACAATTAAGCAGATGGCCTGTTTGGACACAACCAACTCCACGTTTGCTGTAGATTGATAAAAGGAGAAAGGAAAAAAAAAGCCAGAAAACTAACATTCAACAAAAGAGATAAAGAAGGAATCCTCAATCTTCACCCTACAGCAGATTTTTTTGGTAATTTTAAGTTTAACAAATGTTTTGACAGCTAGGTGGCCTAACAGATTTTCCAGTCCAGTGTACACTCTGTGGCTCTTGAAGCGAGTACATTTGAATTCGGCGCTGGTAGACTTGAGACTTGGGCGCAGGATCCAGCTGTTATATGGCTGATCCTGCTTCTGCACAAGTCCGGGCTGAATTAATTACTATTCCCCCTCCAAGCCGCCATGGATAGTGGGGGAATGAAATAATTCGGCTTCCAGCAGTTGCGGAAGCCGAATTATTATGATTTTTAAGCAACCTCAGCTCCGTCTTCTGACGGCGCCGACGTTACTGAGCGCCGCTATAGACTGAATCCCTTTTTAGTCTATGGCGGCGCTGGCTGCGCCCAAATCTAGCAGCGCTGAAAAGCACTGCTCTGCTTGAAGCAGTGGAGGGTAGGAGTTTCTGTTGTAACTAGGAATAGTCAATGAGATGCTACTTCCAAGCTTGGAAATGTACCAAATGCATCATCAGTTTCTGAAGGTGATTGGTCCTTTTTAAGATGCATTAATTTGCATCAAACTTTCATCAAACTCAGAATTACTATCATTTCATGGACCATCTCTATAGCTGTAACTAGTGGCAGCTCTGACTTTCTGCAGCCCCCTTTATTTCTATAATGCAATTGCAAACACAGTAAAATGGCTTCCTCCCATCCAGTTGCATTCAAATCATAGTGCAGCGACATTCCTGCATTGCAAGCGATGCTGCAGGGTAACACAGGGGTGCCGATAAAGTAGCACCCCATATGAGGCAGAACAGGCACAGTTTCCCCGTCTGACTTGGATGCAAGGTAACACTACGTATTCCGCACTAGTGGAATTACATTATTTTCACTGGAGTTCCTCTTTAAAGACCACTGGATCTCTATCTCACGAGATTAGTCCAGCTCGTTTTAGACACAAGAAATTTCAAATGCTCGTACACGTGCTTGACTATCAGGCGTGTAATAAAGTTGCTCACATTCCCCAACCCGCAAACAATGCGCCCGGCGGATAAATTCACCCAGGTACCAAAAATTGCTCTGACTCCTTAACCTAATATTTACCAGGGCTGTGGAGATGGTACAAAAATCATCAGCCTCAGTTTATGAAACCACTGACTCCAGGTACCCAAAAATTGCTCCGACTCCTCAACCCTTGTTGTCAGCTGACTCGCATCAGCCCAGTACATCGATTTCACCCAACGGGAACACGTTCACGATGCCTGACATCCATCAAAGGTGTGTACACACCTTAAAGCTAAATACTCCAGTGTTCTCCCCAGGATCAATCAGCCGGGCGGAGCGCCCGGGTAAATTTAATTACCGCCCGCCTGGTGTGATTGCATGCCCCACAGTCACCGTGCCCAAGTAGAATAAATTATTGTCCAGCTGACGTTGCGTGCCTGTCATTTGTGCCTACACGCAGCGCTGCATCTTGCAAGTCAGCAGCAGTTGCGAGCATAGGCATCGAGGGGAGGAAGGAGGAGGGGGCGGGGGATCGGATCTGCGCGCTTTTGAAAGTTTGCTGCCTGCTGGGCTGGGACTCCTCGGAGAAACCACGTGGGTGGCCAGGCTCTGTGCAACACTCACCAGGCTCCGTTACAGCGGCCCCGCCCACAGACCTCTAAGCAGCGTGCAGAGTGTGTTTCCTGCCTGAGCCTGACCCACTGTTAGATCGCACAGTATACAGTGGTCGGGACTCGGCAGGAGAGATGAATGAGATTGTGGGTGGTCTGTGGATGCAAGAGTCAAAGCCCCTCCCTGACAGAAAAGGTAACTTGTGCACATGCACCATCGCCAATCCTCCTTTCCACCCCTTACACAGACACTCACTTTCTTGCTGTCTCTCTACCTTTCTCTCTTTCTCACTGTCCCTTTCACACTCTTTTTTTGCTGTCTCTCACGCAGTCTCTCTCTCACGCTGTCTCTCTCTTCTCTCTCTCTCGCTGGGTCTCTCTCTCGCTCTCTCACACTAGGTCTCTCTCACACGCTGTGTCACTGTCTCTCTCTCACGCGGTCTCTCTCTCTCACGCTGTCTCTCTTCCTCTTTCACGCTGTCTCTCTCTTTCAGCTGTCTCTTTCTCACTCTCTCTCCCGCGGTCTCTCTCTTTCACGCTGTCTCTCTCTTTCACGCCTTCTCACAGTGTCTCTTTTTCGCTGTCTCTCCCTCTCTCTTTCGCGCTCTCTCTGTCCCTCCCTTTCTTGCTGTCTCTCTCTTTCACGCTGTCTCTCTGTCCCTCTCTTTCTTGCTGTCTCTCCCTCTCTCACGCTGTCTCTCTCTCTCTCTCTCTCTCTTTCACGCTGTCTCTCTCTCTCTCTTTCACGCTGTCTCTCTCTCTCTTTCACGCTGTCTCTCTTTCACACTGTCTCTCTTTCACGCTGTCTCTCCCGCTCTCTCTTTCACGCTCTTTTTCTCGCTGTCTCTCCCTCTCTTTCAAGCTGTCTCTCTTTCACACGGTCCCTCTCTCTCGCTGTCTCTATCCCTCTCTCGCGGTCTCCCTCTTTCTCGCTGTCTCCCTCTCTCTTTCACACTGTCTCTCTCTCTCCCTCTCTTTCTTGTTGTCTCTCTCTCCTTCTCTCCCTTTTGCTGTGTCTCTTCCCCCCCCCCCCCCCCCCCTCTTTCACTTTCTCTCTTTTCACCTTATCTCCCCCCTAGCGCTTTCTCTTTCTCTCTCTCACTCTTCATCCACTTATCTCCATCTCCCTCCCCACCTCTCTCTCTCTCTCTCTCTCCTCTTTTTCTCCTCCCCATTTTTCTTCCCACAATTGTTCTCCCCAGGATCAATCAGCCGGGCAGAGCGCCCGGGTAAATTTAATTATCGCCCGCCTGGTGTGATTGCATGCCCCGCTGTCACTGTGCCCAAGTAGAATAAAGTATTGCCCGGCTGACGTTGCGTCCCTGTCACCGCAAGCCGCATCAGGATGCACTGCTTCTCTGTGCATGAGATCTCGCGCTGCCCAGCGAGCTCGTGCTTTGATTGGCTCAGCGCATTAGAGGCGTGACCATTAGCGCTGGCCGCCGACTGCAGAGCCATGTGTCTGTGAGCTGTACAGAGACGTGTATGGAGACAGAGGTATTGGCAGTGTTCACTGATGGCTGAAGGAATCAAATTCTATATGCAGGCTGTGAATTATTAAAATATATATATATATATATATATATATATATATATATATATATATATATATATATATATATATATATATATATATATATATATATTTTAATAATTCAAAGCCTGCATATAGAATTTGATTCCTTCAGCCATCAGTGAACTGTGCGCATACCTCTGTCTCCATACACATCTCTGTACTGCTCACAGACACATGGCTCTGCAGTCGGCGGCCAGCGCTAACGCACACGATGCCCCCATAATATGTGGCCCCTGCACACTATCTGCAATACCCCACGACCAATGCAACTGGAAACTAAATAGTAAAAGTGGACAGAAATAGAGAGATGAGCGTACGCTAGGCTGCGGTAGTGCAGCATAGCGTGCTCTGGTAACTTGCGCACGCCACCAAATTTCCCCATGCCTACCCACCCGGCTACTTTTTCATGCCACCCGGCTGGAAAAAAATTCTGGGGAGAACACTGTACTCCCCACCCGACAGCGCGGTCTACATCCCCATTACGACAAGTGTTCCATGATCCATCTTCCGGCTGGTGAACAGGAAGTCAAGCGGTCGAGGTATTTTGCATGGAGTAGTCGGGATCTTAAAGATGCGATTAGCCGTGACGGTCATTATCACTGCGTGATGCCAAACGACGTTCGCTTGATCCTGCACCTGTATGCACATCGCAAGATCGCACAAATAATCGCTCAAAGTATTGCCGTTATCGGGAAAATTGTCAGGAAAATCGTGTCGTAGTTACGGGTCTTAAGAAAACTTATGTCCCAGCCAGGGCTGTGGAGTCAGTACAAAAATCATCTGACTCCAAATCAGATTTCTCAGTTTATGAATCTGACTGACTTCGACTCCGACTCCAGGCGCCCAAAATGGCTCAGACTCCTCGACTCCAACTCAGTTTAATTTTTACAAAGGCTATGGATTTGGTACAAAAAAAAAACAAAAAAAAAAACATCCAACTAGGGTTGCAACGGTATGAAATTCCACGGTATGATAACCATCAAAAAAAATATCACGGTATGACGGTATACGGTACTACACAATTATTTGGACCCGGGGCCCGCCCCCTTACGGTAATGTGCCCCCACCCACCCAGTAATAATTGGCTGCAGCATAGGTAGCCAGGCATAGGTGTAGCCAGTGGTAGGTGGACGCAGCACAGGTAGCCAGGCATAGGTGTAGCCAGTGGTAGGTGCTCACAGCACAGGTAGCCAGTGGTAGGTGGCGGAAGCACAGGTA
Source organism: Hyperolius riggenbachi (assembly GCF_040937935.1). NCBI lineage: Eukaryota > Metazoa > Chordata > Amphibia > Anura > Hyperoliidae > Hyperolius > Hyperolius riggenbachi. Next base: position 413,961,255 of record NC_090649.1, on the reverse strand, counting down.
GCCAGGGATAGGTGTAGCCAGTGGTAGGTGGCGGCAGCACAGGTAGCCAGGGATAGGTGTAGCCAGTGGTAGGTGGCCGCAGCACAGGTAGCCAGGGATAGGTGTAGCCAGTGGTAAGTGGCGGCACCACAGGTAGCCAGGGATAGGTGTAGCCAGTGGTAAGTGGCGGCAGCACAGGTAGCCAGGGATAGGTGTAGCCAGTGGTAGGTGGCACAGCACATGTAGCCAGTGGTAGGTGGCGGCAGCACAGGCAGCCAGGGATAGGTATAGCACGTGGTAGGTGGCGGCAGCACAGGTAGCCAGGGATAGGTGTAGCCAGTGGTAGGTGGCGGCAGCACAGGTAGCCAGGAAGAGGTGTAGCCAGTGGTAGGTGGCGGCAGCACAGGTAGCCAGGGAGAGGTGTAGCCAGTGGTAGGTGGCGGCAGCACAGGTAGCCAGGGAGAGGTGTAGCCAGTGGTAGGTGGCCGCAGCACAGGTAGCCAGGGATAGGTGTAGCCTGTGGTAGGTGGCGGCAGCACAGGTAGTCAGGGATAGGTGTAGCCAGTGGTAGGTGGCGGCAGCACAAGTAGCTAGGGATAGGTGTAGCCAGTGGTAGGTGGCGGCAGCACAGGTAGCCAGGGATAGGTGTAGCCAGTGGTAGGTGGCCGCAGCACAGGTAGCCAGGGATAGGTGTAGCCAGTGGTAAGTGGCGCCAGCACAGGTAGCCAGGGATAGGTGTAGCCAGTGGTAGGTGGCGCAGCACATGTAGCCAGTGGTAGGTGGCGGCAGCACAGGTAGCCAGGGATAGGTATAGCACGTGGTAGGTGGCGGCAGCACAGGTAGCCAGGGATAGGTGTAGCCAGTGGTAGGTGGCGGCAGCACAGGTAGCCAGGGAGAGGTGTAGCCAGTGGTAGGTGGCGGCAGCACAGGTAGCCAGGGAGAGGTGTAGCCAGTGGTAGGTGGCGGCAGCACAGGTAGCCAGGGATAGGTGTAGCCAGTGGTAGGTGGCTGCAGCACAGGTAGCCAGGGATAGGTGTAGCCAGTGGTAGGTGGCGGCAGCACAGGTAGCCAGGGATAGGTGTAGCCAGTGGTAGGTGGCGGCAGCAAAAGTAGCCAGGGATAGGTGTAGCCAGTGGTAGGTGGCGGCAGCACAGGTAGCCAGGGATAGGTGTAGCCAGTGGTAGGTGGCGGCAGCACAGGAAGCCAGGGATAGGTGTGGCCAGTGGTAGGTGGCGGCAGCACAGGTAGCCAGGGATAGGTGTAGCCAGTGGTAGGTGGCGCCAGCACAGGTAGCCAGGATAGGTGTAGCCAGTGGTAGGTGGCGCCAGCACAGGTAGCCAGGGATAGGTGTAGCCAGTGGTAGGTGGCGCAGCACATGTAGCCAGTGGTAGGTGGCGGCAGCACAGGTAGCCAGGGATAGGTATAGCACGTGGTAGGTGGCGGCAGCACAGGTAGCCAGGGATAGGTGTAGCCAGTGGTAGGTGGCGGCAGCACAGGTAGCCAGGGAGAGGTGTGGCCAGTGGTAGGTGGCGGCAGCACAGGTAGCCAGGGAGAGGTGTAGCCAGTGGTAGGTGGCGGCAGCACAGGTAGCCAGGGAGAGGTGTAGCCAGTGGTAGGTGGCGGCAGCACAGGTAGCCAGGGATAGGTGTAGCAAGTGGTAGGTGGCGGCAGCACAGGTAGCCAGGGAGAGGTGTAGCCAGTGGTAGGTGGCGGCAGCACAGGTAGCCAGGGATAGGTGTAGCCAGTGGTAGGTGGCGGCAGCACAGGTAGCCAGCGATAGGTGTAGCCAGTGGTAGGTGGCGGCAGCACAGGTAGCGAGGGAGAGGTGTAGCCAGTGGTAGGTGGCGGCAGCACAGGTAGCCAGGGATAGGTGTAGCCAGTGGTAGGTGGCCGCAGCACAGGTAGCCAGGGATAGGTGTAGCCAGTGGTAGGTGGCCGCAGCACAGGTAGCCAGGGATAGGTGTAGCCAGTGGTAGGTGGCCGCAGCACAGGTAGCCAGGGATAGGTGTAGCCAGTGGTAGGTGGCGGCAGCACAGGTAGCGAAGGATAGGTGTAGCCAGTGGTAGGTGGCGGCAGCACAGGTAGCGAAGGATAGGTGTAGCCAGTGGTAGGTGGCGGCAGCACAGGTAGCGAAGGATAGGTGTAGCCAGTGGTAGGTGGCGGCAGCACAGGTAGCGAAGGATAGGTGTAGCCAGTGGTAGGTGGCGGCAGCACAGGTAGCCAGGGATAGGTGTAGCCACTGGTAGGTGGCGGCAGCACAGGTAGCCAGGCATAGGTGTAGCCAGTGGTAGGTGGCGGCAGCATAGGTAGCCAGGGATAGGTGTAGCCAGTGGTAGGTGGCGCAGCATAGGTAGCCAGGGATAGGTGTAGCCAGTGGTAGGTGGCACAGCACAGGTAGCCAGGGATAGGTTTAGCACGTGGTAGGTGGCGGCAGCACAGGTAGCCAGGGATAGGTGTAGCCAGTGGTAGGTGGCCGCAGCACAGGTAGCCAGGGATAGGTGTAGCCAGTGGTAGGTGGCCAAAGCACAGGTAGCAAGGGATAGGTGTAACCAGTGGTAGGTGGCGGCAGCACAGGTAGCCAGGGATAGGTGTAGCCAGGGATAGGTGTAGCCAGTGGTAGGTGCTCACAGCACAGGTAGCCAGTGGTAGGTGGACGCAGCACAGGTAGCCAGGGATAGGTGTAGCCAGTGGTAGGTGGCGGCAGCATAGGTAGCCAGGGAGAAGTGCAGCCAGTGGTAGGTGGCGGCAGCATAGGTAGTCAGGGATAGGTGTAGCCAGTGGTAGGTGGCGACAGCATAGGTAGCCAGGGATAGGTGTAGCCAGTGGTAGGTGGCACAGCACAGGTAGCCAGGGATAGGTTTAGCACGTGGTAGGTGGCGGCAGCACAGGTAGCCAGGGATAGGTGTAGCCAGTGGTAGGTGGCCGCAGCACAGGTAGCCAGGGATAGGTGTAGCCAGTGGTAGGTGGCCAAAGCACAGGTAGCAAGGGATAGGTGTAACCAGTGGTAGGTGGCGGCAGCACAGGTAGCCAGGGATAGGTGTAGCCAGGGATAGGTGTAGCCAGTGGTAGGTGCTCACAGCACAGGTAGCCAGTGGTAGGTGGACGCAGCACAGGTAGCCAGGGATAGGTGTAGCCAGTGGTAGGTGGCCGCAGCACAGGTAGCCAGGGATAGGTGTAGCCAGTGGTAGGTGGCCAAAGCACAGGTAGCAAGGGATAGGTGTAACCAGTGGTAGGTGGCGGCAGCACAGGTAGCCAGGGATAGGTGTAGCCAGGGATAGGTGTAGCCAGTGGTAGGTGCTCACAGCACAGGTAGCCAGTGGTAGGTGGCGGCAGCATAGGTAGCCAGGGAGAAGTGCAGCCAGTGGTAGGTGGCGGCAGCATAGGTAGTCAGGGATAGGTGTAGCCAGTGGTAGGTGGCGACAGCATAGGTAGCCAGGGATAGGTGTAGCCAGTGGTAGGTGGCGGCAGCATAGGTAGCCAGGGAGAGGTGTAGCCAGTGGTAGGTGGCGGCAGCATAGGTAGCCAGTGAGAGGTGTAGCCAGTGGTAGGTGGCGGCAGCATAGGTAGCCAGGGAGAGGTGTAGCCAGTGGTAGGTGGCGGAAGCATAGGTAGCCAGGGAGAGGTGTAGCCAGTGGTAGGTGGCGCAGCATAGGTAGCCAGGGATAGGTGTAGCCAGTGGTAGGTGGCGCAGCATAGGTAGCCAGGGATAGGTGTAGCCAATGGTAGGTAGCGCAGCATAGGTAGCCAGGGATAGGTGTAGCCAGTGGTAGGTGGCGGCAGCACAGGTAGCCAGTGGTAGGTGGCGGCAGCACAGGTAGCCAGGGATAGGTGTAGCCAGTGGTAGGTGGCACAGCATAGGTAGCCAGGGATAGGTGTAGCCAGTGGTAGGTTGCGCAGCATAGGTAGCCAGGGATAGGTGTAGCCAGTGGTAGGTGGCGCAGCATAGGTAGCCAGGGATAGGTGTAGCCAGTGGTAGGTGGCGCAGCATAGGTAGCCAGGGATAGGTGTAGCCAGTGGTAGGTGGCGCAGCATAGGTAGCCAGGGATAGGTGTAGCCAGTGGTAGGTGGCGCAGCATAGGTAGCCAGGGATAGGTGTAGCCAGTGGTAGGTGGCGCAGCACAGGTAGCCAGGGATAGGTGTAGCTAATGGTAGGTGGTGGCAGCATAGGTAGCCAGAGAGAGATGTAGCTAGTGGTAGGTGCCGCAGCATAGGTAGCCAGGGAGAGGTGTAGCCAGTGGTAGGTGGCGGAAGCATAGGTAGCCAGGGAGAGGTGTAGCCAGTGGTAGGTGGTGGCAGCATAGGTAGCCAGGGATAGGTGTAGCAAGTGGCGCAGCATAGGTAGCCAGGGAGAGGTGTAGCCAGTGGTAGGTGGTGGCAGCATAGGTAGCCAGGGATAGGTGTAGCCAGTGGTAGGTGGCGCAGCATAGGTAGCCAGGGATAGGTGTAGCCAGTGGTAGGTGGCGCAGCATAGGTAGCCAGGGATAGGTGTAGCCAGTGGTAGGTGGTGCAGCATAGGTAGCCAGGGATAGGTGTAGCCAGTGGTAGGTGGTGCAGCATAGGTAGCCAGGGATAGGTGTAGCCAGTGGTAGGTGGCACAGCACAGGTAGCCAGGGAGAGGTGTAGCCAGTGGTGGGTGGTGGCAGCATAGGTAGCCAGAGATAGGTGTAGCCAGTGGTAGGTAGTGGCAGCATAGGTAGCCAGGGATAGGTGTAGCCAGTGGTAGGTGGCGCAGCATAGGTAGCCAGGGATAGGTGTAGCCAGTGGTAGGTGGCGCAGCATAGGTAGCCAGGGATAGGTGTAGCCAGTGGTAGGTGGTGGCAGCATAGGTAGCCAGGGATAGGTGTAGCCAGTGGTAGGTGGTGGCAGCATAGGTAGCCAGGGATAGGTGTAGCCAGTGGTAGGTGGCACAGCACAGGTAGCCAGGGAGAGGTGTAGCCAGTGGTAGGTGGTGGCAGCATAGGTAGCCAGGGATAGGTGTAGCCAGTGGTAGGTGGCACAGCACATGTAGCCAGGGAGAGGTGTAGCCAGTGGTAGGTGGTGGCAGCATAGGTAGCCAGGGATAGGTGTAGCCAGATGTAGGTGGCGCAGCACATGTAGCCAGTGGTAGGTGGCGGCAGCACAGGTAGCCAGGGATAGGTATAGCACGTGGTAGGTGGAGGCAGCACAGGTAGCCAGGGATAGGTGTAGCCAGTGGAAGGTGGCGGCAGCACAGGTAGCCAGGGATAGGTGTAGCCAGTGGTAGGTGGCGGCAGCACAGGTAGCCAGGGAGAGGTGTAGCCAGCGGTAGGTGGCGGCAGCACAGGTAGCCAGGGAGAGGTGTAGCCAGTGGTAGGTGGCGGCAGCACAGGTAGCCAGGGATAGGTGTCGCCAGTGGTAGGTGGCAGCAGCACAGGTAGCCAGGGATAGGTGTAGCCAGTGGTAGGTGGCGGCAGCACAGGTAGCCAGCGATAGGTGTAGCCAGTGGTAGGTGGCGGCAGCACAGGTAGCCAGGGATAGGTGTAGCCAGTGGTAGGTGGCGGCAGCACAGGTAGCCAGGGATAGGTGTAGCCAGTGGTAGGTGGCCGCAGCACAGGTAGCCAGGGATAGGTGTAGCCAGTGGCAGGTGGCCGCAGCACAGGTAGCCAGGGATAGGTGTAGCCAGTGGTAGGTGGCGGCAGCACAGGTAGCGAAGGATAGGTGTAGCCAGTGGTAGGTGGCGGCAGCACAGGTAGCGAAGGATAGGTGTAGCCAGTGGTAGGTGGCGGCAGCACAGGTAGCGAAGGATAGGTGTAGCCAGTGGTAGGTGGCGGCAGCACAGGTAGCGAAGGATAGGTGTAGCCAGTGGTAGGTGGCGCGAGCACAGGTAGCCAGGGATAGGTGTAGCCAGTGGTAGGTGGCGGCAGCACAAGTAGCCAGGCATAGGTGTAGCCAGTGGTAGGTGGCGGCAGCATAGGTAGCCAGGGATAGGTGTAGCCAGTGGTAGGTGGTACAGCATAGGTAGCCAGGGATAGGTGTAGCCAGTGGTAGGTGGCGCAGCATAGGTAGCAAGGGATAGGTGTAGCCAGTGGTAGGTGGCGCAGCACAGATAGCCAGGGATAGGTGTAGCCAGTGGTAGGTGGCGCAGCATAGGTAGCCAGGGATAGGTGTAGCCAGTGGTAGGTGGCGCAGCACAGGTAGCCAGTGGTAGGTGGCGGCAGCACAGGTAGCCAGGGATAGGTGTAGCCAGTGGTAGGTGGTGCAGCATAGGTAGCCAGGGATAGGTGTAGCCAGTGGTAGGTGGTGCAGCATAGGTAGCCAGGGATAGGTGTAGCCAGTGGTAGGTGGCACAGCACAGGTAGCCAGGGAGAGGTGTAGCCAGTGGTAGGTGGTGGCAGCATAGGTAGCCAGGGATAGGTGTAGCCAGTGGTAGGTGGTCGCAGCATAGGTAGCCAGGGATAGGTGTAGCCAGTGGTAGGTGGCGCAGCATAGGTAGCCAGGGATAGGTGTAGCCAGTGGTAGGTGGCGCAGCATAGGTAGCCAGGGATAGGTGTAGCCAGTGGTAGGTGGTGGCATCATAGGTAGCCAGGGATAGGTGTAGCCAGTGGTAGGTGGTGGCAGCATAGGTAGCCAGGGATAGGTGTAGCCAGTGGTAGGTGGCACAGCACAGGTAGCCAGGGAGAGGTGTAGCCAGTGGTAGGTGGTGGCAGCATAGGTAGCCAGGGATAGGTGTAGCCAGTGGTAGGTGGCACAGCACATGTAGCCAGGGAGAGGTGAAGCCAGTGGTAGGTGGTGGCAGCATAGGTAGCCAGGGATAGGTGTAGCCAGTGGTAGGTGGCGCAGCACATGTAGCCAGTGGTAGGTGGCGGCAGCACAGGTAGCCAGGGATAGGTATAGCACGTGGTAGGTGGAGGCAGCACAGGTAGCCAGGGAGAGGTGTAGCCAGTGGTAGGTGGCGGCAGCACAGGTAGCCAGGGAGAGGTGTAGCCAGTGGTAGGTGGCGGCAGCACAGGTAGCCAGGGAGAGGTGTAGCCAGTGGTAGGTGGCGGCAGCACAGGTAGCCAGGGAGAGGTGTAGCCAGTGGTAGGTGGCGGCAGCACAGGTAGCCAGGGATAGGTGTAGCCAGTGGTAGGTGGCGGCAGCACAGGTAGCCAGGGAGAGGTGTAGCCAGTGGTAGGTAGCGGCAGCACAGGTAGCCAGGGATAGGTGTAGCCAGTGGTAGGTGGCGGCAGCACAGGTAGCCAGCGATAGGTGTAGCCAGTGGTAGGTGGCCACAGCACAGGTAGCCAGGGATAGGTGTAGCCAGTGGTAGGTGGCGGCAGCACAGGTAGCGAAGGATAGGTGTAGCCAGTGGTAGGTGGCGGCAGCACAGGTAGCGAAGGATAGGTGTAGCCAGTGGTAGGTGGCGGGAGCACAGGTAGCCAGGGATAGGTGTAGCCAGTGGTAGGTGGCGGCAGCACAGGTAGCCAGGCATAGGTGTAGCCAGTGGTAGGTGGCGGCAGCATAGGTAGCCAGGGATAGGTGTAGCCAGTGGTAGGTGGTACAGCATAGGTAGCCAGGGATAGGTGTAGCCAGTGGTAGGTGGTGGCATCATAGGTAGCCAGGGATAGGTGTAGCCAGTGGTAGGTGGTGGCAGCATAGGTAGCCAGGGATAGGTGTAGCCAGTGGTAGGTGGCACAGCACAGGTAGCCAGGGAGAGGTGTAGCCAGTGGTAGGTGGTGGCAGCATAGGTAGCCAGGGATAGGTGTAGCCAGTGGTAGGTGGCACAGCACATGTAGCCAGGGAGAGGTGAAGCCAGTGGTAGGTGGTGGCAGCATAGGTAGCCAGGGATAGGTGTAGCCAGTGGTAGGTGGCGCAGCACATGTAGCCAGTGGTAGGTGGCGGCAGCACAGGTAGCCAGGGATAGGTATAGCACGTGGTAGGTGGAGGCAGCACAGGTAGCCAGGGAGAGGTGTAGCCAGTGGTAGGTGGCGGCAGCACAGGTAGCCAGGGAGAGGTGTAGCCAGTGGTAGGTGGCGGCAGCACAGGTAGCCAGGGAGAGGTGTAGCCAGTGGTAGGTGGCGGCAGCACAGGTAGCCAGGGAGAGGTGTAGCCAGTGGTAGGTGGCGGCAGCACAGGTAGCCAGGGATAGGTGTAGCCAGTGGTAGGTGGCGGCAGCACAGGTAGCCAGGGAGAGGTGTAGCCAGTGGTAGGTGGTCGCAGCATAGGTAGCCAGGGATAGGTGTAGCCAGTGGTAGGTGGCGCAGCATAGGTAGCCAGGGATAGGTGTAGCCAGTGGTAGGTGGCGCAGCATAGGTAGCCAGGGATAGGTGTAGCCAGTGGTAGGTGGTGGCATCATAGGTAGCCAGGGATAGGTGTAGCCAGTGGTAGGTGGTGGCAGCATAGGTAGCCAGGGATAGGTGTAGCCAGTGGTAGGTGGCACAGCACAGGTAGCCAGGGAGAGGTGTAGCCAGTGGTAGGTGGTGGCAGCATAGGTAGCCAGGGATAGGTGTAGCCAGTGGTAGGTGGCACAGCACATGTAGCCAGGGAGAGGTGAAGCCAGTGGTAGGTGGTGGCAGCATAGGTAGCCAGGGATAGGTGTAGCCAGTGGTAGGTGGCGCAGCACATGTAGCCAGTGGTAGGTGGCGGCAGCACAGGTAGCCAGGGATAGGTATAGCACGTGGTAGGTGGAGGCAGCACAGGTAGCCAGGGAGAGGTGTAGCCAGTGGTAGGTGGCGGCAGCACAGGTAGCCAGGGAGAGGTGTAGCCAGTGGTAGGTGGCGGCAGCACAGGTAGCCAGGGAGAGGTGTAGCCAGTGGTAGGTGGCGGCAGCACAGGTAGCCAGGGAGAGGTGTAGCCAGTGGTAGGTGGCGGCAGCACAGGTAGCCAGGGATAGGTGTAGCCAGTGGTAGGTGGCGGCAGCACAGGTAGCCAGGGATAGGTGTAGCCAGTGGTAGGTGGCGGCAGCACAGGTAGCCAGGGAGAGGTGTAGCCAGTGGTAGGTAGCGGCAGCACAGGTAGCCAGGGATAGGTGTAGCCAGTGGTAGGTGGCGGCAGCACAGGTAGCCAGCGATAGGTGTAGCCAGTGGTAGGTGGCCACAGCACAGGTAGCCAGGGATAGGTGTAGCCAGTGGTAGGTGGCGGCAGCACAGGTAGCGAAGGATAGGTGTAGCCAGTGGTAGGTGGCGGCAGCACAGGTAGCGAAGGATAGGTGTAGCCAGTGGTAGGTGGCGGGAGCACAGGTAGCCAGGGATAGGTGTAGCCAGTGGTAGGTGGCGGCAGCACAGGTAGCCAGGCATAGGTGTAGCCAGTGGTAGGTGGCGGCAGCATAGGTAGCCAGGGATAGGTGTAGCCAGTGGTAGGTGGTACAGCATAGGTAGCCAGGGATAGGTGTAGCCAGTGGTAGGTGGCGCAGCATAGGTAGCAAGGGATAGATGTAGCCAGTGGTAGGTGGCGCAGCACAGATAGCCAGGGATAGGTGTAGCCAGTGGTAGGTGGCGCAGCATAGGTAGCCAGGGATAGGTGTAGCCAGTGGTAGGTGGCGCAGCACAGGTAGCCAGTGGTAGGTGGCGGCAGCACAGGTAGCCAGGGATAGGTATAGCACGTGGTAGGTGGCGGCAGCACACGTAGCCAGGGATAGGTGTAGCCAGTGGTAGGTGGCGGCAGCACAGGTAGCCAGGGATAGGTGTAGCCAGTGGTAGGTGGCCGCAGCACAGGTAGCCAGGGATAGGTGTAGCCAGTGGTAGGTGGCTAAAGCACAGGTAGCCAGGGATAGGTATAACCAGTGGTAGGTGGCGGCAGCACAGGTAGCCAGGGATAGGTGTAGCCAGTGGTAGGTGCTCACAGCACAGGTAGCCAGTGGTAGGTGGACGCAGCACAGGTAGCCAGGGATAGGTGTAGCCAGTGGTAGGTGGCGGCAGCATAGGTAGCCAGGGAGAAGTGTAGCCAGTGGTAGGTGGCGGCAGCATAGGTAGTCAGGGATAGGTGTAGCCAGTGGTAGGTGGCGACAGCACAGGTAGCCAGGGATAGGTGTAGCCAGTGGTAGGTGGCACAGCATAGGTAGCCAGGGATAGGTGTAGCCAGTGGTAGGTTGCGCAGCATAGGTAGCCAGGGATAGGTGTAGCCAGTGGTAGGTGGCGCAGCATAGGTAGCCAGGGATAGGTGTAGCCAGTGGTAGGTGGCGCAGCATAGGTAGCCAGGGATAGGTGTAGCCAGTGGTAGGTGGCGCAGCACAGGTAGCCAGGGATAGGTGTAGCCAGTGGTAGGTGGCGCAGCACAGGTAGCCAGGGATAGGTGTAGCCAGTGGTAGGTGGCGCAGCACAGGTAGCCAGGGAGAGGTGTAGCCAGTGGTAGGTGGTGGCAGCATAGGTAGCCAGGGATAGGTGTAGCAAGTGGTAGGTGGCGCAGCATAGGTAGCCAGGGAGAGGTGTAGCCAGTGGTAGGTGGTGGCAGCATAGGTAGCCAGGGATAGGTGTAGCCAGTGGTAGGTGGCGCAGCATAGGTAGCCAGGGATAGGTGTAGCTAGTGGTAGGTGGCGCAGCATAGGTAGCCAGGGATAGGTGTAGCCAGTGGTAGGTGGTGCAGCATAGGTAGCCAGGGATAGGTGTAGCCAGTGGTAGGTGGCACAGCACAGGTAGCCAGGGAGAGGTGTAGCCAGTGGTAGGTGGTGGCAGCATAGGTAGCCAGGGATAGGTGTAGCCAGTGGTAGGTGGTGGCAGCATAGGTAGCCAGGGATAGGTGTAGCCAGTGGTAGGTGGCGCAGCATAGGTAGCCAGGGATAGGTGTAGCCAGTGGTAGGTGGTGGGAGCATAGGTAGCCAGGGATAGGTGTAGCCAGTGGTAGGTGGTGGCAGCATAGGTAGCCAGGGATAGGTGTAGCCAGTGGTAGGTGGCACAGCACAGGTAGCCAGGGAGAGGTGTAGCCAGTGGTAGGTGGTGGCAGCATAGGTAGCCAGGGATAGGTGTAGCCAGTGGTAGGTGGCACAGCACAGGTAGCCAGGGAGAGGTGTAGCCAGTGGTAGGTGGTGGCAGCATAGGTAGCCAGGGATAGGTGAAGCCAGTGGTAGGTGGCGCAGCATAGGTAGCCAGGGATAGGTGTAGCCAGTGGTAGGTGGTGCAGCATAGGTAGCCAGGGATAGGTGTAGCTAGAATTAGGTGGCCGCAGCACAGAGAGCCGGAGGGAGGGAGAGGGGACAAATACTCACTTGTCGGCATAATCTCCTAGTAATAGTACCCAGGGGGCGCTGTTTCAGGGAAATGTGATGCAAGAACCGGAAGAACAATGAAGCCCAGTACAGCGTGGAGGACGGACCTGGTGAGTAATTTATCCCTACCGCTATTCGTGCGCCGCTGCTACATCGCCCTGCCCCCTAAAATCCGGTAAACCGAGATTGTGCATGGTATGATTACCATACACAAACCGCGGTATATTGTCATACCAGTATACAGCGGCAACCCTGCATTCAACTCCTCAGGTTATTGAAACCACAGGCTTCGACTCCAGGTACCCAAAATTGCTCTGACTCCACAGTCCTGGTCACAGCTGGATATAGTAAAACCCCCGTAAACCAACTGATTAATACAAAAATAAAAATTTTACTATATCATAAATCAAGAACAGTTTGAGACTACACAGACAATTGAAAGCACAGTGATTAGGTAGTAGTGAAAAATGATTAGGCAAGGTTTTAAAATGAGTGATTAAGTAACACTAAATACGATCATAATGATAAGATTCAAAAGTACAAAAGCTGCCAACACTTCAAGGACACCCTCACTGGACTGCTGAATCCAAACATAGCCGGCACTGTACAACACTGTTTTGACTGCCTAACCATCAGTAAATTCCAGAGAGTCGGTTTTCATTTCCAACCTGAATTTATGCTTTTGGTATTGGAAACTTTGTTCAATACTGTAATACATAAAACTAGAAAAGTAGTGAAACACTGCACACGTACTTGCCCCATGAGAAATATGTAAGTGCCCATTGCAATCCTTGATGCAATGCTGTAATTGGATAAGTTAGCTCTAAGCAGTCTTAAAGCGGTATTGTCACCATAAAAATAAATAAAAATCACATTTCAACAGCAACAGCGATCATGAACGCATTTGCGAAAAATAAAATGCCGACCTGGCGAGGTCGGCATCTGGAAAGGAGGGGACCCTGGGAAAACGGAGCTGCGGAGAGGGACACATAGGCTGCCAGGGGCTGGGCGAAGCCCCAAGTAAGAAGATTTTTACTTTGGGTGGGGGGGGGGGGGGGGTTGCACCTTCCCTTTAATAATTTACAAAAGTCAAACAAAACAAAACAAACAAACAAACAAACAAACCAAAAAAAGAAGAAAGAAACCCGGCCTGCTCCTCTGAACTATTTTTTTAACTGTGTGATTATAGGTGACTAGAGTAAGTAGATCAGCATGACAGCCAGTCAATACAGAAATGCTGACCACAAGAATTACCAACAATCAATAAATATGAAAATACAGAAGAAAAAAAACAAATATCAAATCAATCTAAAAAACAACTGGTCATCATGTTTTATCAAATGCTAACAGGAGTACATAACAAGAACGCTTAAAAATCTTGATGCAAGCATTTTGAATATGACAGCAAACAACAACTGAAGTAAAATGGGTAGGATTTTCTGCAGCAATAGCAAAGGAAAGGAAACCACCCAGATGCACTAGCTGACCAATGAATCGATTGCTTATCTATAGTTGCATGCATGGCATTGGAGAATAACTTTTCTTTGTTGAATATTTAAAAGGCCAATTACAGAACATTTGGTGTTTGTCACAGCTTTACTATACATTGCCAGCTACTGTAACAAAGTACATGAGAGTCCAGGAGGGTATTGAGGCCTGGGAACACACTTTATAGACTTGCATGCTTTTTTCAGGCATGCACTACTGCAAAAATATGCATGCTATACTGTAAGGTGTGCTCCCAGCCTTTGGGTATCAGCAATCCAAGCCCCCCCCCCCCCCTCCCCCCATGCTCTGGTCTCTGCACTGGTGCAGAGGTTAAGACGACATCAGAGAAGTCATTCCTTCACTTCCAGTAAGAGACAGTCAATGAGATGCAAATCATTTCAACTTAGATTCAAATGTCATACTAACTATATGCAGCTTGAATTCAGACCAATCAAAATTGAGAAGTGTATGGCACGGGTAGGGAACCTTGCCTCTCCAGCTGTTAAAGAACTACAAGTCCCACAATGCATTGCAGGAGTCTGACAGCAACAGTCATTGTTAATAAAGGCAAATGCATGCTGGGATTTGTAGTTTTACCACAGGTGGAGAGGCAAGGGTACCTACCGCTGGTTTATGGCGTCCGGTGTGACGAGACCAACATGAAACTCCAGTGGCAAGAAAGAAGAAGAAAAGAAAGAGGAGGGGGAAAACCAGGAGGGCCAAAATGGTGTATTTTCAAAGGGGAATTTGATCTAGCAACAAATGCTACCTACAAACACGGGATGCTTTTCGGCAACTGTTTTGAGCATGTGGGGAAATCCATCTTTACTCGGACTTGGGTCGTACTCCCATAGAAAAGGTCCACTGGATATTGGCTCCAGGGATACCTCTGAGAGAGGAAAGCTAGACTTTACAGGGTGGGAGGAGGCACCCCAGTGTGAGTGTCAAAAGACAAATGATAGTAAAGGGGCCCATACACTGAGCCAATTTTCTGGCCGACCGATCGATCCAGATCGATCGATCGAAAATCGGTTGGCCAATCGACCGATCGATGGCCGATTTCGATGGATTTCTGTCGAACTGGCAGGATGGAAAATTTAGGTCGATCTGATGAGATTGCTTATCATTTTGCATTGGCCTTAATGGAAATCTGATGGCAAAAAAATGCCATCAGATCGAATTTCAATAGATTTCAAACTGAAATCTATTGGAATTCTTTCCTGGTAAAAAATGTTCTAAAAACGCATCAGATAGATCATCAGATGCATTTCTTATCTATCTGCTGCCAATCTGACGAGCGTAAGGGCACCTTAATAGTAAAGTAACAGTCTTACCTCAATATGGAGGTTTAAGAATACATTTATTGGACACCAAAACAAAACATGTTTCTCTGGATTCACCCACTTTGTTCTCTGCAGTTCGGGATTCAGATTACTCTGAAGAAGCAGGAAAAGCGAGAACGTGTAATTTGTTTTGGTGTCCAAAAAATGTATTCTTAAACCTTGCTACAGAGGTAAAATGTTCCTTACTATCATTTGTCTTTTGACACTCACACTGGGTCGCCTTCTCCCATCCTGTATATAAAATTGACAAGACATCTTGATTGGTGCATTTTAACCATTTTAAGGACAAGCAGGCGTCTTTAAATGTCCTACTGGAGCCTCTTAACGGCTCCAGGAAGTTTTTCTAAGTTAAACAGCGCTGCCGCCACTGCTGTGCGCCCGCGACTCTTACCCGGAGATCAGTAAAACAATAAACACAACATAGAAAAAAATACACCTTTATTTCCAAATAATGTATTGTCGCCACACTTTGTACTAGGGACATAATTAAAATCTTGAGATAACAAGGACAAATAGGCAGAAAAAAATGTGTGGGGTTTATGTACAGTAGCAGTGTTTATATTAAAACTATAGGGGATGAAATTGGAGAAATAGTGTATTTTTTCCATAACATGCATAGAAAATAAAGTAAATTACTGAAAACAAATATCAACCCCAAAAAACCTACTTGGTGGTGAAAAAAAACAAGATATAGATCATCTCATTGTGATAAATGGCGATGAAGCTATTGGCAAATAAAAGGGATGAGCACTGAAAGGCCAAAATTACTCTTGTCCGTTAGAGTAAAAACCCCTTTGGGATGAAGTGGTTAAAAGTTGCTTAAAATTTACATAAAATTTCAATAATTATATCCATGATGTTGTCTTTATATCTGTTGTAACCTTCTTGATAACAAGGAGCCATCAGAGCTTGCTCACAGCCATTATGATAAGAAGCAGCCAGCACAGGCTATATAAAAAGTTATGGTAAATGAAGCCCATGTGTTTGGCACCGAAAACGCATTTCCACAACGCAACTAAAGTATAGCCAGTAAGAAGTTTCAACTTTGCAAATGCACACCATCAAGATCAGTCATTTTCACACACTGGACAGTTGGGGTGATCAATGAGACGTAAATAATACCTTCTCACATGTCATGTAAAGGTTATGCAGCTTGAACTTGGACCAATAAAAATTGACAGAAAGTTATTCTGATTGATCCATTAGAAATTACCGTATATCTCACGGATCATCCCTATTGCACATTCATAGTACAAAGCCAAATGTAATTCAAGTATGCAGCATGAACAATCAAGTATGCAAGCCATATACAATCCCTAGTCAGACAATATTAGTGACAGGATTACTAGCCACCAGTCAAGAACAGCTTTTCTTCAGAAAGACAAACTGCAGCCATGAGCCTGATGTGTAGGATGAAGCTGTGCTTGCTGTCCATGGCAACCAGTCATACTTCTTGGTTTCATTTCTAAATCGGAGCTGAAAGATTATAGTTACAAGCAGGAAAACATTCAGAGCAACCAACAGTCATTCTTTCAGGCCACTAAGAAAGGTAATACTGGGCACAGGCTTTTTACTGCTCATGTTCCCCCATGAGACAATGGTCCACAAATTAAAAAAAAAACAAAAACAAAAAAAACTGATGGACAGCACATACTTAGAGCCCATTACATCTGTAAATACAGTCAATGAAGCACTTTTTTTTCAAACAGGTTTACCAACAGTGGATGTGATTCACTAAATAACGGAATTACACTACAAGTTGTTTTCTTTTTGCTCTGGCTGAGGATAATGACAAGTCAATCGGCCAGTAACCATGTGACACACAAAGAAGAATTAACTATAGATGTCAGACTACATTTCCCAGAAACCCTGGATTACAGTAGAAACCACATGTTTACATAAGTAGTTGGAACTTGTAATCCCAGAAAATAGGAAACCCCCATCTCTGCTGAGGGAAACCAACAGACTCTATATGTAAATAGCTGTACAGCTACAGGGGGAAAAAAATCAATCTGACGAAGACTCAAAAGCCGAAAGCTTACTCATTTTTAGGTATATGTTGTCGATTCAAGACTTCTTGCTTTTACTGATGGGATTCCCAAGACAGGCTGCATCTGAATGACCAGCAGCATAGGTGAGCAGAGCTCAATTAATGCAGGATACACAACTTGCACTCAAAATAGATGCACCACAATTAACATAATGGAGGATTTTAGCTTCCAAAACAGTTTGCACGCAGAATGATCTGTACTAGACTCTTCCACTGCGTGGAGGTCATCCTTCATGGAAGAGAACCTAACTTCTAGTTACCAAACAAACACTGTGTGAACCTGGGGGCAGCTGGCCATAAAACGGTTTACACATATTTTTTCGACAACAGGGAAGAATTTTATTTTTCCTGACACCTGATTAGATGTTTCAAATTAACACATTTTATCGCCAACCTAATTAAATTAAGATGAAAAGAGGCCCTAGGCAAGGTAGCAGCTTTGGCACATCCTGATGGTCCTTTAGGCAATCTGAGGTGTGAGACAGAAGCGAGAAAGTGGGACCCCCCAAAATCCACTAGGC
The DNA here is from genome assembly GCF_040937935.1 of Hyperolius riggenbachi. Classification (NCBI taxonomy): domain Eukaryota; kingdom Metazoa; phylum Chordata; class Amphibia; order Anura; family Hyperoliidae; genus Hyperolius; species Hyperolius riggenbachi. The sequence continues at coordinate 413,944,737 of NC_090649.1, read as the reverse complement.
CTCATGCACCTGCCTTGTGGATGAGCCTGCTCTAACTACACTGTTGACACCTTCAGACAAACTGTCAGGTCAGTGTGCCAGGGTGTGCCCTGCAGAAAATTGTTTGGCACTATTGAATCAAACACAAAACAAACTGAGGAATGTCAAGGATCATACACAAGCAGATGCTCAGCACCTGGTACTGCGCCTGCAAGTGAGCAACAGATCAACTATTGGAAAGTCCTGGAAAGCCTCAGGAGGCAGGTGGAGGGCTATGCAGGGGAGCTGCAGGGATGTAGCTTTCGGAGGAAACATGGATGCCCTGCAATAGGGAAGGTGGTGCTGGTGTCACACAGGCCAGGCCTGCAGCTGCTCGGGCCCCGGATCACCCCTGGTGACAGCTTACTTCCATCAGGAGAGTGGAGGCCTCCCCATCCCACCCCGGCCTCTGCCGCCTCCCTCCCTCACTTACTCTCATTCAACACCTCCACCAGGTCAGCGCAGATGTCACACATCGTTCAGGAAGGAGCCGCGTCCTGAGCATGGAGATGGCGCTGCCCGCGGCCCCGTCAGCCGGTGGATGCGGTGCCTGTGCGCCGTCTATGCAGGGGAGGAGAGAGCTCGGCGCTCTGGAGGAGGCCCGATGCAACCACTACACGGCACAACCAACACACTCGGCTCTTCTTCCCCGCAGGGAGCTGTGGCGGCCACACGTAGGGGTCCCTCACTGCCTCCAGCGAGCCATCATCACCAGCACCGCCGCCGCCATTTTGGTTGGGGATGCTCGCTCGCCTCGGCTGTTTCCGGGAACGGCTCGGCAATTCGGCTCTGTGAACTCGACCCGCAGCTCATCTGACGTGTCACATGACCAGAGCTGCCTGGCGGAACGCTGGGAAGGGCGTGTCGTTCCATAGCGTGACCCTGGCAACAGGGAGGGGCATGAGGCAGAGGCGTGGCCTTCATTTTCCAGGAGGACGTTGGGGTGAGATGTGTCTGCGCAGTTGCGCACTATGACGAATAGGCAAGAGCCAAGTAGTATGTGTCGTGTAATTTAGCAACTGCTGACTTCTCCAACTGACTCTGATTTCTCCAACTGAATCTAACTTCTTCAACCCAAGAAGGAAAAAAAAAGAGATAATTGGATTTATCAAAGGCAATAATATAACTTTTGTAATTTATACTGACAGTCTATACCCAGGGCAATATTGTAACTGTCAAAGTGACATGAACGATTGTTCTTCTAACCAACATCGTGTAACTATTGTTAGAAGAAATTCGGTAAATGTCAGTTACTGATGGCCAATCTGATCAATTCGTTCAACGTCCCCCCATATATAGATCTTCAGCCTTTAGGGCTTGTTGACACTAGGGGCATTTTCGTACATTTTTTCAAGTGCAGGCGATTTTGAAAATCAACCCACAAAACGCTTGTGCAATGAATATCTATGAGAAGGTTCATATCAGCGCAATTCGTACACTGTGCGTTGAACAAAGCAATGCCTGTACCATTTTTTAGGCGTTTTTGCTATAATGGAGGGTATAGGAAAAACGCTCACAAAATCGCTTTGTGCAGCGATTGCGTGAGCGTTTTTAAGAATAAATACATTGTTTTTATTCTTTTCCCGGTCAAAGAGTTCACTTCCTGACTTGCGACAGGGAGTGAATTACAAAACCACTCTAAAAAGCGCTTTTACCAGAAACGCAGCGCGCAGTGGAGTGCCAGGAGAGGGAAAACAAAAATAACACACAAAAACGCAAAAGGTTTGCGTTTTCGATTTTAGGTGTGACTGAGGCCTCAGTGTTTTTTCACCTTATGCATCCGAGCAATTTTCACCTCCCCTTCATTCGCCAATAACTTTATCACTACTTATCACAATGAAATGATCTATATCTTGTTTTTTTCACCATCAATTAGGCTTTCTTTGGGTGGTACATTTTGCTAAGAATATTTTTTTTCTAAATGCATTTTAACAGGAATATTAAAGAGAACCCGTAACAAAAAAAAGTTCCCCTGTGGGGTGCTTACCTCGGGAGGGGGAAGCCTCAAGGTCCCAATGAGGCTTCTCACACTCCTGTAGCTGCAGGCAGTCCAGCGCTGGCTCCCCTAAAGAGTCCCGGAATTCTCCCTCGACAAGCGCTGATCAGTGCTGATTTATTTACCTCTCCTGGCTCCAGCGGGGGCGCTGTTGCGGCTCTCCGCATGGAGATAGGCGAAAATAGCTTAGGAGACTTTGCGCCTGCGCAGTAGAGCGGCCCGATGGAGATCGGTTATTTTCGCCTATCTCCGTGCACAGAGCCGATACTGCACCTGCGCTGGAGCCGGGGAATTAAATATTTCTATCCGTTTCGGGAGGATTTTCGCCAAAGCCGTGGGGCCGAGGAGGAAAGGGGAAGCCTCAATAAGATCCGGAGGCTTCCCCCAGCCGAGGTGATTACCCCCCAGGGGAGTTTTTTTCGTTACAGGTTGTGTTTAAGAAAAAAATGGAAAAAAAATTATTATTTCTCATTTTTGGACATTACAGCTTTAAAATAATACATGCTACCATAATTAAAACCCACGTATTTTATTTGTCCTTTTGTCCTGGTTATTATACCTTTTAAGTTATGTCCCTATCACAATGTATGGCGCCAATATTTTATTTGGAATTAAAGGTGCATTTTTTCAGTTTTGCGTCCATCACTATTTACAAGCTTATAATTTTAAAAAAATAATAGTAATATACCCTCTTGACATGCATATTAAAAAAAGTTCAGACCCTTAGGTAACTATGTATGTTTTTGGGCGTTTTTTGATTGAAATAATTTTTTTAATTAAACATTTTATTTGGGTATTTTTGGGAGAATGTGGGAGGTAAAGAGTTAATTTGAAATGTAAGTGTGGGTCTGTTAATTTAAAAAAAAATATATGTAGATGTAGTTTTACTATCAGTCAGTACAGGCTTCCCCTCTGGCTTCTGTAGAAATAGCAGAGCCCGATTGAGTCTGCTCCTCTGCACAGATTGGGACGGCTATTTCCACCAGAGCTCAAAGAGAAGCTTGTACTGTGTCTGCGCAGGAGCACAGATTGTAAATATTGCTGCGCTGCAGCCCCTACTGCACCTGCGCGCACATAGGTGCCTACAATGCCTGATAGTACAGGCGCCTGATGATGGAAATGTGGCTCACTCCCCTCCCTTAGTGCCTCCTTCCCTATGCAGAGAATAAATGAGAAGTTACTAACCCAGCTCTTGGCATTCCACTGACGAGATCTCCCTTCAGTCGGGGGCACCACTAGCTACTTAATACTGAGAGTACCTCTGGCTACAGAATGTCAAGGGACACCTTTGGCTGCTTATGGCAGGCAAGGTAAATAAAGGAGAAGTGACAGCTGGGACAGCCAGGACACTTGCAGTGCAGTTTGGTGGGGGTTTGTAGGTTCAAGGAGGGTGAAGTCTAGGGTGCTAGGACAAAGAGTTTAACTTACCTGAGGCTTCCACCAGCCCCCTGCAGGCGTCCTGTGCCCATGCCGTCACTAAGCGATCCTCCAGTCCCCCCGCAGTGACCCTCTTCTTGACGGCTGACTTGCGAGTTGATGGCCACTACGTGGCCGCACGGGGCATCAATCACACTCCCATTGCCAGGAACGTTCTACACATGCGCAGTAGAGATTTTAGCATACTGCACATGCGCAGAGCACTCCAGTACATGGGAGCACAATCAGGAGGCATGTGAAATTAGGGAACCAAAGGATTGTTTTGTGACAGCGCAGACACAGGGAAGCTACAGGGGGCTGGTAGAAGCCCTGGGTAAGTTAAACTCTTTTTTTTTTATTCAATTTAGGTTCAATTTAAAGAGAACCTGAACTGAAAATAAAAAGTCAAAATAACCAATCACAGGTACACATACTTACCTCCTGTGTAGTTTACTCCTCATTCTCTCTCTCCTCTCCTGCATCCCATTTGTCCACTGTGATCAATGGATTTCTCTGTCCTCCATTTTAAAAATGGCCATTACCCCTAAAAGCTTCCTGGTCAGCACACTGTTAAACTGTAATATCACCCACTTGAGCCTTAGGGAAACATGGACATTACCTTGCACATTCAGTTGTAACTGATAGCTGCTGATATGTAACTGACAGCAACTAGTATATTTCAGTTCTGACAAAATATTGTCAGAACTGGAAGTGATCACTGTATGAAGAAAATGGTGAGCCTCTGAGAGGGACTGACGGTGAGGTTAGTTTGTAATATTCATTTGCAGCTATGTCATGTGTTTATTTTAAATAATGTTTCTCACTTCAGGTTTCCTTTAAGGTTGAAGTAGTGGTGGACTGATCTCCTGAGAGGTTTGTAGGTGGAGTGGTGGTGGACTGGCCTGCTGAGAAGATCAGCATTTGAGTGGTGGTGGATAGAGCTCCTGAGAAGGTTTTTTTGGAGGGGTAAAATATTTGGCTTCTATGAAAACTATCATTGGAGTAGTGGATTGGGGTCTTTAGAAGATTTCTCGTGGTATGGTGGAGGACTGAGCTTCTGAGAAAAACATAATTAGATTGATGGTAGACTGGGCTTCTGAGAAGGAGATCAATGTATTAGTGGCTTATTGGACCCCCAAGATTTTTTGGTGTAGGAGTGGTGTATTGGACTCCTAAAAAGATTATCCTTAGAGTGATGGGTGATTGGACTCCTTCAATTATTATTGCTGGAGTGGTGGTGGGTTAGGCGCCTGAGAAGATTACTGTTGGAGTGATGATGGGTTGGTCTGTTGAGAACAATATTGCTGGAATGGTGGTGGGTTGGATTGTTGAGATTACTGCTGGAGTGGTGGGGGATAGACATTGATGAACACTTTCGGTGGAGGCATGGTGTTGGACCTCTAAGAGGATTATCATTGGAGGGTTGATGGTGCAGGCTCTTCAAAACATTATCAGGGAAGTGGTGGTCGGTTGGGCTCCTGAAGAGATTATCTGTAGAGAAGGTGGTGAATTGGGCTTCAAACAATGATGCCAATATTAAATCAGTGACATATATCAATTTGGATTGAACAACAACAACAACAACAAATAACATTTGTAAAGCGCTTTTCTCCCATGGGACTCAAAGCGCATAAGCATGGCTCCGACCATCGTGGTACAGAGGAAGAATTTTATAAATCTGGAAATGCCAGGCTAAACAGGTGGCTTTTCAGTCTGGATTTGAATAGCTCCAGGGATGGTGCTGTCTTTACTGGATGTGGTAGGGAGTTCCAAAGAGTAGGGGCAGCATGACAGAAGGCTCTGTCTCCAGATTTTTTGAGGTGCACTCTGGGAGTGACCAAGTTTATAGAACTTGCTGATCTGAGGTTGTGAGAGGTGTGGTGCAGCTTCAGCAAGTCCTTCATGTATCCAGGGCCCAGATTGTGCAGGGATTTGAATGTCAGCAGTCCAATCTTGAAGAGTATTCTCCATTCTACTGGTAGCCAGTGCAGTGAGCGAAGGATCGGTGTAATGTGACAGTGGCGAGGCTGGTTTGTTAGCAATCTGGCAGCAGCATTCTGCACTAATTGCAGGTGACGCAGGTCCTTTTTGGGGAGGCCAGCATAAAGGGCATTGCAGTAGTCCAGCCGTGATGTGATGAAGGCGTGGACTAGGGTTTGAAGATCCTCTGGGGGAATCAGATGTTTAATCTTTGCAATGTTCTTCAGATGAAAGAAGGAAGATTTAACTACAGATGAATGCTCTTTAAGGCTACTTGCACACCAAGACGTTGCGTTAGGTGCTACGTTAAGGTCGCATAGCGTGCACCTAATGCAACGCATGGTGGTGCGGGAGAGGACGGTAGAGTGAGCCGCGTTAGGCGGCTCTATCCGTATAAGGTCTCCCAGAGTGGCGCTGATTGGCCGGCGGGACCACATGGTCCCGCCGGGCAATCAGCGGCCGCCAGTGCAGTGAATATTAAGTAGCCATGTGCGCGGCTACTGTAGCAGCATCTCCCCGCCTCCTCTCACCCCCCACTGCGCATGTGCAAACAGTCTAACGCGGCTATAGCTGCTCTAGCGCCGTAGCATGCTGCACTTTCGGCAGAACGTGCAGCGTTACATGTAACGCAACGTGGGCTGTGTGAACAGCCCACTTGTGTTACATTGCTGCGCGTTGGGGGAGCGTTACAGGCGCACTAACGTGCGCCTGTAACGTCTTAGTGTGTAAGCAGCCTAATGGCCCATACTCACGAGGGACTGTCGCCCGTGAGTATGGGCCGTTGCACGCGCGCGCACCCCGAACTGTCGCCCGTCGCTCATGTCGCCATGCGATTGTAAGTTTCAATCGCATGGCGACAGTCGCCGCCGCACCTCCACCGCAACTGTCGCTAGTCCGCGTGAGTACGCGGACTAGCGACAGCAACCTCCATTAAAGTATATGGAGCTTCCGGCGGAGGGAGGAGGAACGTCGGCGACAGCTTCCGCCTCGCCGCTGGTCCCTCTTCCGCGTGTGTACGCGGAGGGACCTGGCAAGGAGCTGTCGCCGGCCTGTCGCCCACACGCTCACGTGTGCTGGCGACAGGCAACATTTGCAGCCCGTGAGTACGGGCCATTAAGGAACAATGGTGGACAGGATAGGGAAAAGTTAGTTTTAACAGGTAATGGTAGGTTAGGTATAAGGGGTAGGTCAGCTTTAGACATTTGAATGTGAAGTGGTTAGATTTAGGGTAACTATGAAGGGGCACATGGTGAAACCATCAACAGCTTTGCAAAGCCATGAGATTAAAAAAAGTTCATTTCGCAGAATCCAGTGGCCAAATCTAACCACTGTTGGATGGATTTCCATATTGAACGCTATTGTTACAAAATTGGACTGGTGACCAGGGAATGACAACAGTTTGCAGCAAATACTGAGACAAGAAATATTTTGCAATAATGTTTATTGCAAAGAACTCTACAATATGCATGCAAGGATATACAATAAAAATGCAGAGAGCACATCAAACCCCAGTGAACCTACCTAACTAAATATACACACATAAAATACATACACATGTATACATATAAAACCAGCACAATACAGAAGAAAGCAGGCAAGGTCAAGGCAAAATGCAAGGTTTGGCAACAAGAGAGCAAGGTTCAAATACAGATCAGGAATGTCCAGAAATTTAGGTCAAACAGTACAAAGTTCTGGTGCTGCTGAGTTCTTGCAGGGCTCTTAAAGGATACCAGGGCCGAAATAACCTAGAGAAACATATATTGTGACCTGTCCTGATGCCTACCACTCCCCCCGTTCTCCTCTCTGCCTCCCATACTACCTAAATGCCCCTCCAGCAGCCTCTTCCGGGCCAGTGGAGTTGGGCACTACTGTGCTGGCACTGCCTGGGCTCCGCACGTCCTAAAGCGTACACCCGTGTCCAGGAGTGCTTTGCGCATGCATATGATATTCGCATGACATAGTGACGTGTGGAGTGTTCCTGGGACCCAGCTCTCACCGCTGCAGCTTCCGTTTTCCATGCTTACTGGACACCATCTCGCGACTCAGTTCAAACACCCTCCACCTTGCACCGCCATGATACTGGTTCCATGAATTGTTTCAAGTGGTGGCTACTTTTATAAACCTGGCTATCTGAAAAAGTTATACTACAACAAAAATGTAAATTTTTTGTGGGGAATAGACTAATGGCCTAAAACTTTTTTTTTTTTTTGAACATCAATCACATGATCCCCTTAGATAAGGAGGCTTCTTCACCACTCTCCTTATAGTTGTTTGCAGAAGATAAGGAAAAAAACTATACCAATAGTAAAGTGCAAATAACCTTTGATTATCCTGATGCCTATTGTAGAGAAAAAGACAGAATATGCCAGTGGAAAAAAAGAAAAGATAAGTGAGATAAGAGAAAAGAAAAAGGAACAACACAGATCCACCCTGTACTTCTGCACAATGTCTTCCAGATCAAGTTAAAAGCTAAGTACACACACTTGATCAGGAAACAATTGCTCAGGTGCAAATTGGGGACCGATGCTGTGCAGACATGCATTCTGTTGCAATGGCGGGGGCGGAGGGACGATGATCGGCACACGACGGAGCAGATTCCTGTGGGTGGGGGTAGATAAAATAACATTGCAATCAGTCCTGCTCGGATGTTGGGGGTGGTTAAGGATCAGGCACAACAGATCCTTAAAATGAATGGGAAGCAATATTAAGAAAAAATAAACCAGATACTTACCTCTGGAAAGGGAAGGCTCTGAGCCCTATATAGCCTTCCTGCTACTCTCACGGATCCCTCATTCCAGCGCTGGCTCCCCAAATTGGTCAAATACTGCTTTCCACCACTGAAAGAGGGTTTGGAAGTCTTCGGGAGCCCAAGTGCGCACAAAGATGGGCGGCTCTGTACTGCGCCTGCACAAGTGTGATCTCTCGCACACTCAAGCAGGCACAGTACAGTGCCAACTGTCTTCTGGAGCACTCGGCTCCCGAAGACTACCAAAGCTTCCAGTGGAGCCAGCTCTGCAAAGAGGGGACCGTGAGAGGAGCAGGAAGGCTCTATATCTATAGGACCCAGAGCCTTCCCTTTCCTTAGGTATCTGGTTCATTTTTTTTTTCAAAGCTTCCCATTGACTTTAAAGGGAACCTGAATTGAGTAAAATTATTTAATATAAATACATGATGTAGCTGCAAATGAATATTACATACTTACCTCACTGTCAGTTCCTCTCAGAAGCTCACCATTTTCTTCTTACAGTGATACCTTCCAGTTCTGACAAGATTTTGTCAGAACTGAAATATACCAGTTTCTGTCAGTTATATATCAGCAGCTGTCAGTTACAACTGAATGTGCAAGTTAATGTCCATGTTTCCCTATGGCTCAAGTGGGTGATATTACAGGTTAACAGTGTGCTTACCAGGAAGCTGTTATGGGGTAATGGCCATTTTCAAAATAGAGGATGGAGAATTCCATTGATCACAGTGGACAAACAGGACGCGGGAGAGGAGAAAGAGATTGAGTAGTAGACTACACAGGAGGTAAGTATGACTTGTGTGTATGGTTATTTAGACTTTTTATTTTCAGTTCAGGTTCTCTTTAAAGAGAACCCGAGGCGGGGTTCTTACATCGCAATCCACATACAGAGGCTGGGTCTGTCTATAGAGCCCAGCCTCTGTTGCTAGTTTCAAAGCCCCCCTTGAGCGCTGTGAGACCTCATAAAACACAGCCGCGTTGGCGACACGCAGCGTGTCACAGCCGGCTGTGTTTATCTCACTAATGCCAGTCTCGCTGCTCCCCCGCCTCCTGAATCGCTCCGGTCCCCGCCCACGTCCCGTCCCTCCCAGCTGATTGGAGAGAAGGGACGCGGGCGGGGACTGGAGCGATTCAGGAGGCAGGGGAGCAGCCGAGACTGACATTCGTGAGGTAAACACAGCCGCATAGCACGGCTGTGTTTTATGGGGTCTGACGGCGCGCAGGGGGGTCTTTGGAGGAAACTAACTAGCAACAGAGGCTGGGCTCTATAGACAGACCCAGCCTCTGTATGGGGATTGCGATGTAAGAATCCCGCCTTGGGTTCTCTTTAACAACGCCCAAGCAGGATTGATGTGGTAGCCTCTGTACACATTCAGTTGTTGGCTGAAACTGTCAGTATTGCCCATTTCAGCTAGTAGAATATCACTACAATTACCAATATTCTACTGCTGGATTCCGATAGTTAAATATTGGTCATTTTTACCAATATTTTACTATGGCGAAACCAAACCCTACTCTCACACCCTCTACCGATGTCCAACCCCAACCCCTCCGGAGGTGCCTAACCCTAGGACCCCCCATGATCCAGGATGAATGCAGCTGGTCCTCGACCCCAGAGAGTTCTAGTTCTAACCAGACTTTTCATTATTCCACTCAAAAAATCTGTCAAAGTGTACCGTTTGCAGAAACACATAAGGATGGTAACTGCTAAGCCTTCCAGTTTCTTACTTATTGCTAACGTTTTGTATGTGATTTTGGATCTCTTACCAGGGCCGGCCCGCTCATGAGGCGGGGTGAAACATTTGCCTCAGGCGGCACATCTGGGGGGGCGGCACCCGCCTGTCCGTGGGTGGGAGGCCGCCCGCTGAGCTGGAGCAGTAGCGGGCAGAAAGGGGGTATTGGGCCTAGCGGTGGGGAAGGGGGTCGGACCCGATCTGCGCTCCCCTCCAGCTGTAAATAGTTAAGTACCAGTGTAGAGGCAACGGGCGGGGATCACTCACCTCTTCCGCGGTCCAGCGAGCGCCTCACTGACGTCACTTCCTGCAACACCACCCACTGTATGGAAGGCGTTGAAGGAAGTGACGTCAGTGGAGCGCACTTTGGAACGCGGAAAAGGTGAGTGATCCCCGCCCGTTGCCTCTTAATTTATACGCTGGTACTTAACTATTTACAGCTGGAGGGAAGCGCAGATCGAGGGACCCAGGCGAGGGACGACCCCCCTCCCCACCGCTAGGCCCAATACCCCCTTCCTGCCCGCTACCCCTCCAGCTCATTGCCCCCCCCACCCACCGGGGGCGGCGATTTTTTAAAATTTTGCCTCCGGCGGCAAAAAGTCTAGGGCAGGCCCTGTCTCTTACAATTCAATGTGAAAGTCTGAAATAATTTATCGCAGGCCTTGAGCAAAGCACTTGAGAGTTTAATGGGGATTTTTTTTCATTATGTACAAATATTTTTATCTATATAGTACCAACATCTTCTGTAGTGCTGTACACAGTACAAAAGAGACAGTAGTGGGGAACATAGATACATGAGCAATTCAACAACTATACAACCACGACATCCAGCAACACAAGTAAAAAATACATACAATTGATGTGTAGTTTAAAAACATCACCAATACTGGTACTGTGCTTGTTTATTTGATAAAATACACATAAACAGGACACGCTGTCCTTACGAGCTTACAAACTAGAGAGGGTATTGGGGTGGAGACACTATAGGAGGAGACATTTAAAGATTTCCAGGCTTGGAGCAAAACGTACGGCCTGTGGGAAAGAGCTCCAAAGAAGAGGTGACACTGGTGAGAAGTCCAGCTGGACGACAAGGGGGTCTTGCTGGAGGAAGGTTCCGGAAGGGATTGTATCTGGAGATTACTGAAGAGCTTTGTGAATCAACCGCATTGGCAGCAATGGAGGGATTGGCAGAGATGGGCGGCATCAGAGAAGAGGGGGGGAGAGGCGGATGAGATGAGCAGCAGAGTTCAGTAGGGACTGGAGAGGTGTCAGTGTTTTTTGGTAGGTTGGGGAGTATGGTGTTACAGTAATCAAGACGCAGTGTTGGTTTGGGTCACCAGTGATATTGATTACTAAATACTTTGGGGAGCTTTGCTATCTGAATCTGCATCTCTAATATAGTATTTTGTTTTATCATTAATTTTAAAACTAGATTGATTCCCAAAATATTTAAGAATGCCGGGGCTACCATTAGGCACCAGGGGGCGTGGTGCACCGGGTGACTGACAGCGAAGGGGTGTCACAAAGGCCTCCTATAGAGGACATGAGCAGAAGGAGAAGCAGTGCAAGAAGGAGGGGCAGCAGGGACAGTGGTGGGGACTCTGGGGAGAGGGGCCAGAACCCCCCCCCCCCACACACACACACCTCCTCCCTCACCTGGGTCCTCTACTTCCTCTCTCTCCCCCTCTATGCGGGCGGCAAGCAGGTGCAGCGGGCAGAGAAATACTCACCTGACTTCTGCATTCCAAGCGCTGGAGCGCAGTTAACCGTCACCACAGGTCTCTACGTTTAATGCTGCCCACTATGGCGACGGTGACGCTGCGCTCCAGCGCTTGGAATGCAGAAGTCAGGTGAGTAATTCTCTGCCCGCCATGCCTGCTTGCTGCCCGCATAGAGGAAGAGAGAGTAGAAAGCTGAGGCAAGTGGGGTTCTGGCCCCCCTCCCCACTGCTGTCCCCGCTGTCGCTCCTTCTTGAACTGCTTCCCCCTCCTGTGGCAACTATACTAGCTACACTGGGGGCAACTATACTACCTACACTGAGGGCAACTATACTACCTACACTGAGGGCAACTATACTAGCTATACTGTGGCAACTACTGTATATTACCTACACTGGGGGCTGCTATACAAGCTACACTGGGGGCAACTAAACTAGCTATACTGTGGCAACTACTGTATACTACCTACACTGGGGGCAACTACACTACCTACACTGAGGGCAACTATACTAGCTATACTGTGGCAACTACTGTATACTACCTACATTGGGAGCAACTATACTAGCTATACTGGAGCAACTATACTACCTACACTGGGGGCAACTATACTACCTACACTGGGGGCAACTTTACTATCTATACTGGGGAAACTATACTAGTTATACTGGGGGCAACTATACTAGTTACACTGCTGGAAATTATACTAGCTATACTGGGGCAACTATACTACCTACACCGGGGCAACTATACTAGTTACACTGGGAGCTACTATACTACCTACACTGGGGGCAACTATACTAGCTATACTGGGGCAGCTATACTACCTACACTGGGGGCAACTATACTATCTGTACTGGGGCAACTATACTAGATACACTGGGGGCAACTATACTAGACACACTGGGGGCAACTATACTACCTACACTGAGGGCAAGTATACTACCTACACTGGGGGCAACTATACTAGCTATACTGGGGCAACTATACTACCGACACTGGGTCAACTATACTACCTACACTGGGGGCAACTATACTACCTACACTGGGGGCAACTATACTAGCTATACTGGGGCAACTATACTACCTACACTGGGTCAACTATACTAGTTACACTGGGGGAAACTATACTAGCTATACTGGGGCAACTATACTACCTACACTGGGGCAACTATACTACCTACACTGAAGGCAACTATACTAGCTATACTGGGGCATCTATACTACCTATACTGGGGGAAACTATACTAGCTATACTGGTGCAACTATACTACCTACACTGGGGGGAACTATACTACCTATACTGGGGGCAACTATACTAGCTATACTGGGGCAACTATACTACCGACACTGGGTCAACTATACTACCTACACTGGGGACAACTATACTACCTACACTGGGGGCAACTATACTAGCTATACTGGGGCAACTATACTACCTACACTGGGTCAACTATACTAGTTACACTGGGGGAAACTATACTAGCTATACTGGGGCAACTATACTACCTACACTGGGGCAACTATACTACCTACACTGAAGGCAACTATACTAGCTATACTGGGGCATCTATACTACCTATACTGGGGGAAACTATACTAGCTATACTGGTGCAACTATACTACCTACACTGGGGGGAACTATACTACCTATACTGGGGGCAACTATACTAGCTATACTGGGGCAACTATACTACCTACACTGAGGGCAAGTATACTACCTACACTGGGGGCAACTATACTAGCTATACTGGGGCAACTATACTACCGACACTGGGTCAACTATACTACCTACACTGGGTGCAACTATACTACCTACACTGGGGGCAACTATACTACCTACACTGGGGGCAACTATACTAGCTATACTGGGGCAACTATACTACCTACACTGGGTCAACTATACTAGTTACACTGGGGGAAACTATACTAGCTATACTGGGGCAACTATACTACCTACACTGGGGGCAACTATACTACCTACACTGAAGGCAACTATACTAACTATACTGGGGCATCTATACTACCTATACTGGGGGAAACTATACTAGCTATACTGGTGCAACTATACTACCTACACTGGGGGCAACTATACTAGCTATACTGAGGCAACTATACTACCTATACTGGGGAAACTATACTATGGACAACTATACTGCCTAAACTGGGGGCAACTATACTAGCTACCTATACTGAGGGCAACTATACTAGCTACCTATACTAGGGGCAACGTTATTACATATACTGGGGCAACTATGTTACCTATACTGGGGCAACTATATTACCTAAATTGGCATTACCTGGCATGGCATGCTTAGTATGCTGCACTCGCTCCTTTCCTTTTTTGTCTTATAATACCCAGCACGGTATTGCAGTCTGTGAGGTAGCTGAGATACAACAGGTGCCCGTGCACCAAAGCTGACTGCCTTGACCCACAGAATATCATTTCAGGTCTCAATCTGTCTGTTTTGATGAAGCAGAGTGGCCCAGCCAGCTAAGGGCCGGTTCTCACGGGCAGTTTTGCGACGTTAAACACAGCGTTTCGATCGCTGCGTTTTTTGGAATCTACCGTCCCATTCAAGTGATTGGGATTGTTTACAGCTGGCTTTAGCAGGCTTTCATGAAAGCCTGGCGGTAGATCCCAGTGTTGCGTCTCAACTCGTAAGCAACATGTTGCTTTCAGAGGCGGTTAATGCCGGGAAACAAGTGCAGAGGCCCGAACTGCTGGCCTTGAAAGCTTCCTAAAAGCTAGCGTCTGAACGCCGGCGTTTGAACGTGGCGCCGAATGAAAGCTCGGCAGAAGCCCGTGTGAACCAACCATAAGTTTTGCTGGGGGGCCCTGCTAGGATCACAGTATTACCCTTGCCCCAGCACAGTGTGATCCCAGCCTCAAGCGGAAGGGAAGACAGAAGTATTGTGCTTTAGGATATAAAGAGATTACTTCTATTAATAAAAGACTGTTAGATTTCAGTTTGATTATGTGGAAAGCACCTGAGAAACCTTGTAACTGTATGTACTGAACATACATTATTTTACTATGTGGGATTTCACCTCCAACTAAGAAACAAAATACAGGCCGGCTTTCACTATATAGTAGATGTGATTTGGCCACATCTCAAACACTTCCAAAAGCATACACCAGTGTGCTTTGTTGAGGAGGTCTTTGTTTTTCTTTTTGTTTTTCTTGTCTTTCAGTCAGTGTTCAGTGCTTATATGAAACTGGAGAAGGGTTAGCTTTCATTGCTTGAACTGTTCTACAGAGCCACTATGTGGCACAAATAGGGTACTGCAGAGTACAAAGCGAAATCATTTGTTATTGTCCTATTTATTTCATCAAAATATTAATCAGTAAAGAGGAGCACTCTTAGGTTCAGAACCAGGGCGTAACTAGAAGAAATGTAACTGCCCCCCTACGAAAATTTGGATGGGGCCCCTCCCGCTGAACCATACCTTACACGCACGCACGCACGCACACACACACACGCGCACGCTACACATTACACACTACACACTACACACAACACACACACACACACACACACACACACACACACACACACACACACACACACACATATACACACACACACACACACCCTAATGTTATTCAATTGGTTAGTGCACTCTTGAAGGTGTTTTCCTCCTGCAGATAAAAACAGACAGCAGTGAAGCACTGCACACTTTTTCTATCATTACATTAGCTCCAAATGTGCATGTGTTCACACATACAGACACACATGGTGTGCAGAAAACGCATACAGAAAGCCGTCAGATGCGTGCGCTCCCAGCCTGACAGACACTCACTCGGTCCACCTCTGATAGAGCAGAACTGGCTCTGCAGCTTTCTCCAGCATCACTACAGTACAGAGCACTTGGTGTGGGGTAGAGAGGTTGGGGCAGGGCACTGTACACAAGACCCTGCTGCGCACTGAATAGGGACTGTCTACAAAACTTTGTATGATTCTTATCAGTGGCTGAGCAGATGCAGTCATTAGAACAACTGTGCAGAGAGCAGAAGGTTTTTTCTCTCCTTGCCTTTAGTTGTCAGTCTCTCAGGACAGTGCCCCCTGTGGCCTCTGGGGCCCCCTGCAGCTGCAACCCTAGCAGGGTCTATTGTTACACCCCTGGATAGCAAAATGTTAAATCTGCTCAAGGAAAAGGTAAAAAGAACCTTATAACACCTGCTTACCATACAAGTCCAGACTGAATACATAAATACAGTAGATTATTGGATATCCAGCACCAACTGGGGTCGGCTGAAGCTGGATAAGCGTGCTTACTGGTTGTTTGAGACCCAGTGCTAAAAATAGGCCTAGCTAATACAATACTATACCCCACTCTAAGGGCCCTTTTCCACTAGAGCGATTGTTATTGCTGAATCGCAAAATCGCTAGTGATTTTTAAATCGCTAGAGTTGTTACTTTATCATAGAAATCACGAGAAGTATTTTCCACTACAGTGATTCGATTTGGAAATCGCTAATCGCAAATCGCAATCGCTTGCTGGAGCGATTTTTACAATGATAATGCAATGCAAATGAAAATCACAAATCGCAATCGCATAACAGAATTAATGAAAAATCGCAGTCGCAATCGCTGGCGTTTGTGATTTGTGATTGCGATTGCTAGTGGAAAAGGGCCCTAACATGAACTGTATTAAATGTTAAAATACAGTAATTAAAAGTATATTACCCTTGGGGGAGCCATGGAACCCAGACTTTAAGCACAGCAGAACCTACACACAGCCTAAGAAGTGGGCCATCACCCTTGTGAGTACTGCCAAATATGTGTGCTGGTTGGTTGAGACTGCTGGTCAGTTGAGTTCCGGATAACCGAGACTCTACTGTAATATGCACTGTTTCACTTCAAACATTTGTCTTATAGAAACCCTCTGAGACAAGTGGAATGTGTGTCACTGAGTAGACTATGCATGTATGAGCATATTTGTAGGCTGGCAGGGCCCACTTAGGCACAAGGCAAATATTACCAATCAATTTCAAGGTCAATGTTGCTTTAGGCAGGGCAAAAGGTACGTACACACGTCCTGACTCTCCGACCAACTTCTCGTCCGACTTGTCATTTGAACGACAAGTTGGACGTGTGAACGTGCAGTCGAGCGACTGATAACAGCCGATTTTCCCGATCTGCTTGGCAGATCAGTTGGACCAACTGTCATTCAAACTACTGTCAGGTCTGTACGTGTGTACAAATGACCAGCGGTCGTTCGACCAACTAATAAGTCAAAGTGAATTGGAGAAGTTAGACAAAGAGTCAGACGACATGTAAAGTAGTCTGTCGGCCACTTTGTCTGGACGTGTGTACGTGATGTTTAAATGTTTCAAACAACTGATCCAAATGACAGTCAGGCGTAAAGTTGGACGTGTGTACGCACCTTTAACCTCCTTGGCGGTAACCCTGAACGTAGTTCGGGGTAAGCCACCGGAGGGTGCCGCTCAGGCCCTGCTGGGCCGATTTGTTTAATTTTTTTTTTTGCTGGACGCAGCTAGCACTTTGCTAGCTGCGCCAGCACACTGATCGCCGCCGCCCCGCGCACGATCGCCGCTATCCGTCGCGCCGCACGGCCCCCCCCCCAGACCCCATGCGCTGCCTGCCCAATCAGTGCCAGGCAGGGCATTCCTGATCGCCTATCGCCGGAGGCGATCGGCGGGGCTGGGGGGATGCCGCTAAGCAGCGGCTATCATGTAGCGAGCCCTGGGCTCGCTACATGATTTAAAAAAAAAAAAATCAAAAAAAAACTGCTGCGCTGCCCCCTGGCAGTATTTTTCATACCGCCAAGGGGGTTAAGGGACAATCCCAGTATTTATAGTAAGTAGTGTTGGCACGGAGCAGTGCTTTTCAGCGCTGCTAGATTTGGGCGCAGCCAGCGCCGCCATAGACTATAAAGGGATTCAGTCTATAGCGGCGCTCAGTGAGTAACGTCGGAGCCGTCAGAAGACTGAGCCGAGGTTGCTTAAAAATCATAATAATTCGGCTTCCAGCAGTCGCTGGAAGCCTAATTATTTCATTCCCCCACTATCCACGGCGGCCTGGAGGGGGAATAGTAATTAATTTGGCCCGGACTTGTGCAGAAGCAGGATCAGCCATATAACAGCTGGATCCTGCGCCCAAGTCTACCGGCGCCGAATTCAAATATACTCGTGTTGGCACCACCTAAGGCAGTGGTTCCCAACCTTTTTGGAGTCGTGACACATCAAACCAAACGTTCAGATCTCCGTGACACGTAGACTAAAAATGCATGTAATGAG
This sequence comes from Hyperolius riggenbachi, assembly GCF_040937935.1. Classification (NCBI taxonomy): domain Eukaryota; kingdom Metazoa; phylum Chordata; class Amphibia; order Anura; family Hyperoliidae; genus Hyperolius; species Hyperolius riggenbachi. The sequence continues at coordinate 413,926,871 of NC_090649.1, read as the reverse complement.
AGACAGCGTTTCCCCACTAAATGCACATAAGAGACAACGTTTCACCAGTAAATGCAGGTAATGACAGACAGCCTTTTACCAGTAAATGCACGTGATGAGAGACAGCGTTTCTCCAGTAAATGCACATAATAAGAGACAGCTTTTCACCAGTAAATGCACATAAGAAGAGTCAGCTTTTCACCAGTAAATGCACATAATAAGAGACAGCTTTTCACCAGTAAATGCACATAATAAGAGACAGCTTTTCACCAGTAAATGCACATAATAAGAGACAGCTTTTCACCAGTAAATGCACATAATGACAAACAGCCAGTTGTCCCCAGTATATGTATATGTAGCCAGGGATATATGTGCCCAGTATATGTAGCCAGAGGTATATGTCCCCAGTATATGTAAGCAGGTGTATATGTGGCCAGTATATGTCGGCAGGTGTATATGTGCCCAGTATATGTAGCCAGAGGTATATGTGCCCAGTATATGTAGCCAGAGGTATACAGTATGTAGCCAGGGGTATATGTGCCCAGTATATGTAGCCAGGGGTATATGTGCCCAGTATATGTAGCCAGGGGTATATGTGCCCAGTATATGTAGGCAGGGGTATATGTGCCCAGCATATGTAGCAAGAGGTATATGTGCCCAGCATATGTAGCCAGGGGTATATGTGCCCAGTATATGTATCCAGGGGTATATGTGCCCAGTATATGTAGCCAGGGGTATATGTGCCCAGTATATGTAGCCAGGGGTATATGTGCCCAGTATATGTAGCCAGGGGTATATGTGCCCAGTATATGTAGGCAGGGGTATATGTGCCCAGTATATGTAGGCAGGGGTATATGTGCCCAGTATATGTAGCCAGGGGTATATGTGCCCAGCATATGTAGCCAGGGGTATATGTGCCCAGTATATGTAGCCAGGGGTATATGTGGCCAGTATATGTAGCCAGGGGTATATGTGGCCAGTATATGTAGCCAGGGGTATATGTGCCCAGTATATGTAGCCAGGGGTATATGTGCCCAGTATATGTAGCCAGGGGTATATGTGCCCAGTATATGTAGCCAGGGGTATATGTGCCCAGTATATGTAGGCAGGGGTATATGTGCCCAGTATATGTAGGCAGGGGTATATGTGCCCAGTATATGTAGCCAGGGGTATATGTGCCCAGCATATGTAGCCAGGGGTATATGTGCCCAGTATATGTAGCCAGGGGTATATGTGGCCAGTATATGTAGCCAGGGGTATATGTGGCCAGTATATGTAGCCAGGGGTATATGTGCCCAGTATATGTAGCCAGGGGTATATGTGCCCAGTATATGTAGCCAGGGGTATATGTGCCCAGTATATGTAGCCGGGGGTATACGTGCCCAGTATATGTAGCCAGGGGTATATGTGGCCAGTATATGTAGCCAGGGGTATATGTGCCCAGTATATGTAGCCAGGGGTATATGTGCCCAGTATATGTAGCCAGAAGTATATGTGCCCAGTATATGTAGCCAGGGGTATATGTGCCCAGTATATGTAGCCAGGGGTATATGTGCCCAGTATATGTAGCCAGGGGTATATGTGCCCAGTATATGTAGCCAGGGGTATATGTGGCCAGTATATGTAGCCAGGGGTATATGTGCCCAGTATATGTAGCCAGGGGTATATGTAGCCAGGGGTATATGTGCCCAGTATATGTAGTCAGGTGTATATGTGCCCAGTATATGTAGCCAGGTCCCCCCCCCCCCCCCAGGAGGAGAGAGCGAGGGAAGGAGAGCGGCACCTCAGGGTGCTCTCCCTCCCTTGCTTTCTCCTCCGGAACGAAGTGCGGTGGCTGGCAGAGGGGCGGAACTTACCTTCCGTATCTCCGTCTGGTCTCGTCGCACGGTTGCAGGCGCGGGATGATTTGCCACTACTCTGGTCTGATCCAGTCCAGAGCAGCGGCTGTGGCACCAGAACTTCCGGCACTTGGAGCGACACGGAAGGTAAGTCCCGCCCGCTGCAAACGCCTGACCGCATTTCGTTTCCGGAGGAGAGAGCGAGGGAGGGAGAGCACCCTAAGGTGAGGGAAGGAGGGGAGATGGCCCCCTTCTCCGCCGCTGCCCACAGCTCTCCCTCCACTGCACTGCTTTCCTCCGAGAGCTGACACTGCGACACATACCCGAAGCTGCCGCGACACATGTATGTGTCGCGGCACATGGGTTGGGAACCACTGACCTAAGGAGTATAGCTCTTTTATTGTTTTATCGTTCAAGATACAAACAGAGCAGCAACCGCCTGCTGCTTCGGGCTATCACCCTTTGTACGCAGCTTGACGAGGGGTGATATCCTGAAACAATTAAATCCTGATGATACAATAAAAGAGCTATACTTTTACTACTTGGTACGACTCAACTTGCTATTGTAAGGGTCTGCACATGCAGATTCTTTCAAGACATTGCAAGAGCAAGAAATCACATATATGAAAATACTGAGGTCTGCACAGGTTGGATTTGAAGGTGAAAAACATGTTTTATTTACAAAGGTGCAGCAATTCAAATATACATCCACCATACACATACAATCATACAATCAAACAATACATGGTGCAGCACAATACCAGAACCCCTAACTATCTATCTATCTATACAGAATATATACAACAATGAATAATCCGAATCAGCATACACAAAGGGAGGTCATACAAGCAAGAGTCAAACAAGGAAATCAGGATCAGGCAATAACATCAGGCGGAGAAAGGTCAGGCTAGCAAGGATCGATACCGGGAATTCAGAGAATAAGGCAAGGCAGGAAACAGAGAACACAGGATCAATGGCCAGAGTCACAATACTACACAAGCAAACAGAATGACCTAGCAATGTGCTGCTAGGAAGTCATTGATCAGGTGATCTCTCAGAAATTCACATAGTTCCATCTGCTGGTGATCCGGGGAACTGTACAGTACTCAGCAACAAGGGAGAAATCTGCTGGTTGACATTGGAAGTTTACAGAAAAGTTCACTAGTGATGTCACCAGTAGGATAACAGAGGCACAGATCCTGACATTATAGTTCCACCTGCTGGTGATCCGGGGAACTGCACAGTTCTCAGCAACAAGGGAGAAATCTGCTGGTTGACAGTGGAAGTTCACAGCAAAGTTCACTAATGAGGCCACCAGCAGGACAACAGAGGCACAGATCCTGACAGCTATAAATACTGCTAATTATCAGCACCGCCATAGGCACCCATGCAAATATCAGTATTACTAGGAAATTGTAATGACTTTATTTCCTAGTAATACTGATATTTGAATGGGCAGGGCACCTATGGCAGCTCCCAAACTTCCATAGCTTTCTGGTGCCCAAATTTCATGCTTCGCACTAGTAACCTATAGTGGCTGGAGGAGTACAGCACAGCACAATTGAAGGTAAAGAGGCGCCCTGGTTGAAATAAAAGCATCTAAAAACAGCTTAAAATCGAGGAAATAATATGAGGTGGCTTACCTCAATAACGAAATCCTTGTATATGACAAAAGATTTTTATTTAGCACAGGCAACGCGTTTCGCGGGTCCAAGCCCGCTTCATCAGGCCAATAAAAGTGCCAAATGAACAAGTCGATATGGCAAAGGGAGTCTCCTATATTTTTTTCCCTGCAAGGTGCTGAGACACCCCCACTACACTGAGTACAGCACAGAGTCATATATCGGTCATAGAGCAGATTCATGACATATACATACATCAGTGACAGTGACTGGATTGACTAGGGGGAAAGGGTTTGCTAGGAAAGGATCACAACACAGGCTGAGCCCCACCACCTACCTAGACCCGATAGCAATGACTATGGCTGCTTTGGCTATAAATGTGTCACTGATGCAGTCCTTTACATAGTGCATTTAGCAATTCACAACAATCTCTATCCCTAAGTGTGGCTCACAGTCTAATGTCCCTGAGGCAATCTACAGCCAACTTTGCATGGGAGCAAGTTAACCAACCAGTATGTCTGTGGAATGTGCAGGGTCAGCTCTAGACTTTTTGCTGCCGGAAAAAAAACATGTGAGAATGCCACCCCCCAAATTGGAATGATTGCACAGCATCTGACAATTTGCACCATGCATTATAGCTGCTGTGAGCCCCCCCAAAAAAACTGTCAGTATAGGTACGTAACCCAGTGTTAGTAGCTAGGTACAGTTGCCCCCAGTATAGGTTAGCCAGGCACTCTCTTCACTTCCTGTTTCTGCCTGGTGCTGCCCCAGACTTTTGTCACCTCACTTGGCATCATGGGTGAACCGGGCCTGGGAATGTGGAAACCAGAGCACCCAGGAAACCCACATGAGGAGAACATTCAAAGCTCCAGGCACATGGGCCCATAAGCCTCTGAAGACGCGGGAAAAAAAAATTGTCAAGCGGGCCCACGCTGCCCCACAGCCTCATCATTATCACATGGTATGTCATTTGAATCATGGTTCCATGCCCTGTGTGTGTTAGCTTCAGGGCCGGATTACCAACCAGGCAACAAAAGCAGTCGCTTGGGGCCCCATTCAGAGTCAAAGGGGCCCCATCAGCACATAAACCAGCCCTCGCCATCCTGTCAGCGGTGGCTGGATGGTATAATGGTTAAAGGGACTCTGAGCAGTGCAGTAACTATGGAAAGATGCATATCATTTTAAAGCTCTCTGTCTCCTATTTCCAATGATATATAAACCGCCGCCCTATTCCTTTTAGTTTTCACTAGTCTTGCGATCGAAATCGCGGCCACAACAATTTTGATCGCAAAAATAGGGAAAACTAAAAGGCGTAGGGTGGCAGTTTATCTATCATTGGAAAGAGGAGAAAGAGAGCTTCAAAATGATATGCATCTTTCCATAGTTACATTGTATTACACAGGACGACTTTTCTCCAAAGTCGGCAGCTCGATTCAGCACAATGCACTGAAATATAAGGAACCCAGGGGGATATAATTACAAACATCATGCTGGTAGGTGTGAGGATGTAATTAATTAGTTGTGGGTATGCTTAAAGGCATACCCACAGGCACTGCTCGGAGTCCCTTTAAGGGCTCTGCCTCTGACACAGGAGACCAGGGTTCGAATCTCGGCTCTGCCTGTTCAGTAAGCCAGCACCTATTCAGTAGGAGACCTTAGGCAAGTCTCTCTAACACTGCTACTGCCTATAGGGCGCGTCCTAGTGGCTGCAGCTCTGGCGCTTTGAATCCGCCAGGAGAAAAGCGCGATATAAATGTTATTTGTCTTGTCTTGTCAAATGATGCCGTGCGCTGCTGATTGTCTTCAGAGCCAGGCTCTCCTCCTAGGTCCCCCTCCTGCTACTGTGCACTCTGCCGCTGCCCACTCCTCCCTCCCTTCCCACAGAGAACCACAGCTGCAGCAAGAATGATAGCAGCAGATGGCAAACGCTCACTCACCTATCCATGATCCAAGCGATAGAGATCCTGTCATCTGAAACCCATCTGTCTCTTCTACAGTGCAGCCGCTCGCTCTGAACTTCCTGATTCTCAGATCAGTAAGGAAGTAGGAAGTAGTAATAGTAGTAGTAGTAACAGAGCGGCAGCACTCTAGAGGAGACAGATGGGCTCCGGATGACGGGACCTCTATTGCTTGGATCGCAATAGGTGAATGTGAGTTATCTGGTGCTGTCATTCTCCCCCGCTGTGGCTGCCTTCTCTGCTGGACTATCGTATTCACTGGGATGGAGGCTGCATGCTGGCTGTCTAGTTTGGGAGGAAATCGGTGGTGGGGGTGGTTATGTAATTCTGTCTGGGGAACGGCTTCCGTTTTTTGGTGGTGTCCAGAGCTTTCTGCTATTGCCAGGCTGGAGATGCAGGGGGAAAGTGCTGCTGCTGTGATATCTGGCGCCCTCTTCACAGGGGTGCCCCAGCCCCTGAGTGCAAATGTCCCAGCCATTTATCTCTCACTCTGCATTTTGCCGCTGCTATTCTGTGCATTGTGCACTCACAGAGGAAAGCGGGCTGTTGCCCATAGCAACCAGTAGCTCGGCTGCCCCGGTGTGGGCATGTTGCTGTGCAGCTGCATCTTCTGATTCTATTACGACATGATGGGGGGCCCAAATCAGTTACTTTGCTTAGGGCCCCATTTAGCCTTAATCCGGCTCTGGTTAGCTTGAACAGCATTCAACATTAAAGCGGTTTTAGTGTAAAGGAGTGGTGCCGGACGATCTTTTCTTCTATATCTTTCCATACTTGATGCACCTACTGGCTGTGGTCCAGGAGCATGCTCAGACACTGGCTGAAAACGTATGACACCGGGGTTACGACTACCCGCAAAAATATTACAAAAAAACTCCTAACCATTGGATACTGTAGTGCCAGCTTTTACTTCTGTATACATAAAAACACTGGTGCACATGGCAGGCCTAACCACTTACCCAATAATTCTGCATATTGGAGGCTGAAAAAAAGAAAGTGCAGGTACACCCACTACCAGGGGAGTGTATGTAATGCATTCATCATTTATATGGAGGCAGTGTGGGTGAATCTCCTGGTGGTGATAGTACCTGCACTCTCCCTCTTGGTGTTGCATGGGTATTTGGGGGTCCCAGGCAGTGGCAGAGCTTGGGGCCCCCAGCCTGCCATGTGCACCAATGTATTTAAATTTCTTTTTGACAGCTTCCAGTATGCAGAATTATTGGGTAAGTGGTTAGGGAAGGGGGGGGGCAATGAGAGAGTATACCTGCACGTGGTGCCCCTTGCTGGTGACATAGTCTACGATTATGTCCGACCGAACCCTCTCACCTGAATGTTGCTGAACTTATGTAATTTCTGCTAGATTTGGTACTACAGACGCGGGTGTACACCATTACACTTGATTGGCTGATGGGCTGTTTGTGGACAATTTTAAATGGCGGATTGCTGTCTGGGAGTGAGCATTTGCTTCTCGTGTGTATTGACTTCTGTATACATACATGTGCCCATAATATGGAAGCACCAAAGCTTGCATTCCGAGGACAGCCTCCCTGTGCAAATGTTAGCAGGGAAAGGGAAATGATTTGTTAATGTTTACCACTAATCAAAGCACATATAGAGATGATTATTACTATACTAGGTGGCCCATTCCGTTATAATAACGGGCTCTAGTCCCTCACAACCCCCCTCCCGCTCTACATGTAAGCGCACACCTCCACTGCCCCCCCCCCCCCCCCCATCCTCCTCCTGTCCCAACGGCTACACATGCGCAGCAGCTAAACACACGGACACAGGGACAGGAGGATGATGCAGGTACACATGGGGTTTTATTATATAGGATTAGCACCAAGAGAGTTGATGAAGCTGCTGAAGTAGGGCCGAAGGTGGGCACTGTAGACCAGGGGCCCAGGTGTCTTCACAATTTCAGCATCCCCTAATGCTGCACTTCTCTGCGGTCCTGAGGATATATATGTAAAGTTTTCTGTGCTTTAGGTGTCAAGAGGCCATCTCATAGGTTAAAAAAGTCTATGGATTACTGTGCTGACTGTTAAAGAGACTCTGAAGCGAGAATAAATCTCGCTTCAGAGCTCATAGTTAGCAGGGGCATGTGTGCCCCTGCTAAACCGCCGCTAAACGGGGGTCCCTTCACCCCCAAACCCACCCCCGCAAACCTTGGTCATCTTTTGGTCGCAGATTTATTGCTTCCTGGAGGCAGGGCTAACGGCTGCAGCCCTGCCTCCAGTCGCGTCTATCAGCGGCGCATCGCCGCCTCTCCCCCGCCCCTCTCAGTGAAGGAAGACTGAGAGGGGCGGGGGAGAGGCGAAGATACGCGCTGACAGACGCGCGTGGGGCAGGGCTGCGGTGGTTAGCCCTGCCCCAACCAGGAAGCGCTCCCCGGCTGTACGGAGGAGATTTGGGGGATCAGGGACCCCCCTTAAGCCGCGGGATAGCGACGTTTTAGCAGGGGCACACATGCCCCTGCTATCTATGAGGTCTGAAGCGAGATTTATTCTCGCTTCAGACTCTCTTTAAGTACTGTTTTCTAACCTGCACTTCATGCACTCATCATTTGATGAATTTATTACTAAAGTGAATGAAGGGGGTTGTTGTTTGAGATGATATCCAAAATAGTTGTACTTTAACTGCAAAGTAGCTGAACTGTGCCAGAACTGCAGTGAACCAGATGGAGCCAACAAAGTTCAGCGAAGCTTGTTTTACAAAGAAAACAACTGTCCCCTTCTATACAAATGTCACTCTGAATGATGAAATATAAAATGTTACAGATTGCCCAGCAAGCTCATGGTGAACCAGAACTCCTAGGAGTGTGTAAGGGGCTACAAAGGACCAAAAAGCCCTCTAACTAAAAATGCTATGCAAAACAGAATTTTGCATTCTTAAAGCAGAATGTATTTGCCAGTGGCATAGCTACAGACCTCAGGGCCCTGATTCAGAATTTGGACCGCCCCCACTCCCTTCTAGCTAGATGTGCCCCCTCCCTCACTTCCCTCCCCCCCCCCCCTGTTCCCGCCACAATATGGTAGCTAGATGTCCCTCGGCCTCTTGTAGCAAACCAGAGGTCACTCAGACTCTTGTAACACAGCTGTAGTACCCTGGCCACTTTGATAGGGAGGTTGTCATTTCCTCCCATGACACAATAGTGGTAACTCTGTTTGCTGGCAGTGGTTGCTTACCATCTACAGATGGTGTCACTCTGCCTGCTGTAAAAAGGTCATTGTCACATTCTTCTGCGACACAAACATAGTCACTTTGCATGCTGTGGCATAGCAATGGCCACACAATCTTCTGTGTCATGTTAGTGGTCACTCAGCCTCCTGTAATGTGGCAGTAACCATTCAGACTTCCATAAACACAAAAGCTGTCACTTTGTCTCTTGTGTAAGAATGTGTTCACATCCTCCTGTGACACAGCCATGGTCATTAAGCCTCATATGGCAATGCTGTGGTTACTCGGGCTCCTGTGGTATAGCAGCAGTCACTTAGCCTTCTGTGACATGGCAGTAGTCACTCAGACTCCTGTGACATGGCAGTAGTAATTCACTGTCCTGTAATACGAATGTGGTCACTCTACCTGTTGTTATATTGATGTGATCCCATTCTCCAGTGACACAGACACAATTATTTGGCCTCATGCACCATGGTTCTGGTTTCTCTGCCTTCCAAATTATTGCAGCAGCCAATGAACCATTTTTTTTGGCAGCAGCTATTCTGTCACATGGAGTAGTTGAAGATAGGTTGCCACTTAAAGAGAAACCGTGAGCAAGAATAGAACTTCATCCCGATTAGTAGCTGATGCCCCCTTTTACATGAGAAATCTATTCCTTTTCACAAATGGATCATCAGGGGGCTCTGTATGGCTAATATTGTGCTGAAACCCCTCCCACAAGAAACTCTGAGGACCATGGTCCTGGCAGTTTCCTGTCTGTGAACCTTGTTGCGTTGTGGGAAATAGCGGTTTACAGCTGTTTCCAACTGCCAAAAAAGCAAGCAGTAGCTACATCACCTACCAGCAGTAAAAATGTCACCATGTGATAAATGTCAGAATGTAAATCAGGGATTTAAAAGATTTTACAATGGGCAAACACTGACTAAATCATTTATACATAATTATTGTAAACATGAAGCACTTTTTTTATTACATTATTTTCACTGGAGTTCCTCTTTAAAGGGAACGTAAACTGAGAAGGATATGGATTTTTCCTTTTAAAATAATACCAGTTGCTTGACTCTCCTGCTGACCCTGTGCCTCTAATACTTTCAGTCACAGCCACTCAAAAAGCATGCAGATCAGGTGCTCTGACTGGATTAGCTGCATGCTTGTTTCAGGTCTGTGATTCAGTCGCTACTGCAGTTAAAGAGATCAGACTGCCAGGCAACTTGTATTGTTTAAAAGGAAACATCCATATCCCTCTCAGTTTAGGTTCCCTTTAAACATACATATATCCAGGCACATCGCCTCTAGTTAGGACATTAAATAAATTATTAGGGAAAGGGAGGTGCTGAAGGGGGTGTGGCTAGAAACAGAAAAAATCAATTAACCCTTCGCACACTCACATGCAAATGTTCAAACAAATGCATTCACAGATTTACTCATCCAGGCACAACTGTTATCCCTACAGCTAAATTAAAAGCCAGGGTTTTAGTTCACAGAAGAATGCATTCTTATGCTTAGTCACCTATACTGCGCAGAAGTACCCAGGTAAACATAGGTGTCCTAACTCTGGCCCTGTAACATGCATAGTGCAGACATGCAAACACAATCATTGCATCAAACCTATCAATGGATTAGGAGCACACATCCTAACTTCCTCTCCTGGGAAAGACAGTGCATCTTACCAATCGCACAAGGGAGCTAACATTATGTGTCCATGTGCACCATGCGCATACACCAGCATAAGCTGTCTGCATGCTGACAAACATACAGGGGAAGGGGGAGTGCACCGAATTGGACCCTAGCCACAGGGGTCAATGATAAGAATAAACATACATATATCCAGGCACATCGCCTCTAGTTAGGACATTAAATAAATTATTAGGGAAAGGGAGGTGCTGAAGGGGGTGTGGCTAGAAACAGAAAAAATCAATTAACCCTTCGCACACTCACATGCAAATTTTAAACAAATGCATTCACAGATTTACTCATCCAGGCACAACTGTTATCCCTACAGCTAAATTAAAAGCCAGGGTTTTAGTTCACAGAAGAATGCATTCTTATGCTTAGTCACCTATACTGCGCAGAAGTACCCAGGTAAACATAGGTGTCCTAACTCTGGCCCTGTAACATGCATAGTGCAGACATGCAAACACAATCATTGCAGCAAACCTATCAATGGATTAGGAGCACACATCCTAACTTCCTCTCCTGGGAAAGACAGTGCATCTTACCAATCGCACAAGGGAGCTAACATTATGTGTCCATGTGCACCATGCGCATACACCAGCATAAGCTGTCTGCATGCTGACAAACATACAGGGGAAGGGGGAGTGCACCGAATTGGACCCTAGCCACAGGGGTCAATGATAAGAATAAACATACATATATCCAGGCACATCGCCTCTAGTTAGGACATTAAATAAATTATTAGGGAAAGGGAGGTGCTGAAGGGGGTGTGGCTAGAAACAGAAAAAATCAATTAACCCTTCGCACACTCACATGCAAATGTTCAAACAAATGCATTCACAGATTTACTCATCCAGGCACAACTGTTATCCCTACAGCTAAATTAAAAGCCAGGGTTTTAGTTCACAGAAGAATGCATTCTTATGCTTAGTCACCTATACTGCGCAGAAGTACCCAGGTAAACATAGGTGTCCTAACTCTGGCCCTGTAACATGCATAGTGCAGACATGCAAACACAATCATTGCAGCAAACCTATCAATGGATTAGGAGCACACATCCTAACTTCCTCTCCTGGGAAAGACAGTGCATCTTACCAATCGCACAAGGGAGCTAACATTATGTGTCCATGTGCACCATGCGCATACACCAGCATAAGCTGTCTGCATGCTGACAAACATACAGGGGAAGGGGGAGTGCACCGAATTGGACCCTAGCCACAGGGGTCAATGATAAGAATAAACATACATATATCCAGGCACATCGCCTCTAGTTAGGACATTAAATAAATTATTAGGGAAAGGGACAGTTGTGCCTGGATGAGTAAATCTGTGAATGCATTTGTTTGAACATTTGCATGTGAGTGTGCGAAGGGTTAATTGATTTTTTCTGTTTCTAGCCACACCCCCTTCAGCACCTCCCTTTCCCTAATAATTTATTTAATGTCCTAACTAGAGGCGATGTGCCTGGATATATGTATGTTTATTCTTATCATTGACCCCTGTGGCTAGGGTCCAATTCGGTGCACTCCCCCTTCCCCTGTATGTTTGTCAGCATGCAGACAGCTTATGCTGGTGTATGCGCATGGTGCACATGGACACATAATGTTAGCTCCCTTGTGCGATTGGTAAGATGCACTGTCTTTCCCAGGAGAGGAAGTTAGGATGTGTGCTCCTAATCCATTAATAGGTTTGATGCAATGATTGTGTTTGCATGTCTGCACTATGCATGTTACAGGGCCAGAGTTAGGACACCTATGTTTACCTGGGTACTTCTGCGCAGTATAGGTGACTAAGCATAAGAATGCATTCTTCTGTGAACTAAAACCCTGGCTTTTAATTTAGCTGTAGGGATAACAGTTGTGCCTGGATGAGTAAATCTGTGAATGCATTTGTTTGAACATTTGCATGTGAGTGTGCGAAGGGTTAATTGATTTTTTCTGTTTCTAGCCACACCCCCTTCAGCACCTCCCTTTCCCTAATAATTTATTTAATGTCCTAACTAGAGGCGATGTGCCTGGATATATGTATGTTTATTCTTATCATTGACCCCTGTGGCTAGGGTCCAATTCGGTGCACTCCCCCTTCCCCTGTATGTTTGTCAGCATGCAGACAGCTTATGCTGGTGTATGCGCATGGTGCACATGGACACATAATGTTAGCTCCCTTGTGCGATTGGTAAGATGCACTGTCTTTCCCAGGAGAGGAAGTTAGGATGTGTGCTCCTAATCCATTGATAGGTTTGCTGCAATGATTGTGTTTGCATGTCTGCACTATGCATGTTACAGGGCCAGAGTTAGGACACCTATGTTTACCTGGGTACTTCTGCGCAGTATAGGTGACTAAGCATAAGAATGCATTCTTCTGTGAACTAAAACCCTGGCTTTTAATTTAGCTGTAGGGATAACAGTTGTGCCTGGATGAGTAAATCTGTGAATGCATTTGTTTGAACATTTGCATGTGAGTGTGCGAAGGGTTAATTGATTTTTTCTGTTTCTAGCCACACACCCTTCAGCACCTCCCTTTCCCTAATAATTTATTTAATGTCCTAACTAGAGGCGATGTGCCTGGATATATGTATGTTTATTCTTATCATTGACCCCTGTGGCTAGGGTCCAATTCGGTGCACTCCCGCTTCCCCTGTATGTTTGTCAGCATGCAGACAGCTTATGCTGGTGTATGCGCATGGTGCACATGGACACATAATGTTAGCTCCCTTGTGCGATTGGTAAGATGCACTGTCTTTCCCAGGAGAGGAAGTTAGGATGTGTGCTCCTAATCCATTGATAGGTTTGCTGCAATGATTGTGTTTGCATGTCTGCACTATGCATGTTACAGGGCCAGAGTTAGGACACCTATGTTTACCTGGGTACTTCTGCGCAGTATAGGTGACTAAGCATAAGAATGCATTCTTCTGTGAACTAAAACCCTGGCTTTTAATTTAGCTGTAGGGATAACAGTTGTGCCTGGATGAGTAAATCTGTGAATGCATTTGTTTGAACATTTGCATGTGAGTGTGCGAAGGGTTAATTGATTTTTTCTGTTTCTAGCCACACCCCCTTCAGCACCTCCCTTTCCCTAATAATTTATTTAATGTCCTAACTAGAGGCGATGTGCCTGGATATATGTATGTTTATTCTTATCATTGACCCCTGTGGCTAGGGTCCAATTCGGTGCACTCCCCCTTCCCCTGTATGTTTGTCAGCATGCAGACAGCTTATGCTGGTGTATGCGCATGGTGCACATGGACACATAATGTTAGCTCCCTTGTGCGATTGGTAAGATGCACTGTCTTTCCCAGGAGAGGAAGTTAGGATGTGTGCTCCTAATCCATTGATAGGTTTGCTGCAATGATTGTGTTTGCATGTCTGCACTATGCATGTTACAGGGCCAGAGTTAGGACACCTATGTTTACCTGGGTACTTCTGCGCAGTATAGGTGACTAAGCATAAGAATGCATTCTTCTGTGAACTAAAACCCTGGCTTTTAATTTAGCTGTAGGGATAACAGTTGTGCCTGGATGAGTAAATCTGTGAATGCATTTGTTTGAACATTTGCATGTGAGTGTGCAAAGGGTTAATTGATTTTTTTTAGGTTCCCTTTAAGTCACGTGAAATGATTGCTATGGATTTTTTCAGTGGATCATACCAAAACTGCCATACAAATGATTTCAGGGGACCTAGGTTTAACCTCCTGAGCGATAATCCCGAGCTGAGCTCGGGGTATATCGCGCAGGAGGATTTCTCAGGCCCTGGTGGGCCGATTTGCATAATTTTTTTTTTGTTACACGCAGCTAGCACTTTGCTAGCTGCGTGTAACTTCCGATCGCCGCCGCTCGCCGCCGATCCGCCGCCGCTCGCCGTGCCATGCAGCCCCCCCCCCTACCGACCCCTTGCGCAGCCTGGCCAATCAGTGCCAGGCAGCGCTGAGGGGTGGATCGGGACTCCCTCTGACGTCACGACGTCCATGACGTCGGTGACGTCATCCCGCCCCGTCGCCATGGCAACCGGGGAAGCCCAGCAGGAAATCCCGTTCTGAACGGGATTTCCTGCTTACTCTGATCGCCGAAGGCGATCGGAGTGGGTGGGGGGATGCCGCTGCGCTGCGGCTATCATGTAGCGAGCCCTGGGCTCGCTACATGATTTAAAAAATAAAAAAATTTAAAAAATAGTGCTGCGCCACCTCCTGGGCGATATAATTGTATCGCCCAGAGGGTTAAAGCAAACCTGAAATGAAAAAAAAAGTAAAAATACTGGAAAATTGTATACTCACCTTCGGTAATTTTCCTTTCCTGGATCAGATAATGGCAGCATACCCCTGGGTTTGGCTCCTCCCCCGAACCCGATTGGACAGGCCACATATTAAATCAAAGAAATCCGCCCCCTCCAGCCATTCTGATAAAAAGTAGTCCTCGAATGGACAAGAGGGAGAGAGATTCGTATGCCGCCATTATCTGATCCAGGAAAGGAAAATTACCGAAGTTGAGTATACAGTTTCCTGGACAGAGAATGGCGGCATACCCCTGGGACATTAAAAAATCCCCAATGAGTGAGGGAAATGCAAAAAAATATTTAATAACTCAAAATGCAGACAGAACAGCTTTGCCAAAATCCACAGTAGTCAAAGCAGCAGGATTGACATGGTAATGTGACAAAAAAGTGTGAGCAGAAGACCAACTGGCAGCTTTACAAATACAATCAACTGAGACTTTAGAGAAAGAAGCCCAAGAAGCTGCCATCCCCCTCAGGGCCGGCACTACCATAGAGGCAAAGGGGGCAATTGCCCCAGGGCCCCAGAGCTTGTAGGGGCCCCCAGTAGCTAGAAGAGGAAAAAAAAATTCAAACCGACCTTATAGTTTTTGAGAAAACTGATTTTAAAGTTTCAAAGGAAAAAAAAAACATATTTAAAAACCCGCCGACTTTAATGGTTAATAGCAAATCCACCTTAAATGCTAGAAACCCTAAATTTGCAGGATATGTTAAGGAGATCATTGGGAATAAGAGGAAAAACAATTGTTCAAAAATACCTTATAGTTTTTGAGAAAATCGATTTTAAAGTTTCGAAGAAAAAAGGTATACTTTTAAAGAGACACTGAAGCGAAAAAAAAAATATGATATAATGAATTGGTTGTGTACTATGAATAATTTCTAGAAGATTAGCAGCAAAGAAAATATTCTCATACTTTTATTTTCAGGTATATAGTGTTTTTTCTAACACTGCATCATTCTATAATATGTGCAGATTACACAACACTCAGTATTCAAAATGATTCTTTCAGAGCAGTCTGTGAAGTAATGACCTCTCCTCTAGCAGAGAAAAAGTAAACAGTTCACTTACAGTTGAGATAATAAAAGTCAGATAACAGCCCTCTCCACGACTAAAGGCCCATACACACGTCGGATTTCCGCGAACGACGGGTCGTTTGAACGTCCTGTCGTTCGCCCGCTAAATCGGGCGTGAGTACAGACTATCGTTCGTTTGATAATAGTGGGTTTGAAACCCACTCTTATCAAACGAACGATAGTCTGTACTCACGCCCGATTTAGCGGGCGAACGACGGAACGACGGGACGTTCAAACGACCCGTCGTTCGCGGAAATCCGACGTGTGTATGGGCCTTAACTTAGTCGGAGAGCTTAATGGCTTGTTTGCATAGAGATAACAACTGGAGTTTCTCAACTCTTCCTGTACTGGAAACAATTAGACTGATGTATCTGATCTTAATGTTTTATTTCTTAGCTGTACTACACATACAAATCATAATATCATAATTTTTTTTTCGCTTCAGTGTCTCTTTAAATGCGGTAAATGTCACTTTTAGTAGCAAACCTAACCGTAGTGTAATTTTACATGTATCAAAAGAAAGAGCAATACATTTCCTGACGGGGTTTCCAGGGAGTCCATACGCAACCGCAGCGCTTTGGCCAGGGATCACTATACAGCCACAATATGGCTGTATGAAGATCCCTGGCATTTTTTCCTATTTTCCCAATTTTTTGTTTATGTTTAGAGTGCAGAAATTTTTTTTTTTTAATTATGTGGGGTCCCCCCCTCCTGAAACTTTTTAACCCCTTGTCCCCCATGCAGGCTGGGGTAGCCAGAATGTGGAGCTCCAACCGATTGGGGCTTCAAACCCTGACTATACCAGCTGCAAAAAAGGTCCCTTAATGCCGATTTTTGTTCCGGGGTATCTGTTGGGGGGGGGGGGGGGGCAGGTTTATTTTGCCCTGGGGCCCCATTGTTGCTTAAACCGGCCCTGATCCCCCTTGTCGAATGTGCATGAACTTCTTGAGGGACTTGCAAACCTTTTTGCTTGTAACTCTGCTGGATAATCCTTACTAGCCAGCTAGCTATAGTTCGAGAGGTAACTTGCAGACCTTTTCTCTTACCATGAATATTAACAAAT
The DNA here is from genome assembly GCF_040937935.1 of Hyperolius riggenbachi. Classification (NCBI taxonomy): domain Eukaryota; kingdom Metazoa; phylum Chordata; class Amphibia; order Anura; family Hyperoliidae; genus Hyperolius; species Hyperolius riggenbachi. The sequence continues at coordinate 413,910,218 of NC_090649.1, read as the reverse complement.
AAGCGATCTGAAGACCTGAAATCAGCTGTGGAGTTCAGATAGGCCCTAATACTTCTACCCACATCTAAAGGATGAAGATCATTGCCAGAGTTGAAAGTTGGAAGAACGGGCTCCTGACTGATATGAAACACTGATGAAACTTTCGGTATGTGATCCAATACAGGTCTAATTACAACTCTCTCCGGAAAAAACTCTAAGGCTGGTTTCACAGTGGGACGTTACAGGCGCACGTTAGAGCAGCCTGTAACGCAGCCCACCGCACAGTAATGAAAAATCAATGGGGCTGTTCACAGTGCCCACGTTGCGTTACATTGGAACGCTGCATCACAAGACAACGTACTGCATGCAGTACTTTAGACGCGGCTGAGCCGCGTTAGACTGCTTGCACATGCTCAGTAATCTTGTGGAGGAGCGGAGAGCGGCCAGGCACATGGCTAATTAATATGCACTGCACGTTGTGACAAATTGGGCGTGTGTACAGACTGTCGTTCGGGTGATCAGACTGATTATGAGCGATACGCCCGGCGGATCGCTCAAGACCAGTCTTATCACCTGAACGACAGTCTGTACACACGCCCAATTTGGCGTGCGGACGACTGAACGACGGGACGTTCAAACGACCCGTCGTTCGGAAAAATCCGACGTGTGTATGGGCCTAAAGTTTTGAAAAACGATTAACCAAGGAGGGCTTCTGATCCACTTTGTTCCATTCTTTCAAGAATACAGTATGTCTTTAATCACTTTCATAAGAGGAAACGCCACAGGTTGTCTGTTTAGGTGCGGATAATATTTGTCCGGTTCTTGGCTTGCCTCCTTATCATCCTCCCAACCAATGGCAGACTTTACAGCTGTAACAAATGCTGGCACCAGGGCAAAGTCGAAACCTACAGGAGGTACCGGACCTTGTGTAGAAGATTCTTCCCATTGTATGTGTGAGGTTGAAGGAGCCACCTGAGAGGTCTGGGCAGACATTTTATCAAATGTATCCTGTACAGCTTGCTGTATAAAGGACATAACCTGCATATTATCAGCTTCTTTGTCTCTTCCTAACTCGCTGAAACAGTTCTCACACAACATTTTATCAGGCATAGCAGGCTGAGCACAAGACCAACATAACGACTTTTCAGGCTGACGAAATCTTCTACTATCCTCCTCCTCAGATGGGGGAGATCTACGTCTACTATGATAGACTGGAGAATGTCTGTAGGAAGCATAGTCATGTCTCCTTGGAGATCTTGATCTTGATTTATGCCTGCGCCTAGGTGAGCGACTTTGATAATAATATCACCTATGGCGATCCCTAGAACGTCTATCTGGAGAATGTCTCTTATCCTTATGATCTTTGGAAGATCTTCTATATGAGGAACTTGGTCCGTGGGAAGAATGGTGAGCTGCAGGCTTCCTTCTTGACCTTGATCGTGAGTGACCTCTTTCAGACTGGTGACCTTTAGACACCGTATGTCTCTTCTCTCTCTCACGAGGACTGTGGAGACATCAAATGAAATATGTTCCACTAAAAAGATCTGCAAAGGAAAAATAAAAATAAAGAGAGAGACAGCACTCTTTTAAAACCCAGGGAAAGACAAACTTGTGCAATAATAGAGATAAAGAGACACCTCGTGCAATAATTATTATTATAAGCACATGGAAGGTATGTATCTCCCGATGCCCGCCGCCTGCATACACAAACTATTCAACGCTGGAGGGGAGCGCAGAGGGGAGAGCCCGAGGTGAGGGAGGGGGGGGGGGGACTGTCCCCCCTCCCTGCCGAAGTGCAGCATGGCTTTCCCCTCATGCTGCGACCCCTCCAGCCCCCCAAAACGGCCCCAAGCGGGCCCCGAGGGGGGGGAGGGGGCCCGCTTAGTATTTCTGCAGGGGGGCTCGGTGGGACCTTGTTACGCCCCTGCTGGGACGGCCCCTGAGACAATAGTGTGGGACGCATTTAAATCCACCATTAGAGGGGACTGCATTTCTCAAATTAGCGCCCTTAAAGCGAACCTTAAGTCACCTAAAAAAAATGAGATGAACTCACCTGGGGCTTCCCTCAGCCCCCAGCAGACGATCGGTGCCCTCGCAGCTCCGCTCCGATGTCCCAGGACCCGCCGGCGACGACTTCCGGTTTCGCCGTCACCGGCCGACAGGCATGGGAGCGCGAGTGATTGTTCGCGTTCCCAGCCTGTATATCGCCCCCTATGCTGCTATTGCGGCCAGAAGGCCGCAATAGCAGCATAGGGGGCGATATACAGGCTGGGAACGCGAACAATCACCCGCGTTCCCATGCCTGTCGGCCGGTGACGGCGAAACCGGAAGTCGTCGCCGGCGGGTCCTGGGACATCGGAGCGGAGCTGCGAGGGCACCGATCGTCTGCTGGGGGCTGAGGGAAGCCCCAGGTGAGTTCATCTCATTTTTTTTAGGTGACTTAAGGTTCGCTTTAAAAAAGAATTTAATTTCAAGCTAGAGAACCTCATGTCTCAAGAAGCAACTGCAACCAAAACCTTTACTGAGACACCTGACGCGGACGCTTATGATACTATAATGCAATGTAAGCGTATGTTAAACTTAAATATGACCGACATTACTAAAACCTCACTAACAGTGGAAATGGGAAATTACTGGCTAATATCTCTCGCAATGCAGCTTCCAACACAAATATCCCAGAAATTAGATTAGAGAATGGAGACTTAACATCGTCTGCTTCGAAAATTCTAAATAGATTTTATGAATATTACTCTAATATCTATAAATCAAAGTTCCCAGAGAGTGGGTCCCAAATGATAGACTTGCTCAATAAACTAGATCTACCAGTCTTGGAAGCCGACACTGCAAATGCCTTAGAAATTGATATTACTGAGTATGAGATTATCGATGCTATTGCCTCTTTGCCTCCTAACAAGTCACCAGGCCCAGATGGAATTCCCATCGAGTTCTACAAAAGATACTCACGAATCATAGCCCCCATCTGAAAATCCTTTATAACCATGGATTGGAGGCTGGAGCCCTACCAAACTCCTTTTATCAAGCCCATGTTATCTTGATTCCCAAACCAGATAAGGACCCTTTAGACTGTCAATCCTATAGACTGATCTCACTACTGAACAATGATCTTAAAATCCTAACCAAAATAGTATCAATAAGAATAAATACTTGCATTACAGATATAGATCCTGATCAAACAGGCTTCATGCCGCATAAAACCACCGATATTAATTTGAGACGTATCTTCACTCACATACAACTGACTACGGAGATACAAGAACCTAGAGCACTGGCATTCCTTGATATTCAACGTGCTTTTGACTCTGTGGAATGGGAGTATCTGTGGGCAAACCGTGTGTGCGCCATTCAAGTCGCAAACGCAAATTCCATTGCAAAATAGTATAAATGTAATTTTTGCTTTTTTTTTTAAATCAACTCTTTTTTTCTCCCCACTCTCTGGCTCTGCTAGCAAACACTGGCTGTTTCTAATCACATAGTCTCTCTCATCCAAGTGTGAAATTTGTCCCCTAGCATTTCTGGGTAGTTATATAGTTCATCCATCAGATGAAGGGTAGATATCAGCCTGACAGAATCTAATAAAACTGAGCAAAGAGAGGGCTCCAGCTTTCACACCTCCACACAGAGCTATCAAATGCACAGATCTTATCAGGGTCTCTCTGGATGCATCTGACCTACTGTGACCCAGGAATCCCCAATATTTCCTTTACATTTTCTTCATAATTCATGGCATAGAAAGTTCCTAGACCCCTGAAAAGTGCACAAGTTCTGAGGTTCAACTTGGTGCCGGTGCTGAGAGAGTTTGGACAAGCTAGATGCTTCCAAACCCAGGCTACAAAGGGGAGAAGTAAAACACTGTGTTATGAGTCATATCTGGTCCTCGTGTTTAGCACCACATGATTCCTAAAATTACGCTGATTATGAATATTGATTCGGCTTCTTGATGTGACCTACGGGCATGGAGAGAGCAGGCAAAACATGAATTGGGCCAAAATCTATCCCTCTCCTTATTCAAATTGCACAAGGCTGGACTTTGACGTGTCATGATCCCTCCCATCTACAGTGAGGTTAAAACTCCAGTGACACAAAGGTCCAGCATCCTTCACCTTTAATCTGACGTCGAATTAACATCAAACCGACCAGCATGCCAGGACACGGGCCAAAACCTCCATCTTGGATTATATCTCACAAAGGCCTCAGGCCGCATGGCAATCGGCCATTCTGGACTTTGATTGTCACATGGACTACCAATAACGGTATTTGAACTGTACATTAAAGACATTCTGTTTCTTTTCATCTCTATTCTCTTTCTATCAAACCAATCTGTTCTGCCAGACAGGTATATCTATCTGTGGACTTAATTAGGCTATGTGTATGTAGTTTTAGAATAAAAACTAACGATTTTATCGTTCACTCTTGTGCCTGTTCTGGTCATCTGATTGTTGCTACAACGAATCTGCCATCTGAAGAGTCAGAGTCATTCTACCGCATTGTTTTATTATTTGCTTATAAATTGTTGATTTGCCAGCTAGGTTGTATATAACCGTTTCTTCTTCTTTTAGGAGTAGCTAGTTGGATACTGTCTGCTCCATTCAACCAGACAGTGGTGCCAGTGAATTTACCCAATTTCGAGCACGAAATCGATATTTCTAGTTTACCGATTGTACATACAATGGTGATTGTACATGTATGGGCACCTCCAACCAATCTTAACCATTTACTACGCACACAGTGAATTTGCCTCCAGGAGGGTGATTGATTGTCCCATTAAATATTGTCGGCAGCTGCGCGACCAATCTCTATTGTCAGTCTGCTCACCGTACTTCCTGCGTATGCTAACGGGAGCAGATTAGACGGGGTTGGCACGCCCTGTCACATTAACCTTCTTCCTCTGATGATCCAGCAACCGGTCTTTGTTGTCCGTCTGCTCGCCATACTTCCTGCGTACGCTAACGGGAGCAGACTAGACAGGATCGCGGATCAGGGTTGTCACAGCCTGTGCGTCCCAGACCTTGCACGTCCTCATTCTAGAGATTTTCTCGTACTGCAGTTATGCAGGATGCTCCTAGCTACAAGAACGCGTATGAGGATACGCGTGGCCAGGGCGCAGTGGAGGTCCTTAGAAGTTGGCTTCCACTGCGTGAAGAAAAGTGAGCCGCGGCGGGGGGACGGAGGATCAGTCCAGGACGGCGTGGGCACAGATCAGCTGCAGGGGGCTGGCGGAAGCCTCAGGGAAGTGAAACTCTTACGTTTTTAGTTTATTTCAGTTCCGCTTTAAGAAAAAAAAAATGCAATGTATCTGATAGGGTGATTCAAGAGAAACACAAAGCAAAGTGAAAAGTGTTCTATTCATAGCAACAGGCCCCACATGTCTTTGTTCAGTGCCCCTAGACTGTCACTGCTGTCTCATTTGTCTGCCCCATCTTCCAACACCTGCATATCATCTCCTGGAAATGTACTGGACATTTTTACCTGAGTTTTTTTAGAGGAAGAGCATTTGTGTGTCTCCTTTGTAGTTTTCTGTCCATGTATACGGATCCTGATTTGTTTCTTGATAGCATATCTTATGTTCCTGTCTAGTCCTGTTCCAGGATTGCTGGCTTTGCATTGTCCCTGTACTATCTAGTCTTGCCCAGTGTGTCATGTGGATTGTCTTATGACTCTCTGTGCTATAGTTGTTGTTGTAGTGGCAGCCTTTCTTTGTTTTGTCCTTGCTCTTAGTTGCTGTACTGGTCCTATATGAAGTCTTGTTCAGTGTTTCCCTGTGTATACTGTCTTTTCTGGTCATCAGTTTATTCTAAATTATTATCTTACTATCACTGTTTGTTGACTGGTCATTAACGTATATCACATATTTTTGCGATGACAGACATTTCAAGACACTTTCCTGCCACACCACCAGACACGTCCCCCATCACGCACACCACAAATAATTCAATAGCAAAACAAGTAGTTTAATAATTAATCACTTGAGGACCCACCCTTTACCCCCCCTTAAGGACCAGCGCTGTTTTAGCTGATCTGTGCTGGGTGGGCTGTGCAGCCCCCAGCACAGATCAAACACCAGGCAGAGCGACCAGATCGCCCCCCTTTTTTCCCCACTAGGGGGATGAGGTGCTGGGGGGGTCTGATCGCTCCTGCCTGCCTGGGTGTTGCGGGGGGGACATCAAAACCCCCCTCCGCGGCGAAATTCCCCCCCTCCCTCGCCTCCCTTCCCCGGAGATCCGAGGCTGCACAGGAACGGATCTGTCCTGTGCAGCCTCTAACAGGCTCCTGCCTGTCATGTGACAGCGATCCCCGGCCACTGATTGGCCGGGGATCGCTGATCTGGTACAACGCTGCTACTGTTAGCAGCGTTGTAAAAATGTAAACAAAGCGGATTATTTCCGCTTGTGTTTACATTTAGCCTGCGAGCCGCGATCGGCGGCCCGCAGGCTATTCACAGAGCCCCCCGCCGTGAATTGACAGGAAGCAGCCGCTCGCGCGAGCGGCTGCTTCCTGATTAATTAGCCTGCAGCCGGCGACACAGAACTGCGTCGCTGGTCCTGCAGCTGCCACTTTGCCTACGCGCGGTATGAGTGCGCGGTCGGCAAGTGGTTAAAACAGCATTGATCATTTCCATCATCTGTATTTGAATTAAAGGGTACTTGAATTAAAGAGTAAGCTAAAAATGACAGAACCTGTGTTGACAGGCTCTGTCTTAAAGGAAATCTGAAGTGAAAATTAACTTATAATATAATTAATTGTATGTGTAGTACAGCTAAAAGTGGCCACTTATGATACAATTTGCCGATGATCGTTTATGAATGATTCTTCGTAAGAACGATCGGAAATGATCGTTTGGGACCATGTATGGACAAAACTCTCCTAACCAATCCGATCAGATTAATGAAATGGATACGAAAATCGGATCAATTTCATTAATTTGATCGGATTGGTTAAGAGAGTTTTGTCCATTTTTGGTCCAAAAAAATAATTTCCAATCATTCATAGGAAGAATCATTTGTAAACAATCGTTTGGCAAATTGTATCATTAGTGGCCAGTGGCCACCTTAAGTATTAGAATATTATTAGCAAAGATATGAGTGTCATATTGTTTCCAGTACCGGAAGAGTTAAGAAACATCACTTATCTATGCAAAAGAGCTTCTCTGAGCTCTCTGACTAATTTAGTCAGCTACAGTGCTACTGTATTTTCTGCTGTATAAGATGCACTTTTCTCCCCAAAAATGGGGATAAAAAAGTCCCAAGTCCCTGCATCTTATACTGCAAAGGCAGGGAATACCCAACTTACAAACGCCCGATGATACGAAGAGCCAGGCACAGCGGAGATTCCCTGCCTATGTCCCCGCTGTGCCTGGCTCCTCCCTGCATGCCTCTCCTCCCCCCCAGGAGGACACAGGTGGGAGACCAGAGGACACATGGGGAAGACCAGAGGACAAAGGGGGTAGACAGGAGGACACAGGTGGGAGACCAGAGGACACAGGTGGGAGACCAGAGGACACAGGGGGGAGACCAGAGGACACAGGGGGTAGACAGGAGGACACAGGTGGGAGACCAGAGGACACATGGGGAAGACCAGAGGACAAAGGGGGTAGACAGGAGGACACAGGTGGGAGACCAGAGGACACAGGTGGGAGACCAGAGGACACAGGGGGGAGACAGGAGGACACAGGTGGGAGACCAGAGGACACAGGGGGGAGACCAGAGGACACAGGGGGGAGACAGGAGGAAACAGGGGGGGAGACATGAGGACACAAAGTGAGATCAATATAACCCATCCCCACCCACCCCTACTCTTCTACTGTTTCATAGTTTAAAATACAGAGTGTAGTTTGTAAATTGCAAATATTAGAGAATGGTGCAATGTTATAATAAAAAGCTATATAACTGAAAATAAAAATATGAGACTCTTTTCTTTGCTAATAATGTTCTATTTCTTAGCTGTACTAGGATGCTTGCCTTGCTTACAAGGGCGAAAAGGGATAATTTGCATATTCAGTAGTGGAGCATTGTGGGTAACCACCAATGTTCACTTATAGCACACACAGTCTCTCAGTGCAGCGTCGTGATCCAGAGGTCACGAAAGTGAAAGTTGCCCATTGCGGCCCACGGGAGCGCCGGTTTTTGCGGCTACCTGATCCGCCCAGCCCTGCGGATCAGGTAGCCTACTTTTTTTTTCAGTTTTTGAGCCCACCTCGGGCTCTCTTTAAAAGCATTTAGATGGTTTAATTCACCTCTGAGACAAAACACTATTTTTCAGCACAGAGATGAAGCCTTGAACACCACAACGTCCTTAGAATCGTGGGTAAACGTATGGACTAATACAGTCATATTGGGGTAGACAAGACACAGAACATTTAAAAAAATAATAAAAAAGAGAGGTAATCCCTTACCTCTCCAGAAGATATAGACACCAGTTCAACTGGAAAAAGTTTTTCTCCACAAAGCAATCTGACAACGTGTTTCATGGGTTATGGCCCGCTTCCTCAGGTCAATACAAAATCCCTTGATAGCATAGGAGATACAGTTTAGATTATTTAGGGATCGATCAATCTATCCCACCTATTGATGCGCTGCGTAATATGTTGGCGCTTTATAAATACAATAAATAAATTAATTAAATAAAGAGGTTCATTGTATAATAATATTGAGAAGCACTGATTAAGGGAATCAAAATAAAGTTTTGAGTCCCATAAATCCATTTTAGTGGATACATATATTTACATAGCTCTTTATTTGAGTTCTGAAAGAGAGATGATGGAGGAAGACAGAGGAAGTTGGTTCTGACAGAGGAAGTGTCATTCTAAAAAAGAGACAGTTGGCAGTAGGGCAGGGACAAGGATCTCCAGCAACAGAGGTGGAGATTGCAAAGTGTGCCCCCCTGCCCAGTATAGTAAGATGCCTCCCACCTGAATGCTAATGGCTGCTAGATGTGGTATGGCAGGTAAAGGGTGTATGACAGTGCATCCTGATTGGCTGACGAGCACCTGCTGACGACTCAAATGTAGCTGCATGCATGTATTGCTGTGTTCTATTGCTTGTGTGTGTCGAATTTAGCATTCAGTATGGAGGCAGTGTTGGTGGGTTTTCTGGATGTGAGAGGTCCAGAGCCTGGGTGTGAGAGGTCCAGGCCCACCTGCACTCCCCTCCAGGTATCGCGCATTGGCCTTGGGGCCCCGGCCAGTGAGAGAGGTCCGGGGCCCCTGGCCATCGTGCGAACCAATTGTGTGTTTTTAAACGTTTTTTTTTTCAGCTCTAGGACATGGCGGACAGGTGAGCGGTTAGGGAGGGACCCCTGTGGGAGGGATGCCTGCACGGGGCGGTCCTGCTAGCGACGCAATCTTGCGATTTGCGTCCAACTGAAGCCTCCCACCTGAATGCTAATGGCTGCTAGATGTGGTATGGCAGGTAAAGGGTGTATGACAGTGCATCCTGATTGGCTGACGAGCACCTGCTGACGACTCAAATGTAGCTGCATGCATGTATTGCTGTGTTCTATTGCTTGTGTGTGTCGAATTTAGCATTCAGTATGGAGGCAGTGTTGGTGGGTTTTCTGGATGTGAGAGGTCCAGAGCCTGGGTGTGAGAGGTCCAGGCCCACCTGCACTCCCCTCCAGGTATCGCGCATTGGCCTTGGGGCCCCGGCCAGTGAGAGAGGTCCGGGGCCCCTGGCCATCGTGCGAACCAATTGTGTGTTTTTAAACGTTTTTTTTTTCAGCTCTAGGACATGGCGGACAGGTGAGCGGTTAGGGAGGGACCCCTGTGGGAGGGATGCCTGCACGGGGCGGTCCTGCTAGCGACGCAATCTTGCGATTTGCGTCCAACTGAAGCCTCCCACCTGAATGCTAATGGCTGCTAGATGTGGTATGGCAGGTAAAGGGTGTATGACAGTGCATCCTGATTGGCTGACGAGCACCTGCTGACGACTCAAATGTAGCTGCATGCATGTATTGCTGTGTTCTATTGCTTGTGTGTGTCGAATTTAGCATTCAGTATGGAGGCAGTGTTGGTGGGTTTTCTGGATGTGAGAGGTCCAGAGCCTGGGTGTGAGAGGTCCAGGCCCACCTGCACTCCCCTCCAGGTATCGCGCATTGGCCTTGGGGCCCCGGCCAGTGAGAGAGGTCCGGGGCCCCTGGCCATCGTGCGAACCAATTGTGTGTTTTTAAACGTTTTTTTTTTCAGCTCTAGGACATGGCGGACAGGTGAGCGGTTAGGGAGGGACCCCTGTGGGAGGGATGCCTGCACGGGGCGGTCCTGCTAGCGACGCAATCTTGCGATTTGCGTCCAACTGAAGCCTCCCACCTGAATGCTAATGGCTGCTAGATGTGGTATGGCAGGTAAAGGGTGTATGACAGTGCATCCTGATTGGCTGACGAGCACCTGCTGACGACTCAAATGTAGCTGCATGCATGTATTGCTGTGTTCTATTGCTTGTGTGTGTCGAATTTAGCATTCAGTATGGAGGCAGTGTTGGTGGGTTTTCTGGATGTGAGAGGTCCAGAGCCTGGGTGTGAGAGGTCCAGGCCCACCTGCACTCCCCTCCAGGTATCGCGCATTGGCCTTGGGGCCCCGGCCAGTGAGAGAGGTCCGGGGCCCCTGGCCATCGTGCGAACCAATTGTGTGTTTTTAAACGTTTTTTTTTTCAGCTCTAGGACATGGCGGACAGGTGAGCGGTTAGGGAGGGACCCCTGTGGGAGGGATGCCTGCACGGGGCGGTCCTGCTAGCGACGCAATCTTGCGATTTGCGTCCAACTGAAGCCTCCCACCTGAATGCTAATGGCTGCTAGATGTGGTATGGCAGGTAAAGGGTGTATGACAGTGCATCCTGATTGGCTGACGAGCACCTGCTGACGACTCAAATGTAGCTGCATGCATGTATTGCTGTGTTCTATTGCTTGTGTGTGTCGAATTTAGCATTCAGTATGGAGGCAGTGTTGGTGGGTTTTCTGGATGTGAGAGGTCCAGAGCCTGGGTGTGAGAGGTCCAGGCCCACCTGCACTCCCCTCCAGGTATCGCGCATTGGCCTTGGGGCCCCGGCCAGTGAGAGAGGTCCGGGGCCCCTGGCCATCGTGCGAACCAATTGTGTGTTTTTAAACGTTTTTTTTTTCAGCTCTAGGACATGGCGGACAGGTGAGCGGTTAGGGAGGGACCCCTGTGGGAGGGATGCCTGCACGGGGCGGTCCTGCTAGCGACGCAATCTTGCGATTTGCGTCCAACTGAAGCCTCCCACCTGAATGCTAATGGCTGCTAGATGTGGTATGGCAGGTAAAGGGTGTATGACAGTGCATCCTGATTGGCTGACGAGCACCTGCTGACGACTCAAATGTAGCTGCATGCATGTATTGCTGTGTTCTATTGCTTGTGTGTGTCGAATTTAGCATTCAGTATGGAGGCAGTGTTGGTGGGTTTTCTGGATGTGAGAGGTCCAGAGCCTGGGTGTGAGAGGTCCAGGCCCACCTGCACTCCCCTCCAGGTATCGCGCATTGGCCTTGGGGCCCCGGCCAGTGAGAGAGGTCCGGGGCCCCTGGCCATCGTGCGAACCAATTGTGTGTTTTTAAACGTTTTTTTTTTCAGCTCTAGGACATGGCGGACAGGTGAGCGGTTAGGGAGGGACCCCTGTGGGAGGGATGCCTGCACGGGGCGGTCCTGCTAGCGACGCAATCTTGCGATTTGCGTCCAACTGAAGCCTCCCACCTGAATGCTAATGGCTGCTAGATGTGGTATGGCAGGTAAAGGGTGTATGACAGTGCATCCTGATTGGCTGACGAGCACCTGCTGACGACTCAAATGTAGCTGCATGCATGTATTGCTGTGTTCTATTGCTTGTGTGTGTCGAATTTAGCATTCAGTATGGAGGCAGTGTTGGTGGGTTTTCTGGATGTGAGAGGTCCAGAGCCTGGGTGTGAGAGGTCCAGGCCCACCTGCACTCCCCTCCAGGTATCGCGCATTGGCCTTGGGGCCCCGGCCAGTGAGAGAGGTCCGGGGCCCCTGGCCATCGTGCGAACCAATTGTGTGTTTTTAAACGTTTTTTTTTTCAGCTCTAGGACATGGCGGACAGGTGAGCGGTTAGGGAGGGACCCCTGTGGGAGGGATGCCTGCACGGGGCGGTCCTGCTAGCGACGCAATCTTGCGATTTGCGTCCAACTGAAGCCTCCCACCTGAATGCTAATGGCTGCTAGATGTGGTATGGCAGGTAAAGGGTGTATGACAGTGCATCCTGATTGGCTGACGAGCACCTGCTGACGACTCAAATGTAGCTGCATGCATGTATTGCTGTGTTCTATTGCTTGTGTGTGTCGAATTTAGCATTCAGTATGGAGGCAGTGTTGGTGGGTTTTCTGGATGTGAGAGGTCCAGAGCCTGGGTGTGAGAGGTCCAGGCCCACCTGCACTCCCCTCCAGGTATCGCGCATTGGCCTTGGGGCCCCGGCCAGTGAGAGAGGTCCGGGGCCCCTGGCCATCGTGCGAACCAATTGTGTGTTTTTAATAGTAAGATGTACCCCAGTTTTAGGTACCCTCCCTCCCCAAGTATAGATAGTCATATTTGCCCCATGGCCCCACTATTACACAACCCTCCCCAAGTATAGATATTGAGATTAGCCCCCAGTATTAGGTTTCCCCCCTCCCCAAGTATAGCCAGGTGATCTCCTAGTATTAGGCAGCCCTCCCTTCCCAAGTATACATATTCAGAAGTGCCCCCAGTAATAGGCATTATTCCTCCTCCCCAAGTATAGCTAGGTGATTCCCCCCCTCCTATACAACCCCCTTCCCGAAGTATAGCCAGGTGTTCCCCCATTATTAAGCAGCCCCCCTCTCCAAGTATAGCCAGGTGTTCCCCAGTATTATCCACCCCCTCTTCCCCTGCACATTTGCAAAGCAGATTGTTCTGTAATAGCTACCTATCTCAGCGCCACTGCAATCGCTCTACACCCATCGTCTTCTCTGTGACGCCTCCAGTGGCGCACGTAATAAGAGGCGCCACTAGAGGGAGTCATAGGATGACGGCAGAGATCAGAGAAAAGCCCAGCAGAGACTTTTCTTCCTTCACCAACTGAAGAAGTTTGGTGTGGCCAGGAGCTTCTGGCAAAATTCTATTCCACCAGTATTGAATCTGTACAGATCAGTGAAAAGGATCATTGGAAAACTCCTCCCCAAATGGACCACCTCCTGATCAGTAAGCTTTTCAAAGCGATTTTGCAGCGATTTGGGGCTAGAATGTTTTTTTTTAAATAAAGTTTTATATACGCACCGAGTGTCCTGATGTCAGGCTTCCATCCATAGCCCTGCCCCCTAGCAAAATAAGTCTCAGGCACTTCTCTGATTGGAGCAAGAGAAGCACCTATGACCTCTTTTGCTAAGGGGCAGGGCTATGGGCGGAAACTGGACATCAAGACATATAAAACTTTATAAACAGAGGCAAAAAGTTAAATCAGAAGCGCTATAGAGTATACTGTACAGTGCTTCCAAAATGCAAGTGATCACAATCACCATAGAAATTGTGTGTTTTCAAAGCACTGCGGTGATTCCTAGTGGATCCCTTCACTAAGCCACAGTATTGTGACAAGTTTCTTGGTTGAACCATGATTCTAACTCTAGTATAGGACTACTTTCTATCTTCTTCTTAATTGTCTACCTGGGAATCACCCCCAGTATGGATGATAAGCCATGTCCAGAGATTTACTGTTTCACTAATTTTCAAGTATCAACTCAAAGGCAATCTACAGTCTGCAAACCATCTTCTTCTATCCTCCACTAAAATTACTTGCTCACATTCACATGCACAGGACTTCTCACAGGCTTCTTCCTTCTTTTGGCCCTGTCTCCCACAGCATATTTGTCACTCTCCAACTGTTGAATTACTTAAATGAGGCCTAAAACATACTTTTTGGGGGTAAAGTTAGGAGTTAACTGAAGGCTGCACCATGACTGTGTGGAGCTCGCTGGCAAGCTGTATACAGCTTACTTACTACACTGCTCGGTGCTTCCTCTACTGTCCCTTTTGATTGTAAGCCCACAAGTGCAGGGTCCCCTTCCCTATTGTTTCTTGCAACTGTTGTATATATTATGTATGATACTACAGTTTGTAGTAATTGCATACTTTTGTTATACCCTCTGTTTCCCCTCTGTTTCATGCACCCATAGCTTATTTCTCTGTACAGCGCTACAGCAGATAATAGCACCATATAAATCAATAATAATAACAATCAGTTTTCGGTTCCCATACTTTGATGCACCTGTTTTAACTACAATACATGCTGTTGGGTGAATCCACTGGATACTGTTTTTATATCCTTTTTTTGAGAACCTATTTTCAGCACATACTTTCCATTGCACTGTTTGTGATTAATCTGTTTGTAGTTTGTGATGAAACGTACGTCTAAAATAGTTGTATTTTAATTTCAAGTATCTAAATTGTGCCCAAACTGGAGAAAACCAGACGGATCCAGCAAGCCTTAGTAAAGCTTGTTCCATCCGAACCGCAGCTGTCATCTTCTGTAGAAATGTTATTGTGAACATAGATATGCTTAAAAAATGAAAGAGGAGAGTCTCAGGCCAAGAAAACTCAACTGATCTTTACTATCCCTCAGTAAAAACACATTTTGCTGTAGTCTGTATTCAGAGATTTGAACACTTGATTAATTTGTGTTTTTGTTTTTGTTTTTTTGCAATTCCTGAGGTTAGCAGTATACCATAGAAGTACTGTATATACTCTCGTATAAGCCTAATTTTTTAGCGCAAAAGTTACCCCCTCGGCTAATATGCGAGTCAGTGGAGCAGAAAGGATGGTGGAGCAGGTTTTGTTACCGGCAGAGGAGCATAAGGATTATGTATTAGTGATCCTGCTCTTGCCACCTGGCTCTCTGCTGTGTCTGTGCCCCCCAACCCCTGCAACATGATGTGCAGAGTGCGCTGCTCAAGACTACCTGTGTCCCCTGGCATGTGGAGCGGAGTGTGCAAGCAACGTGTCCGTGGAGCAATGATCAGGGATTCTTCTTGTGTGGCAATCGCTGTCTCTCATATCTATGGCGTCTTAATACACAGCTGTATTATACTTGGGGCACAGCTGGCTATGGGGAGAGGGAATGACTTGCACTGGGGGCACATCAGGCTACTGTGAAGTGGGCTATACTGGATAGGGGGATTATACGCGAGTCAATCACTTTTTCCTGGTTTCTAACGGAAAAGTGGGTACCTCGGATTATACACGGGTCGGCTTATTCGTCTTATATGCGAGTATATACAGGTATATGCAATAATATGAAATAAAAAACAAGTAGAGCTTTGGAAACCAAAAATATTTAATTTTTAATATTCAGAATTGCAAACATTAACAAATATTGGTCATCAATGGTGAAAAGTGCATCCATCCAGTGCCTGGTCATGTGGTTCCTTTGCTGATGCTTTTGCTTGCTGGACTTAGGATTGGTGTTTCGTGGCTTTATTTTGCCCAAATATTCCTTGCTTTTTCAGATTTTGATCTATTTTTCAGATCAATATTGCATTATTAATGCCTGAAGAAGGGTTGTTAAACCCGAAACAAGCGGGCGTTGTTGCCTAAAAAGAGGATACATGTCTTTATTGTTGTAAAAATGTCTGTGGGCCCCATTTGCCTGTTAACGTGGACCTGAAGTCTTGCACAGGACAGAAGAAAAACAGAGAGAAATACACCCTGTATGTATTTCGAGAGTTTATCCTGTTTAATTCCCCTTCATTTGTGTCAAATCACTAGTTGTAATTTGATCTTCTCCCTGTGTCACATGACTGCCACAGCAGATAAGGCAGATAAGCTTATTTGAATGCACAGGATGTTAACAATATGTCTGCTTCCATGAAAGCAGGAAGTAGACTCACTGCAGATTTATTTTAGGATTTGTAAGAGCTGCAACAAATAAATGTTTTATGTTTAAAGGTTATTATGCTGTTGTGTATCTTTTAGAGCAGAGAGGACATTCTGAGTTCATGTCCGCTTTAATGATATTGGATCGATGCACCTTTCACAGTTGAAGATCAATTTTTGCAATTTTGAAAATTAAAGATAAAATTAAGACTATTTTTGATTTCCAGAGCTCGAATTATTTTTGATTTCATATCCTTGTATATACTTCTGTGACTAGTTGGTGTAAGTGGAACACTACTAAGGATATACTTTTTGTACCTAGCTCCCAATAATTTTCTATAGTTAGCAGTATTCCATTCCAATTTTTTTTTACAGTAGGACCTGCACACAGTTATAGGATACCTCTAAATCTGTGTAAAGATGCATTACTCCAGAACATGTACACGTGAAAAGAGTGACATAGTAATTTGGATACAGGAGATAGCCGCTAGCTAGAAGAACATCTGTAGGATTTCCAATATTCTACTACTGGGCAGCGGTAATTCGGATACTTAGATACAGGTCATTTTTAATGTACAGTGGTACCAATCACTGCTTCTATCATTTTATAAACAATCCTCTAGTAGTCAGATCTCCATCCAGAAAGCTAAACAACTTCAAGTATTTGCTCACTGCTGGTTGAACATGGTCTGGTGGATGGCTCAAGGAGCATAAATCAATTTACAAGAAATTACTAGAAAAGAGATGACACGTTTTACTCTCGCCCCCACGTTATCTAGAATTGATCCCTGTTTCCTCTACTTATGCTAGGTAAACACTATGAGGTTTTCTAGCAGATTTACTGTCAGATTGACTATTTCCAACATGTCCGATCTGATTTCCGATTGATTTCCAATCATTTCCCGATGGATTTCCGACTGTTTTCCATTCACTTCTATTGGAAATCGATCAGAAAACAATTGGAAAACAGATAGGACATGTTGGAAATAATCGATCTGACAGTAAATCTGCCACAAAATCTCACAGTCTGTACCTAGCATTAAGGCACATACACACGCCATACTTTTTCAAATGACGGGTCCGTCAGACCCTCCCGCGGGGCGGTCGTTCTGCCGACAGTAGCATGTGAGTACAAGCTGTCGGCAGACCGATAAGACTGTTTTTGACTGATTCTCCCAAGAGGTTAAACAGCCAAACAGCCTAAGGTAGATAATAGGATAACAGAGGCGCCAACAGGATAAAAAACACTAAAAGAGCTTAAAAAACAATCTTGGTAATAGAGGCAGTGGTGGACTTACCTCCTCCAAGCAGAACATACGACTGTGGATTTTCAGTCAAAACAATTTTATTGGATACTCCAAATAAAGAGGCGCTCAGTGTTGATGATACTGGCAGATGCTGCTTACTCCTATCTGTTGTTGAAGTGGGTTTGTACCCCGCGAAACGCGTTTCACTTTATTTGGAGTATCCAATAAAATTGTTTTGACTGAAAATCCACAGTCGTATGTTCTACTTGGAGGAGGTAAGTCCACTACTGCCTCCTCTATTACCAAGATTGGTTTTTAAGCTTTTTTAGAGTTTTTTCTCCTGTTGGCGCCTCTGTTATCCTATTATCTACATCGGGTCCACCCATGGTTGAGGGTTGTACCCTTGCTTCTTTTACTACAGAGAGCGACTTTTTAATCCTGAGTGGGGTCAGGACAATCTCCCCACCTGCTTTGACAGTGGTTGCCTAATTGGTAACCCTGGTTTGTGAGTATTAAATTAATATTATTACTCTTCCAATTATACATTACCAGTACATACTACACTATATTGGGCTCTTGGTGTTCTCTCCTTTTCTCAAACAGCCTAAGGTATTCAGGGGAAGCCTGTTTTGTTCCAATCTCGTTCTACTGCCACCTGGGGGTTTAAAGCTTGTCCCGTCTGAGAAGGCTGCAGGTCCTATTAGATTCCATGATCCAGACTTGCAGAAGACAGAGGCTGTTTCTATTGGCTCCCTGCTTTTTCAGTCACAGCTCTCACTGCTTCTGCTTGTGAGTCACGGCTCCCAGCACAGTCTCCTCGCACAGACTCCATGCTCTTTTCACCACTTCAAAGCAGACGGTATTGTTTCGTGGCTTTACCGCATGTTGTAGGCTTTATGAATTGACATTTACTGACATGTGTTCAGGTATTTACCGCACAAGTCGGTAATTTACCTCACTGCTCAATAATTTCAGCTTTTCATGTGGTAACAGCCTTTATGAATTTACATTTTCCTAAGGGCCCACAGCTGAATTGCAAAATATCTAATTACTAGTGATTTTTAAATCACTAGGGTTGCTACTTTATCATAGAAATCATGAGAAGTATTTTCCACCATAGTGATTCTATCTGCAAATCGCAATAACTTTCTGTAGTGATTTTAAGAGTGATAATGCAATGCAAATGAAAAATTGCAATCGCATAACAAAATTAACGAACAATCATTGGCGTTTGTGATTTGTAATTGCGATTGCTAGTGGAAAATGGCCCTAAGTGCTTGGTAAAGTCAGCTGTTTTCTGCATTACCGAATGTGGTAATGCTTTAAGAATGGACCCCTATGTAGCCACAGAGGAGCTCTCACCACTTTTCATCACAAAGCAGTGATAAGAGGACATTGCATTCACATTAGTGCTAAGCGAAAGAAAACTAGAATTAGCAAGCAGAAGGAGCTGGAGGACCTATAGAGTGTGGCAACCTATGCAGCAAATGCATCCACAGCCGATAATGTAGTATTTCAAAGGGATTCTGAAGCATTAAATCTGTGCCTCACTAATTAAGCAATAATGCAAATTATTATTATTGATTTATAAAACACCAACGTATTCCCTGGCACTGTACAATGTAAGAAAACAAACAAGGGGTACATAATGATACAGATAATGATATACATCAAATATTGAAACTGGTACAAAATACAGAAATGGTGATTACAATGACAAATGTAACATGATGAATACGTTAAAGGCTGAGACAGCTAGCTGCAACATGTGAATTTGCTGAACTGCATGATGAACTTATTAGAGATAGGATAGAACTTGGATCAATGGATATCAATCATAGGAGAAGAATGCTGAGGGGGTCTGATCTGAACTTAAAAAAAGCTATAGACATGTGCAGAAGCCATTAGGGCTCTTTTCCACTATGAAATGCGATCGCGATTGCGATCGCGATTCCGATCGCGATCGCAATCGCGTTTCAATTTCCACCATGCGATTGAGCTACTATACTCATTATAGTCCAGCTCAATCGCATACAAAACGCGGCAGGACGACGATTGCGCTTTGACCAAAATCGCATCGCAATCGGATCGCACTAATGGAAATTGCTTCTGCAGTTTCCATTAGTTTAGGGCCTTTTTCCACTAGCCTGCGATTTGCGATTTGCTTCTGACTGCAAATCGCAAGGTACATTAAACTAATGGAAACTGCAGCAGCAATTTCCATTAGTGCGATCCGATTGCGATGCGATTTTGGTCAAAGCGCAATCGTCGTCCTGCCGCGTTTTGTATGCGATTGAGCTGGACTATAATGAGTATAGTAGCTCAATCGCAATCGCATGGTGGAAATTGAAACGCGATTGCGATCGCGATCGAAATCGCGATCGCATTTCATAGTGGAAAAGAGCCCTATGTACCTTGCGATTTGCGATCAGAAACAAATCGCAAATCGCAGGCTAGTGGAAAAAGGCCCTTAATCACTTTGCTAGTGTCTACAGACAGAAAAGAGTAATTATACAAATGACTTCAGAATGGGAAAACAGCAGCTCTGAGAAATCTGTCCTCACTGTTATACATCAGATTGGATCAGTCAGTTCCACAGGATCACACTGGTTTGTACCATTAGAACTCAGCATTTGGCAAACAAACAGGCAAGTGAATCATCTGCCAGCTAGACCAGGGGTCCCCAAACGTTTTGGGTCGAGGGCCGGGTCAACATACTTCAGACTACTGTAGGGCTGGAGTATACATAAGATGATGTAGAAGTCTTTGCGGGCCAGACAGTGAAGCATACCCAGGTGACAACCTGCACCCCAATTGGACAGCAGTGTCTCCTAATGTGGAATTTGATTGGAAACCAGCGAATTACTGCTTTCCGGCTTCCATGTGGATGGGTGGTGCCAGCACTGCTATTCCATATGTGGACCACCAATATTTAAAGATGTAGCTGACCGCATCTATAAGTAATACATTTTCTGTGTGGGGGGCCGGTAAAAAAGCCTCAGGGGGCAACATTCGGCTCGCGGGCCTTAGTTTGAGGACCACTGAGCTAGACTGTGGGGTCACCTGCAACCTTAAGGCATACACAATTCATTCAGCTGTCATTCCTAATTGTGTATGAAGCAGAAATAAATAAGAAAAGGGGATACATAGCAGTGACTGCAAGCCAGATAACTAGATATTAAGGTGTTGGGGAGGTTGTGGGCCCTGTGGCCCTCTTAGTCTAATAGCAATCAGTGTGTGACAGCTGGGGTAGGAGGGATTGAGGGGCGCACTTTGGTGTCTCAGCCTTGGGTGCAGGACCTTGTCCCGGCTCTGCTGAGGGGGGAACATGGAGGACAGCCCGGGGGGAGGAAGGGAGGGAGAGGTCGGGCTGCCCTCCCCACGGCTGCGGCTCCCCCCTTCATTACAGCGCCCCCCTCCCTCAGCGCTCAGGGAGGTCCTAGAAACTAAAACTAAAGGAGGAAATTCAGCGCCTAGAGAAACTTTGGAGTACTCAAAAAAGTCACAGTGTCCACACCATGGATAAGCAGCATGGTTGCAGTTAAGAAATCAGGCAAGTTGCAAATGTGTATTGATCCAAAGAACTTTAACAAAGCACTCAAAAGGTCACATTATCCAATTCCCACGATAGAGCAAGTGCTGCCTATTTTAGCAAGAGCAAAGGTGTTTTCAGTTTTAGATGCCAAAGATGGGTTCTGGCAGGTCAAGCTGGCTACTAAAAGCAGCTAACTCACTACATTCTGGATGCCTTTTGGAAGATATCAGTGGATGCGCATGCCTTTTGGATTAGCCACAGCTCCGGAAGAGTACCAGCGGAGACAGCATGAAGCAGTAGAGAGCCTGTTAGGAGTGGAGGTTATTGTGGATGACATCTTAGTGTATGCCTGTGGAGACACCACAGAAGACGCTGCAGCAGATCATGACAAGAACCTGATTAGGCTCCTGGGCCCATATGCAATTACCGTATTTTTCGCCGTATAAGACGCACTTTTTCTCCCCAAAAAATGGGGAGAAAATTCCCTGCGTCTTATACGGCAAAGGCAGGGAATCCCTGACTTCCATACGCCCGCCGATACGAACCGCCGACCCGCCGCCATTGGGGATTCCCTGCCTGTGTCCCTCCAGCGTCCTCATGTGTCTAATGACGCGTCATCAATGGCGCGTCATTAGAAGCCGGCACTAGAGGAAGCCGCACACTGAAGCCGGATGTCTTCAAACGCCGTGGGCAAGATGGAGGAGGTAAGCTGCTGCCGCTGACTGCACGAGGACCCGGAGACATAAGCGGGGGGCCGGAGACATAAGCGGGGGGCAGGCCAGGCCAGCGGGGACACATGAGGACGCTGGGGGGGGGGACAAGAGGACACAGGAGGGCGACCACATGGGCACCAGAGGACACGGGGGACCACGGTACTGGGGGGACAAGAGGAAACAGGAGGGTGACCACAGGGGGGACCAGAGGACACAGGGGGACCACAGGGTACAGGGAGGACAAGAGGGCACGGGGGCGACTACAGGGGGGACCAGAGGACACAGGGGTGCAACCACAGGGCACAACCACAGGGCACAGGGGGGCAACCACAGGGTACAGGGGGGCCAAAAGGACACAGGAGGGTGACCACAGGGGGGACCAGAGGACACAGGGGGGACCACAGGGTACAGGGGGGACAAGAGGACACGGGGGCGACCACAGGGGGGACCAGAGGACACAGGGGAGCAACCACAGGGTACAGGGGGGGACAAGAGGATACAGGAGGGTGACCACAGGACACGGGGGGGATCACAGGGTAAAGGGGGGACAAGAGGACACGGGGGGGTGACCACAGGGGGGACCAGAGGACACAGGGTGACCACAGGGCACAGGGGGGCAACCTCAGGGCACGGGGGGGCAGAGGACACAGGGGGCAACCACAGGGCACAGGAGGGGACCAGAGGACAGGGGGGGCAACCACAGGGCACAGGGGGGACCAGAGGACACAGGAGGGCAACCACAGGGCACAAGGGGAGACCACAGGGCACAGGGGGCAACCACAGGGCACGGGGGGGGGCAACCACAGGGCACAGGAGGGGACCAGAGGACACAGGGGGCAACCACAGGGGGGGACCAGAGGACACGGGGGCAACCACAGGGCACAGGGAGGACCAGAGAACACAGGAGGGCAACCACAGGGCACAGGGGGCAACCACAGGGCACAGGGGGGCAACCACAGGGCACAGGCAGGGCCAGAGGGTTCAGGGTGAGACCACAGGGCACAGGGGGGAGACCAGAGGACACAGGGAGAGACCAGAGGACACAGGGGGAGACCACAGGACACTTAGGGTAGACAGGGTGAGATAAGAGGACACATTACACAGGAGGACACCATTTGAGGGAGAGCATGTACAAGACACTCCTGAAATATGGACGCACAAGGTTTAGTTTATATATTTTTTCCCCTGCTTTTTTGCCCTCTAAACCTGGGTGCGTCTTATATTCCGGAGCGTCTTATATGGCGCGAAATATGGTATATTTTTCACCTGGGTTTTCTCCTAGGTCAGTGATCTGCAAACTTGGCTCTCCAGATGTTAACCTTCCTGGCCTGCTGGGCCGATTTGCTTAATTTTTTTTTACTTTGCTAGCTGCGTCAGCACACCGATCGCCGCAGCCCCGCGCTCGATCGCCGCTATCCGTCGCGCGGCGCCGCGCCCCCTCCCCCCAGACCCCGTGCGCTGCCTGGCCAATCAGTGCCAGGCAGCGCTGAGAGGTGGATCGGGACTCCCAATGACGTCACGACGTCGGTGACGTCATCCCGCCCCGTCGCCATGGCGACGGGGGAAGCCCTCCAGGAAATCCCGTTCTTTGAACAAGATTTCCTGATCGGAGATCGCCGAAGGCGCTCGAAGCGGGCGGGCGGCTATCATGTAGCGGGCCCTGGGCTCGCTACATGATTTAAAAAAAAAAAAAACTGCTGCGCTGCCTCCTGGCGGAATTTATTAGACCGCCAGGAGGGTTAAGGAAATACAAGTCCTACAATGCATTTGCCTTTATGAATCATGACTGTGGCTGTCAGACTTCTGCAATGCATTGTGGGACTTGTACTTCTGAATCCTTAACAGCTGGAGAGCCAAGTTTGCAGATCACTGTCCTAGGTGATATTTTCACACCTTGTAAATAAAATGCCTTTTAAACCACAAGCAAGAAAGAAAATACTCCAAATAATTTTATAGTATTTTTTCAACTAATCTTTTTCAACTGCAAAGTGCTAAAAAATAATTTAAATGCAATATGAAAAATTATCCCCTGCGAGAAAACTCAGGAGAAAACGTGTATTGCATATGGGTCCTGCAGAGAGAAAGAAAACTAAACTTGAAGTTTAATAAACAAAAGCTTCTGGTTCTCAAAGTCATTGATGGAGTAGTCGAACAACTTGAACTTAAACGCAAAAAAAAGCAAAATTGCACTATGATAAAGGCGCCAAGGAACTCCCTGAGTTGACCATAGGGCAATCAGTGCACATGCAACCAGCACCTTCCTCAGGTGATGGACTGTGGCGGAAAGGTACATGCGTACAGCAAGCTGCTCCACACGCTCCTATGTAGTGGAAGCAAACGGAAACAGGAGATTTCTTAGAGCAACAGAGGAGAGAAGTGATAGAGACAATGAGGAACCCTCTCCGACGGACAGAGAGTCCAGCTGGGAAACATACCAGACAATACATTGCAGAATAAATCAGAGTTGCGGACGCCTGTAGATGATGGTTCTGCACCCCCTCGCTGCACTCTAACTCAAGTTATCAGAACACCTGTAAAATATAGAGACTACATCCTCTAACTTATTTTTTCTTAGTAGATGCAGCAGTCCACAAACTTATGTTTAGCATTTACTTATATTTGCAAAAGAAGGGAGATGTTAGGATATTGGGGTTCAAATATCTGCTCCACCTACAGTAACATGAAAGTACTGCATTCTAGCTGTATGTTAATGTTGTGTCTCAATAAAGATTGTTGTTGTTCTACTACTGACCACGAGGCTGATCAGACACCAACGTTTAAAGAGACTCTGAAGTCTCAAAAAAAAAGTCTTTTTATTTAACAAATATGTTTAATACTTTAGCCCTAACTAAACCCGCCGCATCCCCGCTGCTGTACGCTATCTAAATACCCCCTAACTCCCTGGCGGGCAATCCGGGCAGCGCTTCCGTGTGAGGCAGGGCTATGAGCCGCAGCCCTGCCTCACACGCGTCTGTCATCCCGGATCGCCGCCTCTCCCCCACCCCTCTCAGTCTTTCTTCACTGAGAGGAGTGGGGGAGAGGCGGAGATCTGCCACTAACAGACGCGTGTGAGGCAGGGCTGCAGCTCATAGCCCTGCCTCACACGGAAGACTAGAGTGCAGCAAAATCCACGACCAAGAAAGTCGTGGATTTTGCAGGGGAGAGGGAGGGCAAGTTAGGGGGGATTTAGATAGTTTATAGTGGCGGGAATGCGGCGGTTTAGTTAGGGCTAAACTATTGGACATATTTGTTAAATAAAAAAACGTTTTTTTGAGACTTCAGTGTCTCTTTAAACCTGGGACCCTAGTGCAGCAAGATGAGAGTGCTATATTCTGTCCACTACTTAGCTTCTATAAACTGTTTATATTTACTTATCAAAGTTATGACATTTCTTTGTTCAGAGTTAAATTTTGCTGGACTTATGCACAGAAACTGTGATAATTCCTGGGTATTAATTATCTGGTTTCACAAGGCTGGCAGAAATGTTTCCGGATTCTCACACAAACAGGATCATTGTGCTTAGAAACCTGTTGCACTGAGTTTCTTCATGATTTCAAACTTTTGGTTATTTTGTTTTCTACCCCACAGCATGTTTTACTAGATTTAGAAGCATGTTTACCTTCATGAATGAAAAAGCAATTTTCATAAAGAATCTGTTCATTCTCGTAAAAACCAGGTGTGTTGCTTCTTTTGCAGATATTTCTGGTATTTAAAGTGTCATTGTCAGATATGAGATCATTTTTATACATTCCCTGTAAGCAGTGGCGTAACTGCAATTCATGGGGTGCCCCAATATTCCCACCCCTTTATTCCCCTTGGTAACCTTCACGGCCGTGAGGCCCACCTCACAAGGGTCATAAAACTAGTGTGGCCATCATGATCTTCACACCCATAACAAGTGTAGCCACAAAAACACCTGGGGCCACATGCAATTCGCTTTTTCTCCTTGGAGATAATTTTTCATCTTCGATTTAAAATAACTTTTTAGCACTTTTCAACTGAAAAAGTACCAAAAAGTTTAGTGAAAAAGTACTGTCAAAATTAGTTTGAGTATTTGTTTGCCTGCTGGTGGTTTAAAAGGCATTTTATTGACATGGTTGAACATTTCACCTAGGAGAAAACTCAGGTGAAAAAAGCCCATATGCAATGATATTTTTATAACTTGCAAATAAATTGCCTTTTAACCAATTGAGCCTATCTGGACGAATATGTTATCAGAGGCCGCGGTCTTTCTGCTTAAAAAAAAAAATCCCCGTCCTCATTCTAGTTCCTGGAAGCGTGATCGGTTGCTTTCAGGACTTTTTGACTGTGGCCAAATAGTAAAACTACACCCACATCCATTTTTTTAATTAAATAAATACATTATTTTACACTTAAAATTAGCTGTTTACCTCCCACACCAAAAATTACCCAAATAAAATGTTTAATAAAAAAATAAATTAAAAAATTACAGTTAAAAAACAAACAAAACAAAAAAACCAACATAAATATTTACCTAAGGGTCTGAACTTTTTAAATATGCATGTCAAGAGTATATTAATATAATTTTTTAAATTATAGGCTTGTAAATAGTGATGACGCAAATTGAAAAAAATGCACCTTTATTTCCAAATAAAATATTGGCGCCATACATTGTGATAGGGACATAATTTAAATGTTGTAATAAGCGGGACAAATGGGCAAATAAAATACATGGGTTTTAATTACGGTAGCATGTATTAATTTCAAACTATAATTGGCCAAAAACTGAGAAATAATGAATTTTTTCCATTTCTTTCTTAATCTTCCTGTTAAAATGGATTTAGAATAAAATAATGCTTGGCAAAATGTGCCACCCAAAGAAAGCCTAAATGGTGGCGGAAAAAAAGAGATATAGATCATTTCAGTGTGATAAGTAGTGATAAAGTTATTGGCGAATAAATGAATGGGAGTGAAAGTTGGTCGGATGCATAAAGTTAGTAACCCTGTAGGCTGAAGTGGTTAACCACTTCAGGACCACAGGCTTACAGCCCCCCTAGTGACCAGGCCATTTTTCACAATACAGGGTTGTGCAGCTTTGTCAGCATGCTTCACAGCCATAACACTTACCACACAAATGAATTTTTCCTCCTTTTCTTGTCCTTAATAGGACACTCTGTAGGAGGTCTCTGATCGATGCTGCAATCTTTGTTTTTTTTTCATTAAAGAGAGGCTTTTACCTCCCCATCCTAAACTGGCTCTGGACGGCGATCCGTAGTCTTCCCCACCTCTCATAGGCATCAGCCGATAAGAGGGCACACATTAGGAGCCGCTCTGAGGGACAGCCAAATGTGTCCCCCATACAGCGCTGCAGGAGATTGCAGCGCAGTAAGTTAAACAAAGGGGATTTATTCCCCTTTCGGCTAAAAACAGTCCGCTAGCTGTATTCGTGGCTAGCAGGCTGATCCTCCGTGAATCGGCAGGGAGCGATCGCGCATGCGCACGGGTTCCCTGCTAAACTGCAGCTCCAGGTCTTGAAGCCAATCGGCGTTAGGCAGTCCTGGGGCTGCTGTCGCCTTCACACACTTTGGCGTGAAGTGGTCGTTGGGTAGTTAAATCACCGGCAAACAAAAAAATACTCAAAATAATTTTGACAGTATCTTTTCACCTACGTTTTGGTACTTTTTCAATTGAAGAGTGCCTAAAAATTATTTTAAATACAACATGAAAAATTATCTCCAAGGAGAAGCCAATAATTACGCTTACTGGTAATTGGATTTCCACGTAGCCTCCACCACAGGTCCACCAGGAGAAAGCCCATCCCATCCCTGGGACAGAAACAACAGACAAGTTTAAATAGCCACCTCCTACCTGGCTGCAGTGCTTTGACTATCACCATGTAAGGGTAGGAGACTTACCATCGTGGAGGCTACATGGAAATCCAATTACCGGTAATAGTAATTATTGGCTTCCACTTGCCTCCACGACACGTCCACCAGGAGATATAAAATATTACCTCCCTCAGGGTGACACCTGTAGACAATACTTTACGACCAAAACCCAAGTCCTGATTACTTGGTAGATCCAAACAATAATGCTTTATGAGTGTATCATAGGAAGACCATTTGGCTGCTTTACAAATTTGTAGAACAGAGGCAGTTTCTCTCTGCCCAGGAAGATGAGTCCTAGTAGAATGAGCTTTTACATTCTCTGCAGCTGGCTTCCCTGCAATATCATATGCTTTGTTAATACAAAGCTTCAACCAATTCCTAAGCGTACTTTTAGACGCTTTCAACCCCTTTCGGGCACCCTGAACCTGAACAAACAAATTATCTTCCTTTCGGCAAGAAGAAGTTTTGTCTAAATAAACTAAAATTATTTTCTTCACATCTAGTGAGCTAAATGTTTCCTCTTTTTCATTTGAAGGATTCGGACAAAATGAGGGAATGAAGAATTCCTGCTCTCTGTGGAAATCTGACAAACTTTCAGTGTAAACGAAGGTGGTAACTGAAATTTAAGTCTATTCTCCTGGATAAACATAAATGGTGGTTTAATACTAAGGGCCTGTATTTCTCTGATACGCCTGGCCGTAGTTATTGCCACCAAAAACCAAGTTTTTAGAGTTAAGTCCTTAATGGATATCTGATCCAAAGGCTCGAAGGGAGACTGAATAATAGAATTTAAAACTAAATATGGGTCCCAAGGAAGAACAGTAGTTTTTTTTCACTACTGACTTCCTTTTTTACTGCCTTGATAAACCTGTGGTCTTTTATGCAGCACAATTGTCAAAAAGCTTTTGTTGTGAAACAAGTTGAAAAAAAACCTAAAAAAAAATATTTTGTCATTGTTCAAAAAAACTGATAAAACTGATAAGAAGTCATTCCAACAGTTGGATTTAATTCTTATCAGTCTCATCAGCTGTTTGAACAATAGCAAAATACTTTTTTTTTTAGTTGTTTCAACTTGTTTCTCAACAAAAGTTGAATGGGGCTTAACAGACAAATTTGGTAGATAGTAAGGGCCTGGAGCTGGAGCTAGCGAATGCGCAGGGCCCAGCATGATGGGGTAGCCGTTTTCCCCTGGGGATTAGAGGGTTAAGGAGGTGGGTGTGCTTTAGGCTGGGCGGAGGGGAAGCAGGGGTTTGCTGGGTAAGGCGGCAAGGGAAGGGGGCGGGGCAGTCTGATAGCGTGGAAGGAAGAAGAAGCTCCCTCCCTCCCTGTATGTTTTCTGTTTACTTCCTTTAGGTTTCAATTGTCATGGCAGCGGAGGGGTAAAAGGGGGATCCGGAGGGTGGTTTGGAAGCGGATTTGCCGCGGGGCAAAATCCGGTTTGCTTAAGAGCACGACAAGAAAAGATGACTTTGGGGCATGCAGCTGTCCCCGAGCCGGGGCTCGCGGCTGGGGGCCGGTTACAAGGCTGCATGTCACACGGGGGCTGTTTGATACTCCAGTCGGTTACCTCCGGACCCCTGTACCCCAGCTCTCTGTGGATTATTTGATACAGTGATTTATTGTTCCTTCTATTATGTGTTTGGTTTATTGTTAATTGGGCTTAATAAAAGTTGGGCTGCTATGGCCTTAAATTATTCCATAGCCAAGTAGTCCGCGTATTTATTTATTAGGATAAGTGGGGGAACAATATGTGTGTGTAATCAAAGTAGTGGTATAATAAGGGGGAGTAGGCTCTACCATTATCAAGTTGGACAGATAGCTGGTAGGTTTGTATGAACCTTAAGGGTGTTGAACTTTAAACCCATATCTAGGCCTTTCTGCAGGAAATCTAGAATATTGGGAAAATAAAAATGTATTAAATTTTCTGGAGAGCTTTTGTAGAACTCACAAAAAACGTTCCATACTATTAAATAAATTGTAAAGGTGACAGGTTTCCTGGAATGAAGTATAGTTTCAATAACTTTCTCTGACAGACCTCTGTTTAGAAGCAATCAGCGCTCAAAAGCCACGCCTTCAGGTTCAGACTGGCCACTGCAGGATGGTACACTTGTCCCTGCTTCAGAAGCTGATCTGAAAATGGTAGGATAATTGGATTCCTCATCATCATTTGAACCTTCTACCATCAGGCAGAGTAGCAACGGATACCAGGCCTTTTTCGGCCAGTCTTGAGCAATCAGGATTAGATTGGCCTGATCTTTTACAACCTTTTGCATAACCCTCCCAAATAGGTTTAGAGGAGGAAAGGCATATGCTCGCTCCAGCCCCCAGTTCAGCATCTACACATCCTGGGAAGCCTCTGGGGTTGAGGGAGCAAAATCTGGGAAGAAGAGCCTTGTTCCA
The DNA here is from genome assembly GCF_040937935.1 of Hyperolius riggenbachi. Lineage (NCBI taxonomy): Eukaryota > Metazoa > Chordata > Amphibia > Anura > Hyperoliidae > Hyperolius > Hyperolius riggenbachi. The sequence goes on along the minus strand of NC_090649.1, from coordinate 413,880,642 downwards.
TGCAGCAAACAGGTCTAATGGCCCATACTCACGGGCAACTTTTTGTGCCTGTCGCCAGCACATGTGAGCGTGTGGGTGACAGCTCCTCGCCAGGTCCCTCCGCGTACACATGCGGAAGAGGGACCAGCGGCGCGACGGAAGCTGTCGCCGACGTTCCTCCTCCCCCCACCGGAAGCTCTGTATACCTCAATGGAGGTTGCTGTCGCTAGTCCGCTAGTACTCACGCGGACTAGCGACAGCTGCGGCGGCAACTGTCGCCAGGCGATTGAACAGTTCAATCGCCAGGCGACATCAGCGACGGGCGACAGTTCGTGGTGCACGCCCGTTCAACGGCCCATACTCACGGGCGACCTGTCGCCGCAACATGCGCGCGCCGCGTGTTGCGGCGACAATTGTAGCCCGCGAGTATGGGCCATAAGGATGGAAGACCCCATTTGTTCCAAATAATCTCAAACACTTCTTTGTTCAGACACCAGTTGCTCTGAATAACTTGTTTGCGGCTCAACCAATCTACTAGAACATTGTCCTTTCCTTTGAGGTGAACTGATTTCAAGGAAAGACCCCTGTTCCCTGCCCAGCAGAATATCTGGAGGGAGAGAGGTGGACTGAATGCCTTGCTTGTTTGTGTGAGCAACAGCAGTATGATTGACTGAATCATCACATATTTGTCCAATAGCAGATCTTCCCATTTTTGAAGAGTCTTCCAGATCGCAAGCAACTCCCTGTGGTTTGAGGAAAATGTTTTCTCTAGGGGAGACCACCTGTCCTGTATGCAATACTGTTTGAGATGCGCTTCCCAACCCCAGAGGCTTGCGTCTGTTGTAATGAAAAAAGTTCTGGGTTTGTCCAATTTACGCCTTTTTGCAGGTTTGGACGGCAAGTCCACCAGTTCAGGGAGAGTTTCACTGGATCTGACAACCAGATTGTTTTGTCTAGATCTTCCTGTTTGCCTGACCACTGACAGAGTATTGCCAGTTGAAATATTCTGTACCTTGCTTGAGCCCAAGCTACAGCTGGGATGCAAGTTGAAAATGTTCCTAGGAGACCCATGGCCTGTCTTACTGTGACAGACTTTGCTCTCAGGAGTACTTGTGTACTTTTTTTTCTGGCAAACAGGAGATCTGCAAAGTTGAATTCAGTGAGAGTCCCAGAAAAGTATTTTTCTGTCCTGGACTTAGATCCGATTTCTGTACATTCAGAATCCATTCCATATCCTCCAGAACTCCAAGCACAATCTGAATATGGTCTTGGAGCATTTCTCTCGTTTTTGCAGCTATCACAAGATCTTCTAGGTAAGGGACTAGAATAATCTTCAGCATTCTTACAAAGGCTGCTACTTCTGTCATGAGCTTTGTGAAGATCCTGGGAGTGCTTGAAATCCCAAACGGGAGTGCTTTGAATTCGAACAGAATCAGCCTCATCAGTCCGCCGACAGACTGTACACACGCTGTACTGTCTGCTGAAAACCCGCCCAGCGGGAGGTGCAGACGAACCGGTCGTTGGCTGCAGTCAGGCGTGTGTACGAGCCTAAAGCCTCAATCACGGAGGAACGTCGGCGACAGCTTCCGTCGCATCAGTAATCCCTCTTCCGCGTGTGTATGCGAAGGGACCCGGCGACGAACTGTCGCACACACGCTCCCGTGGGCTAGCGATCAGCTACATTTGTAGCTCATGTGTACCAGCCATTAAGTTTAAAATTCCTGAAGCAAAACCAATTACTTTTAATTGGAAGCTAAATAACTCCTTGTTATCTGATACAGAATATAAACCTCGCATAATTCAAGCTTTGCAGGACTACATCACTACTAATTCACAGATGGAAGAGGCGTCACCGGTCTCAGTCTGGTTTGCACACAAATGTGTGATGAGAAGTACATTCATTAAATTGGGCACTAAAAGGAAAAAAGAAAAAGCTTCACAGATCCTTTCTCTATGAGCTGAGATTAACAGATTAGAGTTGATGCATAAGTCCTCCTTTAACTCACAAACACTGATTGAACTACAGAATGCTAGAGAGAAACTTATGCTGGAAATACACGGTTCGTTTTGAACCGTGTAATCGAGCCGCTGATGGCTCGATTGATAATTTTTGACCTGTCTGATACCCCGCCGGATCCATTCTCCGCTCTATACCGCGGGCAGGACAATAGTAAAAAAAAAAAATCGAAAAAATGATAAGAAGCCGCCTGCGGGGACGAGCGGGAATTGATCCGGGCGCCCGTGGGAACGCGCTGGAATCTATCGAGCGGCTCGATACACTGTTCAAAACGAACCGTGTATTCCCAGCATAAAACATATATTGGAATTGGGCAGACTGCATAATCTGATGAGATTATAAAGGTCATCTTTATGAGTACTTGAATAAATGCGTCTGTCTTCTGGCACGTTCTTTGCGGCAAAAGAGGGCATCCACGTTTATTCCTTCCATAATAACTTCTCAAAATCAGAAGGTACATACGTCTGAACAGATTGCTAAAGTGTTTCATTCTTATTATTCAAAGCTATACAATTTAGATGTGACTGATCCTCCTATAGCAGCAATAGAAAAATTCCTAAAGGACAATAAACTCCCTTCTATATCTAAGGAACAAATACACTCGCTAAACAATCCTATTTCCTTTTTTTTTTTATCAACAAAACTCAGTTTATGGAGGTCTTACAAGTCATACAAGGCAGTGACGGGTAGTAGCTTTCGTACAGCAAGAGTAAAGTACATAGAGATACAACAAATTCGAGCATATCTTATCTATTAACATTCGATGTTCTTGATAAGCCAATACTTGCCAAGATCTGGTCTCTGATAAGATCTGGATCTACATAATCATGTGCGGCCAGCCAGTTGCACCATATCTTTTCAAACTTACCCCCAGCCCCCCTATGTTTGTAAATAATTGTTTCCAATTTTAGAGAGGCGTTTACCTGCACTATCCACATATTTATAGTGGGGGGATTGGGATTTTTCCACATCTGAAGAATCAATTTTCTAGCCACAAACAGCACTCTTAAAATCGCAATTCTAGTATGCTCGGACAAAGTACCATCCTCAAATGCCCCCAACACACAGACCACCTCAGTACGTGGAATCTTTATATTAAAAATTTGATCTATAGCCATCAAAATATTATTCCAGTATCTCCTTAATTTGGGACAGTTCCAGAGCATGTGTAGCAGGTCTCCGTGATCTCTAGCGCATCTAGGACAGGCTGGCAAGGGAAGTAGACCAAATTTAAATAGTCGTTTAGGTGTATAGTGAGACCTATTGATTATCTGAAGCTGCGTGAAATTCTGTGTAGCATTTACTGATAACAGGGGTATAGCTATATAACTTATACGTCTCTGCCTGTTTCTTAATTGCGTGTTTGAGTCGTAGGTATTGAAATTGCAAAACACCCTTGGAGATAGGATGGCACCTTTGTACAATTGAGTTGAAATACGCAAGACCCTCCCCATTCCATATCATTGATAATTTATCCACCCCAGCTGTTTCCTACGTTTGCCCAAAATCTAACCCTACCAGTTCCGTTAGCTCATAATTTCGCCAGACCGGGGTATATATCGTAAAACCAGTGACCTGTTGCAGGAACCTGACCTTGTGCCATACCTTATGCATGAGAGTAAATGTAGGCATTTTGGGTTGTATCATATTAACCCTACCTCCCTCCAATGCTTCATATATTGTTTTAGAGCTCAGCCAGTTGAAGATTCCTGATTGATTCTGCCAAATCTTCTTGTTCCCATCCCCCTAAGTGTTGCATCTGAGCCGAAAGAAAATAGATCCATGGATTAGGGACTGCTAACCCACCTTCCTCATTGGAATGCTACAACAGTTCGAGTTTAATTCGGGGCGGTTTCTTGTTCCATATCAAATCTCTAAACATCCTATCAAAATTTTTAAATAGTTTTTTGGGTAGCCATACAGGGGAATTGTGCAGAAAATACAGAATTTGCGGCATTAAAACCATTTTTATGAGGTTTACTCTGGCCACCAATGATAGAGGTAACTTTGGCCATGCTTTAATTTTGGACCTGGATATATCTAATAAAGGGGCAATATTTAATTGCTCAAATTTAGTGGGTTCCCTAGATATAACTATTCCCAAATATTTGAAAGATCCCACCACTTTTAGTTTGGATTTTGCTACAAGGGGAGGTATTACAAAGGGGTCTACTGGCATTATACAGGACTTGTCCCAATTCACAGAGGCCAGAGTACTCTTTAAATTTTTGTAGTAAAGTAATAGTGGCTTCTAATGATAACTGTGTATCCGCCAAATATAGCAATGTGTCGTCCGCATAGAGCGATATTTTTTCTTCAATATTACTATATTGAAACCCCAAAATATCCGGGGAGCCCCTTACACATTCTGCGAGAGGCTCGATGGCCATTGCAAAGAGCAACGGCGATAGGGGGCAGCCCTGCCTCGTACCGCGCTGCAGATTAAATGGAGATGAAAGAGCCATTAGCCCTTATAATAGCAGAGGGAGATCGATATAGTGTCTTCACCCACCTAATAAAATACGGACCAAATCCCAGATGCTCCAATACCCCGCATAAATACGTCCAATTCCACGCTATCAAAGGCCTTGGCTATATCTAGTGCAAGAATTGCCCTGTTGCCCGCTTGGGCTTGGAGAGTTAAATAGAGCCTACAGATATTGTTTGCAGTGGCTTTTTGTGGCATAAACCCAGTCTGATCTGACGAGATCACTGTTGTAATCACTTTGGACAATCTATTAGCCAAGGCCTTCGATATGATCTTAACGTCCGTATTCAGGAGTGATATTGGGCGATAGGACTCCGCCAACAGGGGGTCTTTATCAGATTTAAGTACAATTGTAGCTACATCCAAGGAGGGAGGTAAGCTTCCCAATTCTTGTGCCCTAGTAGCCATTTCTAGTAATTTAGGCAACAGTATTTCTGAGTACTGTTTGTACGTTTCAGATGGAAGACCGTCTGTCCCCGAGGCTTTATTGTTTGCCATAGAGGCCACAGCTATTTCTAACTCCTCCAAGGTTAAAGGGGCCTCTAGTGATTGCCTGTCCTCCTCCGATAATTTGGCCATAGGGATCTTTATTAAAAAAATCATTAATCTTGAATGGAGTGCAAGATTTTAGATGAATAGAGATTTGCATAGAATCTTTAAAGCTCCCTCAAGACATCTGTTGGCTCATCTACCAGGCTTCCCGAGGGGATTTTAAGTAGCGGGATAAAGCTCGAGCCCTGTTGTGCTCTTATGATAACTGCCAAAATATGTCCTGTCTGGTCCCCCTGGTCGAAGAACACCTGTTTGATGAAAAATCTTTTCTGATTAGCCTTACTAAGAATCAATTTTTGGTACTGCTCTTGGGTAGCCAGCCACTCAACTTTATGTGCATCAGATGGGTCACTAATGTACCGTTTTTCAGCTACGGATACAGCCAGCTTATGAAGTTTCACCCATTCAGTGGAGTCTGTTTTAACTCTATTAATTGCTTGGATAAACAATCCGCGTGTAAATGCTTTAAAGGCCTCCCAAGTCCACTGAGATTCTAATAGGGACTTATTTACATTAAGAAAATTCTCGTAGTTTTTTCATAATCTCGATATGAGAAGTTATAAGTGGGAACCAAAAAGTGTTCATCTTCCAGGGAGGCCTATTTGCCTGCAGCATCACACTCATTTGCATATTAACTACCATAGGGGAATGATCTGATAAGCCCCTCACCTCATAGTGTATTTCTTTGAGACATGGCATCAGAGCTTGATTTGCTACAGTAAAATCAATTCTGGATAACGACATATGTGTTTTGTTAAAGAGAATCTGTATTGTTAAAATCGCACAAAAGTAAACATACCAGTGCGTTAGGGGACATCTATTACCCTCTGCCACAATTTCGCCGCTCCCCGCCGCATTAAAAGTGGTTAAAAACAGTTTTAAAAAGTTTGTTTATAAACAAACAAAATGGCCACCAAAACAGGAAGTAGGAGTATGTCCACACATAGAAAATACATCCATACACAAGCAGGCTGTATACAGCATTCCTTTTGAATCTCAAGAGATCATTTGTGTGTTTCTTTCCCTCTGCAGCTATCTTCCACTGAAGTGTCAGGCTGTTTCTTCCTGCAGAGTGCAGACAGCTCTGCCTGTATGTAATTCTTCAGTATGTGAAAGCCCATCCAGCTCAGAGGACGATTTATCCAGCTTGTAAAAGACGAGAGAAGAGAGAAGCTGCTCTAATCTAAATAATACACAGGCAGTGTGCAGCGAGGGGCCTAGAGGTGCATAGCAGAACCACAACACTGAAGAACTTGGCAGCCTTCCAGACACAGGCCTGTCTGACAGGGGAAAGATACATTGTACTATCACAGTCTCTGTAATAAATCAAAGTGCTGCAATAAGCCAGAACACATTAGAATAGCTTTTGGAACTTGTAGGATGATAAAAAACAGGATGCAATTTTTGTTACGGAGTCTCTTTAAAGCAGGAGAACTCAATGAGGTCAGGGTTCCTAGATCTCCAGACTTCTGTTAGGCTTAATTCGCCTAACGTTTTACATAAGTTCGTATAGCGTGGGGTGTCCCCTTTAAATCCCATTTTGTCCAACTAAGTCCAAACAACAATTGAAATCTCCAACCAGCACAAGCGGCAGATTGCTTTTATCAGTTAAGTAGGGAAGTAAGAGTTTAATTGTGTTGAAAGAGTAAGAAGGGGGGGGGGGGGGGGGGAGAATATATATAGCAATCACAATGCACTCTCTCTTGTAGAATTTACCATGAATTATTACGTATCTACCCTCGGAGTCTATTACATCGTGGATATGTTCATACTCTATTCCTGCATGAATCAATATGGAGACACCCCTCGAATACGACATACGAGTTGAATGGAAGGATCGAGCAACCCATCGCTTATTTCACCAACCAAGTTTTTCCTTGGTTAAATGAGTCTCTTGAAGACAATAAATGGCTGGAGCAAATGTTTTAAGGTATCTAAAGATAGCCTGCCTGTTGGTGGGGTCAGAGATACCCCTCACGTTCCAGCTAAAGCACTTGAAATACATACTCCACGTTTAAACCTATTTTCTTGGTGCAACCAGCTGCCGCACAGATCTTTCTGTACAAACAATTCTATTTCAAGTGATGAGTTTTTTTGCTCAGTATCCTGCTTAACGGGCAAGGCGGCAGGGCCTGACGGGTTCTCTCCAGAATATTATAAAATACTCAAGGGATCCTTCGCCCCACTTATTTCTGCTTTCAATAAAATAGGCGAAGGTGCCTCCCTTCCTTCAGAGGCAAAACTCGCACACATCTCTGTAATTCCAAAACCAGGTAAAGACTCCTCACACAGTTCTAATTATCGTCCGATTTCCTTAACCACTTTGTCCTCGACGTAAGTTCTACTTCGGGGACATGTGCGCTCCCGCAGCGGTTCGCACGTACACGTGTGCTCCCAGCTGCGGATTTGTTAACCCAGGAATCAATGAAATGGGCCATGGTGCGCCTCTAAATGTGAAGTTTTGAACTTATCACTTCCCTCACGGATGGCTCAAAATATTCAGAAGTCATTTTCCTTTAACTGGCGTGAAGACAAAATCACTATTTGGGTTTAAAAATTACCAAGAATCCCTCTAATCTTTTTCGAGAAAAAGTTCTACCACTGCTGTCTAGATTTGAGGAAGATATACAGAGGTGGAAAGGAATGATACACTCCTGGACTGGTCGTATCAATATCATTAACCACTTTGTCCTCGATGTAGTTCTACGTCAAGGAAGACGCGCGCTCCCGGCTGTGGATTTGTTAGCCCCGGAATCAATCGAGCCATGGTGCCCGATCACAGATTCCTCTCCCCCGCAGAAAAAGCGACAGCTTCTCTTGGAAGCTTCGCTTTTTCTGACTCCTATGTCCCTCTAAGCGTACAGGTTATGCTTAGAGTGATGTCTTGTAAACAAACTCAAGGTTGCCATCTTGTAGCCAAAAATTAAAACTACATCTACAAGTAAAAAAAAAATAAAATAAAAAAAAATACACATTTCCCCAAATCAAATATGATTTACATCCCACCCTCCCAAAAATACCCACATAAAATGTTTAATAATAATAATAATAAAAAAAAAACACATAAAAACAAACAAATATTTACCTAAGGGTCTAAGGGACAAAATCGCTTACAAACTGCTCATACAAAACGCTAGCGATTGTTATAGCCTTTTGTAGTTAGTTACAGCCCTAAAGACTGAATGCTAAATAGCAGCTATAAAAGCCTGATCTGAAGTATGCTTTGTTCAGGTGCAGAGCAAATGAAATAGTAGCCATTTCCTTGGCCAAAAGGAGTTTTTTTTTTAGTTTCGATTTACTTTTCACTGCAGTAGACTGGCTCATGTGCATAAATAAAACCTTTTCAGTCTTCACAATGCAAAAAAATAAAAAGGATCCTCACACAAAATCTGCATAATCAAGCATCAACTCTGAACAATCTACATCTCACTGACCATCCCTAGCCAAGATGCTTGTGTTTGGAACTGGGATCTTATTCCTGCACTGGGTGCTGACTATGGGGAGATCAGCCATAAAACAATCCTAAGCTAACTGTCTTGTGGCGTAATGCTCGGTACACACGATGCAATTTCCCAGCTGACAGGCGGGAATTGGGCGATCAGCTTTCGATCTATAAAGTGATCGATTTTGTGGAAAAATCGATCACTTTATCGATCAGGTGCAATTTGGACATGTACACACGATGCAACTTCCCATCCGATCACCTGTTGATCGGGTGGAAAATTGCAACGTGTGTACCCAGCATAACCGATTGCTGGGCCTGCCATGCTTTTTACTGAAAGGGTCCACCGCATGCCAGGAAAACTATCCTGAACTTCAAGGACAGGGATGCTATATTGGCGGCGGCTCGCAAGGTGGGTGAACTCTCCAGATCGGACATGTTGGTAAATAAATTGATCTGACAGTAAATCTGTCAGATAAGCAGTTGGCTGATGGTGTAATGGTTAAGGGCTCTGCCTCTGACACAGGAGACTAGGGTTCGAATCTCGGCTCTGCCTGTTCAGTAAGCCAGCACTAATTCAGTAGGAGACCTTTGGCAAGTTTCCCTTACACTGCTACTGCCTATAGAGCACGCCCTAGTGGCTGCTGCTCTGGCGCTTTGAGTCCGCAAGGAGAAAAGCGCAATATAAATGTTATTTGTCTTGTCAAAAAATTGCATCGTGTATACCTAGCATAAGACTAATGCTGAGAATACACAATTAGTTTTTTCAGCAGATTTACTGGCCGATCGATTTCCTTTCGCTTCTAAGACAAAATTGTTCAGAAAAATGATAAAAATCAGATTGTACCTGACGGAAATGATCGAGCAATCTGCCCCCAAAAAACTCCCAGTGTATTCCCAGCATAAAGCTATTGGGCCAGGGCTCTCTGTCCACTTCTGTATCTCAATGTTCTGTAGTACGTACATATTTTCCACTCCTGGGTAAAAATCTGTAATAGATTTGTTTATTGCAACAGCTGTAACCCTCCATTGTCTTGTAAGTTGCACTGGTTATTTAGTATGTTACACCTTGTATTCTGTTTTACAGCATCACAGAAGATGCTGGCACTATATAAATCATACATAATGATTTATTATGTAAACAATATAAGGGGGGGGGGGGGGTGTCGCAGCAACAAGACAATACCTCTTTTTCGTGTATAATAGACAGAAAAAAAACCCACCATCAGGGCCAAGACAAGGCTGGGGAGGCACCAGTCACAGGGCACACAGCCCTGACCATGCCTACTGCACTGCCTGGCCTCAAGCAGCATGAATGCTCAAGTTAATGGCCAGGTACAGGTTTGCAAGATCCATACCTGGGCTTGCTACAAACTCTGTAGAGGCCACTCACTATACAGGTAGGTCCCCATGCCATCCTGCATTGAGTGACATTAAGCACAGTAGTTTACCCATTGCTGTTTGCATCCTTATGAGTTAAAGTATGGCAAAAAGAGGCCTGGGAATACAGCAAATGATGCACACAAACCTTCCGGCTCATCTCCATAACTCTGGAAGAAAAGCAAGGTAGGTGTGCCAAATGACAAGTCAGGAAACTTACTTATGACAGGCTACCTCCATAACTACACTCTTCAGGATATCCTCCATGAGCAGGGGGGGCGTAAGAGTAATTCAGGCTCTGGTAATCGCTGGACTCAAAAACATCTCCCTCCGAGCTGCGACAATTCAAAGGGAGAAATAGTATTTTAGGCTGCCAGTGATTTGAGCGGCAGCAGGATGAGCCCGTGCCCAGCGGCGGCTTACATATACGAATGCACCAACTGCCATTATTTATAACCACACCCACTGACATTAATATAGGCTACGTTTTTTCACACACATATCTATCTATCTATCTATCTATCTATCTATCTATCTATCTATCTATCTATCTATCTATATCTGCACAGAGGGAGATACTAGTTGCTTGGAAGTTGAAAACAAAATGTTATTTCCCAGAATGCAACATGGTACACAGGCAGCAAACTGTCAGGACCTAGGCCCTGACATCACACTGTGAGAGGGGTTTCACAACAATATCAGCCATACAGACCCACCACCTGATTACCTATCTGAAGAAAAGGTAAATATTCCTCATTGGAAAGCGGGCATCATCTACTGATTGGGTTGAAGTTCAATTCTTGGTTACAGTTCCTCTTTAAGCGAGGGGTTTCAGGCATATGACAAGTTAGCTTTAAAAATGAATTTTTTAATGGAAAAAAACAAAAACTGAACTCAAGAATAAATGTAAACCAAGTTTATTTATTTATTTTTTAAGTAGTAGTGTTCTTAAAGCACTACAGCATGGTAAACAATGTAAATTAGTACAAGTCATCTCAAAAGCCAGAATTTTTATGAGTTGTTAAAAAGATGCAAGCCTATTCTAACAGGATAAATATTTTTTTTAACCATTTCACTTCTCGTTAATGAAGGCTCACAAATGAGCAACACTCCTCATTGAGGAAAACAAAAAGCTGTTGTCGACAAAGCGACAGCACACACACAAAACAAAAAAAAAATGTGTAAAAATAATTAACTGTACTGTGTTCCCATACTTTCTGAAGTTGCTTTACAATGGGATGATATGCACATGATCTTGCTGCAAAAAGTCTATCCAACCTGCAGTACGTATGTAGTCTACCCCACCTCAACCCAAAAATAAACCTGTTAATTGTTCAGGGAATGCAGCAGTGACTTTGCCATTCCAATCATTTCTAGTCTGCAATATCCACTGGGAAAAATATTTAAATTATAAAAAGGGAAAAAAGAAAAATTCCTAATTGAGGGAAAAGGAATTTTTTTTTTTTTGCAGCAACAAATTTACAGGAGAATTAAATAAGTTTGAGGTTCCTGTCCCCGCAGCTACAAAATCTGCAGGGAGTAAAACAAATTAAAAAGGAAAAAAACAACAAAAAGGAAAAAACCCTATAGTTTAATGTCATGTCATGCAAACCTAAAAGATGACCAAAGCTTTTTAACAATGGAAGGATATTTCACAGAAAATTTCTTATACAAAAAACGCATAATAAGAAAAAAGGACCACTAGGTGTCGTTATAATTTACAAATTGGCATCATTTTGGTCAACAATAATCAAAGTGATGTTTTTCCTGAACAAAGTTGATGTTCGCCTGGGAGGGAGGGAAAGTAACATAACAACTTGGCTTCTAAAAACTAATCACACATTTCCTCAGGAATTTCATGTGGATTAAGTATGCCAGGAACGGACATCTGAAGTTTGTGTTTTTCTTCCTGGGCTTGCCGGAGAGATGCTTCCCTTTCTTCCAGAAACAAGTCGGAGGTGTCTTCACCAGCATATTCCTGTCATTGGAAAACATCAAAATGTGTTATTAAAACAAAATCAAGAGGTAAGAAACTTGTATTAGTTAGATTCAGAAATGCCATTTCTCATACATTATGGGAGCAAGGAGTTTTGAATCATACATTGTGGGACATAATAGGCTTATGGAGGCCCTGCCAGTGCAAGACTGAACAGTATTTTTGGGTTTCATTTACACAAGACAGAAGCAAACCAAAAGGCAGATTTAATTATTTGTGGCAGGAACAAGGCCTAAGTAAGTCTATGAAGTAGTTTTTCTGTTTTCCAATGGACTGGTATGTGCAATGATGTGAATGATACTCAGCTATAAGGGAAGCTAAACTGAGGAAGATATGGATTTTTCATTTGACAATACCAGTTGCCTGACTCTCCTGCTGATCCTGTGCCTCAAATACTTTTAGCCACAGCCCCTCAACAAGCATGCAGATCAGGTGCTAACTGAAGTCAGACTGGATTAGCTGCATGCTTGTTTCAGGTGTGTGATTCAGCCATTACTGCAGCCAAAGAGATAAGCAGGACTGACAAGCAACTGGTATCATTTAAAAGGAAACATCCATATCCCTCTCTGTTTAGGTTCCCTTTAAGAAAATGCATACACAACATATGCTTCTTATAGCAGATAAGTTGGCTGCAAGTATTAGGTAAATTGGCACCTTTACATCCACAGTCCTTGAGCTAATATCACTGTTCACATCTAAGGGCTAGGGCAGATTTCAGCAATGCGTATCAGTGCACGATATTTAGGGATATCGGACAGTGCAAACAGCACTGTGATGGGAACACTCCCAATGTTGTGCACCACTGCATGTATTTCTGTCCACAACGCAGCAATGTCCCATTCAGTGTAGCTGGAAGAGGTCAGTGCTGTACAAACACTTGTGTACGTGCCTAGGTTAAATCAGAGTTGACAAATCAAGATAAACACTTCGATCACCCAAAGTCAATTGGGATGTAAATATAGATTTAAAAAAAACAAAATCAAATTGCCAGAAGGAGGTCAAGTAACCAAAAATGTTTTGCCAAATGTTGACACCCCCCCCCCCTTCTGGGTCCTCTGTAAGGGCTCCCAGGGTAACTTCTCTAGTCGGGGCTAACCGTGTACGCAGCTGGCCGCCGCATGTCCTCGCGACAGTTCTGTGCAGTACTACTGGACAGGAGCAGAACTATCCTGGCTGCGGGAGTGAGACGGGGAGTGTACGCAGCCCCACTGCGCCTATGAAGTTACCGGGAGCCCTTATGGAGGACCCAGGAGGCGGAGGACACCGTCAAGGGAGCGATCCGGCCAAAAAGGGGTCTGGAGGAAGCCCCAGGTATGTAGGATTTGTTTTTTTAGTTTATCTCAGGTACACTTTAAGTAGTTTCAGCCTTACAAGCTACATTGGTTTTAGAAAAATGCAATTATCCTGTATGTAAGGATGGTGTTATGCAAGAAAAGAATATTCACATTCACAAAAAGGCAAAAATTAAAATCTGCAACACAATGTAGCCATATCCTGTTCCACTTTCTGCACAGTGAACTGAAAGCCAGTAAAAAAATAATAATGACATAGCTACTCCCACTTGGGTGCCATGCTCTAATCATAGGAGATTGCTACAGGCCTACAAGATTATGGCAGCTGCAAACAATTACAACTACATGCAAACAAACTGTGCTCAACAGCTGCTGTACAGCTCAAGACTAACTTCACAAGAGTGCCCAGTGATAGCCAGGTCCAAGTGGGTATTGAATGCATGTCCCCACTAACCTGCCCCAAAAGATATATGGCGCTGGATGGAATGGTTTTACAGGCTTTAATGAACTCTAATAGAAGTGTCGGGAAAACAGGCTGTGTTGAAGGTGAACCTGCATAAACGTCTCTATTTCGCTTTAAAAGTGAGCTTCTCATTTTTGTACATATAAATGAACTTGGATTTGTGGAACCAGACACAGAGTTTGGCTGCTGCTCTCATGTCAAAACACTAAATGCACATCCTAAATTTTTGCAGATCCTGTTCGTTAGCGAATATCGAGCATTAGTGCAAGTGTCCTTCAAGTGTGCTTGTATGCTAGATAGGATGGATAGATAAACTGGGACAAAAAAAAAAAAGTACTTTCTCCATACGCATCATTCATGCAACAAATGGTTTCACTGATTTACCCTACCCAACATGAGAGAAGGCCAGGAAAACACATTGATCCTTTACACTGTAAAAAGTGTGTGTAAGTGTGTGTGTGTGTAAGTGTGTGTGTGTGTGTAAGTGTGTGTGTGTGTGTAAGTGTGTGTGTGTGTGTGTGTGTGTGTGTGTGTGTGTGTGTGTGTGTGTCTATCTCGTCATCCATGTGTTCCTTGCCTTGTATCGTCATGCTGGGCAGGGTAATCACACACGCAACCGTTCAGGGCATAATTAACCGCTAACCTGTAGGCTAGCAACACACTGTTGATACAAAGGGACAATGCGCAATGTAAGAAGGGGTGGGATAAAAATGGTCTCTGACAAGATTATCTTGAAGCCTTGATCTCTTGAAGAGGCATCTGGGTATAAATCGGGGATCTGACACACACACACACCGCCATAATCACATTCTTGACAGAGGCAGCCCCGAGCCATATGTGTGCAAGTCTTAAAGCAATACTGAGGCAACCTTGAGTTAGATACTCGCCTATGGAGAGGAAAGGCTCTGGAGCTCAGCCTTCCCGGCCCTCTTTTGGTGTCCTCGTTGCAGCACCATCACTCCCATTCAAAATTACTACCTCTGGAAGCACTCCTGTACCAAAGTGCTTCTGGAGACACGCGTTCTGTACTGCGTTGGTCAAATACTTTCAAACAGGGGTGACAGCAGTAGAACGAGTATCCTGAAAGACCTGAAAGGCTTAATAAGATTGAGAGCCCTCCCCCTCCATAGACGAGTAACTATCACTTCGGTGTTACTTTAAGTGTAAATGGTTATACAAGTACAGCACTGCAAACGCTCTTCAAGTCTATATACACAAAGGTGTGTTGTGCTGTGATTTTACAGATTTATGCTTAATTCATGAGTCAAAATTTTAAGAAATACATTAAGATAGATACATGAAATAAGTATATAATCTGTCATTTCTATCACTTAGTAATTTTTTTTTTTTTACAAAATGACATTTGGTTCTAGCCTCTTGTATGCATAAACAGTAATGCACATCTGCAGAGGTACAAAGAAATTCTCTACAAATGCTGAATTAAAATAAATACCAAAACATTTACCTTAATCTGCACAAGGAAGTCCCTCAGGTGCTCTTTAAAAGCAGGAATATCCTGATTTAAACTGAAGAGGCCTGTCACAAATAGTTTCACTTGGGCGCTAAGGGGGAAAAAAAAGGAGAATTTATTATGAAAATATGTAACTGAAGAAGGGAGAAGCATCAAGATAGCCTACCTGCTTGTGAACATTTATTGCAATAGAGACCTCATAAAATGCTTTTAGTCAACAAGATCATTTTGCTTATCCTCTATAACAAAAACATTCCGTTTTGATGAAGTCTAAGCCCACCATACCAGATGGGCTTTAGATCAGGTAATTGACTAACACCCGACACCACTTCATATTCATGACGTCTGAAGGAATAGCGATCTGACCACCACCCACCACTAGCGTAACACTGCTTAAAGGGAACCTAAACTGAGAGGGATATGAATGTCTCTTTTTAAACAATACCAGTTGCCTGGCAGTCCTGCTGCTCTCTATGGCTTCAGAAGTGGCAGAATCGCACACCTGAAACAAGCATACAGCTAATCCAGGCAACCTCACAAGTTTCCCTCAGGCAGCAAGAAGGTCCCTGGTTACAGCTGATACATATTCGAAAACAAATCTGCACTGGTTCCACTTCCCCATTCATGAAAGCAGACATATTGTTAACAGCCTGTGCTTTCAAATGAGCAAACCCATAAGTGTATGGGCATCTTTACTTAGAAAAACACAATTCTAATTTACACCTATTACGTTGCAACCAGGACAGTGGAGTCGGTGCAAAAATCTTCCAACTCCGACTGAGTTTATGAAACCACCGACTCCAGTTCCGACTCCGGGTACCCAAAATGGCTCCGACTCCTCGGTCTATTACTTACCAGGGCTGTGGATTTTGTATAAAAATCATCTGACTCCTGACTCAGATTCCTCAGTTTATAAAATCACCGACTCCAATTACCCAAAATTCCTCCGATTCCTCGACTGACTCCAACTCCACAGCCCTGGTCACAACAGTCCAGAAAATCTCGCCCCAAATCTTCTGTCACTGAAGTGGTGTTCTCTGCATTTACATTATGAGTTAAAGCTTAATCCCCAACTATCTAAATAGATTTTGGGTTGTGTAATAATGGCAGTATTTGTATAATAGCGCCTTTCTCCTGTCGGACTCAAAGCGCTTGCGAGGCAGCCACTAGAGCGCACTCAGTAGGCAGTAGCCGTGTTAAGGAGACTTGCCCAAGAAACTCCTTACTGAAATAGGTGCTGTGTAGGGGTTAACACAAGCCCCTTAACCCTTCAGAAGCAATCTTTGCCAGAAACACTCTGGACCCAGTTTGTCCCATTTCTCTACCAGTTTTCCCGTCTTAGCACAGTCCCAAAAAACCAAATACACTTCTCGTGCTGTGTACACTTGGACATGAGGTCATGCACTATCCATCAAATCTGTCGTCCACATAGTTTTGAGACCAACTCAGCCACTGCAATTAAACAGCATAACCTTTCATAAAAGTAGGCAAGTTACAGAGGTTTATTTACTTACTCTTGTAAATGAGGAAACGCAGACTTTAAGAGATTAGCAACATATTCTTGAATAAATATTTGATTATTGGGTGGAACTGCAGGGTTCAGTGGTGCACTTATCTTTCCTTCTTCAACTAAATTAAACATGTATGCCAAAATTGAAGCATGCATCGTTAATCCTGCAGAAACAAAAAGAATGAAATGGAATGTGCATATCTCAACATATGGTCAATGTGCTTTACAAACATATTGAATTAAATTTGTCTTCCCTTCCAATCACCAGTCCTGTTTTTCAGAGAATTAAAATTCTGCTAGCTGAACAGTTAGGGCCATTTTCCAGCAGTGCAAATTTGCAATTTCTACCCATGTAAATTTGGGCAGGGGAAAGCAGCCTATTGAAATCAATAGGCTGCTGTCAAATTCACATGGATGGGGAAACAAAAAAAAAAGAAACTTGTTTTCCCCACACATGACAGCTGTTCCAGCACTGCATCTCGCATGCTGAATGCCAGCACACAGGGGAAGCAGGCCCAGTTTCCTGGATCCATGGAGAACCTTGGATATGGCAAGGGAGAGCAACGACCAGTGAGTGCGGGCGCTAGGACCTTGCGGAACACCGCACGGATATGCGGAAGTGACATCACTTCCGCATATGCAGTGCGGTGTCCACGGTGGTACCATGCGCAGGCGCTCGCTGGTCTAGTGATGCTCTCACGAGTAATAAGGAGTGCTTAAGCACTCACATTCGTGATTTAAATGAGCTTTAAAGTGGATCAGAGATGAACTTTTACACATTGCATAATTGGGTTCCTTTCCTATTGTTTATAGGGCATTCCTCAAGCCAAATACTTTTTTGCTTTTGTTTTAATACTGTAATCCCCTATAAACTAAACAAGCCACGCCCACAGGTTTTCAGAAAGCCAAGGCACTTTCAGACAGTAGCAAGGGCTCATGGGTACTCAGTCTGGGCAGGAGGAGGAGGATGTAGTACTAGCCAGAGATTTCAGAGGCGGAGGGGAGGAAGGAGGAGGAGGGGGGGGGGGGGGCAATTAGGTTTTTTTTGTTTAAGATGCAGATAAGCCTGCCTCTGTAATGTTTACAAACAACATGGCTGCTGTCATATCACAGGAAGAAAGAACCATATTCTATTAAAGCTGTTTGCAGCTAGATTTGATGTGTAAACTATCTAAACTTTAGATAAGATGTATAGACAAGTGACTTGTTATAGTTAGTTTTTCATCTCGGATCCGCTTTAATTAGCTCAGGTGTGCGGCACGGAGTGAAGGGGTTATTTACCCATAAGTGCGCGTTCTCCCTGCGCTCCAACTAGCTTGCACACGTCCTATTGGACGCATTGCAAGTCTCACCATGGCGTACTTCCTCCTTCCAGCTTGGAGGAAGGAAGCGCAAGCAGTGAGGCACCACACCTGTCTACCTAACCTGGAACGGCAAATGTCACCCAAAACTAAGGGGCAGCCATCACTACCTAAACTGGGGGGAACCTGTCACCACCTAAATTAGGGGGGTCCCTGTGTCTACCTAAAACTGGGGGCACCTATCACCTAAGCTGGAAGGGGAGGGGTCCCTGTCACTACCAAAACTGGGGTTCACCTGTGTCAAAGGCACTCACAATCCCTACCATAGTGCTAGTCTAATGTCCCACCATTGCCAAGTTCATGCAAATTTGGCTCCCCCGTGACCACACCCACATCTTGGTCCATGGCAACACCTATTTTCAGTACGCTGCAACCTCCCCCTCCCACCCCCCATTTTCCAGCGTGGTGCGTACGGCTTGCCCCCCCCCCCCCCCTGGCAGAAGCCCACGTAAATGAATGCAATGGTCATAGGTATACAAACTTCTCTTCAGTGATTTTTTTTTTTAACCACTTGATGACCCAGCCTTTAACCCCCCCTTAAGGACCAGCGCTATTTTTGGTGATCTGTGCTGGGTGGGCTCTGCAGCCCCCAGCACAGATCAGCTGGCACGCAGAGCGATCATATCGCCCCCCTATGGGGATGATGTGCCGGGGGGGTCTGATCGCTCCTCCTGGCTGGCATGTTGGGGGGGGGGGGGGGGGGGGGGGAGCACCTCAAAGCCCCCCCTCTGCAGCGAAATTCACCCCCTCCCTCTCACCCCTGGCGATCCGGGCTGCACAGGACGCTATCCGTCCTGTGCAGCCAGTGACAGGCTGTCCACTGTCACATGGCGGCGATCCCCAGCCGCTGATTGGCCAGGGATCGCTGATCTGCCTTACGGCGCTGCTGCGCAGCAGCGCCGTACAATGTAAACAAAGGAGACCTATGTCTCCTACGTTTACATTTAGTCTGCGAGCCGCAATCAGCGGCTCGCAGGCTATTCACGGAGACCCGCTCCGTGATCTAACAGGAAACGGCCGCTCGCGCGAGCGGCCTTACCTGATTAATTAGGTAGGCACCTGGCGACGCAGATCTGCGTCGCTGGTCCTCCAGCTACCACTTTGCCGCCGCACGGTATGAGTGTGCGGTCGGCAAGTGGTTAAAGAAACTTAGGATTTAAAGGGACTCCGAGCAGTGCAGTAACTATGGAAAGATGCATACAATTTTGAAGCTCTCTTTCTCCTCTTTCCAATGATATATAAACCCCACCCTACGCCTTTTAGTTTTCGTTTTTTTCACGATCGAAATCGCGGCCACCATCTTTGATTACTTATTCAGCATTGTATGATGCAGGACGACACTTTCCCCAGTGTCGGCAGCTCCATTCAGTGCAATGCAATGAAATACAAGGAACCCAGAGGGTTATAATTACAAACATCATGCTGGTAGGTGTGAGGATATAATTAGTTGTGAGTATGCTTAAAGGCATACCCACAGGCACTGCTCAGAGTCCCTTTAAATTAAAGCGGATCCGAGGTGGAACTTTTACTCATTGCATAATTGTGTTCCTTTCCTATTGTTTAAAGGGCATTCTTCAAGCCAAAAATTTTTTTGTTTTTGTTTTAATACTTCAATTCCCTATAAACTAAACAAACCTCGACCCACAGCTTTTCAGAGAGCCTTGGCATTTTCTGACAGTAGCAACAGCTCATGGGAGCTCAGTCTGGGCAGAAGGAGGGGGAAGTATTACTAGCCAGAGATTTCAGAGGCAGAGGGGAGGCGGGAGGAGGGATTAGGTTTTTTTCACAGGCTGAGTGCTGAAGATACAGATAAGCTTGCCTGCATGTAATCTTTACAAACAACATGGCTGCTGTCATTGTATCACAGGAATAATCATTCTATTGAAGCTGTTTGCAGCTAGATTTGCTGTGTAAACTTTCTAAACTTTAGATAAAATATATAGACAAGTTACTTGTTATAGTTAGTTTTTCATCTCCGATCCGCTTTAAAACAAAATGTTTCTAAAACGTAATTTGCCCTGTTACTTTTAGAGGCTAAAATATTTAGCAAGTTTTTCCTATTATGATATTATGTATCAGGAGTTCTGACCAGACCTTAAAGGACAACGGAAGTGAGAGGGACATGGATGCTGCCATCTTAATTTCCTATTAAACAATGCAGATTGCCTGGCAGTTTTGCTGATCCTCTGCCTCTATTACGTTTAGCCATAGACCCGAAGGGGGGAAAAAAAAACAAGAAAAAAAAAAGGGAGCATGCAGATCAGATGTTTGACTAAAATTTGACTGCAT
Source organism: Hyperolius riggenbachi (assembly GCF_040937935.1). NCBI lineage: Eukaryota > Metazoa > Chordata > Amphibia > Anura > Hyperoliidae > Hyperolius > Hyperolius riggenbachi. The sequence continues at coordinate 413,860,402 of NC_090649.1, read as the reverse complement.
TTGTTGCACACGTTACTGGTGAGCTTCCATATTCACCCGACTTCAGTTGTACTTATAAATGAGGAATACAATAACAGGGACACTGGATAAAAACGCTCTATACTGCCACATTTTTATAGACTTAAGGCTAACTAAGATTGCTGATCATACAGGTGACAAACATACAAGTGTACTATAGCACTTACCAGCTGTGTGTGACGTATCCGTCACTACAGAGAAGATGTGCTGGAGAATGTCACAGAAGTACGTTTGATAAAAACTTTGTGCTGCGGCCTCTTCTTGAGCAACATTTTGTAATAACGTGTAAAGGATTTGTAATCCTGCAACAGACATAGGTACATTGAGAGAAGGTAAAGGATCACTACTAATGCCAACACAGCTCAACTAAACAAAACCATTTAACATGTAGGTTTAACTCAAGCAAAAAAAGAAAATACAACAGAAAACCAGGATTCATTTTTCCTAATTCCCGTAAAGTGAAATACAGCTAGTTGATAGCAAACAAGCCTGTGTGCAAATGGCAACCAGTTTTGAGTGTACATACCCGTGTCCGCTACGTTCCGCATGGTGTGCTTGAAAGCCCAGATGATTGAGTCCAAAACCAGCTTAAATTGCGCTGGAGGTATGGCCAGGAAAGCAGGGAAGCAGTGGGAATTTACAGCTTGTAAAAGCAAGAAGAAATTTGTCCTGTGGTCTGGATACTCTTCAAAATCCTACAGAAAACAAAAAAAAAAATGAGTCAATTCTCTCCAGATAAAAAAAATAAATAAACTCAGAACTGTGTGTAATATATCTATATCTATATATATATATATATTAATAATAATAATAGGCAAACACGGGGGAGGGGGTTTGGGGGGTCATTACAGCTGCCTTTGGATGTAGCAGCAGCATGTGTACAAAGCATGGAGCAGCTCTGGGGAACTTAGAGTCAAGTATGAGCACAGCCCTGTGCCCTGCTATATAAAGGTTTCACTTTACCCTTCATTACCAATGTCATCTGTCCTCATTACCTGTATCCAAACTGTTCCTGATCGATCCCATTGTGTTTTTCGGATGGTAAATTGCATTAGGTGTATCCAGCATGATGTCCTACCATATTATTATACTGTATTGTGTGTGGCTGAGGGTAACCTTTCAGGAACCAGGGTTTGCCCCAAAGAGTCTTGTTGGCGTGATGTGTCACTTTAACGCCACATGTTCCAGGGCTCATCACTTAGGGCCCTTTTCCACCTGCAATCGCTAGCGTTCACGCTGAACGCTAGCGATTGCTGAATCGCAAAACCGGCGATTCCCCCGACGTTTGCGGCCGCGATTTTGCTATGCTATGCACTGCATAGCAAAATCGCGGCAATTATCGCTCCGCCGCGCGTTCGCGTTCCCCGCAAAAACGAATCGCGGTAGTGGAAATGACCTACCGCGATTCCCATGTTAAAAAGCAAACCGTAGCGATTGTAAAATCGCTAGCGGTTTGCGTTTTTGCGATTCAGCATCGCAAACGCCGCTAGTGGAAAAGGGCCCTAAGAGTGGATTAAATTATCTGATTGGCCCAAATTAGCATTGTATTGGATACAATGGGATTTGTATCCAATGCAAAGTTGCCATTTGCTTCCTGGCTGCGGCTGAGCGAAGTGCTTTGATCTGTGTGAGTTGCGGATCTATTTTTCTGCCAACCAGTTACCGATTTTTGCCTAGACTGACTATTTTTGCTGCCGTCTGCAAGCACTGATTTTTGCTCAGACTTTGCCTAGATTTTGACCACTCTTTGCCTGCTGCCTGCACCGACCTCTGCCTGTATTTGACAACTCTCTGCCTGCAGTTTGCAACAACCTCTGCCTGCCATTTGCTATGGCGTCAGCCTCCAGAAGGTGTCTCACTGCGGAAGTGCTGGTTAAGTTGAAGTACAGCGATCTGCAGTCACTGCGGACTCAAGTGACACCTGGAGATCTGTCATCTGACCAATGTAGCAAAAGTGACTCCATTACCACCGAGGTCAGTGATGTCCACAATTGGTGCCCCATAGACCTTTCTCAGGCTCCGTCACCGCCCCCACGTCTTCGTTTTACTGGGAAGCCCAGCCTGAAGATGGAGTGCGAGCACAACCCCCTGGCCTACCTGCAGCTCTTCATGGATCCGGTTATTGAAAAGATAGTGGAGGAGACTAACCTCTATGCCACCCAACAACTGGCTGCTCCACAAGGGCGCTTTTCAAGGAGCAGGACATGGGAGCCGGTCACCAAACAGGACATTTGGTTGGTTTTGGTAATTCTGCAGGGAGTGGTGGGAAAGCCCCCGCAGAAATGGTATTGGACCACCAATAAGATCATCGCAACCCCTTACTTCGGAACGGTAATGTCCGAATACTAGTTTAGCCTTATGAAGTTCTTGCACTTTGTCGACAACACCACCTTTGAGGAGTCCACCCACCCTGCATCAAAGAAAAACGTAAAAAAAAAAAAAAAAAATCTGAGAAATCTATCAGATGGTTGTTGACAACTGCCAGACCACTTATGTTCCACAGAGGGACAGAAGCGTGGACGAGTGTCTGATGGCCTATAAGGGGTGTCTAAGTTGGACCCAATATATAGCATCCAAACGGGCCCGCTTTGGCATCAAGTCATACATGCAATGTGAGTCAGCAACCGGATCCATTTGGAACACTATATTGTATACCGGGAAAGCAACCATGTTTAACCCCAGGTTCAGCGACTACGGAGTGGCAGCATCCTCTGTACTGTCCCTTGTTGAGCCTTTACAGGACAAAGGCTATTGTGTCACCACGGACAATTTGTACAGCTTCCCTGAACTGTTTGAGTTCCTGATCAGGCATAAGACTGATGCCATGGCACCATTCGTCCTAACAGGCGGAAGATGCCATTAGTGTTGCCGCAATTTACCGGTATTACGGTATATCACGGTTTTACAATGCATGATAACCGTAGCGTGCACTTTTAGGAAATACCGGTTTAGGCTGCATTTCCGCATCCACCGCTCCGGCATTGTCCTGCTCTCCGTCTCCCTCGGCAAGCTCCCAAAGCTAGTTCACGATTGCGGGAGGCTTGCCGACATGTGTGCAGACTCTGGGTGGTGAAGCGCATCCTGTGATGACGCGGCTGGAGCGCACACAGAGATCTTTTTCCCCCCGGCAATGTGTATCTGCTTGTGTTTTTTTTTTTTTTTTAATTGTGGACTGTACCACAAGAGCAGAGGTGGAGACACCAGGCGATTAAAAAATAACTACACTAAATGAGAAAAGGCTACAGCCCGTTCTCCCTCCTGCTCGATGCACGCAGTCTCCTTCCTCCCCCGACTGCAGAGTTGAGCTTAACACTGATAAAGATCAGTGTTCAAAGGAATGGCCAAGCGCTCCTCCCCCATGAAAATGAACACTGCCGCCCGCCCCGGAGAAGGAGAGAGAGAAAGACAAACTGACTGCACGTGTAGGAGTTGAAGCTATGACGGCAGATAAGCAGCGCTGCTGTGGGAGAGGTGCAGTGTTTGAATGCAGCCAGTGTGTAATTTATGGCATGTGTGTGATGTGTCTGCCTGATATATGTGTGTGCCTGATGTATACGTGTGTGTGATGTCTGAGTGATGTCTGCCTGATGCGTGTGTGTGCGTGCGTGTGTGTGTTGTCTGCCTGATGTCTGTGTGATGTGTCATGATGAGTCCTCATGCCCACTGCTCCCCCTTGTTCTCCTCTGTCCCCCTACTTTGTAAAGAAATCCTCTGCTGCGGCTCAGCCCAGGACTGCACTTAATACATGTCCGCTCCCCCCATTTGCATTATATTTTTCAGCTCTGGTATCCTTTAAAGGAAACCAGAGATGCAGCATAGTGAGTTTTTTTTATACATACCTGGGGCTTCCTCCAGCCCCATCATGCGCACAGATCCCTCCCTCGCCGCCATCCTCAGCCTTTTCTATCGCTGGTACTGAGTCCCGTAACGTCAGCCAGTCGCGGCCAGAAATAGTACTACGCCTGCATATATTATTCTCCGCTGTAGAGAACGCACTGCGCATGCTCAGACTGGCCGCGACTGGCTGAAGTTACTGGACTCAGTACCAGCGATAGAAAAGGCTGAGGATGGCGGTGTGGCAGGGATCTGTGCTCATGATGGGGCTGGAGGAAGCCCCAGGTATGTATATAAAAAAAAAAAAAAAAAAATTTCACTATGCTGCATCTCTGGTTTCCTTTAAAGGATACCAGAGCTGAAAAATATAATTCAAATGGGGGGAGCGGACATGTATTAAGTGTTTAACAAAGAGTTTGTTCAACTTTGACCTGTTCTCATTTTATAAGGGTAATTGTAATGAGAATAATTGCGTAATACCGTATACCGTAATACCGTCATACCGTGGTATTTTTTTTGACGGTTATCATACCGTGGATTTTCATACCGTTGCAACCCTAGATGCCATCAGCATTTGCCAAGCAGAAGCTGAAAACTGGGGACATAGTTTTGCTTGGCAAAAGGGGAAAATGTTAGCTCTCCGTTGGCGTGACCAAAAAAAAAAAAAAAAAAAAAAAAAAAAAAAGTGTCTCCCCTCAGCACAGTCCACAACATCTTGACTGTCACCACCAGAACAAGAGGAGGAAAAGGACCTTGAAAAACCTCAGGTCGTGGTTGACTACAACAGCTCCATGGGTGGTGTGTACAGAGCCAAACAGGCGGTGACTTTTTATCCTGCCGTAAAAAAAGCAACAACAAAAGATTATAATATAAAGATTTCCCGCCATCTCCTGGCACAAAGCATATGGAACGCCTACATTCTCCACAAGCAGCGAAGTGACAGGCCAGAACGCATGCTGACTTAATCTGGAAGATGTGTGAATGCATCTGCCTGAAATACCAGACTGCAGCAGATGCCAGAGTTGGGCGTTGTGCCTCCTATGTAGTGAACCTAGAGCACCACACTGGCCGTCACTTCATGGAATACATTCAACTCCCCCCCAAAAAAATGCCCCAACCAGGACATGTGCTGTATGCTGCAGCAAGACAGACAAGAGGGGGGGGGGAAATCACGATGCTACTGCCCCGATTGTGATGTTGCCCAGTGTACCGTTCCCAGTTTAAAGTTACACCTCACCCGGCAGGAGTATTCGGTATATACTGTACTGTATGTACATACTGTCTAAATGTTATCAATTTAACAATTTTGTGTTCCTGTCTGATTTATATGCAGGATGTCTACCAGACCTTTATTCTGATATGTTCTGATGAATTAAGACTTCAAAACTGGAGGCATAAAATTCTTGGGGGGGGGGGGGGAAATTACTGCTTTAGACTCATAATTCCAGACAGAAATGCACCGCCAGGGAGGTTAAAGGACTTCCCAAGTGAGTAACTAAATTTAGCCTTACTTACCTGGAACTTCTTCCACTCCCTAGAAGTCTCTGTCCCTCGCCGCAGCTCCGGTCAACTCCCAGGTCCTGCTGGCTGACTGAGGGCGTCTTCTGCGCATGCAGTTGTACTGCACTTGCCCAGTATGCTACCGGTGACGTGGGCCCAAGCGCAGAAGACACCGACCGATCGGGGTCAGCAATATTTACAAAGCTGCCAAAGACCCAGGAGAAGACCGGAAGTGCGGCGGGGGACACAAATTACTTATAGGAGCTGGAAGAAGCCCCAGGTTAGGTAAAGCTAAATTTAGTTAATCACCTTGGAAGTCCATTAAGAAACCTCTGTGTCACGCCATCACTATGGGATTGTAACATCTTTAGCGTTTGCCTAGTGTTGCTCTCTAAAGCACATTTTCACCTGCAGTCTACAATGGGGGTAGTGAACGAACCAGGAACCTTCACAATATGCTAGATTTTAAAGAAATTTTACAGCACTAAATTACTATCAATGTTCAAATGTAAAAAACGAAAACACAAGGAACAATGGAAACATCACGCATGCCTCCTTTGCCCTACAGTAGGAAATTGTAAACCTACCTTGTTTATCATATTCAATGTGCATTCAAACACTGCGTCAAATATCTGAGGTATTTCTGCTGTTATGTGGCCTCCTAGCTTGTTCACTATAGTGGCCATTGTGCTGAGTACTTCAGGCTCTCTAGCAGCTGGGACATTCCTCTGGTAATCAATAAGGACGGCATCCAGCAACGGCGGGACAAAGTTCTCTGCAACCTGGGGACAAGACAATGTGTAAATCTGGAGTGCACAACACTTAAAAGGTTACCTTCCAAAAAAAACCTGAGGGTAAATCTTACCATTTGTGGGTCGTTTGATCGACTAACCCATCCTGAAATGAGTTTTAAGGTTTCCTTTTTAACTGTTCTCATACTTCGTATTAAAGGCTGCTTTGTGACCATCTCGCCTACACAAATGAAAGAGTACAGCTTTCAGGATCTAAGTCTATTCAGATGAAAAAAATCTGAGCGAGGGTCTGTTAGGTGGGGGAAACTGACCACTTACCATTTGCTTGAATAGCTGCAGAAATATTTTCACTTAGGCACTTGTAGACATTTAACATATCCAAATAAATTCTTCCCAGTTGAATAACAAAGGGGTGTCCAACAGCTTTACATGCTCTTACATTTGTTTTTAATATGCTGCCTAGTTGTTTGACTGTTTCTGGGTCTTTCAATATGTCAACATTCTGCAATGAGATAACGAGAGATTATTATTTGCATATATGACATGACCATGTAGCTGTAAAGTAATCCAAAACTTGGCCTGCCCAACACCAACTTAAAATACATACTTTGACATTATCAGTCTGAAGCTAACATTTAGGGCCCATTCACACAGTATTGCAAAACGCTAGCTATTATAGCGCTAGTGTTCTGCGGTGGAGATTTTCATGGTAAAAACGCATATTTTTTTGCTGTACATTTTCACAGTTTTCACGATCACTATTCGCTTTTTTTGAACATTCACTCAAAAATCTCAAAAAAGCAATGCATGCACTGGGTTTGCTGTGAATCGCCAGTGATCTCTGTAGTGAGATCACTGCCATATACTTTTTAGCGATCGCCAGCGATTAGTGGTAAACACCCGCCAATCGCCTCAATGTGAATGGGCCCTTATGATTATTTCAGCTGACTGTCTAGGTAGTAAAGTGTCCCCAGTTTCAGCAATCCACTGAGGTGGAAAAACAACTTTGGCAAATGACCATTACATTTCTGTGTTGCAGCAGGATACTTTACAAGTATGTACAGCGCTCAAAAATAAAGGACCACCAAAAACTGATCAGGTCACGACACATTGATTGTACACAGCAATAATACCAATTTTAATTATTTTTACAACAGGGCTTTTATTTTAGCTCCATAAATTGACAGAAAACACAGCTGTGCCAGTACTTTTGACAAAAACTGTCATGACTGTCAAAGTTTGCTGTTGAAAATGAATAGAAAAAAAAAAAAATTCTGCTGGGTGCAACTAACTACTCTTACAGCAATGTAGGAGTTTCTGGACTGTATCCTGGAAACAGTGCTCCAAACAGTTCACAAGGCACTATTGCCATGGTTGAAAAGAATATCAATTTGAGCTATTTGTTTAGGAAACTGATCTGGGTGTAGAAAACAGATACAGGTTACTAGCATCCAACTTGCAAACCAATTGTGTAGCATCCATCATTTCATAATTAAAGTGGGATTCTCCCCGCATGATGTAGAGAGAGATAGATATTGATCTAGGACATTCAATAGCAATATTAAAACTTGATGTTATTAAATTTAGAGATCAGCTAGCTCCAAGTACTTCTTTACAACCAGCATACTTTGCACATAGAGATTATTATTTGAGAGATGCGCAGATACTACTTACTTTAGTGGCTTGCTGAATAATACTGTCCCATACTTGATTAGGAAGAAGCATATATTTCTCTATCAAATGCTCCTGAACAGGTTGGTCTGTTTGTGCTCCAATCATATACCCAACAGCTTCGTAGAACGTGTGAACCTAAATCAGAGCACAATAAGAACACAATTACAAACCTATTTTGGACAATAATGTAGCTGAGGAAACAAACGGCAAATTGTATACATTTTTTACTTTAACAGGGCAGCATGGTGGCATTGTAGACTGCAATGAACAACCTATTAAACAGCCACTAAGAAGAAAAAAAAAAAAGCAAAACAAAAAAACTGCAACACAAAAACAGTTCACAATTAAAACATCAGCTAATACATAAGATTGCCATTTAACATTGTTTTGGGAGCCCATAGCCAATTGTTCCAATGTAAGTGACACACACCACCTATGTATGCACCAGGGACAGTCTTCAAAAGGAAGGTGTTCCAGTCCCAGACAGGTACATAGCAAACACACCTGCTCAAATTCGGAGGACGGGGTGGGGAATGGAGTATAACTATATATTTTAATCATGTTACAATATAGTACACCACATAAGCTAAAAATCCATAACATGCCAAGAAAACTAAACTGGACTAGAAGGCATACAAGTTTTTCCTTTGGTACAGTATATGCTTTAGCTCAGGGGTCCCCATACTTTTTTTTTGGGGGGGAGGGGGGGGGGGGGTCACGGCAACATAATTCAGACTGCTGGGGGGGGGGGGGGGGTATTATACATGAAATGATGAAGAAAAACGTAACGTTGAGACTAGGTATTGTAGACCGCACCTATTAACATGGGCAGCCCTCATGTCTCCCATTTAACCAGAGCAGATGTTATGCCCCAACACAACATGTGCAGGTAGTATGCCCCCCAACACAACATGTGCAGGTAGTATGCCACCCAACAACATGTGCAGGTAGTATGCCACCCAACAACATGTGCAGGTAGTATGCCACCCAAAAACATGTGCAGGTAGTATGCCACCCAACACAACATGTGCAGGTAGTATGCCACCCAACACAACATGTGCAGGTAGTATGCCCTCCAACACAGCATGTGCAGGTGGTATGCCACCAATACAGTGCAGATCATGACCCTAACATTGCAAGTCATATGTGAGCCATAATGTCACCCAATGGCCTGCAAAAGCCTGCAGCACAACCCAGAAACCAGCAAATGACTGCTATCTGCCTTCCATGTGGATGGGTGGTGCCAGAACTGCTATTCTACATGCGGACCACCAATATATAAAGGTGTGTGTGTGTGTGTGTGTGTGTGTGTGTGTGTGTGTGTGTGTGTGTGTGTGTGTGTGTCTGCTTTAGCTAAATCACCAACAATATTCCTTACTTGTTGCGGCTGAAGATCACAGATTATGGTGTTGATATTATTAAGGATTTCGTCAATAAATGGCATCACTTCCCCAACTTGCACTTGAACAAAATGCCTGCGACATTTCTGAGCGATCTTAATAAATGTATCACATGCCATGTCCTGCACTCCATCATGAGTCTCTGAAATGAAGAGTTTCAAGTTAGCCTCACAGCGATACTCACAAATAATCTTGTAATACAGGTGTGTGGAGGGTGAGGAGACGAAACATACCATGCATAAATTCAAAGAGCTTGTTTACAACAGTCTTCAGGAACTTCCAATGAGCTCTTAGAAACCTAGGATACTGGCCCACAATGTACATAATGTTGGAGGCAATGATGGCCTTGTTGTCTTTGCCACGCTTTTGCTCACAGAGACCAAGAAGATCCTGAAATAGAAGCAGAGTAGAATTCTAATCCATCACGTTTATTTTAAAAAAATACAAAGATAAGTGACTTGTACAAGTTCGTTTATATATATATATATATATATATATATATATATATATATATATATATATATATATATATATATATATATATATATATATATATATATATATATATATATATATATATATATATATATATACACACATACACACACACATATATATATATATATATATATATATAAAAAAAATTAAAAAAAAAAAATTAAAAAAAAATTTAACAGCATTTTTTCTCTAAGTAGCACATAGCTCACCGTTGATGAAAAAGGAACTCACTATCTAATGTAAATCTGAAAGGATTTGAAAATCTGGGTAAAGACAGTAGGTTCTTGTGCGGTGAGGAGAAAACAAAAAACAAAAACTATACCAAAAAAACCCTATATAGACACCACACAAATCCTGGACTGCACAACAGCAAGGCCAGTGAGCAACAAATTCAACCATCCAGCTGCCCATATTCTACCCAAATCACTGGAAGCCTAAAACTTAGCAACTTTTAACCACTTCACTGCAAAGGGATTTTCCCCTTAAAGAGAACCCAAGGCGGTTTGTGGGAGGGGGGCAGATGGGACACAAAGGCATGTTCTCTGCCTCATGACATGCCTCTGTGTTCCCAACACGCTAGAGGCCCCACGAGATTAGCGACATTTGTCGCCATCTCGGTGGTAAACATGGGGGAGAGGGATTCCCTGCTCAAAACTCCCACTAGGGGCATTCCCGCAGGCTTTTCAGAGCTGCCATTGGGCATCCCCCTCTCCCTGGCACTTCCCCGCCTTCCTGCACACTGCGAGACACAATCTCTCCTTCCAGAGTCGTGACCCAGAGGTCACAAAAGTTAAAGTGGGCCAGTGCGGCCTACTGAAGCAGCGGCTACCTGATCCGCCCAGCCCTATCTGGATCAGGTAGCCTACTTTTTTCTTTTTAATTTTATAAGCCTACTTCAAGGCTCTCTTTAAACACCAGAGCAATTTTCACATTTCAGTGCTGCGTCCATTCATTTGCCGAAAAACTATCAAAGATCTCTTCTCACGCTGAAATCTATACATTTTTTTTTGCCGCAAGTTAGGCTCTCTTTGGGTGTTACTTTTTGCTAAGAATTTTATATGCATTTTTTTTTTCCACAATAAATTTTTATTGAATTTAAAGCAATAACAACAAACATTCAGGTATAAATTGCATCATGGTTCAATGTACACAACATGTATAAACAGAATGTAAAGGTATTTGAGAACACAAATCATGGATATAGGTCACGAGATCATAATCTACTGTTTTCTACTTCTATGAACCTATACCATACTCTATTTTTGTGGGTATACATATAACAAAGATTCTGATCAGTATAGATGTGAGACCTCAATCTATCAGTCAGAAAAGTGTCATCAGCTTGTTACCACCACATGGTATATAATGCATAAGGTAACATATTTAAAAAAAACAATATAGGGTGTAACAATACAGATGTGTGAAAGTAACAGCAGCTCTTTACTTTACCTGCTATTTTCTTGTGGTAAGGGGAGCTGTTGTGGAATGTTTGTTTCATCAGAGGGATAGGAGAAGGGAAGGAGAGTGTGGGGGAAAGCACCAGGTGGAGGCATTATATCCATTACGTAGAATAGGGAGGTACCACTAACAATCTGTGTTGGTAGGGAATACTTCATATCTCATTATACTAAGGGAGAACTAGTACCGGTATAAGAGGTGGAGACTCCAACAAAAGAATTTACTATTTCTTTCCAAATTAATAGATTGGACAGGAGGATATAGTAGGGGGTTGGGATTTAATCGCAGACTGTGTTACATAGTTAGGTTACATTGCGTGGTCTGAATTATGGAAGGCAGGGAAGGGATATGGTCAGAAGCCCAATCTCCTAAAATAGCTGGTCTTGTGGAGCATAACAAGTGTGCCACTGGCATTTGGAAATAGGAAAGGTTTTAAGGCCTAAGCAAGCGTGGAGAGGTATAGAATTTATAGAAGATCTTCCTTGAGGTCTCAGGGTGAGTGGCACATTTAGATATCTTTTTTAAGGTAGTTATGGGCTCTGATAAAGATATTAGTTGTTATTGGGGTCTGTATTTCTGAGGACCAGTAAATAGCATATTTATCCAATAAACTGACTCGTTTATGCATCATAGTTTGGTACAAGGCAGAGATGCCTCCTGTAAGCTGGATTTGACTAACATTGCCAGTAGTTGTCGAGGTATAAGGATTTCTGTTAGAGGCTATGATTTAAACCAGTGAGCTACTTGCTGGTATTGGAGGAAGGTGGATTCAAACCCTGGAAATCTCTGGGATAGAGTAAAAAAAAAAAGTTTATTATGTGAAGTAATTTGCGATAGTGTATGTATACCCAGAGAGTTCCATCCCTGAAATCTAAAATCTCGAATTACTGCTGAGAGTGCAGAGATCTTGATGGGAACCGATTTATACTCGGTGTTGGGTAATAAGTTAGCTAGCATGTCAGCCCAGGATTGTATAGTGACTTGCACAATTGGGGAGGTTGAGAATTGCAGATCTCGTTTGCAGCTACGTAAAAGAAGCAGATCTCGGAGAGGGATGTTGTGGTTTAGTTTCTTTTCCCATAAGGCCCATTTTTTGGGAATATTAGGGTTCCACCAAAATTTAGCCATGTCGAGGACACATGCTTGATGATATATTTAGAGGTCTGGGAGACCAAATCCTCCTAGATTTGATGGGACAGTAAGAGTACTTACGCAATGCGGTGTCTTTTCCTACCCCATAAGAAGGAGATCAGGATTTTTTTAGCTTCCTTAAAAAACCCTACAGGAAGTGGGATCGGGATTGTGCGAAAGAGGTACAATACTTTAGGTAAAGTTTGCATTTTGTAGGCCGCAATTTTCCCTGAGGGAGAAAGTTCGTTTGGAGATTCTATCCAGCTCTATGCGCAACATGTTCAGTAAAGGTGAAACATTATGTGAATACAGATCTTTAAATCTTCTAGGGATCTTTATGCCTAAGTAATCTAAGGGGTGCTTGGCCCAAGGGAAGGGAAAGGACCTTGATATCTTCACTCTCGTTTCAGAAGTTAAAGTCTAGTAGTAGGGATTTGGTTTCATTAATTTTGTAAAAAGATTTCTGAGAACTCTTTAAGGGCCCGTTCAGACTACAAAGTGCAGACCGCAACGCATGTGGACCGCAACGCGTACGAACGCACGCCATCCGCGTTCGTATGCGTTGCGTGGCTGATCCCATCACTGAAAAGTGAATGGGACAGCCGCGCGTTTTTGTAAAATCTGCGTGCAGCATGCGTTCCCGGACCGCACAGGTCCGGAACGCATGCTGTGTGAACATCAGACATTGCACTCTATGCAATGTCTGATGTCCTGCGTGTCGGCCCCCCCGCACGCGTTTCCAAAACGCATATGGAAACGCGTGCAGTGTGAACGGGCCCTAAGTGTTTTCCAAATCTGATCTAATGATGTATAAGGTTCAGAGGGTGAATTTTATATGCATTTTAAAGTGAAGAAAAAATAAATATGTTTCTCAGTTTTCAACTAAAATAGTTTTAAAATAAAACATGCTACTGTAATTAAACCACATACTTTTTATTTGCCCATTTGTCCCAGTTATATACAGTTTAGATTATGTCCCTAGTACAATATATGGCTACTATTTTATTTGGAAATAAAAGGTATTTTTTTCCATTATGCGATTTTGTGTACGCCAACAATAATGTAAGCCATTATTTTGCAAAAATAGAAGTAATACACCCTCAGCATACATATTTTAAAAGCCAAGTCTCTAACAATTTATATATGGTCTTAAATTCCGTCACTTATTTTTAGAATTTGCGTTATATGGGGGCAGGGATGGAGCATAATGAATGAATTGGCTTGTTATATAGAGATAGGAAATGTATATTTTTTTTACGGTAATCTTTTTGGCCACTAGATGTCTCCACACATTTTACTGTCTGGTTGCGGTCAACAGGAAATGACGGACTCATTTTTACAATGAAATGAATACTGTTGCTCGATGCAACAGCAATCAACAGGGATGATTATCTATGACCCCGGGAACTCAAGTAAAATTTTCAGGGACATAGATACTCGTCCCGCAGGAGTGCAAGTAGTTAAACAGCATCTTCTGTATTACTTCTAAAACCACACTGTAAATCATGTTATGAGGCTACAATTTTAAATACTCAGACTCCAGCTGATAAAAACCATCACATCAATCATTAACTTCCTTTGTGCTTAAGAGTAATCTGTGCATGAATGACTGGGCAACATTGCACAACCTTTGTACATAAGTGCACAGATCGGCCAGCTGTCAGGAATGTTCAGGTTTTTAGTAACAGCCTGACCCTAGAAAGCATGAGTATCTCAGGAGGAAGAGGGATGGACGCACATCTATTAACCTGGAAAGATACTTCTTATTCCACTATAAATGGTCATAAATGAGCAAAGAACAATGTCCGCAGCGCCCAAAAGTCTTGTGGCAGAACACGAAAGGTAAATGTAAGTCAGGATGCAACTATTAATTACTGACACCTACTTTTATGACTGTGACCAGAAACCTCTTCTCATCCTCCTCATGCATGGCTCCACTGATAGAACCAATAGCCCAACACAACGTATTCAAATTTTTCCATGACCATTCAGTCCCATTTACTTGGTTGTGCAGTTTTTCAGTCATAATTCTTTCAGTGTCTGCATAATCCAAATGAGTGAGGTATACTGTAAAGCAAAAATTCAAGTCAATTAAAATCAGAGCTGCCCAGTTCAAAGCAAGGGAAAAATGCAATACATAAAGCTGTGCAAAGCTATTTAGGTGGTTTAAATCTGTATTTTTCAAACTAGATCAAGTCTAACGGTGCATACACATTCAATTTTATTGGCTAATCACTGACCAATTGTACCACCTCCATGGGCCAGACAGAGATTGTGTAGGTGAGCTCTCCTACTACATGGAAGTGGTAAAATTGGCCAATGATTGGCCAATCAAAATTGGATGTGTGTGCTAAGCTTAACGTGTACCCAAGCCTAAGCTCCGGTACAAAAATGAGATACTTGCCTAAAGAGAGGGAAACCTCAAGAACTTAGTGAGTCTTCCCTCTGTGATCTGATGTTCCCCGTCGCTGAGTGTGGCCCCCCGGAAGATAAGTAAAAAGGCATTGTTGCTAATCGTATCTGGGCTGCACAGCTCCTCTTCCTGCAGCGTGCGCCGCGCAGTAGCCATGCAAGTCTGCTGTACAACAAAAAAGTTTGTTTTGTCTGGCACTCAGTAGTTGTGGGGATAGTGAGGTCATCTGCACCTTTTATAAATAACCCCATCCTGTTCCACTTGCCGCTCTGCTGTCTGGCGTGTGTGGGGGAGGCGTGCATACAGGCAATGAAAAACACAATGTCGGATGCAGTACAAACAGAACAGCCTGTGCACAGCTTCTCTAATCACATAAACATTTAATTTCTTCAGCAGGCGTATACATACATTGTCCAGCTTTACACAGAAAAAAGCATGATGTGGGTGGATCTGACCTGTTCCAAGATCCGATTCAGGGCGGATGCGGGAGTGTGACCAGGGGGTGAAGGGACGGCGCAACAGCCGTTTCGTGCCGGTGTGGCTCTTGTTCACGTGCTCTAGTCCCAGGGCAAAGGCGGCGTGCGTGGGCCTCCGTAATGAAGTCGGAAAGCCCAGCCCACCGCGTTCGCCATTGGTTCCTAAGCTGGGAAGTGAGGTTATGGGTGAGTGGGAGGGGTGAAGGAGTCCGCTGAGCAGCGGAAAAAGTGACAGCGTCTAGTGTGTGGTAAGCCACGTGGTTCTGTTCATTAAAGTGAACGCTTTTTATGGCCAAACAATGGCAGAAAGTGCCACATTTGCGGAAAGTGCTACAATTACGGAAACCTGTGCATTAGATAAGGAATATAGCCTTATTCGTTTGTGCAATTCATTAAATAAGTAAAAGTGAAACTCTGGTGCATTATATAACCAGTGAAACTCATGTGTGTTAAAAACAGTACCCTGCATCTGTCTCCCTCTGTCAACTTGTGGCTGGTTTATTCCTATTGCCTCCTATTAAAAACCTTTACCCTTTATTAATATCACTATTAAAAAATAAACACCACTCATCCTCCTACCTAAAATCACTGAGTCTGGGGGAAGGAAAAGGGGACCCTATAAGGGAGAAGCTCTAATTGGACGGACTAGAACATCCTCAATTGTAACCATGTCATGGTTACCAATAATCGGCCAATCTAGCCGTGTCTCCAATACAGGAGAGGGTAGTGGAAATATTTCCACATCTGGCTATGGCTCAGGAGAGTAGAAAAGATGAAGAAACATACAGAGAAGAAGAGTACATACAACTTAGTAGGTAGCTTCAGGTGGGGGCCCGCGTGGGAACCATGAGGGATCATTAAAAAACAGGGTAGTTGCCTCAGGGTTAGTTTTGATCGGTCCAATGGCAGTGCAGATAAAAGACGGCGGTGCCCATGCAACACGGACATATCTGGGAGCCGGGGATGAACCCCATCTCCATATCGTCCGCCACCTACTCTTTGAAGGTGCACATCGCTCCCAAAACCAAAGAGGAGTAGCTACTCAAAAACGCCATCGGTAATTCGGTGGCAGCTTAGAGGTGGATCGTCTGATATCAAATTGCACATGTCCATTAGGCCGACCCCCACTTTCGTGTCCAACTGGACAGTCACTGCATGGTTCCGCAGGCTCAGACCTGGTGTTACTGGGAGAGGAAAACAGGCGGAAAGCAAGAAGGGTCAGGGAAAGGGCAGGGGGATAGCAGAGGAAGGAAGGAAAGAAGAGAGGAAAAGGGAAAATAAGACAAAGGGAGAAGGAAAGGAACAGTTGATCCTAATTTAATGTTAAGGGGGAGCTGGGCGAGTACAAAAAGGGGGAAAGGGGGAGAACTCAGGCCTCGGGCCTGAGTGAGGAATAGGGGACAAGTAGGGGAGATGGCAGAATGGGGGCGTGACACCCACCTCCAAAGATATTAGTAAGGTTTAAAGGAGCACACCCACAAGTCCACCACCTCATCTGTGAGGGGAGGGATGTCGACGCTGCTATGGGTCCAAGAAGCAGGACAACTTTAGCCTATCATTGAGGCCCAAAGGCCCCATTGCCTCCGTGCGTAAAATCACACGTGACTCGCGTCGAGTTAATTCCTGATCTCTATTACCTCCCCTCCTGGGGTCTAACGTGCAGGAGACCCGCGAATTTCAAGCATTTGGCTTTGCCACCATGAGTATCCCTAACATGTTCAATTAGGCGTGGGCATCCCTTCCCAGATTTGATGGACTTGAAGTGCTCTCCCACTCTCTTTAAGGGGCCTGGTTGTTTTACCCACATAGTAGAATTGGCAGGGGCAGAAAATGACATACGATACGAATCTTGTCTGGAAGGTGATGATCATCAATCATCAATATTAAAACAATAAAAGGCTTGAACTACTTCAGTTGTGTGTAATGAATCTAAAATATATGAAATTCTAATGCTTATCAGTACATTACAGAAAATAATGAAGTTTATCACAATATGCTAATTTTTTTTTAGAAGGACCTGTAGTGTGCAAGAAGTGTTTTTGTTAGTTTATAAACATGGCGGTGGTGTGGGCATTCTTTTCTCTGATAAATGCTCCTTCAAGCCACTCACCCCCAATTCCTTCTCTTTCTCTACCTTCCTTTGAAGTCCATGCAGTCAGTCTATACTCTCCCTCTAACCTCCAGATCGCAATTATCTACCGCCCTCCTGGCCCTGCTTCCTTCTTCCTAGATCACTTCTCTGCATGGCTCCTCCAGTTCCTGTCCTCCGATATCCCTACCATCAGTATGGGCGACTTTAACATTCATGTTGACACCAACAATTCTGCCACTAAACTTCTGTCACTTACTTCCTCCTACAACTCACTAATGGTCATACACTTGACCTCATATTCACTCGTCTCTGTTCTATCACGGATTTCACTAATACTCCTCTCCCGCTTTCTGATCATTACTTACTAAACTTCTCTCTCTCTCCTCCTCTCTTACCACGCTGCCTCAAGCGCGCTCATATACACGCAGGAACTACCGCTACATAGACATGCAATCTGTATCTGATGCCTTGGCACCTCTCACACAACCATTCACTGACCCTGACTCAGCAGCTGCACACTATCACAGCTCAATCACGCAAGTCATGGATGCAATCGCACCCCTCACCAATGTCCGCCCACACCGTGTCAGTCGCCAACCCTGGCTGACCAAAGCTACTAAACAGCTAAAGAGGTGCTCTAGGGTAGCTAAACGCAGTTGGAGAAAAACGAATACTAATGAGAATTTCATTAATTACAAAAAGAGTTGAACAAGTTTAAAACCCGCTCTCTCTTCTGCAAAACAATCATACTTCTCCTTCATATCCTCCCACTTGCACAATCCAAAGTGCCTGTTCAGTACTTTCAACTCCCTTCTCCGTCCACCCTCTCCTCCTTCAAGCTTATCAGCTTAAGAATTTGCAACATACTTTAAAGATAAAAATTGCAAAAATCCGTAGTGTGTTTTCCATGCAGACATCAAACTCCATCTCCACTCCTCTTGTTGACTGCTCTCTTTCCAGTTTTTCTCCACTCTCCGAACATTCGCTCTCTTCCCTTATCTCCAAATCCCATCTAACCACCTGTTCTTTGGATTCTATCCCATCACATCTCATTCCACAGCTATCCACATCCCTCATCCCTACCCTAACATCGCTGTTTAACCTATCCCTCTCCACTGGAACTTTTCCATCCTCACTCAAGAGGGCTGTTGTAACACCACTACTTAAAAAAACCATCTCTAGACCCCACCGAACTTGCTAACTACCGCCCAGTGTCAATTCTCCTATTTGCATCTAAATTACTTGAACGCCACATTCATGTTGCACTAAGTCAGTATTTATCTGCAAATTCCTTGCTTGAACAGTTCAAGTCTGGCTTCCGGCCAAACCATTCCACAGAAACAGCCCTCACCAAAGTAGCTAATGATCTCCTCACAGCTAAATCCAAAGGCTATTTATTCCATAACTCATCCTTCTAGATCTGTCATCAGCATTCGACACTGTCGACCACACTCTACCTCCTACAGATCCTTTCATCTACAGGAATAAAGGACCTCGCTCTCTCCTGCATATCTTCCTACCTCTCTGGAAGGTCTTTCACAGTTTCTTATTCAGATCAGGCCTCCTCTTCACATACTCTGTAGGGGTACCTCAAGGCTCTGTCCTCGGTCCCCTCTTCTCCATCTACACGCACGGTCTTGGTAACTTAATCAAATCATTTGGTTTTCAATACCACCTATATGCAGATGATACAACTGTACCTCTCGGCTCCAGACCTCAACTCCCTCCTCACACGGGTTCCCGACTGTCTGTCCGCTATTTCCTCTTTCATGTCCTCTCGCTTCTTAAAACTTAATATGAATAAAACTGAACTAATAGTCTTTCCACCATCCCTGTCCACCTCTTTGCCTGATATTATAATAAATGTTAACATGTCTATAACTTCAGTTCCCAAAGCACGGTGCTTAGGGGTAATATTTGATTCTTCTCTCTCTCTCATGTACTCCTTACATTAGCTCCCTAACCAGCTCCTGCCATCTCCAACTCAAAAACATAGCACGCATCCGACTTTTTCTCTCCCATGACAACCAAAATGTTAGTACATGCTCTTATTATATCTCGATTGGACTATTGCAATATATTGCTAGGTGGACTTCCAACTAACAGACTAGCACCGCTCAATTCTTTATTGAACTCTGCTGCTCGACTTCATCTCTCCTCTCGCTCTTCCTCTGCTGCTCCTCTCTGTCAAGCTCTTCACTGGCTACCAATTAACGAGAGGATTCAGTTCAAACTCTTAGCCCTAACCTACAAAGTTCTCCACAATCTCTCTCCCCTGTACATCTCCTCACTAGTCTCCAAATACCAACCCAACCGCAATCTCAGATCTGCACATGCGCTTCTTTTATCCTCTTCTACAATTACCGCCTCACATTCACGTGTACAAGACTTCTCACGTGTCTCACCCCTCCTCTGGAATGCCCTTCCACAACACATCTGCCACTCTCCCACCTTTGAAATCTTTAAACGCTCTCTCAAAACCCACCTTTTCCGACAAGCATATTCTCTAGCTTAGGCCAAACTAAATAACCTAATTATGCACTGCCTGTACATATACTGTATACTTCCCCACCTCTTGTTTCCACCCCATTCCTTTAGATTGTAAGCTCGCAAGGGCAGGGCTCTGACCCTTTTGTGTCATGAACTGTTAAATTGCTTGCACTCTGTTAGACATTTATACATTTTAGTCATCATGTTAAATCAAGTTTTAATCAGCAGTGCTGTATTTTGTATCAGTGTTCGTCTATCATTATGTATCCCTTGTTTGTTTTCTTACATTGTACAGCGCCACGTAATATGTTGGCGCTTTATAAATAATAATAATAATAATAATAATAATGTTCTATGTTAACGGTTTCCAAATTTAGCACACCTGTACTTGCTAGTCTGTGTGAATAGAACTTATGTTCTAGTACTAAATGTATTTACATGATTTTAGTGTTCAAACACACTAGGGCTAATGACATCTTTTGAAGTCAGAACGGTTTGGAGTGGCAATGTATTAGACTAAAGTAAACAGAAAACAACATCACAAAATAAAAACATTAAAAGACTTACCTAAAGTTTCCCTCATGTTCTTGTATAGATTAATAGAATCTGTGTCCTTCATAAATTCACGAACCACTTCACCCTGATCATTTTCTACAACCAGAACTTCTTCTGGTTTTGCCATTCGACTAACCATCAACAAGCGCACCTGAAGAAGTGAACAGAAGTTTACAAAACTCCCTAAAAAAGGCATTACATTTAGTTTTTCTATGGAGTTTTGTAGGTAGGAAAAAAAAAAACATTCTTAAAGGGGCACTATTGCTAAAAATCATCTTTTTAAACCTTTTAGCATACATATTAGTTGATGGAGGACTGATTTTGCACATTATTCATTTTTATTTGAAAGTATTTGTTTGCAGGCAATAAACATTTAGATACATGTAGTCACGTCAGCAGTTGTACCTTTCCGACACCAATGTAGTTCATACCATTCTTCAATAGGGAAGGCAGTTTGTAGTGGTGTGCGAGTTGTCAGTTATGTTGTACCCCTCTGGCCATTTCAGTTCGGTTTTCCCACCTTGTAACCGTTCTATAGAGCAGTTACTGAGCACAGCAGAAGACGTAAAGTGATGGTCGCAGCCTCCTCCGTGCAGGGTGCAACGTTATTCAGAGCGGCTGTGTGTAGTTACGCTGCCCGGCCGCCAAGGACACCCTTTCCCTATGCGGGCAATGAAACGGACACCTATTGTCGTCTGTTTCTATGGTAACCATGTCCGGCTTTCCTATCTGCGCAATCTAGCGACGGCATCAAACAGCACACACAAGCGCTACAGCTGTGTGTTGCTCTGCGTGGTGTATTGCTTCCTAAAACCTTTTTTGAATGCCTACCTACTTCCACAACACAAACACCTTTAAAACAGTTTTGCAGGCATTCAAAAAAGGTTTTAGGAAGCAATACACCACGCAGAGCAACACACAGCTGTAGCGCTTGTGTGTGCTCTGATGCCGCTGCTAGATTGCGCAGATAGGAAAGCCGGACATGGTTACCATAGAAACGGACAACAATAGGTGTCCGTTTCATTGCCAGCATAGGGAAAGGGGGTCCTTGGCGGCCGGGCAGCGTAACTACACGCAGCCGCTCTGAATAACGTTGCACCCTGCACGGAGGAGGCTGCGACCATCACTTTACGTCGGCTCCTGTGCTCAGTAACTGCTCTATAGAGCAGTTACAAGGTGGGAAAACCAAACTGAAATGGCCAGAGGGGTACAACATAACTGACAACTCGCACACCACTACAAGCTGCCTCCCTATTGCAGAATGGTATGAACTACATTGGCGTCGGAAAGGTACAACTGCTGACGTGACTACATGTATCTAAATGTTTATTGCCTGCAAACAAATACTTTCAAATAAAAATGAATAATGTGCAAAATCAGTCCTCCATCAACTAATATGTATGCTAAAAGGTTTAAAAAAGATGATTTTAGCAATAGTGCCCCTTTAATACACATGCAGGTAAAGCAGCATACCCTGCAGCATTATCTACCTCTCCCCAGCTTTGTTTTCATTTGGATTCCACTAAGCTTCAGTGGGTCTACAAAAAGCAAATTTCCTTAGGCTAGGTTCACACTGGAACGGATGGAATACTAATCCGTGTAAGTTTTTAGAGGCATCAGTTTTCCATCTCTGGCGCACCAGAAAAATTACTACAGATCCAAACTTGTGGTCCCTTCCAGCGGATCATGCGGAATGGACCCATATGTTAAAGAGGAGCGGTCAGCCATATTATCTCAGAAAAAAACCCATATATGTAAATACTTTCTCTACTTACATAAAATATGTATTGCACTGTCCACGTTTTGATTTTAGCGATTTTTCTACAGAAAAAAAATACTTCTTGGCATATCCCATTTTAAGTGTGGCTATTTTGTAGTCAAGTACACTGTAGAACAAACTTCACTCGGCACTCAGGTTGAGTTCTTAGGGGTATGGGCCTTGATAAACATCTGCACCTGTATAATAAAGTCTTCACCTCATAAAAACACCTATATAATGGCACACAGGTCAAGCTAAGAGACGTGCAGCAGGTTTAACTTGTGCAGGGCACAACTGGAGAATACATGGTACATAGAAGCAGACCGTGCACGGTCTGCGTCTATGTACCATCTATTTTGAAGTCAATTCTGATGTCATTTCCTCCCATAGTCTCCCGTTTTGCCCGCCCTTCACTATAGAAAGTGCATTGTCTCAGCATGAGAAATATTGGCCAATCGGAGAGGAACAGAGGTGTGGCAGGGGAAACCCGGAGGGAAAGATGCTTCAGCCTAACCTGCCCATGCGCTAAACAAAAAAATACTCACCTAGTGTCCAGCGCCGTCTAACCTTTCTGACGCTTTCCTAAATTCTCAGTGCATGTCACCGGGCCCCCGTCGGGCGATGTGACACGCCAGGAGCCGTGCACAGACATCCGAAAGCAAATAGGAGCGTCGGGAAGGCTAGAAGATGACACTGAACACTCAGTATTTATATCACCGCAAACCCCCCCCAAAAACAGTCATTATCCCCATAGGCACGCCAGTTGAGACTTCTGGTTACCGAAATTCCAGATAATGGGGACTTTGCTGTACTTAAATTGTGAAAAGCAATTTTTAAAGGTAGTATACTGTAGTTTATGCACACACCATTATTTTATATTAACATTTAGCATTCCACCTCTTTTTTTTTTTTTAAGAGACTAAGACTATTCTTCCTTACTATATTAGCAACAGACCCAATTATAACGGCTATATTCTACTGAAAAATGCAAACTGGTTGATTCAACTGCAATTCCGCACTGATTTGACGGGTGTATGGAGCGAAAACAGGAATAGCTGCACGATTGCTATGCAATTTTCCTGCTCTCCTATAGTTTATATAGGCGGCCATTCATACAAAAGATGCAGTAGGCATGGCGCCTACGATTGGGGAAAAAGCGCATTGCAAACGCAGAGCACTAATAGAAACATTCCCACACGATTTCCACTTGTTTAAAGGGTGTCTAGCATTTTTGCAAATGGATTGCTATTGGAGCACACAAAGCACTCTGTAGACAATTGCACTAATTCTGATTTTATTTATTTTTTAAATTGACCTATAGTGTAAATTTCTATATGCTCTGCAGTGAAGGATCCTTTATTGGGAACTGGAAACATTCACATCTGAAGAGATAATAGGTTCCTAAAGATTAAAAAACACATACTGAATAACCGTATACCACAAGATACCGTAAAAATACTACCTTTGACAGAACTGGCAAGTAGAGTTGTCTTCTGGGAGGAACATCGAAGTGCTGACTGCCAGAGAGCAAAGGGGATGCGGATGTAGAAAACGGGCTCTCTCTATACAACTCTGCTGCCAAATGGTTCCAATATTCTAGGCAGATTTTGAAAATCTCTGTTTCTTCTACTTCAGACACCAACAACATATAATGCAGAGCCTGAGAATGACACAAATAAAAACCAGTTCCACCGTCATATATTGCATTTGATGATTTTTGCTTTAGGATTTGTCTTTTTTCAAGATGTCATAATAACATTGTTGAAACACTGTATTTAACGGTGAGACAATATGCTCTACTTTTCCCTGGCAGTGTGGGAATGATGGCTTTATCAGGTGAATTCCTGTAGGACTCAGGTTTAAGACAAAAGGGTGGTAAAATAGGAAAGTGAAAGTAGCCAGTATGGAGGGGAGGGAGAGAGGGGCTGGTAATGTACTGATATATTTGTGCTAATGTAAATTTTGACAACCAGTACTTGTATATTTTGTGTATAATACTACAGGAATATATTTTTACATGGAAAGATTCTGGTTTAAGTATTCTATTTCAATGAGGTATAGCGGTTACAAATCTATATTGTGGCTAACTGTGGTCTTGTAACTCGTATAACTACAACTGTATAGGAGCCATCAATACCATCAGTTACTATTTGCACTCATATCAAATTTTAAATTAACAGTACAAAAAAAAAAACAAAAACAAAAAAAAAAACAGATAAGGGACTGGGGTCATTACAAAAAAAACCCTACATTTTATATTGAAGCAATAATAAGTTTTGAACACAGATTTCCAGAAAGGATGTCCCGCTACACCAAGTGGCTGGGTAAAAATCCAAGTCTTTATTTAGAACATCATATGACACAGGTAAAAGTTCATGCATATCGGAGCTCTGCATGGCTCCTTAATCATAGCAAGCATTTGCTTCCATTTACTTTTCAGTAGAGCTGCCTCTGCTCACCACCTGCCTCATTTGCATACATAAAGCACTGGTGTATTAACACTTACAAAGGGAAAAATAGTGAACACAGGTAAATTCTAAATAGGCTTGGTACTGTATGTACACATTTCTCATGTCAGTTCAGTTATACTTTACTACTTGTACCTTGTATACAATTAGCCAATTGACAGGACATTTATGCTATACATAGCTGCAGTCTTTAAAATCAAAATTGAAAAAGAAATAAACTGACCTCCATTAGTGTTTCTCTTAAGTTGAGTCTCTTTTCTATAAGCTGTCCATGTTCTTTGAGAAACGTACATAAAAACAAACTGAGGTTCTGAATAAAGTTCTGCTCATCATCTTTTCCATTGGCATATGCAAGACGAATGTTTGTGTTCAGTGGCAACATCTGTGTGTAAAAGGAATACATTCGTAACTGGAGAGAAGAATACATTGGAGGACCCTAAACCAGCGATTCTCACTCTGGTGCTTGTGGACACCTGGGGTATTTTGGCACTTGTCAGGGGGTCTCTCAGGGGCCGCAGACAAAATGGCAGATCGCACCCCCAGGTTTGTTGGTGAGGTGTTTCTTAATACAAACATTATCTAGAAATGCACTGTAAAAGTATGTCTGGATAATCTGGTCTGTTACAACTCTGATATGAACATACCCATACAATTGTATACAAACCAATGTGGGACAGAAACTGAAAATCCTAAAAAGAGACTTTGCTTGAACACATTCGAATATCAGTTACAGAGTCATACCACTGTTTACTGACACTTGCGAACACACTTTGGAATCTCCGCCTCTAGAGCTAGAACACAGTGCTCTCCCCAGGCTCTTTTAGCCGGGTGCTTTACTCGGCTAGTTTTGGTGAGCACACAGCTGTCATCGGCTCACCCCCTCCTTTTCTGTAATCCGAGCTGCACACAGAAACACCGACCCTGCAGTCTCTCATTTCGCCCCACCCGGCTATTTTTTCATGCCACCCAGCTGGAAAAAATTTCTGGGGAGAACACAGATACAGTTTCCAGTCCCTGTTTGTAACACAGATATATCAGGGAGTGAAATGTACATTGTTTGCTTGTTTTCCTGCTCCTCATGCAACTTGCCTAGCTACCACCTGTGAGGTTCATGGGATCACTTGTATACTGCGCCACACTGGATTTTTTTCTCTGTTGATAATTACTTAAAGAGACTCTGTAACATGAAAAAGATCCCCTGGGGGGTACTCACCTCGGGTGGGGGAAGCCTCCGGATCCTAATGAGGCTTCCCACGCCGTCCTCTGTCCCACGGGGGTCTCGCTGCAGCCCTCTGAACAGCCGGCGACAGGCCCGACTGTAATTTCAATATTTACCTTTGCTGGCTCCAGCGGGGGCGCTGTGGCTGCTTTCCTCTCCGAACTACACTGAAATACCCGATCTCAGTCGGGTCCGCTCTACTGCGCAGGCGCCGGAAACTTGCGCCTGCGCAGTAGAGCACACCCGACGGCGATCGGGTATTTCCGTGTAGTGCGGAGCCGACAGCCGTCAGAGCGCCTGCGCAGGAGCCAGGAAGGTAAATATTACGTCACGGCTGCACAGAGGGCTGCAGCGAGACCCCCGTGGGACAGAGGACGGCGTGGGAAGCCTCATTAGGAGACGGAGGCTTCCCCCACCCGAGGTGAGTACCCCCCAGGGGATTTTTTGAGGTTACAGATCCTCTTTAAAAATGACTGTATAGCAGTTTTGCATAAACGGATAGTTACTGCGTAGCAAAATGCATTTTAAAGGTCCTTTTCTTTACTAGTGGATGTTCAATAAAAGTATAAACAATTATGAATTTTCCTGTATATAATTTAACAGTACACTTCCAGTTAAACATGGAATGAAGATTGAGGGTTATCTTAATTTAGACCCCCTCCCCCACCCCCATCAAAACACATTCCTTAAAGAGAACCCGAGGTGGGTTTGAAGAATATTATCTGCATACAGAGGCTGGATCTGCCTATACAGCCCAGCCTCTGTTGCTATCCCAACCCCACTAAGGTCCTCCTGCACTCTGCAATCCCTCATAAATCACAGCCATGCTGCTGACAAACAGCTTGTCAGAGCTGGCTGTGTTTATCTCTGTAGTGTCAGTCTGCTGCTCTCCCCGCCTCCTGCAGAACTCCAGTCCCCGCCTGCATCCCTTCCCTCCCTGCTGATTGGAGGGAAGGGACGGGGCAGGGAAGGGACGGGGCAGGGACCGGAGCTATGCAGGAGGCGGGGGAGCAGCTGAGACTGACAATACTGATGTAAACACAGCCTCACAGCACGGCTGTGATTTATGAGGGATTGCAGAGTGCCGGGGGACCTTAGTGGGGTTTGGGATAGCAACAGAGGCTGGGCTGTATAGGCAGATCCAGCCTCTGTATGCAGATAACATTCTTTAAACACACCTGGGGTTCTCTTTAAAGTTTTTCTCATGTTCATGGTCCTGTGGCTCAGGGAGTGTGCATCTATGCCAATTACTTTCTAGGAACAAAAAACAATGCAAGACACCAGCAAGGGGGAAGCCCGTACCATCAAGAGCATGGACATAGCGACAAATATTCAAATGCTGCGTTTCATCATACAAATATTTTACATTCTATAAATTAATTAAAAACCAGGTATCTTATTTGCTGTTCACAAGTATAAAAAGTGACCTAGTTCTAAGAGCTGTTTTCAAAGGTCACACAGTTAATTTGTCACTGGTGTCACAGAAGTAGAAGAAAAATCCA
Organism: Hyperolius riggenbachi; assembly: GCF_040937935.1. NCBI lineage: Eukaryota > Metazoa > Chordata > Amphibia > Anura > Hyperoliidae > Hyperolius > Hyperolius riggenbachi. The sequence continues at coordinate 413,833,163 of NC_090649.1, read as the reverse complement.
AGCCTACAGTCAGTCAGGCTATGCAATAAGACACATGAACAGAGTTATGCCTCACCTGCTTCAGTTGCATCATGGTCAAAGTGAAAAGCGTTACAAACTGCTCCTCATACTGGCTGACGCTTACTCCAGCTATTTCAGTGAGGCATTTTAAGGACACATTTCGAAACATTGGAACATTTAAGAACTAGAAAAAGAAAAATTGATATGAATTTTTTGGATACAGAAATGCTTATTACAAATTTTAATGGGCTCACAGAAAACTAGCAGCGTACTTTATAAATTAATGTGCTGATCAGTTTGGTCTCAAATATATAGCCCAGCGGAATCCAGTTAAGAAATCGAAGAAGCGTTTCCAAGGTGGCATGGACGAGTGGCGCATTCTGTGAGTTTTCCTTAGAGAGAAATAATAAAAATAAAAGTAATTGTAAAGGTTTTGCAGACATTTTAGCCTCATACCTAAAACTCTGTCCACCCATTTAAACTAGGCATACTTATCAAAGAATTCATCCTTAAGTGCAAAAGAAGGCATAACACCATTACAAATAAGTGTTGCCCATTAGGATCAAACTCGATCCCGTGGGAAACACTGTAGGGAAGATGTGTTGTACAGACGCTTTGCTTAGATATACCCCAGTGGTGTGCACGGTTTCCAAATACCAGATGGTATTGACTGGAAGCAGGTTATGTATCATTTTATGAGGACAGAAGAAGAAGGAGACACAATGTCTATGTCCAGGGTCAATGCCATATAAAGGAAATATAGAGCTGACTGATAACATATCTGTAGCCACATGGGGTGAAGGTGGGAGGTCACAGTATCGCTCTTTTCAGGGAGTGTCTTATATTTAAAATCAATAATAAAAATATAAGGCCCGTACACACGCTGGAATCCCTCCGGTGACTTCGCTGGGCCAAGGCTGTACAGACAAGGAGACAGGTGACGACGCGTTCTGTTGTAATGCGGGAATAAATTGGCTGTCACTCGGCTGAGTTTATCCGCTTGGCCATTCGCTGGCTGCTGTACACACCAGATTATCGGCTGAGGCGGTTGTCATCGGCCGTCTCAGCCGATTTAATACAGCGCGTGTTTTACAGACACTAGGAAGGTATTAAAGTGGACCCGAGAGAAATTTTTACTCATTACATAATTGTGCCTCTTCTATATAGTTTATGGGGCATTCATCAAGCCAAATACTTTTGGTTTATCACCTTAATTCCCTATAAACTAAATGAGCCTCGTCAACAGCTCCTCCAGCGCTTAGGCATTCTGAGTCTCATGAAGCAAGTGCTCATGGGAACTCAGTCTGGGGAGAAGGTGGCATTGTTAGCCAGAGATTTCAGAGGCAAGGGGGGGGGGGAGAGAGGAGTGGAGATTTCACAGGCTGAGGAGTGGAGATACAGAGCAGCTCGCCTGTGTGATGACATGCAGAATATGGCTGCTCATTGTATCAAAGGAAGAAATCATCATATCCTGTTGAAGCGGTTTGCAGCTAGATTTGCTTTGCAAACTATCTAAACTTTAGATGATATATAGACAAGTTACTTGATAGTTTTTCATCTCGGATACTCTTTAAAGAACTGTTAATTCAAACAAAAACCTAAGATCTACATAACCGAGCAGCAAGTTTTGCTATTAACGTATACACATGAACTCACAACACACAGAGAATATACTTACCATTACAAACTGACAGAGCTGAAAGATCTTTGAGAACTCGTTACACATACTGCAAATAAGAAAAAAGCAAATTTTAACAGTAAAAATAGAAACAGTGAAAGTTACAACACACACACTGTTTATTCTACATGACCAAGCCTCCAAATATGCCCATTAATGGTACAATATTCTCTTCAGATGAGATCACTCAATCCGATTTGCAGGATTGTAAGTAACTGGAAGGCGATTATCAATTGTTTCCATAAAAAGGTCAATTGGGGCATTTCTTTTCTTCAAATACGATTGTAAAATCCACATTCCAATCGATAAAAGTCTGTATTCCAATCTACTATTGACTCTGTTCATGTTTAATATTCTCCACATACTGCATGGTTTTCTGTACAATTGTATTTAAAAAAATCTGATTGAAAGATTGTACCGTTAATGGGCACCTCAACAGTCATTAGTTCACTCCTCTTAAAGGGAACCAGAGAGGAACGGGGGGTGGAAAAAGAAAAAGATTTTATACATACCTGGGGCTTCTTCCAGCCCCATAAGCCTGAATCGCTCCCACGCCGCCGTCCTCAGCTTCCTGGATCCGCCGGTACCGGGCCCGTCACTTCCGGCGGACGCGGCCAATTGTCCGCATCACAGGGGTTCCCTCCATACATGTACGCATGCGGCTGCGCAGTAAGCAGCCACATGCGTATCTGTATGGGGAGAGCACCCTGTGATGCGGAGAATTGGCCGCGTCCGCCGGCCGACTTGCCGACTCGCGGCAATGACGGGACCCGGTGGCGGCTGATGCAGGCAGCGGAGGAGTGCGACGTGGGAGCGATCCGTGCGTATGGGGCTGGAGGAAGCCCCAGGTATGTATATCTCATCCTCTCTGGTTCCCTTTAAGCCTCATCTACACCCGTAGATAAGGCTCCAATGTGTGTTATCAATCGAGCTGATGCGGCTCGATTGATAAGATCAGACAGGTCAGATCTTGCTACCGCCGATTCCCTGCGCGAGGGGACAATGGCAGGGAATCGAGCGGAAGATAAGCGGAGCGGGGACGAGCGGGTATCGAATCCGGCGCGGGCGAGCGTAAGAGGCGATCCGGCGGCTAATTGAGCCACCGCCTCCCTGCGTGTAAATTTAGCTTTAGACCTGTTAAAATGCCAGTAACTGTTGTGAATTGTGGGATGCTACTCACCATTAGTATCTAGTTTTGGGGGTCATAAAACTAAAAAGCTATATAGTTAACCCAAAGCACTGCATGTGGACATCCAATTCATTACTAGTCTTTAGGTGAGATTTATGGGAAGTGCTTTTAACTTGTCAGCAAATGCAATTGTTTTCTTGGGCAGGTTAGTTTAAAGAGAATCTGTATTGTTAAAATCGCACAAAAGTAAACATACCAGTGTGTTAGGGGACATCTCCTATTACCCTCTGTCACAATTTCGCCGCTCCTCACCGCATTAAAAGTGGTTAAAAACAGTTTTTAAAAGTTTGTTTATAAACAAACAAAATGGCCACCAAAACAGGAAGTAGGTTGATGTACAGTATGTCCACACACAGAAAATACATTCATACACAAGCAGGCTGTATACACCCTTCCTTTTGAATCTCAAGAGATCATTTGTGAGTTTCTTTCCCCCTGCAGCTATCTTCCACTGAAGTGTCAGGCTGTTTCTTCCTGCAGAGTGCAGACAGCTCTGCCTGTATGTAATTCCTCAGTATGTGAAAGCCCAGCCAGCTCAGAGGAGGATTTATCCAGCTTGTAAAAGATAAGAGAGAAGCTGCCCTACTCTAAATAATACACAGACAGTGTGCAGAGAGGGCCTGGAGGAGGGAGATGCATCACAGAACCACAACACTGAAGAACTTGGCAGCCTTCCAGACACAGGCTGACAAGTCTGACAAGAGAGAGATAAGTTGATTTATTACAGAGATGGTGATAGTAGAACGTGCTGCAGTAAGCCAGGACACATTAGAATAGCTTTTGGAAGTTGTAGGATGATAAAAAACAGGATGCAATTTTTGTTACGGAGTCTCTTTAACATATGAATCAATATTTACCTGTCTTTTAAATGTTTTGCTTTCACTTGTGTAATCTGTCCACTGGAAAAGTCAAAAACTTCTTCACTTAAAAGCTTTAAAATGACCATGTTGTTCTGACAGAGGCTCTCGCTGGTCTTGCTGGCCCCTACAATATCACTGATGAATGTGGGCCAATGTTTGGGCCATTCTTGCTTCAGTATCTGGAACATAAAAATAGTTCAACACCCAAAACTTTACCAACGATGCTTTTCGAGCCCCTGTAAACACACACAGTGAACAGATAATTAAAATGACTCCAAACTCTGCTCAATTCAAAATAGTACCATTACATTTTTAATCTGTTTCGGATTCGGATGAGTAGTCTTTACTCAAGTTAGCTTTAAAGGAGAACTCCAGTGAAAATAAGGTAGTAAAAAACTGCTTCATTTTTTACAATAATTATGTATAAATGATTTAGTCAGTGTTTGCTCATTGTAAAATCTTTAGTCTCCCAGATTTACATTCTGACATTTATTACATGGTGACATTTTTACTGTGGGCAGGTTATGTAGCTGCTCCTTGCTGTTTTGGCTGTTAGAGACAGCTGTAAACAGCTAATTCCTGTCTGTGAACATTGTTACATTGTGGCAGTTTGCCCAGAGTACCGCGGTACTCAGAGCTTCTTGTGGGAGGGGTTTCAGCACAAAATCAGTCATACAGTGCCCCCTGATGGTCTGTTTGTGAAAATCATTCTATTTCTCATGTAAAAGGGGGTATCAGCTACTGATTGGGATAAAGTGTCTGCGATTTTTCTGTAAGAGCGGATGCATTTCCCATATAGCCTATGGTTGAAAACGCATCCACCCCAGGTTCCAACCAGACCACAAACCACAGAGCCTGCTCCTGCTGGCCATTCGTAGTCCAATTCAAGTGAGAACCCAGTCTTATGCTCTGTAGAGATGATTTAAGATCACATGGAAAAGGGCTTGACGGCATTCTTTACTTTGCAGGGCATCCACATCTATGATTGCCAAGTGTGGGAAGATACTTCAAGGCTGCTTTCACAGTGGGACATTACAGGCGCACGTTAGAGCATCCTGTAACGCAGCCCAACTCACAGCAATGTAAAATCAAGGGGCTGTTCACAGTGCCCACGTTGTGTTACATTGTAACGTTGCAATTTAAATAAAGTGCAGCATGCTATGCGTTCTACGCGGTTTTAGCGGCTTTAGACTGTGCACATGCTCAGTTATATTTATTTATTTTTTGGGCCGGAGGAGAGGCGGGGAGAGTCCGCTATTGTAGCCAGCCACATGGCTACTTAATATTCACTGCACTGCATTGTTTACTTCTGGGAGCGGCCGCTGATTGGCTGGCGGGACCACGTGATGCGGAGTGCTCCGATCACCTGGTCTCTGCTGCGCATAGGACACAAAAGGCGCACCAAGAGCTGCATAACGCAGCACTAGGTAGCGTCCTCCAACACCACCAGGCGTTGAGTTAGGTGCACGTTATGCGACCTATAACGTCCCCTAAAACGCAACGTCCTGGTGGGAAAGAGGCCTAAATCCAGACAGAGAATTAAGCTAAAAAGGTAGACATTTATTTGCTCTTGATTGAGGTGTGGTGAGGCTCAAGAAGTTGCACTGCATAGACACTTTTTTTAATCTTAATTATGTAGGCCTGGCGGTATTATTCACTAAATAGGCGTAAACGTTACATGTGTACACAAAACCATCTAATGTAATTAAGTAGCTTGTATAATTTACATCATACACACTGCATATTCTGGTGTAACGTGCGTTATGCGATCAGTGTGCACACAAAGCACTTAATGTTATAGGTGTAGAAGGTCTTAAAAAAATATTTAATATTGACCAGTAAATTAAAGATATTACCAGAAAACATCCTTGAGGCTTCTTTCACATTACATAACGCTTGCAAGAGCAGATTTCCCGCATGCGTTATGATCTGCAGCGTGTCGTCGGGGTGTTGCGGTGCGACGCTGATTAGCGGCGTTAGTTCACATTATAACCGACAGGAAAATGCAGACGCCGGACGATTAAAAGCTTGAGTGCATTGAACCGCAACGCACCAAAAGGCTGCGTTAGATGTGAAAGGTAAAACGTAAGTCTATGGACTTTCATTTTACCTTGGAGAACGCAAACTATTGTGTTTGCGTTAAAATGCCAGAAATCAGCTTTGGTGTGAAAGTCATTAGAGTTGGTAATTTTAGTCCAATTTCATTTTTCCTCCCATCGTGCATTAACCAGAATTGTCAGAGGCTGTACAACAATTTTTGCATAGGCTAACTGGAAGCAATTAACTGCTAGGTTAAGCAAGCTATCATTTAATCACTTTGGTGTAAATATAAATTTTTCCCTGTACAAAGTTTTAGTCCAGAGACTATCATGCTTAAACTTGCTTACATCCTAAAAAATAGCCAAGTGCCGCGCATTATAAGTTTAACCACTTGAGGACCACAGTCTTTTCGCCCCTTAAGGACCAGAGCCTTTTTCTCCATTCAGACCACTGCAGCTTTCACGGTTTATTGCTCGCTCATACAACCTACCACCTAAATGAATTTTACCTCCTTTTCTTGTCACTAATACAGCTTTCTTTTGGTGCTATTTGATTGCTCCTGCGATTTTTACTTTTTATTATATTCAGCAAAAAAGACATGAATTTTGGCAAAAAAATGATTTTTTTTTACTTTCTGTGCTGACATTTTTCAAATAAAGTAAAATTTCCTATACATTTGAGCGCGAAAGTTATTCTGCTACATGTCTTTGATAAAAAAACAAAAACATTCAGTGTATATTTATTGGATTGGGTAAAAGTTATAGCGTTTACAAACTATGGTGCCAAAAGTGAATTTTCCCATTTTCAAGCATCTCTGACTTTTCTGCGCACCTGTCAGGTTTCATGAGGGGCTAAAATTCCAGGATAGTACAAATACCCCCCAAATGACCCCATTTTGGAAAGAAGACATCCCAAAGTATTCAGTGAGAGGCATGGTGCGTTCATAGAAGATTTTATTTTTTGTCACAAGTTAGCGGAAAATGACACTTTCTGACAAAAAAGAAAAAAAAAAAAAAAAAAGTTTCCATTTCTTCTAACTTGCGACAAAAAAAAATGAAATCTGCCACGGACTCACTATGCTCCTCTCTGAATACCTTGAAGTGTCTACTTTCCAAAATGGGGTCATTTGTGGGGTGTGTTCACTGTCCTGGCATTTTGGGGGGTGCCTAATTGTAAGCACTCCTGTAAAGCCTAAAGATGCTCATTGGACTTTGGGCCCCTTAGCGCAGTTAGGCTTCAAAAAAGTGCCACACATGTGGTATTGCCGTACTCAGGAGAAGTAGTATAATGTGTTTTGGGGTGTATTTTTACACATACCCATGCTGGGTGGGAGAAATATCTCCGTAAATGACAATTTTTTTTTACACACAATTGTCTATTTATAGAGATATTTCTCCCACTCAGCATGGGTATGTGGAAAAATACACCCCAAAACACATTATACTACTTCTCCTGAGTACGGCGATACCACATGTGTGGCACTTTTTTGCACCCTAACTGCGCTAAGGGGCCCAAAGTCCAATGAGTACCTTTAGGATTTCACAGGTCATTTTGAGAAATTTGGTTTCAAGACTACTCCTCACGGTTTAGGGCCCCTAAAATGCCAGGACAGTATAGGAACCCCACAAATGACCCCATTTTAGAAAGAAGATACCCCAAGGTATTCCGTTAGGAGTATGGTGAGTTCAGAGAAGATTTTTTTTTTTGTCACAAGTTAGCAGAAATTGATTTTAATTTTTTTTTTTTCACAAAATGTCATTTTCCGCTAACTTGTGACAAAAAATAAATTCTATGAACTCACCGTAATCCTAACGGAATACCTTGGGGTGTCTCCTTTCTAAAATGGGGTCATTTGTGGGATTCCTATACTGCCCTGGCATTTTAGGGGCCCTAAACCGTGAGGAGTAGTCTTGAAACCAAATGTCGCAAAATGACCTGTGAAATCCTAAAGGTACTCATTGGACTTTGGGCCCCTTAGCGCAGTTAGGGTGCAAAAAAGTGCCACACATGTGGTATCGCCGTACTCGGGAGAAGTATTATAATGTGTTTTGGGGTGTATTTTTACACATACCCATGCTGGGTGGGAGAAATATCTCTGTAAATGACATTTGATTTTTTTTTTACACACAATTGTCCATTTACAGAGAGATTTCTCCCACCCAGCATGGGTATGTATAAAAATACACCCCAAAACACATTATACTACTTCTCCATAGTACGGCGATACCACGTGTGACACTTCTTTGCAGCCTAGGTGGCTAAGGGGCCCAACGTCCTATTCACAGGTCATTTTGAGGCATTTGTTTTCTAGACTACTCACGGTTTAGGGCACCTAAAATGCCAGGGCAGTATAGGAACCCCACAAGTGACCCCATTTTAGAAAGAAGACACCCCAAGGTATTCTGTTAGGAGTATGGTGAGTTCATAGAAGATTTTTTTTTTGTCACAAGTTGTCAGAAAATGACACTTTGTGAAAAAAAAAACAATACATATCAATTTCCGCTAACTTGTGACAAAAAATAAAATCTTCTATGAACTCACCGTACTTCTAACGGAATACCTTGGGGTGTAGTCTTTCCAAAATGGGGTCACTTGTGGGGTTCCTATACTGCCCTGGCATTTTAGGGGCCCTAAACCGTGAGGAGTAGTCTTGAACCCAAATGTCTCAAAATGACCTGTGAAATCCTAAAGGTACTCATTGGACTTTGGGCCCCTTAGCACAGTTAGGCTGCAAAAAAGTGTCACACATGTGGTATCGCCGTACTCAGAAGAAGTAGTATAATGTGTTTTGTGGTGTATTTTTACATCTAACCATGCTGGGTGGGAGAAATATCTCTGTAAATGACACATTTTTGAATTTTTTTTACATACAATTGTCCATTTACAGAGAGATTTCTCCCACCCAGCATGGGTATGTGTAAAATTACACCACAAAACACATTATACTACTTCTCCTGAGTATGGCGATACCACGTGTGACACTTTTTTGCAGCCTAGGTGCGCTAAGGGGCCCAACGTCCTATTCACAGGTCATTTTGAGGCATTTGTTTTCTAGACTACTTCTCACGGTTTAGGGCCCCTAAAATGCCAGGGCAGTATAGGAACCCCACAAGTGACCCCATTTTAGAAAGAAGACACCCCAAGGTATTCCGTTAGGGGTATGGTGAGTTCGTAGAAGATTTTTTTTGTCACAAGTTAGTGAAAAATGACACTTTGTGAAAAAAAAATAAAAATCCAATTTCCGCTAACTTTTGACAAAAAATAAAATCTTCTATGAACTCATCATACACCTAACAGAATACCTTGGGGTGTCTTCTTTCTAAAATGGGGTCACTTGTGGGGTTCCTATACTGCCCTGGCATTTTAGGGTCCCTAAACCGCGAGGAGTAGTCTAGAAAACAAATGCCTCAAAATGACTGTTCAGGGGTATAAGCATCTGCAAATTTTGATGACAGGTGGTCTATGAGGGGGCAAATTTTGTGGAACCGGTCATAAGCAGGGTGGCCTCTTAGATGACAGGATGTATTGGGCCTGTTCTGATGGATAGGAGTGCTAGGGGGGGGTGACAGGAGGTGATTGATGGGTGTCTCAGGGGGCGGTTAGAGGGGAAAATAGATGCAATCAATGCACTGGGGAGGTGATCGGAAGGGGGTCTGAGGGGGATCTGAGGGTTTGGCCGAGTGATCAGGAGCCCACACAGGGCAAATTAGGGCCTGATCTGATGGGTAGGTGTGCTAGGGGGTGACAGGAGGTGATTGATGGGTGTCTCAAGGTGTGATTAGAGGGGGGAAATAGATGCAAGCAATGCACTGGCGAGGAGATCAGGGCTGGGGTCTGAGGGCGTTCTGAGGTGTGGGCGGGTGATTGGGTGCCCTAGGGGCAGATTGGGTCTAATCTGATGGGTAACAGTGACAGGTGGTGATAGGGGGTGATTGATGGGTGATTAGTGGGTGTTTAGAGGAGAGAATAGATGTAAACACTGCGCTTGGGTGGTGATCTGATGTCGGACCTGCGGGCGATCTATTGGTGTGGGTGGGTGATCAGATTGCCCGCAAGGGGCAGGTTAGGGGCTGATTGATGGGTGGCAGTGCCAGGGGGTGATTGATGGGTGGCAGTGACAGGGGGTGATTGACAGGTGATCAGTGGGTTATTACAGGGAATAACAGATGTAAATATTGCACTGGCGAATTGATAAGGGGGGGTCTGAGGGCAATCTGAGCGTGTGGGCGGGTGATTGGGTGCCCGCAAGGGGCAGATTAGGGTCTAATCTGATGGGTAACAGTGACAGGTGGTGATAGGGGGTGATTGATGGGTAATTAGTGGGTGTTTAGAGGAGAGAAGAGATGTAAACACTGCATTTGGGAGGTGATCTGATGTCGGATCTGCGGGCGATCTATTGGTGTGGGTGGGTGATCAGATTGCCTGCAAGGGGCAGGTTAGGGGCTGATTGATGGGTGGCAGTGACAGGGGGTGATTGACAGGTGATCAGGGGGGATAGATGCATACAGTACATGGGGGGGGGGGGGGTGATCAGGAGGGAGTAGGGGGCAGATTAGGGACTAAAAAAAAAAAAAATAGCGTTGACAGATAGTGACAGGGAGTGATTGATGGGTGATTAGGGGGGTGATTGGGTGCAAACAGTGGTCTGGGGGGTCTGAGGGGTGCTGTGGGCGATCAGGGGGGAGAATCAGTGTGCTTGGGTGCAGACTAGGGTGGCTGCAGCCTGCCCTGGTGGTCCCTCGGACACTGGGACCACCAGGGCAGGAGGCAGCCAGTATAATAGGCTTTGTATACATTACAAAGCCTATTATACACTTTCCGTGCGGCGATCGGGCAGCTAGTAACCCGCCGGCGCTTCCGAACGGCCGGCGGGTTACAGCGAGCGGTGGGCGGAGCCAGTCCCCGGCGGCTGATCGCGTCACAAATGACGCGATCGCCGCATAGCCACTCCCGCAGCCGCCCCCGCCGATGGGCGTATTGCGGTCGTTTGGGCCCGGACTTTGCCGCCGCCCATCGGCTGGGGGCGGTCCTTAAGTGGTTAACATGCAAATGTGGTTATAGGAACCCCCCCCCCCCCCCCCCAAGAGAACTCTGTGGCCAGTGCTCTGAGGCGCTACACCTGCTATTGCCGAAATTCTGTTTTCTCCCCATGTTTATTGCCTGATGAAGCGGGCTGGGCCTGCGAAACGCATTGCACTTTTTGGGGGTACTATTTAATAAATGTGATTGCTGCTATTCAGACAGTCTTTCGTGTCTGCTTTATGGAGGTAAGTCCACCACTTCCTCCCAGCAAATTTTAAAGTTTTTATCCGGTTTTGTCCTGCTGGCGCCTCTGTTCTACTGCTATTCTGTGACCAGGGCCACTGCTACAATCCTATGGAGTTCTTCTCTATTCAGCGCGTTATAAAAATGGACTTACTGTGAAAGAACCCTGAAAACCTTATTACATGCTGAGTAACGGGAACCTACAGCAGTATTTATGAGGCTCGTTTGAGCTGCAACTGCAGTGCTAGACACCATCACGGAACACACTTTCCAGCATCATGGGATTTCCCGCATCCGAAATCACATCACAATGTAAGGCCTTATTCACATCTGCTGCGCTGAAAACCGTGTGAAAGCACGTGGTAAAAACGCATACGCTTGTGCGCGCTTTAGTGCGCTTCTTTAAAGCATGTTTTGCTTATTGTAGCAGTTGTCAATAAAACTTTGTTTTTCTATGTAAATGTATTTTTTTTCCTCCAATTAGGGGTAAAAACGCATGCGCTTCTATGCGCTAACAAAGCGCACCCATTCACTTGCATTGATGTGCGCTTTACAGCTCAACACACAGAAATGCATGCAACCCTACGTTTTTGTAACACTGCGTAGCACATAGATGTGAACCAGCTACATTTAGTTAAATGGGAAAATAAATACCTTGCTGATCGCACAGGGCAGTGCGCTGTGAAAAGCGCACAGAAACGGCCCTAATGTGAACGAGACCTAAGTCAATGGGATGTCACACGCACACGGTTGATTTGAGAATTCTAATCCAAAAGGGGATGGAAGAGGCAGACCATGGGCAAAACAAACCGCCTGCAGCATAGCATCACTGTGCACGATTTCCCATTGCCAGAAAATTAAACCCACCATTGTAAATAGAAAAAATCATAAGTGTGCATCCTGTCCTCAAGTCACAAGATGTGGGCAGGTTCAGCGCTGTGTTCAGTGTGACACTGTGCATAGCAAATATGATCTATTCCACACAGAATGTGTCCTGAATTGCGGTTTACACATCATTTACGAAACTGCACATACCTGAACAAGGATCATGTTAAGTTTCCCAATGTACACATTCTCTTTCTGCGAAAAAACAAAGACAGTGACATTATTTCCTGCACTTCTGTATCTTTACACATCGTTTGATGCAAATTATGATACTTGCCTCAACACTGGTTGCATCTGAAGAGGTTTTAATGATAAGTCCAACAACATATTTCTTTATACCTGTAATTGCAACATCAAACACTTCAAAACAAATCCAGATGATTAGCAGCTGAGAGAAGATGACTCAACACAGAATGATACCCATCCTTCATTATACAAAAGAACAAAAAAAAAAAACACAACACTCACCTTCACACTGATTGCGAGGGAGTATTTTCCATCTCGTTTTGATTACATTTTCCAATATTTGCAGACCATAATACTAAAATTGGAGATGGAAACCAAGTAAGTATTTTTAGGGTAACAGTTCAGCCATATTTAAAAAGAACTCACAAAACTCACAAGCAGCTCATTCACACAAACATTTAAGACAGTTTTACTAAACATGTAATTCAGTCTATCCCATTAGAACTCATGCACAATTACTGCTTTTAGCATCCCTGCTGTTTGGTCATGCTCACACCAGGAAGAAGCAGCATCATTTAAGATGTCTGTAGCCAAATAGGCTACTAGAAGAAAGAAACATACAACATAAACAAGTATTTAGATACAGGTAGAGCAGCATAAACTGAAAAGAACAAAAAAAGAAAGAAAAAGATAACCCTATGTTCTCAAATGCTGCCAATGGCAACACTCTTCTCTGGTGTGGATTTACAATTGCAGCAAGGAATCCCATGTTAACTACATTCAACCCCCCCCCCCCCCCCCCCCGACCAGCCCACAACATATGTTTCCACTAACTTTCCGATTAACTTTTATACCAAGTCAAAACAGTATGTGTTATGACAACATTTACCTTTCAGGTATTTTCAAATGAAAATGTGCAAAATGTTTGCTACGTAACCCAAAATTATATGCAAGTCATGTGCAGTCAGCAAAAATGCATTTTTTGAATATTGCTTTCTCAGGGCAAAATGTGTAGGCGGTGAGGGGGTTGTACAATGTGACAAAAGCTTTGTGGACTTTAAACCTGTCATTTTCCCCTGACTATAAACCTTTAGTGACACGGTCAAAAGCTTTACAGGAATTTGGGTATCAAGCAAATACCTGAAAAACTGAGTGCCAGCATGATTTATATGTCCTGCTATACCACATGCACAGAAAGCCCATGTCCACAGTTCTAACACAAGAAAACTACAATACAGGAAAATACTTAAATATACTGTATGTGCCTTTGTTACATGCAAAAGCAGACAAACCACTAGGACCTCCCAAGCTAAAGAAATGGGTCAAGCTAAAGTAAGTGTCTATTCACAGTGCACACATTTTTTGCTTTTCAGCTAAACTTGGCATGGGGAATATAAAACCTAAGCATCAACAGACCCAACACTATGCATTTTGGAAAGAAATGCAACTCTGGTTGCAACACACAAGAGCCACACAAAAAGGTTTCCTTCAGAGGAAGTGTAAAAGAAGGAAAGTTCTAAAAGTAGTGACAGGGGAAAAAAAAAAAAAAAGTTATCCATTTCATCTCCTTTCACCTCATGTATGAAAACTTCCTAAGAACTTTTTATAAATGGGTTTTAGGGCTCGTTCCCACTATCGCGAATCCGCATGCGTCCAACGCATGCGGATTCGCACATGTAATGCAAGTGGATGGGCCTGTTTCCACTGTAGCGTTGTTGAGGTGCGTTTTTTTCAGCGGTAAAAAAACGCACAAACGAGTCAACGAATTCGCCTGCGAGTGGAATGCATGCGAATCGCCGCTAATGTATTTAATAGGGTTTTGTACAAGCATTTGGAATAAAGCAAATATGTTATTGCAGACATTGGAGTATTGGAAATTTTGTAGTTTGGGATAGGCTTTCTCCTCTGGCTCCCCATTAAGGGTATACATAGACTACACAGTTTTGGCGCAGGATATTGTTTGGAATAGATTTAATGTATTTAATAGGGAAATCGCATGCGGCTTTGTCATGCGGATTTCCCCGCGATTTCGCATGCTTTGCTATGGAGCGTTACTCTGGCAGTGACATGGTTAAAATCGCCTGGCTCCTTGCCATGCGAAATCGCATGCGAAATCGCGGCTAAATCCGCATGCGGAAACGCAGCCGCATGCGATTTCTTCTGCGGTGGAATCCAGGCGATTCCGCACCGCTACAGTGGAAACAAGCCCTTAATCTGTTCACACTATGCTACAACAGTTTGTTTACTGTGTATCCTGAGCAGATACGCTGTGCCTCATGATGGCTTTTTTTTTTTAAAGCAATTCTGAAAGATTTTTCTGCGTTTCCAAACATACGGTAAATGCAAAGTGAGGAAAAACGAGGTATTTAGGCGGTAAAACAATAGTCTCATTTGGAAGATATTTTTTTTTGGGGGGGGGGGGGGGGGGGGGGGGTATTTGATTATGTAGTAACCTATGGTGAGTATATTTATAGGAGTCCCTTATTTAAAAAAAAAAACAGTAAATAGAGTTTTATTTCTACTATTCTATTAGCCTGAATAGGAACTCACTTAAAACTGCAAAATGCATACAAATTGACTTTACCGCCAGGTACAGTCAGGTCTCAAAATGATCAGTGAATTATGTGCCAACATGTCCCCTAATTTCCATGAAAATAGTGATGTTCAGTAAAATTAATGCAAATTACAGCAGGAATTACTGCATGGCTAAAACCTACCAGAATTGCAAAATGTTATTACCACATACAATAAATTACTTATACTTGCGTACATTTGCTCAAAAACCCTACCAGAATGGAGGCCCATTATGTAACCAGCTCTGGAATCCCAAGAACACAAGGAGAATGGAGAGTGGGTCAGATGTCACATTATTATTATTGTTTCTCGGTGCTCCTTTCAGTTATTCGGACAGGAATAACTAATATTTTTTTTTCTTTTGGATTGACACATGTAACCTAATTTCCATTTTTAAGGTATTTCACAATCTAGGAAAACATTTGTGTGAACTATGGCTTTAATTTCGTATGCAGTCAAGTAAATAGGATTCTCTACTATCCCTAAAAAACCAGCAGGTGGCAGCAGCTTCACTTTGCAGCTTATTTTGAATGCAGGCACACAATACAAATAAAAGCAAGAGGTTTTGTATCAGGGTGATACCATTTATTAACGAACGGAAAAAAAAAAGTAAACTTTCAGCGATTTTGCCTTCACCAGACTGAATCCTGCACATAAGGGAAACAAAGTGCTAGACCAGCTATTGCTGGTCCAGTGTGCCAGAAATGGATAGTCTAAGCAAAGCAAGTAAGGGCTGTTTCTCACACACAAAAAAAAACCCCACTAGCGATTGCATATAGCTTTCAGAGTGAAACAGCTGTAAATAATAAATATGAATCAGTAACATTGATTGTTCTTCCGTGTCAGTATGGCATCTGATTTTATTAACCACTTTACCCCCACGCGTACGCATTTCTCCGTTCCTTTTTCTATCCTTTCACCACCAGGGACGGAGAAATGCGTACTTTCCGCGTTCCCGCCGCTTGCCCGCGCTCCCGCTCGTAAACTCGCCGCCGGCCGCTCACCCGGAGATCAATGAACGAGAAAATCCATTCCCGTTTGTTGATCTAAGCCCCGCAATGATCCGCTGCTTCTCCGATAAAACAGCGCGATCATTGTGAAAAACATACAAAAACGTTCCCAGCCTCCTAGTACTTCCTGACGCTTGCAGGTCGCATTAAACAAAAAGTTACTGTTGCCATCTTGTGGCCAAATAGTAAAACTACACCCTAAAGCATTTTTCACATACAAATAAATTAGTTTTACACAAAAAATTAGCTCCTTCCCTCCCACACCAATTTTTTTTTTTTGTAATTAAAAAAATACATAAAAAAAATACATAAATTATTACCTTAGGGACTGAAGTTTTTAAATATTTATGTCAAGAGGGTATAACACTTACTTTATAAACTATGGGCTTGTAATTAGGGATGGACGCAAAACTGAAAAAAAATGCACCTTTATTTCCAATTAAAATATTGGCGCCAAACATTGTGATAGGGACATAATTTAAACGGTTTTATAACCGGGACAAAAGGGCAAATAAATGTCATGGTTTTAATTCCAGTAGCATGCATTATTTAAAAACTATTAAGGCCAAAAACTGAAAAATAATTTTTTTCCCACATTTTTCCTATTTTCCCATTACAACACATTTAGAATAAAATCATTCTTGGCATAATGTCCCACCTAAAGAAAGCCTAATTGGTGGCAAAAAAAACCAAGATATAGTTCATTTCATTGTGGTAAATAATGATAAAGTTATAGACGAATGAATGGAAGGAGCACTGAAAGGTGAAAATTGCTCTGGTGTTCAAGGGGTAAAACCCCTTCTTTTGTGAAGTGGTTAAAATAAATAAAAAAAAAAAAACAAAAACAACTAAAGGCCCATACACACGTCGGATTTTTTTTAACAACCCGTCGTTGACGTCCCGTCGTTCAATCGTCCGGATGTCAAATCGGGCGTGTGTACAGTCCGTCATTCAGGTGATAAGACTGGTGGATCGCTCAAGACCAGTCTTATCACCTGAACGACGGACGGATTTGACGTCCGGATGACTGAACGACGGGACGTCCAAATGACGGGTGGTTTATGGGCCTTTAGAATACATAACGTTTAAAGCTCAAGTAAGCCACCTTAACTGTTGGGGTCACAGCTTAACTTACATGCAGAGTCCATATCCAGGACAATTCAGGTTTTATTTTGCACCAATCAATATTTTTCATGGTACAGAGTAACATTCTAACCCGAAAATTCATTGAACTATATTCTACAACGCAGGCCACCCGCAGCGATCGTTCGTTCTTAAACAACCGCGATGTTGATCATATTGTGTAGGGTAGTGCTGAACGATTTTCGGTTTTAAAACCGAAATCGTGTTTAAGGGCAAGACCGTTTTGCAGTGGTTTTCCCACACTGCTGCTGGTACCTGCTCTGCTCTCTCCTGGCTTTCCCCCGTAAAGTACCGACCCCCCCTTGCACCACCGCCGTGCAGTGGGCCGCTGAGACGTGGCAGCAAGCGTTGCCCAGTAACGACAGATAACAGGAAGTGTGACACTGTTACATGCCCCACCGTTAGTGGGTGAACGCTCTTTGCAGTGGCTCGCCACGTGGTGAGGGGGACTGATACTTTATAAAAGGAAGGGCCAGGAGAGAGCAGAGCAGATACCAGCAGCGGAGAGGGGGAGACTATACACTAAAAGATGGTGGGGTATCTGCCTACATGCACTAAAGAGGGTGTGTGTGTGTGTGTGTGTGTGTGTGTGTTGGGGGGGGGGGGGGGGGGGAAATCTGACCCTGTACTGCGGCACCTTTAGCTGGCTTACCTATACTGGGGCACCTTTAGCTGGCTTACCTATACTGGGGCACCTTTAGCTGGCTTACCTATACTGGGGCACCTTTAGCTGGCTTACCTATACTGGGGCACCTATAGCTGGCTTACCTATACTGGGGCACCTATAGCTGGCTTACCTATACTGGGGCACCTATAGCTGGCTTACCTATACTGGGGCACCTATAGCTGGCTTACCTATACTGGGGCACCTATAGCTGGCTTACCTATACTGGGGCACCTATAGCTGGCTTACCTATACTGGGGCACCTATAGCTGGCTTACCTATACTGGGGCACCTATAGCTGGCTTACCTATACTGGGGCACCTATAGCTGGCTTACCTATACTGGGGCACCTATAGCTGGCTTACCTATACTGGGGCACCTATAGCTGGCTTACCTATACTGGGGCACCTATAGCTGGCTTACCTATACTGGGGCACCTATAGCTGGCTTACCTATACTGGGGCACCTATAGCTGGCTTACCTATACTGGGGCACCTATAGCTGGCTTACCTATACTGGGGCACCTATAGCTGGCTTACCTATACTGGGGCACCTATAGCTGGCTTACCTATACTGGGGCACCTATAGCTGGCTAAACTATACTGGGGCACCTATAACTGGCTAAACTATACTGGGGCACTCATACTCACCATCAGTGTGTTGATTCGTCATTGTGTAGTGAAAATCGTGAATCGAATCAAACGCAATTTCTAGCAGAAATCGTGCAATTCAATATTTTTCTAAAATCATTTAGGCCTACTGGATGATTGTTCTGATCCTCTTCGACATTAATAGCGATTTGCTGTGATTGTGAATTTGGGAATGATCATTGGCAGAGATACCCAATCCATCTGGCCATGGGTACACAGCTTAAGGCTGAACAGTGACTGAGCTGGAGTGAGTCAACTTGCTGAAGTTAAGGGCAATTTTACACTGGCCTTGTACACAAGATTGTCAGAGAGCATCATTAATATACACTTTGTCCAGGGAGCAGCTAAAGTGTGTTTATAGCTTCCTATTGTAAGCTTGGTTGGGAAGGGTCCTCTTCTACAGTATGGGAGGTATGCTACCGGCCTATTCTATTTGTCTATTTGTTTGTACAAAAGATAGCAAAGAAAAAAAAAAAAAAAAGCGACAATGTTCAGATAAAGGGTCTTTATAGCTGCACTTTTTGTAATAAATGTAGAAGTACAGCAATAAAGAATTTTAAATAGCAAAGTTTTGTAAAAGTAATACCTTTTAATGGCTGATACATTATACAAAAACTTTCAGGGATCTAGTCCCCCCCTTCAGGCATATTTCCAGATGTTAGCTGAAGTAAAATAATGTATGCAGGAAAATAATAAACCCAAAGATGACAGTTGTACTGGTTACTATGACCATCTGAAAGCTTGCATAAGTTAACTATTAGTTTGCCATTACAAGGTATTTTTACAAAAAAAAAATTTCACCCTACACAATCCATTTGGCTAACAGTACAGAAAATCTTGCTACTAAACTGCAAGACACTACCACCCAAACGGCACAGCCTATTCTAAGGGCTTTTTCACACTAGAGTCCGTTTCATGCGTTGACGCAAAGTTGAAACTTTGCGTTAACCAAGGTAAAATGAGAGTCCATAGACTTTCATTTTACCTTTCACACCTGCCTCTGCGTTTCGGCGCACCTGGGAGCTTCTAATCGTCGGGAGCCAGCGGTTTCCCGTCGGGTGAATTAAAAGCTACCGCCGCTGATTACGTCGGACCGCAGCATCCAGACGACACGCCACAGGCTATTCAATGCATGCCATGCGTTGTTAGATGTGAAAGAGCCCTTTGAGAGAGCTAGCAGTAAGAGGGATTTCTCAAATTTGACTAAGTACCAGTAGTTTGATGTAAATGGCCATCTACAGTCACAAAGACAGAATCAGTAGTATATGGTCAGCTATGGTCACTACTATCCAGTCAATCTTGTCAAATTACTATAATGCAGACATTTATCAAAAAAACATTCCGGTCGCATTCACAGTGGGACGTTGCGTTATAATGCGTCTGCGTTTAGAGGTGACGCACTGCAAGCAAACTGTTACCAAACTGCAACATTTCTCAACGCGACGTTAACGCCACACTGTGAACGTCCCATAGGATTATTATTGCAGTGCGGTAAGCTGCGTTCTAAGATTTTATAACGCAGCTCCGCAGCATTCCACGGTGAATGCGACCTCCAGGTTATAAAACATTAATGCAAAGGCAGAGGCAATCTGAGATGTTAAAATCATACAGTTTATTATTCAAGAAGCAAAAAATTACTAGACAATACTGCAGCTACGACTACAGAGATGCCTTAAAAAGGATATGAGTATTTGACAAAAGCAAACAGTATTACTTCACCATCAAAAAGAAACCAAATGCTGGAACCTGACTGGCTGATATGGCGTTACAATCCTATCAAAAAACAAAAAGGTTAACTAAGGTACTTAGTACATTTGCTGTTTGCAGGCTAATTAAAAATCCTGCCTTGCAACTACCTAACAGAAAAAAAAGAAAAAAAAAAAAAAAGTCCAGCAGAGAGATCACAAAACATTTCTACTTTTCATAAAGCACATCCTCCCTAATAACAGACAAAAGCTGTAGCACAGGAAAACATATGCCCTAGCAACGCACTAATATACCAAATATGTATTCTCCACAGAAATTAGCAAGGAGGGGTGAAGCTGTAGATGGGTTGTCAAAAAGTTGGTGGTGCCATACATGAAATATTTCAAGCACCATAACTGTAAAAAATAAAACACATGTACACATACTTATAAGTACATTTTTCTTGAATTAAAAGCCACTACAAAATTACTTTCTCCTATCGCTAAAGGTGGGTACACACATCAGATAAAAGTCTTTGGAAAATGAAAGATCACAGACAGGGGAGGACTGGGACCTTTTGGTCTGGAGGGAAAACACAAACTAGAGGCCCATTTTCACGGCAGCCCCAGCCCAAATTACATCACACACATGCCCCTCCTGCTACAGTGTTCTCCCCAGAATTTTTTTCCAGCCGGGTGGCAAGAAATAGTAGCCGGGTGGCATGAAAAAGTAGCCGGGTGGGTTGAGATGAAAATGCAGGGCAACTCTGCTTACAGCATAGGAGGAGGTAGGAGGTGAGCCGATGACAGCCGGGTGGTCACCAAATCTAGCCGGGTGGAGCACCCGGCTAAAAGAGCCTGGGGAGAACACTGCGCTATATGCCAAAAGTCACATGGGAAATACAGCAAGGACACATGAGGGACAGCGTGACAGGTAAAGTATAATGCACTGACAATGGGGGGGGGGGGGGGGAAGCACATAAAACATTTTGAGTTATAGCGGCCAGGGTTTCCGTCGCGTTCATTGTTTGTGATTATCGCACGGGATCGACCACATCAGCCCGAGATTTCTCAGCATCTCAGATCGATACTTTCAACCAATTTCCACCCGAAATCAGACCGATATTTTCCCACGGACCCTGCAGACAAGCCTTTACTCTGCATCATGCTGTTTATATAAACCAACTTGCCCACCCTCTAATTACTCTGTAATTAGGCATTGATTTCCCTCGGCCAGCCTAGTAGTTCACATTGCCTTATACAAAAACATGTACCAGGCACTGTACCAGCCCTAAATCATTAAATGAGAGGCAGCCTGGGGGGAAATTTTCCCCCTTCCCCCCTGGCCAGTCCTCCCCTGATCACAGACCAATTTTACCCCCTTTCATGTAGTATGAGAACATACTTTACAGTCTATTCTATTGAGCTGAACTCCCCATCATATAAAAATCTTTGCAAGATGCTGTACACAAAGATGATGTACACATGCAACAGATCAGTATCTGCAAAAGATCACTTCCTGCAAAAGATCCGTTCCTACAAAATACATTCAAAGTCTATGATATCTGCAGATCTCATACACACCTTGTGTAATGGACAATCATCTGCAGATCAGACAATTATCTGTAGGTCTAAAGATCCATCCTGGTGGATCTGATCTGCAGATGAAGGTCCGTTAAACAAGGTGTGTATGAGATCTGCAGATATAGACTTTGACTGCAATTTGCAGAAACTGATTTATTGCAGGTACAGATCTTTTGCAGATACTGATTTGTTGAATGTATACAGCATCTTGCAAAGATTTTTATCCGATGGGGAGTTCAGCTCCATAGAATAGACTGTGTAGGTATGGCTCTCATACTACATGGAAGGGGGTAAAACTGGTCTGTGATCTTTCATTTTCCAAAGACTTTGATGTGTGTACCCACCTTAAAGGTGCCCATACACTCGTCAGATTGGCAGCAGATAGATAAGAAATGCATCTGATGATCTATCTGATGCGTTTTTAGAACATTTTTTACCAGGATAGAATTCCAATAGATTTCAGTTTGAAATCTATTGAAATTCGATCTGATGGCATTTTTTTGCCATCAGATTTCCATTAAGGCCAATGCAAACTGATAAGCAATCTCATCAGATCGACCTAAATTTTCCACCCTGCCAGTTCGATGGAAATCCATCGAAATCTGCCATCGATCGGTCGATTGGCCAACCGATTTGCAAACGATCAATCGGCCAGAAAATCAGCTGAGTGTATGGGCCCCTTTAGGCAGTAAAGATCAGGTTTTGGACCAGCCCATCTACTCATGCGGATTTTTAGTCTTTACAAAAAAAAACACTCCTTGGAAAGGATCTATACAAATATGTCAGCAAGCCTACCTACTCTCACTATTTTGGCAGGTTGAATTAGCAACTGCCACTTAGTAGATGCTTTTAAAAATAAAGAAAGCTCCACGAGGAGATGAACTAGTCCAAAACCTGTCAGGTCTGTCAGACTTTTACTGCCTACTGTAAGCGCCGATGTAATTCATAGTGTACTCTAATTTGGGGAAAATGCAGGGCTGTGGAGTCAGAGTTGGAGTCGAGGCAATTTTGGGCACCCGGAGTCTTTGATTTCATAAACTGAAGAGTCGGAAGATTTTTGTACCGACACCACAGCCCTGGAAAAATGTACTTCAAATTTGAAAGGTTTTCAAGATAGTGGTCCTTTAAAAAAGGTGACAAACTTTTTCTATGCTCCTGATACTTTGTAGAGAAAGCCAGTGCTCCAGTTTTGCAGCCCAGCCAGAGCATGCTTGAGTATCTCACAACTCTTGTCCCCATAGTGTGTCCCTAGCTTTTAGAGCTAAATAACCACTGACAGTGTCCGAGACCACCTGTAACTGCTGACAGATGAGGGGGGCTGCACAGTAACCACAGGGTGGAGCACCCAGCAAAAAGAGGCAGGGGAGAATAGTGCAAATAGTACATCAGATCTCCTAGGAACAAAATATATGGGCATTACCACATTTGCCACACAATACCTGAAAGGTAAATATTTCATATTTTGAGTTTATGTAGACAGTTTGACTCAGAATAGAAGTTTTTACTACAAAAAAGGTTAGTCATTGTACAACAAAGTCGATCAATAACTTCAACCAAAGGGATCATGAGCTTTTCAGATATTCAAAAATATCTTAAGATTTAACATCTGCTGCTGTACAAAAAGATATATGACAATTAGATACTGAGAAATTCAAATTGTAAATTTGCAGTGCTTAATAGAAGGGGGAAAAAATAAAGAGGTACATTAGCCCCAATTTGATTGATTAGGGCAATTTAATATAGAGCCCATATCATTAGGGAAAATAATATTTCAGGTTACACACAATATGCAATCCTGCCTAAAGTTTAATCCAAAACCGGTTATAAGTCATAGTTAAGTCAAGCAGCAAACAAAAATAAAGCAATTTTGATGATCCCTGTGGCAGAAATGTCTAGGTACCCACCATATTAATGAAAAAATCTATCCACTGAACCCCACCCTATAACCACCCACACCCACCCATGAAACAAAAACAATTGATGTACAGAATTCAGTTAAAGGGAATGAAAAGGGTAGACCTTGTGGAGGCCTGCCGTCAAAGCCTAGCTGTGTCAGTTGCACAGGAAGACACCCCTTTTCTTCCTATTACAAGCAATCAACATAATGGAACATTATGATTAATATCAGGTATAGCGTTAACAGCTTTAAATAAAAAAAAAATGCATAAAAGCCAAATGTAATAGTGCAGAAATTTTAGCACCAAATCATTTGCAGATTACGTAAAAATTAAAGAGTTCTTTACCTGTTGCTTTCTTTTCAGTCCCGCTAATCATGTCAATTTTTCTCAAGACAATTGAGTTTTTTTAAAAAATAACTGTTGATAAAATCAACTTAAACATTAGTAATATCTGCCAGTATTTTAAAGCAAAGAAACGACCAGGCAAACAAATACTGTTACTAATGTGAGCACTGAGGACATTTTAACAAATGGGGGACCAAAACGCAAACATGTCTAATATAGTGAAAATAGGAATCTAGTATTGTAGTATAAGGGAGCAAGTCACCATTCACTACATTTAGTGCAAGCGTAAATAAAAAGGGAGCCCAGACAGGACCTAGAACCAAAATAGCCATGGTAACTTTATGGAAAAGATCTGTGTGTGGCATCAGAGGCAGAGATGTGGTTGTGTCAAAGATGTGTAATTACATACTGCCAAATGACGTCAACAAGAGATCCAATCGGTCCATTTAAAGAGAAGATTTATAGTCAGATTTAACAAATAAACAGGTAAAAAACTCACATGTATGTTAAAGCAACAGATATTGCCAAATTATACATCTCAAAATTAAAAATGGAACAATGCTGCAAATAAAAACATTTAATGCAAAAATGTCTGTGTTCTTATAAATTACAAATTGGGGCATCTACCCAGCAGACAAGGTACTTGAACTATAGTTATCCCACCCTCTTGAAGAGTGCATGCTTTTAGAATGCTTTCCAGGAGGAAGCTCTATGACAGCTACACTACTCGGGGTTCAAGAGAACCAAGCTGGAAACCAGCCTACACCTCCCTTTCAAACGCTAAACCTGAAGCCCTCATTCTCAACCTGTGGTCAGAAAAATGGCAAAACGGTAAACAAGCAGCTTAATCGACTTTGTTTTCATCAGTTTATGCTAAAATTAAAAGTATCTGTTTGTGTTATTGCAACAGCAAAAAAATTGTAACTATTCTTTATATTAAAAAAAATACATCAGGGCAAATAGGATACGTGCCTCAAGTTCATAGGTAGGGAGCAGGAGAGAAGGGTGAAGGTAAAACGGAGTAAATTATGTCTAGGTGCTTACTTTGGTGTTCATGTTCTGTGAGAACTCGAGAATTGTATCAACTCTTGTCCAAGCATCAGGGTGCTCCTTTAAATGGGTCAGTACTTCCTGTGCCATTCTCTGCTGTAAGAAAGACAACGCATTATAATCTTGTATTGAATCCAACTCTACAAACACTTTATTTAATCCGCTTATGCATCCTTGGGACGCATATCTACACGCTGAAAACTTCACTTGCTGATCGGGGCGTAGATAGGAGTCTCTGCTTGTTGCGATCACCGCATTTCGGTCAGCGATGGTTGAATGGGAACACGTAAGCTGATCAAAGTGTCTAATGAACAAACACCGGTATCAGCAAGATGCCAGTGATTACCCATCCACAAACTGAAAGTGAAAACTACAATCACAACACTTCCTGTACACTGTTCACAGTACACAGGAATAAAGTGTGGGGACATCTAGTGGACAAAAAGTAAAAATGCACCTACAGTAAAAACAAAAAAATTTAAATAAATCCTACAATAATTTGTAACCCTTTATTTCCCACTTCCTCAGTTACCAACATAAAACACTTGTTGAAAAAAAACAAAAACACAAAATGACAGCATTTAAAAACAAACAAACTAATAAATAGTTAACTTAGGGACTATAATATGTATATCATGAGGGTACTGTATATTACAGTGATTTTGCAAATACGGGCTTGTAATTATTGGTATAGTATACAGAAACCCAAAACAGAAAAAAATACAAAACCATTTCCAAATAATATATTGGAACCATTTGTTGTACTAGGTACAGAATTTAAAATGTTGAAATAACCAGGACAAATGGCCAAATAAAATGTGTGGTTGTTATCTACAGCAGCACTTTATTTTTGAACAATGGCTGAAAACCGTAAAACATTCTTCTATTTTCCTTCTTATTCACTTCAAAATGCATGTACAATAAATAACCGAACAGTGAGCGAGTAGGCCTAAAAAAAAATAATGATAATAAATGTAACGCTTAAATCCCTGATGTTCCAAGACATGGAATGTAGGCTCCTGGAGCTACATTACTGGAATAGGTTATCCTTCCAGCTATGTACTTTAACAGCTCAATCACCGTAGAGAAATCAGGTGCAGTGCTTAGTGAAGTCTCTAAAAAACAACATTTTTTTTCCGTTAATCTCTTTAATACATTAGTCCTAACTAAACCGCCGCATTCCCGCGGCTCTAAAAACTTATCTTAACCCCCCAAACTCCCCCTCCCTTCCCCTGCAAAATCCATGACTTTCTTGGTCGTGGATTTTGCTGCCCTAAGCTCTTCCGTGTGAGGCAGGGCTATGCGTTGCAGCCCTGCCTCACACGCGTCTATCAGTGGCGGATCTCTGCCTCTCCCCCGCCCCTCAGCGAAGGTAGACAGAGGGGCGGGGGAGAGTCTGCGATGCGCCGCTGACAGAATCGTGTGAGGCAGGGCTGCAGCTCACAGCCCTGCCTCACACGGAAGAGCTCCCCGCAGTGTGCCCAGGGGAGTTTGGGGGATTAAGATCGTTTAGAGCTGCGGGAATGCGGCGGTTTAGTTAGGACTAATGTATTAAAGAGATTAATGAAAGAGACTTCAGTCTCTTTAAGCTTGGTTCAGATAAATCTGCACATTTCCGGTACAGTACTGTCGTCCATTTTGCATAAGTCTCCTCTGACTGGACCGGAAATGTACACCTTTTGAGTGTGAACACAGCCATAGAAACGCATGCAAAACTGAACCAACTGTCAAAAACTGAGGACACCTTTTTATTTGTAAACCAAGCCTTAGGCCTGGTTAAGGATTTGTATCAGCTGTAACTAGGGTTGCCGCGGTATACCGGTTTGACTATATACCACGGTTTGATTGTGTATGGCAATCATACCATGGCCAATTTTACCGGTTTTCGGGGGCGGAGCGACGTAGCGGCGCACGAACAAACAGCAGTGAGGATAAGCGATTACTCACTTGCCGGCAGCCGGGTCCGTCCTGCACACTGTACTAGCTTTATTCTACTTCCTGCTCTTGTCCTATTTCCCTGAAAAAGCACTACCTGGGCACTATTACAAGATGATGCAAGAACAAGAAGTAGAATGAAGCTAGTACAGCGTGGAGGACCCGGCTGTCGGTATTTGTTTTGTACCCTCTGCTGCTGCGTCCCTCTTGGCTCTCTATACTGCGGGCACCAATCCTGGCTACACCTATCCCTGGCTACCTATGGTGCGGCCACCCAATTCTGGCTACACCTATCCCTGGGTACCTATTCTGCGGGCACCAATCCTGGCTTCACCTATCCCTGGCTCTATACTGTGGGCACCAATCCTGGCTTCACCTATCCCTGGCTCTATACTGTGGGCACCAATCCTGGCTTCACCTATACCTGGCTCTATACTGTGGGCACCAATCCTGGCTACACCTATCCCTGCCTACCTATGCTGCGGCCACCTAATTCTGGCAACACCTATCCCCGTCTACATATACTGCGGCCACCTACTACTGGCTACCCATGCTGTGGCCACCTACTACTGGCTACACCAGGCATGGGCAAACCTGGCCCTCCAGCTGTTAAGGAACTACAAGTCCCACAATGCATAGCAGGAGTCTGACAGCCAGTGTCATGACTCAAAGGCAAATGCATTGCGGGACTTGTAGTTATGTAACAGCTGGAGGGCCGAGTTTGCCCAAGCCTGGGCTACACCTATCCCTGGCAACCTATGCTACGACCACCTAACTCTCGCTACCTTCGCTGAGGCGACCTAATTCTGGCTACACCTTTCCCTGGCTACATGTGCTGTGGCCACCTATTACTGGCTACACCAATCCCTGGCTATCTATACTGTGGCCACCTACTACTGGCTACACCTATCCCTGGCCGGAGCAGTGCTTTTCAGCGCTGCTAGATTTGGGCGCAGCCGGCGCCTCCATAGACTTCAATAGGAATCATTCCTACTGAAGCGCTCAGTGAGTAACGTCGGTGCTGTCAGAAGACGGAACCGAGGTTGCTTAAAAACATAATAATTCGGCCTCCAGCAAACGCTGGAAGCCGAATTATTTCATTCCCCCACTATCCATGGCGGCCTGGAGGGGGAATAGTAATTAAATCGGCCGGACTTGTGCAGCAGCAGGATCAGCCATATAGCGCTGTATCCTGCGCCCAAGTCTACCGTCGCCGATTTCAAATGTACTCATCCCTGGCTACCTATGCTGCGGCCACCTATCCCTGGCTATCTATACTGCGGCCACCTACTACTGGCTACACCTATCCCTGGCTATCTATACTGCGGCCACCTACTACTGGCTACACCTATCCCTGGCTACCTATGCTGCGGCCACCTACTACTGGCTACACCTATCCCTGGCTACCTATGCTGCGGCCACCTACTACTGGCTACACCTATCCCTGGCTACCTATGCTGCGGCCACCTACTACTGGCTACACCTATCCCTGGCTACCTATGCTGCGGCCACCTACTACTGGCTACACCTATCCCTGGCTACCTATGCTGCGGCCACCTACTACTGGGGTGGGGGGTAGGCACATCATTTAATGTAAGGGGGGCCCCGGGTGCAAATAATTGTTCAATGCCGTATACCATGTTTTTTTTTTTTTTTTTTTTTTGGGACTGTTATCAGACCGTGGAATTTCATACCATTGCAACCCTAGCTGTAACAAAGACATGTTTTTGTTTAAAGGTTATTATGCTGTTGCTTATCTTTTAGAGCATTGAGGAGTTATGAGTTCAGGTCCGCTTTAAAAGGATACTTAAGCCTTGCACACACACACGAAAAAAAAAAAAAAGTCACTCGCAGATCCTCCTGTCCCCGCTGCAAACTAGTTTAGTTTTTGGCCGACAGGTTGACTGCGCCTCCGTCTGGCCACGCGTCTCCTCCACGTTTCCATCCGCAATACCGTCCTGCGCAGGCCACTATTGAGGACAGGACCATGAAGACTACTATGCATGGCCAGGCCCATTGGTGAAACGAACCTAGCTAGCGGCGGGGGACCGGAGGATCCGTGAGTGACTGCGCGGGCACGGGATGGATGCAGGGAGCTGGTAGAAGCCCCAGGTGAGTAAAACTGATTTTTGTTTGCAAGGCTTAAGTATCCCTTTAACGGGAACAAACATTGACATTTATAAAAATGTATACATTATATATAAAATGGAAACACACAGTACCTGTGCACCTTCTCCCTGGTATAAGCAATTCACCACATTGTCCAAAAGGTTGATGTCCAGTTTCTGGCTGAAATCCAGCAGCTGTCGAGCTGCATGGTCTGCTAACATGGTCATAATTGCTGGCATAGATTACTGAAAACACAACACATTGAAAATTAGAAGTAAAAAAGTGCAGGGAAGTACTTCAGATAATCACACTCAGCCTTGATAAAACTAAATTTAATTAAAAAGCAAAACAATCAGGAATTAACAGGTAAGAGTCCATTGCACACCTGTAACATTCTACCAGTTTCCAACAGTCTTTAGGTGGCCACACACCATGCAATCTAGCTGTACAGTCAGTCACCAATTTTACCACTTTCATGTAGTATAAGTGACTAACTGAAAAATATATCCATGTCAAAGTGAATCTATTGCTGTTATACTACATGGATGCTGGTAAGATTGTATAAAAATTGTACAGTCATCAGTGATGCTCACCGGATGCTGTCATGAGTAATCACAAGTAATTACTCGTGATTCAAATGAGGCTTAATTGGCGCAGGCGTGCAGCGGGGACACAAGGGGTCATTTACCCATAATTCTGCTGTCTGCCCTGCATTCCAAAGAGCTTGCATGCGTCCTACTGGTTGCGTTGCAAGCCTCACACCGGCGCACTTCCTCCCTCAAGCCAGAAGGAGAAAGTGTGCCGATGTGAGGCTTGAAGTAAAAATAGGAGCAATAGGACGCAGGCAAGCTCTTTAGAATGCAGGGCGAACGTCGGAATTAAGGGTAAATAACCCCTTGTATCCCCACAGCAAACCAGCGCCAATTAAACCTCATTTGAATAACGAGTAATCACTTGTGACAGCATCAGTTGAGCAACCCTGACAGTCAGATTGCATAGTGTGTGGCCACCTTTAGGCAGAATAGTAATACAGTAAATTTAACGACTAATCTATTTTTATTTTTTATATAATTAAATATCTGAAAAAAATACAGTACTAAAGGCCTCCCAATCGAGCACTAATCTGGAAAGGCCATTCTTTTCCGCATAAACTGCAGAAGTGGCTGATTCATGATCAAGGACAGCATAGCTCTGTACTGCATCAAACAGCAGCACATCCCAAACATCAGATTTGCTGAAATCTGATTATCTACTGGTACATTGTGGTAACCATGGCTGTGGAGTCAAAGCAATATTGGGTACCTGGAGTTGGTGGTTTCATAAACTGAGGAGTTGGATTGGTTTTGACCAATCCGCCGAGCGGATCAGTCAGAAGCAGCATCATCAGCCTGCCGACAGACTACACACTGGCAAACTGTCAGCAGAACGGCCACCTCGCGGGCGGGTCTGACAACCGGTCGTTTGCAGGAACCAGGCGTGTGTATGCGCCTTTAATGTTGGAGATGCATATAAAAGATGTGGTAAACTATCAATGATCTTTTTGGCTGCAGTAGAGTCTGAATCACACACCTGTGACAAAAATCTGACAAGATTAGCTGCATGCTTAGAGACATCTGATCTGAATGCTTGTTCAGGGCCTATGGCCAAAAGTATTTAGAAAACAGCCATGCATCTGCATTGTTTAAAGAACAAGCGACACCCATGCTAACCTAGAAATAAACACATATATAAGTAGATATACAATTCACAGGAATCATTACAAGGATAGCACAATACATCTATTATGTAAGTAGAACTAATATTTAAAGGAAAAGCAGAAAATCCTATTCTAGGCAGTGGCCACCTTGTCAAGTTAAAGCGGATCCGAGATGAAAAACTATAACAAGTAACTTGTCTATATATCTTGTTTAAAGTTTAGATCGTTTACACAGCAAATCTAGCTACAAACTGCGGGCCCGTTCACACTGCACGCGTTTCCAGCCGCGTTTTGGAAACGCGTGCAGGTGGCCAAAACGCACGACATCAGACATTGCATAGAGTGCAATGTCTGATGTTCACACTGCATGCGTTCCGGACCTGTGCGGTCCGGGAACGCATGCTGCACGCAGATTTTGCAAAAACGCGTGGCTGTCCCATTCACTTTTCAGTGATGGGATCAGCCACGCAACGCACACAAACGCGGATGGCCATGCGTTCGTACGCGTTGCGGTCCGCACGCGTTCCGCACGCATAGCCATCCGCATTTCTGATCTGAACGGGCCCTTAATAGAATATGATTATTCCTGAGAGACAATGACAGCAGCCATGCTTATCTGCATCTTGAGCAAAAAAAAAAAAAAAAAAACTCAATTCCCCCCTCCTCTGAAATCTCGCCCCCTCCTCCTGCCCAGACTGAGCTCCCATGAGTCCTTGCTACTGTCTGAAAGTGCCTTGGCTCTCTGAAAACCTGTGGGCGTGGCTTCTTTAGTTTATAGGGAATTAGAGTATGAAAACAAAAACAAAAAAGTATTTGGCTTGAAGAATGCCCTATAAACAATAGGAAAGGAACAATTATGCAATGAGTAAAAGTTCATCTCGGATCCACTTTAATGCTGACATCTTATCCTCCCTGGCTCTTGTTTCCCCCCTCTCCCTTCTCTTGCTCATTGTGTATTCATTAGCTGCCCTCCTCCCAGAGTCTTCAGACACTGCCACTGAGGTGTATACTAGCAACTGCACTGTCTTCACTTCTAATCTCTGAGTCACCTCATCCTTGCTTGTAAACACAAGTGAGCAGTTAAGAAGCTAGGCATGGAAATAAAGGGAAGAGGAGGAATATATTATAGATAAAAAGAACCCCCAGCATGCAACTGAATGCCAATGGCAATTAACCACTTAACGACCAGCTAACGCCAATAGGCGGCGCCTGGTTGTTTGTGGTTTTGTATGGAAACCTTTCCATGCCACTTCACGGAGGGTGTCTCCGTGATCAGTGTGCGAGCTGCCAATCGCGGCTCGCACGTGTAATGTAAACACGCGGGGAAGAAATCACCGTTGTTTACATCAATACGGCGCTGCTGCGCAGCAGCGCCGTGACGGAGATCGGCGATCCCCGGCCTCGGATTGCCGTCATTTAATAGGCAGAAGCCTATACTATCCGTCCTGCGCCGCTCAGAGGGGAAATCAGAGGGAGGGAACGGAGGTGAGGGCAGAAAACGCTGCGGAGGGGGGGCTTTGAGGAGCGACCCCCTGCAAATCAATAATATCCGGCGGCGATCAGACCCCCCCCAGCAGGTCTTCCCCCTAGTGGGGGGGGGAAGGAAGTCTGATCGCCCTGCCATTAACACGATCTGTACTGCGGGCTGGAGAGCCCACGCAGCACAGATCTTTGAGAAACAGCCCGGTCCTTAAGTGGTTAAAGGACCAGTGCGCCTAAAGTATGCGATCACTCCAAAACATAAAAGCAGAAAAAGTTTTGCAAGTTATGAATGCAGGATTAGCATCTTTATCCCTTAATACATTTAGACCAGTTGCTGTTGAAATTTGATTTTTATGGTGACGATATCGCTTTAAGCTAGCAATGGATGCCTATAAGCCTTGCATGGCTGTACTAGTCTCCATCAGTGATAAGCTTTGAATAGAATCAAAATGGATTTCGAGTAGCCATCTACTCGAAATCACTCTGGTTCGAAATATTAATTAGTGCACCTCAGGACGCAGGGTGAGGAATGGTTAACTTAGCCATGCTGCAGTCTGCTTTAATGCATCCCACATCGTTGGAGGAAGCGTGGTAGTGACGTGACTCGATGTGGAATGCATTAAAGCAGACTGCAGCATGGCCAAGTTAAAGAGGTACTATGGCAAAAAATTGTAAAACAAATAAGATGCAAGTTTTTTCCAGAGTAAAATGAGCCATAAGTTACTTTTCTCCTATGTTGCGGTCACAGTAGGTAGTAGAAATCTGACAGAAGCGACAGGTTTTGGACTAGTCCATCTCTTCATGGGGGATGCTCAGCAAGGCTTTTCTTCTTTATAAAGATACTAGCTGATGACCCGGTGTTGCTCAGGTATGTATTTGGCTGGTGTTGGCTCCACCCACTTTTCCTAACCCTAACACACAAACATTCAATGACCAAGTTTGTGAGCTTTGAGGTCTTTCATTTCTATGGAAATATACAAATTGATGCCAAACAAATCAGATAGGCCGTTTGTGGCTCCGCCTCTCTCCACCATTTGAACCCCAGTCAACCAATGACCAACTGTAGCAGGTTTTAGACATCTGCTATTAACAGTGTTAAAATGGCAACAACTTAAATATTCCCCTTGAAAATCAACAATTGAATTTTGATTGGCTATTATAGGCTCCACCCACTTCCCTAAGTATTAATCAGTCACCTAGTAATTATCTGGGCAAAGTTTGAGAACCCTGCCATTAACAGTATAGAGCCTCATCTACACGGGCAGATGAGGCGGCGATGTGGCTTATCAATCGAGCCGCTGA
Source organism: Hyperolius riggenbachi (assembly GCF_040937935.1). Classification (NCBI taxonomy): domain Eukaryota; kingdom Metazoa; phylum Chordata; class Amphibia; order Anura; family Hyperoliidae; genus Hyperolius; species Hyperolius riggenbachi. The sequence goes on along the minus strand of NC_090649.1, from coordinate 413,799,933 downwards.
TGCAGCTCGATTGATGAGACACGACAGGACGGATCTCCCCACCACCGATTCCCTGCTCGATCCCCGCGAGGGGACAATGGCAGTGAATCGAGCTGAAGATAAGCGGCGCCGGCGGGGAATCTAATCCGGAGCGGGGACGCGGAAGAGGCGATCCGGCGGCTAATCGAGCCGCCGGATCAGAGCCTCATCTACCCGTGTAGATGAGGCTTAAGAACGGCTGCAGTTTATATTTTCCCCGTAAAATTTGTTTTTGCCCCCACCCACTTTTGTAACCTGGACACAGTTTACTCAATGATCAATTTTGTGAGCTTTGGGGTCCTTGACATCAATAATTTGATTGGCTGTGGCTCCGCCCCTTTTCTGAATTTGAACCCCAGTGACCCAATGACCAACTGTACCAGGTATGAGGCTTGTACCATTAACAGTGCAAGAATGGCAGCAACTTCAATAATCCCCTTGAAAAACAGGTGAATTTTGATTAGCTTTTTTAGGCTCAACCCACTTTTCTGATTATTCCCAGTCACCCAGTAGCCAACTGTGCAAAGTTTGAGAACCCTGCCATTAACAGTGAAGAAGGGCTGCCGTTTACATACAGGGAAATCTGTTTTTGACTGCACCTACTTTTTGTAATCTTGACACACAATGACCAAGTTTTGAGCTTTTGGGTTCCTGGCATCAAAATGGTGTAAATGGAAGCATTTTATCTAGCAAAGAAATTTGATTGGCTGTTTGTGGCTCTGCCCCTTTAGTGAATTTGAAACCCAGTCATTTAATGACCAACTGTAGCAGGGTTGAGGCCTCTGCCATTAACAGTGTAAGAATGGCAGCAGTTTCAATATTTCCCTTGAAAAATCAATAGGTGCATTTTGATTGGCTGTTGTAGGCTCCACCCATTTTCCTGAATATTAATCCCAGCCACCCAGTGACCAACTGTATCAAGTTTGAGGATCATGCCATTAATAGAGTAAGAATGGCTGCAGTTTACATTTTACCATGTAAAAAGTTAGTTTTTGGCTCCGCCCACTTTCTATCCTTGACATACTCAATGACTAAGTTTATGAGCTTTTGGGTCCTTGGCATCAATAAGTTGCAATTTCCCACTGAAATTAAACAAATCTGATTGGCTGTTTGTGGCCCGCCCCCTTTTAAGAATTTAAACCCCAGTGACCCAATGACCAACTGTACCAGATTTGAGGCCTCTGCCATTAAGAGTGTATGAAGGGCAGCAATGTAAATCTCCTAGAAAATCATTCCCAGTCACCCAGTGACCAACTGTGCCAAGTTTGAGAACACTGCCATTAACAGTGTAAGAATGGTTGCAGGTTTTTTTGTTTTTTGTTTTTTTCATGGGAAAATATAAAGTGTAGTTGTTGGCACTGCCCACTTTTTCTAATCTTGACATACAGTCACTCAATTACCACCTTTATGAGCTTTGGGATCCTTGGTATCAATTTGTATATTCCCATTGAAATTAAACAAATCCGATTGGCTGTTTGTGGCTCTGCCCCCTTTCTGAATTTAAACCCCAGTTACCCAGTGATCAACTGTACCAGGTTTGAGGCACCTGCTATTCACAGTGTAAGAATGGCAGCAATTTAAATATTCCCTTTGAAAATCAACAGGTGTACTTATTTGTATAAGTTTGCACATATTCTAAAATTTTTCGCCATAGTGCCCTCATCTGCCCCCTCAGGTGCACTAATTAATGTTTCAAATACAAGTGATTGAATAGATAGCTACTCGAAATCCATTCGGACTCTATTTGAAGCTCATCCCGGGGCTCCATGAGCAGTGGTAAAGCAGTGGTAAATCAGTGTTTTTTCCATTAACCTCCAGGACAGGTCCACCACGAGAACGACAGGCTCCTCCCAGGAACAGGAAACGTCCAGATAGAGTACTCTATAAATCTTTGTCCAACCCCTTGATCCTCAGTTGACGTTTCCTGTTCCAGGGAACAAGGAGTGCTCTGGTCGCTCGCCGGTCCGTCAGACCAGGTGTGTTTGGGACCCGGTTGGCGGCGGATGGTGGACCTGCCTAGAGAGGTGTTGGGGTCTGGTGGGGAGAAAGCGAGAGTTACCTTCTCCCATGGCTGTCCTGGCTGCCCGAGTTGCGGTGGATCCGGAGGACACGCGCGGCGTCCATGATTCCCCTGGAGCGGAGGCTAATGGCGCGCCGGAGGTGACGTGGATAGTCATGCGGGCCTCCAGAGGGTAGGCAGCTGATTGCCCTCAATGGCGGTGTACGCGTGACGTACTTCCGCCCTTACGCGGCGTCACTTCCGGTCGCGTGGGGAAGAGACGCCGGAAGCCTGCATGGTTCGGCAGTTCGTGTGCTGAACGGAGCGGGATGGACGCTAAGCAGGAGCCAGGAAAGGTAAGCGTGGCGGAGGCTTGGTGACCTATATGGTATGAGCTGTACGCCCTATGCCGCGTCTGTACTGAGGTCTGTTATTAAAATTGAGACTGTGCAGTATAACATAACAGCCTGCTTAGCGTCTCATCTGAGGTCTGTATAACTATGCATAGAATAGAATGCTGGTACAGATTATTCGGGGAGATATACGGAGAGGTGTATATATATATATGTTTGGATATTAAGACCTCAGATATATGGACAACATAACAGTTATATGATTGGCCTTTATGATATATTCCCTTGACTACTATATGCAAAGAAAGTATATATATTATAGATTTTAGATGGATTATATGTATATGATATCTCTATACATGTTCCTTCTTTTCCTGGTCTCAGGGTTGCTATCACTCTTGATATTTGTGCACCAGGGTGTTTTTTCCCTTTTGGTTTGAGAAAGAGGGATGACATTATTTTTGTTTTTGTTATTATAGGGCCCGGAGTCTACTGAGCCGACAAGGCCAAGAAGGCGGTGCCCGCTCTGTGATGCAAAAATGGCCCATAATTATAATAAGCAGTTTTGCCAACCTTGTTTAGTAAATCTAATACAGGAACAATCAGGGGGTTTAAAGGAAGAATTAATGTCAGCTGTTAAAAGAGTAATGGCTGACACAATTAAATCATTAAGAGAAGTATTTGCCTCTGCTATTCCCCCAGCAACAGAAGCAGTAATTACAGGTACGAGTACGTCCATGCCGACCGTGGAGATACCAAATGCTGAGTCTCAGCCTATTAAACATAAAAGTAAAAAGATGTTAAGACTTGGGATAGATGTCCCAAGCTTGATGCAGCATTCTCACAGGTTAATAAAGACAATTTAGCCTTTGAGGATCTGGGGTATCTGAAAGATCCACAAGATAAGGAAGTAGAATTGCCTTAAAAAGGCCTGGACAGCAGCAGGTGCAAATTTTAGACCAGCAGCAGCTACAACATGTGTAGCAAGAGTTATATCTCTATGGGAAGCAGTGGCTGCATGGTGTGATGGATAAGGGTTCTGCCTCTGACAGGGGAGACCGGAGTTCGGATCTCAGCTCTGTCTGTTCGGTGGGCCAGCGCCTGTTCGGTGGGAGACCTTGGGCGGGTCTTCCTGGCGCTGCTACTGCCTATGGAGCGTGCCCTAGTGGCTGCAGCTCTGGTCCTTTGAGTAATTAAAAAGGTAGTGTGGTTCATGGTCTAGAGGTTAAGACAGTTACCTACTAGCTACTACACACTGCATACTGGGTTCAGATCCCAGCTATGGTATATAAGGCCTGCGGCCACACTAAGCCGATAGCGCCGCTCTAGTCAGATCGTGGAGGCTAAGCGGCTTCAGGCCTGGTTAGTAGCTGCATGGGAGACCGGCTGTGAACCCCAGGTGCTGCAGGTGAGGAGCTTCTAAGCAGGAGATTTTAGAATCAGAAGTAGTTTCCAAGGCCACAGACTAAATAATTGACGCAGCAGCCGAGAACATCAAGGTAAACGCAAAAACCTCGGCATTGATTAACACAGCAAGGTGCATGAGGCTTTACTCCTTGAATCCAAATGAGGGAATATTCGACAAGGGTTATGCGTTTCCACCAATCCAACTGATTCCACGGATTTTACAAATCTAAACCTGTCAGCCTGGCTTCTGAGAAGTCCCCTCTAAGGATAAAGGGAGTTTAAGAGAGGGTCATCAGTACCTTGTTAGACTGTAGGAAGAAGGGACAAGGAAAATATACTTAAGATATTGGAAAACCTTCAATATGTGGCAGGAAGAGTCAGGGTTCAAGGGTGAATAAGTACCGACTGTTTTAGGGTTTCTACAGGATGGTGTAGCAAAGAATATGTCATTAGTACCTTAAAGGTACAGGTAGTGGGAATATCTACCTTTCGGGAGGTAGGGTTAGCAAAGGACCCCCTTATCATCCAATATTTTAAATCAGTAGAAAGGAAACCTATGGTAAATAGGAAAGTTGGGATGTATCCTTAGTTTTGAAGGTATTGAAAATAGAGCCCTTGAACCCATATCATAAATTCCCTTCAGACTCCTAACAATGAAGATTGTATTTCTCATAGCTATTACCTCGGCTAGACGGGTGAATAAGTTAGAGGCCCTATGTTGCGACGAACCTTTTTGTATAATATTTAAGGATCTATTACCGTTATTTGAAGAAGAGCCGGGGTTAGATGTCAGAAGATATCTTATATGCTACTTAGAGAGGGTAGCGGAGTTTAGGAGTTCTAGAGCCTTGCTAGTCAACACTTCAGGTGCTACAAGAGGCGGAAAGATGTCAAAAGGATCTATAGCTAAATGGGTAAAACTATGCATAGAAGTATAGGATTACAGGAAATACTGTGTTAAATACAGTTGGAGCCCATTCAGCCAGAGCAGCAGCCACTTCATGGGCTTACAGAGCGAGTGCTACGCCAGAAGAAATCTGCAGAGTGGCTACAGGTTTAAGTCTAAGCACCTTCTCTAGACACTACAGAATGAACCTGATGTCTGCAAGGCAGCAATCATTTAGAAGGAAAATCCTGCAGGCAGTCAGCCCACCCAAAATTGGTAAGATTCTTGCTCATCTTCTCGTGGTGGACCTGTCCTGGAGGTTAATGGAAAAACCAATGTTAGTTACCTGGTAACATCCTTTTTAGTAACCTCCAGGACAGGTCCGTAACCCACCCGAGTAAAGGATTTATATGTGTATATAAGTACAAGAAAGGTATATGTATATGCAGTATGAATATTAAAACCCCTTTGTTTTTAGGAACAGTACTTGGAATTGACTGAGGATCAAGGGGTTGGACAAAGATTTATAGAGTACTCTATCTGGACGTTTCCTGTTCCTGGGAGGAGCCTGTCGTTCTCGTGGTGGACCTGTCCTGGAGGTTACTAAAAAGGATGTTACCAGGTAACTAACATTGGTTTCTGACCCACAACAAATGCAATCATTCTCAAATAAGTGATATGTGGCCCATAGTAGGATCATTAGGATTTGCTTGGCATCAACTTAGGAAGAGCAGTTAACTAGAGGTTGGGATGCAGTGGAACGTTTTAACATCTGTCTTTCCGTATGGGATGTCAAAAAGCTGAACGCAATGCCTGTAACTTTAAGTGGAAGATATGATACATGCATACCTTTCAGATATCCATGTGCTAAATATAACCTTAAACCGCTCAGCCATTTTGCTAGTACTTATAATTAAGGGGGAAAATAGAAAAAAAAAACACTGTACTTATTACAAGAGGGATAGAAAAGTCAGTGGTTTAACCTGCCTAGCGTTCTGGACGAGCCCAGCTAGCTGAAAATGTTTCCGACGAGCTCAGCTCGTCGTGCAGTGCCAGCACTCACCGCTGCGGTTTGCGCCTCCAGGCTGCTCAGCGGGCTGCTGCGGCTCCCTTCGTCTCCCTCCCGGGCTCCCTGTTCCCATCCCTCCGGGCTGATCGGCTGGGCAGGCAAGATGACGCTGCCCAGCCACTTCCTTTGCCCTGTGTCACTTCCTCTGACGTCGATCAGGCGCCTCTCAGTGGCCGTCGCATACATTGCATAATTGGATTACATCAGTACACAAAACTGATGTAAATCCAATCATGCCAAAGTAATTCAAATTTATTTAGTAAACACACAATAAAAGGGCAGACCCGTTACTGATCTTCCTCTTTCAGAGTCCCCAGTGTCCATTAGCTTAGTCTGCTTGTCAGCTCTGCTCTTGCGATTTCTGCCTTTCCAGCCTTTGCTACATACATATTGCAGTTAGATTAGTCTTTTTCAAGACGCTGTGGTCCCTGTGTGTTTGCATTTTCTGGATTTTCTTTTTTTTTTATCCTTTTGCTGACCTTTGATCCCGTATCCTGCTTTGGGGTCATGGCTTCGTCTTCACAGAGGCGTTTGTGTGACCAGGAGCTGCTGGATGTCCTGGAGGGAAGAGACAGGAGGCGCTCGTTGAGGAGTCTACGGACTGCGAGGTTCCCGGTGACCTGTCTTCGGAGTCGGAGAGCAGTGATTGTAAAACCGAGGAACCAGTGAGTCGCACGCACTTGGTGTGAGCTGGAGAGCCCCACTCGCGCTCCGCCCCACCTTTCACAGGGGCACCTGGGCAGAAGATCGCAAGCGACCACACTCCGCTGTCCTACCTGGAGCCATTTCTTACCGATGAGGTCATCCGGAAGGTGTAGAAGACCAATCGGTATGCAGCGCAGCAGCAGGAGGGTGCTTCTCTACCCAGGTTCTCTCTGAGCCGGAAGTGGGAACCTGTCACCTGTGATGATATCTGGGTGTTCCTGGGCCTCATCCTCCAGGGAGGAGCCGGTAAGCCGCTGTAGAAGTGGTACTGGACCACGAACAAGATCCTCAGTACCCCTTTCTTTGGATCCGTTATGACCGAGCCCCTCTTCACCCTCATCATGAAGTACCTTCACTTCAGCAACAATGATGGACCCACCCCGCCCCCAAGCTGGAGAAAATTTGGGAGATCCATCAGCTTATTGTTGCTAAATTTCAAGGCTGTGTATGTTCTGGAGAGAGACATCACCGTGGACGAGAGCCTCATGGCATACACGGGGAGACTGAGCTGCGTGCAATTTATTGCATGCAAAAAGGCACACTTTGGGGTGAAGTCCTTTATGCTGTGTGAGGCCAAGACTGGCTACATATGGAACTCTGATATACACAGGTAGTTTGCACCTCAGTACAGGGAGTTTGGGCGTGCTACCTCCTCTGTACTAACACTTATTGAGCCTTTGCTGGATCAGGGGTACTGCCTTACGACAGACAATTTTTATAGCTCCCCTGAACTATTTGACCACCTGACCAGCACAAGACAGATGCATATGGTACGGTGAGGGCTAACCGTCGCCATATGCCACCGACCTTTACTGCCAGGAAGCTGAAGGGGGAGGTTGTTGCCTGGCAGAAGGGCAAAATGATGGCTCTGAGGTGGAGGGACAAGCAGGATGTGTGCATTCTCAGCACTGTGCACAATGCAGAGACTGCCCGCACCACTACCAGGAGTCGACAGGAGGTTGAGAAGCCCAAAGCCATCTTGGATTATAACAAAACGATGGGGAGTGTGGACAGGGCTGATGGAGCAACGTCTTTTTATCTGGCTGTCCGCAAACAGCAGTGGAAATACTACAAGAAAATTTTCCGCCACCTGCTGGAACAGTGTTTATGGAACCCTTATGTGCTATACAAAGAAAGGAAAAAAAAAAAAAAAAGTGCGACAGTCCTGTACCCCACCACGACTATCTGGAAGCTTACAGAAGCCATCTGTGTGAAACACTCCCCACCGGAGTCAGCAGCTAAACCGGAGCACAGGGCGTCTTACGTCGTGAACCCGGCACAACTTTCTGGATGCCACTTTCCTGAACATTTGCCACCGACTGCACTGAAACAAGCCCCTAACAAGGAGGTGCGTGGTCTGCTGCAATAAAAATGGCAAAGACGGCAAAAAAATGTGAAAGGAGACCCGTGTCTCTTGCCCGGACTGTGATGTAGCACTTTGTGCAATACCATGCTTCAAAGTGTATCATACAAAGGAGGTGTTTTAGGAGTATCTCAGGCTCAGGCACGGGATTACTGCTCAAAGCTGCAGCTTTCCATCCCAAGCCTGAGGCCTGGAACCCACTAGAAAGCGGTATCGCAATAGTTAGCAAATTGTGCAGGGCTGTGGAGTCAGTACAAAAATCTTCAGACTCCTCAGTTTATGAAACCACGACTCCAACTCCGGGTACCCAAAATGGCTCAGACTCCTTAGTCTAATACTTAACCTCCTTGGCGGTAACCCCGAACGTAGTTCGGGGTAAGCCGCCGGAGGGTGCCGCTCAGGCCCTGCTGGGCCGATTTGTTTAATTTTTTTTTTTGCTGGACGCAGCTAGCACTTTGCTAGCTGCGCCAGCACCCCGATCGCCGCCGCCGCGCGCCCGATCGCCGCTATCCGGTGCGGCGCGCGGCCCCCCCCCCCAGACCCCGTGCGCTGCCTGGCCAATCAGTGCCAGGCAGCGCCGAGGGGTGGCCCGGGACTCCCAATGACGTCCCGACGTCAGTGACGTCATCCCGCCCGTCGCCATGGCGACGGGGGAAGCCCTCCAGGAAATCCCGTTCAGATCGAAGAGGGCGGGGGGATGCCGCTGAGCAGCGGCTATCATGTAGCAAGCCCTGGGCTCGCTACATGATATAGAAAAAAAAAATTAAAAAAAAAACTGCTGCGCTCCCTCCTGGCAGATTTTTTTATACCGCCAGGAGGGTTAACAGGGCTGTGGATTTTGTACAAAAATCAGACGACTCCGACTCCTCAGTTTATGAAATCAACGACTCCGACTCCAACTCTGAGTACCCAAAATTGCCCTGACTCCACAGCCCTGAAATTGCGATAGCGTTTTGCAGTAATTTTGGGAGCGATTTCCCTGCTCCTATACAATTCATTAGAGTGGAAACACTCCCAAAATTCTGCATGTCCTGAAATTTCCTTAATCACAATCGCTCTAGTGGAATCTGTCCCATCAATTTACATTGGCAGAACGTTTAGGGAAATAGCTAGCGACTGAAAGCGCTCCCCAAATGCTCAAAAAAATGCTCTAGTGGGTTCCAGGCATGACTCGGGATTACCACTAAGGAGGTTCATTGAACTCTCTCTGAACTCACAAGCAGGGCTGCGGAGCCGGAGTCATGGAGTCAAAGTAATTTTGGGTGCCTGGAGTCAGAGTCGTAAAAAAAAATACTCCGACTCCTAATGAATTTAAACGGTAATTAAAATAAAAAATATGATAAAATGTTCTATTTCTCAGATAGTAGTCATCATAAATAATTTATATATACAGTAATAGCTGTGCTTAGTCCACAAAAATGAAATAAACCAATCAAAAATTAGTTACTTGTGCTGCTTCAATAAAGCAGTCCCTGTATTTTTAAAGTCAGATATACATATCTTATTGTGACTGCATATATGTGTACACAGAAATCTCATATATACTAAACAACATCTATGCTGTAAGAATAAAGCCTGATGTGTAGCTGTGTCACTAATAGAGATGGTCAATGAGATGAAAATAAGTCTGCGTTGATGCTGACTTATGCACTCTCTTTGCTCATGAAATCAAATCATTTGATTTGTTAAAATTTGGTTTGGCGACTACAAATTAAAGGGTACCCGAGACGGATGAAAAGAAAAAGGTTATACATACCAGGGGCTTCCTCCAGCCCCCTTCAGGCTAATCAGTCCCTCGCTGTCCTCCTCCACCACCTGGATTTTCTGCTACGAGTCCCAGTAATTCAGCCAGTCAGCGCAGTCCGCTCCTACAGCCAGGAACATTCTGCACCTGCGCAATAGTGCTGTGCAGGTGTAGTACACTCCTGGCTGCGGAATGTGTGCATGCGCACTACGCCCGACTGGCTGAAGTACTGGGACACATAGCAGAAGATCCAGGTGGCGGAGGAGGACAGTGAGGGACTGATTAGCCTGAAGGAAGCCCCAGGTATGTATAAAAAAACCTTTAATTTCATCTGTCTCAGGTTTACTTTGTTACACAGTAGTACTATACTCTACATATGCACTCCCCACAGAGCTGCAGGGAACATTCAACACAGAGGTGTTTATTACCCATAAACCTAGTTCATATTGTACATGAAGAATGCGTAATAGAGGAAGAATCTCTTTATTCCCCAGCAGAGTACCTGCACATCACTCTTACATGTATTCACAGTCACATTGCCTAGGGCCTGATAAATGTTCTTTTGTTCCGGTCTGTACCTTTTACAAGTACTCTTACCAAGGGCTAGTTTTAGGCTGCTTCCACACAGGGACGTTACAGGCGCACGTTAGTGCAGCCTGCAACGCTCCCCCATCGCACAGCAATGCAACACAAGTGGGCTGTTCACACTGCCCACGTTGCGTTACATGTAACGCTGCACGTTGTAGTGAAAGTGCAGCATGCTGTGCGTTCTAGCGGCTTTAGCCGCGTTAGACTGTTTGCACAGGCTCAGTTGGGGGCGGAGAGGAGGCGGGGAGATGCCGCTACAGTAGCCACGCACATGGCTACTTAATATGCACTGCCAGCCCGATTGGCCGGCGGGACCACGTGATGCGGAGTGTCTCGCTCCGCATCACGTGGTGGCGCCGGCCAATCAGCGCCACCCTGGGAGACCTTATGGGATAGAGCCGCCTAACGCGGCTCACTCTACCATCCTCTCCCGCACCACCATGCGTTGCGTTAGGGGCACGTTATGCGACCATAACGTCCCCTAAAACGCAACGCCCTGGTGTGAAACCAGCCTTAAACAAGATTGTAATATGTAAATTAGAGGAGTCGGAGTCGTGGATTCGGAGGAATCCTAAACTGAGGAGTCGTCTGAGTGGGTGGACCGACTCCACCGCCCTGCTCACAAGCCACATGAACAGGCTCTACCTATAAGCTGTCATGTTTAGTTGAATTATTCTTCAAAACACATCTATACAAAAACAGGCACCCGGATTACCTAGCAAGCAATAGAATCAGCAACAACCTGGCACTTACGAGGCAGTTACAATCGTAAACATTGAGGGCTCGATTCCAGTTGTGCGGTGCAAATTTGTTCTGGAAAACATGAAAACGAATTTGCATGCGGATGCAAATTTTATAGCGAATTCACATACATTTTCGGTTTTTTGCAACTATGCGAATGTATCCTTGTCAGTGCCTGTGTGCTTTCACAAAAAAGCCCACAGGCAAAAACGTACGCAAATTCGCATAGCGAGAACGCAGGCAAATTTCCTATTACATTGTATGCGATTCACACACCGCAAGGAGGTGTGCGAATTCTAATGGCTCCGCTATGCAGATTTTTCCTGCACAGAAAAACGCTCCGTTTTCCTGACAAGTGGAAACAGGCTAATTAAGTTGTATTGGTTGTGCGAATCTGTATTCAGTAAACATGCAGATTCCCGATATTGGAAACGGGCCCCCAGCTATGTATAGGATTAGTAAACATTGAGCCATGCTAATCTAAAAAAAGGTACCTATACACTTATACAAATTCCCGCCGATATAAAGCAGATTCAATTACTAATCAGTTGGATACGTTTTAGATTAGCATGGCTCAACGTTTACTAATCCTATACATATCTGGGGGCCCGTTTCCACTATTGGAAATCTGGATGCGTTTTCTGCATACAGATTCACACAACCAATACAACTTAATTAGCCTGTTTCCACTTGTCAGGAAAACAGAGTGTTTTTCTGTGCAGGAAAAATCTGCATAGCGGAGCCATCAGAATTCGCACACCTCCTTACGGTGTGTGCTGTGAAAGAGTTACGCAAATGTTGACCGATTTCCACCCGAAATCGATTCAGTCGATCTGTCCATGCGGGAAATTTAGCTTGATCGCCGGCAGGTTAGGAGCACGTCGTTAGAAGCGGTTGATACGGCGGCGACTGATGCAGCATAGCGGCAGCAATACATCACCTGTTCGCCGACGCGAGTCCCTGACATACATGGTGTCACATTTTATGTCATATGACATACATGGTTACAGATTGCCAGATCACTACCCTGTATTAGCCACATGGCTACTTTTTTTTCCTGTTCTTACAAAAAGGATAGGTGTTTTGACACACTTACGTTTACTTTGCAAACCTTGCGTTTAGACTTAATTTTTGCAGTGCATTTAGGCAAGCTACAAGCTGTCAGCACTAGTTATTTTCCAGGTGAATGGTACGGTTTGCACCACCTCATACACTGTATTTTCACAAAAGACACCTCTCCTGGTTGATAATTCCATTTTGTATAGCGCTTTTCTCCTGGCAGACTAAAAGCGATTGCAAGAAGGCAGTATTATTACCGTAAGTATTTATATAGCAATGACATCTTATGCAGCGCTGTACAGAGTCTACATTGTCTTGTCACTTACCTGTACCTCAGAAGGGCTCAATCTAATCCCTACCATAGTCTTTTGTCTATGTATGTGTATGTATCATGTAGTGCAAGTATAGTCTAGGGCCGATTTTTAGGGGGAAGCCAATTGACTTATTAAACCGGGGTGCCGGGAGGAAACCCACACAGATACAGGAAAAACATACAAGCTCCTTTGCAGATGTTGACCTGGCTGGGATTCGAACCGGGGACCCAGCGTTGCAAAAGCACTAATCACTACGCCACCGTGCTGCCCAGTAGTAGTGTTAGGGAGTCTCGCCTAAGAACTCTTTATTGAATAAGTGCTGGCATACTGAACAGGACGATTTGAACCAAGGTCTCCTACGTCAGAGCCCTTAACCATTACAATCTGCCACACATTCACAGGGCAATCTAATGCTGGGCATCCACAGTGAGATACTAGTCATCAGTCGAGCCGCTGATGGCTCGATTGATAATTTCCGACGTGTCCGATCACCGCGGCGGATCGGTTCTGCGCTTGATCCCCGCGGGCAGACAATAGAAAAAAAAAAAAAGCTGATAAGCAACCGCGGGGACGAGCGGGAATCGATCCATGCGCGGGATCGAGCTGCTGGCTCGATTCCGGCGCATTATCTCACCGTGTATGTCCTGCATAATACCCCAAATACCTTGGCATTTCACTCTGTACTGGAGTACGGTTTTGGGTGCAACTTTCATGCAGTAGTGGTCTGGGTTTTGTCTTTAAAGTTTTAGCAATGGAGTCCTTTCAAAGCTCCTCAACAAGCTCCTCCTGTCTCTCCATTATAGCAAAACCGCTGCAAAAATAGTCCATGCATTGCTTGAGCGGAAAGTGGACGGATCACCCTAATATGAACTAGCGCATAGGATAGCATGATGAAAGCACTTTCAGGGCGTTTTTGAAAAATTGCAGGCGCTTAAGAGACTCTGAAGTCGCCCTAAAATGAGGTTTTTATTTTAAAAACCTCATTACCATTATTCTCCCTCTTAAAAACGCCACAGAACCGCAGCTGAAAACCCCCTCAATCACCCCAAACTCAAGACGTACAATCGCGGGCTCCTTCCCCATAGAGGCAGCGCAGCTCTGCCTCTATGCGCGTCAATAAGCTAGGATCGCCGCCTCTCCCCCCGCCCCTCTCAGTCTTTCTTCACCGAGAGGGGCGGAGATACGTGCTGATTGATGCGCATAGAGGCGGCAGCAAAATCCACGACCAAGAAAGTCGTGGATTTTGCTTGCCGTGTACTCCTTGAGTTTGGGGTGATCGAGGGTGTTTTCATCTGCGTTTTAAGAGACAATGTTAATGAGGGTTTTAAAATAAAAACCTAATTTTAGGTAGACTTCAGAGTCTTTAAAAAAATCCCAACACACCTCCAGTGTGAACAAGCCCTTAAACAATGCAGTTTGCCTGGCTGTCCTGCTGAGCTTCTAATACTTTTAGCCATAGAGCCTGAACAAGCTTGCCAAAATCAGGTGCTAGGAAGCCACCAGGAATTGCTGCAGCGCTTTAAAGGAAAACTGCAATGTAAAAAAATAAAAATAAATAAAAGCACAGGGGCCGTCAACTTGCAAGATGGCGGTAAAGAACCTGAGCCGCGGCGGGTGCCCAGAGGATTGTTAAAAGAAGGTGTGGGCACAGGGAGGCTGGCAGAAGCCAGGGGTCTCCTAAGGCGCTCAATAACAACCACCACAACTGATAAGTGTGTGTACGGCAACCTCCGACCCCTAGCAGACCTACTCATCTGAACGGCCAACTTCTTTGAAGACACTGCTTCCCCACGACATCACGTTGCTCCGCCCCCCCGCATAGCAACAGCATGCATTAATAAACTTCACAGCTGAAACATATCTGCAGTGGCGGGTTCACCGGTCGCCCAAGGGGATTCGGTTCAGATCCCCAATGGGCGACATACATCATAGGTGTGCACACACCTTAAAGGAAACCGAAAAGACACGGACAAATAAAAAAGTATACATACCTAGGGCTTACACCAGCTCCATATGCACGAGTGAGTCCTTCGCCATCCTCCCGTAATCTGCCGTTCAGCCCTGGTAACCGGCTCAGTCGCCTCAATCTGGGTCTTCTGCGCATGCGGGGACCTCCCGCGCATGCACAGAAGACCCAGACTGGACCTGACAGCCGGTTACTGGGGCTGATCGCAGCTGAACGGCAGACCACGGGATGACAGCGAGGGAGAGGGATTCATACAGTGGAGGAAATAATTATTTCACCCCTCACTGATTTTGTAAGTTTGTCCAATGACAAAGAAATGAAAAGTCTCAGAACAGTATCATTTCAATGGTAGGTTTATTTTAACAGTGGCAGATAGCACATCAAAAAGGAAAAATCGAAAAAATAACCTTAAATAAAAGATAGCAACTGATTTGCATTTCATTGAGGGAAATAAGTTTTTGAACCCTCTAACAATAAAAGACTTAATACTTAGTGGAAAAACCCTTGTTTGCAAGCACAGAGGTCAAACGTTTCTTGTAATTGATGACCAAGTTTGCACACATTTTAGGAGGAATGTTGGTCCACTCCTCTTTGCAGATCATCTCTAAATCCCTAAGGTTTCGAGGCTGTCTGTGCAACTCTGAGCTTGAGCTCCCTCCATAGGTTTCCTATTGGATTAAAGGGGAACTGAAGTAAGAGGTATACGGAGGCTGCCATATTTATTTCCTTTTAAGCAATACCAGTTGCCTGGCAGCCCTGCTGATCCTCTGCCTCTAATACGATTAGCCAAAGCCCCTGAACAAGCATGCAGCAGATCTTGTCAGATATGACAAGACTAGCTGCATGCTTGTTTCTGGTGTTATTCATATACTACTGCAGAGAAATAGACCAGCAGGGCTGCCAGGCAACTGGTATTGATTAAAAGGAAATAAATATGGCAGCCTCCGTATACCTCTTACTTCAGTTCCCCTTTAAGGTCCGGAGACTGACTAGGCCACTCCATGACCTTAATGTGCTTCTTCTTGAGCCACTCCTTTGTTGCCTTTGCTGTATGTTTTGGGTCATTGTGGTGCTGGAACACCCATCCACGACCCATTTTCAGTTTCCTGGCAGAGGGAAGGAGGTTGTCGTTCAGGTTTTCACGATACATGGCTCCGTCCATTTTCCCGTTAATGCGATTAAGTTGTCCTGTGCCCTTAGCAGAAAAACACCCCCAAAGCAAAATGTTTCCACCCCCATGCTTGACGGTGAGGACGGTGTTTTGGGGGTCATAGGCAGCATTTTTCTTCCTCCAAACACAGCGAGTTGAGTTAATGCCAAAGAGCTTTATTTTGGTCTCATCAGACCACAGCACCTTCTCCCAGTCACTCACAGAATCATTCAGGTGTTCATTGGCAAACTTCAGACGGGCCTGCACATGTGCCTTCTTGAGCAGGGGGGCCTTGCGAGCCCTGCAGGATTTTAATCCATTGCGGTGTAATGTATTTCCAATGGTTTTCTTGGTGACTGTGGTCCCTGCTAATTTGAGGTCATTCACTAACTCCTCCCGTGTAGTTCTAGGATGCTTTTTCACCTTTCTCAGAACCATTGACACCCCACGAGGTAAGATCTTGCGTGGAGCCCCAGAGCGAGGTCTATTGATGGTCATTTTGTGCTCCTTCCATTTTTGAACAATCGCACCAACAGTTGTCACCTTCTCTCCAAGCTTCTTGCTAATGGTTTAGGTTGTAGCCCATTCCAGCCTTGTGCAGGTCTACAATTTTGTCTCTGACATCCTTGGACAGCTCTTTGGTCTTTCCCATGTTGGAGTGTTTGGAGTCTGATTGATTGATTCTGTGGACAGGTGTCTTTTATACAGGTGACTAGTTAACCTCCTTGGCGGTAACCCCGTGTGTGACACGGGGTAAGCCGCCGGAGGGTGCCGCTCAAGCCCTGCTGGGCCGATTTACTTAATTTTTTTTTTGCTGGACGCAGCTAGCACTTTGCTAGCTGCGCCAGCACCCCGATCGCCGCCGCGCGCCCGATCGTCGCTATCCGGTGCGGCGCGCGCCCCCCCCCCCCAGACCCCGAGCGCTGCCTGGCCAATCAGTGCCAGGCAGCGCCGAGGGGTGGATCGGGTCTCCCAATGACGTCCCGACGTCGCTGACGTCAGTGACGTCATCCCGCCCCGTCGCCATGGTGACGGGGGAAGCCCTCCAGGAAATCCCGTTCTTTGAACGGGATTTCCTGATCGCCTATCGCCGGAGGCGATCGGCGGGGCTGGGGGGATGCCGCTGAGCAGCGGCTATCATGTAGCGAGCCCTCGGCTCGCTACATGATAAAAAAAAAAAAAAAATTTTAAAAAACTGTTGCGCTTCCCCCTGGCGGTATTTTTCATACCGCCAAGGGGGTTAAGACAGGTGTCCTTAATGAGGGTGACTAATTGAGTACAAGTGTCTAACCACTCTGTGGGAGCCAGAACGCTTAATGGTTGGTAGGGGTTCAAAAACTTATTTCCCTCAATGAAATGCAAATCAGTTGCTATCTTTTATTTAAGGTTATTTTTTCGATTTTCCTTTTGATGTGCTATCTGCCACTGTTAAAATAAACCTACCATTGAAATGATACTGTTCTGAGACTTTTCATTTCTTTGTCATTGGACAAACTTACAAAATCAGTGAGGGGGTCAAATAATTATTTCCTCCACTGTATGTGCTTATGGGGCTGGAGGAAGCCCCGGCAAGTATAGATTCTTTATACGGTTTGACCTCTGGTACACTAACATCTCTAGGAGCCTTAAAACTCTCGAGAGATGTGTGTATATTGCTCCTTCACCACAACGTTGTTCGTAGCATCGAACGCGATGCTAATGAGCAACACTTACTAAAAAGGAGTGTATGCACCTACACTAGTTTAGAGGCCATGTAAGTCAAGATAACAGGGACTGAACTCAGGTTCAAGAGAGCACCATGTGACAGCATTAACACTGTGGTAAGGTCTTACACCGTCCACCTATATCAGTGTACCTTCAGGGTCATTTTATTACACCTGGATTAAAAGGGAATTTTTACATCTTGAGTTGTAACTTCAGTCACACAAAGGATGCAGTGTACCTCCTATTAAAAACTGCCTTCATCATACCCTGAAATAGTTATCCTTCAATATTCTTGCATGTTTCACCATTCTTAAAGAGAACCCGAGTCGAGTTTTTTTTTTAAATCTTAAGAGGACACAGAGGCATGTTCTGTCCACAATCACATGCCTCTGTGTGTCTCTATTGCTGTTGCTAATCCCCGCCTAGTCCGATGGAGGAAGCCCCAGGTATGTATAAAAAAACTTTACTTTTCATCCGTCTCAGGTACCCTTTAATTTGTAGTCACCAAACCAAATTTTAATAACATATCAAATTATTTGATTTCAGTGCATACATTTGCATAAATCAGCATCAGTGCAGAATTATTTCCATCTCATTGACCATCTCTATTAGTGACACAGCTACACATCAGGCTTTATTCTTACAGCATAGATGTTATTTAGTATATATAAGAGATTCCTGTGTACACATCATATATACAATCACAATCAGATATGTATATCTGACCTTAAAAATACGGGGACTGCTTTATTGAAGCAGCACAAGTAACTAATTTTGATTGGTTTATTTCATTTTTGTGGACTAAGCACAGCTATTACTGTATATATACATTATTTTTAATGACTATTATCTGAGAAATAGAACATTTTATCATATTTTCTATTTTAATTACAGTTACAAATTCATTAGGAGTCGGAGTCGGTGCATTTTTTCCCGACTCCAGGCACCCAAAATTGCCCGACTCCACGACTCCGACTCCACAGCCCTGGTCGCTAGCCTGATTTTTACCCAGCAACCTTTTTACAGCTTTGCCTCCCCCATAGCATAGCTCCCCGCCGCTTTGTCACAATAGCCATCTCCAGGCGGAAGCTAAGCCGCAAACCCAGGTACCCAAGTACTCGTGGTTTATGGCTTAGCTTCTGATTGGAAGCAGCTAGTGAGGCGGAAAGCAGCGGGGGGAGCTAAGCTATGGAGGTTGCCAGGTAAACCGTCTAGCAACATGCTGATTGTCGCTAGCCTGTTGATATCTTCAGGGGGCACAGCAGGGGGAGTGTTGTCTTGTTGGGGACTAGCGGCAGCGATAAAGAGACACACAGAAGCATGTGATCTTGCACAGAACACTCTTCTCTGTGCTCTAAAGATTTAAAAAAAAAAAAAAAAAACACCTCGGGTTCTCTTTAATCTAAGATCAGGGGAAACAGGTACTCGCACTACATAAGATAAATTATTGTCTCTGGTGACAAAGCCTAGTTTGGAGCTCCCCATACATGGGGACAGTTTTCCAACAATTATCTCAAATTGAATTTACTTGTGAGCTACTGTCCCCAACATTACAGGTAGTCCCCGACTTATGAACGACCTGCCGATACAAACATCATGGATTCTGTGTTTCCACGGGAAAAAAGTAAAAAAAAAAAAAAAATTCTAATTGGACTTTGAGAAAATAAATTTTAAAAAATTCAAAGAAAAAATGGCATTTAAAAACTTTTATAAGTAGGTACAAAGGGCAGAAATGACACAGAGGGGGACACTGAAGGCACAATGTTCCTATCTAGTTCATTAACCGGGGACTACCTGTATTGACTGATCACCTTTTAATTGATTTAGAACTTAAACTGGTGTGCTGCGTAATATGTTGGTGCTTTTATAAATACAATAAATAAACTGGTGTTAAAGGTAACAGGCTAAAAAAAACAAAAAAAAAACACTATCAGCTTAGCTCACCTGGGGATTTCTCCAACCCCTTGCAGCCTACTGTCCCACGCTGATCGCTCTGCTCTCCGCCGCCGTCCTGGGCTCCTCGCACACTGTTCAGGACAACCTTTACAGCGCCTGCGTGAAGTACCGCTGTCAATCATGGCCATGATGTCCGCGGCATACTGCGCAGGCAGCGATTCACGCAGGCGCAGTAAGGACGACCTTGAGGTCGGCCTGAACAGCATGCAGGGATCCCGGGACAGAGGCGGAGAGCAGAGCGATCAGCGTGGGATAGTCGGCTGCAAGGGGCTGGAGAAAGCCCCAGGTGAGTAAAGCTAATTTTACATTTTTTAGCCTGATGTTTCCTTTAAGGCGCAGTGGTAAAGGTGATAAGCAGGTGGAGCAGCAGAGGACTGAAAACTGCATAAAGGCTGAGACCTACTATGGATACTTTGCAGAATCGCAAAGCACCCACGATTTGCTAAACCTCAGAACTGCTGTGATTTCCAGGTGCAATCATGTTTTGGCTACTGTAGCCACCGACGCGACTGCTCACAAAATGCTGGACCACCCCCATAAGGAGCCACTGGTATAGTGCTTTGCTGATCCCCAGCGATTGGCGAGCTATGCCAAAGCGCTCCTAGTGGGTCTCCACCCCAACACTGGTTTATTAAAAGAGCCTGAAGGGAGAGCAGTATGGAGGAGGCCATCTTCATTTCCTTATAAACAATGCCTGTCATGCTGAGCATTTTGCTTTAGTTGTTTTCAGTCACACACTAGCATACTGTGCTATGAACCTCCCTTGTTGGGAAGTTCTTTGGAGAGGAAAAAAAAAAAGTTTGATGGGTGCTCAGTGCACTTTAATGGGAATCTGAAGTGAGAGGGATGTGGAGATCATATTAATTTATTTTTGAACACAAATTGTCTGGCAGTCCTGATACCCTGCCTCTTAAATACATTTAGCCATAGACCCTGAACAAGCATGAAAATTAGATGCATTTGACAAAACTGACAGGATTAGCCATTTGCTTGTTTCAGGTGTGTGACTCAGACAATACTGCAGCCAAAGATCAGCGGAACAGCCAGGCAACTGGTATGGTTTAAAGAGAAACTCCAACCAAGAATTGAACTTTATCCCAATCAGTAGCTGATACCCCCTTTTACATGAGAAATATAATGCTTTTCACAAACAGACCATCAGGGGGCGCTGTGTGACTGATTTTGTGCTGAAACCCCTCCCACAAGAAACTCTGAGTACCGCGGTACTCTGGGCAAACTGCCACAATGTAACAATGTTCACAGACAGGAAATGGCTGTTTACAGCTGTCTCTAACAGCCAGAACAGCTAGCAGCAGCTACATCTCAGGTACACTTTAAAGGGGAATAAATACGGCAGCTTCCATATACCTCTCGCCTCAGGCTCCCTTTAACTGACATTGGTTATTAGAGAATGAATATGGCAGCATGTATTCCTCTTGCTTAGAAGTCTTAATTTGTGAGTAAACTAAAACAAAAAACAGTAACCAATCAGGAGATGCAAAAGCATTTTCTGCAGTCCACATGCGGGTCCCATGGGATTGTATTGAGCCTCACCGCAACGGGAAGTACAAGCAGTTTTATCGCTGCACCGTGCGGCAGCAATGCGGTCAGTGGAAACGGGCCCTGAGAGAAGCACCCAATCTAAATTCCTACCATATGTATGGGCAGATCGACCACCAGAGGGATCTGTTGCTAGCCCATACATCACAGACAGATTTCAGATAGATCCTAGCCTAGAGCATGGGTATCAAACTCACATACAAAGTGAAGCGGGCTGAAATTGAACAATGGGACCAAGTGGCAGGCCAGCATCAATGGTGTGTGGCCACCTCCCTCCCTTATAAAAGTTGCCTGGTATCGAATGGCTCCCCTATACAATTCCCTGGAGTCTATTGCTTTCTCCCTCTCTCCACAAAAACGGCTTGTAAATTATTTTGATTGTATTTATAAAATCACTGGACAATAAGTAGGGATACATACAATGTTAAAGTGGACCTGAACTCTAGCACAGGCCAGAAGGAAAACATAGAAATGCATCCTGTATGTATTTAGAGAGTTTAGCCTGTCTTTCCCCTTATTTGTGTTTAATCACAAGTTGTAATTTGATCTCTCTCCTTTGTCACCTAACTGCCACAGCAGATAAGCTCATTTGAAAGCACAGGATGTTAATGTCTGCTTCTATAAATCAGGAAGTAGAAACAGTGGAGATTTATTGGATGTCAGCTGCAAGAAATGTTTCTTGTTTAACCTATTTTGGTTCCTGGACGTAGAAACTACGTCCAGGAACCATGCGCGCTCCCGCGGCCGATCATGCACGCGCGCGCCCCGCAATCAGTGAATCGGGCTATGGTGCCCGATCACTGATTCCTCTCCCCCGCTGAAAAAGCGACAGCTTCTCTAGGAAGCTGTGCCTTTTCTGGCTGTTAATAAAAAAAAAAAAAAATGTAAATATTTACCTAAGGGTCTAAACTTTTTAAATATCAATGTAAGGCCTCGTTCAGACTATACGCGCTGCCGTGCGCATTTTGGCAGCACGTATAGTGTGCGACACGCAAAAACGGTAGAAGGGCATAGACAGCCCTTCTACCGTTCCCATCATATGCGCTGCGTGGCAGCGCGATTGCGCTATCGCGTGCTGCACGCATTTTTGGGAATCGCAGCGCAGATCCCATTCATTGTAATGAATGGGATCTGCAGCGCAGCGCATAGGAGCGCAGATGGCGTGCGATCGGACGCGTTGCGTTCTAATCGCACAGCCATCTGCGCTAAATGATGTGAACGAGGCCTAAAGATGATATATTTCTAGATTTTTTTATTTTAACCACTTTACCCCCACGCATACGAATTTGTCCCTTACTCCATCCTTTAAGCCCCAGGGACGGAGAAATCCGTACTTTCTGCGCTCCCGCCGCTGCCCGCGCGCACTCCCGCCGGGAAACACGCCGCCCGCCGCTCAATGAACAGGAAAATCCATTCCCGTTCATTGATCTAAGCCCCGCAATGATCCGCTGCTGCTCCGCTGAGCAGCGCGATCATCGTGGAAAAAAAAAAAACTCTCAGCCTCCTAGTACTTCCTGCAAGGGTCCGGAAGGACGCTTGCAGGTTGTATTAAACAAAAAGTTACTGTTGCCATCTTGTGGCCAAATAGTAAATTACACCCTAAAGAACTTTTTACATAGAAATAAATTAGTGTTACACAAAAAATTAACTCCTTACCTCCCACACTCCCCAATTTTTTTTTTTTGTAATTAAAAAAAATTAAAAAAATTAAAAAAAAAATAAATACATAAATAGTTACCTTAGGGACTGAACTTTTTATATATTTATGTCAAGAGGGTATAACACTTACTTTATAAACTATGGGCTTGTAATTAGGGATGGACGCAAAACTGAAAAAAATGCACCTTTATTTCCAATTAAAATATTGGCGCCAAACATTGTGATAGGGACATAAATTAAACGGTTTTATAACCGGGACAAATGGGCAAATACATTTAATGGGTTTTAATTACAGTAGCATGCATTATTTAAAAACTATAAAGGCCGAAAACTGAAAAATAATTAATTTTTTCCCACATTTTTTCCTATTTTCCCATTAAAGAGACTCCGTAACAAAAATTGCATCCTGTTTTTTATCATCCTACAAGTTCCAAAAGCTATTATAATGTGTTCTGGCTTACTGCAGCACTTTGTACTATCACAGTCTCTGTAATAAATCAACTTATCTCACTCTTGTCAGACTTGTCAGGCCTGTGTCTGGAAGGCTGCCAAGTTCTTCAGTGTTGTGGTTCTGCTATGAACTCCCCCTTCCAGGCCCCTCTATGCACACTGCCTGTGTATTATTTAGGATTAGAGCAGCTTCTCTCTTATCTTTTACAAGCTGGATAAATCGTTCTCTGAGCTGGCTGGGCTTTCACATACTGAAGAATTACAAACAGGCAGAGCTGTCTGCACTCTGCAGGAAGAAACAGCCTGACACTTCAGTGGAAGAGAGCTGCAGGGGGAAAGAAACACAAATGATCTCTTGAGATTCAAAAGGAAGGCTGTATACAGCCTGCTTGTGTATGGATGCATTTTCTATGTGTGGACATACTGTACATCAACCTATTTCCTGTTTTGGTGGCCATTTTGTTTGTTTATAAACAAACTTTTTAAAACTGTTTTTAACCACTTTTAATGCGGCGGGGAGCGGCGAAATTGTGACAGAGGGTTATAGGAGATGTCCCCTAACGCACTGGTATTTTTACTTTTGTGCGATATTAACAATACAGATTCTCTTTAAGGCCTCGTTCACATCATTTAGCGCAGATGGATGTGCGATCAGAACGCAACGCGTACGATCCAGGGCTGTGGAGTCGGTCCAAAAATCCACCGACTCCGACTCCTCAGTTTAGGATTCCACCGACTCCGACTCCTCTAATTTGCATATTACAATTTTGTTGATTAAAAGTATGTAACATGAAATTCGTCTCATAACTGCCAACGCTTAGGAATTTTACAAGACAACTGAAGTGAGAAGGATATGTAGACTACTATATTTATTCCCTTTAGACTAAAACTAGTCCTTGGTAAGAGTACTTGTAAAAGGTACAAACCGGAACAAAGAACATCTATCAGGCCCTAGGCACTGTAAGTGTGGGTACATGTAAGAATGATGTGCAGGTACTCTGCAGGGAAATGAGGAGATTGTAAACAGACAACACCTCTGTGTTCAATGTGCACAGCATTCTCAGTGGATTCCCTGCAGCTCTGTGGGGAGTGCATATGTAGATTATAGTACTACTGTGTAACAAAGTAAACCTGAGACAGATGAAATTAAAGTTTTATACATACCTGGGGCTTCCTCCAGCCGCCTTCAGGATAATCAGTCCCTCTATGTCCTCCTCCACCACCTGGATCTTCTGCTATGAGTCCAGGTACTTGAGCCAGTCAGGCGTAGTGCGCATGCACACACTCCGCCGCCAGGAGCATACTACACCTGTGCAGCACTATTGCGCAGGTGCAGAATGTTCCTGGCTGTGGGAGCGGCATGCGGCCGGACAGCGCTGACTGGCTGAATTACCAGGACTCGTAGCAGAAGATCCGGGTGGTGGAGGACAGCGAGGGACTGATTAGCCTGAAGGGGGCTGGAGGAAGCCCCAGGTATGTATAAAACTTTACTTTTCATCCGTTTCAGTTACCCTTTAATTTGTAGTCACCAAACCAAATTTTAATAACATATCACATTATTTGATTTCATCAGCAAAGGGAGTGCATACATTTGCATAAATCAGCATCAATGCAGAATTATTTCCATCTCGTTGACCATCTCTATTAGTGACACAGCTACACATCAGGCTTTATTCTTACAGCATAGATGTTATTCAGTATATATAAGAGATTCCTGTGTACACATCATATATACAGTCACAATCAGATATGTATATCTGACCTTAAAAATACGGGGACTGCTGCACGCAGCGCATATGATGGGAACGGTAGAAGGGCTGTCTATGCCCTTCTACCGTTCTTGCGTGTCGCACACTATACGCGCTGCCAAAATGCGCACGGCAGCGCGTATAGTCTGAACGAGGCCTTAAAAATAATTCTTTGCATAATATCCCACCTAAAGAAAGCCTAATTGGTGGCGAAAAAAACAAGATATAGTTCATTTCATTGCGATAAGTAATGATAAAGTTATAGACGAATGAATGGAAGGAGCGCTGAAAGGTGAAAATTGCTCTGGTGGTCAAGGGGTAAAACCCCTCAGTTGGGAAGTGGTTAAATTTGTAAATAGTGATAGATGCAAAACGGAAAAAATGCACCTTTATTTCCAAATAAAATATTGTCGCCATACATTGTGATAGGGACATAATTTTAACGGTGTAATAACCGGGACATATGGGCAAATACAATACGTGAGTTTTAATTATGGAGGCATGTATTATTTTAAAACTATAATGGCTGAAAACTGAGAAATAATGATTTTTTTCGTTTTTTCTTATTCTTCCTGTTAAAATGCATTTTCAGTAAAGTGGCTCTTAGCAAAATGTACCCCCCAAAGAAAGCCTAATTGGTGGCGGAAAAAACAAGATATAGATCAGTTCATTGTGATAAGTAGTGATAAAGTTATAGGCTAATCAATGAATGGGAGGTGAACATTTCTCAAGTGAAAACGACGGAACGCGAATGGGTTAACCTCCTTGGCGGTTATTCCAAGCTAGGGTCGTGGCAGAAAAACGCAGCTAAGAGCGGTGATCCCGACCTCTGTTCAGGGTAGCCGCCGGAGGCTGAATGCAGAGCAATGCACGCAGCAGGAGCGTTTCTACATACCTCCCGGGGATCCCGCCGTAGGCCGGCATTCTTCCTCTCCTCCAGGGCTCTGCTTCCTGCTGGTGATATTGCGACGACAGTGAGCAATTTCACTTTAGAGTTGCAGCGCCACCCGGAGGATGGAAGCATAACTACAGCGCTGGAGCCAGGGAAGTGAGTGATTGAATAACTTCTGCAGATCTCCCATGCAGCATGATTTTTTTTTCCAGGTTTTAGGGTCTGAAAGGATGCAAAAAAAATTGCACTGGAAAGAATCATAACGCCAAGGGGATTAAAGATTATTATGCTGCTGCGTATCTTTTAGAGCAGAGAGGATGTGCTGAGTTCAGGTATTTAACATAGGGTGTCAGAGATTGCACTATGTCATACACAAAACCAGGTATAAAATGCATGGCGGGGGGGTTGGACACCTTGCCAAATGCTTACAATCTAAAGGGGAAATCCAGAACAAATTTGCTGGTTCAGTAGGCCAGGTTTAGCCCACGGGACAGAGGTGACACGACACGTATGGGCTAATGCTGCCTCCACCCCCTCCAAATTGTCACCTACTGTGAAGGGTTAGTTTGTTTTTGTAAGAAAAAAATGGCATTGGGGGGGGGGGGGGAGCCTACACACTGGAGGCCAGCTGATTGAAAGTCTTCAGGGGCAAAGATAACATCTGGCAGGGAAATGCATATATATTCAATGGAGGGTGACTTGTCACACTTTCCAACTGATCTGGCAGATTGTTAAAGAGACTCCGTAACAAAAATGGCATCCTGTTTTTTATCATCCTACAAGTTCCAAAAGCTATTCTAATGTGTTCTGGCTTACTGCAGCACTTTCTACTATCACAGTCTCTGTAATAAATCAATGTATCTTTCCCCTGTCAGACTTGTCGGCCTGTGTCTGGAAGGCTGCCAAGTTCTTCAGTGTTGTGGTTCTGCTATGAACTCCCCCCTTCCAGGCCCCTCTATGCACACTGCCTGTGTATTATTTAGATTAGGGCAGCTTCTCTCTTCTCTTTTACAAGCTGGATAAATCGTCCTCTGAGCTGGCTGGGCTTTCACATATGGAGGAATTACAGACAAAGGCAAAGCTGTTTGCATGAAGAAACGAGCAGCCTGAAACTTCAGTGCATGAGAGCTGAAGGGGGAAAGAAACACACAAATGATCTCTTGAGATTCAAAAGGAAGGGTGCACACAGCCTGCTTGTGTATGAATGTATTTTCTATGTGTGGACATACTGTACATCAACCTACTTCCTGTTTTGGTGGCCATTTTGTTTGTTTATAAACAAACTTTTTAAAACTGTTTTTAACCACTTTTAAATGCGGCGAGGAGCGGCGAAATTGTGACAGAGGGTAATAGGAGATGTCCCCTAACGCACTGGTATGTTTACTTTTGTGCGATTTTAACAATACAGATTCTCTTTAACCCTCCTGGCGGTTTGCAAAAAAATCGCCAGGGGGCAGCAAATCTTTTTTTTTAAATTTTTTTCATGTAGCGAGACAAAGTCTCGCTACATGATAGCCGCTGCTCAGCGGCATCCCCCCAGCCCCCAGCGGCATCCCCCCAGAACGGGATCTCCTGGAGGGCTTCCCCCGTCGCCATGGCGACGGGCGGGATGACGTCATCGACGTCGTGCCGTCAGAGGGGACTCCGATCTGCCCCATAGCGCTGCCTGGCACTGATTGGCCAGGCAGCGCACGGGGTCTGGGGGGGGGGGGGGGCGGCCGCGGCGAGAGGAATTGCGGCGGATCGGCGGGTAGCGGCGGCGATCGGGCACTGCACGCAGCTAGCAAAGTGCTAGCTGCGTGCAGCAAAAAAAAAATTATGCAAATCGGCCCAGCGGGGCCTGAGCGGTGCCTTCCGGCGGCATAGCCCGAACTCAGTTCGGGCTTACCGCCAGGAAGGTTAAGGGACCAAAACAAATGTTCCAACACTCCAACACTGGAGGTGGTGACTTCTTAGTCTAAAGGTGGCCACACACGATACAATAAAATGATCCGATTTTACAGCAATTTGATAAAACCGATCGGATCTCCCGAAAGAATCGAAAGCTTTTTTTCATTCGACTGAAAAATTCGATCGATCGGATTTCCTGTTTTTTCTCTCTCCGGAATGCCAGATATTTTTCTTCAATTTCTCTAAAGATTGTATGGTGTGTGTTAGATTGTCAATTTATTAATATACCACACCCTAGCAATTTTGTCAGAGTTTCCAATCATTTTTATCCAGGGCTGTGGAGTCGGTACAAAAATCTTCCAACTCCTCAGTTTCTGAAACCACGACTCCAACTCCGGGTACCCAAAATTGCTCTGACACCGACTCCTTAGTCTAATACTTAACAGGGCTGTGGATTTTATACAAAAATCATGCGACTCAGACTCCCGACTCCTCAATTTCTGAAACCACGACTCCAACTCCAACTCCGGGTGCCCAAAATTGCCCTGACTACGACCCCACAGCCCTGTTTTTATCACAATTGGGGAAAAATGTAACAGGTGTGTGGTACATTGGTCATATTTTTGGAATGTTACAACCAGTCTGAAAAATTTATTGCAATTCTTAAATTGAACAGATATTTAAAAAATTGTATGGTGTGTGGCCACCTTAATACTTACCAGAGCTGCAGAGATGGTACAAAAATCATCCAATTCAGGTTATGAAACCTCAACTCCAGGTACCCAAAAAGGCTCCGACTCCACAGCCCTGGCCGCAGCATACAACTGATCAATAACTGATACATGTATTGATCAATCGTGCTGGAAAAGCTCAGATCAATGTGGTTGATTGGGTGTGTGGCGGTAACGGCATGCGATACCATGCCAAGTGATAGACGCAACAACCGTCAGCTGTGCCCAAATGTAAATGTGCACCCCCTCATTAAAATAATTTACCTGTCCATTGTTGCCACTAGTGTGCAGGCTTCCATCTCCTGCATTGGCACCACCCGTGGCTGCTGCCGCATAGCGTGTTACATCACCCGCATGCCATACAGCAGTAGTCACATGAAGCACAGCTGGACACTTGCAGCAGTTACGCAAGGTACTTTAGAAGCTGGGGGGCCACAGCGATGGAGGTGGTATCACAAGGACAATTCCTGAAAGATTTCATGCTGCAATCGATCATGAATTGGCCTGCCTCTTGGTCGATCTGCCCATACATTGCAAGATGTAAGAACATCTTTCTTTTACACAACTGCTATTTCAATTAAGAAAGGGAAGAATGGTAGATTTAACAGCTAAACAGACAATGCTGAATAGCATAAAAAAGAAGGCCTGAATTAAGACTACAATGACATGATGGGTGCTGTTGAGTGTTCCAAATAAACTAATTTTGTTAAATTTGATCTGCAAATAAAAGTACTGTAGAATGTATTAGCAAAATTATAGGAAGTGTTATGTTGGTTCAGTGATTTTCTACCGGTGAAGGATTTCTGACCTGGTAATTTGTGTATCCTTTACAGATTTCTTGGGAAACGACATAATTTCAGGCACTAGTCTACTTTAGGTGACCCAGCAGGAAACAGCTCTCCAATCACAGCACCCTCTACAGCACAAATCTTGTGATTAGCCAAATAGTGTGGGCATAGTTTACTACAAACTATCTGAAACCCAGCAGCTCGAGAGGGGCCTGTCCACCCAATCACTTAGCGGAATTTCCCTATGGAGGTTTCCTGATGGGTACCCTAGAAGACTAGCGCTGTCATTTTGGTATACAAAATATTGATTCATTATTGGTACCTGCAAACTAATGCAAAACTATGATCTTCCTATTCACAAGACTAGAGGACTGAAAAAAAGGTAGTTCGCTTGGAGTAATAATGTGCATAGAAACAGTCCTAAAGCCTCATACTCACCACCCAAATAGTCCAGCGACGGCCCCTTGACAGCGGTCATTAAAGGATACGTCCAGAAAAAAACAAACAAAAGAATACACTTACCTGGGGCTTCCTCCAGCCCCTGGCAGCTGTCCTGTGCCCTTGGCGCAGCTCCGGGTTTTCTCCCCAGTACCGATGACGTCATCAGGACTGCACTGCGCAGGTGCAGAACTACTGTGTCTGTGCAGTACAGTCCTGAAGACATCTGCGGTGGAGCGCATAAGAAACCGATCCGACAAGGTCGGCTTCTGCAGCGGAGAAGACCGGGAGCCATCGTAGCTGCGGCAAGGGCACAGGACGGCTGCCAGGGGCTGGAGGCAGCCCCAGGTAAAGTGGAGTTGGTTTGTTTTTTTTTTTTCCCTGAATGTATTCTTTAAGTGGTGCCTTTTCCTACACACTACAGGTGCGAACAGGAAGTCAACCAATCGCAGTAACTTTGCGCAGAGTTGTCGGGGGATCTTAAAGATGATCCGCAGTGACGGTTACCGTTGCATGACACTAAGTGATGCTTGTGTGATCGTGCGATTGTTCCTAAGACGCAAGATCCTGGAAACTGTTGCTCACCAATAAATAAAAAATTTAAAAAAGTCAGTCGAGAAAATCACCACGTGGGTACACAGCATAAGACGCAATTTGTGCAATGAAGCTTTTGCAGTGTTAAGTCTGCATGTGAAATCAAGTGCTGATGAAAACAGTAAGTTTGCTATATATAATCAAACCCAAGTTAAGTGTTATAAATAAAACTTTACTGCTCATTTACTCCTGAGAACAACACCACTTGAGAATATCAACCATCGTGCGCGTGGTCAGCATTACTGTAATAATAAACTAGTTCAAACCTGCCTGTCCAAAGTCAATTCAATGTGCTGCAAGGACTGATAAAGAATACTCCTCTTGGTGTGGTTATCAAATCCACAGAGATACATCAGCCAAAGCAAACAATAGTCAATGGGTTTGAGCCTCTGATGTGTGAAGTAATTAAGATCAATCATGTAAATATACAGTCGCGCCAGGAGACACTCTCCTATTGGTCAGCAAAGCTGTCATATGGAAGGGCCAACAGACAAGCTTGATAAGTAGGAGATTCCCTCAAGACACTAAGCAAATGCACTAATTAGCATATTTCTCAGGGCATGGCACTACAGTACCACAATTGTACACAGTCCCAGTTAACTCTCATATTGGTCAGTAAAGCTGTCAATTGTAAGGGCCAACAGACACACTTGATAGGTAGAGTGGAAGATTTCCTCTGGACACTAAGCAAAGGGACTAATCAACATATTTTCCTGGACATGGCTTAGCACTGTAGTGAAATCTATGTAGATAAGGGACTATGTAGATATGCAACCAGTCCACGTTATCCATGTTTACTAAAAGGTCACTTTTATTCCCTCGCTGGCTATGGCCACCTTCCAGTCCATACAGAGAATCAGGCAGCTCTATGACAGGTGCTGATCGCGGATGTTTATAGAGTAGGCCTCATCTGCAGGGCACGTGAGCCCCTCTGTGCCGCAGGTAGCAGCAGCGCTGGTCTGTGCGTCTCCCTCGCAGTTCGCGCACACAGCAGCCTCTCCCTGCCCCGCCCTCTCGGCACGTGACGGAGCTCTCCTCACACACTGAAACATTTCTGGAAATTTCCACTCCGCCGCCAACAACACGGGAGCCCAATGTGCTCCCCTCTGCGCGGGACCGACTCTTACGCGAGTTCCTTGAAAGCCAGAGGCCTGCTGGACAATAACCTCGGCCTACCTCCCACTCGCTGGAGGGAAAAGCAGCAGAAGCCCCCAACACACAGTCACGGCCAGCCCGCAGCCACCACGTGGGGCTCGGCACACCCCCCCCCCCCCCCCCCCCCGCTCCAGTCACGTACACTCGGCCCCCCATAACACAGTATGATATATAACTCCAGGCTATCATAGAACGTAACTGGTTAAAAAGTCGTCAGAGGGACTACAACTCCCAGCATGCCCTCGCCCAGTCTGCAGCAGCCACTTACCGAGAGCGGGCGGCCTCCTCCTCAGCGCTCGGCACGGAGTAGAAAGTGGTGGAAATCCAGAGGCGACGGCTTCACATAGAAAAGGCCTCAGGCGGGAGCCCTCTGTGTACGGCGCCTTTATGATCGTCTTTCAATGAATGGGGAGGGGGGAGGAAGTGAGGAGTTTCCGGGCCTAGGCCTCACACGGCACACAAACAGTCAATACTAGTCTAATGAATGGCTGGTGAGACTGTCTCCGGGCGGGGGGCCCTGGCACATTGGAAAGCAGGTTTCCCGGGAAGTAAGCTGTGAGGTAAGCCGTGTTTTCAGTGGACTCGCCGTGCTTCAGGCGCTGTGTAGCGGACAGGCGCGCTGAAAGAGGCGCTGCTTCTACTCTAGTGCCACACACTCGCAACCGGCTGAAACCGGTTCAGACTGGGACGTTCCATCTCCGTTTAGTTCTCAAGCCCATGGCGCCGCCGAGCGTTTGGAAACCTGCGTAACTCCACCCTCTCTCGGCTCCCATTGGCTGAGAGGCTGCCCTGGAGTGTGCTGGTTCGTCGGCGGGTATGCCTGTCAACGAAGTGCGAGTGAACGCCCCTTTTTGCCCTGTTTTTTCATTTTTTTATTTTAGCTCATCGCCGCGAAGCGACTGTAGTGAGGGGCTGAGGTGACGTAGTGGACAGGCTGCGAGGTGCTGGTTGGCCAAAGGGGGATGCCAGTCAGGGGGGGGGGAGGTTTGGTTGCCGTGGAGACAGGACCTTTTCCCCGCCACAGTTCGCTCTGGGCTGCTGTTGCTGCGAAGCTTTGGCGCCTTGTGATATAGGAGTGTGTTCAGCACTCAGCAGTGATAACAAGGACCCTTCGCCTGGGATGGTCAAGCTGCCAGCTATTTGTCCCATATTACTGCAGGGCACCTGTTCCTTCTGCTCTACTCCTAGCTAAATCTGGTCGGATGTGTTGCCTAGGTGGATCTGGAGATATGAACTCGACTGTGAAAACTGTTGAATGATAGTAAACAAAACATCCTTTGCTGATGTCTACACTAGCCTGTAGAGTAGATCGTAAGCTCGCAAGGGCTGGGACCACCTCCTAGTGTTTCCTATTCTGATGTAATTTTATCATGTGAACATGCAGTGCAGTTTCTAGGCTAAAATGCACCCAGGGCGAGGGTGTAAAAATTGCGCCCTCCCCCGAAGCAAGGTATGGGTGCCCGCAGTGTAGGTTAGCCAGGTCTAGTTGCACTTAGTATAGATTCCCCCAGAATAGGTACCCCAGTATAGGTAGCCAGCTATAGGTCCCCCCAGTATAGGTAGCCAGGCATAGGTGAGCCAGTATAGTTGCCTCCGGTATAGGTTAGCCAGGTAGGTGCCTCCAGTATAGGTAGCCAGTATAGTTGCCCACAGTATAGGTTAGATAGGCAGGCGTCCCCGGTATAAGTTAGATAGTTAGGTGTCCCCAGTACAGGTTAGCTAGGTGGGTGCCTCTAATATAGGTAGCCAGAATAGTTGCCCTCCCGCATAGGTTAGATAGGTAGATGCCCCCAGTATAGGTTAGTTAGGTAGGTGCCTCCAATATAGGTAGCCAGTATAGTTGTCACCTGTATAGACTAGCTAGGTAGGTTAATGCTCCCACTATAGGTTAGATTGGAAGTTGCCCCCCAGTATAGGTTAGGAAGGTGCCCCCCAGTATAGGTTAGATAGGTAGCTGCCCCCCAGTATAGGTTAGATTAGGTAGCTGCCCCCTCAGTATAGGTTAGATTAGGTAGCTGCCCCCCAGGTTAGATAGGTAGCTGCCCCCCAGTATAGGTTAGGTAGGTGCCCCCAGTATAGGTTAGATAGGTAGCTGCCCCCCAGTATAGGTTAGATAGGTAGCTGCCCCCCAGTATAGGTTAGATAGGTAGCTGCCCCCCAGTATAGGTTAGATTAGGTAGCTGCCACCCAGTATAGGTTAGATTAGGTAGGTGCCCCCCAGTATAGGTTAGATTAGGTAGGTGCCCCCCAGGATAGGTTAGATAGGTAGGTTCCCCCAGTATAGGTTAGATAGGTAGGTGCCCCTCAGTATAGGTTAGATAGGTAGTTGCCCCCCAGTATAGGTTAGATTAGGTAGGTGCCCCCTCAGTATAGGTTAGATTAGGTAGGTGCCCCCCAGTATAGGTTAGATTAGGTAGGTGCCCCCCAGTATAGGTTAGATTAGGTAGGTGCCCCCCAGTATAGGTTAGATTAGGTAGGTGCCCCCTAGGATATGTTAGATAGGTAGCTGCCCCCAGTATAGGTTAGATAGGTAGCTGCTCCCCAGTATAGGTTAGATAGGTAGTTGCCCCCCAGTATAGGTTAGATTAGGTAGCTGCCCCCTCAGTATAGGTTAGATTAGGTAGGTGCCCCCAGTATAGGTTAGATTAGGTAGGTGCCCCCCCATTATAGGTTAGATTAGGTAGGTGCCCCCCAGTATAGGTTAGATTAGGTAGGTGCCCCCCAGTATAGGTTAGATTAGGTAGCTGCCCCCCAGTATAGGTTAGATTAGGTAGGTGCCCCCCAGTATAGGTTAGATTAGGTAGGTGCCCCCCAGTATAGGTTAGATTAGGTAGGTGCCCCCCAGGATACGTTAGATAGGTAGGTGCCCCCCAGGATAGGTTAGATAGGTAGCTGCCCCAGTATAGGTTAGGTAGGTGCCCCCTCCATCACAGCGCCCCCCTCCCAGCAGCGCCCCGGGCGGCGGCACGCCCCACACGGCCGTGGAAACGGCCATGTGAACATGCACCAGTGTTCAATAAGGGAAAGAGGCGCCCTGATTTGAATAAAAGCTTTTAAAACCAGTTTAAAAACGAAAAAGAAAAATGAGGTATCTTACCTCAATGGCGAAATCTCTGTAAACTTACAAAAGATTTTTATTTGAGCACAGGCAACGCGTTTCGCGGGTCTGAGCCCGCTTCCTCAGGCCAATACAGTGTACCTAATCCCAAAAATCCATAAGAATGCCAACAAACCACCTGGACGCCCAATTGTAAGTGCTATAGGTGGGCCCACAGAGAAGATAGGCAAGTGGTTGGATACAAAATTAAAAGGATTAGTGATGTCCCTTCCATCATTTGTCCAGGACTCCACCGATGTGTTAAAATTGCTGAATGAGCTGAGACTCGGCCCGGATGACATCCTTGTGGGGATTGACGTGGAGAGCTTGTACACGTCGATCCCCCACGAGGTTGGCATCGGGGCTGTCCGGTTCTTCCTGGAGGATGAAAATCCCGATTTTGAAACCCACAACTCCTTCATTGTGGATGCGATGCGATTTGTGCTTGAGCACAACTGCTTCATGTTTGGAAGCTCCCATTATAGGCAGGTGCGCGGCACTTCGATGGGGGTGGCTTGCGCACCTGCCTATGACTGTCTCCATCTAGGCTAATGGGAGCGCCAAGATGTATACCCTCTCCCAGAATATAAACAGCATGTACGACTGGCTGCGTTTTATTAATGATGTGCTGGTGGTGTGGGGAGGGAGGGAGTGAGCAGGAGCTTGAAGCATTTATGCGCCGTTTGAATAATAATACGCGCAACATCACACTTACCTTTACCTCAAACAGGACAGAACTGTCCTTTTTGGATCTGCGGATCCGTAGGGATGGTGATGTTGTGCATACCTCGACGTATCGCAAGCCCACTGTGGGTAACACGCTCCTTCATGCCACCAGCCATCATCCACAGCATCTCAAGACGGGAATACCGTACGGCCAGTTTCTGCGATTGCGCAGAAACTGCTCAGCGGAGACTGATTTTGCGCATGAATCTCTTGAACTATATGATCGTTTTCGTGAGAGGGGGTACCAACATGGAGCACTATGTGCCAGCCTTGAGAGAGTCCTAGAGCGCCCGAGGGGGGACTTGTTGGAGAAAAACGGGAAACATCTAAAAGGTTCGAGAAAAGAGGAGGCTCCTCCTCGTTTTATCACACCCTACAACTCCAATTGGGGAAAGATCCGTGAAATACTCACTAGACACTGGCCAATTCTGGAAAATGACCCCGTCCTTAATAAAATAGTGGGAAATCGCCCCTTGTTAGTTGCTAAAAGAGCCCCAAACCTAAGGGACGCACTGGTCCAATCACAATATATCCCCACAGAAAAAACAGCTTGGTTGGGAAAAAGTAGGACCGTGGGTATGTTCAAATGTGGTAAGTGTGTTGCCTGTGATAGAGTGATGCCCTCTAAATCATTCACTGATGCCCAGGTAGGAAACATTGGACAATAAAAAGTTTTATAAATTGTGACACCGAGTGGGTCATCTACCGCTTAGAATGCCCATTAGAGTTGGGCCGAACCTCCGATTTTAGGTTCGCGAACCGGGTTCGCGAACTTTCGCGGAAGGTTCGGTTCGCGTTAAAGTTCGCGAACCGCAATAGACTTCAATGGGGATGCGAACTTTGAAAAAAAAAAAAAATTATGCTGGCCACAAAAGTGATGGAAAAGATGTTTCAAGGGGTCTAACACCTGGAGGGGGGCATGGCGGAGTGGGATACACGCCAAAAGTCACCGGGAAAAATCTGGATTTGACGCAAAGCAGCGTTTTAAGGGCAGAAATCACATTGAATGCTAAATGACAGGCCTAAAGTGCTTTAAAACATCTTGCATGTGTATACATCAATCAGGGAGTGTAATTAAGGTACTGCTTCACACTGACACACCAAACTCCACTGAACAGAACAGGTATGCAGTGGCGGGTTCACTGAACAGAACAGGTATGCAGTGGCGGGTCCACTGAACAGGTATACAGTGGCGGGTCCACTGAACAGAACAGGTATGCAGTGGCGGGTTCACTAAACAGGTATACAGTGGCGGGTCCACTGAACAGTACAGGTATGCAGTGGTGGGTTCACAGAACAGGTATGCAGTGGCAGGATCAATGAACAGGTATGCAGTGGCAGGATCACTGAACAGGTATGCAGTGGCAGGATCAATGAACAGGTATGCAGTGGCAGGATCAATGAACAGGTATGCAGTGGCAGGATCAATGAACAGGTATGCAGTGGCAGGATCAATGAACAGGTATGCAGTGGCAGGATCACTGAACAGGTATGCAGTGGCAGGATCAATGAACAGGTATGCAGCCAGGGACAAGCTAAGGCTAACTAATCTTTCCCTATGAGAGACTGCAGTAGCTCGCCCTACTCTAACTAATGCAGGCACACGAGTGGCCACGGCCGCCGCTGCCTGCCTATATAAGGGGGGGTGGGGCTCCAGGGGCTAGTGTAGCCTAATTGGCTACACTGGGCCTGCTGACTGTGATGTAGAGGGTCAAAGTTGACCCTCAGTGCATTATGGGGCGAACCGCAATGGGGCGAACTTTTCCGCAATAAAGTTCGCGTGCGGTACCCGCACGCGAACCACCTAGGTTCGCGCGAACCAGGTTCGCCGGCGAACCGTTCGGCCCAACTCTAATGCCCATGCCACAATATATATGTGGGGATGACAACAAGAAAACTTAAAACGCGCGTAATGGAACACGTATCCAATATAAAGAGTGGATTGCAAGAAAATGGACAGTATAAAAGCTCAGTGGCAGAGCATTTCTGCTTGGAGCATAATGGAGAAGTCAATGGACTAAAAGTGATGGGCATAAGTCATATCCAGGCAAATAGGAGAGGGGGAGATCGATGAAAAACACTAATGCAGCAAGAAAGTCGATGGATTTATCTATTAGGCTCAATGAGCCCTGAAGGGATGAATATGGAATTGAACTATGCCCCATTCCTTGCATAATGATAAATCTACAGTGAGTAAAGAACGATAGGGGAGATGGGGGAGAGTTGGTGTCAATGATTAGAGTGCCCTGGACTTGTATATATGTGTAAAAATTGGGAGAAGAAAATACTCCTACATACAAGTACAACAAAGGGATGATACCTCTTTAAGAGGGGTTTCCACTATATATGAAATGCTTGGAATATGAGATGAAACATCACCTGTGAAGGAGCACTTGTGAGGTATGCCTGAAGCCAGAACTGTGTGCAGATTTGGACAAAGTGTAGTATGCTACAATTCCATATAGACGGCACCTCTGCTGATGTGTCATAATGACGAGAGCCATGGTGACGCTTACCATGGGCGGAAGTAAGAAGGCGGAAGTGCCTCACTGCCCTTAGGATGCGTCTACAACAAAAGCGCAGCCCGGCCAAGTACAACCGGCGCACATCCTGACGAAGCTCGCAAGTGGGCGGGCGCAACGCGTAGATGGGCGGGTTCAAGTTCCGTAGCCGGAACTCCGTGTGTGACTGCAGCCAAACAGCGTGATACAGGGGAGTCTATCGCCGAACGTACAGCAGGATTGTCAGAAAGCTCCCCGCCTGTGCAGTCCGGCAGGGCGGGTAGAGCTGGGGACAAGGCCTGACGGCAAGAAAGGGTCGCGACTGAAGACCAAACGGAAAACGTGAGAGGAGTGGACCACTCAATTCGATCAATCTGTGGACAGCTGAAGTGGTGAGAACGCTCCAGACATACACTCCACACGCAAGTGGCAGACCACACGGGATGAACGCATACCATACTGCCCATATGTAGCACAATACCCTATCTCCCCCTCTCTGAAGACCACAGTACAATTGGTACCGGTACCAGTAGGGAGATATGAATGGGGTGGCATGTATGGACAGTGTGAGTGTGTTAGAAGTTCCTATATGGCTATTTTAATTGTTTTTATTGGTTAGGTCTGTGTATGGCACAACGATTTCAATAAAGCCAATTTTTCTACTTTTTTCACAAAACCTATGAGCAACTGACCTAATTAATTTTTGTATCCTTGATTTCTCATTGTGAATTAGGGTTGCTCCCTCCTAAACGTGAGGTGTGGGTAGTGATAATTAAGGTCGTTGGTTGAGTCAGGCACTTCTTGATTGTAATTGCAATACAGTGCCAAATGACAGAAATCATGTAGCATAGGGAGCCTAGCTTCCTATGCTACATGATTTCTGTCATTTGGCACTGTATTGGCCTGAGGAAGCGGGCTCAGACCCGCGAAACGCGTTGCCTGTGCTCAAATAAAAATCTTTTGTAAGTTTAAAGAGATTTCGTGCATTGAGGTAAGGTACCTCATTTTTATTTTTCGTTTTTAAACTGGTTTTAAAATCTTTTATTCAAATCAGGGCGCCTCTTTCCCTTATTGTGCATAGTTATACCCCCGTACATGTTTGTCCGAGGGGTGGTGACAGAACACCCGTTGTTTTACCACGGTTAATGTTTTGTCCATCCTTTTTCGTCTAAGAGAACGACCGCAACCAGGTCCGTCCAGGACCACCCCAAGTGGAGTCGGGTTTATGGTCTCCACCTGCTTCCTGTGGTCGGTTGCCCCTTGCAACCCTCCTTTGTGAGTAGCCCTTTCAATCAATTGATTTCTCCACACACCTATTATTGACATACTGCACTATTGGGCTCCCTTTTTTGTCTCCTGTACTTTTTCCATAGGGTGCCAAGACACCCCAACCACGAATGCACCAGTGTTGTTAATGTCTAGTGCTGGGCATACACGGCTCGTTTTTGCCGCTCCATTCTCCTGTTTGATTGTTTCGCTGCTTGATTCTGCAATCAATTTTCTTTTCTTCTGCTCGTTTTTCTTATCTTTTTCTATTCACTGCTATCACAAATCAAGCGGTGAAACGATCAAGCGGGAGATCGGATATGTCGGAAATTATCTATGGAGCCATCTAAATGGCTGAAAAACGAACCTTGTGTTCCCAGCATCACACCACTTACCAACAGTGTCTGTATGTGTATTGTTGATTGTCCAATTTTACCGAGTTTTGAATCTCTAATGGATCTGTGTCCCCCACTATTTATTTTGTACTATGTACAGCGCTACGGAAAATGTTGGTGCTCTATAAAGCCGAGGACTTTGTCTCCTTTATTGATAAAATCACCAACATCCGTAAAAACTTTCACCAGCAGCCTCCTCTTTCCTTACATACTCCACACCTACATTCTCCTTGACAACCTTCTCCTCACTTACTGTCTCCTCTCTCGTCTGTAAATCACGTCCCACTACATGCCCCCTTGACCACATGCCCTCTCACCTCATTACTCACTTATCCTCTACCATCTCACCTGCCTTAACCACTCTCTTCAACCTTTCTCTCATCAGAGGTGTAGTTCCATCCTCCTTCAAATAAGCCCTTATAACGCTCATACTGAAAAAAAACCTTATCTTGACCCCTCTTCCTTGCCCAACCACCGACCCATTTCTCTCCTCCCCTTCGCTTCTAAACTACTTGAGCACCACGTCTACACTGACTTAGTCCGTCACCTCACTGCCAATTCTCTGATGACCTCCGATCTGGATTCTGCCCCAGCCACTCAACTGAAACTGCCCTACTTAAAGTAACCAATGACCTGGAGACTGCTAAATGTAAAGGCCTCTACTCTATTTTTATCCTCCTAGACCTCTCTTCCACTTCTGACACTGTGGACCACCCCCTACTTCTCCAAATCTTCTCATCCATGGGCATTCAGGGTCTTGCTCTCTCCTGGTTTTCCTCCTACCTCTCAGATAGGACCTTCAGAGTTGCTTACTCCGGCAACACCTCCTCTCTACGTCCCCTCACTGTTGAAGTTCCCCAAGGCTCAGTCCTCGGACCTCTCTTTTTCTCTATCTACACATATGGTCTCGGTAAGTTCATCAGCTCCTTTGGTTTCTAATATCACCTATACGCTGATGATACCCAGATCTACATTTCAGCACCCGACTTGGACACCTTAACGGCTCGTGTCCCAGACTCTCTCAATGCCGTCGCCTCCTTCATGTCCTCCCGTTTTCTAAAACTCAATGGGCTCTATTCACAATGCCTTACCGCATGCGGTAAAATAGTATGTGCAAAATATCACTCAAAAGATCACCATTGTGTAATTCTCAAAGATTTATCTCCTTAATTTTCCGAGTGCGGTAAAAAGTGACATATATATGTCCTCCACTTAGAAATTCTTAATTGAATAAATGTGCGGATAATTGGTGATAAATAAGGATTTTTTATCACCTATAGAGGGCAGGTGATAGTTTTCACTTCTCTGCTGTTGGACTTTAGGATGGAGCCTTTTGAGCTTTGTTTGCTTGAGTTTATGTCATTTTTACATAGGAGGCAGAGAAGACGAGTGTGTCTCATCTCAAGGCGCACTTTAAGACCTCGGACAGTCTTTTATATGATTTTATAGATGCCGAGGAGGAAATTCCTCGCTGCTCTAAAAGATAAGCAAACAGCATAATAACCTTTAAAGAAAAATATTTCTTTGTTACAGCTGATACAAACCCTGCAATAAATCTCCAGTGTGCCTACTTCCTGCTTTTATGAAAGCAGATATATTGTTAACATCCTGTGTTTACAAATTAGCTGCTCTGCTGAGGCACCAAGATGGCACAGCTGAGAGCTCAAATTACAGTTGTCATTATTCACAGATGAGAAGGAATTAGACAGGCTTAACACTCTAAATACACACAGGGTGCCTTTCTATAGGTTTTTCCCTCTGTCTTGTGCAAGAGTTCAGGTCCACTTTAAATGTAACAGGCTATCCTGGGTCATTTCTGTGTAATGGGTGGCAAGCATATGGCCTGCCCTACAGTGGTCAAAAAAGCTTTATTTTCGCACATGTTACCGACCAATTACCGAACACTTAACACATTTACCGCAACATTACCGAATGATTACCGACTGTTTATCGGCCGTTTTACCGCACTTTTATCAAACATTTATCACACTCGGAAAATTTTTCAGTGAATGCTCGAAAAAGTCGGTAATTATCACTGGAGGTAAATTTGCGACCAAAAAAAAGTTACTGCATGTTATTGTGAATAGAGCCCATTATGGACAAGACTGAAATAATATTCCCACCTCACAACTCAATGCCCCTGCCAGACATCTCTATTTCTGTTGATGGCACTTCCATTATTATTATTATTATTTATTGTATTTATAAAGCGCCAACATATTACGCAGCGCTGCACAATAGATAAATGGGTTAACATACAGGTAGAACATACGGAAACTCACAACAAAACAAGATCATGCAAATGATTTGATAACAATACAGTGTCATAGGTTTAAATAGAGACTGTTCTAGTCCACAAGAGGGGTGGTTGTGAGTAAGATTGCATAATCAAGCTGGATACATTAGGGAG
Source organism: Hyperolius riggenbachi (assembly GCF_040937935.1). NCBI lineage: Eukaryota > Metazoa > Chordata > Amphibia > Anura > Hyperoliidae > Hyperolius > Hyperolius riggenbachi. The sequence goes on along the minus strand of NC_090649.1, from coordinate 413,758,611 downwards.
GAGGGCCCTGCCAGAGGCTTACAATCTAAAGGGTGGGGTGGAGACAATAGGTGCGTCTTTTGAGAGGGGGTCTAACAGAACATATTATGGTGCTGGTGTAGGGGGGTATGCGAGCGTGAAGAGGTGAGTCTTGAGAGCTTGTTTGAAGGTATTAAAGGTGGGGGCGAGTCTGACGGCTGGTGGGAGAGAGTTCCAGAGAGTAGGGGCGGCCCTGGTGAAGTCCTGCAATCGTGCGTGTGACTGAGTTATGCGTGGTGCGACTAGGCGCAGGTCATTGGAAGATCGGAGGGGGCGGGCTGGTATGTGCCTGTGGACCAGATCAGAGATGTAGGTCGGGCAGGTCTTGTGCACTGATTTGTAGGCCAAGCACAGGATTTTGAAATTGATCCTAAAGCTGATGGGGAGCCAGTGTAGTGCTTTACAGAGCGGAGTTGTAGAGGCGCTGCGGTTCCATAACACCTGTCCCCCAGGCTCACTGTCTAGGTGTAATTTTGGACTCAAGTCTCTCATTCAAACCACACATTGATAAACTCTCCTCCTCTTGTTGCCTCAACCTAAAAACGTTTCCCGCATCCGCCCTTTTCTAACACAGGACACTACCAAACTTCTGGTGCATGCCCTGATCATTTCCCGACTAGACTATTGCAACTCTCTGCTCTGCGGTCTCCCTGCCAACCGTTTAGCCTCGATAGAGTCTGTTATGATCTCTGCTGCACGGCTCATCCACCTCTCCTCACTCTTCTCCAGCCCAAGCCCCCTCTGTCAGTCCCTTCACTGGCTGCCAGTTACACAAAGGATGCAATTTAAAATCCTTACTCTTGCCTACAAAGCTCTCCACAACATAGCTCCTTCCTATCTTAATCAACTTATTTCCAGATACCATCCTACATGCAGTCTCCGCTCTGCTAATGATATCCTTTTGTCTTCTTCCCTGACCATGTCTTCCCACTCCCGCTTACAAGATTTCTCTCAATCCTCTCCCCTTCTCTGGAACACTCTTCCTCAACACATCCGCGACTCACCCACACTTACTATTTTTAGGTGCAGTCTAAAAACTCACCTCTTCAGGCAATCATACTGTCCTACCTAGGACACTGCCCACTAACCACACAAGCACTCCTTTTTGCTAGGTAGGTGTGCTCTCTTTCCTGGGTAGTCTCAGAGCAATACCCCCTAAATTTAGCAGTCCACCATGGCAAGAAAGGGGTATTCCGCTGAAGAGGCCTACAGGAATCTGGACCAGTCGGATGAGAGTGATTGGGACTTCTCATCCGACGAATCATCCGGGTGAGAATACGAACCTATAGATAGCAGTGGCTCACTGACTGATAGCGAAGATGACGAGGTTGGGATCCCTGCTAGCGGCAGGCGTACCGCACCCCATGTCAGTGTACTGCAGGTGGCGCAGGATCAACCTCAAGGGCAGCAGAGTGATGCTAGCACTGATCCAGGTTTTCATGGTGAGGCATGCACCAGCAGCGCAGCACATCCTGGACTTGGAAGTACTGCCGTAGACCCTGGTGAAATGGCGAGCATCAGCATGGCAGTTGAAACTGGTTTGGTGGCATGTGCAGTAAGACCCCGGTCGCAGCCACTACAAAGACGGGCCCGTAGTACCCCTAGCCTCCCAGAGGTGCTGGCAAATTCTGATTGGCAACCCTCTGGTTCCGCCGCACCCATAGTGCCCCCTTTCACCGCCTAGGCTGGAGTTCAGGTGGAGACAGATCATCTAGGATCGGCCCTAGACGCTTTTCATCTGGTCTTCACCGAGGATCTCTATGACTTAGTCGTGGCAGAGACCAACCGTAATGCCACACAATTTATTACCGCCAATCCGAACAGCTTCGATGCCCAGCCTTTTCGGTGGAAACAGGTCACAGTTTCCAAATTTAAAATCTTTTTGGGCCTTTTTCTGAACTAAACAACTAACTAAAACTAAGTTTACGTTTTACTAGTCTAACTAAAAAAAATGTATTGTTTGGTCCTATTGGTCTATGCACCCAATACATCACATGCCCAAAGCGCATGTATTGCGGTCCTGTTGGTCTATGCACCCAATACATCACATGCCCAAAGCGCTGCAGAATATGTTGGCGCTATATTAATAAAAAAATAATAATAATAATAATGCCCATGTACTCTACTGCCGTGTCCAGGGCACGTTTTGAGGACATCCTGCGCTTCCTGCACTTCAATGACAATACAACCTGTCATAAAAGTGACCACCCTGACTATGACCGGCTCCACAAAATTAGACCCCTCATAGAACACCTGTCATCCAAATTTGCAGATGCTTACACCCCTAAACAAAACATCTGCATAGACGAGTCTCTGATACATTTTACCGTGCGCCTTTGCATTAAGCAGTACATCCCAAGCAAGCGCGCCCCGTATGGGGTCAAGCTGTATAAGCTCTGTGACAGGGCCATAGGCTATACATATTGTTTTAGGGTCTATGAGGAAAAAGCCACAAAATATGAGCCAGTCGGATGCCCTGAATACCTGGGGAGCAGTGGCAAGATTGTTTGGGACTTGGTGTCACCCTTGTTCCAGAAGGGATACCATCTTTACGTGGACAATTACTACACAAGCGTGGCCCTCTATCAGCATTTACAGCTACTCGGAATTCGCTGCTGTGGCACCGTGCAGCCTAGTCGTCGGGGCTTCCCCCAATGGGTCACTAGTATCCGACTTGCACGGGGGAGAGGGTTGCCTTGTGTAACGAAAACCTGCTTGCGATGAAATGGAAGGACAAGAGGGACGTTTACCTTCTGTCCACCATACACGCAGACACGACAGCCCAAATTCAAGGAGCAACTGAGGTTGTTGAAAAACCCCTCACCGTCCACGACTATAACCTTAACATGGGAGGGGTGGACTTTAACAACCAGATGTTGGTTCCCTATTTGGTTTCCCGCAGAACCAGACGCTGGTATAAGAAGGTGTCTGTTTATTTGTTTCAGTTGGCAATTTACAACTGTTTTGTTCTCTACAGTAAGGCTGGGAGAACTAAAGGATCCTTCAATTTCAGGAAGAGATCGTTTCGGAACTCCTGTATCCAGGAGGAGCCGTGGCCCAAACTTAAAATGTAGTTAGCCGGCTACATGAAAGACACTACCCGTATGTCTTTCCAGGTACCCCATCTCACCGTTCCCCAAGAAAGCGTTGTTGTGTCTGCAGCAGGGCTGGAATGAGGCGTGACACCACTTTTTATTGTCCCTACTGTCCTGACCAGCCTGCCCTATGCGTAGGGGAGTGTTTCGAGAACTGCCATGAGCGAGTAGGGAACGCGAGACACAGTACTAGGCACACAAAGGTCTCTCAAGGTTTATTAACACTGGCGCGATGCGTTGCAGCAAATTGCCTACCGAAAGTCCCACTTTGCGGTCCCCACTACGCTGGAAGTGTGTGACTTAACGCTAGTGCATACCTATGCTACTGCGCGGCTCCTGCGGCAATATGCGTTGGCCGGATGGCGACGCAAAGATTACTTGGGCGAATGCCAGACAGGGAGTACCATGTACTAGCGTAGTATTCCCTGAAGGTCTATTTTTGGTGATGCGGTGCGGCGGGCGTGACCCACCGGATACGCCAATATGCAGTGTGAATCCAGACATCAGCTTTTGAGAGACCCAAATACACAGGGCTGCCAGAAACCTCTCCTTTCACTTGGGACAAAGTGCATAATGTACTTTGCCACATCTCTGTGCAATTTGCACTTTGCACACTGTCCCATGGGGAAGGAAAAGTTTGTCCTCGGAAGGTAAGTAAAAAAACAAAACAAAAAATAAAACAGGTAAGCAAAAAAGTTAAACGTTCCAAATGTTGATGTTTGGTTAAAAAGGTTCAATAAAGTTTATCAGAACTATTGATCAGAATCAGAACTACTGCGCCTGCGCAGTAGAGACCCGATAACGTCACGTACCCCACGTGACCCGCGCCGTGGAGCGCACAGGAAGCCAACCTGGCGAGGTCGGCTTCTTCATCGCTGGACGCCGGGAGTGAGAGGAGCTGCGGTGAGGGCACAGATCGACTAGCAGGGGCTGGAAGAAGCCCCAGGTAAGTGCAGTTTGTTTTTTGGGGGCAGCGCGGATCAGGTACAGCACTCACAAAAATATTCTTAGTAAAAAAAATGCATTTAAATTCAAAACACAAAAAAATTCAAAGGATACAGTACAATCTTGATATAATAAACTCTGATATAGTAAACATTTGGGTATAGTAAAGTACCTCTCCAGGTCCCTGCCAATCTCCATTATAAGTCTATGGGAGCAGCTCCTGGTATAGTAAACTCTGATATAATACAACTTCTGTTATAGTAAACATGTTTTTTTTGGCCCCTATGTGATGCTGACTCTTGATATAGTAAACAGCAGGCAGTGCATGACTAATTTTTCAGTGTGAAACCCATGGTCTGCTGCTCTCTTCAGGCTAGTTGCAAGTGAGTTGATGCCTGATAACATTTCTAAGCCAAGAAGAATGGCACCTGCACTGGATACAGTATATAGCAAAAATAAGCAGCATGGGGAAAATGAGAAATAATGTGAACATAAACAAAAGAGGATGCAATGTTACCACTTTCACTTTGTAATCACTTATAAAAGTATTGTCACCGTCCTCCCATGGGATTGTATGCACTCCTGGGTATCTCCTGGTAGGGTGTGGAGCACATTACAGGCTACTTTCAATTGTAGTGCAGATCAGAGCAGGCCTACTCACTGCAAAACTAAGGAGAGTGGAGAGGAGTGCTAAGTCCAGCCAGCGGAGGTATTGGAGCTACTCACATTACAGATGCGAGTGGCTTATTATGACTGGCTGCATTTTGAAGAAAGGCTTCATGATTGGCTCAGGTGTGAGCAGAAAGTTTTGCAGAACATGCTGCAAGTCCCACCTGCAGAGGTATCGGAACCACTCACAGGAAGCGAGTGGCTGCCTCTATAGTGACGGCTGCAATTTATAAGGAGCCCTGGATACTGTACTAGTGATTTGTTCAGCCTGGCTATGTAGCCCTAAGGTAAGAACCTGAACTGAAAATAAAAAGTCAAAATAACCATGCACAGGTCATACTTACCTCCTGTGTAGTCTACTCAGCCATAGGGAAACATGGACATTACCTTGCACATTCAGTTGTAACTGAAAGCTGCTGAAATATAACTGGCAGCAACTGGTATATTTCAGTTCTGACAAAATATTGTCAGAACTGGCAGGGATCACTGTAACAAAAAAATGGTGAGCTTCTGAGAGGAACTGACGGTAAGGTTAGTATGTAATATTCATTTGCGGCTACATCATGTGCTTATTTTAAATAATTTTACTCGCTTCAGGTTCCCTTTAAAGAGAAACTCCAACCAAGAATTGAACTTTATCCCAATCAGTAGCTGATACTCCCTTTTACATGAGAAATCTATTCCTTATCGCAAACAGACCATCAGGGGGCGCTGTATGGCTGATATTGTGGTAAAACCCCTCCCACAAAGAAATTCTGAGTTCGTACTCTTGGCAGTTTCCTGTCTGTGAACCCTGTTGCATTGTGGGAAATAGCTGTTTACAGCTGTTTCCAACTGCCAAAACAGCAAGCAGCAGCTACATCACCTGCCAACAGTAAAAATGTCACCATGTGATAAAAGTCAGAATATAAATCAGGGCTTTAAAATATTTAAAAATGGGCAAACACTGACTAAATCATTTATACATAATTATTGTAAAAATGAAGCACTTTTTTTTATTACATTATTTTCACTGGAGTTCCTCTTTACCCTTGTAGTCCACTAAATGTGCAAGTGCTTGTACTGTACTTCCAATGGGAGGGCTCCTTTGCAGCAGAGAATGTACCAGGGCATGCTGGGTAATTTCTAGGACAATTTCTGATATAGTAAACCCGTTTTCCTGGTCCCTTGGAGTTTACTATAATGAGAATATAATGTGTCAGCAAATAAAATTCAAGTCCCACCTGGCTTTCAAAACTCCTGGAATACGGGTACCAAGTGTTAGGATCCAGAAAGCTTCCCATAGTAATAATTTTCAAGTAAGTATCCCTTCCTTTTAGAAAGTCCTTTGCTGGGAACTTGACCCTGCAGGCCTCCAGTTGCCATCCCCAACAACACACCATTAGGGGAATCCTAGCAGGGGAATTTATTAGAGCAAGGAGGAACTGCTCCAAGGATGAATACAGAACACAGGAATTCACAGTACTAAGGCCTTGTTCCCACTATACTCACTGCTGTGTGCATTTCGGCAGCGCGTATATTGTGCAACATGCAAGAATGGTAGAAGGGCATAGACAGCCCTTCTACCGTTCCCATCATATGAGCTGCTGCATGCACTTTTCGAGAACCGCTGCGCTGATCCATTCACTGTAATGAATGGGATCAGCAGCAGAGCACACAGCAGTGCAGATGGTGTGCGAACATACGCGCTGCGTTCCAATCGCACAGCCAAGTGCGCTAATTGATGTGAAGGAGGCCTTAGAGACCGCCTCACCCTATGGGGTTACTTGGCTGAGAACTTAGGGCAAACAAATAACATTGCAATATCCAGGGATAGGAGTTCACCCCTACTTGGTAGCTCCCGTAGCAAAAGCAAAAACACTGAAGATGGCCTTGCACCAGTAAATGTCATCACAACATTTAGTCAGCAGTATAATTCGAGTGATCAATACAATTAAGAAACTTATTCCAATTTTGTATGCCAATGAAAAGTTGTATGAAGTATTACTTTTTGGCTGCAAATTCGCATACAGAAGAGCCCCCTTCCTGGCAGATAGCCTGTCCCCCAGCCTATTTCATACCCCCAATAAGTTTTGACGTCCCATTTGGCTTTCAACCACTGGGTCATTTAGATGTGGATATTGCACAGTAGGTACTGCTCGTCACCACTCTGCACATAGGATTGTCTCTGTCGCAAATAGTAAGAGTTTTCCTCTTCGAAAATGTATAAATTGTAGCACAAAATCAGTGGTATATGTGATCACGTACCAAATGCAATGTCCAGTATTATGAAAAACAGTAAAGAAAATACCTGGCACCAGTATGCAGCAGGGATCTGTAGTCCACAGGTGGGCTCACATCCAGCATGCTCTGTGTATAGTGATCCAATGTAGCAAAAAGAAAAGGTAGAGAAACCACCAGTTTATCGTGGCTGGGTTAGTGGCATGCAGCACTGCTGTATGCCACTAACCAAGTCACAATAAAGAGTTTTTAACTAGCGGTGCCCGACTTTTCTACTTTTTGTTTTTGCTGCAATGTCCAGTATGTTGGCTGCACAACTCCCCCTCTGTGCTAGAGAATCTCCTAACATTCGAATGGGGCATCCTGCGACATGGAAAATATTTGGGATGTTGCTAGACGCTTTAGACGCCTATGCGTGTTCCCCCGAACTCCTGTCCCAGACACCCCGGTAAGGCATTCCACATGAGCTCAATTGTTTTCCTGATTTAATTGTGTACAGGCAACTACTTATTCACAAATTTCTTGCACTATTCGCACGCAGCGCTGTGTGTGTTGTGTGCGCATGTGTGTCCCCGCGGATTTTTTTTGCGGAGGCACATATGCATGCACAGCGCAATATATGTATATATGTGTGTATACATGTGTTTATGACTTATATATGGTTCATATTTTTTGCACTTTATATTTAATGGATTATTTATTATGCAATTTCAAGCGCTAAGTCACTTTATTAGCTATCTACAGCTTGAAGGGTTGCACTAGTAGCACCCTTTTTTCTTTCACTTTTAATAAAATCTATGCTTTTTCAAATTGATTACTATCTCTGGGGACAGGATTACTAACTAACATAAGTTTAAATTGGGAGATTTTCATTATATTTTAATGTATTTTATTTCTGATATGTATTTTTGACCTAATACAATTGATTTGGTTATTTTTGCACTATATTTGTGTGAAGCCTCTATTATCATACATATTTTATTATTATCCAATTTTTGCCTAAATTGATCCCTTTTCTTGAGTGTAATATGTTTTCTAATTGGTCAATTTGGTTTATTGATATCTAGCATGATATGTTACTAGATCCTAGGATCTAGATCGCTCTTTTTTTAAAAGTGTTAATACAATGTGCAGCTGTCACACAGGTGCAGTTAACAGGTATATAAAACAGTGTGCGGTCACACAGGTGCAGTGAACAGGTATGCAGTGACTGGTATTAAAAATGTGCAGCTGTCACACACACAGGTACCCTGAACAGGTATGCAGTGACTTTTATTACAAATGTGCAGCTGTCACACACACAGGTACCGTGAACAGGTATGCAGTGACTGGTATATAATATAACACTGCATGCAGTCACGTAGGTGCACTGAACAGGTATGCAGTGACTAGTATCAATAAAATGTGCAGCTGTCACATACACAGGTACCGTGAACAGGTATGCAGTGACTAGTATTACAAATGTGCAGCTGACACGCACACAGGTACCCTGAACAGGTATGCAGTGACTAGTATTACAAATCTGCAGCTGTCACGCACACAGGTACCCTGAACAGGTATGCAGTGACTAGTATTACAAATGTGACGCTGTCACACACACAGGTACCCTGAACAGGTATGCAGTGACTGGTATATAATATAACACTGCGTGCGGTCACGTAGGTGCAGTGACTGGTATCAATACAATCTGCAGCTGTCACACACACAGGTACCGTGAACAGGTGCAGTGACTGGTATATAACACTGCATGCTTCTGTCACGCAGGTGCTGTAAACATGAACAGGTATGCAGTGACTGGTATTACAAATGTGCAGCTGTCACACACACAGGTAGCGTGAACAGGTGCAGTGACTGGTATATAACACTGTGTGCTTCTGTCACGCAGGTGCAGTAAACATGAATAGGTATGCAGTGATTGGTATTACAAATGTGCAGCCGCCTGTCACACACGTGCAGTGAAAAGGTAGGCACTGAATGTGCTGGGCCTGGCAGTGGCACAGTAGGAATTAACAAGGGGTCAAGGGCCAGCTGCGACTGACTGACAGGGCTGTATATGCAAGTGTCAGTGGGACACACACAAAAAACAAACAAAAATAGATCACAAGAACAGTAGCTCTCAAAAGAGCTGTTGATTGGTGCTTTTTAGCAATAAGTATAAGCAAGGAGCAAGCTAACAAGCCTAACAAGAGCCTAACTAAGCTTTCCCTATGTCTCTGCAGCAAGCTCTCCCTTCTCTAATTTCTGCAGCCACACGAGTGAGGGAAATGGCCGACGCTGCCTGCCTTTTATAAGGGGGGGGGCTCCAGGAGGGAGTGTAGCCTGATTGGCTACCATGTGTCTGCTGACTGTGATGTAGAGGGTCAAAGTTGAGCCTAATGATGTAGTATAGGGGGTGGGTCGAACTCGCATATAGTTCGAGGTTCACCGCGAACGCGAACCACCGAAGTTTGCGCGAATCGGTTCGCGGTCGAACTGTTCAGGCCATTTCTACTGCCATTATCTATAACCACGTCCACTAACTATGCGATAGTCTAAAAGATTGTTTTTTTATAGATGTACATATGCAAATAGGGAGATACTGGTTGCTTATAAATTGGAAGCAGCTTTTATTTCCCACAATGGAAAAGGGTCACAGAAAGGAAACTGTGGAAGGGGTTTCCCAATCAGTAGCTGATACCTCCTTTTGTCATGTGAAATATTCACCTTTTGTCGAATACATCATGGAGGGGGGGTATGTGTGGCTATTACCGTGGTATTAGCCACACACACACCCCCCCCTGATGATGTATTCGCCAAAAGGTGAATATTTCACATGGCAAAGGAGGTATCCGCTCCTGATTGGGGTGAAGTTCAATCCTTAGTTAAAGTTCCTCTTTAAAGAAGAACTCCAGTGAAAATAATGTAATAAAAAAGTGCTTAATTTTTACAATAATTATTGATTTAGCCAGTGTTTGCCTATTGTAAAATCTTTCCTCTCCCTGATTTACATTCTGCCATTGATCACATGGTGACATTTTTACTGCTGGCAGGTGATGTCACTGGAAGGAGATGCTGCTTGCTTTTTTGACAGTTGGAAACAGTTATTTCCCACAATGTAACAAGGCTCTCACAGTGTGATGTCAGAGAACTATGGTCCTGACATCACACTGTGGGAGGAGTTTCACTACAATATGAGCCATATAAAGCCCCCTGATGATCTGTTTGTGAAAAGGAAAAGATTTCTCATGGGGGGTATCAGCTACTGATTGGGATGAAGTTCAATTCTTGGTTATGGTTTCTTTTTAAGTAAGCTAGTGAAGAGTGGAGGATGGAAGGGGGCACAGTCTGCAACAGCAGTAATTACGGGTTGGAGGTAGAACTTTGGGCAGTTGACGAATGTCATTTAATGGCTGGGGAGTAGGCCATATCTCCCCTAAACAGTAGAGGCTTAAAGGAAAGGTTCAGGCGGTGCTTAAAAAAAATAAATATCCAAATCCACTTACCTGGGGCTTCCTCCAGCCCATGGCAGCCAGGCTGTGCCCTCGGCGGCGCTCCGCAGGCTCCCGGTGGTCTCCGGTGGCGAGCCCGACCTGGCCAGGCCGGCTGCCAGGTCGGGCTTCTTCTGAGCTCCACAATGCGTGTCATTGGTGCGCGTTGACGTCATCCGACGTCCTCCGGGCTGTACTGCGCAGTACAGCCCGGAGGCCGTCGGATGACGTCAACGCGCACCAATGACACGCATTGTGGAGCGCAGAAGAAGCCCGACCTGGCAGCCGGCCTGGCCAGTCGGGCTCGCCACCGGAGACCACCAGGAGCCTGCGGAGCGGCGCCGAGGGCACAGCCTGGCTGCCACGGGCTGGAGGAAGCCCCAGGTAAGTGGATTTGGATATTTTTTTTAAGCACTGCCTGAACCTTCACCTATAAGCTGCCATAAGCTTGTTTTAACCCACTGACAGCCTTGAAACGCTGGATATCAGCAATAGTTGTCAATGAAGGGTACAGTTTTGCTGAGAGCCATTTCATGAAGGGCAATCAAAGGGTTAATTATACTTAAAATAAGCTATGATGAATCATGCAATGTATTTGCAGTTATAGTTACAGTATATCACAAAAGTGAGTACACCTCTCACATTTCTGTAAATATTTTATTATATCTTTTCATGGGACAACACTGAAGATATGACACAATGATACAATGTTAAGTAGTCAGTGTACAGCTTGTGTAAACAGTGTAAATATGCATTTCCATCAAAATAATTCAAAACAGCCATTAAGGTCTAAACCGTTGGCAACAAAATTGAGTATACCCCCCTCTATAATGTTTAGAAACAGAGATTACCCATAAAATTCAACAAAATATGGTATGGTTGGCGGGAATTGGATCCCCCTTCTTAAGGGGCCCATACACCTAACGATTTTCCCGCCGATATACAGCAGATTTGATCACTGTGATCGAATCTGCTGTGAAATCGTTGCGCAAACGCTGACAGAACGATCGATTTCCGTCCGAAATCAATCGTTCCTGTCGAGTCCTGTCGATCCGTCCGTGCGGAAGATTTCGCCCGATCGCCAGCGGGTCGGGAGTGTGTCGATAGCGGCGTTCAAATGCCCGACGACCGACGCTAGCGGCAATACATTACATGCTCCGGCCGGCATGTGTCCCCTGGTCTCCGCTGTCCCTTCTCCGTGCTTGGCTCCTCCAGCTTCAGTGAACTTCCTGTCCCAGCAGGAATTTTAAACAGTAGAGCGCCCTCTACTGTTTAAACTTCCCTGGCAGGAAGTTCAGTGAAGCTGGAGCCGAGCACGGAGAAAGGACAGCAGAGACCAGGGGACACGCGCCGGCTGGAGCAGGTAATGTATGCGGGGGAAGGGTGCAGTGGCAGCTTCACAGATTGTGATCGGATCACAATCTGTTTGCAGTAAAGGCAGCCATACAATCCTCTCTGATCAGATTCGATCAGAGAGGGATCTATCTGTTGGTCGGATCTGATGGCAAATCGACCAGTGTATGGCTACCTTTACACTACTATGGGCTGTTAAAAGGACTCCGAGGAGTGCCCAAATTTAAAAGAATACACTTACCTGGGGCTTCTTCCAGCTCACTGTAGGCGGTGAGGTCCCGTGGCGTCCTGGCTCCTCTCCTTCAGCCTCTGCCGGCCCCCATTACCGGCGTGACCCGGTGACACCCAAGACGGGTGTCGGGCCAGCTCTTCCTGGTTAATGACGCAATGTCATTCGGCGGAGGCTGAAGGATCGGCGGAGGCTGAAGGAGAGGAGCCAGGAGGACGCCGCTGGACCTCGCCACCGACGGTGAGCTCTAAGAAGCCCCAGGTAAGTGTATTCTTTTAAAGTCGAGCACTCCTCGGGGTCCCTTTAAGACTGGAAGTTGGAGACTTTACTATTGGTTGATCTTTAATTTCACATTCATTGGCATGGCTGTCACTTATAAAGTATCCTAGTTTATGTCGGTCCTAGTGACTGAAGAAAACAAAATTGGCAAAAAGATCCCACTGGTTGCTGTAGTTTAGCACTGACCTTCAACCCAACATAGGAGGTTTAGAGAAGCCCACACATTCCAAGTATTAGAAAAGTCCAAAAGTTTATTCAGAAAACAGGTACAGCAAAAAAAAAAAATGTTTTGGACTGTGTGTCCTTAATCATAGCTCAAAGGTATATATACCCAAAGACACACTCCTGGGGGCATATCCCTCCAGTGGACATGTCACAGGTATTTAAAGATACATTACTCACAAATACGTTCACAGTATAGATTAATTAAAATCACAAACGAAATAAGCTAAAAAGACGTCAACATATGAGATTTAATTCCCACCTGGCGTCCAAACCACCCAAGGCAGGAGTGCCAAGGGTCAGGATCCAATAAGCCTCACATAGCAATAATTTCCTGTACATGTTCCCCTGTCTAAAAGGGCAAATAACTCTTTCTACCCCCTGAAATACAAAACTGGCCCATGTCACCGCCATGCACTTGCCTGAAATCTCTTGCAACATTGGCAATATTCTCCGTATCCAACATAGGAGGTTGTTACAGTTTTAGAAGGCTCTTTACAGCAAATCTCAGTTTCAAGTACACCTTCTTTTCATGGCACCATTTTTGAGTTCTTATTTAAATTGAAGTGCTAACTGGGCGATGGTCATAGTAATTTATCAACAAAGCTTTCTTTTGAAAAGTTGGGCGGTACATATTGCGACTGACCGTGTTAAATAACAATGTCACTACATTTTAGCCAGCCTCAAGGGAAGTTACAAATTCTTGTCTAAGAAATGTTCAGACGTTTTCCTGTACAGAAAGACTCCAAATGGTCATAAATTGTAATGTGCAACATTTTTCAAGAGTCAGTTTTAAAAAGAATGTACTCTATGAAAGTAACTTTAATTGCTTATCAATATCCTACAGTGACCCATCGCAGTTGGGGAATGTTTACAAATCTGTCAGGTTGGCTGATTTATCAAGACCAGTGCAAAGGAAATATTTAAAACTACAGCAGTTACCCAGAGCAACCAAACAAGCTCTAGATCAGGGGTGCCCACACTTTTTCAGCTCGCGAACTACTTTGAAAATTGCAGAGTCCAAGACATCTACCAACTGTAACGATTGGTGTCAGCACGCAGAGAGAATCTGATTATTGGTGATCTGCAGTATCACCAAGAATGCAGAAATATACCTGATTATTGATGATCTGCAGAATCACCGATAATACAGATATATTACTAACCTCTAGGCACCTAAGGGTATGTAAGTGTTTGGTGTAACAGTAGTACTTTGAGTAATGCACCTGCAGGGCAGGTGATATTAGGCAGTAAAGGAACACTGCTCGGAGAGCACAGGAACCTTCCAGCAGCCTGAAACTCTCCAAGGGGTGGAGTCAGGCTGGAGACAGGAAGGGCCAGAGAGTGAGTGACTCCTGAAGGTGGATGTCACTCTCTGATCTGGAGACTATCTCTTAAGGGAAGAGATAGCTCTTGAGGTCGGACACGCCTGGTCGGTAACACACGGACAGATGAAGTACAAAGACAGAAGGCTGATTCGGTATCCAAGGCAAGCAACGTCTGGCAACGGAGTATTAGATATGCGAGGTACCGAATCAGAGGACAGAGGAGTAGTCAGGAAAGCAATAAGTCATAACAGATATCAAACAATGCCTAGTCTGGGTGTGAGGTCCGTAGGTCTCTCCACCCTGGAACTAGTCTGATGTATAACAAAATGATCGCACAAGTTCCCTAGTCTTGGGTGCGAGGTCCGTGGTCTCAGCACCCTGGAACTAGTCTGATGTATAACACAAATGAATACAGTTCCCTAGTCTGGGTGCGAGGTCCGTGGTCTCAGCACCCTGGAACTAGCTTAAGCATAAACAGAATAACAGTTCAAGTAATCTGGCTCAGTGTGAATTCCCAGGTCCACCTGGTTCAAACACACTGTTGGATTTGACTAAGGTCTGAGTGCTTCCACGTAGTGTTCGCAACGGCAGACAACTTGCAACTGGCCAGCAGTAACTATATATGGAGTAGTGCTCTCCAGCACCACCCCTAATTGATCAACCAATAGTATCCTGCTCTGAAGTCAGCTGATCAGCGTGATCAGCTGACTCTCTCTGCCCAGTATAAGAATTCTGCCTCTCAGAGCACGCGCGTATTCCTAAGCCTGTGTGCACTAACAGACTCAGCCACACCAGACACACGGTGCCGCGTGCAAACCGCCGCGCTGGACGCGGAACCAGCCGCCTTACTGTTGTTGCATGCAGCGGCTTTTCTGCGTTCTGCCCTGCTACCAGACACACGCTTCCGCGTGCAAACCACCACATTGGACGCGGAATCAGCCGCCTCCTCAGCAGCACACGCGGCGGCTTTTCCATGTTCTCTCACACCAACATTTCAAATGCTAATCTTAGCATTTACAATGCTGGTATATTACTATATAAGTCTTAAATAGTCATATAACAACATTATAAATGCTAAGTTTAGCATTTAAAATGTTGGTGGATCTCTTGGACTTGGCAGCCCACAGTCACAGAATCCTTCTCTCTCCCCCCCCCCCCCCCCCCTCCCCTCCCCAGCAAATGGCTTTTTAATCGATCCCCTCTCCCCAGCATAGGCAATAATACATACATATATATTATAGTGTCATAATCCCCTTTCCCCTCCCGCCGAGGCGCCGACTGCCACCACAAACAAATGGACTGAGTCAAGGAATTCCCCAATTTCCACCTTAAGCAAAGCCCCGTTCAGTGCTGCAGCAAAGCCTTCACTCAGTCTCAAGTCCCCAGGACCTTGTAAACATAGTCGCTGAAAATGCACAGGACGTGGGCGGGCGTGGCCACAAGGCTGTGCAAGAGAGCCTGGAGGAGGAGGAGGGGAGGAGATGCTTACCATTCGCTCCTCTCCCCTTCAGCCACACCTCTCCCCTTCAGCCGCACCTCTCCCATCTACTTCGGATAGCTGTGGCTGCTAGGTAGATAATTTTGACAGCCACAGCTACATGGCAGTAGGAAATCTTGACAGCTGCGGCTATGCTGCTGCAAAATTTGACAAGACGCGGCCAGGTGGCCCCACTCTACTAAGGAGGCAGTTACGATCTAACCAGTAGATCACAATCGACCTATTGGGCAGCGATGCTCTAGATGGTGTGTGAAGCACTGTGCACCTACCTTGATTAGTCAACCACAAAAAGCTCACATAATGCTGTTTGAGATGCTCAGAAGATTTATATTCCAGATTTAAATTTCTCCATCCTCAATGCAACAATATGTTCTTTGAAGTCATATTTACTCCCCTTGCTGTGATGGTTTCCTCTAAATAGTGTTTTCTTTCTTTCTTTAAGGACTATTCGCTGTTCCCCAAAAACACCCAGGGGCATAACTACAGGGGAGCAGCCCCTGCGACCGACTGCAGGGAGTCCCAGAGCTTTAAGGGGGGGGCCCAACTCCCTCTGATGATGATTCTGGCTACACTTATTATGGATGTGAAGATTATGATGTTCACACTTGTTTTAGGACCCTTGCAAGATGGGCCTCAGGCTGTAACGAATCAGACCATTGGGACGTGGTCGCGTAGCGCCTGTTACGGTGCGTATCTGTAATTTAGGTGCCATAAATTTCCGAACCTCAAATTATGTCCCCCTCCCCCCCCCCCCCCCCCCCCCCGAGTTGCTATGACTCAAAGAGGGCATAGAGGACATAGTATTTTATGCTGCCAGCAATTTCAGCAGCAGAAAGCTCTCCCTGCAACCAGCTGACTGGCTGTTTACTCATACATACGTGGACCCCCCCAGTATACAAAGCATACATACGTTGCTGAGAAGGTCACCAACAGTAGGCAAGGGACAGGGTGTTAATATTGCGAGCACAATTCGAGTTTTGCTGGGGAAGCCCATCAGATTTTTGTTGGGGGCACCCTGAGTTACGCCCCTAGCCGCCACAGTTGTGCTCAAACTTGCCATGATGATAAGCGTGGGGTTACACACACTGCTATGGGGCTGTATTAAATCACAGCCAGAAAGCACTTGGTGGTCAGCAGACAGGAGGCTGAACAGCCCAAATAGCATGCCGTTCAGCTGTCTATCTGAAAGAGAGACATCTGGCGTGAAGACATACATATGGTCACGAAGAGTCGGAGTCAACTAAACGATCGAGGAGGAGAAACATGTTTAATGGTTTCCTCCATTTTGGGAGTGAACAATGTGAAATTGTCAAACAGAATTTTACAGCAATTCTGTTTACAAGGTAAACGGGCTGGCCAAGGTCTAGCCATGAAGCGCTTCTGGTGGTGATGGAAAACAGCATCGAGCATGCTGAGCCCAGAAGCAATCGGACGCTGCTTTTAGATCTCGTAATGCAGCCATAATAGCTTCCTTGCAACTACTGTTGGCTTTTTTTTTTTAATAAATTGGCTGCAAAAGCGTTAAATGTGATGCAACTGAGCCTTGCAATGGGGATTTTTCGGTGTTCTACATTTGACACTGAGGCATGTACTATGGCGCAGCTAGATAAAAACGGAATGTTTTTCTTTCAAAACCAGATATAGTTTTGACCAACAATTTTGCACAGATGTTTTTACCCCGTGGCTTGTTTCGCTCATCAGTAATAAGTTCCTTTATTTTTTTTCCATGAAGGGGAAGGGTACTGCTTTCATTTAAGGGAAAGAATATTACTTTTTTTAGATTTTCTTTAGGTTGCTCCACAGATTCTTCCTATTTGATTGCAGCTATTGCGAACAGTTTTAACAGAGTCTCTTCTTTTGCTCCATGTTTTTTTTGGGCCATATCAATTACAAAACTTGCCAGCGGTAAGCGCTGGCAAGTTCTTAAAGTGAGTCTCTGAAGCTAAAAAAAAAAAAAAAGATACTTACCTAAGGAGAGGGAAGGCTCTGGGTCCTCTTGAGCCTTTCTGTTCTCCTCCCAGTGTCCTCGTTCCCCTGCAGGCTCCTCCGTTTGAATCTCCCACCCCAGGATACTTTGGGGGCACTCCCGAAGACCAGCGGCTCTGTATGGAGCGGCCCGTCTTCGGAAGTCCAAATACTTCCGAAAACTCATGAAATGATATTATGCGGCTGTGCACACATCTCTGGGGAGCGAGGGAGCAGTGCTGTGGTGCTGAAGGACAGCACCATAGTGGTAAACCTCACTCCCTATTGCTGGGGATATGGAAGCATCGCTCAGGCTTTCGACAGAGTAATGCTCCCTAACTATCGGCTATTGCACAAAGGAACCTGGCAATAGGATTTCCCGGTAATCCTCATGCAATGGCAAGGTGATAAGTAGCACCCCTCTGCAAGCTACTTTGTTTTTTTAATTTAGCTTCAGATTTACTTTAACTGTACTGTAATCTAGGCAGAACATAGCTCTGTCAAGCAGAAGAATGAATTGTATGTTCTCATATTTGCTGCAACGTAATTTTGTTAGTTGCAGATGGTACTTGGTAAACAGCTAAAGTGTGATTCAAAATAGGAGGAGTAGTTCCAGGCATCCTGGACTGGCTGCTACCACTTTTTGTCCTTCAGGCAATATTGCAGCTTTGTTGTTTGTCATTTCTTGTTAGATGCTGGTTTCAGTATTGTCACATCTCTGAGGTGTTTTCAGGCCTCCCTCATGCAGAACTTGTGCTTGGAATGTGGCCAGCCTAAAAAGATTTCAAACCATCACAGTAAAAACTTATATATGTATAGTGTCTCTACATGAATTATAGATATAGTAATGTATCTTTTATTTCCTGTTACAGAGAAATGTTTTGTTTATTGTAATGCAGTCCTGTGTTATGTCATAAAACATAAGCAATTGAAGAACCATGCCAGGTGTAGGAAACTTTCCGTAGCTGAAAGTGTATGCAGTAAACCTCAGGCCTCGGCCCACTAGAGAATGCAAAATACTCTCAAAAAAGCTAAGGTTTTTTAGAGCAATTTTGCTACTAAAACCAGAGCAATTTCAGGGAATGCGATTTTGGCCACGGCATTCCCTGAATAAAATTAAAATCACTGAAAAATGCTACGATTGCCATTTCGGCATATCTGAATGGAATCACTGCCATAGGCTTTCATTAGCCTAGCGCTTTTGGGATTGCCAGTGATCCCTAGAAAGCACAAATCACTGCTGAAACAACTCTAGTGGTTTCCAGGCCTGACTGATTTCTATGCCATCAAGTGGCCTATGTAACGGTCTGTACATACGCTTTACAAAAGTTGCCGGAAACAAACAACCAATGCCGTGGAAACGACTTTACCATTGATGAAGATAAACTATAACTCTTTCCAACGACATTATCCGTACACCAATATTACAAATAACCAAGTAATTTAAATACTGCATGGGCAAGCGGTTGTGACATTACACTCGACATGTGCATTTTGCAGAACAATGTTGTTTAGATGACAAAACGACATTACACACACATTTTTTTAAAAGGGACCCTGAGCAGTAAAAAAAAAATAAAAAAAAAATGAAACTGGTACTTACCTGGGGCTTCCTCCAGCCCACCGTAGGCCGCGAGGTCCCCCGGCGTCCTCCTGGCTCCTCTTCCGGTCCCACTGGCGGCTCCATTACCAGTGACTTTCGGGCTGAAGTTTGGCTGGTTCTTCCTGAACGGGGACGTTCCACATCATCACGCCGGCTGCTACACATCATCGCGCCGGACAGTCCTGCACATGCACGTTTTTCTAACTCTGAACCACCCATGTGCAGGACTGTCACGCCGACCGTGATAATGAGTAGCAGCCGGCATGATGATCTGGAGCTTCCCCGTTCAGGAAGAACCACCCGACCTTCAGCCCATAAGTTGCCGGTAATGGAACGGCCATCTGGACCGGAGAGGAGCAAGGAGGACACCAGGGGACCTCGCGTCCTACCGTGGGCTGGAGGAAGCCCCAGATAAGTACTAGTTTCATAATCTTTTTTTTTTCTGCTCAGGGTCCCTTTAAGCTTCTTTGTATCTCCACAAATAGTTTAGAAAAATGTTTTTTTTTCCCAGATCACTGGATCCTGGCTACCTACAGTTCGTGTTAGGCAAGCAATGTCAGCAGATGGTTGAGGGAGTTATTCTACCCACACTTGGGATGCAGACGGCACTAAGAAGCCTCCATTCTTTTACCCCATTATCTTTGGCACTGGATGTGTCTGACAATTAGACTAGGAACACTGTGCAGGAACCCCCTCAGTGTCACAAAGCTAGTAGGGTTAAATTGTACCCGAGCCGAAGTTCGAGTACAAAATCACAAACTTGCCTAAGAAGAGGGATGCCTCTATATCCTATGGAGGCTTCCCACAGTGTTCTTCAGTCCTCCGTTGCCGCTTGTGGACCCTCCAAATATTACAGAGGCTTGTGAGTAATCTGATCGGGGCCATGCTCCTCTTCAGGCACAAGCGTGGCCATACTGTGCATGCGTGAGTACGACCTCACCTGTGCAGTAAGCCGGAGCTGCTTGTGCACGGGGCACGGCCATAGTCACGGAGGTGCAGCTCAGCCGAGCTCGTGCCAGAAGACATGCATGACCTTGATGTTAAGGAGGGTCCCAGACAGCTGCGGAGGACTGGAGGACAACTCTCCGTAGGTAAGTATTTATTTAATGTTTTTGACAATTATTACGCCTTCGGTTCTCTTTAACCACTTAAAGACAACTGGACAGGTATATTTGTCCAGTGTAACTGTGGAGAGGGCAACACCAGTTTGTTACTAAATGAGGCACATGTGGTATCATTTTAACCATGACGAGTTGCAGAATACATTTTGGTGTGTCTCAAAGTTTGGACCCACGGGACATAAAAAATAGGTGGGGACAAACTCAATCCATCATAAAAAAAGTAATTTTCAAAATTATGATCAAACGTGGGAAAGTCTTGCCAAAACTACAAGAGACATATGTGGTAAATTGTAATTGTGATAAGTAGTAGAATAGAGTTTAGAGAGTTTTAGAGTTGAGGCCCATGTCTTGTGTATTCTTTTTAGTCACAAACTGAATCAAAAGCAATTACATTTTCGCATATTCTGTACCAAAATAAAAGACTTGTAAAATGAAAACAAAGTGACAGAATATAAAAGTAAAACATATATTGGTACTTTAGGCTTTTTAAATATGTATGCCATAAGGGTATATTACTATTACTTTTGCAAATAAGGTCTTATAACCATCGATAGTGTACAGCAGGGGTAGGAAACCTATGGCTCGGGAGCCAGATGTGTCTCTTTTGATGGCTACATCTGGCTCACATACAAATCAGTAGGGGTTGATTCACTAAGCTGGATTGCTCAAGCAGTGCAGCTTATTGTGGCAGCGAATGGGAGCAGCGCTGAAATGTGAAAATTGCTCTCGTCTTGAAGTGGTTAAGGATAGGGGGGGGGGGGGGCAGGGCCGGGCCGAGGCATAGGCTGGAGAGGCTCCAGCCTCAGGGCGCAGTGTAGGAGGGGGCGCACAATTCATTCAGCTGTCATTCCTAATTGTGCTTGAAGCAGAAAGAAATAAGAAAAGGGGATACATGGCAGTGACTGCAAGCCAGATAACTAGATATTAAGGTGTTGGGGAGGTTGTGGACCCTGTGGCGCCTCTTAGTCTAATAGCAATCAGTGTGTGATGGCTGGAGTGGCAGGGATGGAGGGGCGCACTTTGGTGTCTCATCCTTAGGTGCTCGAGGACCTTGTCCCGGCTCTAGGGGGGCGGGGGGGGGGTGTCACTTTTTTGTTGTTGTTGGCCAACCACCCTACATGTCTGGATAAAGGACTAGGTTGAGATCAGTATGGGGGTCTCATAGCAAGCATTTCCCCTCCCCTTTATTAATATCTGCAAGGTCATTTTTTTTTTTTTACTTAATTTTTACATTTTTTTTTTTAATATTCTTTATTTATCCAAAGAGTAAATGTATAAACAAGCATTTTTCCCTTTCCTCCCCCTCCCTCCCCCACATGCCTCTCCCCCATCAAACGCATTTCATATTCACAAATAACAATTTGTTTTACTCATATATCCTGAAGTAGGGCCTCTAGGGCTAATTTACTCGCACTAAAACATGTCAGTGAGCGATCATTAAAAAAAGTCTATTCTCGCCATGACTATCTCAAGAGGAATGTTTGCAAAACAAAACAAAAAAACAATAGAGGAGAAGAAGAAAGAAAATAGAAAAAAGAAAGCGGAAAAAGAGAGAGAGAAAAGAAGAAAGAAAGAGAAAAAGCAGAGAAAAAGAAAAAGAAGCAAAGGAGATCTTCTACCCAGTCCGCACACCAGGGGTGAGCTGGAAGGCTCCAGCCCCCTCTTCTAATCGAGTATTCTCAATGAAATCATATATTCCTAACCAACACCAGAGTCAAGAACCCCCCTTTAAACCCCAACCAGTATTTATCTGTCCAATAAGAGGGCCGCAGCCATTATATCTTTATAACGTATGATCTCTTTAAACTCCAGCCATTCTCTCCATGTGCTACAAAATTGTTCTTCCCTATCCGGACCAGAGAGAATCAATTCCTCCGTCTGTTGAGTTACCTTGATCTCCCCAAACCATTCTAAGGCGTGGTGCACACCAAAACCCGCTAGCAGATCTGCAAAATGCTAGCAGATTTTAAAACGCTTTTTCTTATTTTTCTGTAGCGTTTCAGCTAGCGTTTTGCGGTTTTGTGTAGCGGTTTTGGTGTAGTAGATTTCATATATTGTTACAGTAAAGCTGTTACTGAACAGCTTCTGTAGCAAAAACGCCGGCAAAACCGCTCTGAACAGGCGTTTTTCAGAGCGGTTTGCGTTTTTCCTATACTTAACATTGAGGCAGAAACGCATCCGCAATCCAAAAAATGCCTCACCCCGGGAGTATGCGTTTCTGCAAAACGCCTCCCGCTCTGGTGTAAACCACCCCATTGAGATACATTGACCAAGCGTATCCGCAGCCGCAAGCGGCTGCAGAAACGCTGAAAAAGCCGCTCGGTGTGCACCAGCCCTTAGATTGTCGGGGGTTGAGCCCCCTGCCATTGTACAGCAATAAGAGACTGCAGCATTAACTTCCCTGGCGGTATTTATGGTTATACATTGTCAATACAAAATATGCTGTGAATAGCATTGACATGTATACACGTCAATACTCTCCTGCACTGTATACTAGACCCTTGCTTGACATATTTTAGCACGTTACAAGAAAAAAAAAGGTTATGAAAATTAATGAAATCACTTTTTGCACAGAGATCCTGGGG
The DNA here is from genome assembly GCF_040937935.1 of Hyperolius riggenbachi. Lineage (NCBI taxonomy): Eukaryota > Metazoa > Chordata > Amphibia > Anura > Hyperoliidae > Hyperolius > Hyperolius riggenbachi. Next base: position 413,736,014 of record NC_090649.1, on the reverse strand, counting down.
AAATTGAATGCCAGGGATGTGAAGGAGGTGACTAACCAGAGCTGCAATGACATTTCATTTGTAAATGTAGTCTTACTGTACATTGCACTGGATTCCTAGGGGGGCAAGGTGGTAAATGGTCGCTAAAAGATTGATATCAATTGTTTACATAATCTAATAGTGTTTACCTGCCTTAAAGGACGACTGAAGCCGAGCGAGAGGGACATGGAGGCTGCCATGTTGCCTGGCTGTCCTACTGACCCTCTGCCTCTAATACTTTTAGCCATAGACCCTGAACAAGCATGCCGATCAGGTGTTTCTGACATTATTGTCAGTTCTGACTACATTAGCTGCATGTAACGATCGGTGTCAGCAACCAGAGGGAGAATCTGATCCTTGGCGATCCGCAGTATCCCCAAGAATACAGATATACCCGATTATTGAGGATCTGCGGAATCGTCAATAATCAGATATGTCTAACCTCTAGACACCTGAGAGAGTGTAAGTGTTTGGTGCAACAGTAACAACTCTGAGTGAAGACCACCAGAGGAGCTGGCGGACTGAGACTCCTGAGGAATTCACCCCTGACTGTGGGTGATATTCCTGTAGCCTGTGGACCCCTGAGCGAGGGACCGAGGCTGGGGTTGCAGGAAGCCATGCTGCTAATATAAGGTCTTGCCCTGAACTGGGCTAACGTAATACAATAGTAGCACAATCCTAGACTTGGGTGTGAGGTCCGTATTCACAACTCCCTGGAACTAGTCTGGAGCATAACATAAATGATAATACAATTCCCTAGTCTTGGGTGTGAGTTCCGTGATCATCAACACCCTGGAACTAGTCTGGAGTATAACATAAATGATAATACAATTCCCTAGTCTTGGGTGTGAGTTCCGTGATCATCAACACCCTGGAACTAGTCTGGAATATAACACAAAGACAATACAGTTCCCTAGTCTTGGGTGTGAGTTCCGTGATCATCAACACCCTGGAACTAGTCTAACAAATAATACAATTCAATTAGTACTTTAAGCTATCAACAGAATCTGGCTAAGTGTGAATTCCTAGGTCCTCCTAGTTCAAACACACTGTAAGGATCTGACTATGGTCTGAGTGCCTTCACGTAAGTGTTAGGGCCCGTTTCCACTTGTGCGGTGCGAATCGCCGCGGTTAAAATTCACATGCGGATGCGAATTTCTCATGCGGCTGTATGCAAATTTTCGTGCGAATTCGCATGAAAATTCGCATGCCAAAGCCGCAGGCGATTTCCCTATTAAATACATTAGCGGCGATTCGCATGCATTCCACACGCAGGCGAATTCTGAGGGCTCTGCAGAAAAATCCTGCACAGAAAAACGCTCAGGAAAACTGACAAGTGGAAACAGGCACATCCACTTGTATTGGCTGTGCGAATCTGCATGCAGGAAACGCATGCAGATTCGCGATAGTGGAAACGGGCCCTTAGCAATGGCAGACAACCAGCAACTGACAAGCAGCAGAATATATAGTTGCTGGACTCTGCCGCCCCGCCCGAGCCACTCAGCCAATCATGAGTCCTGCAGGAATCAGCTGATCTTCCTGATCAGCTGACACTTCCCCTGCTGGTATAAAGGTCCTGAGTTCAGGCCCGCGCGCGCGTAGCTCTCCATCTGCCTATGTGCACTAACAGACCCAGCCACACCAAGCGCACGCCACTTCATGCAAACTGCCGCGTTGGACGCGGAAACAGCCGCTCCGCCGTCAAGACATGCGGCGGCTTTTCCGCATTCCACCACACTACCAGACGCGTGTCTATGCGTGCAAACCGCTGTGTCGGACGCGGAGTCAGCCGCCTTGCTCTTGGCACACGCGGCGGCTTTTCCGCGTTTTCTCACACTGCATGCTTGTTTTGGTGTTATTCAGACGCTACTGTAGCCAAATAGATGAACAGGGCTGCTAGGCAACTGGTATTGTTTAAAAGGAAACAAATATGGCAGCCTCCATATTCTTCTCACTTAAGTTGTCCTTTAAAGCGGACCTGTACTCAGAAGTTCCTCTATGCGCTAAAAGACAAGCAAAAGCATAATAACTATTTAAAAAAAAATCATTTTTTACAGCTTACAGAACTCCTTCAATAATATCTGCAGTGTGTCTACTGTCTGCTTTCATGGAAGCAGAGAAAGGGTTAACCTCCTGTGTTTACATATTAGCTGTGTCTGTCGAGATTGCCGAATTTCTGTGCTGACACAGCTGACAGCTCAAATTACACTTGTGATTACTTACAGATCAAGTGGGATTAGGCTCTTCTCTCTACAAACACACAGGGTGCATCTCTCTGTTTTCCCTGTGTCCTGCACAAGAAGAGTTCAGGTACACTTTGAGAGACTCCAGTGTGAAGTTTCTAGGTGTAGCTTTTCTTCTCCTGTTTCACAAGGCTGTAACAAAGGTTTCATTGTCTTACATGTGAATACCGCAATTATTTGTGACCATTAGTAAAAAGCATGAGCATTTCATCATAAACTGCCAATTCATGTGCCAAAACCCACCACTCCCCAATGGTGTTCATGGAGCAGAAGATGTCACCCTGTAGAATCTTGATGAGTTTTGGCCAATTTGACCTCCTCCATGTACTGTAGTATAAGAGCCTTACCTACACTGTTTGTTCATAGTATTCAAAATCTGTTGGCCCTCATACTACACAAAAGTGGTACAATTGACCAATCATTGGCCAATCCAAATTGGATGTGCGTATACACCCTTACTCCAAAGGTGCAGTTGGAGAATAGATATAATGTATTCCGAATATACTCTGCTAAAAATTCAAACATCTCCATAGCATTAAAGGAATCATCAAGCAAAATCATGAGTAATTAAACCGCCTACCTCCAGCTGTTCCATATGTAATTCCTTGCTGGGTCGCAATGTCTGTTGCCTCCCGTACTCGCTCATTTCCCCGTTATTTGGGCCAGTAAAATCTCTGTGCCTCGGAAGTAATAATAGGTCCATGCAGGTGCAATAGTCATTTCCTTTCTGCGGGACGCTGGCGCAGTTGAAACACATGCTTACATAAGCCTGCGCATGCGTACTGAAGCCGCCGGAGGCGTTTCAGCTTGCCGTCCTCACTTGCAAGCCAAACCTTCCGCTTCAGCCTCCACCCACCAAACCTTCCCTTCAGCCTACGCCTAGCACTGTGCACGAGACGGATGAGCTGTGCAGTGAGCGCGCATAGTGCTAAGCATAGGCTGAAGGGAAGGTTTGGTGGGCAGAGGCTGAAGCAGAGGGTTTGGCTTGCAAGTGAGGACGGCAGGCTCAAAGACTCCCCCGGCAACTACTGTATGCGTGTGCAGGCTTTGTAAGCATGCTATATGATCCAACTGCGCCTGCGTTCCACAGACAATAAATTTCTACTGCACCTGTGTGGGGACAATCACTTCCGGGTTGCGGGGAGCCTGACCTCGAGGTCGGGTCCCCGACCGGAGCATATAACAGGTAAAGGAGCCGTTTCAGGAGGCAATCCTGCAAAGAAAAACGTAACAGGCAGACCTAGCTCTTTCACCTAGCACTGTTTGCCTGGTGACTCCTAATTAGTTCTTATCAGCAACTGTGAATAGACTGCAGGAGAGCTCTGCTGAGGCAGCTCTCCATACAGTAAACACTGAGGCTCAACTCTCTCAGTGCTCCCTGCAAAAGAGAAACCAAGTAAAACGTCAGTTTTATGTAGGACTTACATAAATTGTAATGCAGATTTTTTTTTCCCATAAAGGTTATCATGCTGTGGCTAATTTTTTAGAGCAGAAAGGAAGTTCAGAGTTTAAGAATGTGATTCAATGTACCAACGCATACAAAAAGCTGAAATCTTTATTTTGTGTGGAGATGGCCTTTCAATTAGTTTCCTTGTGTAGTTCAGTTTTTTTAGAGCGATAGTTACTGAGCCTTAAAAAAACCTGCGAACTGCACAGTTACAGTATTCTGAGTTTGCTCGCTGCTTTCAAGCGCAGACTGTCTCACAAGAACTTCCCCTATAAGAGAATGACTTCTGCCACAGGTATTACATTATTAAAGCTGTGATTGTGCTTTAATAATTGAAGCAGTCGCAGATGACGTATTCGAATTGAATATTATCTTTTTGCAAGATTGCTGGCACTGCAGTAACATGTTACCAAAACTTAGAAATGAAAATGTAGACCTTTATAAAAGCAATATTATCATATTTTCTGCATGGTACGTTTTCTGAGGTGGGCTGGCGAATCGTTACTGGGGGCAGGGCCGGATTTCTGGAAAGGCCACAAAGGTCAAGGCCTAGGGCGATAAAATTCAGCAGGGCGCAGGACTTGGAGAGATAAGAGGTCACATGTCAAAGTAAATCACTTCTGCTTTGCTCTATTCTGCCTGAATTCCAGCGATCCCTGCATCTCTCTCACTGCAGAGTGTGTGATGACAGCATCTATTGTCATCTGAGGAACTTGTCCAGTATAATGAGTGGGGACATACAAGCTGCTGTGAGAAGAACAATATATGGGCTCAAGTAGTAGAACTTTTGAGTTCAGATTAGTTTCTTTATGCAGCACACATTCACGGACAGGAATTATCAGCTCTCCTCTCCCCCTGACTGATGTTTATTACTTGGTCAGAGCTGTTAAAGACCTGAGACCTGTTAGATTTATGGTTTGTTGTTACAGCAACATTCTCTCTGTGCTACAGTTTAACTCTTTCCTGACATGTTTTAGAAGCAGCAAAGCATTGTTCTGTGTTAGCCATCAGTGAAAGCAGGATGTTTTGAAACAGAATGACAACTGTATTGCATTTATTTATATTTACAAAACATTGTATGCATCTCCTGCTGACTGTATATATAACTGTATGTGCTAACATCATGTATACAGGAACAAAGTCTGAAGATGGCTCATTAGCCAAAAGGCTCACAGTTTTCTTTTGGTTAGCCAATAAATATTATCATTCTATTACAAAACGTAAAAACTTCCTGCTGACTGATTAAGATCTGTCTTAACTTGCCCCAAGTGCTAAATTGTCACTGTGTAAAGTACACCTGAGCTTATGCTAGATACACATGATGCAATTTTCTGACAGATTTACTGTCAGATCGACTATTTCCAACATGTCCGATCTGCTATCCGATAGATTTTCTGAATGATTTTTTTCATAGAAATGACCGGAAAATCGATTGAAAAATTGATCGGAAATCAGATCAGACATTGGAAATAATCAATCTGGCAGTAAATCTGTCAGAATTGCATCGTGTGTTCCTAGCATTACACTACATCTATGCCAGCGTGTGTAGTATCGGATCCTTCTACTTACCTGTTCTGTATTGGATGGGCTTCTCTCCTTTGCGCTGCACCATCACCTGTTTGTGGCTCTGACTGAAGCAAGTCGCACAGAGGACAAAGAAGCAGTGCATGCTCTGTCCTCTCGGGCTTCTTGTTATTATGCACTCCTGTACTGAGGTGCACAGCAACCGAGGCTTGGAGTGTTATGGGTATCTGTACTTGACAAGTGCTGCTCATATATGAGCATCATTTCTGAATTATGCAAGCCCTGAACACTACCGCCTGCTGTGCATCCAGGCTGGAGTGCAAAATTACATGGAGTGGCCAGAGCATGCACTGCTTCTTTGAACAGGGGGGGCAAAGCAGCAAAACAGACAGGAGCCCATGTAACCCAGTGATCACTAGTCAGAGTTGGACAGAATGTGTGTGTGGGGGGGGGCTGGTTGGTGACAGCCGGCCTAGGGCGCTGGAAAGTACAAATCCGGCCCTGACTGGGGGCTACCTATGCCTGGATAACTATACTGGGGTTACCTAGCTAGCTGGATACCAGTACTGGGGGCAACTACAGGGAGTGCAGAATTATTAGGCATGTGGTATTTTTGAGGAATACTTTTATTATTGAACAACAACCATATTCTTAATGAACCCAAAAAACTCATTAACCCATTCGCGTTCCGTCGTTTTCACTTGAGAACTGTTCACCTCCCATTCATTAGCCTATAACTTTATCACTACTTATCACAATGAACTGATCTATATCTTGTTTTTTCCGACACCAATTAGGCTTTCTTTTGGGGGTACATTTTGCTAAGAGCCACTTTACCGTAAATGCATTTTAACAGGAAGAATAAGAAAAAAAACGGAAAAAAATCATTTCTCAGTTTTCAGCCATTATAGTTTTAAAATAATACATGCCTCCATAATTAAAACTCACGTATTGTATTTGCCCATATGTCCCGGTTATTACACCGTTAAAATTATGTCCCTATCACTATGTATGGCGACAATATTTTATTCGGAAATAAGGTGCATTTTTTCCATTTTGCATCTATCACTATTTGCAAGTTTAAAATAAAAAAAATTATATATCATCTTTATATTGATATTTAAAAAGTTTAGACCCTTAGGTAAATATTTACATGTTTTTTTTTTTTTTTTTATTGTAATGGTTTTTTTTTTTAATATTAAACATTTTATTTGGGTAGTTTTGGGAGGGTGGTATGTAAACAATAGGTTTAAAATGTAAATGTGTGTTGATTTTAATTTTTTTTTACTTTTGGTTGTAGTATTACTTTTTGGCCACAAGATGGCGGCCATGAGTTTGTTTACATGACGTCACTCTAAGCGTAACACAGGCTTAGAGCGACGCATGGGGGAGGTAACAGCCAGAAAAGGCGCAGCTTCCGAGAGAAGCTATCGCTTTTTCAGCGGGGGAGAGGAATCCGTGATCGGGCACCATAGCCCAATTCACTGATTGCCTGGCTAACGAACCGCGGGCCGGGAGCGCGCGTGCACGCGCGATCGGCTGCGGGAGCGCGCAGTAGCGCGCATGGTTCCTGGACGTAGTTTCTACGTCCAGGATCCAAAATAGGTTAATATCAAAGCTGAATATTTTTGAAAGCAGTTTTTCGTTTGTTTTTAGTTTTAGCTATTTTAGTGGGATATCTGTGTGTGCAGGTGACTATTACTGTGCATAATTATTGGGCAACTTAACAAAAAACAAATATATACCCATTTCAATTATTTATTTTTACCAGTGAAACCAATATAACATCTCAACATTCACAAATATACATTTCTGACATTCAAAAACAAAACAAAAACAAATCAGTGACCAATATAGCCACCTTTTTTTTGCAAGGACACTCAAAAGCCTGCCATCCATGGATTCTGCCAGTGTTTTGATCTGTTCACCATCAACATTGCGTTGCAGCAGCAACCACAGCCTCCCAGACACTGCTCAGAGAGGTGTACTGTTTTCCCTCTTTGTAAAGCTCACATTTTATGATGGACCACAGGTTCTCAATGGGGTTCAGATCAGGTGAACAAGGAGGCCATGTCATTAGTTTTTCTTCTTGTATACCCTTTCCTGCCAGCCACGCTGTGGAGTACTTGGACGCGTGTGATGGAGCATTGTCCTGCATGAAAATCTTGTTTTTCTTGAAAGATGCAGGTTTCTTCCTGTACCACTGCTTGAAGAAGGTGTCTTCCAGAAACTGGCAGTAGGACTGGGAGTTGAGCTTGACTCCATCCTCAACCCGAAAAGGCCCCACAAGCTCATCTTTGATGATACCAGCCCAAACCAGTACTCCACCTCCACCTTGTTGGCGTCTGAGTCGGACTGGAGCTCTCTGCCCTTTACCAATCCAGCCACGGGCCCATCCATCTGGCCCATCAAGACTCACTCTCATTTCATCAGTCCATAAAACCTTAGAAAAATCAGTCTTGAGATATTTCTTGGCCCAGTCTTGACGTTTCAGCTTGTGTGGCTTGTTCAGTGGTGGTCGTCTTTCAGCCTTTCTCACCTTGGCCATGTCTCTGAGTATTGCACACCTTGTGCTTTTGGGCACTCCAGTGATGTTGCAGCTCTGAAATATGGCCAAACTGGTGGCAAGTGGCATCTTGGCAGCTGCACGCTTGACTTTTCTCAGTTCATGAGCAGTTATTTTGCCTTGGTTTTTCCACACGCTTTTTGTGACCCTGTTGACTATTTTGAATGAAACGCTTGATTGTTCGATGATCACGCTTCAGAAGCTTTGCAATTTTAAGAGTGCTGCATCCCTCTGCAAGATATCACACTATTTTTGACTTTTCTGAGCCTGTCAAGTCCTTCTTTTGACCCATTTTGCCAAAGGAAAGGAAGTTGCCTAATAATTATGCACACCTGATATAGGGTGTTGATGTCATTAGACCACACCCCTTCTCATTACAGAGATGCACATCACCTAATATGCTTAATTGGTAGTAGGCTTTCGAGCCTATACAGCTTGGAGTAAGACAACATGCATAAAGAGGATGATGTGGTCAAAATACTAATTTGCCTAATAATTCTGCACTCCCTGTATGCTTTGCTATATATACTGGGGGCACCTATAGATGGCTACCTATACTGGGGCACCTATTCCTGGCTAACTATACTTCGGGCACCTATAGCTAGATACCTATACTGGGGGCAACTATACTTGGGTATCTATACTGGGGGCTACCTATGCCTGGATAACTATATTAGGGGTACCTATAGCTGGAAACTGGTACTGGGGCAACTATACTGTACTTGGCTATCTATACTGTGGGCACCTATAGCTGGCTACCTATACTGGGGCACCTATTCCTGGCTAACTATACTTCGGGCACCTATAGCTGGATAACTATACTGGGGGCACCTAAAGCTGGCTACCTATACTGGGGTCATCTATGCCTGGCTGACTATACTGGGGCACCTATAACTGCGCAGTAGCGCGCGATCGGCTGCGGGAGCGCGCAGTAGCGCGCATGGTTCCTGGACGTAGTTTCTACGTCCAGGATCCAAAATAGGTTAATATCAAAGCTGAATATTTTTGAAAGCAGTTTTTCGTTTGTTTTTAGTTTTAGCTATTTTAGTGGGATATTTGTGTGTGCAGGTGACTATTACTGTGCATAATTATTGGGCAACTTAACAAAAAACAAATATATACCCATTTCAATTATTTATTTTTACCAGTGAAACCAATATAACATCTCAACATTCACAAATATACATTTCTGACATTCAAAAACAAAACAAAAACAAATCAGTGACCAATATAGCCACCTTTTTTTTGCAAGGACACTCAAAAGCCTGCCATCCATGGATTCTGCCAGTGTTTTGATCTGTTCACCATCAACATTGCGTTGCAGCAGCAACCACAGCCTCCCAGACACTGCTCAGAGAGGTGTACTGTTTTCCCTCTTTGTAAAGCTCACATTTTATGATGGACCACAGGTTCTCAATGGGGTTCAGATCAGGTGAACAAGGAGGCCATGTCATTAGTTTTTCTTCTTGTATACCCTTTCCTGCCAGCCACGCTGTGGAGTACTTGGACGCGTGTGATGGAGCATTGTCCTGCATGAAAATCTTGTTTTTCTTGAAAGATGCAGGTTTCTTCCTGTACCACTGCTTGAAGAAGGTGTCTTCCAGAAACTGGCAGTAGGACTGGGAGTTGAGCTTGACTCCATCCTCAACCCGAAAAGGCCCCACAAGCTCATCTTTGATGATACCAGCCCAAACCAGTACTCCACCTCCACCTTGTTGGCGTCTGAGTCGGACTGGAGCTCTCTGCCCTTTACCAATCCAGCCACGGGCCCATCCATCTGGCCCATCAAGACTCACTCTCATTTCATCAGTCCATAAAACCTTAGAAAAATCAGTCTTGAGATATTTCTTGGCCCAGTCTTGACGTTTCTGCTTGTGTGGCTTGTTCAGTGGTGGTCGTCTTTCAGCCTTTCTCACCTTGGCCATGTCTCTGAGTATTGCACACCTTGTGCTTTTGGGCACTCCAGTGATGTTGCAGCTCTGAAATATGGCCAAACTGGTGGCAAGTGGCATCTTGGCAGCTGCACGCTTGACTTTTCTCAGTTCATGAGCAGTTATTTTGCCTTGGTTTTTCCACACGCTTTTTGTGACCCTGTTGACTATTTTGAATGAAACGCTTGATTGTTCGATGATCACGCTTCAGAAGCTTTGCAATTTTAAGAGTGCTGCATCCCTCTGCAAGATATCACACTATTTTTGACTTTTCTGAGCCTGTCAAGTCCTTCTTTTGACCCATTTTGCCAAAGGAAAGGAAGTTGCCTAATAATTATGCACACCTGATATAGGGTGTTGATGTCATTAGACCACACCCCTTCTCATTACAGAGATGCACATCACCTAATATGCTTAATTGGTAGTAGGCTTTCGAGCCTATACAGCTTGGAGTAAGACAACATGCATAAAGAGGATGATGTGGTCAAAATACTCATTTGCCTAATAATTCTGCACTCCCTGTATGCTTTGCTATATATACTGGGGGCACCTATAGATGGCTACCTATACTGGGGCACCTATTCCCGGCTAACTATACTTCGGGCACCTATAGCTAGATACCTATACTGGGGGCAACTATACTTGGGTATCTATACTGGGGGCTACCTATGCCTGGATAACTATATTAGGGGTACCTATAGCTGGAAACTGGTACTGGGGCAACTATACTGTACTTGGCTATCTATACTGTGGGCACCTATAGCTGGCTACCTATACTGGGGCACCTATTCCTGGCTAACTATACTTCGGGCACCTATAGCTGGATAACTATACTGGGGGCACCTAAAGCTGGCTACCTATACTGGGGTCATCTATGCCTGGCTGACTATACTGGGGCACCTATAACTGCATACCTATATGAGGGGCAATTATACTTGGCTACCTATACTGGGGGCACCTATCGCTGGCTACCTATATTAGGGGCACCTATAGCTAACTACCTATACTGGGGGCACCTATACCTGGCTACCTATACTGGGGGCATCTATTCCTAGCTACCTATATTGGGGCACCTATAGCTAACTACCTATACTGGGGGCACCTGTACCTGGCTACCTATACTGGGGGCACATGTACCTGGCTACCTATACTGGGGCCACCTATAGCTGGCTTCCTATACTGGGGGCACCTATCTATTCCTGGATACCTATATTCGGGCACCTATAGCTGCCTACCTATACTGGGGCACCTATAGCTGGCTACCTATACTGGGGGCACCTATACCTGGCTAACGATACTCGGAGCACCTATAACTGGATACCTATACTGGGATCGATTCCGGATTCCTGCCAGGTGACATTCGTCGTATGTGCGTACCCAGCTTAAGCAGCCAACATAGGTGACCACTGTTACTCTGCATCTCCTGCACTTTCTCATTCTCAACATGCCCCTGCTCCTTTGCATAAAACAGAATAGGTTGCTTGGCTAAAGCCAAACTTCCTGTCTGCACAGCTACCATTTTAACTCAGATCACCTGAAAGTTTACCAACTATTGTTTCAGGTAACAATTATTCATCTGTATGGGTCTTTGTCTACCTATGCTGAGGGCACCTATCGCTGGCTACCTATATTGGGGGCACCTATAGCTAACTACCTATACTGGGGGCACCTATACCTGGCTACCTATACAGGGGGCACCTATACCTGGCTTCCTATACTGGGGGCACCTATCTACTCCTGGCTACCTATACTCGAGCACCTATAGCTGCCTACCTATACTGGGGGCACCTATAGCTGGCTACCTATACTAGGGGCACATATACCTGGTTAACTATACTGTGGGCACCTATAACTGGATATCTATACTGGGATCGATTCCCGATTCCTGCCAGGTGACATTCGTCGTATGTGCGTACCCAGCTTAAGCAGCCAGCATGGGTGACCAATGTTACTCGGCATCTCCTGCACTTTCTCATTCTCAACATGCCCCTGCTCCTTTGCATAAAACAGAATAGGTTGCTTGGCTAAAGCCAAACTTCCTGTCTGCACAACTACCATTCTAACTCGGATCACCTGAAAATTTACCAACTATTGTTTCAGGTGACAATTATTCATCTGTATGGGTCTTTATTCTGTTATGTAGGATTTGAAGGGCTGGAGATTAGGGACTGGATAGAACTTGTTGGCACTTGTTGGTTTCTAGGGGCTGGCGAGGGAGGTGTCTGCCCGGGGTGCAATTGGGCGCAGCGCAGGAGTGGGCAGCCGAGGGTAAACTAACAGTCGCAGGAAGGGGGGACCAGCTCCTCCCTCCCTCACTTCAGGCCCCCCTTCAGTGCTCCCCTCTCCATTACAGAAATTCGCACAGCGGGCAGGAAACACAAACTCACCTCTCCCTCACCCTCGTAGCAATAGAGCCTAAAAACTGCCCTCACCAGTTATCATTTGTGTTTGTTTGATGTGTTGACTTGATTGGTTGATGTTTGTATTTTTCTCAATGCTGATCTGTGCCGATTGTGTATACCGTGCGAAGATCAGCACAGTAATACATATTACTGAATACAGCTAGCATGTAAAGTTTAGGTACAACCAGCTAATATTTAATGATATTGATTATCTCCAGGTTCAGTTTGTTCTCGTGTCTCTGTACAGAGTATGTAGATATTTAGTGAGGTATGTCTAGCAATACAAATGGGACGATCTATATGACAAAACATGGAAATACGGCAGGCTATTGATTACTCTCAGCTCTGCTGGTTTTTCTACAGAAATATCAATACAGTTTAAAGGACAAAAGGGATATGCATGCACTGTAATGCATCTCCAGCAATGCAAACAGCATAGACAGCAAATCCAGCGCACTGGTTCCTCGAATGAGTATTGCAGGGGCAAGGACTTTACTATTTTTAGGCTCTAGCTATCTATGTTACCTCTTTGCTTTTCATTGCCAAGCGTTTTTACAAAGAAGATTTGTATTAGGGCTTGTTTGTGTAAGTGGGAGCCCTCACTAGAGATGAGCGTAATGACCTAATTACGATTTTGCGAAATTTCGCGTAATTAGTGTAATTACGATTATGGCCGTAAGTACATAATCGTAATGAAGAAGGATTTCGCGAAATTTCGCGTAAGCGTAATTTTCGCGTAATTTTCGCATTACAGTCGTATCATGCCGTAATTTCGCATTAAACGCTACCGTAATTTCGCGTTAAACCGTAACGCTCCGTATAATATAAAAAAGCCGCCGACTTTAAGGGTTAATAGCAAAGCCCCCTTAAATGCTAAGAGCCTCAAATTTGGAGAATATATTAAGGAGATCAGGAGGAATAAGAGGAAAATTTTTTTTTTCAAAAAGACCTTATAGTTTTTGAGAAAATCGATGTTAAAGTTTCAAAGGAAAAATGTAAACATTTAAAAACCCGCCGACTTTAACGGTTAATAGCAAAGCCTGCTTAAAGTTTAGGAACACCAAATTCCTAGGGTATATTAAGGGGATCAGTGGGAATAAGAGGAAACATTTTTTTTTCAAAAAGACCTTATAGTTTTTGAGACAATCGATTTTTAAGTTTCAAGGGCGAAAATGTCTTTTAAATGCGGAAAATGTCAGTTTTTTTTGCACAGGTAACAATAGTGTATTATTTTCATAGATTCCCCCAAGTGGGAAGAGTTTTACTTACTTCGTTCTGAGTGTGGGAAATATAAAAAAAAAACGACATGGGGTCCCCCCTCCCAGACCTCTTTAACCCCTTGTCCCCCATGCAGGCTGGGATAGCCAGAATGCGGAGCACCGGCCGCGTGGGGCTCCGCACCCTGACTATACCAGCCCGCATGGTCCATGGATTGGGGGGTCTCGGAAGGGGAGGGGCAGCCAAGTTTTCCCCTCCCCCTCCGAGCCCTTGTCCAATCCAAGGACAAGGGGCTCTTCTCCACCTCCGATGGGCGGTGGAGGTGGAGGCCGCGATTTCCTGGGTGGGGGGTTCATGGTGGAATCTGGGAGTCCCCTTTAAAAAGGGGTCCCCCAGATGCCCACCCCCCCTCCCAGGAGAAATGAGTATAGAGGTACTTGTACCCCATACCCATTTCCTTTAAGAGTTAAAGTAAATAAACACACAGACACTTAGAAAAAGTATTTTAATTGAACAAAAAACATAACCACGAAAAAAGTCCTTTAATATTCTTAATTAACCATTAATACTTACCTGTCCCTTTAAATAAATGATCCCTCGCAATATCCTCGGAAATGTTCTATCAGTTACAATGTAACAAAGTTATTACAATGTAACAACTTTGTTACATTGTAACTACGCCGCACCCGACGCCACTCGCCGCTCAGCCGCCGCATACGCGTCCATGCAGGACGCTAAGTCCCCGCAGCTCCCGCTGTCCACCCCGCCCACATCTGTCACCCACATGTCACCCACATGTGGGTGACATGTGGGTGACATGTGGGAGAGGCGGGGAGGGCAGCGGAGCCGGCGGGGACTTAGCGTCCTGCACGGACCCGACAGAGCTCTGAGCTATATAGCTCAGAGCTCTGAGAAGCATCTTTGTATTTGGGCTCCAAGGAGCCCCATTGGTCCTTAGCAGACCAATGGGGTTCCTTCAAATCAGAAGGAACCCCATTGGTCTGCTAAGGACCAATGGGGCTCCTTGGAGCCCAAATACAAAGATGCTTTCGAGAGCTCTGAGCTATAGCTCAGAGCTCTGTCGGGTCCTGCAGCGCAGATGCGGCGGCGGCGGTGAGTGACGTCGGGTGCGGCGTAGTTACAATGTAACAAAGTTGTTACATTGTAATAACTTTGTTACATTGTAACTGATAGAACATTTCCGAGGATATTGCGTGGGATCATTTATTTAAAGGGACAGGTAAGTATTAATGGTTAATTAAGAATATTAAAGGACTTTTTTCGTGGTTATGTTTTTTGTTCAATTAAAATACTTTTTCTATGTGTTTGTGTGTTTATTTACTTTTAACTCTTAAAGGAAATGGGTAAGGGGTACTACAAGTACCTCTATACTCATTTCTCCTGGGAGGGGGGTGGGCATCTGGGGGACCCCTTTTTAAAGGGGACTCCCAGATTCCACCATGAACCCCCCACCCAGGAAATCGCGGCCTCCACCTCCACCGCCCATCGGAGGTGGAGAAGAGCCCCTTGTCCTTGGATTGGACAAGGGCTCGGAGGGGGAGGGGAAAGCTTGGCTGCCCCTCCCCTTCCGAGACCCCCCAATCCATGGACCATGCGGGCTGGTATAGTCAGGGTGCGGAGCCCCACGCGGCCGGTGCTCCGCATTCTGGCTATCCCAGCCTGCATGGGGGACAAGGGGTTAAAGAGGTCTGGGAGGGGGGACCCCACGTCGTTTTTTTTTATATTTCCCACACTCAGAACGAAGTAAGTAAAACTCTTCCCACTTGGGGGAATCTATGAAAATAATACACTATTGTTACCTGTGCCAAAAAAACTGACATTTTCCGCATTTAAAAGACATTTTTGCCCTTGAAACTTAAAAATCGATTTTCTCAAAAACTATAAGGTCTTTTTGAAAAAAAAAATTTTCCTCTTATTCCCACTGATCCCCTTAATATACCCTAGGAATTTGGTGTTTCTAAACTTTAAGCAGGCTTTGCTATTAACCGTTAAAGTCGGCGGGTTTTTAAATGTATACATTTTTACTTTGAAACTTTAACATCGATTTTCTCAAAAACTATAAGGTCTTTTTGAAAAAAAATTTTTTCCTCTTATTCCTCCTGATCTCCTTAATATATTCTCCAAATTTGAGGCTCTTAGCATTTAAGGGGGCTTTGCTATTAACCCTTAAAGTCGGCGGCTTTTTTATATTATACGGAGCGTTACGGTTTAACGCGAAATTACGGTAGCGTTTAATGCGAAATTACGTCATGAACGAAACGCGAAATTTCGCGTTGAAAATTACGCTTGCGGTATTTTCAATTACGATTTTAATGGCAATTTCGCTACGCTAATTTCGCATCGTAATCGCAAATTTCGCATGCGTAATTATAGTAATGCGAAATTACGAAAATTTCAGCTCAACTCTAGCCCTCACCTACCCACTACATCAGTGTACATCTGAACTAAGAGGGATACGAAGGCTGCCATATTTATTTCCTTTTAAAGTGGAACTGAACTCAGAACTTCCACTCTGCTCTAAAAGATAAGCAACAGCATAATAACCTTTACAGAAAAACATGTCTTTGTTGCAGCTGATACAAATCCCGCAATAAATATGCAGAGTGTCTACTTCCTGCTTTCATGGATGCAGACATGGACTTAAAGAGACCTCATAGACCTCATAGATAGCAGGGGCATGTGTGCCCCTGCTAAAACGCCGCTATCGCGCGGCTTAACGGGGGTCCCTTCACCCCCAAATCCCCCTCCGTGCAGCGTGGGAGCGCTTCCGCATTGGGGCAGGGCTAACCGCCGCAGCCCTGCCCCACGCGCATCTGTCAGCGCATATCTCCGCCTCTCCCCGCCCCTCTCAGTCTTCCTTCACCGAGAGGGGCGGGGGAGAGGCGGCGATGTGCCGCTGATAGACGCGCTGTGAGGCAGGGCTGCAGCCGTTGGCCCTGCCTCCAGCAGCTACAAAATCTACGACCAATTTGGTCGTTGATTTTGCGGGGGGGGGGGGGGGTGTTGGGGGTTGGGGGTGAAGGGACCCCCATTTAGCTGTGGGATAGCGGCGTTTTAGCAGGGGCACACGTGCCCCTGCTAACTATGAGCTCTGAAGCGAGAATTATTCTCGCTTCAGTGTCTCTTTAAAGAAAACCTGAACTGAAAATGAAAAGTCAAAATAAACATACACAAGTCATACTTACCCCCCGTGTAGTTTACTCCTCAATCTCTTTCTCCTTTCCTGCGTCCTGTTTGTCCACTGTGATCAAGGGAATTCGCCGTCCTCCATTTTAAAAATGGCCATTATCCCTTAACAGCTTCCTGGTCAGCACACTGTTAAAGTGTACCATCGCCCACTTGAGCCATAGGGAAACATGGACATTACCGGCCACATCGGTTGTCCTCTCAGCTATAACTGACAGCAACTGATAAATAACTGTCAGCAACTGATATATTTCAGTTCTGACAACATGTTGTCAGAACTAGAAGGGATCATTGTCAGAAGCAAATGGTGCACTTCTGAAAGGAACTGATGGCAAGGTAACTATGTAATGTTCATTTGAAGTTACCTTATGTGTTTATTTTAAATAATTTTACTCAGTACAGGTTCCCTTTAAAGAGGAACTCCAGTAAAAATAATGTAATAAAAAAAAGTGCTTCATTTTTACAATAATTATGTATAAATGATTTAGTCAGTGTTCGCCCATTGTAAAATCTTTTAAATCCCTGATTTATATTTTGACATTTATAACATGGTGACATTTTTACTGCTGGCAAGTGATGTATCTGCTGCATGCTGTTTTGGCAGTTGGAAACAGCTGTAAACAGCTATTTCCCACAATGCAACAGGGTTCACAGACAGGAAACTGCCAAAAGTACCTCGGTACTCAGAGCTTCTTGTGGGAGGGGTTTCACCACAATATCAGCCATACAGCGCCCCCTGATGGTCTGTTTGTGAAAAGGAAAGGATTTCTCATGTAAAAAAGGGTATTATCAGCTACTAATTGGGATAAAGTTCAATTCTTGGTAGAGTTTCTCTTTAACCTCCTGAGCGGTATGGACGAGCTCAGCTCGTCCATCACCGCCGGAGGCTGCCGCTCAGGCCCTGCTGGGCCGATTTTCTTCAAATAAAGTGCAGCACACGCAGCCGGCACTTTGCCAGCCGCGTGTGCTGCCTGATCGCCGCCGCTCTGCGGCGATTCGCCGCGAGCAGCGGCGAAAGAGGGCCCCCCTAGCCGCCTGAGCCCTGCGCAGCCGGAACAAAAAGTTCCGGCCAGCGCTAAGGGCTGGATCGGAGGCGGCTGACGTCAGGACGTCGGCTGACGTCCATGACGTCACTCCGCTCGTCGCTATGGCGACGATCTAAGCAAAACAAGGAAGGCCGCTCATTGCGGCCTTCCTTGTTTATTCTGGGCGCCAGAGGCGATCGGAAGAACGCCTCCGGAGCGCCCTCTAGTGGGCTTTCATGCAGCCAACTTTCAGTTGGCTGCATGAAATAGTTTTTTTTTAATTAAAAAAAAACCCTCCCGCAGCCTCCCTGGCGATCTCAATAGAACGCCGGGGAGGTTAACATCCTGTGTTTGCAAATTAGCTGTGCTGCCGAGATTCCTGAGCTGACACAACTGAGGACAACATACACTTGTGATTAGACACAGATGAGGGATAATTATACAGCCTAAACTCTCTAAATACATACAGGGTGCATTTCTCTATGTTTTACCTGTCCTGTGCAAGATTTCAGGTCCACCTTAAACAATGCACATTACCTATTTTTCCAGCTGAGCATCTGCCACTGATACTCTTAACCATATAACCATAGAGCCTGAACAAGCATGCAGATCAGGTGTTTCTGACTAAAGTCTGATTGGATTAGCTGCATACTTGTTTCAGGTCTTTGAATAAGATGCTAGTGCAGTCAAAGACATCAGCAGGACAGCCAGGCAGCTAGTATATTGTTTAAAAGAAAATAAACATGGCAGCTCCCATATCCCTCTCAGTTCAGGAGTATTTAAAGAGAACCTGGGCCGGCAAAGAATTGTAAAAAATAAACACACCACCTGATCAGAGGGCTAGCCGGATCAGGTAGCGTCGCATACCGCTGTGCTGGGTGCCCCGCCGCTCATGCATCCAGAAATTCTCACGACGCTGCAGCCCTGGCTCTGTGCTTCTCTTCACAGCGCAGAGAGGCAGGAAGAGGCGGTACACGGCATGGAGAGGTGGGAAAAGGGTGTTCCAAACACAAGAGGGGGGATTTTCTCATCTATTTTGTGGTCCTGGCCACGCAACTGTGACCCCCCCCCCCCCTTTCCCCACATACACATACTGTATATGTTCTATGGAGAAGAAAGGGGAGAGTCTGAGTATGGTAAATATACCGTGTTGTATAACAAGTTCATTCATGCAATTGGTGCAGTATTACACCCTATATATACAGGGTAACCCAAGTCTTTGCCAGCCTTTGCCTTTTTTGGAGGGGGGGGGGGGGCTACAGGTGTATTTTACACTGGGCATACACTAGCTTGATGTGGCAAGATCTACCTGACACTGACCATTTACCAGTTTGCCACAGTGCCCCCATGGATTAGATCAATTCTCACTGGACATCCAATCTAACATCTGTCTCCCCGCTGCATTCACAATGCAGTACAAAGTCATCGAGTCATCGTCTTGTTCTTTATCCACTCCTGCCATGGAACCCCTCGCTTCCTACTCTACTCCATCTCCCAGAGAATAGCCGTTGTCAATCAATGTCTAATCAACAAAACGATTTAACATTGATTGAGGAGGCCTATTTTTTAAGTGGATTTTCATCAGGTTTGATGCGTGTATCGAATCTAACATTTACTGTTATAAATATGTATGCCCAGCAACAGACATGCATTGCAGAGTTCAGCTAGACATACTGATCCTCCATTTCACAGATATCCTTGCTGCTTTGGGTTTACACCTTCTTTCCATGGTGCCATCTGGCCATTCTCCACCTGGAAATCATATGAAACCAATAATTAGTTCTGTCTACAAGTGAACATGATAATTTGGCTCTTTATCTCGCCACAACAAGGAGATCTGGCTGACTTGTGACATTGCAGTTACCCAGAATCCCCAATTCTTCTCACTCACTTTAAAGTGGAACTCTAGACAAAGTTTTTTTTTCTGTTCTAAATTCAATGGGGAAGGGGCAGATCACAGCAGAGTTCAATTGTGTTCTGTGTCCCTATAGGATAATTTTCCACTCTCTTTCTGTGCTGGGTGACACTGTCTCCAGCACACAATAGTGTTCACTAGATTAATCATAGGAAGTGCCTAACCTAAGGGATACTATATTTTTCGTCATATAAGACGCAGTTTTTCTCCACCAAAAATGGAGTGAAAAAGTCTTATATGCCAAATACAGGGAGTCCCCAATTTACGAACGCCTCCCGTTATGAACCGCCAACTGGCAGCAATGTCAGGAACTCCCTGAATTGTCCCCCTGTGTCCTCCTCTGCCAACCTGCCAACTCCGCCCCCCTTCCCCCTACACCGGTTTTTCAACAGAAGACGGCACTAGGGGAGCGGTGAGGGAGAGGAGAGGTCTCTGAACGCCACTGGTGCTGATTGAATAGGTAAGAGGTGCACTGGCTGCTTTCATTTATACAGGGGGAGTGGAGGACAACATGGGGGACAGAAAGGCACACATGGGGGACAGAAGGGGACACATGGGAGACAGAAGTGGACACAGGAGGACACATGGGGGAAACAGGAGGACACAATAATTGTGGAGAACATCGACAAAATGCTCCTCGACCATAGATGCACCAGGTTTAGTATATTTATTTTCCCTCTGAACCTCGGTACGTCCTTGTAACGATTGAGGAATTATTTCCGTGGTCAGCGCACAGGATGCGCGCTGGCACTACGTAAATCCTCCACAAGCGTATAATTGGACAGAACCCAGCTATGGTGCTATGCACCTGTAGAGGGAAATTCCCACCGGCAGATGGAGCTGTGGAGTGCAGATGAACACAGCCTCTGCACTGCC
The DNA here is from genome assembly GCF_040937935.1 of Hyperolius riggenbachi. Classification (NCBI taxonomy): domain Eukaryota; kingdom Metazoa; phylum Chordata; class Amphibia; order Anura; family Hyperoliidae; genus Hyperolius; species Hyperolius riggenbachi. The sequence goes on along the minus strand of NC_090649.1, from coordinate 413,715,642 downwards.
ACAGATGCCAGATGGGAATTGTACGAGTAGAAGCAATGCAGGGCAAGATAGCTCTTAAAGAGAGAGAGCACAGAGACAGAATGTATGTGTGTTCACCAATCTAGTCGCCACCCAGCGACGGTGAACACACAACAGTAAAGACCAAGTGGGAAAGCAATCACAAGAGATGGCGATTGCTAACAGCGACACAAGACTGAATAAGCACAGAGATAGAATGTATGTGTGTCCACCAATCTAGTCGCCACCCAGCGACAGTGAACACACAACAACGGAAACGAAGTGGGAACGCAATCGCAAGAGTGGCGATTGCCAATAGTGACACAAGACCGAATTAGATAGAGCACAAGTGTATCTGGAAAGACATAGCAAATAACAATGATCAGAACGTTAAGGAAAATAACAAACGCTAGCTAAATGCGAACACCGCACTCATTCGCAACAGCGAACGCGTTTAAGACACGATCACCGCGCGTTAGCCGCCCAGTGATAAGCGTGCCACCCTAACTAACCAATGTAACACAAACACGAAATAGAGAACGCGAATGCTTGCTAAACGGTTACCTCACCGAGCCTACAGCAAGCGTTCGTACCAGACAAGACAGACAGAAGGAGTGACCAGTAGCAACCGCAGCTCTGGCCTACACTCCCAGACAGAGTACAGAAGGAACCACCGCCACTACCGCTAGGGCGAGTGCGATCCCAACAGACAGAACGATTTCCTGTCGACCACCGCTGGCGACAAGACAATCGCAAGACAGAAGGAGTAACCAGTAGCAACCGCAGCCGAGGTTATACTCCAAGATACGGACTAGAAAGATCCACCGCCTCTAACGCTAGGGCAAATACGATCTAAGTTCAAGACAAAACGATTCACTATCGCCAACCGCTGGCGACCGTGCAATCGCACAGACAAGACAAGACAGAATAGGCAGCACAAATTATACACAAACTGACTGCACTAAATAGGAATGCAAGGAGCACTCCCCAAGAATTAACTACACTGAGATAGCAATGGCTGACACTCCAGGAGAGTTTAGCAGGAACAAACCATCTTGACCAGCCAGGAATTCTGGGAGCACAAGGTATTTATACTGCAAGCATCAAAGGAGGCAGCTAGGCAATTTGCATGACAAGTGTATGCAAATTCCTCAGCAGCAGAGCAACTCTGAAACTTGCAAAGTGAAGACAGGTCTCTTTTCCAGAGACCTGCAGCACTCAGACCTAAGGAATGGTCAAACAGCTGTCTGCCTGTGCAGACAGCTGAGCGGATCATTACAGTCCTATATAGCTATGGATGCCCTTCAATACAAGGGAAGCATCCAAGCCCCCTATTAATATAGATCTAGAATTTGCCATAACTTCGTCCTGTGGTAAGATTGTCAACATTCCAAACAACCTTACGGTAAAGAACCCCTTTCTACATAAAGGGAAAATACTTTTTCCTAATTAGGAAGATCATAATCCCTGGTCCATCGTCCAAACCTAGAGACAAAAACATATAATACAATATGGGGCACATGTAATGGCTTTTCTATAGCAAAGGCATTGTAACCTCTCCTAAGTTAATTTATTTAATTAATTGTTTGAAAAGCAGGCTTGACCCAGTACATGAGATTTTCTAACTAGTATAGTTTCAGGAGTGATGCTTTCTGTGTTTATTTGCTCTTGAGATGTATATCCAGCCCTCACCTCTGTGCTCAGTCTCCTGGATTGGGCAAATATCTGGTGGTCCTCTCATTAATATGCAGGCTTCTAGATTCTACAATAAGTCCCTCCCTCCTTTTAGTGGGGTACACACAGGGCCGGCGCTACCATTAAGGCAAAGGAGGCAGCTGCCCCAGGGCCCCACAGCTTGTAGGGGCCCCCAGTGGCTACAAGAGGAAAAAAAATTTCAAATCGGCCTTATAGTTTTTGAGAAAATCGATTTTAAAGTTTCAAAGGAAAAAAAATACACATTTAAAAACCTGCCAAATGTAATGGTTAATAGCAAATCCACCTTAAAATGCTAGAAACCCTACATTTGCAGGATATGTTAAGGAGATCATTAGGAATAAGAGGAAAAAACAATTTTTCAAAAAGACCTTATAGTTTTTGAGAAAATCGATTTTAAAGTTTCGAAGGAAAAAGGTATACTTTTAATTGTTTAAAATGTCACTTTTAGTAGCAAACCTAATGGTAGTGTAATTTTACATGCATCAAACGAAAGCGCAATAAATTTCCTGACGGGGTTTCCAGGGGGTCTATACGCAGCCGCAGCGCTTTGGCCAGGGATCGCTATACAGCCGCAATATGGCTGTATGAAGATCTCTGGCATTTTTTCCTATTTTCCCAAAAAAAAATTATGTTTAGAGTGTGGGAATTTTAAAAAAAAATGATGTGGGGTCCCCCCTCCTGAAACTTTTTAACCCCTTGTCCCCCATGCAGGCTGGGATAGCCAGAATGTGGAGCTCTGACTGATTGGGACTTCACACCCTGACTATACCAGTTGCAAAAAAGGTCCCCTAATGCCGATTTTTGTTCCTGGGGTATATGTTGGGTGGCCCCCCCCAGGTTTATTTTGCCCTGGGGCCCCATTGTTGCTTAAACCGGCCCTGGGTACACAGGTGGGAAGAGGGCCTTCTTCCTTCAACATTGGAAATGGGGGATTATGGGAAAGGCTTTCTCTCTCCCCCTTACTAGGTACCCACCCCAGAGGTGGATTAAGAGGTAAGGTAATAGATTTGAGGCCCACTTGTGGTCTTTTTGGTAAACTGAAATGGAAAAAGGTCAGAGAAGGTGGCTGGTGGGCCTCTTGGCACCCACTAGACCCCAGGCACCTGCCTAGGTTGCCTGGGGGACGATCCTGCTTTGACCCCCCCCCCCCCCCCCTTCCCCCAGGTGTGGCAAGCCTTACAGTACATCCTAGTATGATTCAGGAAATGAGGGCTGCATGCTTATTGCCCTCCTCTTCCTGGCCAACCAGGTTGTATGCTTAGACAAGTTCCTGATTAGAACCCTATGCTGTTTTTTCACTCAGGAAATAACTGTATTATGGATTGAAGAATGAGCTACAATATGCCAAATATTGGAACACCCTCTACCTCCATTGCATTTAAAAACACTTTTTCGTTAGTACGATATTACACTTTATAATATGTTCTCTTATTTGACTTGTTTGTCTCGCAATAAGTATATTATTTTTTACTACTACTGTGTTTATACTGACTGTATACAATGTTATAAATACAATTGCTTCTACTTTTATTACAAAACTCTTAATAAAAACATTTGAAATAAAAACACTTTTTCACCCACCAATAACTTCATGTTATGGAAAAAAATAAGCTTTTTTTTTAATTAGCGATCCAGGCTAATGGGGCTGGAAGAAGCCCCAGGTATGTATGAAATCTTTTTACTTATTCTGTGGCCGGCGTCTCTGGTTCCCTTTAAGGGCATATTCACAGTGAGACATAGCGGTTTAATGCAACGTTAAAGTCGCAACGTGTCTGCGTTAAGAGGTAACGCGCTGTAAGCAGTGAGTTACCACAATGCAACATTTTCAACACGACTATAACGTCGCACTGTAAACGGCCCCTAGGATTATCATTGCAATGCGGTAAGCTGCATTATAAGACGTAGCAACGTAGCACTGTGAATGCGACCTAAAGGACACCTGAAGTGAGAAGTATATGGAGGCTGCAATATTTATTTCCTTTTAAACAATACCAGTAGCCTGGCAGCCATGTTGCTCTATTTGGCTGCAGTAGTGTCTGAATAACATCAGAAACAAGCATGCAGCTAATCTTGTTTGATCTGATAATAATGTCAGAAACATCTGATCTGCTGCATGCTTGTTCAGGGTCTATGGCTAAAAGTATTAGAGGCAAAGGATCAGCAGTACTGCCAGGTAATGTGCATTGTTTAAAACAGAGGTCCCCAAACCTTTTTGTCAATGGCCGGGTCAACATACTTCAGACTGCCGGGGGGGGCGGAACATACATAAAATAATGTTAAAAAACATTAGATTGAATCTAGGTATTGATTCCCCCCAGTGGTGCCCATAGGAGACCTCCCAGCAGCAGCCATTCAGTCGTGAGGCACCCTAAAGAATGTCTTTGTGCACCAGTGAAGCATACCCAGGTGACACCCTGCCGTCCAGTTGGACAGCATTGTCACCTGATGCAGAATTGGATTGGAAGCCAGTGAATGACTGCTCGCTGGCTTCTACAGTATGTGGATGGGTGGTGCCAGCACTACTATTCTATTCTATACTCCTACCATCCATCCATCCCTATATCTGTCTGTCTCTCTATCTCCCCATACATCCATCCCTATATCTCTGTCTCTCTCTCTCTCTCTCTCTCTCTCTCTACTCCTCCCATCCATCCATCTATATCTGTCTCTCTCTCCCCAAACATCCATCCATCCATCCCTATAGCTCTGTCTCTCTCTCATATATACAGGATCTTCTCAAAAAATTAGCATATCGTGATAAAGTTCATTATTTTCTGTAATGTACTGATAAACATTAGACTTTCATATATTTTAGATTCATTACACACAACTGAAGTAGCTCAAGCCTTTTATTGTTTTTCTTATTGATGATTTTGGCATACAGCTCATGAAAACCCAAATTTCCTATCTCAAAAAATTAGCATATTTCATCCGACCAATAAAAGAAAAGTGTTTTTAAAACAAAAAAAAAAGTCAACCTTCAAATAATTATGTTCAGTTATGCACTCAATACTTGGTCGGGAATGTTTTTGCAGAAATGACTGCTTCAATGCGGCGTGGCATGGAGGCAATCAGCCTGTGACACTGCTCAGGTGTTGTGGAGGCCCAGGATGCTTCGATAGCGGCCTTAAGCTCATCCAGAGTGTTGGGTCTTGCGTCTCTCAACTTTCTCTTCACAATATCCCACAGATTCTCTATGGGGTTCAGGTCAGGAGAGTTGGCAGGCCAATTGAGCACAGTAATACCATGGTCAGTAAACCATTTACCAGTGGTTTTGGCACTGTGAGCAGGTGCCAGGTCATGCTGAAAAATGAAATCTTCATCTCCATAAAGCTTTTCAGCAGATGGAAGCATGCAGTGCTCCAAAATCTCCTGATAGCTAGCTGCATTGATCCTGCCCTTGATAAAACACAGTGGACCAACACCAGCAGCTGACATGGCACCCCAGACCATCACTAACAGTGGGTACTTGACACTGGACTTCAGGCATTTTGCCATTTCCCTCTCCCCAGTCTTCCTCCAGACTCTGGCACCTTGATTTCCGAATGACATGTAAAAGTTGCTTTCATCCGAAAAAAGTACTTTGGACCACTGAGCAACAGTCCAGTGCTGCTTCTCTGTAGCCTATTCAGGCGCTTCTGCCGCTGTTTCTGGTTCAAAAGTAGAGTTGGGCCGAACCTCCGATTTTAGGTTCGCGAACCTGGTTCGCGAACTTCCGCGGAAGGTTCGGTTCGCGTTAAAGTTCGCGAACCGCAATAGACTTCAATGGGGATGCGAACTTTGAAAAAAAAAAAATATGCTGGCCACAAAAGTGATGGAAAAGATGTTTCAAGGGGTCTAACACCTGGAGGGGGGCATGGCGGAGTGGGATACATGCCAAAAGTCCCGGGGAAAAATCTGGATTTGACGCAAAGCAGCGTTTTAAGGGCAGAAATCACATTGAATGCTAAATGACAGGCCTAAAGTGCTTTCAAACATCTTGCATGTGTATACATCAATCAGGTAGTGTAATTAAGGTACTGCTTCACACTGACACACCAAACTCACCGTGTAACGCACCGCAAACAGCTGTTTGTGTAGTGACGGCCGTGCTGGACTGGTGCGCACCATGGCGAGAGTGCAGGTTTTGGTGGCTTTACAGCCCATATGGTCGCCTGGCTGATGTAGCTGAATGACAGAACAGTGACTGTCCAGCTGATCAAATTTGGTCTGACCACAATGAGGCAACGACGTTATTATCGTGGGTGTGCCCCCCGAGACACTCATCTAGGCGCCGGTCATTGCTTCATTGTGATACGCAAGCCCCTTCACCACGGCAAGGTAATGATCACGAAGGGGAATGGGCGCATGTACATGCCTTTTCTTTTGTTGTTGCAGCTGCCCGCAGTGCAGCCAGAAAAATTAGGCAGTCATGTACACGCACCAGAAAAATTATTACAGCGTCCGCTGCTAGCAGCGGCCTAAAAAATTCAGCAATCCGCCTGGAGTCCCGGACCCTGTTGGTGGTGGCGGAGAAGGTAGTCAAGCGCCCTGCAGGCAGACATGCTGTGTGGAGGGACTGAACACAACAGGTATGCAGTGGCGGGTTCACTGAACAGGTATACAGTGGCGGGTCCACTGAACAGAACAGGTATGCAGTGGCGGGTTCACTGAACAGGTATACAGTGGCGGGTCCACTGAACAGAACAGGTATGCAGTGGCAGGTTCACTGAACAGGTATGCAGTGGTGGGTTCACAGCACAGGTATGCAGTGGTGGGTTCACAGAACAGGTATGCAGTGGTGGGTTCACAGCACAGGTATGCAGTGGTGGGTTCAATGAACAGGTATACAGTGGCGGGTCCACTGAACAGAACAGGTATGCAGTGGCAGGTTCACTGAACAGGTATGCAGTGGTGGGTTCACAGCACAGGTATGCAGTGGTGGGTTCACAGAACAGGTATGCAGTGGTGGGTTCACAGCACAGGTATGCAGTGGTGGGTTCAATGAACAGGTATACAGTGGCGGGTCCACTGAACAGAACAGGTATGCAGTGGCAGGTTCACTGAACAGGTATGCAGTGGTGGGTTCACAGCACAGGTATGCAGTGGTGGGTTCACAGAACAGGTATGCAGTGGTGGGTTCACAGCACAGGTATGCAGTGGTGGGTTCAATGAACAGGTATACAGTGGCGGGTCCACTGAACAGAACAGGTATGCAGTGGCAGGTTCACTGAACAGGTATGCAGTGGTGGGTTCACAGCACAGGTATGCAGTGGTGGGTTCACAGAACAGGTATGCAGTGGTGGGTTCACAGCACAGGTATGCAGTGGTGGGTTCACAGAACAGGTATGCAGTGGTGGGTTCACAGCACAGGTATGCAGTGGTGGGTTCAATGAACAGGTATACAGTGGCGGGTCCACTGAACAGAACAGGTATGCAGTGGCAGGTTCACTGAACAGGTATGCAGTGGTGGGTTCACAGCACAGGTATGCAGTGGTGGGTTCACTGAACAGGTATGCAGTGGTGGGTTCACAGCACAGGTATGCAGTGGTGGGTTCACAGCACAGGTATGCAGTGGTGGGTTCACAGCACAGGTATGCAGTGGTGGGTTCACAGCACAGGTATGCAGTGGTGGGTTCACAGAACAGGTATGCAGCCAGACAGGAACAAGTTAAGCCTAACTAATCTTTCCCTGAGAGACAGTCTGCAGCAGCTCGCCCTACTCTCACTAACGCAGGCAGCACACGAGTGACCGTAATGGCCGCCGCTGCCTGCCTTATATAAGGGGGGGTGGGGCTCCAGGGGCTAGTGTAGCCTAATTGGCTACACTGGGCCTGCTGACTGTGATGTAGAGGGTCAAAGTTGACCCTCCATGTGCATTATGGGGCGAACCGAACTTCCGCAAAGGCTCGCCTGCGGGACGCGAACGCGAACCACGGAAGTTCGCATGGAACCGTTCGCAGGCGAACCGTTCGGCCCAACTCTATTCAAAAGTGGGTTCATGCTTCCATCTGCTGAAAAGCTTTATGGAGATGAAGATTTCATTTTTCAACACGACCTGGCACCTGCTCACAGTGCCAAAACCACTGGTAAATGGTTTACTGACCATGGTATTACTGTGCTCAATTGGCCTGCCAACTCTCCTGACCTGAACCCCATAGAGAATCTGTGGGATATTGTGAAGAGAAAGTTGAGAGACGCAAGACCCAACACTCTGGATGAGCTTAAGGCCACTATCGAAGCATCCTGGGCCTCCATAACACCTGAGCAGCAGTGCCACAGGCTGATTGCCTCCATGCCACGCCGCATTGAAGTAGTCTGCAAAAGGATTCCCGACCAAGTATTGAGTGCATCACTGAACATAATTATTTGAAGGTTGACTTTTTTTTTAAAAAAAAAACACTTTTCATTTATTGGTCGGATGAAATTTGCTAATTTTTTGAGATAGGAAATTTGGGTTTTCATGAGCTGTATGCCAAAATTATCAATAAGAAAAACAATAAAAGGCTTGAACTACTTCAGTTGTGTGTAATGAATCTAAAATATATGAAAGTCTAATGTTTATCAGTACATTACAGAAAATAATGAACTTTATCACAGTATGCTAATTTTTTGAGAAGATCCTGTATATATACAGTATATATATATATATATATATATATATATATATATATATATATATATATATATATATATATATATATATATATATATATGTATGTGTGTGTGTGTGTGTGTGTGTGTGTGTCCCTAGATTATCTATTCCTATATCCTGTCTGTCTATCCATCCATCCATCCACCCATCCATCCATCCATCCACCCCTATCTCTCTTCCTCCCTCTCACCCTCTCTCCCCCCCTCTATGTTTTTCTCTCTCATTTTCTCCCTCCTATCCCTCCATCCCTATATCTGTCTGTCTCTCTCGTCCTCTCTCTTTCCTCCTCTCTGTCACTCCCTCCTCTCTCTCTATGTCTCTCTCTCTGTCTCTCCTCTCTCTCTGTCTGTCTCTGTCTCTCCCTTTTCTCTCTCTCCCTCTTCTCTCTCTGTTTCTCTTCTCTCTCTGTCTCTCCCTCTTCTCTCTCTGTCTCTCCCTCTTCTCTCTCTGTCTCTCCCTCTTCTCTCTCTGTCTCTCCCTCTTCTCTCTCTGTCTCTCCCTCTCTCTCCCTCTTCTCTCTCTGTCTCTCCCTCTCTCTTCTCTCCCTCTCTCTTCTCTCTCTGTCTCTCCCTCTTCTCTCCTCTCTCTGTCTCTCCCTCTTCTCTCCTCTCTCTGTCTCTCCCTCTTCTCTCCTCTCTCTGTCTCTCCCTCTTCTCTCTCTCTCTGTCTCTCCCTCTTCTCTCTCTCTCTGTCTCTCCCTCTTCTCTCTCTTTCTGTCTCTCCCTCTTCTCTCTCTCTCTGTCTCTCCCTCTTCTCTCTCTTTCTGTCTCTCCCTCTTCTTTCTCTGTCTCTCCCTCTTCTCTCTGTCTCTCCCTCTTCTCTCTCTCTCTGTCTCTCCCTCTTCTCTCTCTCTCTCTGTCTCTCCCTCTTCTCTCTCTCTCTCTGTCTCTCCCTCTTCTCTCTCTCTCTGTCTCTCCCCCTTCTCTCTCTCTCTCTCTGTCTCTCCCTTCTCTATCTATCTATCTATCTATCTATCTATCTATCTATCTATCTATCTATCTATCTCCCTTCTCTCTCTCTTCCCCCCCCCCTCCATCCATCCCTATATCAGTGTCTCTCTCTCAATGTATATATATTTGTCTGTCTGTCCATCCCAATATTACCTATTCCTCTATCGTGTGTGTGTGTGTGTGTCTATTTATTCATCTCTCCATCCATCATCTATACCTACCTCTATCTATCTATCTATCTATCTATCTATCTATCTATCTATCTATCTATCTATCTATCTATCCTGAGAAGGGCAGTGTCATCTGGCTTTCAAGGGCAGCTAGTGATAGTGGGCCTTGGTGGCGAACAAAGTACAAATCCGGCCCTGTGTGTCACTGAGATGTGAGCATTTGACATGATGTGTCAAACTTCAAAAAAGGTTGGGAAATACTTTCCTAGGAGAAAAGGTGAAGAGAGCGTGTGTGTGTAGAGGATGAGGGGGGGGGGGGGCACCATAATCAGGCTTCGCTCAGGGCGCTGTGAAACCTAAGGCCGGCCCTGTGAGTGCATAACTGAACGTAATTATTTGAAGGTTGACTTTTTTTGTTTTAAAAACACTTTTCTTTTATTGGTCGGATGAAACATGCTAATTTTTTGAGATAGGAATTTTGGGTTTTCATGAGCTGTATGCCAAAATCATCAATATTAAAACAATAAAAGGCTTGAACTACTTCAGTTGTGTGTAATGAATCTAAAATATGTGAAAGTCTAATGTTTATCAGTACATTACAGAAAATAATGAACTTTATCACAATATGCTAATTTTTTGAGAAGGACCTGTATATATTATTTGTCTTGTCTTGATGAAGCACCGCTACTACTGAAGCCACCAAATCTGAGATATTTTACTTACATCATTTTCCACGACCATCACTAGATATAAGCATCTTTTGGTCACATGGTGGAGACACAAAACAAGGCCAATGAACAGGTTAGGGAATTATATTTTTTAGAATGTATCTAATGCAACTTTTTTTAATTACCATCATTTTATATGTTAAAAAGTTAATTGTGTAATTTAATATTATTAAACATTACATTTTCCTTACAGTCTGCAGCCAGATGTGATTTTCCAGACAGGGCAAATAATTAAAAGTCGGCTTCTTTGTAACTATAACAACAGTTTACCATTTGATGCACAAAAGCCTCAAGGTTCTTATCTCTTGATTTGTGTGACAAAAAAAAATCTACAAAGTCTACAAATATTTTATAGCTGACAATTTGTTTTTATGACTATCTGAATGGATTATTGGATGTCAAAAAATCTTGAACACTTTAGGGACAGAATGGGCCCTCCTCATTACTGGGTCCAATGCAGTGGCATAACTAGAGGGGAGCAGCACCTGCAATCACTGGGGGCCCAGAGCTGTGAAATGCCCCAACTACTAACGTTCCCTTCCTCCCATACAGAGGACTATACTTCACATCTGGCGTTTTTGTAGCTATACTTGTTATGGGTGTGAAGATCATGATGGGCAAACTTGTTTTATGACCCTTGTGCGATGGGCACAAAGTTTCGCTGGGGGACCCCATAAATTGTAGTTACGTAAATGGCCCCACGGGTATTCCTATGCCATTGCTTTGGACACTTTAATTGCTAAGATATCCAACACTGTATTTACATCTATGTCTGGTTTTGGACTTTAACCCCTAATCCTGACCTGACTGCCACTACTACGTTTATGGCAGACATCTGTGAATACAATATTGCTACTAATGTCACTATCATTGCCAAAATGTCTTGTGCCAAAACAAACCTCAGCTATCAATAATGAAAAGTTTAATTGGTTGCCATTAAATTTTGTGTCAAATACAACCGATTGTCATTAAACAGCCAATAAATTCTTAACTTACCCGTAAATCCTAAACATTGTAGTCACCCAGTTCTTGTAGACGGAATCATTGTCGTCACCTGGATTACAGGTAGCGTGTTTATAAAATATGCAAGTTATGTAAGTAACATTTGGCTGACCGACCTTGTTTTCAGAGGCTGGCTTCTCCTGCATGCACCTACTGTGTAATTACAGGTCCAGCATGCAGCTCACAATCCTGCCATGTACAAGCTGAAGACACTTTCGCTTCACATGCGGCAGACCTGGTTCTCTAATAGGTCTTGTGGGGACATGAATATTTCAGCTTTCCTTGTTGGATGGCCCGAAGAGTTGTCAAATTAAATGAAGATATTAACAACCTTGTAATTACAAATGTGAAAGCTTGTTTCTCAATGCAGATGTTGTAATCCGTGCTACTACATTATGGTGTTTTGTTTTCACTTTGCACCTTAGAAATGAAAGCAAGTATTGGACTGGGAAAAAGAAACCACATTAAAGACCACCTCTAGGCATAGACTGGAATATATTAGACAAGGCTGGATTTATACTTTTTTGTTGTCCCTAGGCAAGGTATGTTGGGGCTCCTATTTCATGTGCAGCAGTGCCCCTGCCATTCCACTTGCAGCGCCCTCTTTCATGTCTATTATCCATGTACTGTAGCCCCCCTCTTTCATGAACAGCTCCCTTGGGCTTCAGTTTCCCTTTTTTCATTTGTTGCTCCCCATTTTCAGCCTACTATTTCATGTTCAGGTGTCCCTTTGGGTTGCAGCCGCCCAATGCCCTGACCTATGTGGCCTTTAAAGAAATCCGGCCATGATACTAGAGACATGACTGCTGGGGGAGCAGCTGTTGCAATCATAGGAGACCTGGGGCTTGGGAAGGAAGCAACTTCGTATCCTCCTCCAATATAGGCCACACTTGATATAGTTGGGGGAAGTGGTAGCCATACTGCTATGAGAGCTCATGATAGTCACGTTTTTGTGGGAGATCAGACTGTCTTTGGGGAAGTCATGGTGGCCACACAGTTATGGGGGATCATAGTAAGTTACATTTTCAAATGTCACCATTACTCTCTTTGAAAATGTAACCATTATTCTCTCCTGCGTAGACTGGAGCCGACTGACGTAAGTGACGGTACCCAGTTCCCGAAACTGCGGGCAGTGGAGGACGGTGGCGTGGGAGTGATCCATTTATTTGAGCTCTGAGTCCCTTTAAAGCTCATACACACGTTCAACAATTGTGCCCCATTTTCATCTGATTTTGGTTTGTTGGACAACTATCAGGTGTGTGTACGGGTGACAAATGACTAGAACAGCAACTGATAACGGGCTGTTTGCCTGATCCATGCATCGGAACGGCTCACACCACTGTTGGGCTGATATCGTGCAGTTGGCCATGTGTGTACAAGTTGTTTGAATGACATGCGTTTGTTTTGAATAGTGGCTGGATAGTGTAATGGTTAAGGGCTCTGCATCTGACATGGGAGACAAGGGTTCAAATCTCGGCTCTGCCTGTTCAGTAAGCCAGCACCTATTCAGCGGGAGACCTTAGGCAAGTCTCCCTAACACTGCTACTGCCTATAGAGCGCGTCCTAGTGGCTGCAGCTCTGGCGCTTTGAGTCCGCCAGGAGAAAAGCGCTATATAAGTGTTTGTCTTTGTCTTTTTGAATACGGCCATATTGTGCAGTTTGTCGTTTCAGTTTCGTGCACAGTATGTAAATGAGTTGGTTCTTCAGTTGGTCGGTGGTGGGAAAACACAAGTCGTGTAATCGCTTAGTCGTGTGCTCGGTCATGTTGTGAGTTGGTCATGCACTTTGATGGAGGTGTGTACTAGCCTTTACCGTGATTTCAGAGTCAGAAGACAATGAACCTGGCTCCTGATCCTTACATATACATCAGAGTCACGGTTAACTAGAACTCAGGGATCTGGCAGTCTCAACTAACCGGCATGTCTGGCGAGACACAATAGGAGCGTTCCTAACTAGTTTCTGCTGCAGAGCTGTGCAGCAGAAAATACTTACAAATCCTTCAAGCCCCGTCCGTTTCACTTCTTGCAGCTCCCAGCTGCTGTGCAGCGTCCTTGTGTGGCTCATCAGTGTGTCACCTGACCCGCATTGGGTCACATGATACACCGAGGCCATAAATGGAGAATGCAGCAAAGCAGCTGGGAGCTGCAACAAGTGAAAAAGACTGCGCATGGAGGATGCAGAAGTAGTTTATGCTGCACACCGCACAGTTAACCACAGTTAAGTTGGGGGAGGGGGTGACTTTTCAAGCAACCGGCAAGTACACATATCCGGCATCAGGCAATCCCCGCTTGTGCCGAATGAGTGAGACTCTAATGTAACTGTCAGCTGTCTTGGTTGGGTTTTTTTATACTTCAAAAATGATCAGAAGAAGCTGCTGAAGTACTAACCCTCTCTTTAGCCACCTGGCTGAATTGCATATTTGAATGAATCAGGTGATAAGCTAAGGTACATTATTAGCATTACAGCTTTGAGGAAATATTTCAACACAAAAGAATGCATTGCATTGCACTGCTAGGTGCTCTACTTCCTGCACACGGTGTGACCCACACTGCTGGTCCCTCTCCCCATTGTGTCCAAGGCCTATTTTCTTCCAACCATCTTGTGGCTCCCCTTCCATATGCAGCAGCCCAGCTGCCTCCATGTGTAGCTTCAATGTAACTCAACCCCTATCTGTCATATACAGCTCCCTGGGGTGACATCTCCCCTTTTCCACATGTCTTTCCCAATTTGCAACCTCCTCTTTCATGTGGAACAACCCTTCTTCCATTTCAGGCTACTCCCTGGATCAACACCCACCCTAGGCCCAGGCCTTTGTTGCCTTTTCAGAAATCCAGCCCTGATTGTGTGAAAGAGATTGTCAGAAACTCTTTCCTCTGTAAAAAGGTGAAATAAACTTGTATTTATTATATACAGGTAGTCCTCGGGTTACGAACGCCCACCGTATCGTATCGAACGGCCCTATCCCGTCACCATGACGTAATTTCCGCATGGGGGCAGTGTGAAGAAGCGGCTTCAAACTTCCCCCGAGTGCCGGCGAGGTCCCCCGGAAGTGTTGGACTCACCTCCGAACCGAGACCAACGCTGTCTGTTGTCCGCTCTCTGCCTCCTGCTCCCAATAGCTGCGTACAGCACCGCTAGATGCAGCATCCATTCGCTTCCTGTATGTCATGTGACATACAGGTTCCTGTATGTCACATGACATACAGGAAGCAGTGCGATGCTGCATCTAGCGGTGCTGTAAGTGGCTATTGAAAGGCAGAGAACGGAGGACAGACAGCGTTGGACTTGGGCTGGAAGGTGAGTCCATAGGGAGAGTGAGGGGAAAAAGGAACAGGGGGGTAAAAATGGAGGCACAGGGAGGTAAAAACGGAGGCACGGGGCTGGGGGGGAGGGTACAGAGTAATAGAGGGTGCAAATGGAGGCACAGGGGAACAAACAGAGGGGACTCAAACAGAGGTGGAGACATAGAGGTGCACAGACGGAGGACAAACGGGCACTGAAGGGGACAATCAGGCACAGGGGAAGACAGAGAGGCACATAGGGGACACTGAAGCCAAAGTAGGGCACATGGGAGGCAAAGGGACAAGGATAGCACAGCGTTCTGACTTAAGAACGGATTCAGGTTAAGAACGAACCTACAGTCCCTTTCTCGTTCGTTAACCGAGGACTACCTGTATAGGAATAGAGAAAACCTTTTCATGAACATAATTTATAGGAAACTATATTTGATGATATACAAATATAGTTTCCTATAAATAATGTTCATGAAAAGGTTTTCTCTATTCCTATACAGGTAGTCCTCATGAACATCATTTATAGGAAACTATATTTGTATATCATCAGTAGCAGTGCCAGCCTGTTTCTTTCCCGACCAGAGTGACAACAGAGACTGTGAGGTCCCTTGCCTGAATTCCAGGAATACCTCTTCAAGTTTAATAACAAGTAAAGTAGTAGGCCTGGACTTCTGAGCTGCTTATTTCTAAAATAAATCCAGACCTTTATTTAAAATACTACACTTTTATATATTTTATATATTTTTGTTATTGTTGTCATTTTATATTATTTATGTGTGCTGACAGTGTACACAAAGTTCACCGAGCTATATGGAAATGACGTAACTTGTTTATAATTTGTGCATCTTGCGTTATACAGTACGTGGAACAACTACTACGTTACACAAGCAGCATAGGCATTATATGCGTAATGCAAGTTATGCTAGTTTCCTAACTCCCGTTAAACTTTACCTCTGCTTTCCGGTGTTTAGCGAATATATCTCTATGTGACCATCAGGGCCAGCGCTTCCACAGAGGCAAAGGCCCTCCCCCTTCAGCTATGGTGACCCATGAGTGCGTAGATGCTGTGTGCTTACTCCGTATAGGAAAAGGAGGAGGTGAATAAAAGGAACCCCAAAAATGTTTTTTTGGGGGTTTTTTTGGAGACACATGATGGACACCTAATGATATTGTGTCACTGGGGGGAGGTAAGGAATTGGGGCAGGCAGATGGCTGAGTGGACCTGGGGCTGATTTGGTTCCAAGGGGCCTCATTGTACTTAGAATCGGCCCTGGTGACCATGCAACTGTATTGGGGCAGGGGAACGAGACAGAAGCCTGGCAGTCTTGGGCCATCTTTGTATGCATCTCACTCAATCATGTAATTGTGAGATCTGGGGACCTAACAAGAGGAAAAAAAATAAGGGAGGAGTTCAGCGCGCATAAGACAATGAGGGTGAGATGCAGACATAATACTGTACATACTGTAGTTTTTTTTCCCGCAACTCCTGGAGAGATACATCAAGAGCGCACTTCTCTTGCATCAGATTGGCCGCAACTGGCTGAAATACAGAAGCTGCAGAAGGCTGAGGACGGCGGTGTGGGAGTGATCTGTGAGCATGGGGCTGGAGGAAGCCCCAGGTATGTATAAATCTTTTATATTCTCTTGCCTCTGGTACACTTTAAGTATTAATTATTTCTCAATGTATACATTGTAAATATAAACACAGGTCAATATGCCCTTCCTGACTACAATTTGTCACTCCAAATAACAGATTTGGTTGTATATCTTGTTAACCATTGTCGCTTTACTAGGATGACTGCTTTACCTTCACTGTCTATCTGTTCCCGCCACTTTTTGCTGTATACCAGTTCTAGGTAAATTACTGCCTTACACATGTAGAAAGAAGCAGGGATGTCTGGCAAGCAGCAAAAACTAGCTATTGTGCACCATCTAGAGGCCAGCAGAAGCAACTGATGCTCCATTCAACAAAGACATGGGAATACAACAGATTTACAACATTACACATGAATGCAACAGATTTACAACACATACAACAGATGCAACATTACTGCTAAAAATAACTCAACCCACAGCAGGAATTGGAATTTTAAGACTGCAGCCAACTTTTTATTAGGGGCTTATTCACCAAATAACCATAACCAATCAGATGAAATAATCATGCGCATGTACGGATAAGCGCCGACTGGCGTAACTGAGCCAGACTAACGGAGGCACCCGGGAGGACGAGAAGGGGTGCATCAGTGCTCATGGGGCTGGAGGAAGACTCGGGTAAGTATCAAATCTGATAGATTGCCTTCCGATGTGGAAAAGGGTAGGGATCACCATATGGTGCCCATAATAATAATAATAATAATAATAATAATAATAACAACTGTGTGTGTGTGTGTGTGTGTGTGTGTGTGTGGGGGGGGGGGGGGGCGCAGGTCCTGTTGGCCACCAATAAGGGGGTCTGCAGTGGGCCTCACGGAGACCCATGGAGGTCCCCTGAAGTGAAAAGGAGTGAGTGGAGCACAGGAGAGAAGCAACATAGCTGTCCAGGCTCCACCGGCACACTACCTTCCTCCTAGCATTCTTGTATTCATAACTACAGCGCCCTCTCTCATCATGTGGACTACGTGACGAGTGAGGGTGCTGAAATCACAGAAACGGGGATGCATGGAGAAGGCAGAAAATCGGTGGAGCCTGTAGAGGTATGTCAATTCTCTTCTCCACTCTGTTCACTACTCTGCATATGGGGGTGGGGACTACCTATAGTGGTGGGCTAATCTGTCTACCTATAGGGGAACCTATAGGGGAAACCTATACTACATATACTACAATTCAAGGTACATATAGAGGGGATCGTTGTCAGTATAGCACTAATGAAGAGCAAATGATGAAGCAGCTGAAAGAGAGCCCTAGGTGGGCCCACTGATCCTGGGACCCAGGTATAAAGCCTTGGGCCCACTGGCAGCACTTTTGCAGTGCTTTTCAATCTCTAGCGTTGGTCAGTAAGCGGTAGTGCACAGAGTTCGGTGAGTAGTGGAGGTTAGTAAGAGGTGCACAAATGCATGCTAAATTCATGATCCGCCAAGGGCTTGCTTACAGACCAAGTATTCAGAAGCAGCCATGCAACAATCCGGCGAATTTGGATGCCCGCGTCCCCTGAAAAATAAAATTTTTTCTTCGTTAGCTGTTGTGTCAGTTAAAGTGGTTTGAAACTCCGACATAACATTCAATAAAAATGTGTTTTCCTACTTTTTATTACTCATACAGTTATCATATTTGCTTTTGTGCATAAGTAATATTGTCTGTTTACAAATAACACATTTCCAAAGTGTAGTTTCTCGTGTCCTAAAGTAGACTTGATTCAGGGAGCTGTGTGATAAACCATAGACTAACAAGTCCCAGGGGAGCAAATCCAGTGGCCACAGCAGAGTCCAGCACGACCGTCCTAGAGGCTGGAATGAGCAGCGGCTTAAAGTGGGGTTATAATTCCAAAACTAAAATTTAAGTAACTACTCTCAGGGCCAGTGCACACCAAAAAGCGCTAGCTTCAAAGCAAACGCTTAGCGCTTTTTGAAGTGATTTTTTAAGGCGATTCTAGGCATGTGCCTAGCAATTTTCTAAGCATGCCTAGCGTTTTTTGGAGCGTTTTGGTGTAGCGGTTTTTTATATTTTGTTACAGTGGCGCTGGAACTGAACAGCTTCTGTAACAAAAATGCTCGGAAAATCGCTCTGATCTGGAGCTTTTCAAAGTGATTTTCCACTTTGCTATACCTAACATTGAGGCTGAATCGCCTCAGAAATCAGCAAAAATGCTGCAGGACCTGAGTTTGCATTTTGGGAAAAAACAAATTGCTCTGGTGTGCACCATCTCATTGAAATACATTAGCCAAGCACTTTTCAAAGCACAAGCGATTTAAAAACGTTCAGAACCGCTCTTGGTGTGCACCAGCCCTTATTTACATAAAAGGACATTTGAAAGCATTCCCTGTGTGTAAAATCACAGCACTCCCTGTGTGAAATTTTCACTGCAGAGAGCAGTAGAAGCTTGCTTGTGTTTTGTCATTGGCAAAGGCAACTATCTCCCTGTGCTTGTGTCTTCATTCTTTCCACTGAACTGTATGTTGTCGGGGCGATGTGTCTATTCAGCAGAGGGAGTGGGACAGAGTGAAGACACAAGCACATGGAGATTTTTGCCTTTGCCAATGACAAGAGATAAGCAAGCTTCTACTCAGTGTCGGACTGGGAGGTGGAAAAACTGAGGAAATCCACCTGCTGGCTAAGCAGCAGCAACCATGTGCCATCACTTCCAATAGAAACCTGCAGCAAGTCTTTACTGTGAGCAGTAACACTTGATTACTGCTGCTTGGCCAGCAAGCGGATTTACTCAGCTTTTCCAGCTCCCAGTCCGACACTGCTTCTACTGCATTAGGGATGGCCGGAAACTTCAATTTCCGATTCTGCAGAAATTCCGATTTCCGCCATTGGCGAGTACCGATTTCACGGATTTCTGATCGTTTTCCGATTTCCAAGTTTGGATTTCCGATTTCCGGCTTGAGTTTTTTTTGTAATTTTTTTGCATTCTCTGATTGGCCAAATACTTCTGAATTGACTCTGCATTCTCTGATTGGTCCAATGCTTCCGAGTTCTGTGATTGGGCTAAAATTAGCGAGTTGTGGTAATGCAGTATTTCTATAGAAATACGATTTCCGAGTTCGGATTTCCGAGTAGTGTCTTTTTGTCATTTTTTGCATTCTCTGATTGGCCAAATACTTCCGAGTTGTTTCTGCATTCTCTGATAGGTCCATTGATTTCGAGTTCTGTAATTGGGCTAAAATTACCAAATTGCAGTAATGCAGTATTTCTGCAGAAATCCGATTTTCGAGTTCCATTTTCCGATTTCCGAGTTCTGATCGGAAATTCGGATTTCCAATCGGGACTCGAAAATTTATATTCCGCGAAATCCGAATGGGCATCCCTGTACTGCATTCGTTAGGAGATCAACAATTGCACCTTTTATATCTCTCTAATTACAGGATTAGCTTGAGATCTTTGTATATGTTTTATATACCGGTACATGTTTTATATATATGTTTTATATGTTTTATGTTTTAAATGCTGCATGAAATGCCCCTCAAGAGAAATCTATATAGGAAAAAGAGGACAAAAACTGCTTTAAAACTAATGAGGGTAAAATGGACACACCAGTGGGCCAACACTTCTGTGAACCAGGGCACAGCATGCAAGATCTCAAAGTACTTATTCTTAATGGTAACTTCAAAAATGAACACGCAAGAAAGATTTATGAAAATGTTCAAGACATTAACAGAAGGGTTAAATTGTGGAACGGGATTCATGACTTCTTATGTAACATGATTGACCTGGCTTCATGATCTTCAGAAACCTGCTAGATTTCATGTTTGTTTGCATGAACAGCAACCAGCACAACTGCCATCTTCGTGTTTGCTATTTACCTGCATCAGTGTTTTACTACAGCTAACATCTGGAAATATGGTTGAAGAAGGGGACTAGATCCCAGGAAGCTTGCATTGTTTAACTTTAGCAGTTAGCCATTAAAAGGTATTACTTTTACAAGACTTTGTTTTTTTTCTACCTACATATATGTTCTATACATACTGTATATGTAGGTAGATATATATTTTATGTTCTATACATATATGTAGGTAGATATATATTTTATAGAACATATATATTTGTATGTGTATATATATATATATATATATATATATATATATATATATATATATATATATATATATATATATATATATATACATATATGTTCTATAAAAATAGGAACAGGGCTATTAGTAGTAACAGATCTAGGCCTTGGGTGTAAACACCCTGTTTTACTTTATGTGAAATCACTGAACTTTTACATTGCATAGTGCCAAAAAAGTGACCCTTTCACAGTGGGACGTCCCAAAAATGTCACAATGCAACTCTATGCCCTGTTGTCGTCGCATACAGTAGACATACAGGCAATGAAAAGTATGCTTCCAGGTCATTACTGAGCATGTGCAAACAGTACAACGCAGGTAATAACGTGTATAACGCACAGCATGCAGCACTTTCTAATAATGCTACACGTTACACACAAACGCGACGTATACACTGTGAATACTGCACAGACATAGTATTACTGTGCGTTAGTCCACGTTAAAACATTTTCTAACGTGTGACTTTAACGTCACACTGTGAAAGTGGCCTTACAGAGAGGAAATGTTTTCAAAAATCACAGAAACAGCAGAAAATTCACAAAGACCATTTAGGCGTGAATAACTTGAAATCCCCAACAATATCTATTGTTCTTTCTAATTGTCTGTCCCTGGCACTACCAGTTGTCATTTTAAAATCACCAACCTTCTTAAAGAGGACCTCCAGTGAAAATAATGTAATACAAAGTGCTATTTTTACAATATCTACTGGTATGTACAGTATAAATGATTTAGTCAGTGTTTGCCCATTGTAAAATCGTTCCTCTCCCCGATTTACATTCTGACATTTATCACATGGTGAAATTTTTACTGCTAGCAGGTGATGTCAGTGGAAGGAGATGCTGCTTGCTTTTTTTGGCAGTTACAGCTATAAACAGCTGTTATTTCCCACAATGCACAAGGCTCCCACAGTGTGATGTCAGAACCATGGTCTTGACATCACACTGTGGGAGGGGTTTTACCACAATATCAGCCATACAGAGCCCCCTGATGATCCGTTTGTGAAAAGAAAAAGATTTCTTATGGGAAAGCGGGTATCAGCTACTGATTGGGATGAAGTTCAATTCTAGGTTATGGTTTCTCTTTAAAGACCCCAAAACAGAGGTCTAGCTGCTGGGAACAGGAAAGTAGCTTCTTCCTCTACAGGGGGTCCCAGGGCTGTGAGGGGCCCAAACTTCTTACCTTCCCTCCAGCCAATACAGCCCCTTCCCCCTCCAGAGCAGGTGTTGTTGTGGCTACACTTGTTAGGGAGGAGTCAAAGTAGCCACAATTTCTATATGACCCACAGCAGCAGACCCGCCACAGTGTGCACTCGCCATAAGGGTCAGGGTAAGAGGATGTAGATGTTGGAGGCCCATGAAAATGTTTCTTTTGTCCCCATGATTTGTAGTTACACACCTTGGCCCATGTGCAATTCACCTTTTCTCCTGGTTTTCTCCTAGGAGATCTTCTATTTAGAAGAACTGCTCAGAACTTTGCAATTGAAAAAAATACCGAAAAGTAGGAGAAAAAGTACAAATTTATTTTTAATTCATTCATTTTTTTGCTTGCTGGTGATTTAAAAATATTTTTTTTTGCCAAGTTTGAAAATCTCACTTAGGAGAAAATTCAGGCAAAAAAGTGAATTGCACATGGCCCCCTTGTCCCAGAGAAGGTATGTAAGGAAGTTCTCTTCAACATGGGCATACACAATAATAATAACTTCTACATGTTCTAGCCTCTTTTCGCAGGATTCAAAACTAAAATTAAAAAAAAAAATCCTTAGGCTTTTATATATTGAAAATAGTAAAAATATTAAGAATCATGGGCACCACACCCTAAAATGCTCCCTATTCAACCTTATGGTAGCCCACATAAACCCTATATTAGGACTTTTATGGTGCAATAAAAGTTACACAGGCGTGACTGGATCTTTTGGAACTCGATCTAAGAGATAAGAAAAAGAGAAATTTCTGTTTTTCATATTTCTGAGGTTTGGATGCTTTTGCTTGTTATGATGCACATTAAAGTGTCCCAGAGACAAACTTAATTAAAAGATTTATACATACCTGGGGCTTCCGCCAGCCCCATCCGCACGGATCACTCTCATGCCGCCGTCCTCAGTCTTCTCTGCCTTTTGCACCGGGTCGTTCGGCCAGTCGCGCCCAGTTTGAGCTAGAGCAGTGCACTCCCTCCTGGACAATATAATCACATTGCTAACGCAATACAATTATATTGTAATGGTACTGTTTACAGTGGGATGTAATGGATCCGTCAGGCATTATGCAGTGCATAACAGTGGTAGCGAAGTATACACGCTGGAACGCGGAAGAGGACTCACCTCTTCCACGTTCCAGCGTGTGTTCCACTTTCGTCACTTCCTGCAATGCCGCCCACTGTACTGAGTGGACGGCATTGCAGGAAGTGACGAGAGTGGAGCGCAGAAGAGGTGAGTCCTCCCTCCCCGCCCGCTGCCTGACAATATACGCTGATGCATTAATAACCGGAGGGGGAGCGCAGATCGGGGGACTCGGGTGGGGGGGGTTCCGACCCTCCCTCCCCACCTCTGTGCCCAATACCCCCTTCCTGCTCGCTACCCCCTCCAGGCCACCTATTGGGAGGGGGGGGGGTATTATACTGGGGTGGGGCAGCGTTTTTTCACTAATTTGCCTCAGGCGGCAAAAAAGTCTAGGACCGGCCCTGGGACTACTACTTCACTTCCTCCAATAAAGGGGTCCAGTCCATCCTTCAGATCTGGTGTTTTTGTGGTTACACGTGTTATGGGTGTGAAGATTATGATGGCCACACTTTTTTTTTGACCCTTGCAAGATGGTCCCCCAGGCTGTGAGGGTCAATCACTTGGGGCAGACAAGGGAAAGGGGGTGAGCATTGGGGTCGGCCCCATCAAAGTTCTGCTGGGGGCCCCATGATTTGTAGTTACACCTCTTCTACAGGACTTTGTCTGAGTCAGACGTTGTTCCCATGAGTGACTTGTAGATGCAATTCCCAGGAAAGGTTAGCAGATGGTAGCAGATGGTATCCTCGTAGGCTTACTGCCAGTGTTATTAATAGGCGGATAACAGGCACTGTAGTAGTTTTCCTAGAAAATGTTACTAACCTTACATGACAACAATGAGAAAGCAGATTTATATCGGATTGCCTTGTGTTATATTCTTAAAGAAAACTTATATAAATGTAAACCAATGTGCGTATATATATATATATATGTATATATATATATATATATACCGTGCTCACCAATCAATATACAGAAGCAGCTTTTACAGGATTTATGCCACCTAGTACTTTTTTTTTTTTTTGGTTGTGGGTTAGCTCACACACCTCCTGCAATGTATGGGCTGGTGCACACCAAGAGCGCTTCTAAGCGCTTTTAAAAACACTAGCTCTTGACTAATGTATTGCAATGGGATGGAGCACACCAGAGCGTTGTGATTCTTTCCCAAACACAAACGCGGGTCCTGCAGCATTTCTGCTCTTTTCTGAGGCGTTTCAGCCTCAATGTTGAGTATAGGAAAGTGGAAAATCGCTCTGAAAAGCGCTATAACAGAGAGATTTTCCAAGTGATTTTGTTATAGAAGCTATTCAGTTCTCTACTGTAACAAAAAATAAAAAACACTACACCAAAACGCTCCAAAATCGTTAGACATAATGAAAAAATAGCTAGATACAGGCCTAGAATCAATCTGAAAAATCATTTCAAAAAGCACTGAGCACCCTTCCAGACTTCTGGATTTGGCCTTCCACCTTTCCCCACCTGTCTGTCAGAGTCTCACTACTTATCCTGCATTCTCTGTAAATTAAATGAGAAAAATGAAAAGTAGGTTGTGACTCTTTGCAGTGCTTGCTGCAAGAGCTGGGGCAGAATTTCTCTGGTGGTATCAAAGACATTGAGGTGGCTGGCCCAATCTGCTGAATTTTTTACTTTTTCTTGTTGAACTTGATGCACAAATGTCTTTTTGTCAACCAAACTGACTATGTACAGTAACTATGGAAAAACAGTTCATATGGAACTGACCCTTAAGGCTGGTTTCACAGTGGGACATTTAAGTCCCACGTTACAGCAGCCAGTAACGCAGCCTAACTGACAGCACTGTAAAATCAATTGTGCTGTTCACAGTGCCCACGTTGCGTTACATAGTAACGCAGCACGTTTAACCACTTGAGGACCACAGTCTTTTCGCCCCTTAAAGAGACTCCGTAACAAAAATTGCATCCTGTTTTTTATCATCCTACACGTTCCAAAAGCTATTCTAATGTGTTCTGGCTTACTGCAGCACTTTGTACTATCACAGTCTCTGTAATAAATCAACTTATCTCTCTCTTGTCAGACTTGTCAGCCTGTGTCTGGAAGGCTGCCAAGTTCTTCAGTGTTGTGGTTCTGCTATGAACTCCCCTTTATGCACACTGCCTGTGTGTTATTTAGGATTAGAGCAGCTTCTCTCTTCTCTCTCTTATCTTTTACAAGCTGGATAAATCGTCCTCTGAGCTGGCTGGGCTTTCACATACTGAGGAATTACAAACAAGGGCAAAGCTGTTTGCAGTAAGAAAATAGCAGCCTGAAACTTCAGTGCATGGGGGAAAGAAACACACAAATGATCTCTTGAGATTCAAAAGGAAGGCTGTATACAGCCTGCTTGTGTATGGATGTATTTTCTATGTGTGGACATACTGTACATCAACCTACTTCCTGTTTTGGTGGCCATTTTGTTTGTTTACAAACAAACTTTTAAAAACTGTTTTTAACCACTTTTAATGTGGCGAGGAGCGGCGAAATTGTGACAGAGGGTAATAGGAGATGTCCCCTAACGCACTGGTATGTTTACTTTTAAGCGATTTTAACAATACAGATTCTCTTTAAGGACCAGAGCCTTTTTTTCCATTCAGACCACTGCAGCTTTCACGGTTTATTGCTCGGTCATACAACCTACGACCTAAATGAATTTTACCTCCTTTTCTTGTCACTAATACAGCTTTCTTTTGTGCTATTTGATTGCTGCTGCGAGTTTTAGTTTTTATTATATTCATCAAAAAAGACATGAATTTTGTCAAAAAAATGACCTTTTTAATTTTCTGTGCTGACATTTTTCAAATAAAGTAAAATTTCCTATACATTTGAGCGCGAAAGTTATTCTGCTACATGTCTTTGATAAAAAAAAAAACATTCAGTGTATATTTATTGGATTGGGTAAAAGTTATAGCGTTTACAAACTATGGTGCCAAAAGTGAATTTTCTCATTTTGAAGCATCTCTGACTTTCTGACCACCTGTCATGTTTCATGAGGTGCTAAAATTCCAGGATAGTATAAATACCCCCCAAATGACCCCATTTTGGAAAGAAGACATCCCAAAGTATTCAGTGAGAGGCATGGTGAGTTCATAGAAGATTTTATTTTTTGTCACAAGTTAGCGGAAAATGACACTTTGTGACAAAAAAAAAAAAAAAATTTCCATTTCTTCTAACTTGCGACAAAAAAAATGAAATCTGCCACGGACTCACTATGCTCCTCTCTGAATACCTTGAAGTGTCTACTTTCCAAAATGGGGTCATTTGTGGGGTGTGTTCACTGTCCTGGCATTTTGGGGGGTGCCTAATTGTAAGCACCCCTGTAAAGCCTAAAGATGCTCATTGGACTTTGGGCCCCTTAGCGCAGTTAGGCTGCAAAAAAAGTGCCACACATGTGGTATTGCGGTACTCAGGAGAAGTAGTATAAAATTGTCCGTTAGGAGTATGGTGAGTTCATAGAAGATTTTTTTTTTGTCACAAGTTAGCGAAAATAATTTTAATTGTTTTTTTTTTCACAAAGTGTCATTTTCCGCTAACTTGTGACAAAAAATAAAATCTTCTATGAACTCACTATACTCCTAACAGAATACCTTAGGGTGTCTTCTTTCTAAAATGGGGTCATTTGTGGGGTTCCTATACTGCCCTGGCATTTTAGGGGCCTTAAACCGTGAGGAGTAGTCTTGAAACTAAATGTCGCAAAATGACCTGTGAAATTCTAAAGGTACTCATTGGACTTTGGGCCCCTTAGTGCTCTTAGGGTGCAAAAAAGTGCCACACATGTGGTATCGCCGTACTCAGGAGAAGTAGTATAATGTGTTTTGTGGTGTATTTTTACACATACAGATGCTAGGTGGGAGAAATATCTCTGTAAATGACAATTATTTGATTTTTTTACACACAATTGTCCATTTACAGAGAGATTTCTCCCACCCAGCATGGGTATGTGTAAAAATACACCACAAAACACATTATACTACTTCTCCTCAGTACGGCGATACCACATGTGTGACACTTTTTTGCAGCCTAGGTGCGCTAAGGGGCCCAACGTCCTATTCACAGGTCATTTTGAGGCATGTTTTCTAGACTACTACTCACGGTTTAGGGCCCCTAAAATGCCAGGGCAGTATAGGAACCCCACAAGTGACCCCATTTTAGAAAGAAGACACCCCAAGGTATTCTTCTAGATGTATGGTGAGTTCAGATAATTTATTTTTTGTCACAAGTTAGTGAAAAATGACACTTTGTGAAAAAAACAATAAAAATCAATTTCCGCTAACTTTTGACAAAAAATAAAATCTTCTATGAACTCGTCATACACCTAACAGAATACCTTGGGGTGTCTTTTTTCTAAAATGGGGTCACTTGTGGGGTTCCTATACTGCCCTGCCATTTTACGGGCCCAAAACCGTGAGTAGTCTGGAAACCAAATTTCTCAAAATGACTGTTCAGGGGTATAAGCATCTGCAAATTTTGATGACAGGTGGTCTATGAGGGGGCAAATTTTGTGGAACCGGTCATAAGCAGGGTGGCCTCTTAGATGACAGGTTGTATTGGGCCTGATCTGATGGATAGGAGTGCTAGGGGGGTGACAGGAGGTGATTAATGGGGGTGGTTAGAGCAGGGCCGGTTCAAGTAACAATGGGGCCCTAGGGCAAGATTAGCCTGGGGGCCCCCCAACAGACACCACCCCGACCTAAAAGCGTCATCAGAGGCCCTTTGTTGCAGCCAAATTTCCCTCCTGGGCCCCTGAGCTGGCTGCTGACCCCCCCCCCCCATCATCCCCCAACTTAACAGTTGTGGGGAGCAATAGTTCAGATGGGGAGGGACAACTTGGGGGCCCCTACAGGCTCTGGGGCCCTGGGGCAACTGCCTATTTTTTCCTATGGTAGCTCCAGCCCTGGCTTAGAGGGGAAAATAGATGCAATCAATGCACTGGGGAGGTGATCGGAAGGGGGTCTGAGGGGGATCTGAGGGTTTGGCCGAGTGATCAGGAGCCCACACGGGGCAAATTAGGGCCTGATGTGATGGGTAGGTGTGCTAGGGGGTGACAGGTGATGATTGATGGGTGTCTCAAGGTGTGATTAGAGGGGGGAAATAGATGCAAGCAGAGCTGGGATCTGAGGGCGTTCTGAGGGTGTGGGCTGGTGATTGGGTGCCCTAGGGGCAGATTAGTGTCTAATCTGATAGGTAGCAGTGATAGGTGGTGATAGGGGGTGATTGATGGGTAATTAGTGGGTGTTTAGGGTAGAGAACAGATGTAAACACTGCACTTGGGAGGTGATCTGACGTCGGTTCTGCGGGCAATCTATTGGTGTGGGTGGGTGATCAGATTGCCGGCAAGGGGCAGGATAGGGGCTGATTGATGGGTGGCAGTGACAGGTGGTGATTGATGGGTGATTGACAGGTGATCAGTGGGTTATTACAGGGAAGAATAGATGTAAATAATGCACTGGCGAATTGATAAGGGGGGGTCTGAGGGCAATCTGAGCGTGTGGGTGGGTGATTGGGTGCCCGCAAGGGGCAGATTAGGGTCTAATCTTATGGGTAACAGTCACAGGTGGTGATAGGGGGTGATTGATGGGTGATTGATGGGTAATTAGTGGGTGTTTAGAGGAGAGAACAGATGTAAACACTGCACTTGGGAGGTGATCTGATGTCGGATCTGCAGGCGATCTATTGGTGTGGGTGGGTGATCAGATTGCCCGCAAGGGGCAGGTTAGGGGCTGATTGATAGGTGGCAGTGACAGGGGGTGATTGATGGGTGATTGATAGGTGATTGACAGGTGATCAGTGGGTTATTACAGGGAAGAACTGATGTAAATAATGCACTGGCAAATTGATAAGGGGGGGTCTGAGGGCAATCTGAGGGTGTGGGCGGGTGATTGGGTGCCCGCAAGGGGCAGATTAGGGTCTAATCTGATGGGTAACAGTGACAGGTGGTGATAGGGGGTGGTTGATGGGTGATTGATGGGTAATTAGTGGGTGTTTAGAGGAGAGAACAGATGTAAACACTGCAATTGGGAGGTGATCTGATGTCGGATCAAGTGGTTAAACAAAGTGCTGCATGCTGTACGTTATACTGAGCTAAGCAGCGTTAGACTGCTTGCACATGCTCAGTAATGTTGGAGGAGGAGGTCTCCCCTCCTCCTAGGCAGCCAGCCACATTGCTAATTAATATTCACTGCACTGTGGAGACTAGTGGTGGGACTGTAGTGTTGTCCGGATCATGAACAAATCGTTCATTTGATCCGGACCTTTTTTGTGAGTCGAATCATCCGGATCATCACAATAAAAGATTCGGTTCACAGTGGATGTTTGTCTGGAAGAAACAGGAACATACAGAATGTACAGTGCAGGGAAAGTCCTGTCCTGCTAGTCATTTCACTCAGTATGCTTCCCTAGTAAAATGATTCAAATGATTCGGTTTAAAGATCCGGATCTTTTCAATGATCCGATTCAAATGATCCGAAAGCCTTAAAAAGATCTGGACTTCCTATCACTAACCTGGAGCGGCTGCTTTGAGAGCTGCATAACGCAGCTCAATCTGACATCCAACTTCAACACCACCATACGTTGCGTTAGGGGCATGTTATGCGACCATAACATCCCCTAAAACGCAACGTCTTGGTGTGTAAGTAGCCTAAAAGCAAACCTGAAGTGAAAAAAACTAGAATATAATAAATTGTATGTGTAGTATGGATAATAAATGAATATTAGTAACATTAGTAGCAAAGAAAAGAGTATTGTATTTTTATTTTCAGTTATATAGCTTTTTTTTAAAATAACATTACATCATACTGTCACAGTTGCAGTTTAGAAACCACACTCTGTATTGTAAACTATAAAACAAAGCTGAAACAATGACACTTTGAACTTTCCTGCAGTAAAACCTTAAACAGCAAAGAAAAAGTGAGAGACAGCTTGATATAAGTGCTTCAGAAAACAGAACTTTCTTTAACCCAAGTTAAGTCAAATAGCTCAGAGAAGCTCTTTTGTACAGCTAAAGCTTTTTAACTCTTCCTGTATTGGAAAACAATATGATATGCTTTTCTGCACTACTAATGTTGTATTCCTTAGTGGGAAGAAGAGCGCAGCAGGGGGTGAGCGGGAGCGCAACATGGGGTCCACGCGCAGCCAAGCTGCACATGCGCAGAAGAGCATGGCCAGCCAGATTACCAAGAGGGATTTTATAGGGTTTTTTTTGGTGGTGTTAGAAAAACAAAAACTGACACTTACCTGGGGCTTCTATTGGACCCCATGCAGCTGTAATGTCCCGCGCCGTCCTCCTCCGATACTCTGTCCCCCCCCCCCCCCCATGGTCCCTGTCTAATTAAGTGTCTAATTAGACTGCAGGAGCTTACTGGGCAGACGCAGTACAAGAAAACTTCGTACTGTGCCTGCGCAGTAAGCTCCCGATGACGCGCGCAGGAGCGAGCACTATTCGTCTAGTTAGACGATTATTAGACCAGGACTGGCAGAGGGGAACCGAGGATCGTAGGAGGATGGCGCGGGACATGACAGATGCAGGGGGCCGATAGAAGCCCCAGGCAAGTGTCGGTTTTTGTTTTTTTAACACCACCAAAGAACCCCTTTAAGAGAACGGAGTGGACGGCGAGGAACCCCACGTACCTAATGAGGGTTGAGGAAGCCCCAGGTTAGTATAAATACCCCCATACCATCCAATCAGGTTCTCTATAAAGCCATGTGGATGACCAAGTAATGATCCTAGACTAGGCATAATGCCACCTTTATAATTAGTCCCCTATATAATACATATCAATATGTACTGCACTAATGTTAGAAATAGGATCCTGTTTAGCTGCTTTTCTGTGACATTTTTTTATGACTTTTCATTCCACACTAGTGTTTATGGTCAGTGGTACAGTATATGCAAAGGGCATGGCTTTATAAGAAGACTGGTCAAAGGGCTTCTTCTGGAATTCTGAAGTGTCGTAAAAGGCATAAATGTTTACTATGTAAATCAGGGGTTCCCAAACTTTTCTGCTCAAGGGCCGGGTCAACATACTTCAGACTGCTGGGGGGCCGGAACATACATAAAATGATGTTGAAAAACATTACATTGGAATCTAGGGATTGATTCCCCCCCAATCATGCCCGGAGGAGAACTCCCAGCAGCAGCCATTCAGTCATGCTACGCCTGAAGTACGTCTTTGTGCACAAGACAGTGAAGCATACCCAGGTGACAACCGGCCGTCTAATTGCACAGTAGTGTCACCTGATGCAGAATTGGATTAGAAGCCAGTGAATGACTGCTCGCTGGTTTCTACAGTATGTGGATGGGTGGTGCCAGGCAGCACTGCTATTCTGTATGTGGACAGCCGATATTTAAAGGTGCGGTGAGCCGCATCTTTAAAGAGGAACTCCAGTGAAAATAATGTAGTAAAAAAAAGTGCTTTATTTTTTACCATAATTATGTATAAATGATTTAGTCAGTGTTTGCTCATTGTAAAATCTTTCCTCTCCCCGATTTACATCCTGACATTTATTACATGGTGACATTGTTACTGTGGGCAGGTTATGTAGCTGCTCCTAGCTGTTTTGGCTGTTTGAGACAGCTGTAAACAGCTAATTCCTGTCTGTGAACCTTGTTACATTGTGGCAGTTTGCCCAGAGTACCGCGGTCCCAGAGCTTCTTGTGGGAGGGGTTTCAGCACAAAATCAGTCATACAGCGCCCTCTGATGGTCTGTGAAAAGCATTATATTTCTCATGTAAAAGGGGGTATCAGCTACTGATTGGGATAAAGTTCAATTCTAGGTTGGAGTTTCTCTTTAAGTAATACATTTTGTGTATGGGGTCCAGTGAAAAAGCCACATTCGGCCATAGTTTGAGGACCACTGATATATATCATAATAATAAGACAAAACTAATGTCCAGTGCTGCGTAATATGTTGACACTTTATAAATACAATAAATAATAATAAAAACAGATTTCACTGGGTGGCTGTTATGGATTATGCAGAGCAGAGGTAATGACAGAAGTACAATCTCTTGTCACTGTTACAAACATTAGTGACAGGCTGTGTTTATTCCTATTTGCTGATAGTTATTATTAAACATAATCTATGAAATGCCAGACATAAATTAGCTCTCAGCTACAGCACTAACTGAAATATAGAAAAATTATGTAAAATTATGCTGTAACAGACACTTACTTGATTCATACTTTAAACTTAGGCTGCTTTCACACTATACACATTGCAGTAAGATCGCAACGGTAGCGGAAAGCCACATCGCACATTAGGAGTGCGGTGTGATGCATACAGTGAAGCATACAGTACATTGAAAAAATGCTTCCCTGCGCATACGTTGTCTGATGGTATTCCACTGGTACCCGCCGCAATGGATGCAGTGTGAAAGGAGCCTTAAAGTACTGTAGGGGGCTAGGGGGGAAAAAGAGTTGAACTTACTTGGGGCTTCTAATAGTCACCAGCAGACGTCCTGTGCCCGCGCAGCCACTCACCGATACTTCGGTTTGGTTTTTTGAATTTGCAACTTTCAAGTCGCAAACCCACTGCACCTGCGCAGCCGCGTACTCGCTCACGCTGACGTCAACGGGAGTGTACTGCGCAGGTGTAGTACGACTACGATCTGCACCTGTGCAGTACGCTCCCGGGGACATCAGCGGGAGTGAGGACGCGGACGCGCAGGTGTAGTAGGTTGTCAACTTTAAAGCCGCAAATGCCTATTCCCGTGCCGCAAAAGCTTTCCTATAGGGAGTGATAGTCAACAGGCAATTCAGCTACAGTTAATTTTGCATTTGAATTTGTAATTGACTGTTAAAGGACAACTGTAATGACAGGGATATGGAGGCTGCCATATTTATTTCCTTTTAAACAATACCAGTTGCCTGGCTATCCTCCGGATCCTCTGTTTCTAATACGTTTAGCCATAGACCCTGAACAAGCACGTAGCAGATCAGGGGTTTCTGACATTATTGTGAGATCTGACAAGATTAGCTGCGTGCTTGTTCCTGGTGTGATTCCGACACTATTTCTGATGCCTATGAAACGCGGAGAAGAGGAAGGATCTCTGTCCTAAGCAATTCAGGACGGGGCAGGGGGGTGGGAAGGAGAGAGAGAGGGGAGGGAGGGAAAAAAGGAAGAAAAAAACAAAACAAAAATAGGATTGCAGAGCGATCAGAAGCCTCCAAACGAATGTCCTGTTAAGGACAATAAAAGGAGGTAATATTAATTTGTGTGCTTAGTAGCAACCTGACCAAGCTGCACAGCCCTGTGTTGTGAAATATGGCCTGGTCACTAGGGGGGTATAAGCCTGTGGTCCTGTAGGTAAGCTAGCCATACATCCAGCAATTATGGGCAGATTCGTCCAAGAGACAAATCTCTCTCTGATTGAAACTGATTAGAGAGAGATCTGTCGGCTGCCCATACACTGCAGGCTGATCCCTGATCGATTTCATGCTGAATCGATCAGGAATTGGCCTTGTGATTCCACATCCGCCACCTTGACGGCCTGATGTTATCCCCCCTAATGTGTATTGTGCCCCCCTGGTGCCCAGTGCACCGGGGTGGCTCTGGGCTCCGTCTTCCATCCATACACGCACCCCACGTGCTTGCCGGAGTAACATGGGCGCATGTGTGATGTCACACACACGGCCACATGTATGCCGGCAACCACATGGGGCGAGTATGGATGGATGACGGAGCCCGGAGCCAGTGGTGGACATGGACAGGTAAAGCATAGTGCACCGGGCACATCTGACATTAGCGGGACAGCACTGGATATTTCATCGCTTGTCCTGATATCACTTGCCGTTACTGCCGCGCATCTGAACTACCACAATGGCCCAACATCTTGCAGCATGTCCGAACGATACATGCAACCAATTTCGGCCCGAAGTTGGTTGCATTGTCGGTCAGGCATGCTCTTGGCGGCACCGATTTTCCTCCAATGCAATAATAATTATCAAATTGGATGGTCAGTGGCTCCATCAAGCCTATTTATCCCCAGCCCGACTGATGCGGATGGGTCTCCTACATGATGGCCGATGTTTTAAATGTGGCCAGGACGCAGCAGATTTCCTACACTGTGTCTGGTCTTGCCCCCAAGTCAATAACTATTGGAAATCAGTGACTCATTTCCTGAGAGACGTTCTCTATCTCCCTGTTGTTCATTCATTTAAAGTCTGTATGTTGGGCATGATTCAGGGTATCCCATGTAACCAACAGTAAAAAACACTTATCAGAATTTTGCTGTTCTACTCCAGAAAGTCCATTGTCCTTAAGTGGAAGAATAATAATCCTCCCAATATAACTGACTGGAAGAGACTAGTAAATTCTGCACTCCCACTCTATAAATTGACTTACCAGTCTCGCAATCAACCAAATAGGTTTTCTAAAGTTTGGTCTACCTGGGTGAACTGAACTCTATGGACACGGTAATCCCAAACCTTGATATAAATGTCTGATATAAATGTCCAGGATCTAGTATTATAATTTCTCCATATAGGATGATGATATCACATTCCACATGTTATTCTTTAATCGTATTTGATACAATCATTCGTCTGCCTCTGTCTTTGTTCATAAATGTACGTTTAATTTTATCTTCTGGAAATGGATCTCACCGTATCTTCGATATATCTAATGTCTTGAATTGCACTACTTTGGGAATGTTTTTGTTATGTTTTTAGCTATTTTAAGAGCTATTTGTTTATGAAAATTAATAAAAAAAGCTCTCTTTAAAAAAGAAAAAAAAAATCGGATGGTCAATCAGCTGCATGCAAAGTCGATAGATGTATGGCCTCCTTTCCTCCCTATACAGGGCCGGTTCTAGACTTTTTGCCACCTGAGGCAAACTTGTGAGGATGCTGCCCGCCCCCAT
Organism: Hyperolius riggenbachi; assembly: GCF_040937935.1. Lineage (NCBI taxonomy): Eukaryota > Metazoa > Chordata > Amphibia > Anura > Hyperoliidae > Hyperolius > Hyperolius riggenbachi. Next base: position 413,681,279 of record NC_090649.1, on the reverse strand, counting down.
AGGTAGTATAATTGCCCCCAGTATAGGTAGCCTGGAGGGGGTAGCAGCCAGGAAGGGGGTGGCAGTGGGCACAGTGGTGGGGAGGGGGGCTGGACCAGCCAGGCAGCAGGGGGGAGGGGGAAGCAATGACTCACCTCCTTTTGTGATCCAATGTTTGCATCACTTCCTGCAATGCCGCCCACTGTACTTCCGCAGTACAGTCGGCAGCATTGCAGGAAGTGAGGAGCAGTGGTACGCAGCGCTGGAATGGAGGGAGGTGAATCATTGGTCGTCCCCCCCCCCCCGCGCTGCCTGGCTGACACTTATACACAGCGCTGATAGCTGGAGGGGGAGCTTGGAGCGGGGGGACACAGGTGGGGGATGGGGAGTCAGACCCCCCTCCCCAGCGCTGTGCCCACTGCCCTCCTGCAGCTTGGCAGCCCCCCACACAGCCAGGTGGGCGTCCCCCACTTCTACCGCCTGAGGAACCTGCCTCACCCAGCCTCACGGGGCTGTCCCTATAAAGATCTACAGCTGGAGATCAGCCCATGATAGAAGCATAAAGCGGTCCTGATGATGCCATGTGTAACAAAGTAAAATCTGGCCATACATTCTTTCTTTGGTATTGGCTTTAAACATTTTGGGCTTTTAAAACTGTGTCAATTATTTTTACTAGCTACGTGTAAACACAGCGAGCCTGGCTTACAGGAAAGGTAATAGTGTGCATATTTCCCAGAATAAGAGTGTTTTCTCATTCCCCCGTGTTGTAAGTTGGTGTCTTTACAAACCACAAACGTTGTACTGCTCTCCCTGTCTGGGTCATGCTATCCATGGAAACCTTAGCAAAGCATCTCTACTCCGGTCATGTCTATACAAACATAGCAATTAGTTACCAAGTAACCACAATTGGCATGATATTGACAAAATTGGTCAATATTGACTATCTTACTCACATCATTTGTCCATTCTCGTCATTGCTAATTGTTAAATTATAAACAAACTGCAAAACATTTGTATATAAGGAGTGTAGCAAAGCATAAAAACCTATGTGCATGAAGAATGAACGCCACAGCCTGTGGTAATCCGTCTGTGGCACAGGTCAGACAGCAGGTCAGAGGCCATGCAGAGGGCAGAAGCCAGGTGAAGGCAAAGTTGGGAAGGGCAGGGAGGGTTACTTCAAGTTACAGGATGGCCATACAAGCACATGTCCCTGAGTAGATTAAGCATGCTGTGGTATCCACCACTCCTGGACTAGGTCTGTTGCAGGGAGCGTTAGAGTTGAGGAAAGCTTCAAAAATAGGAAAGCTGAGAAAGAATCTGTAAGACAAAAAACATCCTCTGGGAGGTACGTACCTTGGGAGTGGGCGGCCTCTGGATCCTAATGAGGCTTCCCCATCCTCCTCCATTCCCGCGATCCAGCGCTGGAAGGACCTGAACACTGGGGAGGTAAATATTTACCTACCCAGGGGCATAACAATAGACCCTGCAAGGGAAGCATCTGCAGGGGGGCCCAGAAGCTGCAGCTGAAAAGTTTCTTTTCCCTGTACTGAGAGACTGACAACTAAGGGTAGGGAGAGAAAAAGCTTTCTGCTCTCTGCACAGTTGTTCTAATGACTGCATCTGCTCAACCACTGATAAGGAATCATACAAAGTTTTGCAGACAAAGATTTGTAAAAAGTCCCTATTCAGTGCTCAGCAGGGTCTTGTATACAGCACTGCTCTACTCCCAGCCTCTCTACCCCTCCCCAAGTGCTGTGTACTGCAGTGATGCTTGAGGAGTCTGGGCACGGGGAGAAAAAGCTTTCTGCTCTCTGTACAATTGTTGTAATGGCTGCACCTGCTGAGCCACTAATAACGAATCATACAAAGTTTTGTAGACAAAGATTTGTAGGCAGTCCCTATTCGGTGTGCAGTAGGCTCTTGCGTACAGTGCACAGCACCCAACCTCTCTACCCCTCCCCAAGTGCTGTGTACTGTAGTGATGCTGGAAAAGTCTGCAGAGCCAGTTCTGCCCCATCAGAGGAGGACTGAGTGAGACAAAAGAAGCTATGGCTGGGAGCACAGTCAGTTTTCTGTATGTGTTTTTCTGTATGTGTTTTCTGCACACCATGGCCATGACTCAAAAGCCGTCCTAGTGCATAGCATGGCTGTGTTATGCGTGTAGCGCACAATGTTACTCGTGCAAAGTTTTAAGCACGCAAAGTTTTACACAACGCGCACTAACAAAGCTCTTCACGTGTTAACGTGGTACAATGCACGCATTGTGACGCATTGACACGCAAAGAGCTTTGTTAGCGCGCGCGTGTAAAACTTTGCGCACGTAAAACTTTGCACGAGTAGCACTGCGCGTTACACGCATAACACAGCCATGCTATGTATTAGCACAGCTTTGTGACTCAAGGACCATGTGTGTCTGTGTGAAAACATGAACGTTTTATCACAGAAGCTACTGTAATTGATAGAGAAAATGCTACCAGTGCTTCATTGCTGTCAGTTTACTTGTGTAAAAATGTGGAGAGGGGCTCCATCCAAAGTTTCGCAGGGGGTCCAGTGATTTCTCATTATGCCCCTGTACCCACTGCGATCCAGCACAGGCGCTGTAGCGGCTTTCCAATCGGGCTCAGGCAGAAATAGCTGAGCCAAATTGGGGCCGCTCTCCTGTACAACATACTGGGGAAGGTAGCCCTTTTCCCTTATTAAAAAATGTACCATGTCCACAGATTATCATTCACTTCAGATTCAATGCCGTTCAAAGTCCCAATGACTGCATAAATACATAATCACATTCTTTGTTTAGCGTATGAAGCTGATGAATATGTTTTTAGGACATCAGTAGCCCCACACTCAACATGAGGTTTTGAGGCCCTCTCCAGTTCATTTATTTGATGTTTTAAGCTTGTTCTGTTTTTGCTTGAGTAGGGCATTTTCACATCTTTGCGGTGAAATGGAACAATTTATCTCAGACTAAACACAAAGTGCCCCCAGACAATTAAAGCCAGCAATAAGTGCAGAGGGAGCGATCTGGAATAAGCTGGCGCAGCTGTTGGGGCCATACAGGTGAAATCTGGAGACTTGTTTGCTTGCTTTGTAAAACAACCTTTCATTTAGTTTTTGTTTTTTTTTGTAAAATTCACAGAATGTAAGAAATGTCGTGCATAGTCAAGAACATTTTTTAGTTACCTTAAGAAGAAATATTAACTTAATAAAAAGTGAAGGCCAGAAAGAGGCAGACACGTCATAGATGGTTTTCGAAAACAGTAATTATTATTCATTTTAACCAAAGGATTTTGTAATGCTTATATGAATACACAGAAAATCACAGGCCAGAAACAAACTAACAGGCTGATTTACTTTCTGCCATACAGGTTGGGGTTTAAAACCTACAAAGTAACTATGAAATGTTTGTCAGATTTGTTGGCTGATGTAATGGAATGTGTTGGCAGATTTGCCTGGATCCAGGCGGGCACAGTGGCTCTCTGTCAGTGCCCTTATTAACCTACTTTAGCTGCTCTCTGATCCAAAACAACACCACTACCACAGGGATAAAGGTCAGAGCTGGATTAACACTATTGGTGATGGTCATGTCTAGGAGAACTCGGGGAAGCATGTGATCAGTTTGGTCAGGTGATAGACATGTAAGTCTCCGATTTGCTAGTCATGATCATGTGCTAAAGCAGGATGTGATTCCAGCAAATCGCAACTTTGCAAATCTATCAGTTGATCAAATACATCACATGCTTCCCCATAAATTCTCCTAGACATGACCATCACTAATTAACACCAGGCAGAGACCTAGACAGAGCAATGGCTTAGCCCCTGCCTTTCACTGCATCTCAGTTTTCTGACTGAAAGTGTGATGAGGCATTTTGGAAAACCTCAGGATGAAGACGGCAGGAGCTTGCAATGTGTTATATTTCCACAGAGGGATTGTGGATTTTATCTGAGACCACACTGAAGTACTTAGACAGTTGTGTGGACCCAAGTACCAGAATTAAGCAGGTGGGTTCCGCAGATACTAGAATTAAGAAAGGAAAAAAAAAGCCATGTTTCTCGCCATGGTTTTCCCAGATCTAAGAATTAAAAATCTCTGTACCCTAGATAAAGGTTAGCCATGTGCCTCCATGTGGCCAAGTGCCCTAGTTCCCATTATTAAGGTGCCAGATCCCCCCAGGTACAGAATTAAGATACTATGTGCCGCCAGATACAAGAATTAAGGCCTCGTTCACATGTAAAATCTTAATCGCAAACGCAAGCGTTTTGCGATTTTGTGTGGCAGTTTTTTTCCCCCCTCTCGCCGCTCCACTGCATGCTGCTTTTTTGGTAAAAGTGCTTTTCTAAACACTTTTCCAGAGCGGTTTTATCATTCACTCCCTGACGCAAGTCAGGAAGTGATCACTTTGACCTGGAAAATAATAAATACAATGTATTTATTCTAAAAACTGTGAACGCAATCGGCGCATACAAAAATTTTGTGAGCATTTGGAACTCTTCCTATACCTTTCATTATAGCAAAAACGCCCCAAAATTGGTACAGGCATTGCTTTGCAGACCGCAAAGTGGACGCAACGTGCTGCCATGAACCTTCTCACAGAGATTCATAGCACAAGTGTTTGGGGGCTATTTTGAAAATCGCCTGCGCTGGCAAAGAGGGCAAAAACACCCGTAGTGTGAATAAGCCGTTAGTGCTTCCAGAAAAGCAGTATTAAGTTGCCGGGTGCCCCCAGATGAAATTAAGTTGCCGGGTGCCTCCAAATACTAGAATTAAGTCATGATCCCTAAGATACAAGAATGAAGTAGCCATGTGACTCCTAGATGCTACAAATAATCAGCTGTTAAAATGCCAAAGGTCAACTAGATTGGGTTAGGGTCAGGTTAGGGTTTATCTAAATGTAATGGTTAGGGTTAAATGATTCCTTTTTACTTTTTTCATTTTCTTTTTTCATATAACATTTTTCATCTTATGGGATGTCCGAAGTTATGGCCATGAGTCTCATTCCCACCTCCCGGGTTCTCTCCAGTAACTCTCACCCTGCATGTGGAAGTAGGGTGAAGGGGGGCTTTTGGGGTAGTCTTATAGTCCCTTAAATACCCTTAAATAGCAATTGAGCTGAGTTTAAAAACATTTTCTCACCTGAATTTTCAAATCAATTTTCTCAAAAACCACAAGGTCTGTATGAAAAAATGTTTTCCCATATTCTCACTAGCAAATTTTATGATTGTCTGTAGACTTCAATGTAAAAATAGTGGAACATGGATTTTGACCACGTTTTCCATAACCTGCAAATTCTGTCCCAAAATTGTGAAATGTCACTGCTTATATCTGATCATTATTGTGCAATCTCTGTATAGAGAGGATTTCTCAGTGTTTAATGTGCAAATGTGATTTGGAATGATTTGATAAAAGTTGGCTTATCTCTATTCAAAGAGAGGCTTTTTACAGCTAGTCTTTGTGATGTGCTTGGATAGTGTGTTTAAAGCGGATCCAAGATGAAAAACAAACTATAACAAGTAACTTGTCTATATATCTTATCTAAAGTTTAGATGGTTTACAAAGCAAATCTGGCTGCAAACAGCTTCAACAGGTTATGATGACTTATTCCTGTTATACAATGTTATACAATGAGAGCGGCCATGTTCTGTTTGTCATCATTACACAGGTAATCTGCAACTGCATCTCCACCCCTTAGCCTGTGAAACATTCACTCCCAACACTCTGAATGGCCTGGGGGGAGGGGGGGGGGGGCATATTATATGGGGAGACCAGGTGGCCCGGTAGCTGATGGTGGGCCCACAGCTTTTCAATAGCTTTTATACTGAAAGTTGTTGAAAATCTGTGTACTGTGTCAGTAATGTATGCCTCTCTGATAAGATTTCGATCAGAGAGGGTCTATTTGATGGTGAAATCTGGTGGCCATCTGTAAGTGTATGGCCACCTTTACTAGAAGCAAACGTCTAAATACCTGAATGAGAATATAGTTTATAAATAGTGACTGGATAGTGTACTGCCCAGGGTTCAAATCTTTGGCACATCCTGTTCAGTAAGCCAGCACCTATTAGGTAAGACCTTGTGCAAGACTCCCACTGCTAGTTCCCTAGAGTGTCCCCTAGTGGCTGCAGCTCTGGCACAATATAAATGTCCTGTATCTTGTCTAATTAGCATTTTCTGTTCCCCCTGAAAACCCCAGTGGCATCCACTCTGTAAAATGATAGTGCTGTGTTCCTAGTGATGACACCAGCCATCTTCTGCTGATCTGTTACTTATTACTCAGCATCCCATGTTATTCATGCGTGGTACTTGTAAATTAAACTGATTTGTCCACAAAGGAAAGCAGTTTAAATGATAGGAGTGTTTTGAGAGGTATGGTTACTGCTGATACTGATGTACAGAGTTAGGGCTGAACCAGTTAACTTGATGTAAAAGATTCTGCTAGCTCTCAGGTTTGGCAGTTGTGTGAACCTGTGAGTGGGAGAGAGGCTGGGAGAGGGGTGGCCTGTGGTAAAAGTGCAATGTTGCTGGAAGATGAAACTACCAAATAAAAAAAACACCCTTTCTTTTCTTTTCTCAGCCCACCCCCCTGACTCCTTCCTCCCCTGCTTTCCCCCAAGCCACCTCTCATTCACATGTAGAGGAATCCCAAGCAGGGAGGAGAGGGACTAGCAGAGCCAGAAGAGGCATGCTTGGTGAGCTGATCCCACCACAGATCCACGTTCTGCTTCAGGTGCCGAGGAGGACCGATGCTGTGTGACAAGATGGATGGCAAGTAATGTGGCCAGTAACATTCCTGTATATTTCTGCCTCATACAATTTGTTTTAAATTTGCATGTAAGTTGTCCTGTCATTTTTTGTATTTTTGTGAAAAAAAAGTTCTTGTGGATTCTGCATACAACTGCAATCACACAACTGCTGATCCTTATACCTCTCTGCAACCCTTGTCGTGCTTTGATATGACCCAGGATAGCAAATCTTAGCCATTTAATAGAATACAATTGTAATTAATGCAGTTCAGGCTGCATGATGAATCGCATACATGCAATTTTTTTGATTGGTCAATGTTTGTCCACTTTTACCACTTCCATGATGTATTAGAGCTCACCTACACAATCTGCGCATAGTCTTCACAGTTTGTTGATGCTCATACTAAATTGAGGTGGTGAAATTGGTCAGTGATTGGCCAATCAAAATTGGATATGTGTATGCACTCCCTAGGCAGCAAGCACACGTATCAGATTCCCGAGTGCAAAAGGTGCACCTCTGGCCAATGATTTAAATGGCCTGCTTAGGAATTGCACATTGTTTGCTTTTTGCATTTTTTTTTTTTTTTGCAATATTAAATCATACAGCTTTCTGCTTTTTTGCGCATGACAAGCGCATTCCCAATTCTATTGCGTTTTGCAGCTTCCGAAAAATCATGAAAGAACATAGAAAATTGTGTGGTATTGCAAAAACGGTCACAGAGGACACACAGAATACTGCTAACCTCAAAAACGCGCATGAAATCATGTGTCCCCTTGACTAATGGTATCCTCACTGGAGATGTTTGGCGCTGGTGACGGTTACTTAAAGGACAAGTGAGAAGAATGTGGAGGCTGCCATATTTGTTTCCTTTTAAACAATATCAGTTGCTTGGCAACACTGCTGATATATTTGGTTGCAGTAGTGTCTGAATAACACCAGAAACAAGCATGCAGCTTATCTTTTCAGATATAGCAATAATGGCAGAAACATTTGATCTGCTGCATGCTTGTTCAGGGTCTATGGCTAAAAATACTAGAGGCAGAGGATCAGGAGGGCAACCAGGCAACTGGTATCGCTTAAAAGGAAATGAATATGGCAGCCTCCATATCCCTCTCACTTCAGGTTCCCTTTAATTCGGTCCATCCAGTATTAATGGACTATCTAGTACATCACAGAAATCTACTGCAATAGAAAAATGTCTAAAGCTGTCATGTGAAAACTCTATAATGGTGAGAGAAATACTAGTCATTTGCTGCCTCGTATTTTTATAAATAGAATGTTGGCAATTTACAGTATTAAAAATGCAAACAGGCATTGTGTGTTTGTAACACTCCTTTATCAATAGGCCCTTAAGGGGTTCCATTTATCAGCATCAGGTGCAAAGAAAGTTAGGACTAAGTTAGAGCCGTTGCCAAGAGAAACAAGTCAGAATCCTCATCTTGTTCAGAATCTGGACCCTGGTTGGTTGATCTGGGCAACTGCTTCCCTTTTTGGTTTCATTTCTCCTTGTTCCCATACTGATCAATCACTCCCAGCAGTATGAGAGGTATTAATCTTGGCTTTGGTAGCTTTCCATGCAGAGCCTTGAGCCTCCTGTTCACTCGTATGGTTTGCTAGAGCTGGTTTTAACCATTCCAAAAGAAGGATATTTGTGTTGCCATTGAAAGACTGTTAATACTTGTTAATGCTTCAGATCCTATCTGGGGAATGCTGCACATTCTCCCACCCTTTGACACGTCTCTGCAGTAGATCCGGTGCATTGTGCATCTCCATGGATTTGGGCAAAGAAGATCATTTATCAAACTCACTTGCGGAAATCTACATTTGTGTTAAGTGATCCGGAGCAAATGAGTATTATTGCTGTATTGTGGATGTACAATTAGATGTTTTGAATCCCTAAAATGTCCTGCTTTTACTGATGGCTAACACAACTCTACTACTAAGATTTACATGTACACATATAAAAAGTGCTACACTTTATCCACCCAATATTAAAGCAATGGTTTTGGATACAATTTTCATTCAATAGACTGCATCTCATTATCTTCCATTATATAACAATACTCCAGTATCCATTGTAAAATAAGAAAGGTTTTAGTGGTTGTATTTTAAGGCTTGTACACAGGGACAAACAATCTGCTCAACTATCATCTAAACTTGGTCTGTTGGAAGATACAGTAGTTGGGTATGTGTACGGCTGGCAGACAACCAGAAAACCAACTGATAACAGGTTGTTTGCTAGATCCAACCGGTGGATCAGTCTGACCAACTATGATGCAGGTTGGAATTAGTGTTGGGCGAACATCTAGATGTTCGGGTTCGGGCCGAACAGGCCGAACATGGCCGCGATGTTCGGGTGTTCGACCCGAACTCCGAACATAATGGAAGTCAATGGGGACCCGAACTTTTGTGCTTTGTAAAGCCTCCTTACATGCTACATACCCCAAATTTACAGGGTATGTGCACCTTGGGAGTGGGTACAAGAGGAAATTTTTTTTTAGCAAAAAGAGCTTATAGTTTTTGAGAAAATCGATTTTAAAGTTTCAAAGGGAAAACTGTCTTTTAAATGCGGGAAATGTCTGTTTTCTTTGCACAGGTAACATGCTTTTTGTCGGCATGCAGTCATAAATGTAATACATATAAGAGGTTCCAGGAAAAGGGACCGGTAACGCTAACCCAGCAGCAGCACACGTGATGGAACAGGAGGAGGGTGGCGCAGGAGGAGAAGGCCACGCTTTGAGACACAACAACCCAGGCCTTGCATGAGGACAAGAAGCGTGCGGATAGCAATTTGCATTTTGTCGCCATGCAGTCATAAATGTAATACAGATGAGAGGTTCAATAAACAGGGACCGGAAACGCTAACCCATCACAGATGTTCATTGTTCATGGTACTTGGTTGGGGTCCGGGAGTGTTGCGTAGTCGTTTCCAATCCAGGATTGATTCATTTTAATTTGAGTCAGACGGTCTGCATTTTCTGTGGAGAGGCGGATACGCCGCCGATCTGTGACGATGCCTCCGGCAGCACTGAAACAGCGTTCCGACATAACGCTGGCTGCCGGGCAAGCCAGCACCTCTATTGCGTACATTGCCAGTTTGTGCCAGGTGTCTAGCTTCGATACCCAATAGTTGAAGGGTGCAGATGGATTGTTCAACACAGCTACGCCATCTGACATGTAGTCCTTGACCATCTTCTCCAGGCGATCGGTGTTGGAGGTGGATCTGCACGCTTGCTGTTCTGTGTGCTGCTGCATGGGTGTCAGAAAATTTTCCCACTCCAAGGACACTGCCGATACCATTCCCTTTTGGGCACTAGCTGCGGCTTGTGTTGTTTGCTGCCCTCCTGGTCGTCCTGGGTTTGCGGAAGTCAGTCTGTCGGCGTACAACTGGCTAGAGGAGGGGGAGGATGTCAATCTCCTCTCTAAAGTCTCCACAAGGGCCTGCTGGTATTCTTCCATTTTGACCTGTCTGGCTCTTTCTTCAAGCAGTTTTGGAACATTGTGTTTGTACCGTGGATCCAGAAGGGTATAAACCCAGTAATTGGTGTTGTCCAGAATGCGCACAATGCGTGGGTCACGTTCAATGCAGTCCTAGGCCGAAGAGGTCATAGCCTAGGGTCACAAAACCTGTTTATTTGGGCAATTTCAATGGTGGCGAGTCTGACGTACATAAATCGCAGCAATGGCCGTTAGCAACGTCTGAATATCACGAAATGTCTCATGCAGGTAGAAGACATATTGTTAGACTTGGGCTCCAAAGATGGGTTCCCTACATCTCTGCAAACCAGAGTTACAGGGCTCCAAATTTGGTAAAATCCCCCATAGGCTTTCATTGGGCCTCCTATTTACAGTTCCAAAATCTCACATCTTTTCAAAGGGCAATTACTCAGCAGTGGCAAATTTTCTAGCATTGTAGGGACCCTTAGGGGGAACATGACTGGTGAGTTTCGGGCCCCTAGGCCAAAGAGGTCATAGCCTAGGGTCACAAAAACCTGTTTATTTGGGCTATTTCAATGGTAGTGATGGTGACGTACATAAATCGCAGCAATGGCCGTTAGCAAAGTCTGAATCTCACGAAATGTCTCATGCAGGTAGAAGACATATTGTTAGACTTGGATTCCAAAGATGGGGTCCCTACATCTCTGCAAACCAGAGTTACAGGGGTCCAAAATTGGTAAAATCCCCCATAGGATTTAATTGCCTCCCTATTTCACTTTCCAAAATCTCACATCTTTTCAAAGGGCAATGGCTCAGCAGTACCAAATTTTCTAGCATTGTAGGGACCCTTAGGGGGAACATGACTGGTGAGTTTCGGGCCCCTAGGCCGAAGAGGTCATAGCCTAGGGTCACAAAAACCTGTTTATTTGGGCTATTTCAATGGTAGTGATGGTGGCGTACATAAATCTCAGCAATGGCCGTTAGCAAAGTCTGAATCTCACGAAATGTCTCATGCAGGTAGAAGACATATTGTTAGACTTGGATTCCAAAGATGGGGTCCCTACATCTTTGCAAACCAGAGTTACAGGGGTCCAAAATTGGTAAAATCCCCCATAGGATTTCATTGCCTCCCTATTTCACTTTCCAAAATCTCACATCTTTTCAAAGGGCAATGGCTCAGCAGTACCAAATTTTCTAGCATTGTAGGGACCCTTAGGGGGAACATGACTGGTGAGTTTCGGACCCCTAGGCCGAAGAGGTCATAGCCTAGGGTCACAAAAACCTGTTTATTTGGGCTATTTCAATGGTAGTGATGGTGGCGTACATAAATCTCAGCCATGGCCGTTAGCAACGTCTGAATCTCACGAAATGTCTCATGCAGGTAGAAGACATATTGTTAGACTTGGATTCCAAAGATGGGGTCCCTACATCTCTGCAAACCAGAGTTACAGGGGTCCAAAATTGGTAAAATCCCCCATAGGATTTCATTGCCTCCCTATTTCACTTTCCAAAATCTCACATCTTTTCAAAGGGCAATGGCTCAGCAGTACCAAATTTTCTAGCATTGTAGGGACCCTTAGGGGGAACATGACTGGTGAGTTTCGGGCCCCTAGGCCAAAGAGGTCATAGCCTAGGGTCACAAAAACCTGTTTATTTGGGCTATTTCAATGGTAGTGATGGTGGCGTACATAAATCTCAGCCATGGCCGTTAGCAACGTCTGAATCTCACGAAATGTCTCATGCAGGTAGAAGACATATTGTTAGACTTGGATTCCAAAGATGGGGTCCCTACATCTCTGCAAACCAGAGTTACAGGGGTCCAAAATTGGTAAAATCCCCCATAGGCTTTCATTGGGCCTCCTATTTACCGTTCCAAAATCTTACACCATTTCAAAGGGCAATGGCTCAGCAGTGGCAAAACTCACCAGTCATGATTCCCCTAAGGGTCCCTACAATGCTAGAAAATTTGGTACTGCTGAGCCATTGCCCTTTGAAAAGATGTGAGATTTTGGAAAGTGAAATAGGGAGGCAATGAAATCCTATGGGGGATTTTACCAATTTTGGACCCCTGTAACTCTGGTTTGCAGAGATGTAGGGACCCCATCTTTGGAATCCAAGTCTAACAATATGTCTTCTACCTGCATGAGACATTTCGTGAGATTCAGACTTTGCTAACGGCCATTGCTGCGATTTATGTACGTCACCATCACTACCATTGAAATAGCCCAAATAAACAGGTTTTTGTGACCCTAGGCTATGACCTCTTTGGCCTAGGGGCCCGAAACTCACCAGTCATGTTCCCCCCTAAGGGTCCCTACAATGCTAGAAAATTTGCCACTGCTGAGTAATTGCCCTTTGAAAAGATGTGAGATTTTGGAACTGTAAATAGGAGGCCCAATGAAAGCCTATGGGGGATTTTACCAAATTTGGAGCCCTGTAACTCTGGTTTGCAGAGATGTAGGGAACCCATCTTTGGAGCCCAAGTCTAACAATATGTCTTCTACTTGCATGAGACATTTCGTGAGATTCAGACGTTGCTAACGGCCATTGCTGCGATTTATGTACGTCAGACTCGCCACCATTGAAATTGCCCAAATAAACAGGTTTTGTGACCCTAGGCTATGACCTCTTCGGCCTAGGACTGCATTGAACGTGACCCACGCATTGTGCGCATTCTGGACAACACCAATTACTGGGTTTATACCCTTCTGGATCCACGGTACAAACACAATGTTCCAAAACTGCTTGAAGAAAGAGCCAGACAGGTCAAAATGGAAGAATACCAGCAGGCCCTTGTGGAGACTTTAGAGAGGAGATTGACATCCTCCCCCTCCTCTAGCCAGTTGTACGCCGACAGACTGACTTCCGCAAACCCAGGACGACCAGGAGGGCAGCAAACAACACAAGCCGCAGCTAGTGCCCAAAAGGGAATGGTATCGGCAGTGTCCTTGGAGTGGGAAAATTTTCTGACACCCATGCAGCAGCACACAGAACAGCAAGCGTGCAGATCCACCTCCAACACCGATCGCCTGGAGAAGATGGTCAAGGACTACATGTCAGATGGCGTAGCTGTGTTGAACAATCCATCTGCACCCTTCAACTATTGGGTATCGAAGCTAGACACCTGGCACAAACTGGCAATGTACGCAATAGAGGTGCTGGCTTGCCCGGCAGCCAGCGTTATGTCGGAACGCTGTTTCAGTGCTGCCGGAGGCATCGTCACAGATCGGCGGCGTATCCGCCTCTCCACAGAAAATGCAGACCGTCTGACTCAAATTAAAATGAATCAATCCTGGATTGGAAACGACTACGCAACACTCCCGGACCCCAACCAAGTAACATGAACAATGAACATCTGTGATGGGTTAGCGTTTCCGGTCCCTGTTTATTGAACCTCTCATCTGTATTACATTTATGACTGCATGGCGACAAAATGCAAATTGCTATCCGCACGCTTCTTGTCCTCATGCAAGGCCTGGGTTGTTGTGTCTCAAAGCGTGGCCTTTTCCTCCTGCGCCACCCTCCTCCTGTTCCATCACGTGTGCTGCTGCTGGGTTAGCGTTACCAGTCCCTTTTCCTGGAACCGCTTATATGTATTACATTTATGACTGCATGCCGACAAAAAGCATGTTACCTGTGCAAAGAAAACAGACATTTCCCGCATTTAAAAGACAGTTTTCCCTTTGAAACTTTAAAATCGATTTTCTCAAAAACTATAAGCTCTTTTTGCTAAAAAATTTTTTCCTCTTGTACCCACTCCCAAGGTGCACATACCCTGTAAATTTGGGGTATGTAGCATATAAGGAGGCTTTACAAAGCACGAAAGTTCGGGTCCCCATTGACTTCCATTATGTTCGGAGTTCGGCCATGTTCGGCCCGAACCCGAACATCTAGATGTTCGCCCAACACTACACGTGACCCGTTCGGCCAATCACAGCGCTAGCCGAACGTTCGGGTAACGTTCGGCCATGCGCTCTTAGTTCGGCCATATGGCCGAACATTTTGGCCGAACACCATCAGGTGTTCGGCCGAACCCGAACATCACCCGAACAGGGTGATGTTCTGCAGAACCCGAACAGTGGAGAACACTGTTCGCCCAACACTAGTTGGAATGTGTGTACAAGTGTTTTGAACAACTTAGTTGGTTTTGAATGCAAGACATGTTGTGCAATTTGTAGTTTCGCTTCCATGCACAGTATTTAAGTGAGTTGGTTGTTTAGTTGGTTGCCATGTGTGTACATGCTTGTCATTTAAACAACTTGTCGTGCGTTTGGTCATGTTGTGCAGTTGGTTGAGCATTATGTTGGACATTTGTATGAGCCTTAAAGAGAATGGATAGATTTCTAACATGACAAGAGAAGACACAGAACATTTATATTGCTCCTTTCTCCTGGCGGACAAAAAGCACCAGAGCTGCAGCCATTAGGACACGCTCAGTAGACAGGGAGTCTAGCCCCAGATGTCCTTACTGAATAGGTGCTAGCTTACTGAACAGGAAGAGCCGAGATTCAAACTCAGGTCTCCTGTGACAGAGGCAGAGCCTTTAAAATGTACCATGAGACGAGAAGCATCTCATGTACTATACTTACCTGGGACTTCCTTAACCTCCTTAGCGGTATGGACGCTCAGCTCGTCCATTACCGCCGGAGGGTGCCGCTCAGGCCCTGCTGGGCCGATTTTCTTCAAATAAAAAGGTGCACACGCAGCCGGCACTTTGCCAGCCGCGTGTGCTACCTGATCGCCGCCGCTCTGCGGCGATCCGCTGCGAGCAGCGGCGAAAGAGGGTCCCCCCAGCCGCCCGAGCCCTGCACAGCCGGACCAATCAGTTCCGGCCAGCGCTAAGGGCTGGATCGGAGGTGGCTGACGTCAGGACATCGGCTGACGTCCATGACATCACTCCGCTCGTCGCCATGGCGACGAGGAAAGCAAAACAAAGAGGGCCGCTCATAGCGGCCCTTCTTGTTACTTCTGATCGCCGGAGGCGATCAGAAGTACGAGTCAGGAGCGCCCTCTAGTGGGCTTTCATGCAGCCAACTTTCAGTTGGCTGCATGTAATAGATTTGTTTTTAATAAAAAAAAAACCCTCCCGCAGCCGCCCTGGCGATCTTAATAGAATGCCATGGAGGTTAAAGAGACTCAGAGATGAAAAGACCTAAAGATTTGATACTTACCCGGGGCTTCCTCCAGCCCCATAAACATGGGTGCGTCGCTCGCCGTCCTCCCGTGGTTCAGCCGCAATAAGCTCAGTGACGTCAGTCCGGGTCTCGTGCATGCGCAGAAGACCCAGACTGATCCTGACTTAGCCTGTTACCTGGGCTGATCGCGGCTGAACGGCAGACCGCGAGAGGACGGCTATCAGTCTAACGATCGAACATACGCACGTCCAACTGTCGTTTAAACATCCGGTTTGAACGACAAGCCGTTCAGAAATATCTGACGTGTGTATGTACCTTTAGCCCCTTTGAGGCCGATCATCATTCACCATCTCCCCGGGTGACTCCTGTCCCCCGCAATTCGGCCCGAAAGCTTGGCCTTATTGCGCATTGTTGCATGTGCAGCTTGGCCACGAATGCGCGCCCATTGCGCTCCTGTGGCTGGGAGCGTTCTGCGCCTCCTCAGAACTACTGTGCAAGCGCACAACACTTCCAGCCACGGAAGCGCGACAGGGGAGTACGCATGGCAGAGTCGCGCATGCGAGATGCAGCACAACTCAGCCAAACTTTTGGGTTGAATTGTGGGGGTCAGGAGGAACCCCAAGAGATGGAGAGCTATGAGCGGCCTCAAGGGGGCTTAAAGAGACACTGAAGCAAAAAAAAAATTATGATATTATGATTTGTATGTGTAGTACAGCTAAGAAATAAAACATTAAGATCAGGTACATCAGTCTAATTGTTTCCAGTACAGGAAGAGTTGAGAAACTCCAGTTGTTATCTCTATGCAAACAAGCCATTAAGCTCTCCGACCAAGTTAGTCGTGGAGAGGGCTGTTATCTGACTTTTATTATCTCAACTGTAATTGAACTGTTTACTTTTCCTCTGCTAGAGGAGAGGTCATTACTTCACAGACTGCTCTGAAAGACTCATTTTGAATGCTGAGTGTTGTGTAATCTGCACATATTATAGAATGATGCAATGTTAGAAAAAACACTATATACCTGAAAATAAAAGTATGAGAATATTTTCTTTGCTGCTAATCTTCTAGTAATTATTCATAGTACACAACCAATTCATTATATCATATTTTTTTTTCGCTTCAGTGTCTCTTTAAGGAAGGCAAGTATGGAACCTGAGATGCTTCTCGTCTCAGGTCAGGTTCTCTTTAACCAGTACACACATCACAGTATTCAAAACTCAGTTTTATTAGGCAGACACAAAACTGCTGATTTCAGCCTGCTACGAGCTCTGGAGCATGACTGCAGTGTTATTACGTATGTGAGTGAATGGTACCTGGAGGTGATTAGGAATCTCATACAGCACTAAAGTCCCAGGTTCAAATTCCATTCAGGTCACTATCTGCATGAAGCTTTATTTTGTTCCCTGTGCTTGTGTTGCAGTCAGGGCAGTTTCCAGCATAGATTGCTCTCAGGGCAGGTGTAAAAAGTATCTCCATCAACCTCCACCCCTATAGCAACCAGATCAGACTTATCACTGTCACTGTCTACTTGTTACTTTATGTAAGAATGAAATGTCCATGTGCCCTCCAGCTATCAGAATTAAACAGTTATGAGCCCCAAATATCAGATACCAGAATTAAGTAGCTGTGTGCCCTCAGTTATCAAAACGAGTAGCCATATATAGCCCTTTGCCCCCAGATTCCTGACTTAAATAGCCATTTGGTCCCAGATACCAAAATGAATTAGCCTGAGCCCCTGATCACAGAGTTAAGTAGCCCTATGCTTATGCTACAGGATACTAGAATTAAAGGGGAACTGAAGTGAGAAGAATATTGAGACTGCCATATTTATTTCCTTTTAAACAATACACATTGCCTGGCAGCCCTACTGATCTATTTGGCTGCTGAAGTGTCTGAATCACACCAGAAACAAGCATACAGCTAATTTTGTCAGATCTGACAATAATGTCAGAAACACCTAATCTGCTGCATGCTTGTTCAGGGTCTATGGCTACACGCATTAGAGGCAGAGGATCAGAAAGACAGACAGGCAATGTGCATTGTTAAAAAGGAAATAAGAGAGATCAGCAGGACGCCAGGCAACTGGTATAGTTTAAAAAAGAAACATCCATATCCCTCTCAGTTTAGGTTCCCTTTAAGTAGCCATATGCCCCCAGATGTTAGAATTAAGTAGCCTTGTACAACTCTGATACCAGAATTAAGTAGCTGTGTGCCCACAAATACCAGAATTAAGTATCCCTGTGCCTCCAGATACCAGATTTGGGTAGCTATGCTGTCCCCAGATACCAGAATTAAACAGTTGTGTGCCCCCAAATGTGCTATTGTTTAAAGCAGCAGGAATAGCCATACTATCCCAGGACAAAAAACACATATATAGATGAATACTTGTTCTACTTACTGTACATAACATGTGTACTGTACCGTCCACGTTTTTTCTGTACATTTTATACAGTAAATAAAGAGAAAACTGTTCCTGACATTTTCCATCTTTTCTGCCTCTGACTGAAGCCAATCCTGATGTCATTTCCTCCCTTATTTTTTTTTCTCCTAGAGACTGCACTGTCATAGCTAGCTTGCATTGTAAACACATGTGAGCACAGCATAGATCAGATTTCAGTTACTCACTGAACTGCCCTCAGTCAATCAGTGAGAAGCAGGAAGGTGGGAGGAGTGATGACAAGCTTCCTTCTCAGTGGCAATGTACCAGCCAGGCTGACTGCGATAAGATTTATTACAGCAGAAACATTTCTGGATAGAGTGGAGTGCCTGCAATGCAGGGTAAAGTTGCAGGCTGCATATTAAACACAGAGCAGTTGGTAAATGGAATTTTGTGGCTGACAATCCCTCTTTAAAAGGAAGTAAATACGACAGCCTTCATATCCCTCTTGTTACCGTTGTCCTGATCAAAAACAGTTGGGATTCGGTGGCAGAGATCATGGGACTATGGGAAACAATAGTTCCTGTCTCCATAAAATTCGGTCTGCCTCTACATTACACTGACTAGCCACTGCATTACGTGATAGAGGTCTATAACTGCTCCCACCACCCAATCCATGAGAATCCTAATAACATGATATAGGTTTCATATATGCAATCCATACTCAGCCACAACCATTAAATATTAGACAGCTTTGGGCTGGCTGCCTGTGGCGGTGTGACCAAAACAATGCTTGAATTGCTTTCTCCACCCTCAGTCCTTAAGAAAAACATAAGTTAACTTTAAATTCTTCCAGATGTTGTACGTAGAGAGATGTGTGTGTTTTTCTACCAATCTTATTGTTTAGATTATTTAAGTTTTCCATAGCGGCCTATGGAAAGTTTTGTTGTAAAAATAGAATTCTGCCCAGTCACTGATTGAAACCCACATCTGCCTCTGTGTTTTCTGAGTGTGATATAGGCTGCCCTGGCATTCAGTGTGAAGTAGTAATTGCTGTTGTAGGAGGTGGAACGGGGACCTCCCTTTCTACTTCACAGATCGCGGAGAGGTACAAAGGCCACAGCAGGAGAGGTTGGTTTACATTTTACTCCTTTCTCCTTTACACTCTAATGCCTGGCATTACTGTGATAATATTGTTCCCACCGCAAGGAAGGAATTACAGCATTCCTCAAGAAAAAAAAAAAAAGATCAGGATAGCCTTGAAGCGGACAAAGATCAAATTCGTTGGCGTTTCAGTTACAGTAACAAATAATACTGTGCTTTCTGTGATTGGACTGTTTTGGGACTGCATTGTAACATTTTAAAGAAAATGTACAATTTTTATTTTGAGAGCACATGTCAAATAAATCCTCTACCTTTTTTTTTTTGTTTTTTTGTTTTTTTATACACATAGGCCTTATTTTTGCACATTAGTTCTTTAGTTCAGCTATTTGTTTATGCATTTGATAGTGAATTTCCATTTACCATTTCAGTTATTTTTGCAGTTCTTATATAGAAAGTACTTGACTGGTTGTATACTAAAGATTCTTGCTGCCAGAAAAGATGGTGTTGCTTATGCAGTTCACCTGACCCCACCCACCTCACACCCTCACCAGTGTGCGCACAATAGCCAGCATATCCTTGCTTATCTTTACTCTCACCCTCCTTCCCTCCAATGCAGTTGACCCGGTCAAGAAATTGTATTCCATGGTCCATGTCAATTGGAAGAGGAAAGAGGGGAAAAGGGAGGGGACCACATGGGTTCCCTTTACAGCCATACCTCATTAATGACCGGCAGGCAATGGATAGGCCTTTAATCATGGCTGAGAGGGTGGAGTGAGATTGCATGGCAGGCTGGGGCGGGGATTACACTTAGCACCCCTTTCCCATGACATGGACTTCGTCATTGATGAGGATCATACTTACAGAGCCAGGGGAAAAAGGAGAGCGTGGAGGCTGCAAGTTGTTCTCCATGGCCGCAAGTAATCTGTTGTCAAATAAAACTTTTACCTTTAAAGAAGGTAAAATTTTGTTTTACATAGCGTTTTTAGTGAAAAGGTTTTTTGGTCCTTTGTAGCCCCTTACACACTTCTAGGAGTTCTGGTTCACCATGAGCTTGCTGGGTAATCTGTAACTCTGGGGGTTTCAAGTCCTACAAGAAAAAATGATGTGCAATCTTGCGCTAATCAGACACAGCGTTGGTAATGGTTAATGCAATGACTAGCAGCTCCTCAACCCTGGCTGAAGGGTATGACTGTGGTAACAAGAAAGAAGAAAGATGGAGGAACGCTGCATAGTACATTAAAACTTTTAATCATAAAACACGCAAGAATTAAGAACACTTACTCGAAAGTAGTAAAAACAGGCATATCTTCATCAAATAACTGTGGATGTCAACCTGCTAATCCTCTGTGACCAGCAGTGGTGAGTGTCCCGGGTGGTGGTGGACAGTGGGAGCCATCCCTCTGGTGAACGTGTGCAGTGACCTCATGACGCGTTTCGCCGCATCCACGCCCTTGTCAAGTGAGTCACTGCTATGCACACGTGGGATTAAATACACCGTGATGACAGGAAATTGAATGGGTGAACATTTATGTAACCATGACAACTGGTGGTAACACTTCCGGTTCACAGAAAGGAAAAATTAGATTGTGGGGGTATACATTCGTATACACTGGGGACACTTACATGGGAACCAGGATAAGCGGATGAGTCATTAGGGAGGTGTACGGTCTGTCTATTGGTCCCTATTTTAATCATGCAGGAAAAGACTGTATCGCGGTGTGCAACTGTGACTCAAATCACAAAAAGGGGGAGGCCGGCAGCAATGTGTCTGGTCTGACGTGTCATTGCGCAGTAAACGGGCCGGCCCTGGTGGAGGGGCACGTTGTTGGTGTTGTTTCAAGTCCTGCCCCAGAGAGCCACATTAATCCATGCCATGCACTGATCAAGATCAACCAGTCCCAAAACTGTCTGTATGCATGTTGAATTAGTTTCAACATTAGTTTCAACATGCATACATTAACAAGCTGACACATCATTGCATTCCAGCGGTTCTGGAGGTGTGTTTTGCGATCAGGGACAACAAAGGCATGATTTGCATATTCGGCAGTGATGCATTGTGGGACACCTCATATGCTCACTGCAGTCGGAATCATCACAAATACCTTCAGTTTTAAGAAGGCAAAATTCTGTTTTACATAGAATTTTTAGAAATTGGTCCTTTTTAGCCACTTGCACACCTTGCTGGGTACTCTGTAACTCTGGGGGTTTCAAGTCCTACCCCACAGAGCCACATGAATCCATGCCATGCACTGATGAGGATTAATCAATCCGAAACAGTCGGTCTGCATGTTGGATTATTGTGGCTCTGTACAATTAACAAGCTGACACATCATTGCATTCCAGCGTTTACCTATTAGGGATGACAAAGGCACGATTTGCATATACAGCAGTGATGCATTGTGGGAGACATCATATGCTCACTCCAGTCTGAATAATGGCAAATAACTTCTGTTTTAAGAAGTCAAAATTCTGTTTTACATAGTGTTTTTTGGTCCCTTTTAGCCCCATACACACTCCTAGGATTTCTGGTTCACCATGAGCTTGCTAGGTACTCTGTAACGCTGTCATCTAAATTACGTTTAAATTGAAATGCATTTTTGTTATCATTGCAGTTCAACAGAATGACATTTTAAAAAGTGAATTGAAACTGAGGCATTGACTTCTAACTTAAACTTCGACCTAATATAAAAGGATAGAAGAATTTTTCAATAACTCCCCCTGCAAAGTCCTTGCTCAGCCCTTTCAGTCATTTTGAGGTTGCGGACCAAAGCCCTAGCAGATCTCTGCAACTGAAGGAAGCTTTGCTGAAGTATACTCTGGAGCTCCCTCTGGCTGCAACTTTGTTCTTGGACATTGCTTTGTATATGATTTCTCCACTGGAATGAACAGGAAGCTGTATGCCATATAATGCCCTTCATTCATCAGCCAATGAGAGATTGTTGCTTATCCAGGATCAATGGAGCCAGGTACAAATCCTTTTTAGGCCTCATTCATGCCTAAAATCGAAAATGCAAACGCAAGCTTTTTGTGTTTTTGTGCGCTCCCCCCCCCTCCCGGGACTCAATTGCACGCTGCATTTCTGGTAAAAGCATTTTTTTAAGCGCTTTTCCAGAGCGGTTTTGTAATTCACTCCCTGACGCAAGTCAGGAAGTGAACTCTTTGATCCGGAAAAGAATAAATACAATGTATTTCTTCTTAAAAACGCTCACGCAATCGCTGCACAAAGCAAATTATGTGAGCGTTTGCGTTTTTCCTATTACATCCATTGAGGCAAAATCGCCTCAAAAATGGTACAGGCTCCGCTTTGCTGAATGCACAGCGCATGAACCGCGCTGATATGAACCTTCTCATAGAGATTCATTGCACAAGCGTTTTGTGGGTGATTTTAAAAATTGCCTGCGCTTGAAAAAAGGCTGAAAACGCACCTAGTGTGAACGAGCCCTTACAGGAAACTTAAAGAGAAACTCCGACCAAGAATTGAACTTTATCTCAATCAGTATCTGATACCCCCTTTTACATGAGAAATCTATTCCTTTTCACAAACAGACCATCAGGGGGCGCTGTATGGCTGATATTGTGGTGAAACCCCTCCCACAAGAAACTCTGAGGACCGTGGTACTCCTGCCAGTTTCCTGTCAGTGAACCTTGTTGCATTGTGGGAAATAGCTGTTTACAGCTGTTTCCAACTGCCAAAAAAGCATGCAGCAGCTTCATCACCTGCCAACAGTAAAAATGTCACCATGTGATAAATATCAGAATGTAAATCAGGGATTTAAAAGATTTTACAATGGGCAAACACTGACTAAATCATTTATACATCATTATTGTAAAAATGAAGCACTTTTTTTTTTTTTACATTATTTTTACTGGAGTTCCTCTTTAAAGTGAACCTCCAGACTAAAAATCGACTCAGCAGCACTGAAAAGGCTTTGTGTTTCTTTAACAGTTTCACAGCATCAGAACTTTGTTTCTCTTATACAAGCCTCATTTTTAGCTGCACAGAAGAAAACTGCCCAGGCAGTTTTCCCCCAATGCTGTGCAAAGCATGATGGGATTTCTGATGATGTTGTTCTCGTTCTGCTGTTTTGGTGCAATTTTTTTTTTTTTTACATTTTGAATTTGACATTTGAAGCCTAGCGTGAGCAGCTGGGAGGGGTTATCAGGACACAGGACAGTTGGAACTGTGTCTCCTGCTCCCTGTCACCTCCTTTCTACCAAAAAGATGGCTGCCCCCATGACAAAGATGGCAGCCCCCATGAATCACAAACATTTGCCTGTTCTTTTAAAACAGGGTGGGTAAAAGATTATATTACCTATCTATTCTAATTAACATAACTAATGTAACTTAATAACAGTATGTTTGTTTAGGCTGAAGTTCCCCTTTAAAGTGGACCCAAATTAAAAATACAACATTTCAGAAATAAAATCTATTTTCTAAATTATAATAATAAATAGCAGCCTTTTTTCAGCTGCATGATGACAAATATAAAATATTTTACATTTATTCGAGGAACCCCTCCCTTCCTTTCAAATTGCCGGGATTTTTCCGGCAAACTGGTGGAGTAGATGGTGTCCAGCAATGGAGGAATTGCTAATGGCTGCCCCCAGTATAACCCTAGCTATGAAAAGAGCAGGGTGGAAAGCATGCACTGAAATGAGCATAGGTTTGAAGAAGTGTTTATTTATCTTTGTATGTGTCAGAGTGGTGCAACTAAATATTTTCAATTAAAAAATGTTTGGTTTGGGTCCGCTTTAAGGCTCATATCTAAATCTGAATTTAACTTACACCAAGGCATAGCCCTTAAAAGCACCCTATTACAAAATCGTGTTTCCTGTTATAGCATAAAGTTCAAAGTATAGTTATAATGCTTTTAAGAACAATACTATCACACTGATTCTTTTCTCTTTTACACTTAAAATACTAAATGTAATTTCCCTTCTTAAAACAGAAGGTATTTGAAGAAGGCATTGCTTTTTAATAGAGGGCTTTTTGGCCCTCCTGATGGTCACCATGAGCCGTCTGGGTATTCCTTACACCAAAATTCATATGGTAAATATGTTTTTTATAACACAACGGAGCTGGCTGGGCCCATTCACTACACCTTGTGCCACGCAGATTTGACCGCAAAATGCTTTGTTATTTAAGTCAATAAAAATGGTTTAACCTTTGTGCTTTGTGGTCATTAGAGGTAAGTCTAGCCTTCACTCCATTTA
Source organism: Hyperolius riggenbachi (assembly GCF_040937935.1). Taxonomy (NCBI): domain Eukaryota; kingdom Metazoa; phylum Chordata; class Amphibia; order Anura; family Hyperoliidae; genus Hyperolius; species Hyperolius riggenbachi. The sequence goes on along the minus strand of NC_090649.1, from coordinate 413,657,298 downwards.
AATTTGTTTTTAAGCATTTTACCCCCTTGGTGCCTCCTGTTGTTCAGACTGTAAATATAAGTTTATTTTATTTTTTTTTACTTTCTTTTTTATTTTTATTTTCAAAAATCAAAATAAACCTACCTTTAATGGGAAGGTTTGGGTTTTTACTCCCCTTCCCTTTCCCTTCCTAATTATGTAATGTAATTTGTGGGATCTTTATCACGCATGCAGGTTAGGCTGGTTCTCTTTACATTTACATTGGTGGGTTCCCTACAAGGTGACTCTGAGTTATGAGTACCTTTCTTTCATCTTTGTATTCCCTCATTATTTTCTACATACTACACTAGGTTGAATCTCTGATTCAGTTCTTTTAAATAATATAAACAAGTTACCATTGTATGTTTTTTTGTTGTTGTTTGTTTGTTTTTAAGTTAAGATCAACCTTAAATGTAAAGTGGTCAAAAATAAAGAAGTGTTAGCAGAGTTATATGGTGGACATCTCTAGATTAAGTTTGAATGCTAAGCTGCTTTAAAGTGAGCTTATAATGAAAAAAGTATGAATCCTTTTAAAGTCCAGTTGATTTGTTGTCAAGATAATTTTCTGCCTTTACGAGTCACTGTTTCAGAACATGTATTGTTAATATTATTAATGATTTATAAAGCCCCAATATATTATGTGGCGCTGTACAGAGTAAGAATCAAAATACAGACTAAATAATAATACAGACAATGGTATACAAAAAATATATACTGTACTGCTCACTCTCAGCCACTCCATTCCTCCTCAGTCAGGACAGCAGTGCCACTTCCTCCCTTCTGCTGTCCAAGTCAATTGAAACACTGCTGCCCTCCTGCCTCCCCCTCTCCTCACTCACTGTCAGACTTCTCACACAGCACAACAAGCTGCTTTTCCCCAATGATGACCTCTTCACCTCGCTCTCCTCTCGCTTCTCCTCCTACTCTGACTGCATGCTGTTAGCGTAAACACATTACAAACATGCTGCCCCTGTAATATCTGCACCTTATGCAAATGTTTCTCCTTGCTTCATGAGAGAACCGGCCCTGGATGTACTGTATGTTGAGCTGTTCTGACTTCATTTGGCCAGCTTTGCCTAAATTACCGGTAGTTGCAATTTTGCTGCAAGTGTGGTAATGGAAAATACTGAAACTAATAGATCAGCATAACTGCCAAGTAGCACAAGTGGGGGAAAGAGGCGCCCTGGGTGTGATAAAAGCGTCTAAAAACAGCTTAAAACGAAAAACACAATGAGGTAGCTCACCTCAATGACGAAATCTCTGTAAATGTACAAAAGATTTTTTATTTAGCACAGGCAATGTATTTCGCGGGTCTAAGCCCGCTTCCTCAGGCCAATAAAAGTCTCAAACAATAGCTGCGCACAAGAACATCAGCAAACTGCGTTCCACACTCCAAATGGTATACGTCACTCCTCCTACTCAGGGTCAGGCAAAGTTGCTCCACTTCAGTGAGACACCACCACCACACCCCAAGCAGTGGCCACTCACCGTTAGAAGAGACCCTCAATTAGATGGGTCCACAGCGCTTGTGGGGTCATCTGGCCGCCCCCTGCCGTTTAGATGGAATATCGCCTCCTCACCACTTTCGTTATCAGTTGCTGGTTCTAAGAGACAAAAGTTCCTGAGAGACTACCATGCCCATAAAAACAAGGAGGCATACAAATGGCAAATAAAAAAGAAGGTGACCCAGCAAACTCAAGTGGGGGAAAAGAAGGATAATGTAATAATACAAAACAATCCTCATTTACCACAAGGACCAATAGCCGCTATGGTGGGACAGAATTTGGGAATGAGGGGAGGGGGGGGACAGGGGGGTGGGCGGGGGGGGGGGTGGGGTGGTGTGCACCTCAAAGAGATTTATAGACCAGCACAACCAATGGGGCCCACACCCACACAGGGCAGGCCAAGTTGGAGACCATATAGGGGGATCCCGGGAGGTGGGGGGAGGGGGGGGACGTCCAATGGGAGGACAATATAGACCACACCCAGTACCCCACCACTACAACCCCCAGGGTCAGGAACCTACATATTATTTGCCTTTGAGCAATAGATATGATCCCCTTGCACAACAGAGTCAATATGAGAATTTTTTGGGGGAGGACAGAACGTACCACCAAACAGATTGGGTGGAGGATACAGGCTACCTCCTGGGAAAAAGAGGAGCAGAAGGAGGACAAGGGGCGGAAGAAGGGAGCGCCAAAAAATAAAGCAAAAATAGAAGGCAAAGGAATCTTTAATTTGAGTGGAGTCCCACTTACTAATGGGGAGATGCGAGTTCTCGATGAAGGCCTGAAGTTTGCCCCTAAAAAGGGTTTAAACAAATTTGAAACGTACATTGACCTAGAGAAGTTTACACGCAAACTTAATTTGAAAAAGTATTTTTCTAAGAGAGAAGGACTCAATGGTGGAATTTACAATCCAGCTACTCTGACTCAACCTACACGATACACATACACCGACCTCAAGAATAAATCTGTATTTAATCCACAAGAGACAGGCTTTCAAGCCATAGGGGCCTTTAAGAAAATGGTCAGCAATGAAATAAGGGAGATACCAGAAAAAAGGTACCCGGGGGTGAAGAATGTAGCCAAAAGCCTGTTGGACACGAAAGGACTGGTAGTGCGACCGGCAGATAAGGAAGGGGGGGTAGTAGTCCTCAATAAAGTGCAATACAGGACTGAACTGAACAGACTGGTTCAGGATGAGGATACGTATGAAAAGCTCAGAGGGGACCCCACGCCACAATATATGACCGAATTGAGACAGTTACTGAGGAAAGGGTTGGATATGGGGTGCTTGTTGGATGCTGAATACAGGTACCTTATCCCCAATTCTCCCAAAATTCCAGTGATTTACCAGGTACCAAAAGTCCATAAAGACCCGGTCAATCCCCCGGGAAGACCTATTTTGAATGGAATGGGTTCCCTGACCCACAGGCTTGGCCAATATCTAGACAGATTTCTTCAACCATTGGTCACTAAATTGCCCTGTATATTGAGAGACACGAAGCACACCATTCAGGAGGTTGAGGGGTTAGATGTTAGTGAGGGGACATTGTTGGTGACGGCAGACGTCTCCTCGCTTTATACTAGCATTCCCCAAGACAAGGGCATAGAAGCAGTCAGATATTATATGGAAAGGGAAGGAGTGTTACCAGGAGAACAGGTGGAGTTTTTGCTGGAGGTATTAAGATTTGCGTTGGAAAAGAACTACTTTTGGCATGGGGGAAGTTTTTACAGGCAACAAAGGGGATGCGCGATGGGGGCAGGGTTCGCCCCCAGCCTGGCGAACCTATACATGGGTAGATGGGAGGAGGGGGTATTAATGTGGGCTTCACAAAGGGTGATTACTTGGAAAAGGTATATTGATGACCTATTGATTCTGTGGGGGGGGCACGGCAGAAGAGTTGGACACATTTATGGCAAAACTTAATGACAACACGTTAAATATTAAATTATCTTATGAGCACGATATTGAAAGGATCAGCTATTTGGATCTCCAACTTATGGTTATAGGGAATAAAATTAGCACTGAAACACATTTTAAGGCCACAGATCGCAATGGCTACATTTCTACAATGAGTGGCCATCATCCTAATTGGATTAGGAATGTCCCTAGGGGACAGTTTACACGATTGAGAAGGAATTGTAGTTCTGAGGAGGATTATGAGGCCCAATCACATCTTTTGAAGGAAAGATTTTTGGAGAAGGGGTATGAGGAAAACTTTTTGGATAGGGAAATAGAACGAGTTAGACACATAGATAGACGGACATTGGTGCACCGGGTAAATAATGATGGGAACCAAGAGAATACACATAGTTTGGCATTCATCACTGAATATAATAGTCAATATAAAGAAATAGAAGGTATAGTGACTAAACACTGGGAAATTTTGTTGTCTGATGTGGAACTGAGTAAAGTGCTGCCACAAAAGCCTAGGTTTATATATAGAAAAGCCCCAAATTTAAAGAACATTCTAGCCCCAAGTTGCGTGGAACCCCAAAAACAGGCCTCCAGATTCCAAGGATGGCAGCGCCCAGGGTTTCACCCCTGTAGAGATTGTAAGGGGTGCAGAGAGGCTAGAGCGGGAAGAGTAACACACGTAAGGGGAAAATCCAATGGGAAAAATATAAAAATAAGGGATTTCATTACGTGTAATGATAGGTATGTTATATATGTGGCATGGTGCCCGTGCGGAACACAGTACGTTGGATGAACAACGAGGCCATTAACCTCTTGACGACCAGCTAACGCCGATTGGCGTAAACTGGTCGTCTGCGGGTTACCATGGAAACGGCCGCTCGATCGAGCGGCCTTTCCATGTCAGTTCACGGAGGGTGTCTCCGTGAACAGCCGGAGAGCCGCCGATCGCAGCTCTCCGGCAAAATGTAAACAGGCGGGGAAGAAATCCCCGCTGTTTACATCATACGGCGCTGCTGCGCAGCAGCGCCGTAAGGCAGATCGGCGATCCCCGGCCTTTGATTGGCCGGGGATCGCCGGCATATGATAGGCTGAAGCCTATCCTTCAATGCGCAGGACGGAACTCCGTCCTGCGCATTACGGAGAGAGGGAGGGAGGGAGGTAAGGAGGAAGAGGGCGGAAATGGCTGCGGAGGGGGGCTTTGAGAAGCCCCCCCCCGCAAAACGCAGATGGCCGGCGGCGATCAGACCCCCCCAGCAGGACATCCCCCTAGTGGGGAAAAAAGGGGGGTAGTCTGATCGCCCTGCTGCACTCCTGATCGGTGCTGCGGGCTGTAGAGCCCCCGCAGCACCGATCAGTGAAAAATCCATTGGTCGGCAAGTGGTTAAAAGAAAGGATAGGGGAGCACCTTAGGAATATTGCAAAGGGACTGATGAGCCATAGTCTATCGGCCCATTTTAAAAAAGTACATAACAGTAATCCCTCACTCCTGACATTCTGTGGGGTTGAGAAGATTACGAGACCGTGGAGGGGAGGGGATATGGTGAGGGAGGTCTCACAGAGGGAAACTAAGTGGATATATCTATTGGATACCTTGAAACCAAGGGGACATAATGCTGAAATTGACCTGGTTTGTTTCCTTGCCGATGATTAGGGGAAGGAGGGATGCCTCCGGGATCTGGATCCCAATATCCCATGGAATTTTGGTGTAGAGGGGAATTTAGCACTTTTGTCACTAAAGTTTTTGGACAATATTGGCACAAACAAGGGGGTTAAGAGTGAAGCTATAAGGTTAAGATGAGGGGGGGAGGGGCCTTTGATAGGGATAATAAAAGGATGATTAAGGGGCACTGAATTTGAGTTATCACTTCAAGGATTGCGGGAGGTGGTATCCTGGAGGTAATCCAACCTATATGATAAGATGGGAAGGAAGAAGAAGGAATAATGATAATGTGTTAATAGAAGGAAATGGAGAATATATCTGTCTGAAAAAATATTGCGTTATTGTAACATTTGCTGGAGTGGGTATTGTAAGAACCGGAGCCTTATAGATACCATTTCGTGTACGTAGGTATATCTGTATATGTAATCTATATGCAGTAAGCACCCCACCCTGTGTTTGGGGACCAGGACGTGGGATGGCTTATCTGAAGTGGTGACTGGGAGGGCTTTGGAGCGCACAATGAACGTATAGGGAAAGGCGCTGGGTAAGGAGAAAGGTTGCCAGGGCGACCATTGTTGATGTGGGAGGGAGGAGCCACGTGCTGCGTAAGCGGCGGGGAGGGCAGACACGCGCGCTGACTGCGCGGCGAGCGAGGCCCTCAGTTGATAGACGATGTAGGCTAAGAGAGGGGTTGCCATGGTTACTATGATACGGAAGGGTGGAGCAATGCGCCACGTGCGCGGTGGGGAGGGCGGAGACGCGCGTTGCACGCGCGGCGAGTGAATGCCCAAGTTGGTAGAAGGAAGGAGTAAACGAACACGCCCTCTAGGCTTGTAAGACTCTCCCTGAGAGGACACGCCCATTGGTATGCAGAACTACTCTGGGACGTAGGAAGTATAGGCTAGTGTCTGCTTCCGATAATCGGAGGGCAGCTATAGGATAAAGGGCTTAACTTCCGGGTTAGGGAGGACGGGGAGGGGAATTTTAATTTCAGCAGAGGGTATTTAAGATAGACAGGCGCAGGCCGCGCATGCTTCTGAGGAGTCGCCTAGAGCGACGAAACCGGTCAAGTATACTTATTACTATCCAAGGGGAGAAACGTGGATGCAGAGGGGAAGGCGTTAGAAACAGCGCTCTACAGCCAACCCGGTGGCCAACGTTTGGGGTGGAGCCCACAAAAACTCTATACGAATATACCCTGGATATGTTTGTAAGTGTAAATTTTCTTTATTAATAAAACTTTTATACAATTTTACGCTATGGGAGCTCTGGTATATGTCTTTTGAGGTGAAAGAACCAGCAACTGATAAGGAAAGTGGTGAGGAGGCAATATTCCATCTAAACGGCAGGGGGCGGCCAGATGACCATACAAGCGCTATGGACCCATCTAATTGAGGGTCTCTTCTAACGGTGAGTGGCCACTGCTTGGGGTGTGGTGGTGGTGTCTCACTGAAGTGGAGCAACTTTGCCTGACCCTGAGTAGGAGGAGTGACGTATACCACTTGGAGTGTAGAACGCAGTTTGCTGATGTTCTTGTGCGCAGCTATTGTTTGAGACTTTATTGATTGCTATAGTGTACAGTAGCGCACCACCGAAAGAAGTTACACCTTATTGATATCAGCGCAGTGCTTTGGAGGCCAATAAAAGTGCCTATAACTTTTATTGGCCTGAGGAAGCGGGCTTAGACCCGCGAAACACGTTGGCTGTGCTTAATAAAAAATCTTTTTTACATTTACAGAGATTTCGTCATTGAGGTAAGCTACCTCATGTTGTTTTTCATTTTAAGCTGTTTTTAGATGTGTCACACTTGTGCTAAGTATATACCCCTGTATTCCTGCGATCCGAGGGATGGAAACAGACCACCGTTGGGTTCCACCACGGTGGACACCTGTTTCTCTTTTTTCTAAGAGAGTGACCACATCCAGGTCCTGGTTAGGACCACCCAGAGTGGAGTCGGGTTAATTGTCTCCACCTGCTTCCTGTGGTCGGTTGCCCCTTGCAACCCTCCTTTGTGAGTAGCATTCATATCACTCTATCCTAACGTTTTGCCTTAAACATATTGCACTACTGGGCTCCCGTTTTTGTGTCTCCTGTGTCTCTTCTCTAGGGTGCAGAGCCACCCTGACTCCATTTCTCATAACTGCCAAGTAACTGACATTCTTTTAGAATGGGTTCAGCAATGGTAGCTTTCATAATAGCTCAGTACAGGTTCACTTTAACAGCCCAGGGTAGAATGTTATTTGTTTAGTACTGGGTGTTTTGCAGCGGTTTCCTATATATATAGTATCATGCGCTACCATAAGCTATTGCCAGTAAATGAGTTGTGTGGAATGTTTATTGCTCAGTGTTGCTAGGCACAGTTAAAGTGATAATGGGCATAATAAGGAAAGGGCCGGTCATATAATTCCTTTTGTGACTTTACTAAAGCAAAGCTCAGCATGATTCCCTCTTAGCTTTGATGGTATAGACCATTTTCTGCCTCATTTTGCAACTGTTAGTTTGTTAAGTGAAGCCTGCCTATATATCACGTTCCTTGTTGATGAATACAACAAGAACACCCATAAAAGTGGCAAGATCTTCAGAGGCCTACACGCTATAAACACACAATGGGAGCTACAAGAGCTTTACCTATGAGAATGAAGGCCTGACATGTTCTTGGAGTGCAGCACTCATCAGAGTTTTATTTAATTTCATTCAATGGCTAAAAACTTGGCCAAAGACCAGGGGCGTAACTACAAATCATGGGGTCCCCAGAAAAACGTTCATGGGGCCCCCTCCTTTGCATCCCCTTGGTGACCCTTGCAACGTGGGGGCCAATCTTACAACCATTATAAAACAAGGGTGGCCATCAGGATCTTCACACCCATAACATGTGTAGCCACAAAAACACCTGATCTGGAGTATCGAAGAGAGGAAAGGTTAGTAGTTGCCCCGCCCAAACCTCTGGGCTCCCTGCTCCCCTGTAGTTACACCTCTGCCAAAGACAGATACTAAATAAGTGGGACATGTTGTAAGACAGATTTTATATACGCGCTTAAACACGGGTTAGAGGGATGTGAGAGGCACTTGTTTCTGATCCTATGTGAATGCCATCCAAATATGAGAGTGAAGTAATGGCCCAGGCAGAAGGCTCACACTCACAATGATGGTTTGCTGGTTTTGCTTCTCAACTGGTCAACCCAACTATCAGTTCTGGCTACAAAAGCCATAAACTTGTTGCCCTTCACAGATTGCCTCTGCTCCAGAATACAACCCAAGGCTTCCAAACGTGTTCTGCATCAGGGCCGGTGCTTCCAACAAGTTGTCAAACTGAGCAAGTCAGGGACTGTAGTGGTTACAAGTTTACTGTCAGTTTAGTATGGAAATGTTAAGGGGCCCCACATTCATTTTTGCACATATTACCATAAACCGTTCATGTTCTAGACCAGTAATTGGCCATTGGTTAGAATTATGTTGGAAAATTACCTGTAATTTATCATGAGCACATTATCAGACTAACCTAATGAATTAGAAATCCACTGTTATGATCTATGGAAATCTGTAACTCCTGTTTTATAAAGTACCCACACATTAAGCTGACGATGGATCAGGGAAACTCGCAGTGACGCCTCCCGAAGAATGAGGTTTCCCGATCCATCTTCTTGGGGAACACACGATGGTACACAACAAGAGTTCAAACAATCGCTGCACTTTGCGCAAGAGTGGTCGGGGGTCGTTAAGGATCTTAAAGATCTGCCGTGACAGTCATTATTGCCGCACATCACAAATCGTCGTCACTCAAAAAAATTGCCAGTCCTCGGAAGAATCGAGGACAAAATCAAGAGGTAGGTATGGGCCTTAAAGAGAACCCGAGGTGTGTTTAAAGAATGTTATCTGCATACAGAGGCTGGATCTGCCTATACAGCCCAGCCTCTGTTGCTATCCCAAACCCCACTAAGGTCCCCCTGCACTCTGCAATCCCTCATAAATCACAGCCGTGCTGTGAGGCTGTGTTTACCTCTGTAGTGTCAGTCTCAGCTGCTCCCCCGCCTCCTGCATAGCTCCGGTCCCTGCCCCCATCCCTTCCCTCCAATCAGCAGGGAGGGAAGGAATGCAGGCAGGGACTGGAGTTCTGCAGGAGGCGGGGAGAGCAGCAGACTGACACTAGTATAGAGATAAACACAGCCAGCTCTGACAAGCTGTTTGTCAGCAGCGTGGCTGTGATTTATGAGGGATTGCAGAGTGCAGGGGGACCTTAGGGGGGTTTGGGATAGCAACAGAGGCTGGGCTGTATAGGCAGATCCAGCCTCTGTATGCAGATAATATTCTTCAAACCCACCTCGGGTTCTCTTTAACACAGACCTGTTTTAATAAATAAAAGGGCATAGAAATTACAAAAACTTAGTGAACAAGTATAAACTACGAGAGGAAGGGAATCTGCTGCTGGGTGATAAAAGATTGCAGCCCTCACCTGTTATTAGGGATGATCAATGAGATGCAAATTCTTCCATGTTGATGCAAATTTTTATGCAAATGTATGCAGCTTGAAAAAAAGGGCCAATCAATTTAAACCTGGGTTTAAATTGATCGGTCCATTTTCAAACTGCATATATTTGCATAAAAATTTGCATAATTTCAAAAGTATTTGCATCGCTTTGATCATCCCTACCTGTTATACGGCCACAGTGGAAATTGCTGAAAGGTTAGGAAATGAACAGATTTCAACCTCATGGAGGCATTTAGTGAGGCCGGTCTGTATTAGCTGTGTTGGGAAAGTCATAGATTTTGAATTTCCTTATGGCACGGATGTAGACCAGCCAATCTCCCCAGTGCTAGTAGGGGTGCCCTTATTACCAGGCACCCCTCTTGGCAAGTGTGTGTCCAAAGAGTTCCTGAGCCCACCCACTATGTGAAGAGCTTTGTGGCCCCTGGTTGCTAGGAAACAGGGGCAGGTGAGTAAAACCCCTATGTACTGCTTATAGACAGGGGACTGGTATGGCTGTTTTCTCCTGCCTTCCACAAAGTTGTACATACTCAGCACCTGGGAAAGCTCCCTGGGCTGTGGAAGGTGAACAAGTACATTCAGCCAGCTGTATTACATAATGCACCATGCATGAATCATAATGCGTTGGCTTGCACAAGAGACAAAGCTCATGCATTTTTAATGAATTAGGCCTGGTTCACACATAAATCCAGGACTGTCCTGTTTGTTTGGTGTCCGTTTTTTTATCAGTTTTACCTGACTTAAGTGAAAATGTACACCTTTTATGTGTGAACACACCCATAGCAACACATACAAAACTGTTTCTTACAAAGCAGATCAAATAAGTAATGCATCTACTGTATGTTGCCCTCACAATTGACCTTAGGCTGTGATAGACGCACCAGAGTATCTATGACTCAGGCAGGCACAGTTAGTGAAATAAATGTAGACTTTGTAAAGTGCATTGGGACATGTATGCATTATATAAATAGATAAACAGTAATAATAATCTAGGACATTTTAAACATATCTAAATACACTCAGACTCAGAACGGGAAAGGCAATTTATCTGCACATCGCGTCACATACAGCGAAGCATATAGTCAATGAAAAGTATGCTTCACTGTCACCAGAGCCGGGACAAGGTCCTCCAGCACCCAAGGCTGAGACACTAAAGTGCGTCCCTCCTTCCCTCCCACCCTAGCCGTGATACGTTGATTGCTATTAGACTAAGAGGTGCCCCAGAGCCCCCAACACCTTAATCTAGTTGTCTGGCTTGCATTCACTGCCATGGATCCCCTTTTGTTATTTCTCTCTGCTTATAGGGAACAATGCACAATAGGGAATATTAGCTGAGTGAGTTGTGCGCCCCCTCCTACACTGCACCCTGAGGCTGGAGCCTCTCCCGCCTCTACCTCGGACCGGCCCTGACTGTCACTATTAACGCGTGTTTTGCGTTAGCGTATGCAGTGTATTGGGATGCCGCACGCGTTAATCTGCCCCGGCCGCACTGTGAACATCGCATCGGTGGTGCATTGCCGTGTGACGTTACAATACGGTTCTTACGTCTCACACACCATGCCCCACTGTGAACGTAGCCTAAGGGCCGGTTCACACTGCAAGAGCTTTTTCTAAGCGCTTGTGATTTTAAAAGCTCTTGCTAATGAACTGCTATGAGTTTGTGATCTTGTAAAAATGCATTCAACTTTTTTTTTTAAGATAATTTTTATTGATTTCCAATAACAAAAGAGAACAAGTTCAACAAAAACTATCCCTAAGAATTCCAAAGGAGGACAAAATAAACATCCAACATTTTTACCCATATTACATATCAAATATAAAGGTGTCATGGACGGTTCAGGTGTGTAATAATAAACAGATCATAAAACATCACATTACATTGTATAACACATTATTGTTTGGACTTATCATAAGATTTGACAATATAATAAATCATGCATATCACTCACTGTTCCATTAATATCAAGATGAGGAATCGCTGCATCATGAGAATCAACCCATCCCCCCCATACTTTATCAAATGTACTGATCTGAGCTCTTGACTGATAAGTAAGTATTTAGAGAAGCACTTTAGCATTCACCACACCAATACAATCCTGGAGCGTAGGGGTCACACTAAAGCCCCATCTACACCATACAATTTTTTGTCCGATTCAATTTATTGATTTGATTCGATTCAATCCGACATGTCCGATTGGGATTCGATTCGATTCAATTTGCCATTGTTTTGCAATGGCAAATTGAATCTCGATCGGACATGTCGGATTTAATCGAATCAATAAATCGAATCGGACAAAAAATTGTATGGTGTAGATAGGGCTAGGTGGCCATACACTTATAGATTTGCAGCAGATCTGACTATCAAATAGATTTATGTCAGATGTCTGTCAAGTCGAATCTGGCAGGAATCTGATGTGTGCCACACTAGGAACAGATTTCCAATAGATTTCAGAGAATGGAAAATCTATTGAAAATCAAATGCCAGCAGCAGATCGACCTAGATCTTCCATCCTGTCAGATAGATCAAATCCATCGAAATCAGCCGCAAATCGATTGATCGGCAATCAACTTGGAATCGATCGATTCTATCGAATCAATCAATCGATTGAAGGCTGAAATCGAACAGTGTATGGGCCCCTTAAGCTTCAATTTAGATGTCAGAGATTTCCTTGCATAGAAGAATAAAATTCTGATAATTACCTTTTTATACTTTCCACATGCCACATCCCCCAGCATACCTAGTAGACAGGCCTTACTAGATAACTCAACCGGAGATACCTTGTTGTACTTTCCATATGCCATATCCCCCAGCATACCTAGTAGACAGGCCTTACTAGATAACTTAACCGGAGATACCTTGTTGTACTTTCCATATGCCATATCCCCCAACATACCTTGTAGTCAGACAGGTCTCACTAGATAACTCAACCGGGAGATACCTTTTTGTACTTTTCACATGCCATATCCCCCAGCATACCTAGTAGACAGGTCTTACTACATAACTCAACCGGGAGATTTAGTTTATCATGCATAAAGTGTACCACTGATTTCCAATAGCCTTGCACTTGCGGACAATAACATACACAGTGTAGGAAATAAGCTCCCTGTGGCTGACAGTTGAAACATGCGCCATTATGGACGCTACCCATCTTTTCCAACCGGGCAGGAGACAAATACGCTTGGTGTAACCATTTACTTGTATTACCTTGTCCCTTGATGCTATTACCATTTTATAATAGACTTCTTGAAACTCCTTCCAACCATCATCAGTGATATCTACAAACATCCTGAAACTTAGTTATAAATTGGACCTTTTAGCTTAGCAGGTTCCAGGGTTCTGTTAATTTCAAAGTATTTATATCTAGGAAAGCTATTTCCATTTCCTACCCAAATGTCAAAAAAAGTCTTGCAGCTCAATGGTATAAACATGTACGGTACTTGGTAGCAGGCTGAATTGAGACTGGCATTCCCTTTTCTCTTATTTTTAATGTATTTTCATATTCCTAAAAAGCTTAACTGTAAACTTTGTTAAAGATGAAAAACGAACAACGTTTATGTGCTGGCGCTATTCATCTTGGCAGCTCCGGCTTGAAACTGATAAATGCATAACATTTTTATAAGGAAATAAAGATGGAAATCAGAGCCTATTTCAAATAAAAAATAAAAAAAGGAAAATCTGAAACCGTCTTTCTTTTTGTTAAAGCTTAATATTTCCAGCCTTGTTCTATTTGAGATATACGTGAGGCAAAATTCCAAATCAAACACCGCCGTTTAGCTATGTGAAGGAAATGAGGCCTGTCAACTCTCTGTCATAAAAGTGCATGTTCTGCAGTGTGTGAGTTTGCCATTTCTCACTCATCTGTAGTGTGTAGGTCTGTGGTCTCCAGGCTGATCCAGCAGACTCCAGCACATGCCTTTCCAACCATTATGAATTGTTACAGCATTCAAATAAATATGGAGAAGGAGAAACAGAAATGTTATCTTGTTTTTATGGGCAAAAATAAAGGTCAGTGGGTTGAGAAAATAATGGATCTTACTGGAAAAATGTGACTTGTGATCAGATATTTTAGACTGGTTCTGTCCTCTTAGAGCTGGTCTTTATTTTTTGAAGAAGAAGGAGAAGAAGAGCGGTCTTGTCAACTTCAAGTTGAACTCTTATTCAATTCACTTATTCTCCTAAGTTTTCTCCTTGGAGATACATTTTTATCTTCTATTTAAAATAACTTTTCAGCACTCTGGAATCAAAAAAGTACCAAGATGTAGGTGAAAAAGAACTGTCAAAATGATTCGGAGAATTTTCTCGCTTGCTGGTGGCTTGCTCTCCTCCCGGTCTCCTCGTTCCCCTGCAGGCTTCTCGTTTTAAATTTCCTGCAACGGTAGACTTGGCAGTCTTTGGAAACACTCGGGCTTCCGACGACAGGGCGGTTCTGTACTGCACATGCGCGAGTATGTGCAAGAGGGGGTGCTCACATGTACGTAGTATGGAGCGGCCAGTCTTTAGAAGCCCAAGTGCCTCCAAAGACTGCAGGAGCCAGCCCAACCCAGATGAGAGCAGTCTAAGACCCATAGGATGAGAATGGGAAGGCTCTATAGGACCCAGAGCCTTCACTCTCCTTATGCTGGGAATACTCGGCTCAATCCGGCGGCCGATTAGCTGCCGGATCGACCCCAGCCGCGTCCCCGCTCGTCCGCGCGGATCGATTACCGCTCGTCCCCATCGGCGCTTCCTTATCAGCGCTCGATTCCCTGCCATTGTCCGCCGGTGGGAATCGGGCAAGGGGTCGAGCGGCTTGATCGGGCCAGCTGAATATTATCAGCTGCCCGGATCAGCTGGTCGATACACGGTACAGAAACGTACCGTGTATCCCCAGCATTAGATAAGTACAGTATCTGTTTTTTGTTTTTTCTCTCACTTGATACTCTCTTTAACCACTTCAGCCATCAGTCGTTTTCACTTTATGCATCCGAGCAATGTTCACCTCCCATTCATTAGCCTATAACTTTATCACTACTTATCACAATGAACTGATCTATATCTTGTTTTTTCCACCACCAATTAGGCTTTCTTTGGGTGGTACATTTTGCTAAGAGCTACCTTACTGTAAATGCATTTTAACAGTAAGAATAAGAAAAAAAACTGAAAAAAATCATTATTTCTCAGTTTTTGGCCATTATAGTTTTAAAATAATACATGCCTCCATAATTAAAACCCACGTATTGTATTTGCCCATTTGTCCCAGTTATTACACCGTTTAAATTATGTCCCTATCACAATGTATGGCGACAATATTTGATTTGGAAAAAAAGTGCATTTTTTCCGTTTTGCATCCATCACTATTTACAAGCTTATAATAAAAAAATATATATAAATATTTCATCTTTACATAGATATTTAAAAAGTTTAGACCCTTAGGTAAATATTTGTTGGGGTTTTTTTTATTGTATGTTTTTTTTTATTATTAAACATTTTATTTGGGTATTTTTGGGAGGGTGGGATGTAAATAGTAATTTTTTTTAATGTAAATATATGTTTATTTATTTTTTTAATTTAGATGTAGTTTTACTTTTTGGCCACAAGATGGCAACCTTAGGTTTGTTTACATGACATCACTAAGCGTAACATGTATGCTTAGAGGGACGCAGCAAACATCTATTAACCCTTCGCACTCTCGCATGCAAATGTTCAAACAAATGCATTCACATATTCACTCATCCAGGCACCACTGTTATCCCTACAGCTAAGTTAAAAGCCGGGGTCTTAGTTCACAGAAGAATGCATTCTTATGCTTAGTCACTTATACTGCGCAGAAGTACCCAGGTAAACACAGGTGTCCTAACTCTGGCCCTGTAACATGCATAGTGCAGACATGCAAACATTAATTGCATCAAACCTATCTCTGGATTAGGAGCACACATCCTGACGTCCTCTCCTGGGACAGATAGCGCATCATACCCAGGAGTCTAGCACCAAAAAAAATGGGCATGGTCAAGCATAATGTGGACATGACCGTAGCAGTGATGTAAAAGGTCTGCTGAGGAAGTTTGAGCTCTGCCGTAGTGTATCCCCCCAAAATAGATGTAATCTAACAGCATTTCACCAAAAAGACACATAATCTGGTAGAAGTTCCTCCAAAATACAGATAATATGGCAGTGGTTCCCCCAAAATAGACAATGTGGCAGCAGCAGTTCCTCCAACATACACATAATTTGGAAGCAGTTCCCCAAAATACGCGAAACCTGGCAGCGGATCACCCAAAATACACGTAACACCCAAAATACATAGTTCCCCAAAATACATGAAACCTGGCAGAGGATCACCCAAAATACACGTAACACCCAAAATACATATAATCTAGCAGCAGTGGTCCCCCAAACATACACAATCTGGCAGCAGTTCCCCAAAATACGCGTAATCTGGCAGCAGCCGTTACCCTAACATACACATAATCTGGCAGCTGTTCCCCAAAATACATAACAGCGGTTCCACAAAAATGCAGATAATCTGACAGCAGTTCCCCCAAAATAGGTACCCCCAGCATAGGTAGCCAGGTCTATAGGTGTCCCCAGTATAAGTAGCCATGAGTATAGTAGTCCCCAGTATATGTAGCCTAGTATATGTAGCCAGTGGTATATGTCCCCAGTATATGTAGCCAGGGGTATACGTGCCCAGTATATGTAGCCAGGGGTATATGTACCAGTATATGTAGTCAGGGGTATATGTCCCAGTATATGTAGCCAGGGGTATATGTGCCCAGTATATGTAGCCAGGGGTATGTGTCCCCAGTATATGTAGCCAGGGGTATATGTGCCCAGTATATGTAGGCAGGGGTATATGGGCCCAGTATATGTAGCCAGGGGTATATGTCCCAGTATATGTAGCCAGAGGTATTTGTGCCCCAGTATATGTAGGCAGGTGTATATGTTCCCAGTATATGTAGTCAGGGGGTATATGTGCCCAGTATATGTAGCCAGGGGTATATGTGCCCAGTATATGTAGTCAGGGATATATGTCCATGTATATGTAGCCAGAGGTATATGTGCCCCAGTATATGTAGGCAGGTGTATATGTGCCCCAGTATATGTAGGGAGGTGTATATGTGCCCAGTATATGTAGTCGGGGTATATGTGCCCAGTATATGTAGCCATGGGTTTATGTCCCCAGAATAGGTAGTCAGGTGTCCCCCCAGCATGAGGGGAGCAGCGCAGTGGAAGGAGGGCTGTGAGCAGCGGTGGAGAAGGGGGGCCATCTTCCCCCCCCTTCTCTCACTTTAAGGCTCTCCATCCCTCGCTGTGCCCTCCAGAAGTAATGTGCGGGCAGCCGGCAGTGGGCGGGACTTACCTCTCCACGTTCCGGCGCGAGCACTCCACTGCCGCTAGACTGGTCTGGTCCAGACCAGAGCAGCGGCACGCAGATCCGGTGCCGGAACGAGGAGAGGTAAGTCCCGCTCGCTGCCGGCTGCCCGCACATTACTTCTGGTGGGGACAGCGAGGGATGGAGAGCCTTAAGGTGAGGGAGGGGGGAGATGGCCCCCCTTCTCCACCGCTGCTCTAAGCTCTCCTTCCACTGCGCTGCTCCCCTCCACAGAGTCCACACACACATGCCAGCCTTGCCAGGGTGGACGGCGTCCACCCTCGGGAAATAGTAAGTGGACGCCGTCCACCCGCGTCCACGCCCCACTCGACCCCTGATCATACCAATCGCACAAGGGAGCTAACATAATGTATCCATGCGCACCATGCACATACACCAGCATAAGCTGTGTGCATGCTGACCAAAAAACACATACAGGGAAGGAAAGGAGTGCACTGAATTAAAACCCTAGCCACAGGGGTCAATAGCAAGAAAAAAACATATATATCCAGGCACATTGCATATATCCAGGACATTAAATAAGTTATTAAGGAAAGGGAGGTGCTGAAGGGGGTGTGGCCAGAAAACAGCAAAAATCTATTAACCCTTCGCACTCTCGCATGCAAATGTTCAAACAAATGCATTCACATATTCACTCATCCAGGCACCACTGTTATCCCTACAGCTAAGTTAAAAGCCGGGGTCTTAGTTCACAGAAGAATGCATTCTTATGCTTAGTCACCTACACTGCGCAGAAGTACCCAGGTAAACACAGGTGTCCTAACTCTGGCCCTGTAACATGCATAGTGCAGACATGCAAACATTCATTGCATCAAACCTATCTCTGGATTAGGAACACACATCCTGACATCCTCTCCTGGGACAGATAGCGCATCATACCAATCGCACAAGGGAGCTAACGTAATGTATCCATGCGCACCATGCACATACACCAGCATAAGCTGTGTGCATGCTGACCAAAAAACACATACAGGGGAAGGAGGGAGGGACGTAGGGGGACGTAGGAGGCAGAAAAAGCAAGGCTTCAGAGAGAAGCTGTCGCTTTTTCTGCGGGGTAGAGGAATCAGTGATTGGACACCATGGCCCGATTCATTGATTCCTGGGCTAACGATCCGCGGCCGGGAGCGCGCGTGCTCGCACGCGATCTGCCGCAGGAGCGCGTGGGAGTGCACATGAGGAGAAAGCGGTTAAGACATATTTTAGTGATAAGGGACTCCATTCTCAATGAGTTACCCTGGGATACTTAAAGAGAACCTGTGCGGGGGGGGGGGGGAGGGCTAGATGGGACACAGAGGCATGTTTCTTGCCTCATGACATATCTCTGTGTCCACCCACCGCCGCTCTCTGCCCCCCCACCACCCCGAGATTAGTGACAATAATTGTCACTATTTTGGAGGGTAATGGGAGGAGAGGGATTCCCAGCTTAAACACCCACGAGGGGTGTTCCTGCAGGCTTTCCAGAGCTGCCATTGGGCACCTCTCTCTCCCTGGCTGCGCCCCCTGCCACTCCCCTGCCTCCCTGCGTGCTGTGAGAGAGAGATCTCCCTCTTTCCAGTGTCGTGACCCGGAGGTCACAAAAGTTAAAGTAGGTCCTAGCAGGCCTTAGGAGTGGCGGAGAATGGCGTGGATGGTGGTTATCTGATCCGCCCAGCCCCCCGGATCAGGTAGCCTAGGTTCTGTTTAATTATATGAGTCCACCTCAGGCTGTCTTTAAAGTCATTTTTAAGAGTAGGAGGATAAATATATTTGTTTATCTCATTAGTTTATTTTCTCCTCGGGTTAACATTAAATCCCACATAAAATTAAATTAATAATCAAAATAGAGTGCATTGTTTCATGGTTTAATTACCAATATTTGTATTACCTGTAAGTACATAGCTTTTTTTTTTTTTTTCTTTCACTTCGCAGTCAATTACATTTAGTCTAGAGCCTTTTGAGCTGTGTTTGCTGGACTGTGGGATTTTACTACAGAAAACAATATGTTACGCACTCAGTCTGCATTTTTACCGAACATTTAATCACTATTACCGCCATGTTACCGCACTATTTCATCAAACTTTACATTTTTGTGAATGTGGGAAAAAAATACAAATTTCTTTACCGCACATGGTATTATGAAGGGAAGCTAAGGTGCGCAATATCATCTATAAGAAAACCTAGAGATATTCCCATTTCCAATTCCACAGAAATTCCAATTTCCGCCAATGCCAATTTCCAATTGTCGTTCTTCTGATTTTCTGATTTCCGAGGAGTATTTTTATTGTCATTTTTTTTGCACCAGAGAAAGCAAAAAAATTACAAAAAAAAAGGAAATCAGAAAAACAGAATCTTGTGATTGGTCTAAAATGACCACGGTAATCCAATTTTTGCTGAAAAATTCTGCATTCTCTCAATGGTCCAATTTTTCCGACTTCTGTAATTGAGCTAAAATTACTGAGTTGTGGTAAATGCAATTTCTGCGGAACACCGATTTCCGAATTCTGATCGGAAATGCCGATTTCTGAATGGATATGCGAAGATTTCAATTCTGTGGAATCCAAATGAGAATCCCATAGGACGAAAAGTAAATTGAATAAGGGCCTGGAAAAGTGATATATGGGAGAGTCACAATTATCCAGAACTCAACCAACCAGCACAAATTTCTGGCAGCACTCACAGTGGTGAAGGCCAACTTCGTTTCATTCGTTTGTAGGCTCCTCTGTGCTTAAAGAGAAACTCCGACCAAGAATTGAACTTTATCCCAATCAGTAGCTGATACCCACTTTTACATGAAAAATATAATGATTTTCACAAACAGACCATCAGGGGGCGCTGTATGACTGATTTTGTGCTGAAACCCCTCCCACAAGAGGCTCTGGTACCGTACGGTACTCTGGGCAAACTGCCACAATGTAACAATGACACACACAGGAAATGGCTGTTTATAGCTCTCTGTTAAAGCCAGAACAGCTACATAATCTGCCCACAGTAACAATGTCACCATGTAATACATGTCAGAATGTGAATCTGGGAGAGGAAAGATTTTACAATGAGCAAACTCTGACTAAATCATGTATACATAATTATTGTAAAAATTAAGCACCTTTTTATATTAAATTGTTTTCACTGGAGTTCCTCTTTAAAGACTGGGTTTAACAGCTCCCCCCCCCCCCCCAAGGTTAATATACTGTACTTTTTTACTGTATTTTACCATTTAATACAGTGTTCATGTTATGTACTGTATATAGAGAAGAGTATACTAATGTATTCGCTAGACTAATTTTTAACATTGCGTCTCAAGCAACCAGACAGCTCACTTATCTGGCATCAACTGATCCCCGTCGGTGCCGGATAACCGAGACTCTACTGTAATCCACAAGCAAAGTAAAGTTGTGAAGTTACATTAATGTTTTTTTGCAGAAAAAGTGTTTTGATAAAAATTGGGATCACGTGGAGCCCTCCGTCTGGGCCCCACTTGAGCATTGAGTGGTGTATTCTGTGCTAAAGTTGACCTGAACTCATGAGAGCAATCCTTCATCTACAGCTTTTTAACACTGCAGTACTAGAGAAAAGTGGAATTATTATTGTTTTTTTATTATTATTATTTTTTTTAGAAAAATGCTATTATTAAAAAAAATTAAAAAAATATTCAAATTATTAAATTTTTCTTTGTTACCCATTTTTTTCTGTTATGTAGCTTCAGTAAAACTGCATATTTGGCCATTCTTTTAATGAACAAGTGTCACCCATGCTGACCTAGAAATAAAAAACACATATATAAGTAGATAAATACTAGTTTTACTTACATAACAGATGTATTGCACTGTCCATGTTATGATTCCTGTGAATTTTATAAAGGAAAATCAGAGTCCTATTCTAGACAGTTTCCATCTTGGTTACCTTTAAATGAAGCTAAATTCTGACACCATTTCCTTCCTTGATAATTGTGTATTCGTTACCCGCCCTCCTCCCAGAATCTTCAGACACTCCCACTGAGGTCTATACTAGGAACTCTTGTGTAATTAGAAGGATGGGGAAATAAAGTTAAAAGGAGGATATATGTATGTATATGGAGGATATAGGTGATATTTTCACACCTTATGAATAACGGAAAATTGTATATGTACCTGATGGAAAATTTCCTTTCCTGATGAATGCCATGGCAGAATACTATGGGTTTAGCCCCGCCCCCTACCTTATCAGGACTGGTATCTATACATTTCAATATGGAGGTGTGACTCTCTGCTTTGCTTCTTGGTACTGCCTGTATAATGGTTAACTTGGGTGGGTGCTCTGTATGCTGCCATAGCATTTGACAAGAAAGGAAAATTACCATCAGGTAAGTATACACTTTTCGGTTTTCCTGTCAAATCCATGGCAGCATACTACGGGATTTAACTATCAAAAAGAAGGGAGGGAGAGACCCAATTTGCTTGTGCAACTCAAATTAAGTCTTTATTCAGACTAATGTAACAGTGAGATCAAGAAATTAACAGTTCTGCAAATTTAGGTGTGTTGCCGAAAGGACCTTCTTCCCAAATTCTGTTGTAGATGCCGCTACTGGATCTACTCTATAATGTTTTATGAAGATGTTAGTAGATGCCCAGCTTGCAGCACTGCATATTGTGTCTGAAGACACTCCTGAATATGCCGCCCGTCACGCTTGTTGAATGTGCTGTGGCATTGTAATGATATATAATGCTGGGGATACACGGTACGTTTCTGTACCGCGTATCGACTAGCTGATCCGGCCAGCTGATAATATTCAGCTGGCCCGATCATGCCGCTCGACGCACGCCCGCTCGATTCCCGCCGGCGCACAATGGCAGGGAATCGAGCGGTGATAAGGAAGCGCCGGCGGGGACGAGCGGCAATCGATCCACGCGCACGCACGGACGAGCGAGGATGCGCCGGCATCGAGCCGCTGGCTCGATCCGGCGCATAAAACGAGCCGTGTATGCCCAGCATAACACCAGTCCTAGGGAAAGACAAGAAAAAAAAACAGACGGTCACTCCTCCATATTGAAATTTGTAGATACCAGTCCTGATAGGGTAAAGGGCGGGGCTACACCCCTAGTATGCTGCCATTGATTTAACAGAGAAAAATGCTTTTAAAGCCAACGGCAAGTAAAAAATACTCTGAATAATTTTGACAGTACTTTGCACCTACTTTTTGTTACTTTTTTAATTGCAGAGTTTCCTTTGGTATGCTGAAAAACTTACACAGATTTCGCTGTCTACATTATAAAATGCATCCAAGATGGATAACATTTGATGATCTCTGATGCACAAAATTATCACTGTTTAATTTAACATGTTTTAGAAAATATAATTTAACTAATATAGAGACAGCTCTGCTAAATAAGTTGAGTTTTCCCGTCCTTGATCACAATCAGGCAGTCTTCCCTGTTTCCTTTCTGGAGATTGCAGTAAATCTTTGTAAAAATACAAACCTGTGAACTATTCACGTCTCTAATATGCTGATTCCAAACCCACACGCAAAGCACTGCATATCTGCTAAACCACAACAGATAATACGAATTGGTGATTTTGATTTGCTTGGCTGTTCTTTACTACTTGTGACTTGGACTTCAGTTGCAAAACTGCCAGTACAAATGAATGCAAGTTCTACTCAGCAGTTCAGAGAGAAGAAAAGATATTAATATGTTTAAACCCCAGTTCAACATGTTTCCCCAAATCCCCCAGGAAACCTGATATTGTTTAACCACTTCAGGACCATAGTCTGAGAGAACGCGGAAAAGCTGTCGCGTGTGCTACTGAGGAGGCAGCTGATTCCACGTCCAATGCGGTGGTTGGCACGCAGAAGCGTGTCTGGTAGCAGGGCAGAACGCGGAAAAGCCGCCGCATGCAACAACAGTAAGGCGGCTGGTTCCGCGTCCAGCGCGGCGGTTTGCACGCGGCAGCGTGTGTCTGGTGTGGCTGAGTCTCTTAGTGCACACAGCCTTAGGAATACGCGCGCACGCGCTGAGAGGCAGAATTCTTATACTGGGCAGAGAGAGTCAGCTGATCACGCCGATCAGCTGACTCCAGAGCAGGATACTATTGGTTGATCAATTAGGGGTGGTGCTGGAGAGCACTACTCCATATATAGTTACTGCTGGCCAGTTGCAAGTTGTCTGCCGTTGCGAACACTACGCGGAAGCACTCAGACCTTAGTCAGATCCAACAGTGTGTTTGAACCAGGTGGACCTTGGAATTCACACTGAGCCAGATTACTTATACTGTTATTTTGTGTTATACTCCAGACTAGTTCCAGGGTGCTGAGACCACGGACCTCGCACCCAAGACTAGGGAACTGTATTTGTGTTATACTCCAGACTAGTTCCAGGGTGCTGAGACCACGGACCTCGCACCCAAGACTAGGGAACTTGTATTATCATTCTGTTATACTTCAGACTAGTTCCAGGGTGTAGAGACCACGGACCTCACACCCAGACTAGGCATTGTTTGATATCTGTTATGACTTATTGCTTTCCTGACTACTCCTCTGTCCTCTGATTCGGTACCTCGCATATCTGGTTCTCTGTTGCCAAACCCTGCTTGCCCTGGATACCGAATCAGTCTTCTGTCTTTGTACTTTATCTGTCCGTGTGTTACCGACCAGGCGTGCCCGACTTCGAGAGCTATCTCTCCTCTTTAGAGATAGTCTCCAGATCAGATAGTGACGTCCACCTTCAGGTGTCCCTCACTTTCTGGTCCTTCCTATCTCCAGCCTGACTCCACCCCTTGGAGAGTCTCAGGCTGCTGGAAGGTTCCTGTGTCCTCAAGTGCAGTATTCCTTTACTGCCTATGATCACCTGCTCCGCAGGTGCATTACTCAAAGAACTACTGTTACACCAAACACTCACATACCTATAGGTGTCCAGAGGTTAGCAATATATCTGTATTATCGGTGATTCTGCAGATCATCAATAATCAGGTATATATCTGCATTCTTGGTGATACTGCAGATCACCAATAATCAGATTCTCTCTGCGTGCTGACACCAATCGTTACACATAGGCTCCCCCGCCCTCCCCCCGCCCCCACCCCCCAGTGATCAGGCTTTTACAATTCAGGCCACTGCATCTTTAACAGCTCTCTGCAGGGCCATACAACTTAGCGCACAGAGCCATATAACTTAGCACTCAAATGCATCTGCCCCTGCTTTCTGGGCTCTGATCTCTGCTGCCATCGGTATTTTTTATTTTTTCCCCCTCCCCACCCTCCCCCGACAGCCAATCAGCAGGATCGTCTCTCATAGGCATCAGCCAATGAGAGTGATCATTTTTCTTTGCCCTCCAGGGGCCAGCTAAGTGACAGGGCTGTCCCCAGTAAAGCGCAGCACCAGATTACAGCACAGTACAATGAAAAGAAATGGCCGTTTCTTTTCAGTCTGCTAGAAGCGATCGCCTCTGGCAGACTGTTTGTTGACGCAGCGGAGCTCTGTCACTCAAGCGGTGCGCGATCCCCGCTAATCTTCTCCCCCAGGACTTGGGGGAGCCACTTTCTCAATGCCTATCGGCATTAGGCGGTCAGGAAGGGGTTAAAGCATTCTTGATATGAAGGCGCTCATACAAAGTAAATCTGGTAATATTGTGCATTCAACATTGTTTGATGTATGGCCACCTTTAAAGTGTACCCGAAGTTACATGTGACATGATGAGATAAACATGTGTATGTACAGTGCAAAACATATTAATAACCAGGCTGTTTTACTTGCTTTATTTTGCTGCCTGAAAGAGTTAAGTTCTAGGCATGCAAGTGACAGCTTCTGTGTGGTAGGTACCATGTCGGCAATATAGTAATCCTCATTGATAAGCAAATTACAGCCATAAAAGTTTTCCTGGTGGAATACAACTTCTGAGAGCAGAGGGAGATAGTAAAGGTCGATAATTCATGTATTTACATCTAGGGACACCTAATAGGCTGCCACTGAGCAGAGACAACAAAACATTCAATCTACTTTGTAAATGTTTAAATATAAAATAAAACCTGGGGTATCTAAAAAAGTCATTTATAGGCGTATGAGATAAATACAGTTGTTTATATCATCAGTTTATTTTCACCTTGGGTTCACTTTAAAAGGATTTTCCGCAGCTACAGCAAGGTACATCCCAATGTTAAAGGAAAGGTTCAGGGAGGGTGGGTAAAAAATACAAATCAAATTCCACTTACCTGGGGCTTCCTCCAGCCCGTGGCAGGCAGGAGGTGCCCTCGCCGCCGCTCCGCAGGCTCCCGGTGGTCTCCGGTGGCCGACCCGACCTGGCCAGGCCGGCTGCCAGGTCGGGCTCTTCTGCGCTCCAAGGCCCGGAACTTCTGCGTCCCACGCCGGCGCTCTGACGTCATCGGACGTCCTCCGGGCTCTACTGCGCAGGCGCAGTAGTTCTGCGCCTGCGCAGTAGAGCCCGGAGGACGTCCGATGACGTCAGAGCGCCGGCGTGGGACGCAGAAGTTCCGGGCCTTGGAGCGCAGAAGAGCCCGACCTGGCAGCCGGCCTGGCCAGGTCGGGTCGGCCACCGGAGACCACCGGGAGCCTGCGGAGCGGCGGCGAGGGCACCTTCTGCCTGCCACGGGCTGGAGGAAGCCCCAGGTAACTGGAATTTGATTTTTATTTTTTACCCACCCTCCCTGAACCTTCCCTGAACTATGCAGGACAGTGATGGATGGAGGGGAAGGAGTGGACAGCAGGAAGTGATTGGTGGCTTTTCCCATATGGTAACCCATCATGCATGGTTCAGTAAGAGCCCGTCTCCACCGGCGCGGTTTCCGCGCCAAATCCACAGGCAAATCACACAGGGAAACTGTGCCATAGGGTACAATGGCCCCACCAGGCGAATCGCTTGCACTAGTGATTCGTCCGGCATTTCCATCCGTTTCGGTGCAAGAGGCTGTGAATCCCATACCCATGCATGGCACGGCTGATGGGATTCTTCTGTGTATCCGCACACCAGGAAGTGACGCCGCTTGTCTTGCAGACGCATGCGGCACAAGTGAAATGAGCCCTAAGAGTTTAATGGCAATGTGAAGGGAAAGGGACTATGATAGTTTATGATAGTTTATCTTTAACATTTTTTAATCATTGTTCCGCTGCAACCTCCTTTTTACACACAACAAGTGCAAGGCATGCTGAAAGAATAATATTACCAGGCAATGCAGGCATCACACTGCAGCAAACAATGTGGGCGGCCTGCCAAAGCTAGGAGTGCGATGAATAAGGAAGGGTGCACTAATTCCAATTAATTTACCATGTTTCCCCAAAAACTGGACAGTGTCTTATATTAATTTTTTGCTCCAAATGTTGTGCTAGGGCTTATTTTCAGTGGATGTCTGTGTGTCCTCCTGCCTTCCCCTCTGAGCTACCTCCTCCTCTGCTGGATCCCCCTCTTGTGTGTCCCTGACTGTTTCCCCCTTGTACCTTTAGTGTCCTCCTGGTGTTACCCTCTTTACCCATGTCCTCCTCTTCCCCTAAGCCCCTGTGTCCCATGTAACCCTATGTCCTCCTGGTGTCCCCTATGACCTCAGATGTCCCCTAGCATCCTCTTCTTCCCACCAGCTCCCTGCTGCTGTGTCCCCGATCTTCAGCCTATTTGGAAGAAGTATGGCAACTTAAGTTTCTACTGGAGCCTATGATCTCGTAGGTGGGACCATGGTTCTGTTATTGGGCTGATCACTGCACTTGCTAAGTAGTAGCGAGTGCAGTGATTGGCCCAATGATGGAGCTTTGGTCCTGCCGGTGATACCATCGGCTCCTGTAGAAACACAAGTTGCCATACTTGGTTGATGGCACGTGCCTTCTTCTGAACACTGCA
Organism: Hyperolius riggenbachi; assembly: GCF_040937935.1. Lineage (NCBI taxonomy): Eukaryota > Metazoa > Chordata > Amphibia > Anura > Hyperoliidae > Hyperolius > Hyperolius riggenbachi. The sequence continues at coordinate 413,630,550 of NC_090649.1, read as the reverse complement.
CAAAATAACGACAGCACGACCTCGAACAGACCTGCCAGGTGGCCTGCCTCTGCCTTTTGTTTTGTCTATATTGGGGAGGGGGGGGGGGGATGAAGTGAAAGGTATGCACTGACTTGACTAATTCAATGTGCAGTCAGTGACGCAGTTAACAGGTATGCACGGAGTGGTATATCACACTGCGTGCACTCACGTAGGTAGGTGGGTGCACTGTGAACAACAGGTAGGTATATGCAGTGATGGGTATTACAATGTGCACCTGTCACACACAGACAGGTACCGGACAGGAACAGTGACACTGCGTGCGCTCACGTAGGTAGGTGGGTGCACTGTGAACAACAGGTAGGTATATGCAGTGATGGGTATTATAATGTGCACCTGGCACAGTAGTAATTATACCACCAAGTGGCCAAAGGTCAGCTGCGACTGACTGACAGGGCTGTATATAATGCAAGTGGGCCACACACAAAAAAAAAATAGATCACAAGAACAAGATTAGCTCTCAAAAGAACTGTTGAGGGGTGCTTTTTTAGCAATAAGAATCAGCAAGGAGCAAGCTAACAAGCCTACAAGAGCCTAACTAAGCTTTCCCTCTAGGTCTCTGCACAGCAGCTATCCCTTCTCTAATTACTGCAGGCACACAAGTGAGTGAAAAGCCTGACACTGCCTGCCTTTAATAAGGGGGGGGCGGGCCTCCAGGAGGGAGTGTAGCCGTATTGGCTACAATGTGCCTGCTGACTGATGTAGAGGGTCAAAGTCTACCCTCATGATGCACTATGGGGGCAAACCGAACTTCCGGAAAAGTTCGCGGTTCTCCGCGATCGCAAACCACGGAAGTTCACTGGGAACCGTTCCCCGGCGAACCGTTCGGGCCATCTCTAATTGTGATAGTACTTTTTCACCAACTTTAGGTACTTTTTCAATTGTAAGATGCTGTAAAGTTATTTTAAAGAGAAGATGAAAATTATCTTCTAGGAGATAACTCAAATGAAAAAGTGAATTGCATATATGCACTTAACAATTTCTCCTGAGTTTTCCCCTATGTGATATTTTCATACATTGTCCATAAAATGCTTTTAAAGAGACTCTGTAACAAAAATGTCATCCTTTTTTCTACTATCCTACAAGTTCCTAAACCTATTCTAATGTGCTCTGGCTTACTGCAGCACTTTCTACTATCACTGTCTCTGTAATAAATCAACTTATCTTTCCCCTGTCGGATTTGTCGCCCTGTGTCTAGAAGGCTTCCAACTCTTCAGTGTTGTTGATCTGTTATGCAGGCCCCCCCCCACGCCCCCTCTATGCACACTCCCGTGTGCGTTATTTACATTAGGCAGCCTCTCTGCTCTCTTGTCAGTGAGAGAAGAGAGCTGCCTTTTACAAGCTGGATAAATCGTCCTCTCTTAGGCTGTGAAAGGAGCTGGGCTCTCACATACTGAGGCATTACAGACATCAGCAGAGCTGTCTGTAGGAAGAAACAATCAGCCTCTCACTCTTCAGTGGATGAGAGCTGCAGGGGGAAAGAAGGTAAACACACAAATGATCTCTTGAGATTCAAAAGGAAGGCTGTATACAGCCTGCTTGTGTATGAAAGTATTTTCTATGTGTGGACATACTGTACATCAACCTACTTCCGGTTTTGGTGGCCATTTTGTTTGTTTATAAATAAACTTTTTAAACTTTTTTTTGTTTTTGACTACTTTAATGTGGCGGGGAGCGGCGAAATTGTGACAGAGGGGAATAGGAGATGTCCCCTAACACACTGGTATGTTTACTTTGCAATTGTAACAATACAGATTCTCTTTAACCTGCTGGGCGGTCTGGACGAGCTCAGCTCGTCCAGTACCGCCGGAGCCTGCCGCTCAGGCCCTGCTGGGCCGATTTGGCTCAAATAAAAAGCAGCACACGCAGCCGGCACTTTGCCAGCCGCGTGTGCTGCCTGATCGCCGCTGCAGTGCGAAAGAGGGTCCCCCCAGCCGCCTGAGCCCAGCGTAGCCGGAACAAAAAGTTCCGGCCAGCACTAAGGGCTGGATCGGAGGCGGCTGACGTCAGGACGTCGGCTGACGTCCATGACGTCACTCCGCTCGTCGCCATGGCGACGAGGTAAGCGAAACACGGAAGGCCGCTCATTGCGGCCTTCCGTGTTACTTCTGGCCGCCGGAGGCGATCGGAAGAACGCCTCCAGAGCGCCCTCTAGTGGGCTTTCATGCAGCCAACTTTCAGTTGGCTGCATGAAATAGTTTTTTTTTTATTAAAAAAAAACCCTCCCGCAGCCTCCCTGGCGATCTTAATAGAACGCCAGGCAGGTTAAAACTATCAGCAAGTAAGAAAATATTAAAAATCATTTTGATAGTACTTTTCACCTACTTTTCTGTACTTTTTCAATTGCAAAGTGCTGAAAAGTAATTTTAAAAAGAAGTTGAAAAATTATTGGGAGAAAATCCTGGAGAAAAAGTGAATTGCATATGGGCCCGGGGGGCTTACTAACAAAGCTTTTCTATTGAATTATCTCACCTGGGGCCATATGCAATTCACTTTTTCACCTGAGTTTTCTCCTACGAGACAAATTTTCATCTTCCATTTAAAATAACATTTTAGCACTTTGCAATGGAAAAAGTATCAACAAGTAGGCAAAATGTGCTATCAAAGTTATTTTGAGTATTTTTTTGCTTGCTGATGGTTTCAAAATCATTTTATTGACAAGTTTCAAAATATCACCTAGGAGAAATGTCAGGTGAAAAGTGTAATTGCATCTGGGCCCTTATGTATTAACTCACAACTTATCTCCCCTTAACTGACTTAACTCATGGTTTATCTCTCCTTATTTGATTTCACTCATAATGTATCTTTTGTTATATGTTTAGCTCCTTAGTTAGCTCTCATTATTTGTTTATCTCATGCATTGAAGGAGACAAAAGGAAACCGAGAGCCCAATATAGTGTAGTATCTCAGTGACAATTAGTGACAAACATGGGTCGCCGCAAAGGCAACCACTGGATAAGCGGGCGGGGAGAATTATAACCAGACCACGCTCAGGTTTAAGAAGTTGCTCTCTGTAGACAGGAAGGAATGGGGATACACCCCTCCACCAAGGGTGGACTAGACAATTTGTAAAGCAGTAACACAGAGGTGCCAAGTAGAGTAAAATCGATTAAAAACTGTTTAAAAGGGGGAAGTTGGTGGACTCACCTACCTCGTAGAAAGAAAGACCGGACAATGGGACGTTACTCACAGTATACAGTAACTTTTATTAAAAGCTCCAAAGTTGCAACGCTTTTGACGGGTCACAATCCCGCTTCATCAGGCAAAATTTTTTGTAGGGTACAAAATTGGGTCAATGGCCTGGCTAAGCGCCTCTGTCTCACCTCATGCATTAGCTCTCCTTACAGTAAAGGTGAAAAATAAGTAAGCTTTGTGAATTAAGGAGACATGGTTCTCTCAAGATGGTATTCTATGATCCTGGTCAACACCATCCACTGATTAGCCTCTGTGTGTCCATTCAGTGTTTTCCCTCTGAAAACAGCAACATGGGTATTCAACTCTAGATCCCTGAGCTTCAGTCTATGATGCTTGGGATAAATTTGACATTAAACCAGACACGAACAGCAATGCAATTAATCCTCCACATTTCAAAAACTTGAGCGACATCCAAAGCTGCTTTCTTCCAAAGGCAATACAGTAAATATGTGATAACATCGGAAATTAGATTTTGGCAGTCCATGGTTTGGCTTTTTTTAATCGTTTTCAGTTTTGAAAACTCAGACAGAATAACATTTTGACCATAATTTAATGGAATGAATCTTGTCATAGCATGATTATGGAGACTCATAGCTTTTAGAAGGAAGATAAGGTATTGCTAGTTAGCATTGAATATTACAAGGGAAAGGACAGCCTTGGTAGTCTGCAGTTGGGTTGAAGATATGGATCGAGTGGAATTAAGGTGGCCATACATCTGTAGACTTGGCAGCCGATCAACCAACAGATTAGATAATTATCAAATCTGATGAGAATCGGTGCTGTCAAGAGCTTGACCAATTGACAATTTGATCAATTTCAGGTCAAAATTGGTTGCATTTATCGATTTAACATGCTGGAAAGTCTTGGGATGGGATGCCTGATTGAGTGCGTAGCAGTAATGGTGTGCAATAATTACGAATGACTAATGCAATGAAAACTCCTGGCCGCTGTCTCCCTAATATTTTATGTCCCCTGGTGCCTCTGCAATTATACTTTAGCTGTCAGCCGACCACACTTAGTGTCCATATCCTACTTCCAATATCAGGCCCCACGTGACTAATGGCAAATAGCACGTTGGGAGCATGTGTTACATCACATGCACCTTACATGTTGTAACGCCGACAACCACAGGGGTCCACAAATGCAGAAGTACAATGAGGAGACACAGCACAGATTGTCGGATAGGTAAAGTATAACTGCATGGGCACCGGGGGGAAGGGACATAAAATATTAGGGGCACAGCGGTGGCTTCACAAAGCTGATTCCTGAAAGATTTCATGCTGAAATTGATTGGAAATTGGCCTGAGGTATATGGTGGCCAACAGGTCTCTCTTGGATCAGACAGGCTTAGTATATGTTCTTTCCAACAATGGTAAGTAATCTGGTATTTTTATAGCATTTAGTTAATGACACGATGGATCTGATCCAAATTTTCCCCTGAGCTTTCACAGATGAAATAATTTTTCACCTTATCTAAAAATAGATTTTCAGCACTTGAAAAAAATACTAAAAAGTAGGTAAAGTGATATCAAACTTATTTTGAGTTATTTCTTCCATGATGAAAGCTTTCAAGGTATTTTATTGGTTCTCCAGAGAAAACTCAGGAGACAAGTCAATACGATATGGGTCAATGGCCCTTATTCTCACATCTTATCAATAAAATGCCTTTTAAGCCAACAACAAGCAAGAAAATAATCAGAATAATTTTGATAGCACCTTTTCATCTACTTTGAAAATGAAAAATTATCTCCTTGGAGAAAACTTAGGACTAAAGGAATAAATCTTAAGAGGGAATTGAGCAAAGTATCCACTGGCAGATGACAAATTTTCATTAAATGATGTTGCACAATATTGTGAATTAGTCACGAAAAATAATTTGGAAAAATCACTTAGTGGGTATGGGCCTTTAGGGCCTTTGCCGTCTCACGTGCAATCTCCAGTGTTGGTATCCAGCTGTTGACTTCGCTATTCCATCCAGTCACAAATGGAAGTGTAACCGAGCTGCTGATTACATAAACTTCATAAGTTAAACTTTAATTTGAAAACAATAGTTATGTTTACAGTTCACAGGGCCTCTTCCCTAGAGGAGGAAAAAGCAATAATCTCCTTATGCCTCCTGCCTGCTTTGTGCATGCTTGTGTAATGCCTAGATACCAGCTCTTAAATGCTGTGGACACAAGCAAATGTATTCAGGAAGTGTGCCAGCCTGTGGTTACACGACTGTCTGTGGGATATTGTGGAAGTTAACTGGAACTCGGTAACCTTATAAAAAAAGTGGAGTGCAAGCCTGCATTCCTGACTGATATTGTGTTACTCTTGGATGCCATTTTCTTACAAAAGTACAAGCACAGGATTGTTAAATGGATAACATGTCTACTGGGCTTGTTGTTTGTTGGAGATGTATTATGTGACTGCCCACAGCTCAGAAAACATTGTTGTAAGTCTATCTTTACTTTATTAATTTTATTGATACTGTTTTAAAGTATACATAGAACCATTCACATTGCACCGTGTGTCCATGTTAATCATATAAAGAGGAACTGTGGGGAAAGTAACGTAATTAATACAATTGCTTTTTTTTTTTTTTTTTTTTTTTACAACATTAATTAATTTGGTCAGTGTTTGCCCATTGTAAAAACCTTCCTCTTCCTGATTTACATTCTGGAATGTATCACAGGTCGCAACGTCTTCAGCTCTGTCAGGTGATCTCTGCAGGAATGTTTGGTTACTGAGAATTCCAAAGCCAGTACAAAATATACCTAGTCTCCCAGAATGTTCTGGGGGGAGGGGGGAGGAATTCTTTTGTATAGCTAATCAACCTACGCTAAGCATCTCAAGGAGGGAAGAGCTACATTCAATATACAGCAATATATAGATATAGGAAGTGTTTCTGATACTGAAACCAGGAAAATTCCAGTAAGAGTACCCTGTATAATTTACTGAAATCTACTATACGTCACTATATTACGTCTTTAATGTCTCTACAGCAATAAAACATGCATACACATTATTATTATTATTCTGTATATAACACCAACACTAGGACCAGTGTAGGGGGAATACTACCAGTAAGGGCCCGTTCCACTAGGAGCGGTGCGATACGGCTACATAACCGCATCGCAGGTGTCCTGAAACACATGCACAGCAATGGAAGAGTTTCCACTGCATGCATGTTGTGCGGAGCGGTGATGAACGATTCTCGCACGGCCACAACCGCCCGCAGCTGCGTCCCATCTCTTCAATTCACTTCCGCAGCGGAATTGATGCGATGCGGCTAGGTTGCCACATTCTCATCACTTTAGTAGTGGAAACCGTTCCTAAGTGTTTGTCTGCCGTAAACTGCAACAGCTGGAAGGAACCTGTTCAAATACCCAGAAAATATACAAACTCCAAGAGGTTAGGGCTTCTATTCACCACAAGACCACAGTGCTGCAAGGTCAACATGCTATCTACTGTATTTGCGATCATTAATAAAATGTAAGGGCACCTCATTTACATTTTTTCTTTTCAATGGGTTTATGCAGATATTTGATTCTTTTTTTTTATCTTAAACGGTGGTATGAAACTCAAATTTCATCTATGGTCTAATGCAGGCTTTCTCAACCAGGGTTCCTTGAGGACTCTGCAGGGGTTCCTAGGCATTTTCCCCCATCGTGAGGAATGTATAATAGAGCACATTATAATAGGGGGTACTGTAAAAAGAAACACTAAATTGGGGTCAGAATAATAATGAGTACAGTATAATGAGTGCAATGGAAAGAGAGGCGCTAGCAGAGTAAAAACTGATCATAGGTAAAAACAGATAAAAGTTGGAGGGCAAGGGTGGACGTACCTCCCCAAAACCAAACACAACCACTATGTATGGTTTAAACAAGATTTAATTCGTACTCCAGCACAAATGCAACGCGTTTCGCGGGTCTCTAGCCCACTTCCTCAGGCAATAATGGAGATAGGAGTAACTGCAATATAAAACAACAACATATAATAAAATAACATCTGCCTACACTAGCAGATTTATTATATTCCAATGTTTATATAAGAAAAACTTTAAAAAAAATCAAATGCAGATTATGAACTCCAAAACTCGTAATCAATTTATGTACTGTGCCCTATATGACATAAAGTGAAATAAATACATTATTGGACATAACATCTGTGACAATCCAGCCCCGCGATCCCGTCGAGATCTGCTCCCGTTAGCGTACGCAGGAAGTACGGGCGCAGACGGACAACGAGACCGGTTGCTGGATCGTCAGAGGTAAGAAGAAAGAAAGAGGGCGACAGAGCGTGCCAATCCCGTCTAATCTGCTCCCGTTAGCATACGCAGGAAGTACAGTGAACAGACTGACAATAAAGATTGGTCGCGCAGCTGCCGACAATATGTAATGGGACAATCACTCACCAATCCCGTATTACTAGGCCACTGTTGCCATACAGGTCTCATGCACTAGAGACTGCTGGAGGCAAATTCACTGTGTGCGTAGTAAACGGTTAAGATTGGTTGGAGGTGCCCATACATGTACAATTTTGATTGTATATACAATCGGTAAACTAAAAATATCGATTTCGCTCTGGAAATCTGGTAAATACACTGCCACCACTGTCCGGTTGTATGGAGCGGACAGTCTCCAACGCTATCATAATACGGTAGCCAGCCCAATCACGTTCAACACGCTCAAGTCACCGTTCGGGGAATAATCACTTCCGACGGCTTAAATACTGTGAGCAATGTGACGTTAAAGAAAGGTTACTGGGTCCCTATATGATGCAATCTCGAATTGTATTTACAATCGAGAAACGAAAGTTATCGATTTCGCACAGGAAATCTGGTACTAGCTAATCCTAGAAGGAAGAAACGGTTATTTACAACCTAGCTAGCAAATCAACAATTTATAAGCAAATCATAAAACAATGCGGTAGTATGACTGACTCTTCAGAGGGCAGATTCGTTATAGCAGCAATCAGATGACCAGAACAGGCACAAGACTGAACGATAAAATCGTTAGTTTATTTCTAAACTACATACACACAGCTTATTTTAGAACAGATTGATTGACAGAGAGAAGAGAGGAAAAGAGAACAGAATGTCTTAATATACAGTTCAAATACCGTTATTGGTAGTCCATGCGGCAATCGCAAGTCTTTGGCGAAAGTCCCAAAATGGCGGTTGCCATGCGGCCAACAGGCCTTTGTTAGGAAGTTCCAAGAGGGAGGGTTTGCCCGCGTCCTTGCGGGCTGCCAGGATGTTACTAGGCATCAGATTGAAGGTAAAGGACACAGAGCTTTCTGGGCTCTGTCTGGTTATAGCCCCCACTCCAGCAAGGAGGGGTTAGGGGGCGTGGATCACACACCTCTTTGGAATAGGAGATCCCTGCCCCTCTTCGAGAGACAAAATTTTACCTGAATCATGATAAGTGTGCTCATCTGCAAACCGTACAAGTTGTGTTAAATCTAATAACATTTTTAGGTTTGTCAGAATTTATCAAGAACGTTGATACCAAACTTGGGGAATCAGACCCCTGGGGTATTAGAGGGTTATTTTAAAACAATCTTACGCTAGATCTGGCAGTCCGATTGGTCCGTAAACCTGTCAGAACCAGCGCCCTGTGGAATCCCATAACCTGTGCAGATTTCATGGGCAGGGAGATCTGCTATGTCAGGAATTATGAAGGAAATATGGAGGACATATGAATCTTGGGATTCCTGAGGTCACAGCAGGTTTTCCTAAGGTCATTGAGAAAGCCAGCTGTAGTCTCTAAGTGGCTTCTGCAGGATGTTAGCAGGACCTCCTGTGGCTGCTCTTTTCATGTACGGAGCTGAGGAGCCACCAAGTCGGGGTTAGGCAGTGAAGGTGTGAGATTTCCTTCCTTCTGCCTGGTTGGGGGTCCCTGTGCTGGCAGAAAATCTTTTCAACAGGAGGCTAATTAGCTGACCATGAAAAGATTTCTCCAGCCCTTTGGTGAAGGGAAAAAAAAAGTGTATTTAAACCAAAAACTGTATTAACCCCTGGCTCCCCTGATCTTCGTATAAACCAAGCCTTTCCCTCTGCTGTCCCTGTTAATAGTGGCGACAGGGAATATTTTATAAGGCTCTAACTACTTTTTTAGGACGAATAAACGTTGATTCGTCACACCTCCCCCTTTTAAGAGATTAGCTGGGGAGGAGTCAACAAGACTCTGAGTAAAGCAATCCACTGTCTGCTGGGTCTGGTATGCCACATTCGGAAAGGCTGGGTTGCGCCTGACCTTGGGGGGTTGCCTTTCACCCATGGCATTGGTCAGTGGGTTAGTCAGGAGGCTACAGGGCGTAGCACACATCCTGTAGTATCCCGCCGTTTCCAGAGAGGCCTGTACCTCTGTCATCACAATCTGATCTGCGTCTGGTTCAACGGTCAGATTGTCAGCTGACAGCTGTCCTAGTACCAGGGACGAGTGATCTCAGTGTTGCTCCCAAGTCGGGGGGAACACAGGGATGTCATCCGGGTACGTGACTGTACAACCGTGTTTGCCCTTCAACAGGTCGTTCCAGGCCTGTTGGAAGGTGGCTGGGGTATTCCTCCTACCAAAAGACATCCGCATCGAGGCGTTTAAGTCCAAGGGCAGGGTGAATGTGGATTCCAGGCGCGCCTCTGGCACGGTTGGAATCTGCCAGTATCCGTTGCTCCGATCCATGATCGTCAGGTAGTTGGCGGATGCCAGCCAATCCAAAAGATCACCGAGGGGAGTCATGGGATACGCAACAGTTACTGGGATGTCGTCCGGCATCCTATAGGCCTCACAGAACATGGTGGTCGGTGAGCTAGAGGATTTGCGGAGGACAGACATCTGTAACATCTCCTCATACTTCATCTTCACTTTTGCTTGCACCTCCGGAGAGGCGCGGTAGGGGATCTGCCATAAGGGCTTGTGAGTCCCCGGGTCCCTTCTGTGAGCTGTTGTATCCTGCCCAGGGTTGCTGCGAAGATTTCGCTGTGGGGGCGCAGTGCGCTTCAGCGAGGCCTTCGGGGAGTACGAGAGGTGGGGGGTGACTTTCACATCATCCGCCAATTCTCGTGTGGGAGTTATCAAGCCTGACAGGGGACCTGTATCTTCCTGTTCTAAGTGGCCGTAATCTCCTAGAACTAACTGCGTTCTGTCTGACTGGGCTTCTAACAGATCCACATGGACCGTGCTTTCACCTGGGGTGTCAGTTACATGGGGAATGGGTTCACTGGAGTAGTTACCATTCTCCCTGTACACCTGTAGTGGAGCTTCCACTGCTGGTGGCTTAGCGGTCTGGCCACTAAGCGCACGCAGGTTGGAGTCGCTCTGTAGTATCCTCATGGATGTGGGACTACAAGTCTCAGCCAGCTGCCTAGTGTGATCTGAGGTCAGCTGCTGAAAATCAAACTCTCTGGGGTCAGAGCTGACAGGAATGCCTGCAGGCTCTGAGCTCAGGTTACCAACAGTACTGTGTGTGTCTGTCTGCACAGGTACACCACAATAAACATCACCTTTTGGGTAAATCAAAATCACGTCAATATTGACATTGGTCTGGGGGTCAGAGATATCAGGGGAAGTCAAGACTCCTCCAGATAGTCCTGAGTCCGGACTACCGGTGACACTGAAGGCGTCACCCAGCGTACTGTCACAAACATGCACAACACTATCAAAAGCATTTGCATAACATGATATGTCATTTTTAGCATGTGTGTCACCCGCCTGAAAGTCAGAATTGTCAGAGGGGATCCCTGCTGTCAGCTCTGAGTTCATGCGGCTGGCCATAGAGCATGTAATGGCCAAAGAATGTACAGCGTTTCTATCACAATTATCACTGACACATGCAATTTCATTAGTAATAACAGGTGCAGAAAGGGATAAAAGACAGTCAGTTGCTGGTACATATAAATCTGAGGGTACCTCCCGCCCAGCGGCGTTAGGTACAGTAGCCATAGCAGGTAAGGGTTTGACATCTCCCTGTTTCCCATAGGCTGGTACAGTACCTGGTGGTCAGGGAGTCCTGCTGGGCACTCCGGCATATCAGCAGAAAATTCCGAAGGGCACACAAGCATGCCTAGATCAGTGCCAAGCACAGGAGGAGAGGGAAACTCAGCAACAGCCCACTCTGGAAAACCCACCCCCCATCCGGCCTTCTCGGGACCTGGGATAACAGGGTTGTGGTGGTTGGGCCTGACTTCAGTCAGGGTGAGGAGCTTTTGTGGGAGAATATCTTCCTCTGTGGCAAGGTCGGAACAGACCAAGGAAACATCTGCTTCTGGAGCACTGGAGCAAAAGATGATCTGGTCGTCCACTGGAGCACTGTGAAGATTTCCGGAACCGTAGAGCATCTCTGACACGCTGACAGGCTGTGCAGAGGGTGATGCAGGTGACGGATCAGGGTTGCTAGCCATCTTCGGGCTAGGGACGGTCGTTCTCTTCCTCTTGGGACAGAAGAACTTTATGTGGCCGGTCGAGCCACAAAGATTACACATGCGAATGGCAGGTGTGTCAGACTGGGGTGCAGCAATAGCAGCAGCTGCAGGTCTCAGTGGCACAAAGCTCACCGGACCAGGAGGAGCAAATGCAGTAGGCTTACCTCCCTCCAAGTCTTGGGACAGTGTTCTGTGACTGTCCAGCACCAGGGTTCTCTGGCTGTCAGGTACAGGAACCTGATGGTACGCCCTCTCAGAGGTGCATACAGGAAAGTCTCGTTCCGTGCCCTCTTCCATGGCAGGAAGTTTTGCAGTGGGGGTCACGGGTAGAGGTTCGCATCTCTCCACCGAAACACATAGTGAAGAGTGCTGATTTGATTGGGTTAGCTGGGCCAACTCCAATTCACGCTGGAGCCGTAGCTCTTCGATCTGGAGATCCCGCTGGCGCAGACACTCTCGGTGCTCCTGGTATCTGCGCAGTTCCTCGCCGGTCAGGTTTGCCAACTCCAATTCCCGCTGGAGTCGTCGCTCCTTGGCCTGGAGATCAAACTGGCGCAGCCGCTCTTGATGCTCTGCTTCACGCTGGAGCATCTCCGCCTCATGCTGGAGCATCGCTGCCTCATGCTGGCGCTGACATTCTCGGAACTCCTGGTACAAGCGCAGATCCTCGCCGGTCAGGTTTGCCAACCACTCCGGGGGTATCAGGATTGCAGGTAATAGAGGCATTAAGCAAGGTGGCGACAAGGATTCCATCTCTGGGGTTATGCCACCAGCTCAGCCTTGCTTGTGCTGCAAGCAGCAATGCCGTGCGATTCGCAGAGGGCATGCAAGCTAGGAACTGACCAATTTTGGTGAAACTGAACTGAATCAGACATTCAGAAGAGAAGAGTACAAGAAAAAATAGGGTATAGCAAAGAGAAAGTTAGGAAATGTAGACCAATCTATTGCTATCAATGTGTACCGTTTTGTGCCCAGAACTTCGGTTCTGCAAGACAGGATACTTAGCGACCACTGTCTTATTATTCTGGTTGCAAAGACTGAGTTTGTCAGATCTTTGCGCTCTGATTTCCCAAAAGCTGGCTATGCCTGGTTTTGGGGTGTGCTATCACCACCACTGCCCACCAATGTGACAATCCAGCCCCGCGATCCCGTCGAGATCTGCTCCCGTTAGCGTACGCAGGAAGTACGGGCGCAGACGGACAACGAGACCGGTTGCTGGATCGTCAGAGGTAAGAAGAAAGAAAGAGGGCGACAGAGCGTGCCAATCCCGTCTAATCTGCTCCCGTTAGCATACGCAGGAAGTACAGTGAACAGACTGACAATAAAGATTGGTCGCGCAGCTGCCGACAATATGTAATGGGACAATCACTCACCAATCCCGTATTACTAGGCCACTGTTGCCATACAGGTCTCATGCACTAGAGACTGCTGGAGGCAAATTCACTGTGTGCGTAGTAAACGGTTAAGATTGGTTGGAGGTGCCCATACATGTACAATTTTGATTGTATATACAATCGGTAAACTAAAAATATCGATTTCGCTCTGGAAATCTGGTAAATACACTGCCACCACTGTCCGGTTGTATGGAGCGGACAGTCTCCAACGCTATCATAATACGGTAGCCAGCCCAATCACGTTCAACACGCTCAAGTCACCGTTCGGGGAATAATCACTTCCGACGGCTTAAATACTGTGAGCAATGTGACGTTAAAGAAAGGTTACTGGGTCCCTATATGATGCAATCTCGAATTGTATTTACAATCGAGAAACGAAAGTTATCGATTTCGCACAGGAAATCTGGTACTAGCTAATCCTAGAAGGAAGAAACGGTTATTTACAACCTAGCTAGCAAATCAACAATTTATAAGCAAATCATAAAACAATGCGGTAGTATGACTGACTCTTCAGAGGGCAGATTCGTTATAGCAGCAATCAGATGACCAGAACAGGCACAAGACTGAACGATAAAATCGTTAGTTTATTTCTAAACTACATACACACAGCTTATTTTAGAACAGATTGATTGACAGAGAGAAGAGAGGAAAAGAGAACAGAATGTCTTAATATACAGTTCAAATACCGTTATTGGTAGTCCATGCGGCAATCGCAAGTCTTTGGCGAAAGTCCCAAAATGGCGGTTGCCATGCGGCCAACAGGCCTTTGTTAGGAAGTTCCAAGAGGGAGGGTTTGCCCGCGTCCTTGCGGGCTGCCAGGATGTTACTAGGCATCAGATTGAAGGTAAAGGACACAGAGCTTTCTGGGCTCTGTCTGGTTATAGCCCCCACTCCAGCAAGGAGGGGTTAGGGGGCGTGGATCACACACCTCTTTGGAATAGGAGATCCCTGCCCCTCTTCGAGAGACAAAATTTTACCTGAATCATGATAAGTGTGCTCATCTGCAAACCGTACAAGTTGTGTTAAATCTAATAACATTTTTAGGTTTGTCAGAATTTATCAAGAACGTTGATACCAAACTTGGGGAATCAGACCCCTGGGGTATTAGAGGGTTATTTTAAAACAATCTTACGCTAGATCTGGCAGTCCGATTGGTCCGTAAACCTGTCAGAACCAGCGCCCTGTGGAATCCCATAACCTGTGCAGATTTCATGGGCAGGGAGATCTGCTATGTCAGGAATTATGAAGGAAATATGGAGGACATATGAATCTTGGGATTCCTGAGGTCACAGCAGGTTTTCCTAAGGTCATTGAGAAAGCCAGCTGTAGTCTCTAAGTGGCTTCTGCAGGATGTTAGCAGGACCTCCTGTGGCTGCTCTTTTCATGTACGGAGCTGAGGAGCCACCAAGTCGGGGTTAGGCAGTGAAGGTGTGAGATTTCCCTCCTTCTGCCTGGTTGGGGGTCCCTGTGCTGGCAGAAAATCTTTTCAACAGGAGGCTAATTAGCTGACCATGAAAAGATTTCTCCAGCCCTTTGGTGAAGGGAAAAAAAAAGTGTATTTAAACCAAAAACTGTATTAACCCCTGGCTCCCCTGATCTTCTTATAAACCAAGCCTTTCCCTCTGCTGTCCCTGTTAATAGTGGCGACAGGGAATATTTTATAAGGCTCTAACTACTTTTTTAGGACGAATAAACGTTGATTCGTCACAACATCTGTATGTCTTCCTTGCTTGGTAATGGTCAGTGTACCTATAGAAAAGATTTGTAATACTCTTTATATATTAGACCCAGGAGAACAACGCTCTGCTCATATTCTCCCAAGTTCAATGCCACATCAATATATATGCATCAATATGAAAATGAATAATGACTTGCTTTGGACTGGTTCCCATTATCCAGTTGTGATGTCTTTTTTTTTGTCTATTGGGATTTAATTCCACAACAGACAAACCCAACTGATGCAGTTTTTTTTGGATGCGGACATAGTTGCCATGACACCCCTCCATTCTAGAGTGAAAGCCGACCCTGCAACAGACACCAGAGCATTACAGTGCACCTGCGCCACACGGACAGATGCATTTACATTTGTATTAAACAAGTCCACATGCATCTGCATGCAAGTGGTATGCATACAGAATTCATAATGAATGTATCAATAGTGTGAAATGAACCTAATACCTCTAAATCGCATTAACTCTCTCCAATTAACTTTTTGGATCACCCACTCCCTCTCCCCCTAGCACTTACTCTTTTCTGGTGAGTGGGGGAGATGTAGGTGATCACAGGAGTGTAGAGTGGTGGCATCTGGGGGGGCACTACCTCCGGGCGAGGAGGCAACCCAGCAATAGGGGGGGGGGGGGGGGCGGCTTTCACTCTGGCCCCACTGCACGCGCGTCAGTGCAATTCCATAATTACAAGAAGCAGCGTGGTGCCGAAGGGAATCAGACTTTGTCCGACGCTTTGATCCACATTGGGTGACGCCATGCTGGACAACTGTACCCCAATTGACGAGCCCCAGAGGTACCCACGTAATATCTAAATTATGTGGTGGGGGGGGGGGAGGGGCAGTGATCCAAGTGTGAGACTTCATCCAGCAATAACACCCCCTAGTGGCACCAATTCTTCCTTTGTCAGATTATGTTCCACATTCCACACCTATGCTGGAAAAGGCCAATGTTGGACATAGTCTGACAGGGTCAGAAAGAGTTAATGTCCAGCTTTCACAGAAGATACTTCTTCTAGGCTGACAGGAGTTCACCTTACGGCTGGTTTTAAACCTGGCCCTTGCGTTTGCGGTGCGATGCTCCACCCCCATTGCATTGCACCACAACGCAAAAAACTACATTTGTATGACCCTGCGGCAGAGCGCACCAAAAAGGTCATATGCATAGTGCCGCCCCTCGCACACCCCGTAGTCCTTTGCCGCCCCTCGCCCAGTGACGTACTCCCTGCTGAACAGGATGCACGTCACTGGGATTCCCAGCTTCCCTGTTGTATTTGTGTCATTCCGCGCATGCATGCCGCACCGCCACCACACAAAATTTCCTCTTTGCTACCTGCCGCCGCTGTGTCGCTGCAGAAGTCCGACTGTAATTACCATTACGGCGGGTCAGTGGCCAATCGGAAACTTCAGGCGCAACATGATGTGATGGCGTAGGCCCCTTATAGGTTCACTGCTGTTGCGTTACCCTGCGTGCAGAAAGGGTAACGCAACGCAATAAAAGCGTCTAAGTGTAAAAGGGGCCTTAATGGTTAAACTAGTCTGATTACACAGCACTGCTAAGGGCTGAATACAGATCTGTTTCTGTGGGCTGCTGTACAGAGAACGTGCTGCTAGCAGTATTTTTTGTTCCATACCATTTGGAACTATATATTTTGTGGATTGAACCCCAGAAACATATGGCAGAGCTCATCGCTTCACAGTATTCCAGGAATGAAATAGGTAAACCAGGAACAGTAAATTCACGAATGTGGCTGATAACAAACATACGGTTTTCATCTCACATCCTGTCAGATGGCGCTCACGCAGCTTTCACTGCAGAAAGTGACAAGAAAAGTGGTGCTTTTCCAGCGAGTAAGGAGAAGCGGTTTGTGTTGTGCTCTGTCTGCCTCAGAGAGAAGTGTGTGCTTTACAGGGTGTGATATCTGTCAGTGGCCCAACTTATCAGCCTAGCAAGATATAGTGTTTCATGAGCTGTAGTACTTGTTGAATGATGTCTGCAGATGTATGAAGACGTTTTGGAATAGAAATTGTTAGATCTGATTTCTTAGCAAAAAAATGGGTTGACCCATTTAACTCTATGTTTCCTGAATGCTTTGTTTGGATTGAATATTGATATTTGCAGATGTATCGGCCGTTTCATGAAGTATTTTTCTCCATGTTTGCACTGATGAAAGGATTGTTCCCCCCCCCCCCCCTCTCCCCGGGGATCAGGTGTCCATCCCTTCAGGGACAGTGTGGAGCTTAGTGCTGTACAGGTGTGTCATTGAGGGGAGGAGGGACGATGGTGTGGCGCAGGATGAACTGACTTCTCTGGGAGCTGTAAGAAGAGAAGAATGCACTCGGCCGAGACGATCTGTCTTTCTGGATCGTTTGGCGATGCATCAGTATTTTCTTAGCAGAGGCAGCCTTGACTGGCCACCTAAGCTGAGAATATTCTAGCCCAGGGCTCAGCAAACTACAGCCCACAGCCGCTATGAAGCCAACCCAGCACTAGAAGGCGGGATTTCATGCATCTTCCCTTCTCCCTCCTGCCGTCCTTTCAAAAATACATGCAGCACACATACAAGTGAAGCAACTTACCCAATCACACTCTCTAGCGCTGATCTCCATGGCAACGGCAGAGTCATGTGACCTGCCATTATTATGTACCAGCATGTCACATGATGCCATGGAGATTACTGCTGGAAAGTGTGATTTGGTGAGTTACCACCCATGCTTTTCCCATGCACTCATTTTACAAAGGGTGGGAGGAGAGACAAACATTCAAGCTGGAGGAATGCGGCCTGATTCAAGAAAAGTTTGCCTGTGTTCTGGCCTGTAAGGGAACCTGAAGTGAGGAAACTAAGTTCAGGTTGAATACTTACCTAAGCAGAGGGAAGGCTCTGAATACCATAGAGTCTATCATTTCTGCGACAGCCCCGGTTAAAGTCATTTGACTTGCTAGGTCAAATAGCTCTTTTGTACTCTTTGGGCAGCCTTTGGAAGAACTTGTGTCCCCATGTAGTTGTGAAGATCAGTGCATACGTAATGCGCACATGCATAAGGCTACCCAAGGACTACTGAAGGCCAAACAGGATGGACAACTTTGATCAGCCATGGCACATGGACAGACCAAGGACTGGGAAGGCTCTATGGCATCCAGAGCCTTCCCTTCACTTAGGTAAGTATCAAACCAGAAGTAAGCGTCCTCACTCCAGGTTTGCTTTAACAGAACTACAGTAACGACAATAGAAAAGAGTAACAGAATTATTCAGCTCCACATCGCTAGTCATTCCATTTATCTGTAAGTAAAGTATAAGTATGAAGGTCATCCAGGAAGTATTAGCTATTTGCTTTTATATTATATTTTTTCTGTGTAATGTAACTTGCATCTGTTAGGATGACCTCTTCTCTTCCTGCACCACTTGTTACATGACTGAAGAACGCCAGTAACTGTTTGTTCAGCAGTGTTACCCTGAACCCCTATCCACAATCCCTCCCATCCACAGGTGAGTAGTGTGATACTACTACAACAAAGGGATTAAATAAAGATATTAAAAAAGTGCTTAAATGAGATGATTATGTGGAGAAGTACGGTAATCACAAGATACAGTGTGCCTAAAATAAAATGAATAAAATGTTTCCTGAATTGATTAATTGAAAATGGCTGTGTTTCCAGATGAGCCTTGTAGAAATAAATTGAGCTCAAACTTGCCCAGCTGATTCTCTGTAATTGGCCTCCCAGTCAGAAGCTTAAAGAACTGAGATCTATTAGCTGAAATCTATCAGTTATGCAATACCTGATAATAAGCTGGATGTTCTGCAGGATGAAGCTGGGAAGACACAATTAATAGATCCATCCTGTGTCTTTTCTAGGACAGACATTGCAGATGTGGACTGAAGCAGCATGACCACTGATCACATGATGTGTGCTCGGCCCCCGCAGTGTGGAAGAAAGGAAAGACAGTGAGCTTGATGCAAGACATCACTGAACAGGTACACAGCAATACATACAACTTCCTTATCAAAGCAAACCTATATCAGACCTAGACAACATAAACTAAGCTATCATAAAACAGCATTATTAGATTGTATTCAGACATACATGGCTGGAATCAATCCCACAAAGCATGGCTATCATACGTATTTCCTTTTAAAGGATACCCGAGGTAACATGTGACATGAGATAGACATGGGTATGTACAGTGCCAAGCACAAATAACTATGTTGGGTTCCTTTTTTTAATTCTCTGCCTGAAAGATTTAAATATCAGGTATGTAAGTGGCTGACTCAGTCCTGACTCAGACAGGAAGTGACTACAGTGTGACCCTCACTGAAAACAAATTCCAACTATAAAACACTTTCCTAGCAGAAAATGGCTTCTGAGAGCAGGAAAGAGATAGAAGGGGTCAATAGTTCATAGATTTTTAGGTCTGGTATACTTCAATGAATGTGTCATTGAGCAAAAACAATAAAACAGTTAAAACTTAAAAAGTACATTTAAACATAAAATAAAACTGTGGAATATCTGAAAAAGTCATTTTTAGGAGAAGGAAGATAGATACAATTATTTATTTAATTTGTTTATTTTTACCTCGGGTTTCCTTTAAGCAATACTAGTTGCCTGGCTTTCTTGCTGATCTTTGACAGCAATAGTGTCTGAATCACACACCTGAAACAAGCATACAGCTAATCCAGTCAGACTTCAGTCAGAGCCCCTGATCTGCATGGTTGTTTAGGGTCTATGGCTAAAAGTATTAAGTATTAAGTATTAAGGCAGAGGATAAGCGGACTGAAGCCTGACGAAGGCTTTACAGCCGAAAGCTTGCTTACCCATTCTTTTAGGTTAGCCGATAAATGGTATCATCCTGATACAAAACTTCAGGCAGAGGATAAGCAGGACAGCCAGGCAATATGCATTGTTTAAAAGGCAATACATATGGCAGCCTCTATATCCCTCTTGCTATAGGTTTAGGAAAGAAGAGTTTCCAGGGTTGTATGCACATCCTCTTCACACCACCTACACAAATTTAAACATCTCAGCTAGCAACGTGTTCTGTTCTGCGGGAGGCAAGGGACTGACGCGATGTTACATGGCAGGTAGGGTGAGTGGGGAGGACCAAGCTCTTGGCCGGTCATAAGTTGAATCAATGCGCCAGGCTGATTACTGGCCGAGACATCGAGGGCCGCCAGATTCTTAGCAGAGATGGTCATTATCAGCCGCCTCGGCTGAGTTTTATCTGTCATGCGTATGAAGCCTTCAGAGTGCTGGTAAACTAAATAGAGAGGAACACACAAGCTGGCAGAATCTATTCTTGCTTGTTACCATCTCCCATGCCTGGGGACAGGGGCTGGTATTCATATGATGATGAACCCCATGCCATCAAGCAAAATTGTTGAGAGGTGTATCATTTTTTAACCCTTCTTTTCTGAGACTTTTTAATCTAGTTGACCAGGAAAAATTTGGCCCACCAAACAAACTCACCCTGAAACCACAGGGATTGATCCCCAATCAGCGTACATTTAAGAAAGCCGTGTGTTAAATTGGGCATTGGGTGTTGCTGATAAGTGGAATATCAGTAATATTCTGTTCTGTTCAGTTTTGCTTCAGCAGTTTTGGGTCGATTTCTGATCATGTAGAGCGTACTGGTAAGGCTGTTACCTTTGATGTGGGATTTAAGTCTTTGATGTGCGATTTGAGTCTTTGACTAGGGTTCGAATACTGGCTCAAACTAGAACGTAAAGCAGTAAGGAGTCTTTAGGCAAGGCTCCCAAATGATCCTGGTCACCCGCTGCAGCCCTGATGCGCTTTGAGATCGCCAGGAGAAAAGCACAATATAAATGTTCTGTGTCTTGTCTGTGTCCTAAACAAAACCCTTTAAATACCTATTGCTTAATCCTAACTTATACCCCATTACAACTCCGATGGTTAATGTTGATATCCTCTTGACGCCTAACCCTAGTCTGCCCTCCCAGAGCAAACCCATACCTAAACGCTTAACCCTAGCTGACTCCAAAAGCAAACACCTTCCTAAATGTCTAACCCTAAATGTCATACCCAAAGTCCACCTGGAAACCTTTGGTCTCAGAGCCTTCTGTCATGCTGCTCCCACATTATGGAACTCCTTACTAGTGTTGGGCGAACATCTAGATGTTCGGGTTCGGGCCGAACAGGCCGAACATGGCCGCGATGTTCGGGTGTTCGACCCGAACTCCGAACATAATGGAAGTCAATGGGGACCCGAACTTTTGTGCTTTGTAAAGCCTCCTTATATGCTACATACCCCAAATTTACAGGGTATGTGCACCTTGGGAGTGGGTACAAGAGGAAAAAAAAATTTAGCAAAAAGAGCTTATAGTTTTTGAGAAAATCGATTTTAAAGTTTCAAAGGGAAAACTGTCTTTTAAATGCGGGAAATGTCTGTTTTCTTTGCACAGGTAACATGCTTTTTGTCGGCATGCAGTCATAAATGTAATACATATAAGAGGTTCCAGGAAAAGGGACCGGTAATGCTAACCCAGCAGCAGCACACGTGATGGAACAGGAGGAGGGTGGCGCAGGAGGAGAAGGCCACGCTTTGAGACACAACAACCCAGGCCTTGCATGAGGACAAGAAGCGTGCGGATAGCATGCTTTGTACCACCATGCAGTCATAAATGTAATAAAGATAAGTGGTTCAATAAACAGGGACCACGCGGCAACGCTAACCCAGCAGCAGCACACGTGATGGAACAGGAGGAGGCGCAGGAGGAGAAGGCCACGCTTTGTGAGACACAACAACCCAGGCCTTGCATGAGGACAAAAAGCGTGCGGATAGCATGCTTTGTACCGCCATGTAGTCATAAATGTAATAAAGATAAGAGGTTCAATAAACAGGGACCACGCGGCAACGCTAACCCAGCAGCAGCAGCAGCAGCAGCACACGTGATGGAACAGGAGGAGGCGCAGGAGGAGAAGGCCACGCTTTGTGAGACACAACAACCCAGGCCTTGCATGAGGACAAAAAGCGTGCGGATATAGCAGCAATGCTTTTTGCCGCCATGCAGTCATAAATGTAATACAGATGAGAGGTTCAATAAACAGGGACCGGAAACGCTAAACCATCCCAGATGTTCATCGGTCATGTTACTTGGTTGGGGTCCAGGAGTGTTGCGTAGTCGTTTCCAATCCAGGATTGATTCATTTTAATTTGAGTCAGACGGTCTGCATTTTCTGTGGAGAGGCGGATACGCCGATCTGTGATGATGCCTCCGGCAGCACTGAAACAGCGTTCCGACATAACGCTGGCTGCCGGGCAAGCCAGCACCTCTATTGCGTACATTGCCAGTTCGTGCCAGGTGTCTAGCTTCATGCCCGGTTTCAGGTCCAGCGGTGCCAGCCACAAATCCGTCTGTTCCTTTATTCCCCTCCAAATTTCCTCCCCTGTGTGCTGCTTATCCCCAAGGCAGATCAGCTTCAGCAACGCTTGCTGACGCATGCCAACAGCTGTGCTGCACTGCTTCCACGATCCTACTGCTGCTGGTGCTGGGTTAGCATTTCCGGATGAGGTACAGCTTTGAGATGCGTTGGAGGAGAAGGAGTCAGAGAGGTAGGTGCTGCTGTTGTTATCCAGCTGTTTGCGGCGTGGGCAACACCCGCGCCGTAGCAGGTGAGGAATCGCTGCCAGGCTCCACAAGGTTCACCCAGTGCGCGGTAAGGGAGATGTATCGACCCTGGCCGAACGCACTCGTCCAGGTGTCAGTGGTGAGGTGAACCTTGCAGGCAACGGCATTCTTCAAGCTTCGGGTTATTTAGCTGACCACGTGCTCATGCAACTCAGGCACTGCAGAGCGCGCAAAGTGGTAGCGGCTGGGAACCACGTAACGTGGGATGGCCACTGACATCATGCCCTTGAAGCTGTTTGTCTCCACCACTCGATATGGCAGCATTTCGCAGGCCAGAAGCTTGGCTATGCTGGCTGGCTGTTACTGCCACGGCCCGGGGGTCATTTGCTGGCAATTTCCTCTTGTGCTCAAACATCTCAGAAACAGACAACTCAACCGTAGCGCTGCACACCGAAGGGCTGTTGGTTGTTGTGTTTGATGAACACTGGGAGACCTCAAGAGCACTAGTCCGGAAAGTGACAGTGTCAGCATCGTCTGATGTTTGTGAATGTTGTGAACCACGCAATGGCTGGGCTACTGCTGCTGCTGAGGCGGGTCTGGTGGTGAGTCTGGTGAACCCAAGGGAGGCAGTGTTGCTGGTGGTACCCTGTCCTGCCGCGTTTGCCCACAGAGTGGGATGTTTGGATAGAATGTGGCGGCTCATGCTGGTGGTGGAGAGGTTGTTAATACTTTTCCCCCTGCTCAGGCGGGTCTTGCACACCTTGCAAATCGCCATGGTAACATCCTCAGTGCAGTCTTCAAAGAAAGCCCAGACTTTAACTGGCTGAGGACTCGGACCTCGTGCGTGATGTGCTGGTGCTGCTTAACCCACTGCTGGACGCTTGAGAGGTCATCCAAGTAATTATCTGGTCCTGTTCTTTTGGATCTGTGAGGGTTGTTGTCCTGGACAACATGGGCAGTATTGAGTGGGTTTTCTTGGGTGCTCCCCTGTGGCCTGTACGTGAACCGTCAGGGGAAACACCTCTTCCCTTGCCCCTCCCTCTTTCACCGGATTTCTTCCTCATTTCACTTATCCTTAAAGTACACGCTGACTGGCAGCAGTACAGTGGCAGTACAGAAATGCTATACAGTGGTGGGTGAGCGGTGTACCACTATTGTCAGCAGTGACACAGAGCACAATGCTATACAGTGGCGGGTGAGCGGTGTACTACTGTTCCCAGCAGACACAGAGTGGAAGTAAACACAATGCTATATAGTGTGGCTGAGCCGTGTACACAGAGTGGCATTAAACACAATGCTATATAGTCTGCTATATAGTCACCCCGAACAGGGTGATGTTCTGCAGAACCCGAACAGTGGCAAACACTGTTCGCCCAACACTACTGGGAGGGAACGCAGATTTTAGTACCTAAACACACGATACAACATGTTTTCCGGGGTCGGACTCTGAGGCACATACAGATGGTCCCGATCATCATCCTCATCATACAACTCTTCTCCTGAGTCTGACCCACCCACCACCTCTGCCACCCCAACATCCCCAGACACAGACCCCTCATCGTCCTCAACATTAACTTGGGATGCTGGCCTGAGCCAGACCTCCTCCTCCACATCAGGCCCCATCATCTCCTCAATGGCAGCCCTCATTAATCGCTCTGGCGACGGACTGATGGACACAACGTTCTCCTCCGGGGAGGGCTGCTGCTGACCACTGGCTGCTGGGGTGGATGTTATAGCTTGCGTGGGGCGTTGGCTGTTGCTGTTGTTGGGAGTGCTGCTCACAGCGGAGGTCTCTGGGGAACTCATGTTGAGCTCATATAGTGGTTGACGGTGAGTGGAGTATTACTGATCCCAGCAATATACACACTGACTGGCAGAGTACGCAATGCTATATAGTGTGGCTGAGCGAGGTACACAGAGTGGCAGTAAACAGAATGCTATATAGTGTGGCTGAGCGAGCGGTGTACCACTATTCCCAGCAGACACAGAACAGTGAACAGAATGCTATATAGTGTGGCTGAGCGAGCGGTGTACCACTATTCCCAGCAGACACAGAACAGTGAACAGAATGCTATATAGTGTGGATGAGCGAGCGGTGTACCACTATTCCCAGCAGACACAGAACAGTAAACAGAATGCTATATAGTGTGGCTGAGCGAGCGGTGTACCACTATTCCCAGCAGACACAGAACAGTGAACAGAATGCTATATAGTGTGGCTGAGCGAGCGGTGTACCACTATTCCCAGCAGACACAGAACAGTGAACAGAATGCTATATAGTGTGGCTGAGCGAGCGGTGTACTACTGTTCCCAGCAGACACAGAACAGTACACAGAATGCTATATAGTGTGGCTGAACGAGCGGTGTACTACTGTTCCCAGCAGACACAGAACAGTACACAGAATGCTATATAGTGTGGCTGAACGAGCGGTGTACCACTATTCCAAGCAGACACAGAACAGTGAACAGAATGCTATATAGTGTGGCTGAGCGAGCGGTGTACCACTATTCCCAGCAGACACAGAGTGGCAGTAAACAGAATGCTATATAGTGTGGCTGAGCGAGGTACACAGAGTGGCAGTAAACAGAATGCTATATAGTGTGGCTGTGCAAGCGGTGTACTACTATTCCCAGCAGACACAGAGTGGCAGTAAACAGAATGCTATATAGTGTGGCTGAGCGAGGTACACAGAGTGGCAGTAAACAGAATGCTGAGCGAGCGGTGTACTACTATTCCCAGCAGCGACACACAATGACTGGGGGGGACCCTGGCTAGCGTGGCTGGAGCGCGAACTACCCTGCCTGCCTACCCAAAGCTAAACCCACAGACAAATGGCGGAGATATGACGTGGTTCGGGTATTTATTTACCCGAACCACGTGACAGTTCGGCCAATCAGAGCGCGTTCGGGTCCGAACCACGTGACCCGTTCGGCCAATCACAGCGCTAGCCGAACGTTCGGGGAACGTTCGGCCATGCGCTCTTAGTTCGGCCATATGGCCGAACGGTTTGGCCGAGCACCGTCAGGTGTTCGGCCGAACTCGAACATCACCCGAACAGGGTGATGTTCTGCAGAACCCGAACAGTGGCGAACACTGTTCGCCCAACACTACTCCTTACCTCAGCAGATCAGCACAGCTTTATCTCTGGACGTGTTTAAATCCAGACTGAAAACCCACCTGTTCCGTTTGGCATTTGCAGAAATATAATTTTTGTTTTTGTTGTGTTAATACTTTAGCCTACTACCAATTACTGAATCTGAAGGGGCCTAAGCGCTTTGAGTCCTATGGGCGAAAAATTTAGGAATGCAATTTCATCTGCAAACCTTCAAAAGAAATGACTCTGAAAATGCTGCAGGCTGATCGCTAATAGCCAAGCACTGATCAAAAGCTTTGGCGATTAGCATAGTGGAGTCACCCTCATAGCTCTCCACTGTTGCTTTGCTGATTGCCGGCAATCACTGGCAATTGCCAAACACTCAAGCGCTGCAAAAATGTTCTTATTGGGTCTCAGCTTTTAACTATATCCTCCCCCCTCCCCCACCCTATCCCTTAACACTAACCCTACTAAATGAATCCTAACCTTAACCTATAACCCTATCACACTACCCAGCTTTCAGCTATGTGATTGAGCCCTGGTGCCAAATAAAATACTTAAAGGGAACCAGAGACGAAGCACCCTTGTGTATTTTACCATATGTATCAGTAAGAACATTAGAGAAAACACTTACCATGCTCTCTGTTTCATCCTCACTGCTAAAAGTGTCTGTTATCAGCTGTGATAAGAATCCCGGACTGAGCATTCAGTCTGGCTTTGCAGGGAATAATTATAGCTGAGTCATTATAGCAGAGCCAGGAGGGAGTAGGCTTGGGCTTGAAAAGACACCAGAGAAGACAGACTCAGCTATAATCTTTCTGTAGCAAAGCTAGACTGAGTGCTCAGTCCGGGATTCTTATCAGAGGTGATAACAGTCAGATTAAACAGAGAACAATGAAACAAAGAGCAGATAAGGTGTTTACTGTCATGTTCCCACTGATTTATAAGGTAAAATACAAGAGGGTGCTTCATCTCTGGTTCTCTTTAAAACCAATATCTGGAGCTAGGCTATATAATAATCTAGTTCTAGTAACAGTGGGGCCCCAAGGCAAAATTAACCTGGGGGCCCCCAACAGACACCCCCCCCCCCTGACCAAAAAGTGGCATTAGGGGCCCTTTGTTGCAGATAAATTTCGCTCCTGGGACCCTGAGCTGGCTGCTGACCCTCCCAATCCCCTCCTAATGTAACTGTGCTTTCTGGGGCCTCTGCAGAGTCTTTGGCAGTGTAGCGTCTCACCTGCCCAGCTGCCCGCCAGCACAGGTGAGATGCTACAATGCCAAAGATTTTGCAGAGGCCCCAGGAGCAACAGTTAACCTCTTGAGGACCACAGGCTTCCCGCAAAGTGACCAGGCTGTTTTTTACAATTCAGTGCTCTGCAGCGTTAGAAGCTTGCTGCAGAGCATTACAACTTAGCACAAATGATTCCCCCCCCCCCTCCTCTCTGCCCACCAAAAGAGCTTTCTGTTGGTGGGCTCTAATCGCTGCTGCAGAGTTTTGTTTATTTCTTATTAACTTTTTTTTATAAATTTCGCTATTTTTTAAAATAATTTGTATAAATCCCCTCCCTTTCTTTGCCAGCCAATCACAGCGATCAGCTCTCAAAGGAATCAGCCTATGAGAGCAGATCGCTCTGTGACCCTCTCCAGGGGACAGCCGAGTGTCACAGCTGTCCCCAGTGCAGCGCTGGTATAGATCGCAGCGCTGTACAATGCAAATACAGTCTGATAGCGGCAATCGCCGCTGGGGGACTGTTGATGGAGCGGAGCTCCGTCACTTAAGCGGGGATGCGCGCGCATCAGCGCGCTTGATCCCCTGCAAACTCCGCCCCCAGGACTTCATACCTATTGGGGCAGCCACCTTTCGGCCACCGATCGGCATTAGGCGGTCGTAAGGTGGTTAAGATGGGGAGGAGACACCTTGGGGGGGCCCCTACAGGCTCTGTGGGTTTGCCCCCTTTGCCTCTATGGTAGCGCTGGCCCTGACCTAGCCCTGGCGCTAATAACCCAATCTCATATATATAGTACCCAAGCCCTGGCACCTGCTACCTAAAACCAATATCCATAGCTCCCAGAGCCCATTGGAGTATCATCTCTGTATCTAGCTTCCAGCAATCAATTTAGTGCTTGCTAGCGGGCGCCCAATTTAACTGCTTCCCCTCAGCCACTCTCTGAGGACTGAGGCTGTAAGCTGAAGGGTGATCTTAGACATAGCTGTGTAAACAGAAGCTTGCAGCCACACAGAACAAGGTCAGTAAATTAGGGGTAATTGCGGTTAAAGGACCACTATCGCGGAAAAGTGTAACATTTTAAATAAATGTAAACACATAGAAATAAGAAGTATGTTTCTTGCAAAGTAAAATGAACCATAAATTATTTTTATCCTATGTTGCTGTCACAGTAGGTAATAGAAATCTGACAGAACCGACAGGTTTTGGACCAGCTAATTTCCTTATGGGGGATTTTTACAGCATAGCCTTTATTCTTTATAAAGAGACGCTCCCTGAAATGGATTTATACAAATATGCTAGCCAGCCTTCCTGCTCGCTGCACAGTTTTTTGGCAGTTGGGTGGAACAACTGCCATTTACTAAGTGCTTTTGAAAATAAAGAAAACACTGAGAATCCCCCATGAGGAGATGAGCTGGTCTAAAACCTGTCAGTTCTTTCAGATTTCTTTTACCTACTGTAAGTGACAGCAACATAGGGGAAAAGTAATTTATGTCTCATTTTACTCTGGGAAAAATGTACTTATGTGTATATGTTTACATGTACTTTAAATTTTACGATTTTCGTGATAGTGTTCCTAACTTTTCTCAGAGAGACATTCCTGGATTGTGGGACAGTGACAGGTGGAGTCACTTGTTATTAAGGACTCCAGCAATGATGTATCCTCAACAGTCAATCCTCAGCTGCATAAGCCATTATAAAACCAAGTGCTGGTGTCTCACCTCCTCAATGTCATGTGAAGAACTGTCACCCCTGTTTTATCGGGAGGTATTCTGCAGGTAATCACAACAGGATGCTTGCCCTGTTTTCCTTTGACTTGTAAATGTGTCCTTGATGTTGTTACATTTTAAAAGCAGAGAGGTTGGTTAGTGTAAAATGTAAATATTACTGTTTTGGCACAACCCTTTTAAAGTTACATACAGTGGGTTGCAAAAGTATTCGGCCCCTTTGAAGTTTTCCACATTTTGTCACATTACTGCCACAAACATGCATCAATTTTATTGAAATTCCACGTGAAAGTCCAATACAAAGTGGTGTACATGTGAGAAGTGGATCGAAAATCATACATCATTCCAAACATTTTTTACAAATAAATAACTGCAAAGTGGGGTGTGCGTAATTATTCGGCCCCCTGAGTCAACACTTTGTAGAACCACCTTTTGCTGCAATTACAGCTGCCAGTCTTTTAGGGTATGTCTCTACCAGCTTTGCACATCTAGAGACTGAATTCCTTGCCCATTCTTCTTTGCAAAACAGCTCCAGCTCAGTCAGATTAGATGGGCAGCGTTTGTGAACAGCAGTTTTCAGACCTTGCCACAGATTCTCGATTGGATTTAGATCTGGACTTTGACTGGGCCATTCTAACACATAGATATGTTTTGTTTTAAACCATTCCATTGTTGCCCTGGCTTTATGTTTAGGGTCATTGTCCTGCTGGAAGGTGAACCTCCGCCCCAGTCTCAAGTCTTTTGCAGACTCCAAGAGGTTTTCTTCCAAGATTCCCCTGTATTTGGCTCCATCCATCTTCCCATCAACTCTGACCAGCTTCCCTGTCCCTGCTGAAGAGATGCACCCCCCGAGCATGATGCTGCCACCACCATATTTGACAGTGGGGATGGTGTGTTCAGAGTGCTGTGCAGTGTTAGTTTTCCGCCACACATAGCGTTTTGCATTGTGGCCAAAAAGTTCCATTTTGGTCTCATCTGACCAGAGCACCTTCTTCCACATGGTTGCTGTGTCCCCCACATGGCTTGTGGCAAACTGCAAACAGGACTTCTTATGCTTTCTGTTAACAATGGCTTTCTTCTTGCCACTCTTCCATAAAGGCCAACTTTGTACAGTGCATGACTAATGGTTGTCCCATGGACAGAGTCTCCCACCTGAGCTGTAGATCTCTGCAGCTCGTCCAGAGTCACCATGGGCCTCTTGACTGCATTTCTGATCAGCGCTCTCCTTGTTTGGCCTGTGAGTTTAGGTGGATGGCCTTGTCTTGGTAGGTTTACAGTTGTGCCATACTCCTTCCATTTCTGAATGATCACTTGAACAGTGCTGCGTGGGATGTTCAAGGCTTTGGAAATCTTTTTCTAGCCTAAGCCTGCTTTAAATTTCTTAATAACTTTATCCCTGACCTGTCTAGTGTGTTCTTTGGACTTCATGGTGTTGTTGCTCCCAATATTCTCTTAGACAACCTCTGAGGTCCTCACAGAGCAGCTGTATTGGTACTGACATTAGATTACACACAGGTGCATTCTATTTAGTCATTAGCACTCATCAGGCTATGTCTATAGGCAACTGACTGCACTCAGATCAAAGGGGGCCGAATAATTATGCACACCCAACTTTGCAGTTATTGATTTGTAAAAAATGTTTGGAATCATGTATGATTTTCGTTCTACTTCTCATGTGTACACCACTTTGTGTTGGTCTTTCATGTGGAATTCCAATAAAATTGATTCATGTTTGTGGAAGTAATGTGACAAAATGTGGAAAACCTCAAGGGGGCGGAATACTTTTCCAACCCACTGTATATAAAACATTATTATTGATTGTATTGAAATTCTACTAGTGGCAATCCCCTGAGCCCTTTTTACCAGGTGCCTTTTTTCATGTATGCGTTTCCCATCCCCTTCTTATACACCTCGATTCTGGTTGTCCATGGCAGGTTTTGTTGCTATGCCACTGTTTATCTCTATAATTTTGTTTTCAGAGAGTAGGTGGGTTCCCCTCCCAGAAGAATCACGGCCGAAAAGGGAGCGGGTCTTCGGATGAAAACATAAATACAAGGAAAATTAAGGTATAAACTTAACTTTATCACTTGCCATCCACAGAATATAACAGCATGTTTTTGACATTTTGCATGTCTGTACATTTTCATAAAGTTTTTACAAGAGACATCATATTATACTGTGCATCATGGAGAACAGGATACCATTCACATCATTGCTTTCATTCAGTAGAACTAATGTTTAGCTTGGACATCAGCCCCTCCCCCTTAGCGTGGACATTAGCCCCTTCCCCCTTTTCCCACTAAGAGGAGTGAATGGGGCACTGAAGAGAAGGGAATTACAGGGTGATAGGAGGGAACACCACAGCAAGCCTGTCTCTTCCTCTGTAAAAATTTGACTTAACCTTACTGGCAATAAGCCCGAGCTGAGCTTGGGCTATGCCGCGCAGGAGGATATCTCAGCCCCTGGTGGGGCGATTCGCCCCATTCAAAGTGCTGTACGCGCAGCTAGCACTTTGCTAGCCGTGTGTACAGTGATCGCTCTGCGGCGATCACCCGCACGCAGCAGCGGAAGAGGGCCCCCCCCACCAGAGCCCTGCGCTGCCCGGACCAATGACTTTCGGGCAGCGCTAAGGGCTGGATCGGAGGCGTCTGAAGTCAGGACGTCAGCTGACATCCATGACGTCATTCTGATTGTCGCCATGGCGACAAGAAAAGCCAAACAGGAGAACGCGTTATATACGCTTTCCTCTGTTTGCTATTGATGCCGGTGACGATCGCACTAGAGCAGGCATGGGCAAACTTGACCCTCCAGCTGTTGAAGAACTTCAAGTCCCACAATGCATTGCAGGAGTCTGACAGCCACAGTCATGACTCGTAAAGGCAAATGCATTGTGGGATTTGTAGTTCCTTAACAGCTGGAGGGCCAAGTTTGCCCATGCCTGCCCTAGAGGGACACATGCGCCCTCTAGTGTTGTTTCATGTAGCTACCACTCTGGTAGCTTTACATGAAACAAAAAAAATGTATTTCTGCCTATTTGGCAGAATCAATAAATCGCCAGGAGGGTTAAGCTAAAAGTCAAGTTTTACAGGGCATAATTACAGAGGACAGGTTGGGGGAGATGCTGAGCTGAAGAACGGACAACTCACAGAAGTATGTGGATCCAGAATGAACTTACCATTGAGCTTACCTTAAAGGGTACATCCAGGGTACATCCAGGCTAAATCAAAATCCACTTACCAGGGGCTTCCCCCAGCCCCCGGCAGCCGTCCTGTGCCTTCGCCGCAGCTACCGGTGTCCTCCATTGCAGAAGCCGACCTCACCAGGTTGGCTTCCAAGTCAGCTTCTTGTGCGCTTCACCGTGCGGGTCACGTGGTCTAGCCGACGTCATCAGGTCTGTACTGTGCAGGCGCAGAACTACTGCGCCTGCGCAATACAGACCTGATGACTTTGGCCAGACCACGTGATCCGTGCGGTGGAGCTTTGAAATGGTCAGGTATACTTTAAATGTATAACTTGGGAAAAAGGGAAGCATTTTTGTGTTACACTCAGTTACTGAGACTTAGTCATGCCTGGTATTAAAAATCACCATGGACAAATGTAGTCTATAGTTAAAGCCACAGAGTAGTATGGTGTCTATGGTGCCTTTCTAAAGATGGCCACTCACTTCAGATTTAGGCTTTACATTACTTAAACAGTCAAGGCGCCTCTTAATTCCTCAAGCCTAACATTGTAGTGATGTGATCTGCCCGATTTCTACCTGCTTATTTTCCAGCATAATTTCATTAATATCTGTGTGGGATTCACAGTAAAAGTAAATTCATAAAAAGTAATTCAGTATGTTTCTTACAGCTTCAAACGTCCTTCCCTCCAATTCACCTCAGTCTTATCTCCAACTCAAAACCGCTGGATAAAAAACTCAAGGACCATGCGTCTAACTCTGACCTCTCAAAAGATACCCGGGGGGAAAAAATTAATTTACCACAAGTGGATAAAGCATCCACCCCCAAACCTATTAAGTCGTTTCCTGACAAGTCCAAATACTCCAAAGATTTTGGCGGCAACAATGCTAACTTGGCAAACACGCCTACTTTTTCATATGAGGCACCAAAGGACTCCAGACTGGAGAAACAAACTTGGCTAGAAGTCTCGCTTCCTAAGACAAACTCAGAGCGTTTGTCTCCAGAGATACTCAAGGCTGCTGACTGTCAGTCATGCAAGAATGAGAAGAGACTGAAAAGCGAGTATGACAAGATCCTGTCACAATCCAAGAGGGAAAAGGAGGCCTTACAGCAAAAGATCAATGAATTAGAAGCTGAGCTTAGAAAACAAGAAGATGTCTATAAGAGAACTGAGGAGGAACATGAAGATGGAACAGTCAGTGTGGTGAGTTGGATCACATCAAAGTTTTGTTCCCTATAGATGTGGTAAAAAAACAAAAACAAACAGCTACATGTTTTTTTGTACTTCAAAATAAGATAGACATAATACACAGCCTATGCACTACAGTATAGCTTAGTACAGGTTTGTAGCATACCTCACTTCCCTGTGTCCCTCCACCCTCCCCATGTCTAATTAGGGATAACACATGGCTGATGAGTATGGCAGCCTCAGCTCTTGGCTTTCAGACATTTTCCTCCCTTACTTTCACCATCCAAACCCCCTCCCCCTTGCTTCCAGAACCTGTATGAGTACAAACCCCCCTTTGTACTTGGCGAAATAAATGATTCTTATTCTGAGGGGTTTTTTCCTTGAGGACTAGAGCAATTTTCCTCTTTCAGTGCTCATTCCATTCATTCACCATTAACTTTATCACTACTTTACACAACAAAATGATCTATATCTTGTTTTTTTCGCCACCAATTAGGCTTTCTTTGGGCTGTGTATTATGCTAAGAATTATTTTATTCTAAATGCATTTTAATCTGAAAATTAAGAAAAAAAATTGAAAAAAAATCATTATTTCTCAGTTTTCAGCCGTTATAGTTTTAAAATAATACATGATACCATAATTAAAACTCACATATATTATTTGCCCAGTTGTCCCGGTTATTACACCATTTACATTATGTCCCTATCACAGTGTTTGGTGACAATATTTTATTTGGAAATAAAGGTGTATTTTTTCAGTTTTGCGTCCAACACTAATTACAAGCTCTTATTTGCAAAAAAAACAAAACAGTAATATACACTCTTGTCATGCATATTAAAAAAATGTAGTCCCTAAGTTGACTATTTAAGTATTTTCTTTTAAATGTCACTTTATTATTATTTTTTTATTAAAGTTTTTATTTAGGTAAATATTGGAGAGGAGGTAAGGGGTTAAGTAATGCTATATCATATGTTTTTTTCTTTACTGGGAAGTTTTTAGGTGTAATTTTACTTTTTGGCTTCTAGATGTCCCCACACTTTATTCTGCTTATTTACTTTTTGACGGCATACATGCGTTACAGGAAGTAACAAGACTATGCTATACATTTATTCTTGTCAATTAACACGGCATCTCCTGAATGCATTAATATTAGGCATGTAGATCGGTGAATGCGAACTGTGTACTGGTGGCGACAAGAACGGCGAGCAGGAGCGAACGGGAGCACGCACAGAGGAGATTGTGGCAGTAGACTAAGGCCTGTTTCACATTAGCGTTCGCTGTCCGGATTTGCCATGCCGGATCCGGACCGTATACTGTACAAACGGAACGGACGTTCGGCATAGCAATGCAAAGTCTATGCGTCCGTTCACACTAACTGGATCGGATCCGGACTCCGGACACTTTTCCAACATGCGCTATTTTTTGGGTCCGGATCATCCGGCTGACGCACCCGGACCAGAGCCTGACTGCACCATCCGTGCATAGAAACCAATGGGAAACGGAAAGCACAGAACACACTGGCTATAAAAACCTGACGTTCTACCCCACTTCCTATGCGTTTTCTAGCGGCCATTTTGGATGGGGACACATGGGCCCAGCATTTCTGGAGTGGAGCAGCAGTGACTTTGTGCTGGAGCTGTTTGGCAGTATGTTAGACGTGGAGGTGAGGCCCTACACAGCGGAGGACCTGATTCTACAGGTGCACCTTCTGCTGACCTCCCAGACCCCAACAATATTATATAGTTTGTTATCTCTTTTACCAAACGGATCCGGATCGCAGCCGTATTCATACCTGATGCAAACGGATCCAGTCCGTTCTTTACAGAAACGCAAGTGTAAACGGGGCCTAATATCTACGTCCCTGGGACTTCAGATGGAGGACATAGATATACTGCCCACGGTGCGGAAACTAGTTAAAGTAAATCATCCACTTCCTCTGTTAGAAAATTATTTATATTTGAATGACATGCCCATTAATGTTCAGTGCACCTAGGCTACCCTTCCATACAGATTCATGTATTCCCTCTGGAGGTCACTGCACTGTTGCCATCTTTGCAGCAATGTCCACACTGTCTAATGAAACCTGCCTTTGGGGGTGTAATGTTTCCACTCACTGATTGGGGTATAGCTTCTGATGTCACTCCCTAGACGATTGCTGGGGTGAAGCCAGAGACCACAGTTCCTGCTTAGGCTGCCTGCTATGCCTAATACACACGGTACAATTTTCCCTGCGATAGATGGATCCGATTGATAAAATCTGTCATGTCCGATATTACTCCCGTTTCTGCGCGCGAATTCTCATAGCGGTGAATGGAAAAAGATACGAAAAATGAATCTATTGGAAATCTGTTCCTAGTGTGTGACACACATCAGATAGATTCTTGTCAGATTCAACTTGACAGGCATCTAGTGGGCTGAATAGCTCAGAGAAGTTCTTTTGCATAGATAACAACTAAAAAAGTTTTTTTTTTAACTCTTCCTGTACTGGAAACATTATAAGACTCTTTTCTTGCTAATAATGTTATATTTCGTATCTGTACTACACATACAATTCATGATCTCATAAGTTTATTTTCACTTCACGTTTATAATTTTGTATTATAATTATAATACAATTATAATTATAATTTTGTACACTAATTTTGTACACTAATACTTATAATTTTGTACACTAATTGATACAAAATAATGTTTTATTAAATAGATACAGTAAACTGTGCCTGATCTGGGGCTTTACCCTGTCCCCAGGCTTATATGTGCCGGCTAGGTGAAGATGCTAAAAGGCTTCATTACTGTCCTGAATATATATATATTTAATGGTTGTCTTCTGTTATCTCTACTATAGGAGCATCCCAACAAAGAGCGTCTCTTCTCTAACTGTTCTACATGTGGTTGTGATGCAGAAGCATATAGGAGACTAGAACAGCATAACAGAGACAAGCAAGAACAAATTGTGAGTAACTTACGTACAATACAATATATAATACAATCACATTTGTAAAGGGCTTTTCTCCCATAAGACTCAAAGCGCATAGATATCTCACAGATCAATACAGGGTTGCTTGCCAGCTGGACTCTGTTACAGAGGAAATAGGTGTTCGTAAATGCCAGACTAAACAGGTGGCTTTTCAGTTTGGACTTAAATGGTTTCAGGGATGGATATGTCCTTATGGGTTGTGGCAGGGCGTTCCAAAGTGTAGAGGCAGCTTGACAGAAGGCTCTGTCTCCAAAGGTTTTGAGGTGGACTTTGGGGGTGACCAGTTATTAGAGCCTTTTGATCATCATCTAAGATTGGGGGGGGGGGGGGGGAGAGAGGGTGATGCAGTTGCAACAAGTTCTTCAGGTATTCAGGGCCCAGACTGTGCAAGAATTTGAATGTCAATAAGCCAATCTTAAACAGAATTCTTAATTTTATCGGTAGCCAGTGGTGTGAGCGAAGGGTTGATATTATGTGGCGAGTTGGCTAGTTAACAACCTTGCAGCGGCATTCTGTACTAATTGCAGGCGGTGCAGGTCTTTGTTTATAAGACCTGTATAGAGAACATTGCAATAGTCCAGGTGGAGGTGGCACTGCTGTATAGGATGTGGTACCGGCATAAGGATGCGGTACTGACACCTGAGAGCTTTTGCCTTGTGTGATACACTCTGGACTAATCTAATAGTAAAGCTGAACACATTCAATGTTGTAATAAAAGATCAGTCAGGCACTACCAATTATCAGGCTTGCTGTTTAATAATCTGTGCCAATTCTTCCAAAAGATTGACTGAGTAGTGTGAGGAGGGCCAATCTCCCACATTTCCTAGGAGATATGTTTTCATCTTCTGTTTGAAATAACATTTCCACTCTGAAATTTAAAAAAAAGTGCCAAAAAGTAGGTGAAAAAGTACTGTCAAATTTATTCTGAGTATTTTCTTGCTTGCTGGTGGCTTGAAAGGCAATTTATTGATAGCTGTGAAAATATCACCTAGTAGAAAACATAGGAAAAAAAGTGAATTGGATCAGGCCCTGGCAGGGCCGGGCCAGGCATAGGCAAAGGCTCCAGCCTCAGGGCGCAGTGTAGGAGGGGGCGCACAACTCACTCAGCTATCATTGCCCTATTGGAGTTGAAGCAGAGAGAAATAAGAAAAGGGGATATATAGCAGTGACTGCAAGCCAGATAACTAGAGATTAAAGTGCTGGAAGGGCTGGGGACCCTGGAGCTCCTCTTAGTCTAATAGCAATGTGTGACGGCTGGGGTGGGAGGGATGGAGGGGCGCACTTTGGTGTCTCAGCCTTGGGTGCTGGAGGACCATGTCCCGGCTCTGGGCCCTGGGGCCCATATGCAATTCATTTTTTCTCCTGAGTTTTCTCCTAGCTGATAGTTTCAAAATTGTCAGTAAAATGCCTTGTAAGCAACCAGCAACCAAGAAAATACTGAAAACAATTTGTCAGTACTTTTTCACCTCCTTTTTGGTACTTTATCAATTGCAAAATGCTGAAAAGTTATTTTAAATAGAAGATGAAAAATTATCACCTAGGAGAAAACTCAGGTGAAAAAGGGAATTGCATACGGCCCCCCTGTCTCTTACCAGGTGTCACCGGGGAAGATGGTGGAACAGTGTGTGGCAGATAAAGGAGAGCTTGGCAGCCATTTTGTGCTTCAAGTGCTTCTTCCGAGGCTTTGAAGACGCACGTAAAAGCGTGAAACGGCCATTCCCTGTGGGGAGATGGACTAGTCCAAAATCTGTCAGATCTGTCATGTCCTATGCATGCATGCATTGTTTTCATTTGTTCTTTGAACTTCAGCCTAACTTTTACAATGGAGCTAGTCATTTAACTTCAGCTTACACAAGTTATTTGTCACACAACAAAAAAAACTTGCAAAATAGTCGAGCTCCCCTTAAAGCAAACCTGAACGCAGAACTTCCTCTCTGCTCTAAAAGATAAGCAACAGCATAATAACCTTTAAAGAAAAAACATTTCTTTGTTACAGCTGACACAAATCCTGTAATAAATCTGCAGTGTATACTTCCTGCTTTCATGGAATCAGACACAGAGTTAACATCCTGTGTTTACAAATTAGCTGTTCTGCCAAGGCAGCCAGCTGACGCGGCTGAGAGAACAAACTATAGTTGTGATTAGTCACAGATGAGGGGAGATTAGACAGGCTAAACTCTCTTAAACATACAGGGTGGATTTTTCTCTATTTACCTTCTGTCCTGTGCAAGAGTTGCGCTCTCCTTTAATCTTATACAATTAAGTGTTTATTTATAGCGTGTCCCAGATACTGTTTCCTCTGTGTCTCTTATTACAGAGCTATAATCTATATACGTTTGTGAATTTTGCCTTGTCCGTGTTTCCTGCAATAGGATTGCTTGTTAGCAGAAATTGAAGAATTGAATAGCCAGCTCGATACAATACGACACGGTGAGAGAGACCAGGATCTGCTGTTCAAAAGTAAGCAAAGCCAATTGGTTTCTGACATGGAAGGCGTGAAGTTACAGCTGGAGAGGGTGAAAGAGCGGGAAAAGTTGAGAGTCTCCTGCCTGGAGAGGGAAAAGGTACAGCATCATGTGACAAATACAGGAAACTGCTGTAATATGTACTGTATGTGCTGCTAGGATTCTCACCTAATACTATATACCTACCGACAGCACCACTTCCGGGCATACCTAAAAAAATGCTGCTTGACTGTTTGGTCTGCTGGTCCTTTAATTGACCCAGTGTACAGATTAGGTCAGTGGTCCTCAAACTAAGGCCCGCGGCCGAATGTGGCCCCCTGAGGCTTTTTTACAGGCCCCTACACAAAAAATGTATTACTTATAGATGCGATCAGCCACATCTTTAAATATTGGTGGTCCGCATATAGAATAGCAATGCTGGCACCACCCATCCACATGGAAGCCAGAAAGCAGTAATTCACTGGTTTCCAATCAAATTCCACATCAGGTGACACTGCTGTCCACTGCAGGTTGTCACCTGGTAGTGTTGGGCGAACAGTGTTCGCCACTGTTCGGGTTCTGCAGAACATCACCCTGTTCGGGTGATGTTCGAGTTCGACCGAACACCTAATGGTGTTCGGCCAAACCGTTCGGCCATAAGGCCGAACTAAGAGCGCATGGCCGAACGTTCCCCGAACGTTCGGCTAGCGCTGTGATTGGCCGAACGGGTCACGTGGTTCGGACCCGAACGCGATCTGATTGGCCGGACGGGTCACGTGGTTCGGGTAAATAAATACCCGATCCACGTCATTTTTCCGCCATTTGTCTGTGGGTTTAGCTTTGGGTAGGCAGGCAGGGTAGTTCTCTCTCCAGCCAGGCTAGCCAGGGTCCCCCCAGTCATTGTGGTGCTGCTGGGAACAGTAGTACACCGTTCACCCACACTATATAGCATTGTGTTTACTGCCACTCTGTGTACACCGCTCACCCACCACTGTATAGCATTGTGTTTACTGCCACTCTGTGTCTCTGCTGGGAGCAGTAGTACACCGCTCACCCGCCACTGTATAGCATTGTGCTCTGTGTCGCTGCTGGGAATAGTAGTACACCGCTCACCCACCACTGTATAGCATTGTGCTCTGTGTCGCTGCTGGGAACAGTAGTACACCGCTCACCCACCACTGTATAGCATTGTGCTCTGTGTCGCTGCTGGGAATAGTAGTACACCGCTCACCCACCACTGTATAGCATTGTGCTCTGTGTCGCTGCTGGGAATAGTAGTACACCGCTCACCCACCACTGTATAGCTTTGTGCTCTGTGTCGCTGCTGGGAATAGTAGTACACCGCTCACCCACCACTGTATAGCATTGTGCTCTGTGTTGCTGCTGGGAATAGTAGTACACCGCTCACCCACCACTGTATAGCATTGTGCTCTGTGTCGCTGCTGGGAATGGTAGTACACCGCTCACCCACCACTGTATAGCATTTAAAAGACATTTTTTCCTTTGAAACTTTACAATCAATTTTCTCAGAAACTATAAGCTCTTTTTCAAATATTTTTTTTCCTCTTGTACCCACTCCCAAGGTGCACATACCCTGCAAATTTGGGGTATGTAGCATGTAAGGAAGCTTTACAAAGCACGAAAGTTCGGGTCCCCATTGACTTCCATTATGTTCGGAGTTCGGCGCGAACACCCGAACATCGCGGCCATGTTCGGCGAACGTTCGCGAACCCGAACATCCAGGTGTTCGCCCAACACTATCACCTGGGTATGCTTCACTGTCTGGCCCGCGCAGACTTCTACACCATTTTATGTATACTCCGGCCCCTCAGCAGTCTGAAGTATGTTGATCCGGCCCTCGACTCAAAACGTTTGGGGACCCCTGGATTAGGTGTTCTGATTTTGCGGTGCCAATGTGTGTCCCGAAATTGGCTACATGCTTGTTTCAGGATTGTACTGGGGTTAAGTATAGGTCTTGTGCAGGGCCGGTTCTAGACTTTTTACTGCCTGAGGCAAACTTGTTGGATGCCTCCCCCACCCTCCCCGATTTACAACGATCGCACAGCACCCAAAAAATGTTACCCTCACTATTGGTAGGTAGATAGGTATAGATGCCCCCTGTATAGGGTTGCCAGGTATGGTTGCCCCATTATAGGTAGCTAGTATAGTTACCCCCAGTATAGTTGCCCCGGCATAGGTAGTATAATTTCCCCCCGTATAGGTAGTAAAATTGCCCCAGTATAGGTAGCTAGTATAGTTGGCCCCAGTACAGGTAGTATAGTTGGCCCCATATAGATCGTATAATTGCCCCCTGTATAGGTAGTATAATTGCCCCCTGTATAGGTAGTATAATTGCCCCCCGTATAGGTAGTATAATTGCCCCCGTATAGGTAGGTAGTATAATTGCCCCAGTACAGGCAGTATAGTTGCCCCTGTATAGGTAGTATAATTGCCCCGTATAGGTAGCTAGTATAGCTGCCCCTGTATAAGTAGTATAATTCCCCTCATAAAGGTAGTATAATTGCCCCCCTCATATAGGTAGCTAGTATAGTTGCCCCAGTACAGGTAGTATAGTTGACCCTGTATAGGTAGTATAATTGCCCCCGGTATAGGTAGTATAATCGCCCCCAGTATCCGTAGCCTGGAGCTTGTAGCAGCCAGGAAAAGGGGGGGGGCGGCCGGCACAGCGGTGGGGAGTGGGGTCGGACACCGCCCTTCACTTGGGTCCCTCCGCTCCCCCTCCAGCTTTTAGCGCTGTGTATAAGTGTAGGTCAGCAGGCGGGGAAGCAATGACTCATCACTTCCTGCAATGTCGCCCACTGTACTTGAGCAAAAGTACTGTCAACTGTAGCTGCCTGCTGGAAGCACATCACATCTGTGAGTGTGAAGAGGAGCAGAGCCTCCCCACTTACCCTGTTTACCCTGAAGCTGCAGACAGATTGTTGCCTACAGCAACGTGTGCCTTGATAAAGGGGCCCTGCCTGGCTCTGAAACGTTGGCTTATTTGCAAGATAACAATAAATATAATTCTTGGATGTGCTAGCTTCTTCATATGCATATGTTCAGCAGGTATTCAGTCTCCACTCCTCTTCCACTTGTAGGAGCCCCTCTTCCATGTCCAGCCATTCCCTTGTACAGCAGACTCCCAAGGCCCGGGCCTTTGAGGCCTTTCCAGGATTTATATAAATCTTGAGAAAGTTTTTATTTAATACAAACTAACTTGTGTTTTAGGTATAGTAATCCTTAAATGCTACATTGGATGACATGATAGATGTTTTATCTGCTTACAATACACTCTTGTAACTTGCCGGTGTCATCATGTTGATGGTAGCGAGGGATTAGTAAGATGACCTTATTTTTTAGTCACAAGGTTGTAAATGTTTCTCATCACCATCAAGGTGCTTGTGTTATCTCCCCTTTCCTTCAAACGATACACACCAGAAACCAATTTCACTTATCTCCTGAGAAATTACCTTTCTTGATTTCAATATTATTCCATCTGATATGCTTTAATCATAAAAGGCGACATTTTGACCAACAATTCAGGAAGTTTGAGTATTTGACTAAAGCCATCAAAAAAGCATTACACCGATTAAAACATCCTTTCCAATATTAAAATGTACCATGAAACTGCTGATAGTGTCTTCAAAACGACATCTGTCCTAGAATCGTTATATTACAAACACTACACACAACTGATTGAGAATAAGGTATGCAGAGGTTGCAACTGCACTGAGGCCCCTGGACCTGAAGGGTCTACAAGGGGCCGTTCTTCAATAACTGTATAAGAATATTATTAGGATACACTGGTGGTGATCACCTCTATATGTGATTTTAATGGAGGATATTATTAAAGGGAAGGTCCAGGCAGATAAAAAAAACAAAATCCACTTACCTGGGGCTTCCCCCAGCCCCCGGCAGCCATCCCGTGCCCTCGCTGCAGCTCCGGTGGCTCCCAGTGTCCTCCGCTGCAGAAGCCGACCTCACCAGGTCGGATTCCTGTGCGTTCCACCGCACGGGTTACATGGTCTGGCCGACGTCATCAAGTCTGTACTGCGCAGGCGCAGTAGTTCTGTACCTGTGCAGTACAATCCTGATGACATCGGCCAGACCACGTGACCCGTGCGGTGGAACGCACAAGAAGCCGACCTGGAAGCCGACCTGCCAAGGTTGGCTTCTGCAGCGGAGGACATCGGGAGCCACCGGAGCTGCGGCAAGGGCACGGGATGGCTGCCACGGGCTGGAGGAAGCCCCAGGTAAGTGGATTTTGTTTTTTTTTTAACTGCCTGGATGTATCATTTAACATACTGTCCTGTGTTCACTTATACACGAGTGCCCCAGGTGTATGTGCAGGTAAGCAGGCAGTTAAACCTCCCTCTTTACAGAATAAGAGACCTGTAGTTTATTGGCATTGATAAAGGGCAAGGTGAAACTAGGAGATCAATGGAATATATATAATAAACGTGGTGATAATATATACAGACAGCAAACACATCATAAAATATGATTATCAGTATATTTACTGATACTCTACTATTTAAAGTGTTCATTTTCATTAGTTAAATATTGGTAAATGTTACTGATATTTTACTACAGCTAAACCTAACCCTACTGTCTCACAGAACCCTCCCCTAACCAATGCCTTTCTAGGCCCCTCACCGGTGGTGCCTAACCCTAAGACCCCCTTTGCACAAACCCCCTTCCTGACGCCTAACCCAAACCATCCCCCCATGCATTAAAAATGATAATTACCCTTTTCACATTTGTCACCAGGTTCAAAACAGAGAAAACCTCAGCAAAAAAGATAATTATCGGGCGTCGCCTGGCAACCAAATTTTCTTTTTGGTGCCGGCTTGCCAATATTTTCAATTAAAGTCTATGGTGGTAACAACAACAAAGAGTGACCGCCACTCAACGAACTATAAAAATACAAATCTTTATTGGTCAATAACACATCCAATTCCCAGCTATTCCCCAAACTTCAAAAACCTCCCCCCCATAAAAACTGCATCGGTAACTCTTTCAGGAGCGCTCCTAACCTCACATCCATCACCAGTTACACCACAAACACACAATCTAGATCGGCCGATCTTATGACTGACATCCTGTGGAAACTATGAGGTGCAAAGGAATGTCCACTTCCACTGGGCTATAAACACCAACTCGTCTGGTACCTCGATCTTCAGCAGATCACCAAGAACCCAAAGTACAACTTCATTAGCAAAACAAAGTCCGCTTCTTTAAACTGTCTTCGTGGTCTGATTCTGCCTTGATTAAAAGCCGGCGGCTGAATGATCAACCCAGCCCTGCCCGGCCAACATTAGACAATACAGTCATTCAAAACAGGTGCTCCTCTTCAAAGACGGCTACTAAGCATAACATAAGCTTTTACCTTTATGCTTCAATGTGAGGAATTGTTCATGGATATGTTGCGGCGTCCCGCAACACCAGGTACCCGGTATGTGCTGCCCTGCGGGCGGACATTAGACTTGCGGTATCCGTGAGGTAAAGGAGCGTCCCATCAACCCTTTGCAGTAAGCCACGCCCACATACGCGTTACGCCCACATCACGTGGGCTTCTTCAGTGTGATGACGCTGTGGATGCAAGTAAAGAAGCTTATTTCAAAGAGATGAATAGACAGCTAGCGTGTAGTGAGACTTACGCCAAATTAAGGGAGAATCCGTTTCCAGACATCATTAAAAAGAGAGATAAAATTCTGAATATAGCCCTGTCACAGGGAGCAATTTCTGCTAATGAGTACCAGTTTATGAAATTGGATCACTATAAGATTCCAGTCTTGTATTTGATTCCGAA
This sequence comes from Hyperolius riggenbachi, assembly GCF_040937935.1. Taxonomy (NCBI): domain Eukaryota; kingdom Metazoa; phylum Chordata; class Amphibia; order Anura; family Hyperoliidae; genus Hyperolius; species Hyperolius riggenbachi. Next base: position 413,586,553 of record NC_090649.1, on the reverse strand, counting down.
AATACATAAAAATATGGAATGCCCTCCGGGCCGCCCCATTGTGGCAGCAATTGATGGCCCGCTGGAAAAAATCGGGACATTCATTGATGAGAACCTGAAGGGGCTGGTGGAGGAATTGCCCTCTTTTGTTAGGGATACCAGAGAATTGTTGAATTTGATTAAGGATTTTGAAGTGGAGGACTCTGACTACCTGGTGGGGATAGACATCGAGTCCCTGTACACCTCCATACCTCACTGTATTGTCTAATGTTGGCCGGGCAGGGCTGGGTTGATCATTCAGCCGCCGGCTTTTAATCAAGGCAGAATCAGACCACGAAGACAGTTTAAAGAAGCGGACTTTGTTTTGCTAATGAAGTTGTACTTTGGGTTCTTGGTGATCTGCTGAAGATCGAGGTACCAGACGAGTTGGTGTTTATAGCCCAGTGGAAGTGGACATTCCTTTGCACCTCATAGTTTCCACAGGATGTCAGTCATAAGATCGGCCGATCTAGATTGTGTGTTTGTGGTGTAACTGGTGATGGATGTGAGGTTAGGAGCGCTCCTGAAAGAGTTACCGATGCAGTTTTTATGGGGGGGAGGTTTTTGAAGTTTGGGGAATAGCTGGGAATTGGATGTGTTATTGACCAATAAAGATTTGTATTTTTATAGTTCGTTGAGTGGCGGTCACTCTTTGTTGTTGTTGCTGATTATGGTTGGTGACCTGCCTTCCCCTTAATTGGGTGAACTTACCTATAAGGACCTGTGCACCAGATTACACAATTTTTTGCAAAGTCTATGGTGGTGCCTGATTTGTCCAGAAGCCACATGCCCCTGATTTGCCTGATACGCTATAGAGTGCTTGGAATGTAAAACTCACACTACGGCCTATAGCTCCTTAGCTACACCACTGGATAAAAGAATAGCTAGCTATGAAATGACAATGCTTGGATGGACTGGCCAGTGATTACTGGCAAGAGAAAACTTCACAATTAAATTGTCAATGTGCATATACAGTAACTAGGTGACCTTTCCTTTCTTCTTCCCCCTCTACTGTAATATTGGTTGGTTATGCACATTATTCTCACAATGGCCTTGATTCATAAAGCATTACCGCATTCGGTAATGCAGAAAACACCTGTCTTTACCGAGCACTTAGGAAAATGTCAATTCATAAAGGCTTTTACCACATGAGGTAAATTACCGACTTGTGCGGTAAATACCTCAGCCCATGTCAGTAAATGTCAATTCATAAATACTAGACCATGCGGTAAAGCCCAGAAACATTACTGGCAGCTCTGATGTGGCATAAACAGTGCAGAGACTGTGCGGAGCCGTGACTCACAGAAGCAAAAAGGAATAAGCTGTGACTGACAGAAGCAGAGAGCCAATAGAAACATCCCATCTCCTACAAGTCCCGTTGATCGGATGCTGAAGGCTTCTTGGAAGGAACAAGCTTTTCTACCCCAAGGCAGCAAACAGAGAGAGCTCGGAACAAAAGAGGTTTCCCTTGCCGCCCTTCGGACGTTTAACCCTTTAGGTTCCTGCTTGAAGATGCGAAGGGGCTAGTGGGGAAATCACCTAAGCATGGTGTGTTTAATGTTTTTTTGAAGTTCATCTAAGCTGTGGCAATAAAATAAAATGTTAAGAAAGACTAATGGGGTAGATTCAGAGGGAACAGAGGCAGTATAACAAACATGAACATTCTAAAGGGATGTTTTTTACTTGTGTAATGCCCTCACTGCACGAACAGGCCAATATGTACATTGCTTGCTATCATGGACCTTTAGTCTTAGGGATGTCTCCCTAATTTGTTACTTTGAGATCCATGATACAGTGCTCTTTAGTATCTGTTGTCTTTGCTGTTCTACTGTTTGGATCTTTTTTCATGTCTCTTATGCCGATGGATCTGAACGTTTCCTACTTATGTCTATTTACTGAGATATGTTTATATTGTTTTTTGATTCTATAAATAATATTTTAAAATAATATCCGGAAGTATTTGGGATTATTCCCCCATCTCCATCAGCTGCCTTGACTGCAGATTATTTTTTTTTTTTAAGAAATAAGCAATTTAAATGGTCCAACTTTTTTTGGAAGCTGGGTTGTACTATTATCGCCAATGGAGGATTATCTTTAGATCGCCTTTAACATTTCCTCCCCAGTGTCCAGAGGACATCGTGTGTAGATAGGTGATCAATGCCATTTGGGCTACCAGTGGCAATTTTTTTTTATCAGAAAATTCACATAATCCAATAGCCTTCCATTGTATACAGACAGATGGTGGCACAGGATGTACTGATCCATCTAAACTTCTTTTCTAGGTGGAGCTCCTGTCACAGCTGGAGGACGTGAATACTGAACTGGAGAAACTGCGCAAGAAACGCTCTCTGCTGGTGGCAGACCTGACCAAGGAAAAGGTCTGTTAGAGAACACCCACTGATCACTATTCCATTGTAAAGCATGGAAAAGTACACATAAAATTGTAGCAGACAGGCTTTAAAACCTGCAGGCTCGCCTCTGGTCCCTTAAAGTGGGGGGGGGGACAGCTATACTATCTCAGGAAAAAAAAAGCACGTATAAGTAGATAAATAGTTGTTCTACTTACATAACCAATGTATTGTAAATAAAGAGAAAACAGGCATGTTCTATCTTTACTACCTGCTACTGACTGAAGCCAATCCTGATGTCATTTCCTCCCTTCCTTTTTTTTCTCCTAGAAACTGCACTATCATATCTAGCTTGCTTTGTAAACACATGTGAGCACAGCATAGATTGTATTTCAACGGCTTCTGCAGAGGGGTGAGGTGTATTTCCCCTTTCAGCAACGTGTCACACTGAACTGCCCTCAGCCAATCAGCGAGGAGCAGGAATGTGGGAGGGGAGATTACAAGCTTCATTCATGTAATTAATAGAGCCAGGCTGACTGATAATACATTTACTACAGCAAAAACATTTATAATTATATTGGTATGCTTGCAATGCGGGGTCAGGTTTTAGACTGCATAATAAACACAGAGCAGTGGGTAAATGGAATTTGATTTTATGGCTGGCAATCCCACTTTAAGAACAAGAGCCTTTTTTCCCAAATGTGTGCTGTGATCACTGTGATTGGCTCACAGTGATGACAAGGCCAGGAGCCAATGCAATCGGCTCCTGAGGGGCATGCGGCGCTCTGCTAAGCATACAAAGCGCAATGGTGACTGATCAATGAGCGATGGGACCAAGCAGTGACAAGTAATTGAAATCTATGCCCTGGCAGGCATATGAGGCAGTTAACGGTATAATTTCAATTACCAAGATCCTGAAGAGGTTACATTCCCTTCAGGCAACGCACGCCACTAAAGAGTACTAACACAGCCTGATGATCAAACTTTAACTTTACCTGTTTTCATTTAGCTAGTCAAGTTCAAGAACACAACAAAACTTTGATATGGCGTCTGTAATAAAGCTCCTCATGCGACATTTCATGTGCTTTTGCACCTGTAATACAGTGTTAGATTATATGCTTTGTTATATGTCATGCTTGAAATGTCACTTCACTATTTTTCAATTGGCATTTTACATGTTATTGGTTGTATTCCTTTCAATAAAGCTTAATTGTGAAAAAAAAAGAACACAACAAAAATACACTTCATGAATCCAGTTAGGTTGTTCATGTGAAAATAGGCAAAGTGAAATATTATTATTGTGTATTTACAAAACACTGACATCTACCACAGAATATTACATAGTGTAAAGAGTTAATCCGCCATGCTGAACACTGGCTGGAGCACTAAAGGAGGTTAAGGGCCATTGTACTGCACACGTTAGATTCTCTACAGGGGCAATCCCAAATGTTTGCCAATCCGAAAACCATCTAGGGTGCATACAATGCTCTGTGGAGTCAGTGGGGAAGGTTATTACTCCAGGCTCCAGCACAACTCAGACAGTGGCTTGATTTACAATAGGGTGCAAAATCAGCACCTATATGCTGGGCATACACGGCTCGATTTTGCTGCTCGGTCGATTCGCTGTTTGATTCCGCAGTCAATTCTCTTATCTTCCGCCCGTTTTTCTTATCTTTTTCCATTTACCTAAATCCGGAATCGAGCGGCGAAACGATCAGGCGGGAGATCGGACATATTGGAAATGATCAATCGAGCCATCTAAATGACTCAGAATTGAGAAGTGTATTCCCAGCATTAGACAACACAGGAGAAGAGACTATGGAATGAAGGCCCAGATTGCTGTATGAAAATCTCCTATCTTGGGTCCAGGAGATATTTTTAGTGACTCATGTTTTATTTTGCTTTGCAGGACTGCTGTACAGTGGAAATGGAGAGACTTAAAGCTTCTTCTGAGAAGGTGCGGTATAGTTTTGTGACTACCTATCATTGTATGTAAAAGCATATACATGATACAGGATCTTATATGTATACATGTCACATTAAAACGATGGTGTTGTTTTTTTAACCTGGAGACAAATCTCTCTCTAATCGAATCTGATTAGAGAAAGATCTGTTGGATGTCCATACACCGCAGGCCGATTCCCGATCAATTTCATGTTGAAACTGATCTGGAATCGGGCTTGTGCGCCGCATCCGCCGTCCTCCCTAATATGTAATGAGCCCCCACCCTGGTGCCCAGTGCTATAAACAGTAAATAACCTGTTCGATGCTTGTCCACCACTAGCTCCGGGCACACTCCTTGCTCCATACGCGCGCCCCACGTGAATGCTGCCATACACACGGGCGTCACACTCTCCTCCGTTACCCCAGCAACTACGTAGGTCGCGTGTATGGAGCAAGCAGTGCGACCAGATCCATCAGAGGACAAGTGGCGGCCATGGACAGATATAGTGTAATGTAATAGTCCACTGGGGCCCCGGGGGGTACATTACACATTAGGGGGGACAGCGTCAGGCTTCTGATCATGTTCGTCGCTCATCCGGATATCACTCGCTATTACTGCCGAGCACACGATCGAGCAAGTCAGCCCAACATCTTGCAGCATGTCAGACCGATTAATGCGACCAATATCGGCCTGAAATTGGTCACATTGTCGATCGGGCATGCATTTGGCGGCACTGATTTTCATCCGATTCAGATTATAATAATCAAATCGGATGGTCGATCGGTGCCAAGTTGCCAGATATATAGCCACCTTTAAGGTGCTCATACACTGGTCGATGTGACTATCAGATAGATCCCTCTCAGATCATTATCTGCTCAGAGAGGGATCTATCTGATCGAATCCCTCTACACACTGTACACAGATTTTTAATAGATTTCAGCATGAAATCTACTGAAAATTTGTACACACTGCCTGCCAAGTTTCCCCATATATGTCCTCCCCCTGGGCCATGCAACGGCGTATACACACTCTATGGAACACGCGCCTCTCTCGCTGCTTTGTAGCTGTGCTGGGGGGCGGGACTACAGCACTGATGCAAAGCCATGCTCTCTGTGACCTAGTCACGTATCCTGCCCTGTCAGTCTGTTCAGTCCAGTCCTATCTGTCAGTCCGGTCGGTTCAGTGCTGTCTGCCCTGTCAGTCCGGTCAGGTTACTCCCATCCGTCCAATCCAGTTTAGTTGGTCCACTCATCAATCTGACTTGTCAGTCCTGTTACCTCAGTCCTATCATGCCAGTCTCTGTCTTGCCAGTCCTGTCACACCAGGCCTATCACGTCTATCCTGTCACTTCAGTCACGCCTTCAACCAGATTGATCATTAGGTTGTCCTCCTTCCCACGTCGCAGGGTTTGCCCCTCCTGTTCTTCTCGTCACTGGTGGGGCAGCCTTGGGGGTTGTGAGCTGTTGGGCACCAGGCAGCAAAGTAGTCAATCACCCGCTAGGGGTAATGGCCCATTATCCACTAGGGGTGATGGCCCATCATCCCTTGCGGGGTGCGCTGGTGAAGACCCGTGCTCAGGGGTCGCTTCACCAATCACTGGTGCCGAGGTCAACAGGACCTTGACAGTAGCCTTCACCTACCCCTCACACAAATTGTAGCCATTGTTACACAAATTTGCAAGTCTTGCTTTAAATATCTGAGGGATCAGCTACATGTGATGTGTGTTTTTATTAGCATGGCATTAACTCCTTGCTGGCAACTCTTGTGTGTTTTATTGAAATAAGTTGTACATAAAGCACGTCCATTCTTCTATGCAAGCTTTAGTTCATAAGACTTGTTTCACTTACCTGTCGCTGTCTGAACTGTGTTGCAGATGAAAGTGGAGAACCTGGCTCTGTCAGACACAATTAGGACTCTGCAGCAAGAACTGGAGAAGAGATCAGCCATGATTGGCTCTCCGCCATACACACCCGGGGCTGAGGTTCTGCTCATTTCTCACAGAGCCTCACAAGAAAAAGGTCTTGCGGCCGCTACAGGTGACTGCCACAGAATGATCACTGCAGACTCTCGCTCATTGGAGGTGAAAGGGATATGAAGGCTGCCATATTTATTTCCTTGTAAACAATGCCAATTTCCTAGCAGCTCTGTTGACCTTATGGTGTAAGTAGTGTCTGAGTCAAAACCCTGGAACAAGCATATGGCTAATCCAGTTAAACTTGAGTCAGCTAAGTCAGGGTACCAGATCTGTTGCATACTGGTCAGGGTATATGGCTAAAAGTATTAGAAACACAGGATCAGGGGGACTGCCAGGCAAGTGGTATTGTTTAAAAAGGAAATAAATATGGCAGCCTCCATATCCCTCTCATCTCGGGTTCCCTTTAAAGTGGATCCGAGGTGAACTTTTACTCATTGCACAATTGGGTTCCTTTCCTATTGTTTATAGGGCATTCCTCAAGCCAAATACTTTTTTGTTTTTGTTTTAATACTGTAATTCCCTATAAACTAAACAAGCCACGCCCACAGGTTTTCAGAGAGCCAAGGCACTTTTAGACCGTAGAAAGGGCTCATGGGAGCTCAGTCTGGGCAGGAGGAGGGGGAGGTTTTACTAGCCAGAGATTTCAAAGGCAGAGGGGAGGAGGGAGGAGGGGGGATTAGGTTTTTTTTTTGCTCAAGATGCAAATAAGCCTGCCTCTGTGTGATGTTTACAAACAACATGGCTGCTGTCATTGTATCACAAGAAGAAAGAATCATATTCTATTAAAGCTGTTTGCAGCTAGATTTGTTGTGTAATCTAAACTTTAGATAAGATATACAGACAAGTTACTTGTTATAGTTAGTTTTTCATCTCGGATCCGTTTTAAGCTGGGAGCGCTCTTGTCTGTGCAGAAAACCAGGAGTTTTCTGCCATGTGCGTTTCTGCATTTTTCTTTGCTTTTTGTGTTTTGGTTCTGCATTTTTGTATGAGTATGCAATTGCATTTTTCATGTCTTTAGTTTTTTTCAATGTAAAAAGACGGTATCATATTTATTTTGTAATAAATGCATGCGAAACGCATGAGTTTTTTCCCCCCACTATAGTAAAGCACTGTATGCAAACCACATGCGATTCATATACAGTATGTAGGAAGATCTGAAAAATGTACTTCAATTTAGACAATCTGGAGTGTGACAATGACGTGCATCTCGGGGAGGTCCCCTCCTCTTGGCATTGGTCTCCTTATCTCTATGAACACCTGACATCACAAGAGTTGGTGGCATGGACCTCTTGGACACAAAGTTTTAACTTATGGTTTCCTTTCTGTTTCTGATTTAATTATCCATCTGGCAGTTATCATAAAATTAGTACACCCACCACAAAAAGATTTTTGAAGTTTTATTGCATCAGGCAACAACCTACTGGAAATGTGTTACATTAGTATTAACTAAATAAGCCTCGCCCACAGCTTTTCCAAAACGCCAAGGCACTCAGATCCATGTAGCAAGGGCTTATGGGAGCTCAGTCTGGGCAGGAGGAGGATGAGGTTACTAGCCAGAGATTTCAGAGGCAGAGGGGAGGAGGGAGTGAATTTTTCACAGGCTGAGGGGTGGAGATGCAGTTGCAGATTACCTGTGTAATGATGACAAACAGAACATGGCCGCTGTCATTGTATCCCAGGAAGAAATAATCATATTCTATTGAAGCTGTTTGCAGCTAGATTTGCTGTGTAAACTATCTAAACTTTAGATAAGATATATAGTCAAGTTACTTGTTATAGTTAGTTTTTTATCTTGGATCCGCTTTAAGGCCCGTATCCACTATGCTATTTTTCTAACGACCGGAGATTTTTTTGAGTGACGAGTGATTGTTTCCACAATCTCGCGATGTGGGTACAGGTACACGATCACGTAAATGACGTTTAGCGATGTGCAGCAACAACGACCGTCACAGCGGATTGGATCTTTAAGAACCCCGACGACTCTGCGCCAGATTACATGACCGCTGGACTTCTCGTTCACACCCGTCACGTGACGTTGCGATTACCCGCAATTGTGAAACGCTTGTCGTCAGGGGGACGTCGCTGGATCCATCTTCCTTGGTCGAGTGGCGAGTATTTAGCTTAAAATTCTGAACGCAAGGATTCTATGCCTGAGCATTCCTAAAAGAATGTATATTATGTTACAATGTTTTACAACTTGTTTATTAGATATGTTTATAGACTGCTGTTTCGTATTGCACTTTTTTTTTACACCCATGTATGTGCTTTTGTGCCTTTCTTTATGCTATTTATACGAAAATATTTTTCAAAATAAAGAAAAAAAAATGATTATACAATATGTATACAATATTTACCCGAGCTTGCGGGGATGTTTTAGAAACATTTTCACAGCCCCCCAAAAAGTCAGCTTAAATTAACTAGGTTTGGGGAAGGAGTGTAGAACGTTGGAGCCCATAGCAGCCAATCCAATGTAACGCTGAGCTCTTCCAAGTCCGGCTTAGAGAGATAACATCTATTGAGTGATTGCTTGCTATTACTTTTACTAAAAGCCCTGTTTTTAATTTGCTCCAATTTTAATGGATCGGCCTGGCCGCCTTGGTTTCTTGGCAATAACATTTTTTCATATTACATGCATTTAGCATTTTGTGTACTGCGGTTGTGGAGGCCACTCATGCGTATCCAACTACTGAAATGTCTTAGCAAATTAATTTTCTTTGCTTGTGATCTTTTCTTTTAACAGACATAATGAAAGGTCATGTAAGCTCCATTAGCTGAGTGCAAGCGTGCACACTTGCCGCCACAGCTTCTATAAATAACCCTTAAATAACGAATGCCTTCTCTAAGCCTATCAGATGCGGCTTTAATTAAAGAGCTATAAAGTAATGGTTGTCGCATTAGCTGCGTGAGAATCAAATTGTACAGTAGGTTAGATTTCAAATAAAGTGATTCTCCATTTATTTAGAATTACATGCCTCCTTTTTTATCAGGTAGGCATCGTTATTGGCTGCAAACACAGCTGGAGTGCAGAAAAATGGGCCTGTAAGTGTTGTGTAGTTATGCTTAAAGGACTTACGAGGCGAAAAAGACCTAAAAAGTTAAATACCTGCATGTAATAGCAATGCACGGAGGGCGCCGTCCGCGCCCTCCGTGCCGTTCCACCGGGTCCCCGCAGCTCAATGTGCCCCCCGGCCGGTCCCGACCCCCCATGCGCGAGTGCGGCTGTGCAGCTCTAGGGCCTCCCCCCGATCCACGCTACTGTTGCGTGGATCAGGGGGGGAGGCCCTAGAGCTGTCCAGCCGCACTCGCGCATATGCGGACTGCGCAGCGGCGGCCAGCTCCGGCGGCCATCTTTGTGGAGGAGGAAGAGCCCGACCCGGGCTGGGGGGTCGGGACCGGCCGGGGGGCACATTAAGCTGCGGGGACCCGGCGGAACGGCACGGAGGGCGCGGACGGCGCCCTCCGTGCATTGCTGTTACATGCAGGTATTTAACTTTTTAGGTCTTTTTCGCCTCGTAAGTCCTTTAAGTGTCCTTTTGTTTTTAATATGGGCCCCCAATCAATACTGCAATGTACTTACATTTTAAAATATTGACATCTCATTTCTAGTATGTGTAGTAAAACTTGACATAGCATTTCCCTTATGTATAGATGTAAAATACGCAGCACTCTGCCAGTGAGATGTGCTATGGTTGTATAGGAAGTTAGACTAGGGGGAAAAAAGGTCTCACATATAAACAGCACTACTCCATGTTTTCAAAAACATTAAAAAATCCTTTTTTATTATATCAATTCTTGTAATCGTATCATTAAAATCAATTAAAAGACGTATCCTCCATCCACAATCCCAAAACACAATACTGTAATTTTATGGTGGCCACTAGCGATACAAGTTGCCAAACGATCATTTACAAATGATTCTTCATATGATCGATTGGAAATGATTGTTTGAGACCACTAATGGACATAAAACTCATAACCAATCTGATCAGATTGAAAAGGTCGATCTGAAAATTGGATCGATTTCATTAATCTGAAGGGATTGGTTAGGAGATTTTTGGCTATTAGTGGTCCCAAACAGTCATTTTCAATTGTTTACATGAACAATCATTCGTAAATGATTGTTCGGCATATTGTATCATTAGTGGTCACCTTTAAGTTAGGCAGAGTTCCCCTTTAAACTGGATATTGAGAGGCTCCCTTCCACCCAGTTAGTGCCCCCAGATATTGGTGGTGGCACCTGATAATAGAAATGATTTACATAACTGTCAGGTGACTCCCCTCCCATCCTCCAGGTTTTCACCCCAGTCTTCATTGCAGCAGCTCCGACTGCAAACCTCCTGTGCTGGGCACACCAGTAATGAAGTCCCGAGTGATGCTGTTGGATTGTGTGTACCGCTCGGCATCACCGGGGCTGTCATTACAGATGGTTAAGAATGGGGGATATATTGCTATTCTACCATTCTGGATTGTGGGAGCTTTGGTGGGAGGGAGGTTGAGGAGTGTCAGAGCAAGCTGTGGACAGGCTGCAACAAGAGATCTGGCAGGTGCAGACCGCAGGCTGCCAGCTGGACCGCACTGACCTACATCATTTCTCCTTGAGGTAACTTGTGACAGATTTGATCATGTGATCAACTAGTAAGTCTCTGATGGCCTTGTCATGATCATGTGACCACGTCTCACAAATAGTCACATGATCTCAGCCAGTCAGTCAGAGGCTTACACATGGATCACGTAGTCAAACCGATTACATGCTTTTCCCATGCATTCTCATAGGCAAGTTTTATGTAAAGGAAATAGATAGCCAGTCAAGCATTTTTATTTCCTCACTGTTTAGGATTCTGAAAACATTCTGTGTTTTGATGTCTTTCAGAGTATAAATTCCAGGAGATTTGCAGCTGTGGTCGTACGTTTCAAAATATAAATTCCCCATCAAATAAAAGCGGAATGATCCAAACGGAGGACGATGTAATGAGAGAGAGCTACAGGCAGATGTAAGAATTCAATTACTTTCTGATGTACCCTCTGCCTTCAACCTAGGCAGATCAATACATGCCAAAGACAGGCATATAAACGTTCCTAAATGCTGTTCAAGACACAGATATACACAGAGACACAACATTTACATTAAGTAATGCTGAAGTACTCTCAAAGTCATTCACTTCACTTTTTCTCCTAGGAAATAATATTTCATCTTCTATTTAAAATCACTTTTCAGCACTCTGCAGTTGAAAAAGTACCAAAAAAAAGTACTGTCAAAATGATTCTGAGTAATTATTGCTTGCGGCTTGAAAGGCTTGTTGAGGTGGGAAAATATCAAAAGTGAATTGAATAAGGGTCCATGAGAGTTGCTTAGTGCAAAGGCGCATCATTGGCTGCAATACTATATTTCTTTATATTAACAGCACACCTATGTTTAAAGCAGTGGCGATCCTACCACAAGGCTGCAGGTGCTCACAGCACCGGGTGTAGCCATGGCTAGGGGTTCCGCTGTGGTGCACAGACACTGTGTTCTTCCATCTGGGACCTTTTTTCATAGTTTGGACAACATTCGGGAAAATAGCAGCAGGCAGTGCAGGGGACTGTACTACTTCCTGCACTAGATGTAGCCCCTTCCTGTTCCGTCTTGTGTCTCCTCGCTCTCTACACACAACCTGCAGTGAGTGAATGTGCAGAGCAGCAGGGTGAGTAGAGAGAATGATTGCTGTGCTGCAGCTGGGACATTAGCAGGGAGAGGTGGCAGGATGTGCTTCAGAAGTTGCCCGTCATTAGTAGCCATGTGCACTGGTTGTTGTAATACCAGCGTGCCCTGAACTGTTAATTATCCTGATCAGATGAATTAATCAATAATGTAGGGAAGTCTTCTGTTGCAAAAGCCAGCGATAAAGGTGCTGATAGCTGACTTCTGTAGTTAGCAGAGAAGCAAGCTTTAGGCAATTTAGATTAGCTTTATTGCAGGTAATCTTGTTTCTTTTCCCAGCTGCCCCTCCCACTCTGTTGTCTTCCCCATGACCCTTTCCCCTTTTCAGATTTTAGTGGCTTCTTTTAACAGCATGCCCCTGCCATACAGCACTGGTGATGAGGTCTTCCTGACATTTATCCTTTCCCACCAGGCTCTCTGTCTTGTGCCTCTACCTCTTTACCCCCCCCCCCCCCCCTCCTCCTATGCATCCCCCTGCTTCGTATGTTTCCTTTTCTGACTTTCCTCGGAGGAGCTCACAATCTAATTGTACCACAGTCCTAGACTTATGCCCTACCATATTATTATTGTGTATTAGAGATGGCTCAAACCTCCGATTTTCGCTTTGTGAACCTCGAACGCGAACTTCCGCAAAAGTTCGGTTCCTGTGAACGTTCGTGAACTGCAATAGACTTCAATGGGGATGCGAACTTTGAAAACTAGAAACATTTATGCTGGCCACAAAAGTGATGGAAAAGATGTTTCAAGGGGTCTAACACCTGGAGGGGGGCATGGATGAGTGGTATAGACGCCAAAAGTCCCGAGTAAGAATCTGGATTTGACGCAAAACAGCGTTTTAAGGGCAGAAATCAGATTGCTAAATTGGAGGCCTAAAGTGCTTTAAAACATCTTGCATGTGTATACATCAATCAGGGAGTGTAATTAGAGTACTGCTTCACACTGACACACCAAACTCACTGCGTAACGCACCGCAAACAGCTGTTTGTGTAGTGACGGCCGTGCTGGACTGGTGCGCACCATGGCGAGAGTGCAGGTTGTGGCGGTTTTCAAGCCCACATGATCGCCGGGCTGTGGTAGCTCAATGATAGAACAGCAGTGACTTTCCAGCTAATCGAATTTTGTCTGTCCACAATGAAGCAACGGCCTTATTATCTTGGGTGGGTGCCTCATATAGCCGTCGGTCATTGCTTCATTGTAATACGCAAGCCCCTTCACCGCGGCAAGGTAACGATTACAGTACAAAGGGGAATTGACACATGTACATGCCTTTTGTTTTGTTGTTGCAGCTGCAGTGCATCCAGAAAAATTAGGCAGGCATGTTCACGCACCAGAAAAATTATTATGGCGGCCGCTGCTAGTAGCGGCCTTAAAAATTCAGGAATCCGCCTGGAGTTCTGGACCCTGTTGGTGGTGATGGAGAAGGCAGTCAAGCGGCCTGCAGGCAGAGATGCTGTGTGGGAAGCGACTTAGTCATGGGGCAGGCAGTCACACGACGTGCAGGTAGAGATGCTGTGTGTGGGGACTGACTTAGTCTTCGAGCGGGCAGTAGCCCTCCGAGATCCATGCCTCATTCATTTTGATAAAGGTGAGGTACTGAACACTCTTGTGACTTAGGCGACTTCTCTTCTCAGTGAAAATGCCTCCAGCTGCGCTGAAAGTCCTTTCTGACAGGACGCTTGAGGCAGGGCAAGACAGAAGTTGGATGGCAAATTGGGACAGCTCTGGCCACAGGTCAAGCCTGCGCACCCAGTAGTCCAAGGGTTCATCGCTGCTCACAGTGTCTACATCCACACTTAAGGCCAGGTAGTCGGCTACCTGCCGGTCCAGGCGTTGATGGAGAGTGGATCCGGAAGGGCTAAGGCGAGGCGTTGGACTAAAGAATGTCCGCATGTCCGACATCACCATGAGATCGCTGGAGCGTCCTGTCCTTGCCTGCGTGGACATGGGAGAAGGATTACTGGCAGTGGTACCTTTATTGCGTTGTGCTGTGACATCACCCTTAAACGCATTGTAAAGCATAGTTGCCAACTTGTTCTGCAAGTGCTGCATCCTTTCTGCCTTCATGTGATTTGGAAACATCTCTGCCACTTTGTGCCTATACCGAGGGTCTAGTAGCGTGGCCACCCAGTACAGCTAATACCCCTTGAGTTTTTTTATATGGGGGGTCCCTCAACAGGCTGGACAGCACGAAAGATGCCATCTGCACAAATTTGGATGCAGACGTAATATCCATCTCCTCTTGCTCTTCATCAGTGACGTCAGGTAATTTCTCCTCCTCCCCCCTGCCACGAACAATACCACGGGAACGTTGAGCAGCACAAGCCCCCTGTGACGCCTGCTGCGGTTGTTCTTTTGCTGCCGCCTCCTCCTCCAAAAAAAAAACACCTCCCTCATCATCCGAGTCTGACTCCTCTTCCCCACACGACTCTTCCTCCTCCTCCCCCTCCCCCCTCTGTGCTGCCGCAGGTGTTGAGGAAACATCTTGTTCTGATGAGAATTGATCCCACAACTCTTCCTCCTGTTCCTGTTCCTGTTCACGCTCCTCCACAGCTTGATCCACCACGCTACACACAGCACGCTCCAGGAAGAAAGCGTCCGGGATCAAGTCGCTGATGGCGCCTTCACTGCGACTCACCAGGTTGGTCACCTCCTCAAACAGCCGCATGAGCCTGCATGCATTTCACATGAGTGTCCAGTTCTTGGGCCAGAACATCCCCATCTCCCCAGAGTGTGTCCTTCTACTGTAGTTGTAGAGATACTGGGTGATGGCTTCCTCCTGTTGTAGCAGGCGGTCGAACATCAGGAGGGTCGAATTCCAGCAAGTCGGGCTATCGCAAATCAGGCGTCTCACCAGCAAGTTGTTTCCCTGCTGACGATCGGCAAAGTGTGCCATGGTCATGTAAGACCGCCTGAAATGCCCACACAACTTCCTGGCCTTCTTCAGGACGTCCTGTAAGCCTGGGTACTTCAACACAAATCTCTGAATTATGAGATTCAGCACATGTGCCATGCAGGGTACATGTGTCAGCTTTCCCAAATTAAAAGCGGAAATGAGATTGCTGCCGTTGTCACACACCACGTTGCCGATCTCCAGTTGGTGCGGGGTCAGCCACTGATCCACCTGTTTGTTAAGAGCAGCCAGGAGAGCTGCTCTAGTGTGACTCTCCGCTTTGAGGCAAGACATGTCTAAGATGGCAGGACACCATTGTACTTGGCATGCAGCATAGGCACTGGGGAGTTGGGGCTGTGTAGCTGGAGAGGAGATCACAGCACCAGTAGTAGAGTTGAACTGCCACTCAGCCAAGGAGGAGGAGGACGACGACAGCGAAGAGGATGTAGCAAGAGGAGAGGAGGTGGCAGGAGGCCTGCCTGCAAGCTGTGGAGCTGTCACAAGTTGGTCCGCTGCACAGCCACGTACTCCCTGCCTGTCATCAGTCACCAGGTTCATCCAATGGGCTGTGTAAGTAATGTACCTGCCCTGACCGTGCTTGGCAGACCAGGCATCCGTGGTTAGATGGACCCTTGACCCAACGCTGTGTGCCAGAAATGACACCACTTGCCTCTCAACTTCACAGTACAGTTTGGTTATCGCCTTTTTAGAGAAATAATTGCGGCCTGGCACCTTCCACTGCGGCGTCCCAATGGCTACAAATTTACGGAAGGCCTCAGAGTCCACCAGCTGGTATGGTAACAGCTGGCGAGCTAACAGTTCCGCCAAGCCATCTGTCAGATGCCGGGCAAGGGGGTGACTGGCAGAAATTGGCTTCTTCCGCTCAAAGATTTCCCTCAGACACCTGTCTGCTGCTGTGGGCAGAGGAGCAGGAACCGCTCAAGGTGAGAGGTGGAGTGGAGGGTGGCTGTAATTGTGAAGGTGCAAGGGAGAAAGAGGCTGAAGATAATGCACCTGAAGGAGGGAGAGGAGAAGGAGGGTGGCTTTTCTTTTGTGTGCTGCTTTTCCCCTAATGCTCTTCTCATTGCTGTTTGTACCTTTTCTCCATGTGCCTTCGTAAGGCAGTTGTCCCTACGCGGCTGTTGGCCTTTCCACGGCTCAATTTTTGGAGGCAGAGAGAACAGATGGCATTGCTCTGATCTGAGGCAGACACACTAAAAAACTTCCAAACCGTTGAGCCCCCCTGGGGTGATGGCACTATCGTGGCATCAGCAGCTGACATTGAAGGGCATGTTGGCTGGCTGTACATAGGTGGCGATACATGGCGCCGGACACTGCCACCAGCTGTTTCTGACGACGAGCTCCCCCTGCTTCTTTCAGGAACTCGTCTCCTCCTACTCCTCTCTGACTCCCCCTCTGAACTGTCCCCTTGGTCATCTTGTCTCTTAGGATCCCACGTGACATCGTATCATCGTCAGGGCCGGATTTGTACTTTTTATCGCCCTAGGCCCACTGTCTCCAGCTGCCCCCCCCCCCCCCCGCCCCCCAAAAAATAAATAAAAAACATAAATCCATATTCTAGCACTGTGTCCCTCTCTGGTCAAATAGGTTGCTTCATTGTGTGGGCATGTCCGTACTGGGGAGCGCAGGTTAATGTGGCCACTAATGATCCACTCTTTTTCAACCAATCTTACCAAATCAGTGTAGTAGAAGACTAAAGAGAGTGCATATATTGAATATTTACTATAGGCAGTCTCTTAAATTAGGGCCAGTGCACACCAAAAACAGCTAGCAGATCCGCAAACGCTAGCGGTTTTTGAAGCAGATTTTCAGAGCGGTTCTAGGCATGTTTAGAGCGATTTTCTAAACATGCCTAAGGTTTTTTGGAGCGTTTGTGTAGCAGATGTCATATTTTGTTACAGTAAAGCTGTAACTGAACAGCTTCTGTAACAAAAAAAAACGCCTGGAAAACCGCTCTGATCTAGTGTTTTTCAGAGCAGTTTTCCATTTTCCTATACTTTACATTGAGGCAGAAACGCCTCAGAAATCTAAAAAATGCAGCAGGACCCGAGTTTGGGGAAAAACGAACCACTCTGGTGTGCACCATCCCATTCACTTTCCTTAGCAAGCACTTCTCACCCCGCAAGCGTTTTTAAAAACGCTCAGAACCGCTCTTGGTGTGCACCAGCCCTTACATAGAAATTATAAGACTGGGGGGAGGAATATAAGGGTGGAGAGGAGCAGTAACTGAAGAGGTGGCCAGGGTGAGGAGAGATCAGTGAGGAAAGAAAGGAGGGGGGGGGGGGGTGTGGCAGGCAGAATTAAGGGTAACAGGAAAGAGGGTGAAAAAGTCAGAAGGGTAAGGTAAGAACTGAGGGGATAACCAGGGCTGGCGTTTCCATAGCGGCAAACTGAAAAACACTCACTGCGTACCTCCGCCTCTATAGAGACACCACAGCTGCCAGGCATGCCCCTACCCCTCCACAGAGGCACCACAGCTCCCAGGATGCTCCTCCCCTTCCAGAGGCACTGCAGTTTCCAGCATGCCCCTGCGTCTCCATATAGCACTGGGTTGACCCCCAGAGCTGGCTGCTGGGCCCCCAGGCCTCCTCTAATGTGAATAGTGGTCCCCCCAAGGCCCCTGTAGAGTCATGTGTTGCTGGGTCACGGAGATGAGGTGTCTGTGAGGATAAAGCACAGAGGAGCGTTATGGACATTTAAGTGTGCTCTGCTGCGATTACTCTGCAGAAGCTCCAGGGGGCCATTTATCATCTTGCGGGAAGACCAGGGCCCGGGGGTTCGCCAGCTGGCCCTAGGTGACAACCCAATACTACATAGAGTAGGAGGGGCATGCTTGGAACTGTAGTGCCTCTATAGAGGAAGGTGGGGCTTGCTGAGAGCTCTGTTTGTTGCCTCTATAGAGAGGGAGGAGCATGCTGGGAGCAGTAGTTCCTCTATGGAGGGGCATTCTGGGAGCAGTACTGCCTCTGTGGAGTGCGGGACATGTTGAGAACTGTAGTGCCTCTGGTGGGGCATGCTGGCAGTATGGATGGGCATGCTGGGAGTAGTGCCTGTATGGAGGGGCATGCTGGGAGCAGTGGTGCCTCTATGGAGGGGCATGCTGGGAGCAGTAGTGCCTGAATGGAGGGGCATGCTGGGAGCAGTAGTGCATCTATGGAGGGGCATGCTGGGAGCAGTAGCGCCTGTATGGAGGGGCATGCTGGGAGCAGTAGTGCCTCTGCCTGTATGAAGGGGCATGCTGGCAGCAGTGGTGCCTCTGTGGAATGGGGAGACATGCTGAGAGTTGTAGTGCCTATAGAGGGGGGTGGGGGCACTTGGAAGGAGCTGTGTGGTGCCTCTATATAGGGGACAAAAAGACCACCTAATGCTGCTTTGGGGGTGTGGAGAAGTTACATGCAGTTACAGTCAGCAGCTACTCACATACTTGCAGTTACAGCTTGACGTTATCCCCAGTCAGGAACCAGATCTTCCTGCTTTGTGGTGCCTCTCCTCGGAAGGCTGCTCTAAGAGCCATGCTTCTCCCAGTGTGAGCTCAGTCCCGATCACCTGATCACTCTTTCACTCTCTCCCTCCCCCGTACTTTGTTGTCGGGACTCAGAGCAGCCAGAGGGGAGATGGGACAAATAGCTGCCTGCTGTGGTACTCCTCCTAATTTGTGCATGGAGGTCTCGCTCTGTCTGTCTGTGCGCCCTGAGGGTTTCTCTGCAGCGTGGTAAGACCTCCATGCACGTTGCAGACGCCTCTGTTCCTTCCTACGTCGGGTCGCTGTGTTCGCAGCAGCTAATTGGCTACCTTGTTCCCGACTTCTCTGTAGCTGCCCGCTGGCTGCCTGCACGCACATACACGCACACAAGGACATGCTGCGGTGTGCAAAGCGGTCGGCTGCGGGTGGACAGATCTGCGCACCTGTGGCATTGTGGGGATGCGAACTGTCTGTCACGGGTGGCTCCCCACCCGCCCCAAAAATTTTTCCACCCTAGGAACCGGCCTAGGATGCCTGCCCATAAATCCAGCCCTGATCATCATCATCATAATCATCCTGCCCAGCTTTACTTGCCTCAGACACCTCATAAACTGCACCAACAGCAGGTACTTCATCCTCCTCCTCCTCACACGTTACGTCCATAGTGTCGCCTAACACAGACATGTGAGGTGGTGTAACTTGCTTAGCGCCTTCATCTTGTTGTAACAATAATGCCTGTGAATAAGTTAATTCCCCACCAAATAACTCCTGCGAAGTGTCAAATGCAGCGGATGTGGTGCTTGTAGTTGCGCTGGTGGCTGTGGAAGATGAGGTGTTCTGTGTTAAATAGTCAACCACGTCCTGACAATCTTGGGAGTTCATGGGATGTGCCTTCTTCTGAGCACTGTACTTTGGTCCAGGGCCGCACGAAATCACATCAGCACGACATCGAACAGACCTGCCGGGTGGCCTACCTCTGGGTCTGCCCCTGCCTTTACCTGTTTTGTCCATATCGGGGGGAGGGGATGAAGTGAAAGGTATGCACTGACTTGACTAATGCAATGTGCAGTCACACAGGTGCAGTTAACAGGTATGCACGGAGTGGTATATCACACTGCATGCTCTCACGTAGGTAGGTGGGTGCACTGAACAACAGGTAGGTATATGCAGTGATGGGTATTACAAATGTGCACCTGTCACACACACGTACCGTGAACAGGTACAGTGACTGGTGGTATTAAATATCACACTGCGTGTGCTCACGTAGGTAGGTGGGTGCACTGAACAAGAGGAAGGTATATGCAGTGATGGGTATTACAAATGTGCATCTATCACACACACGTACCGTGAACAGGTACAGTGACTGGTGGTATTAACAATGCGTGCGCTCACGTAGGTAGGTGGGTGCACTGAACAACAGGTAGGTATATGCAGTGATGGGTATTACAAAAGTCACACACACGTATCATGAAAACAAGTGCAATGACTGGTGGTATTAACAATGCGTGCGCTCACGTAGGCAGGTAGGTAGGTAGGTAGGTAGGTGCACTGAACAGTAAACAGGTGCAGTGATTGGGATGGGATTATAAATGAGCAGCTGCTTGTCACACACACAGGTAGTCATGGAATGTGCTGGGCCTGGCAGTGGCACAGTAGGAATTAAGGGGCCAAAGGCCAGCTGCGACTGACTGACAGGGCTGTATATAATGCAAGTAGGCCACACACACACACACACACACACACACACAAAAAAAAATAGATCACGAGAACAAGATTAGCTCTCAAAATAGCTGTTGAGGGGTGCTTTTTTAGCAATAGGAATCAGCAAGGAGCAAGCTAACAAGCCTACAAGAGCCTAACTAAGCTTTCCCTATGAGAGTCTGCAGCAGCTATACCTTCTCTAATTACTGCAGGCACACGAGTGAGTCCAATGCCTGACGCTGCCTGCCTTTTATAAGGTGGGGAGGGCCTCCAGGAGGGAGTGTAGCCTGATTGGCTACAATGTGTCTGCTGACTGTGATGTAGAGGGTCAAAGTTGACCCTAATGATGTAGTATAGGCTGGTCGAACTGCCATAAAGTTCGCGTTCGTTTGCGAACGCAAACCACCGAAGTTCATGCGAATAAGTTCGCGGTCGAACCGTTCGGGCCATCTCTATTGTGTATTTATATAGCACTGAAATCTTCTGCAGCACTGTATAGAGTACAGAGTTTCATAACGTTTAGCGCCATCCACATCCTAATGATTCCTTTTCCTGCTCCGTAGCCCCCATCTATATGAGGCCCCCCACCTTCTCTGTCACTGTGCCGCAGAACCTGAGGTATCGCCGTGGGTATTTTAACCTCCAGTTCTGCAGGAGATGTGATCACATCTACCAGCATGCACAGTGGCAGCTGGGTGTGCACAACATCGCTGCAGGTCTTTAAGGCTAATTTCACACCAGGACGTTGCGTTAGAGGGGGCGTTAAGGTCGCATAACGTCCCCCCAACTCAACGCCTGGTGGTGCTGGATCTGGACGTCAGAGTGAGCCGCGTTGTGCAGCTCACTCTGGCGTCAGTGATGCCGTGATGCGGCATCACGTGGTCCCGCCGGCCAATCGGCGCACAGAGCGGCTGCTCCAGGAAGTAAACACTGCACGTCATAACGTGCAGTGCATATTAATTAGCCATGTGCCTGGCCGCTCTCCGCTCCTCCCCAACATTATTGAGCATGTGCAAGCAGTCTAACGCGGCTCAGCCGCGTCCAAAGTACTGCATGCAGTACGTTGCCTTGTGACGCAGCGTTACAATGTAACGCAACGTCCGCACTGTGAACAGCCCCATTGATTTTTCATTACTGTGCGGTGGGCTGCGTTACAGGCTGCTCTAGCGTGCGCCTGTAACGTCTCACTGTGAAACCAGCCTAAACCTTTAGTTCTGCAGCACAGAAACAGCGAACATGGAGGTGGCTTTAAAAGAAAAGGGAGGGCACGGTGCATGATAAGTCTGAAGAAAAACTGAGCCCTGAACAGCACAGGCTCAATGTGTAAGGCTTGGTGGTGTATTCTCCACAGTCAGCATGCAACGCATGAGCTGGCGTGGAGGAGGTACACACACCAGCACAAGGAAACAGGCTATCCCTAGTATAGTGGAGGGGAGGACTGACTCCAATAGGAGATTGTGGCGCACAGAGCCGGTGCAGATCTGACAGCCACAAACAATGCTTTCGTTATAACGTCTCAGGGCAAAGTAGCGCTGAGCGCATAAACCAGAACTGAGGAGATCAGGACAGGTAGACAGAATGAACGCTTGCTAGCTAGCGGCTACTTAGCGACAGCAAGCGTCCAAAACAAGACAGACTGGAATGAGGCAGCCAATGCGATTGCAGCGATGGCGTGCCTCACAAAGACAGGACAGGATAGTCAGGAAATAGCAGGATCAAGATAGATGAACGTAACACAGACAAATATACAATAAGTATGTATTCCTAGCGTATTACAATTACAGCTATCAATGAAACTTTTTGTAACGTCTGACTAACATATGTATATATCGGCAATGAACCGATATATGACATAAGCAGGAACGCTGACTAGGACTGGAGTAATACAGGGAACAGGACTCAGAAGGATTCGCTATCTCTTCGCAGAGATGAACGCAATCCACAAACGGTAACAGAACAGGATTCAGAAGGATTCGTTATCTCTTCGCAGAGATGAACGCAATCCACAAACAGTAACAGAACAGGATTCAGAAGGATTCGTTATCTCTTCGCAGAGATGAACGCAATCCACAAACGGTAACAGGACAGGATTCAGAAGGATTCGTTATCTCCTCGCAGAGATGAACGCAATCCACGAACAGGACCAGGAGCAGGATACTAGCTCAGCACGGGTGCTCACGATACGCGCAAACTACCAAAACGTGCTGGAAAGCTGACTAACTGCACACAGGATATAAACAGTTCGTGTGCGTATACATCAGCGACACTGATGTATCAACGTAACACGAATACAAGGAAAATAATAAACGTGCTGGTATGCATATATATGGGCAATGAACCAATATATGATGCAAAACCAGCAAAGTATCTTTTAGAACAAGAAACACGATCGGGGGCTGAAGCGACAGCAAGACAGGCTAAAACTGAAGCTATGAAAACCCGAGGAGTCCTGCAGGAAGCAGATCTTTATACTGAGGTCATCCAATGGGAGCAGACATGCAGATTCCCACACAGGTGAATGATAATCAGTCACAAGCTGACAGCAGGGAAAGGCAGACAAAGCTATGCAGCTTGCATGGAAAGAGATCAGAACTGCCTGAGCTGCAGCACTACTACTTCCAGCAACACCTGCTGCAGCAGCGATCATTACACAATGTATATAAAGAGAATCCAAAAGGTGGAGGACGGCAATGTGGGAGCAATCAGGCTGAAGGGGGCTGGAGGAAGCCCCAGTTATGTATAAGTTTTTTTCTATCATGCTATCTCAGGTACACTTTAAGACTAGTTCTTTTAAAGGAGGTGAAAATAAACTAATGAAATAAACAATTGTATCCTCCTTTTCCTAAAAATGACTTTTTAAGATTTTTTATTTTATATTTAAATCTACTTTTTAAGTTTTTATTGTTTTATTGCTTTTGCTCAATGACACATTGATTGAAGTATGCCAGAGCTAAAATCTATGAACTATTTACCTTTTTATCTCTTTCCTGCTCTCAGAAGCCATTTTCTGCTAGGAAAGTGTTTTATAGTTGTAATTTCTTATCAGTGAGGGTCACTCTGTAGTCTGACCCAGTCCTGACTCAGGGCCTGTTCAGACTGTCAGCGTATGAAGCACGCGTATAAAATCAAAGAAACGCAAGTTGAAAATCGCATGCGTTTTTCTTGCGTTCTAATGCGTTTTCTATTGCGTTTTGCACACACACGTGACCCAGGGGAAAAAAAAGAATTATGGGAACCGCAGAGGGAACCGTACGCTAAAAACGCAATAGTATGCGTTTTTGATACGCGTCCATAGACTTTCATTGCGTCCGTTTCTATGCGTGACGCACAGAACTGCATGCAGCAATGCGGATAAGAAACGTATGCGTCTCATACGCATACATGTGAACTAGCCCATTCAAAAGCATCAGGAGCCGTTTCTATGCGGTTTTGGTACCCGTACGCGTTCCCTGAAAACGGCTAGGAACGCGCATAGTCTGAACAGGCCCTCAGACAGGAACTGCCACTTACATACCTGATGTTTAACTCTTTCAGGCAGAGAAAGAAAAAAAATGAACACAGCATAGATATTTGTGTGCTAGGCACTGTACATACACGTGTCTATCTCATCATGTCACATGTCACCTCGGGTATCCTTTAAGCTGTTACCTTCATTTCCCCCCCTGCAGGAAGCGAGAGAGGAACCTGTTGCTCGATGTAATGGTGATCATGTACGAGAGAAGATGGTTTGTGGATGAAGCCATCCCATATGTGAGAAGGACCCTTAGGAAATGTGGCATCCTATCAGCCAGCCCAGATTAGATGTGGAAATACAATATTCAATTGGAGAACCTCAACTACTGGATTGTGACAGAGCCACAACAATCTCCCTGCTGCATATCTGAAGCCATTTTTCCTGAGCCAGGTCACTATTTAAGCCTGCCGTTTCCAGAGCATTTAGTATGTATATCCAGCGGCTTTCTTTTTGCAATAGAATTCTCTCTCTATCACCTCCCCTACCCTTATTGGGCAGTTTATAGATGCCCCTAAATTTAAGGCCAGTTGGGTCGCTTTTGTGTGCCACTCCAAAATGCTCCGCTACCACACTCCTGAATTGCCCATTTTCCTGCATCCCACATCTAATATCACTCAGATGTTGTCCAATGCGTTTCTTTAGCGCCTTTGTGGTCATGCCCACGTAAATCTTTCCACATGGGCAGGTAAGCTCGTATATAACCCATTCAGATCTACAATTAATAAAACACCGGATTTCCCATTCTCTATCCCCTGCTGAATTCAGGAACGTCTTAGTCACATCCACATGCGCACATACAGAGCATCCTCCACATCTGAACATCCCATTGGGGGCCCGACCCCCTAACCAGGTATCGGGAACTTTCGCCATCACCTGAGAGTGTACCAAGGTATCCCTCAGGTTTGGCGCCCTACGTGCCACCATCAATGGTCTCTCTCCCACTGGATTAAATGGACATTTCTTTCCAGGGATGATGACTGATCTCAGTGTTTCTCAGCATTATACAGCATGTACCACTTTATTAACCACTTGAGGACCCACCCTTTACCCCCCCTTAAGGACCAGCGCTGTTTTAGCTGATCTGTGCTGGGTGGGCTGTGCAGCCCCCAGCACAGATCAGGGTGCAGGCAGAGCGACCAGATCGCCCCCTTTTTTCCCCACTAGGGGGATGATGTGCGGGGGGGGGGGGGGGTCTGATCGATCCTGCCTGCCTGTGTGTTGCGGGGGGGGGGGGGGCACCTCAAAGCCCCCCTCCGCGGCGAAATTTCCCCCCTCCCTCCCTTCCCCGGAGAGCCGAGGCTGCAAAGGAACGGATCTGTCCTGTGCAGCCTCTAACAGGCTCCTGCCTGTCATGTGAAAGCGATCCCCGGCCGCTGATTGGCAGGGGATCACTGATCTGGTACAACGCTGCTACTGTTAGCAGCGTTGTACGAATGTTAACAAAGCGGATTATTTCCGCTTGTGTTTACATTTAGCCTGCGAGCCGCGAACGGTGGCCCGCAGGCTATTCACAGAGCCCCCCGCCGTGAATTGACAGGAAGCAGCCGCTCGCGCGAGCGGCTACTTCCTGATTAATTAGGCTGCAGCCGGCGACGCAGAACTGCGTCGCTGGTCCTGCAGCTGCCACTTTGCCGACGCGCGTTATGAGTGCGCAGTCGGCAAGTGGTTAATAATGTGTCGACCAAGTACCCCCTGTTGTGAGTAATATCATCTCTCCTCCTCCTGCACACATACATATTGCTTAGGAGTACTTCATAATTGTGTATAAATGCTTTAAAAACATTCCTTTATGCTTTTAATTCATTATAAATAAATATTTAGGAGAATTTATATGTGATTTATCAATTATTTTTTTCATCTCAAAACTTAAAGTGTACCTATGGTGAAATAGACAGAGCCTATAATGACAGGCTCTGTCTGCATGAGGACGGATGGGGGCGCAGGGCAAAATATTCACCTGTCCTCCTGATGTCTTTGTGCAGAGTGAGCCGCTCCACCCCCCTCCTTGGCAGTGCGGTGGTGGCCATGTTTTTGAAGACTTCCCCTCTAGTCATTAAGAACTGTGTCATTCATGGAGTGCTTTTGAAAACAAAGAAGATCCTGAGAATCCCACATGAACACAACAAAATTGAACAAACTGCACGTACTCGACCACGTAGTGACAGCCTGTATACTGCTATGCAGGATTGACGGCACAACTGACTGAATGCACAATATCAAAAAATACAAGTGCCATCACTCTGCAGGCTGATAATGAAAAAACACTTTATTCGTAGAAAACTGACACACATGGAGGTTGTATAAAAACCATTAAAAAAGCACTGGAGCGCTCCAATTTCAAACATGCCGCAGTCACACTCTCAATTCACCAACCATACGGGGGTACCGGTATAACTAACTGGACATCCACCCTGCAGGAGGTGCTGAATGACAGAGCGGTAATGCAGGCCGTCTGTGAAGTGTCAATTACTGGCCAGGGACGGGCCAGCCACGCCAGAGAAGATCCCTGCGCAGAGACACTCGGAACGCTCCAGAACAGCATGCCGGTTTCGTGCCCCGCCCACCTACGCGTTGCGTCCGCCTTCTACGGACTTCAACTGGGTGTAGCTGGTAAGGGAAGAAAACACTCCTCCTTAAATCTGCGTGTCAGACTGGTTGCCCTCAAGCAGCCTCTCACTTCCTCTTCCGCCTGTAAAGTCCAACATCCCGTTTTCTGCTCTGTATGCACAACACAGTGCGCAGCCCTGCGGATGTATACTAGGCTTCCAATCAGGTAGGATCAGTGCAAAATCGTCTTTCCGACTTCAGCATAAAAATGTTGGTCATAATGACAAGGGGAGTTCCATATGGTGGCCCTCAGGTGTATTATTTACAGGAAGGGTGCACAATCCAGGTCACTACTTAAGCCTGCCGGTTCCAGAGCATTTAGTATGTATATCCAGCGGCTTTCTTTTTGCAATAGAATTCTCTCTCTATCACCTCCCCTACCCTTATTGGGCAGTTTATAGATGCCCCTAAATTTAAGGCCAGTTGGGTCGCTTTTGTGTGCCACTCCAAAATGCTCCGCTACCACACTCCTGAATTGCCCATTTTCCTGCATCCCACATCTAATATCACTCAGATGTTGTCCAATGCGTTTCTTTAGCGCCTTTGTGGTCATGCCTACGTAAATCTTTCCACATGGGCAGGTAAGCTCGTATATAACCCATTCAGATCTACAATTAATAAAACACCTGATTTCCCATTCTCTATCCCCTGCTGAATTCAGGAACGTCTTAGTCACATCCACATGCGCACATACAGAGCATCCTCCACATCTGAACATCCCATTGGGGACCCGACCCCCTAACCAGGTATCGGGAACTTTCGCCATCACCTGAGAGTGTACCAAGGTATCCCTCAGGTTTGGCGCCCTACGTGCCACCATCAATGGTCTCTCTCCCACTATTTTTGACACATCAGGGTCAGTGAGTAATACCCCCCAATGTCTGCTCAAAATTTCCCGGATTTTTTGCCATTGGGCATTAAAGGGGCTGATAAACCGAGTCACATTTGAGGCATTCCCCCCCATCTCTAATTTTGTCTCCTAAGAGGCTTTGCCGGGGTGTTTGAATAGCTCTGTCAATACTGGAGCACAGGATGTCTATAACCCCTGTCACGGAAACGCTCGTATAGCGTCTTCGCTTCTAAACCGAAATCATCGTCCCGCGAACAGTTCCGACGGATCCGTAAAAATTGGCCTGTAGGTATACCGTTTTTAAGGTTTCGTGGATGATGGCTGGTGGCGTGGAGAAGGGTATTTCCCGCTGTTGGCTTGCGGAAAGTCCTAGTTACCAGGCTTTCTCCCTCCATCCAGATCCATAGATCCAGAAAGGAAATACCCGATAAACTAAATGTGTACGTGAGGTTGATGTTCCTCTCATTTTTGTTGAGCAGATCAATGAACTTCTCCAACTTCACCTCACCACCACTCCACACCACCAGCACATCATCCATATACCTGAGCCACACTCGGACATATTGTTCAAACATCTCCGTGACATAGACATCCTGGCGCTCCCATAGGCCCAGGTGTAGACAGGCATAGGCAGGTGCGCACGCCGCGCCCATCGACGTGCCGTGCACCTGCCTATAATGGGAGCCACCAAAAAGAAAACAATTGTGCTCCAGTATAAACCGCATGGCTCGGCAGATGAAATCATTACACATCTATCCCCACGAGAATGTCACCTGCCTCAATCCTGACACCCTCAAGATTTCTCAACACATCCCGGGTGTCTAGAACAAAGGATGGTAAGGAAGACACAATGTCCCGGATCTTGGCATCAATCCACTTCCCTAATCATTCAGTGGGTCCATCAATGGCGCTGACAATGGGGCGCCCAGGTGGTTTGTTGAGATTTTTATGAACCTTAGGAATAAGGTACAGTAAGGGGACAGAAAAATTGGTGACATGAAGGAATTCCTTTTCCACTGAGCTCAGGATTCCCTCTTCCCATGCATCGTCTACCAACTGGTTAACACCCAAAACGATCCTATCAAAAGGATTGGATCAAAGTTGTATGTAGGTGTTACTGTCCGATAGTTGTCTATTCGCTTCCGCAAAATACGCTTCCTTTGTCCATAACACCACATTTCCCCCCTTGTCACTCGGTCGAATGACTATGTCCTGCATTTCCCTTAATTCAATCAATGCCCTTCTTTCTCCCTGGGTAAGATTGTCACGGCCCCTATGATTCCAGTTTATTGTTTTAAAGTCATCTGAGACTAATTTCAAAAAAATCCCTAAGGCCTTATTGCTACCCGGTGAGGGCATATAGTCTGATTTCTTTTTAAGGGACGTGTGAGAAATCTCACCAAAATTGTCGGACACAAGCCTCTCTTCCTTAGTATGGTATGTCTCATCCTTCAACGCTTCCAATTCCCGCAAACACTTGCGGTCTTGGATAGTAAACCTAGAGCTCGGGAGTTCACAATCTCCTCCCTGAGAGGGGTCACTTTGTCCCAGTCGATCAGAATCAACTGATTCCTTTTGGCCATATCTAAGTTTTAACATGACCTTCCGGGCAAAAAGATGTAGATCCTTTTGGATTTCAAATTCATCCCCCCCATGTACTGGAGAGAAAGACAGCCCCTTACCAAGGAGGGAAATGTGGTCAGGACCCAAAGGAAAATCAGTGAGGTTAATTACATTACGCGGAGAGTCATCTACCTGAAGGGACGAGGAAACAGGTTCAGAGGGGACCGGCAAAGGAACATTACCATTGTCCTCCAAAATTCTGGATACACACATGGTGTTGGTTATTGGTTTTTCCCCTTTCTGGGTGGCTGCACCCTTAAGATAGGTTTCAATTTCTGTTCTTTTCCTTGCCTCCTCTTTTTCCCTCTTCCTCTCCCTTTTTTTCTGGTTGTTTCGACGACGTCTCCGTCGTCGCTTACCTCTAAAAAAATGCCACATGAGAGATGGACTAGTCCAAAACCTGTTGGTCAGTTGTTCAGAGCTGATTAAAATGGGTGTTGATGTTCTAATTCAGCATATTGACTTCAGAACACCCAAACACTTCCGTACACCACAGTTCTGCAGCATTTCAGTACTGTACAAGCGGGCAGGGTCAGGGGCAATTCACTTAAGTGCGCTTCAGGGTACGTTCCACATAGATCAACAAGATGGCGCCGGTGTAGGTCGCCACGGCACGCAGGGCTCCGACCCTTTCTTCCTCTCTACCCCCTTACCCTAATGGCTCACCTACGTTAGGTGGTTGGAGGGACTCCCCCTGCTTTCCTTGTCCTGGGGAGCCTGAGCACGCTGGGCTACGGTTCCTGGAGCCCGACGCTGAGCCGCAGCCATCTCTCACGCGGCTGGCCCAGAGACCACACACAGGGGCCGCTCCACCGCTGTGGCGTGCATCAGTATGCAGCCGCTCCGTGGAGGACTTGGAGGTCAGGACACCCTCAGTCGGGTAGTCACTGTTGTTGGCTGTTGCCGGGAGACCAAGCCGACTCGCTCTGCTGTTGGCTGCAGAACAGGAATAAGGGACTCCAGATCTGCCCGGCTCCAGCATCCACATGGTTGAACCAACACCGCCGCTGCCAAGGGAACAGGAGGACGCGGCATTTAAAGGTACAGAGACCACTCCACTGTCACGGAAGGTCTGATGCTGCCACAGCTGTCTGCACACTCACAGGCCATCAGATGCTGCTGCTGCAGCAGCTGCCTGCACACTCCCCAAGCTAACCAAACCGGACCCTTTTGCCTGGAACCACCATCTTCCTCTGGGCTAGACTACCCATGCAGAAGACCCAGCTGCCACCATCTGCCTCACTGCACTCCATCAAGCTGCACTCCACCATCTACAGATCCAGCACACACCTTAGCTGCAAGTCTAACGCAGGACCAGCCCAGCATGCAAGTGCACCGCTGGAGCCATGCATCGACCTCAGCCACTTCTTCAGACAGCACAATCCCTAACTTCGGGCAGCAGTCTCCGCAGCAGACGTAATCCAGACAAAGCCAGCTAGAGGGACACTAACCGGCCACTAATCGATTATGTTATACAGCAATCCTAAGGGGACTCTTATCACTGTCCTTTCAACTTCTCTCTCTTTCTTCCTCTTCTTTCCTCTCCTCTATCTGTCTCTCTCCTAGGGTTAGACTGGGGGCATCTGATTCAAACTATTTCTGCAGAAGCGTTTTGAATGCCTCTGACGGCAGCGGATTACCCCTTGGTCCTTCTCCTGGGTCCATCTTTTATGTATGCTTCTGTCCATGCTTTAATTTCTATGCCCGAGTTGCACTGTTCTTACTGTATGTATCTACTGTATATACCTGCATATGCTGTATGTATCTACTACTGTATGTACCATTACCGACCCTGTTGTGCCAAAACCAATTCCGGGTACAACTTGCGTTGTACTTGGCGAAATAAATTTGATTCTAATAAGCCAGAAGAAGTAAGGATTGGAAAAATGTGGAACTTGCTGTGAAGCGCACGGAAGTGAACTACCCCTGACCCTGTCTACTTGTTCAGTACTGAAATGGTGCTGAACTGTACTGTATTTGAGTGTTCTGAATTCGATATGACAAATTCGAACGCCAGCACTAATTATTACTACTTAAAAAAACACTGAAGCGAAAAAAAAATATATGATATAATTAATTGGTTGTGTACTATGAATAATTACTAGAAGATTAGCAGCAAAGAAAATATTCTCATATTTTTTTTTTCAGGTATATAGTGTTTTTCCTAACATTGCATCATTCTCTAATATGTGCAGATTACACAACACTCAGCATTCCAAATGATTCTTTCTGAGCAGTCTGTGAACTAATGACCTCTCCTCTAGCAGAGAAAAAGTAAATAGTTAACTAACAGTTGAGATAATAAAAGTCAGATAACAGCCCTCTCCACGACTTTGAAAGTCGTAGAGATCAATGGCTTTTTTGTATAGAGATAACAACTGGAGTTTCTTAACTCTTTCTGTACTGGAAACAATTAGACTGATGTATCTGATCTTAATGTTTTATTTCTTAGCTGTACTACACATACAAATCATAATATCATAATTTTTTTTCGCTTCAGTGTCTCTTTAAGGTAAGTTAAGTGATAAATACATAGGAAAAAATAATTTACAGTGCATTTTACTCCGGGACAAATATACATCTTATATGTACGTGTACACATGTACTTTACATTTTACAGTTTTTCATTATAGTGGTCCTTTTACGTATGACATTTTTTTAAAGAGAATCTGTAATAAAAAAAGTGCTCCTGTGTGGTACTTACCTCGGTAGGGGGAAGCCTCAGGATTGTAATGAGACTTCCTCTGTGTAGCCCGAATCCAGCGCTGGCACCCCGAAAATCCGCCGACAAGCCGGCGCCTGAAGCACACGGTGATATTTACCTCAGGGATCCAACACAAGCACAGTACCAGTTTCCACCTCTGGCTCTGTCGGAAATAGCTGAGCCCGATCGGGTCCACTCTACTGCAAAGGCGCGAGATTCCTGGGCAGTAGAGCGGACCTGAGCGGGCTTGGCTATTTCCGCCAGAGCCAGAGGGGGAAGATGGTACTGTGCTTGCGCTGGATCCCTAAGGTAAATATTGCTGTCTGCTGATCTCCGAGGGTCCCAGGGCTGGATCCGTGCTGCACAGGAGGAAGGGGGAAGCCTCATTAAGGTCGAGATGCTTCTCCCTCCCGAGGTAAGTACCCTCCCAGGGGCACTTTTTTATTATTACAGATTATTTTTAAATATGGGATGACTGAATGCAAATACAGAAAGTAAAGGCTACTTTCACTCTATATAGGTAGCACATCCTAAAAAATAGGATCTGAATGCAACTGTCATGTAAAGTCGGATCGTAGCCTTCCGCTCTAATGTGACCCTTTCAGTGCAGCTTTTGGTCCATAGATTTTATGCTCACTCCACAGGCGTCGCCCAGTAACACAACCTCGGAAATCGCCGCACCGTAAAAATACAAGTGTGAAAGGCCCATTGAAATCTAATTGCATCGCACTGTGATTACATCATCCGTTGCGCTGCGACGGACATAGTGTGAAAGGAGCCTCAAGGTGGCCACACATCATACAATTAAAAGATCCAATTGTTCACAAATTTGATCATTTTGATTGGTTGTCCCAAAAAATCGAGAGCTTTTCTTTATCGATTGATAAATCTGAGCGAATTTCCCGTTTTTTCAATTTTTGGAGTTGGACATGTTGGAAATGTTGGACCAATTTTATCAAGAATTGTATGGTGTGTGATGGATTGTCAATTACTTGATATACAGATCCAATCACGTTTTTTTAGCTTTTAGTTATTTTATTTATGATTGGGGAAAAATGCAAAATAGGTGCGTGGTACATTGGTCAGATTTTTGAATTGCTACAATTGGTCAGAAAAATTGATTACTATTCTAGAATTGAACAGATTTTTTAAAAATTGTATTGTGTGTGGCCACCTTTAGGCTTATGTTACCAGGACGGTTATAAGGGAGGTTAATTGATAGCCATTTTATCATTCTGTCAACTGCAAATCTTATTCTGTCCTTGAGGCTGTCAGTTACTATGAGATGGCTGTAACCACCTTATATCACTGCCACTTCCATGAGCTAAAATCAAGGCCGGATTTATACTTTTTCTGCCCCTGGGCCAAGTATGTTGGGGCTTCTCTCCCATATGCAGCAGCCCCACCCCCTCCATTTGTAACATACATGTGCTGCAGCCCTTGTTTCCTTGTACAGCTCCCTTCCCTTTTTCATGTGTTTCTTCCAATTTGCAGCCTTCTCTGCTACTTGCCAGCCTTCTCTGCAGCAACCCCTATTTCATTTCCAGGTGCCCCTTGAGCTCCTGCCGCCCAAGCCCCGGGCCTTTGTGGTCATGTGTAATCTCAACGGCAGATATTGATGGTGTCATCCATGGATCCGTTTGCTCTATAGGTGAACTGGAGCTGGTCCAGTTAGTAGTGGCTATGGGGAGAGCTTAAAGGGGCACTACAACGAAAAAAAATGTAAAATATGTGCAAACATATACAAATAAGAAGTACATTTTTTTCCATAGTAAAATGAGCCATAAATTACTTTTCTCCTATGTTGCTGTCACTTACAGTAGGCAGTAGAAATCTGACAGAAGTGACAGGTTCTGGACTAGTCCATCTCTTTATAGGGGATTCTCAGGGATTTATTTATTTTCAAAAGCACTTAGTGAATGGCAGTTGCTCTGTCCAACTGCCAAAAAACTGTGTAGGGAGCAGGGAAGCTGGCCAGCATCATTGTTTAAAGAGAAACTCCGACCAAAAATTGAACTTTACCCCAATCAGTAGCTGATACCCCCTTTTACATGAGAAATCTATGTGGTGAATATCTGTGGTGAATATCTGTGGTGAAACCCCTCCCACAAGAAAAGTACGTACTTTTTTTTGGCAGTTTCCTGTCTGTGAATCTTGTTGCATTGTGGAAAATAGCTGTTACAGCTGTTTCCAACTGCCAAAAACCATGCAGCAGCTACATCACCTGCCAACACTAAAATATTCACTGCAGTTCCTCTTTAAATACTTTTTAGGGAATATCTTTATAAAGAATAAAAGCCTTGCTGAGAATCCCCTATGAAGAGATGGACTAGTCCAAAACCTGTCACTTCTGTCAGATTTCTACTGCCTACTGTAAGTGACAGCATTATAGGAGAAAATTAATTTATGGCTCATTTTACTCTGGAAGAAACGTACTTCTTATTCATATATATTTGCAGATACTTTAAATTTTACAGTTTTTCGCTGCAGTGCCCCTTTAACCACTTGCCCAGGCTAACATGGTAAACGTACACGTACACGTACACACACACACACACATACACACACAGTGCTCCAAACCTGCTGCATGCAGGAATTTCTTTACCGCCCTCAACTGCGCCAACCTCTGACTGTGTATAGGCTGGGCTGTTATGAC
This sequence comes from Hyperolius riggenbachi, assembly GCF_040937935.1. Lineage (NCBI taxonomy): Eukaryota > Metazoa > Chordata > Amphibia > Anura > Hyperoliidae > Hyperolius > Hyperolius riggenbachi. The sequence continues at coordinate 413,552,540 of NC_090649.1, read as the reverse complement.
ATCATTGCATGAATAGTGTCCTGAGGGTATTGAAACACCAGCTCTTATGTGTCCTCAAAACAGCGTGTGTGTACGAGGCCATAGAAGGCAATGTTTTACATTCCTAACATGAGAATAGGAAATCATTCTGAGTAATAGAAAATAGCTCATGAACTCAGAAAGTGCCTGGCCTGCTGCCAACATCCATCTTTACCCAGCAATGGGATTTTCAAATGCTGCAGCCAGAAATGTATTAGCAGCAAATGTGAATGATTCTTTTTATACGTTTCTCAATGTGAAATCTGTACTTCAAAAATGCCACTGAAATTATCCAATTTCCATTGTTTCTATACATGTACTGTAAAGATAATATATTTATAATAAAGAGATGCTTTGAACTTGTGTTGAGTCTTTATATATAATTTATTCATGATAGGGATGACCAAGATTTGGCTAAGGGCCACAGACACCTGTCCTGTCAATGGAAAGCCTGACCATTTATTGTAACAGTGTTTCATGGGGTCTGTTGTCCAGGGGCGGTTCAAGTAACAATTGGGCCCTAGGGCAAAATTAGCCTGGGGGCCCCCCATTAGACACCCCCCGACCAAAAAGCATCATTAGAGGCTCTTGGTTGCAGCCAAATTTCCCTCCTGGGCCCCTGAGCTGGCTGCTGACCCTCCCCCAATCACCTCCCAACTTAACAGACTCTGCAGAGTCCCTGGGGAGCAACAGTTAAGATGGGGGAGGGACAACTTGGGGGCCCCTACAGGCTCTGGGGCCCTGGGGCAATTGCCCATTTTTTCCTATGGTAGCTCCGGCCCTGCTGTTGTCTTTGTGACTGGAAGATGGGGTAGTTATGTTCTATTGTACTTTCAGATGGTTTCTCTCTCGGGCTCATATGTAAATAACTTTTCCTCCTGAGCTTTCTCCTAGGCGATATTTTCACACCTTGTCAATAAAATGCCTTTTAAGCTACCAGCAAGCAAGAAAATACGGTAATCAAACTTATTTTGATAGTACATTTTCACCTACTTTTTGATATTTTTTCATTTGCAAAGTGCTGGAAAGTTATTTTAAAGAGAAGATAAAAAATTATCGCAAAGGAAAATAAGTTAATTTAATAAGGGCCTCGGGTTGAAGATTCATCTCTTCCTCAGAAAAGGATTAAAGTGTATCTGAGACGGGAGTGGGGGAAAAATTCATACATACCTTGGGCGTCCTCCAGCCCCTTCAGACCTTTGACTTTGTCCTCCTGGGCCGCCTTTATCCGCCACTAAGGTCCTCTGAAGTTTCTCCAGTCGGGACCAGTAGGTGCATGCGCAGTTTGGCTGTGCGCTCACCGGTATCGTGCTCCTGGTGCCAGGAGTGTTCTGTGTCTGCGCAGTATGCTTCCGGTGATGGCAGCGCAATGGGGGTGTGCGCAAGGGCCGAGTCATGCATGCGTAGTACCCCCTGTCCAGAGAAGCTTCAGAGGACCCTAGTGGCTGATTGAGACAGCCCGCAAAGACGCTGAGGGAGTCAAAGGGGGCTGGAGGAAGCCCCTCTAACTAATTAACAAAAATACCTTTTTGTTAGAGGCTAGGGTCCCTTCCAAAAGGATGGCCTCATTGTGGTGGTAGGGTCCAGTACCGAATACTTTGCAAGCAAACATCCTTCATTATTGTAAATTTGGTACTCTCTCCTTCAAAGCTGTTCAGACTATTCACCCTATAAGCTGCTTATAACACTACAAAACGTTGCATTCTGTATTTTGGAAGTATCAGTCTAGACCTGTCCAGGCTACAATACAGACACAGCCTCTGATAGAAACATAACTAACCAGATGGCTGATTTTATTTTGTGCATGACTAATTTTCAATCAGTGCTGAGTTACTTTTAGAAATTACACTTGACAGGCCTAGCAGAGACGCAAGGTGAAAGCCTGCTGGTTGCTGTCTCAGATGACATCCGCTCACCTTGCTGCCTTCTAGTAATGATACTGACTGGATACCTCTCACGTTTCCGAAGTTCTCCTTACAGTCACAGTGATAGCTGCTATTCAAGATGTGTGGCATGGGCTAATACACACCAGGGCGATTCATTACAGTACGAGGTCAGCCACTGGGTTCACTTTGCCGTGGACAACACCTTTCCCTAGATTCACTGCAGATCGTAAAAAAATAAAACTTATCTAGTTCTCGCTATAAAATACCTTTTCAGCACCTAGCAATTAAAATAGTACTGTAAGTTGAGAAAAAGTTACCGGTCCATAAAAGTTAAAGTGCAACTCCACTTTCATTTAAGAAAAAAAACATGAACATTGATTTTTTTTTATATTGTAATTTAATGTTAACCGTGCCTGTAAGTTTGAGGCTAGCAAACGTGATCACATCACATTTGCTGGCCCCCAGACTTACAGGCACTGTTTTTATACAGACCTAAAGAAATGGGCAGAGACCTGCAAAATGCATTGTCTTTTTTATGCTAATAAAAATACCTTCCAGTTTTCCTTTCTTTGGGAGAGGTAAGCCTATAAACCTCCCCTAAATGAATGTACTTATACCCATACCAGTACATATCGAATATGTTGGGCACCTCCATACTAGGTTGTTGTTACAGTATTACCTCTTTTGGAGGTATTGGTTTTTAGATCATCCCTAAAAAAACAAAACAAAACAAAAAAACAACCTATGAGTGTGACCTTCCAGTTCCTGTTCACAGTACTCGGAAATCCAAGTGGAGGCGGGCATCTCCCCACAGGCTCTAGTTGGTGGTTGCTGGTAGCAACCCAGCTTTGTGAGTATTCTGTAAGTATTGTGTCGTGCGGCAACACCCACAGACATACTGCACCATAAGGCTTCGGGCCTCCTTCTTGCTTCCCAGTGATTCCACACGACACCGGATGACACTATCCTTGCATGCTTGTTCAGGGTTTATGGCTAAAAGGCAGAGGATCAGGACAGCCAGGCAACTTGCATGGCTTCAATGGAAATAAATATGGCAGCCTCCATATCACTCTCACCTTGGGTTCCCTTTTAAGTCAAGTTTCACCAAGTCTACAGTTTATACTGGAGAACTCTGCAAGCGGTCAAGCATGGAACCTCAGAAAGGAATTCTTGAAAAACTGTATTTTTTTTTTTGGTGAACGCTATAAATCTGTGATATAATAGTTTACCAATATTTACCAGAAATGTTTAAGTAAGTTTACTACTGTTGCAGACTCTGCATATATAAACCAAATGACTGCAGTCACCTCATGGGAAACCCATTTGTAAATGATCCCCATCCAGGTTCTCTGCTCCTGTTCCCATTCATGGAGGGTGGGTCAGCCTTATAATTACTGCAGCAGGTGTACAAACTTAGAAACCCGAGTTCAGAGATGTCATCACTGGCGTCCATGGAAGACATCGGGAGCAGGTGACTCAGTGCTCCATCCTCTAGCACAAGCCAAATCACCAATCTAAGAGGATCATTTAAAGAGGAACTGTAGTGAAAATAACACAAATACAATTGCTTATTGTTTACAATATTAATGTATAATTACTTAGTGGTTACCCATTGTAAAATCTTTCTTCACCCTGATTTACCTTCTGAAATGCATCACTGGGAGTGACATCTTTAATTTTGACAGATGATCTGAACGAAAAGTTCATTAATGAGAGTTCTATGCTATGCACAGAGGGAGATACTGCTTGCTTGGCAGTTGGAAAAAAGATGTATTTCCCACAATGCAACAAGGTGCACAGACAGGAAACTGTCGGGACCATGGTCATGACATCACACTTTTGGGAGTGGTTTCACCAAAATATCATACAGACCCCCCTGATGATCTATGTGAGAAAAGGTAAAGATTTCCTGTGGGAAAGAGGGTATCGGCTACTGATTGGGATGAATTTCAATCCTGGGTTTCAATTCCTCTTTAAATAATTCTAGTTGCCTTCATTCAAGTGTCTTCTCATAGAGTGCTTTATAAAAAAAAAAAAATTCAGAGATATTGAAAATATTTTATTTTCTAAAATACTACACTTTAATAAATTACAAGTAGAAAAATAAATTTACAAAATTTCCTGTAAAACATAATCCTGATTCCAGTAACTGCACAGATCTGTTAACAAATAGGACTACGTGGCTGATTTCCTCAGGGGAGAACACTCGACTCTTTCCTACAGTCTTTTCAACATCCAATCAGGTAGATGACAATTCCCAATGTTTAAATGTATGGGTTGGATATCTGAAGTGAAACTGGGCAAGGATGAAAAAAAGTCTATTTACATTTTACAAACCCAACATTTTACAATGACTTCTACTTAATTTTTCCTTTTAAACAAAGCCAGTTGCCTGGCAGCCCAGCTGATCTTTCAGGCATCAGTAGTGTCTGGATCACACACCTGAAACAAGCATGTGGCAAATTCAGTCAGACCTCAGTTAGAGCACCTGATCTGCATGCTTGTTCAGAATATATGTCCAAAAGCATTAGAGGAAGAAGATCAGCAGGACAGCCAGGCAATTTGCATTGTTTAAAAGGAAAATTAATATGGCAGCCTCCATATTCCTCTCACACGTGTGCTTTAAAGCAAACCCGAGGTGGACCTTGGGTAAAAAAAACATTTACTCTCCTAAGGAGAGGAAAGGCTCTGGATTCTCCAGAGGCTTCCCACATTGTCCTTTGCCCACTCGTCAAAAGGACTTTTGTAGTCAGGAAGAGTCCTAAAAGGACTATTAAAGAGCCCCTAGCTGGTGAACTACAGGTAGCAGAGAACCTAGGAAGCAGCTACACAGCACAATATAAACACAAATCACCAAAACAGCCTACTGTTTGTAATCACCAAAACTGCGCTACTGTGTGTCTTCAGTGTCCCCCTGTGCCTTGTACTTCTTGCCACAAACGTCCCTCGCAGCTCCGACAAACTCTCAGTTTTTCTCCTTCAATGTGGAAGTGACATCATTGTGATAGACATACTGTATATTCACTGCAGTATTTTTAGCTGGGATTAGATGACAATAATATCAGGTTAGATTACAATGGAAAAGCATTGTAGACCCTAGACATAGATCACAGATGCTTATTGATGGCTCTGACTACTTTACAAAATAGCACATGAAATATCGATCACAGAATGCAGCTTTCCATGAAGTGCTCTGCTGACACCTACAACAGCAGCTTTCAGGAAGACTACATGTCATAAGTGGGAGGAGTTTGCACCAGCCAGATGAACCGTCAGCTGCACCGCTATCAATGTCTGAAGTTTGAGATGGGTGGTTAGGTTGGCACTGCTCTATTTTCTACAAACTTTAATTTGTCTATTTGTCAATGTTCTAATATATCTTGCAAAAGTGGGTGCAAAATAGTATGTGACTTAATTATACCATTCCCAAATACACTGTGCCAGCAGACAATACAATGCAGTAAGAGTGCACACCATTTTAAAAGCGTATATGAATGGAGTATAAAGGTCTGTACACACGTCGGACTGGAGGCAACGACGGGTCCGTCGTCACCTCCCGCCCGGCGGATCGCTCAGAAGCAGCCGTATCAGTCCGCCGACAGTGCGTCCACACGCCGGACTGTCGTTGGAACGCCCACCCAGCGGGAGGTGACGATGGACCCGTCGTTGCCTCCAGTCCGGCGTGTGTACGGACCTTTAGTCTCTCCTAATCCAGCAACGGTGCAAAAACAAAACAAAAAAAAGTAGCTGGAGGACTATAGTTGAGATGGTAGGTCTTGCCGTGGTGATACCAGAGCATAGAACAGGCATGGGGAAACTTGGCCCTCCAGCTGTTAAGGAACTACAAGTCCCACAGTGCATTACACGAGTCTGACAGCCACAGTCATGACTCATAAAGGCAAATGCATTGTGGGATTTGTAGTTCCTTAACAGCTGGAGGGCCAAGTTTGCCCATGCCTGGCATAGGTGGTGTTACAGACAGTACATCCCCACTCGTCTCCATGACGTGGAAGGTCCGACAGCTGCATACCACATTGTGGAGATGAGTGAACTCGTGAAATATTCTGTATGCCCTGAGGAAGAGACTGAATGCCTCAAAAAGGTTGGCTTTATAAATACTGTATTTAATTTGAAGTTTAAAATTGATATTGGATGTGCCGGCATTTGTGGTGTTTGAAGACTGCCAATACTGGGAATAGGTCATTCCCCTGGATCAACAGTAACAAAATGTCCTAGCAACTCCCCTCCCCCAAAAGACCTTCCACTAACACAAAAATACTCACCTAATTAAAGAGAAAACTCTCATCTTGGCACGTATTTCCTCAGTGATGTGGAAGGTCCAGTGCTGTGTATGTGATGCAGAGGTAGTCCTGGCATTGCTGGCGTTGGCATTCACTCCAAATAAATGCCCAGCACTGATCAGATTCATCCCAAAACTCCCCTGACATATCCTCACACCCCTATATAGCCTAACCGCAACCTTCCTGAGCTCTCCTGAGGTAAGATTTACTAACCACTACCACATGGTAGTCCCAACTTTAACTTAGCACCCATCTTCAATTCTTACCCTGCCACTGAGAACTAACCCTAAATTAAATCCTTAAAAGAATGTGTAATACTAAGCTATATCCCAATGTATTCTTAACAATAACCTAGACCATTCAACATAGTAGAAGCAGTAGAATGTTGTACCGTGTTAACCATCAGTAAAGGCAAGGACGATTCATTTATTTTCTTTCATGTACTGGGAAGATGGTTTTAAATGCCACAATTCTCTTTAGCTTATAACTAATGGTGCATGTAGTCAGCCCAGTCACAATCGGAATTCAGAATTTACGATGTCTCCCCATCACCAGAGTCTGCTTTATGTTATGTTGAGGAAACGGTTGATCTTATCAATTTAAACAAAATAGAGAGATCCCAACACTACTACCCAAACCTTGATGCACCAGGGAGTTGACCAGCTTATCCCCTCATCCACCACAGGGTAACTTCAACAGAAAGAAAAAAACGCTGGGTCTCCACCTGGTTTTAAGTCCTGTCGGCCTGTTTCTTGCAAGTGTCACAGCAAAGCACTTGAGAAAGACTATTGCGGTCGAAACGTTGTGCTTTGCACTGTGACACTTGCAATAACAGGCCAACAGGCCTTAAATCCAGGTGGAGACCCAGCATTTTTTTCTTTCTGTCGATCTTATCAATTTAGCCAGGATGCCAGGGAAAGCCTCCTGAAGTAAAAGTTAAGGCATCTAATTACATTTATTTAAGTTTGCTTAAGAATGTTTCTCCTTTGTATGTCAGTATATATAAGGTGTGTTTTTCACATTTTGGCAGGAACCAAGTCTGACGAAGGCTTATTATAAGCCAAAACCTTACTGTTTATTCATCTCTAAGTTAGCCAATAAATGGTATCATCCTGATTCAAAACTCCTTGCTAGACCATTCAAGTAAAGCATCATCATCGTTGTTTAGCAACAGAGATCCAGCAACACCTAGTGTATTTGACTACAGCATACCTGAGGTTTTGGGTTAGGTGCCTGTAAACTGGGTTTAGGGTTCAATGGGGGAGAGAGTCATTAGGTTAGAGGATTGGTCATTAGGGTTAGGCATATGTAAGGTTAAGTGACAATAGGAACAGCTACAAAACGTCCATACTTGTTACCCAATGCCAAATCTGGCAATTCTAAAAATACATGTTCAACCACAAAGCATGCAAAGATACTTTTTTATGCTGGGAATCCCTATCTAAGGTTGTTGGGATTCCCATAATCCCAAATTTATGCCGGGCATCCCTAAGGTTGTTGGGATTCCCATAATCCCAAACTTGCTTCATGCATTCTTAACCATGCTACACTCAATCCTGTTAATTTTAGTGCTTGTGAGCCATTTATTAGAGTACCTGATAATTCCATGAATGGGTAGTTCTGACAGTTTCAATGGTTCCTAAAGTCATGCAAGGTTAGACTTAAGTCTCAGAGAGTGTTAGGTTAGGCTAAGGTTGAGTTACTTGAATGGTCTAGCAAGGAGTTTTGAATCAGGATGATACCATTTATTGGCTAACTTAGGGATGAATAAACAGTGAGCTTTCGGCATATAATAAGCCTTCGCCGGACTTGGTTCCTGACAAAATGTGAAAAATACAGCTTATATATACTGACATACAGAGGAGAAACATAAATAAATGTAATTAGATGCTTTAACTGTTACTTGGGGAGGCTTTCCCAGGCATCCTGGCTAAATTGATAAGATCAACAGTTTCCTCAACATAACATAAAGCAGACTCTGGTGATGGGGAGACATCGTAAATTCCGAGTTCAAATTGTGACTGAACTGACTACATGCACTATTAGTTCTAAGCCAGGGATCTGACAGTGCTGAATTCAGCCGATTCGTACTGCGGTACCTGCATGCAGCACTGTCCGTTTACATACAGAGCCAGCTTTGACCAGTTTGATTTAAGGAGAAAAGACATGGTGCTTTACAGAGGTGTGTGTGCTGAGGTAAGTAATATTTTCACTATTTTCCATTAGGATTCACTTTCCACGTGATCTTCATCAGAACTGTATTCTTGATTCTCCTCTTCAAATTCATCAGCAGAGTCCTCCTGATCCTCACTATATGCCTGTAAATCTTCTGCTTCCAACGTGCCTTGTGAGCTCCTATGGAGACAGGAGGATACGGCGCACCTATAAGTACATCCTCATTACTCATTCCATTTATAAAATTGTTATTTTAATAGTTTTCCTTTAACCACTTAAGGACCAGGGCTGTATTGGCTGATCTGTGCTGCGTGGGCTCTCCAGCCCACAGCACAGATCATGATTGTGGCAGGGCGATCAGACTTCCCCCCTTTTTTCCCTACTAGGGGGATGTCCTGCTGGGGGGTCTGATCGCCGCCGCACTGTGTGGCCGAGCGGGGGCTCCTCAAGGCCCTCCTCCGCAGCGATACTCCTCCCTCCCTCTCCCTCTGGGCAGCACAGGACGGCGATCCGTCCTGTACCACCTCTAATAGGCTTTAGCCTATCAGACGGCGGCGATCCCCGGCCAATCAGAGGCTGGGGATCGCCGATCTCCTTTACGGCGCTGCTGCGACAGCAGCACCGTATGATGTAAACACAGGGGATTTCTTCTCCGCGTGTTTACAATTAGCCTGACACCCTCCGTGAACGGACATGGTTTCCGCGGAAACACCACTTCGACCTGCCGACGCCTATCGGCGTTAGGCGGTCATTAAGTGGTTAATACCATATACATAAATAGGTACATGTAAACACAAACACATACTGTACATACATACTATACATGCAAAGTCTCTGTACACTGGTTTAAAGTGGACCTGAACTCTTCTTGCACGACAAGGAAAACAGAGTGAAATGCATCCTGTGTGTTTTTGGAGAGAAGAGCCTGTCTAATTCACCCTCATTTTCAAGTAATCACAAGTGTAATTTGATCTCTCAGCTGCTTCTGCCCATAATTTCAGCAGTCTCCACAGACACAGCTAATATGTATACACAGCATGTTAAAGGGAACCTAAACTGAGAAGGATATAGATGTTTCCTTTTAAACAATACCAGTTGCCTGGCAGTCCTGCTGATCTCTTTGGCTACAATAGTGGCTGAATCACATACCTGAAACAAGCATGCAGCTAATTCAGTGTGACTTCAGTCAGAGCACCTGATCTACAGGCTTGTTCAGGGACTGTGGCGAAAAGTATTATTTTAAAAGGAAAAATCCATATCCTTCTCAGTTTAGGTTCCCTTTAAACCTTTCCCTGCTTCCATAAAAGCAGGAAGTACACACACTGCAGATTTAGTGCAGGATTTGTATCAGCTGTAACAAAGAAATTTCGATGGCTGCGTCCGCGGGAGGGATTTTTTTTAAATAAAACTTGTTGTAATAGTTGTAGCTAGCACTAGGCTAGCTACCAGTCTCCCTCAAGTCCCCCGCACCTCTCTGATCCCCCCGATCGCTGCCGCTTATATTTACCCAGCCACGATCCCGCGAGAGCCGCAGCCTCCGCAATCACCATCAGTCGTCGCTATGGCGACGATCGGACATGACGTCATCGACGTCATGCGCAGTCCCGATCCTCCCCATAGCGAAGCCTGGAGCTGATTTAGAGGCTGCGCCATCGCGGGATCCCGGGGGGGGGGGGGGGGGATGTATTGCGGCAGCGTTCGGGGGTGATCGGAGGGACTTTGGGGACACAGGTAGCTAGCCTAGTGCTAGCTATAACTATTACAACAAGTTTTATTACAAAAATCGATCCCGGGGTCATGCGATCCTCTGCGGCGGTTACCACCAGGAGGGTTAAAGGTTATTATGCTGTTGCGTATCTTTTAGAGCAGAGAGGAAGTTCTGAGTTCAGGTCCGCTTTAACACCTTGCAATATTGTGATCCTCAATTCAAATATCATACCTATAACTTTCATAACAAAACACCTCGCTCTTATACATTTATTTTTTCACCTAATCCCATAGATTGTATGTCAATTTTATACACTTGGGAGGCCACTGGCCTGGGGGTCTGCCGGTCGTTTTGAAGACAAATGCCGTTGTCACCATGCACTCGATCGAACCCTTGCGAACAAGATTTTTCCACCATTCCCAATCGATCCATTGGACTGATTTCGACCAGAAATCGATTGAGTAAACGATGGGGCAGATTCTCTTCTGATTCTATAAAACGATTGAATCAGGAGGTTGATCAGGCTTTAATACCGCGTAATGTATGGGCACCCTAACTTAACTGTATGCAATTTGCACTAAAGAGAGCCTGAGGTGGGCTAAAAAAAAGTAGGCTACCTGATCTGCGGGGCTGAGCGGATCAGGTAACCCCCCCCCAAAAAATACAGCAATGGCCCACTTTCACTTGACGACGCTAGTCACGGTGCTGCACTGAGAGACTGTGTGTCTCTCACAGCATGCAGGGAGGCGGGGGAGCGGCAGTGGGTGCGGCCAAGGAGACTGGAAACCCTGCAGAAACGCTCCTGGCCCCCTCTCCCATATGTTTACCTCCAAGATAGCGACAAATATTGTCACTAATCTCAGGGGGCTATAGCGTGACGGTGTGTGTGTGTGTGGGAAGGGGGGGGGAGTTGGTGGCAGAGATCAGCGGTGTGGGGACACAGAGGCATGTCAAGAGGCAGAGAACAGGCCCCTGTGTCCCGTCTGCCCCCCTAAGATCCACCTCAGGTTCTCTTTAAAGTGGATCTGAGACAAAATGTTGGGTCATTACTAATGGCCTTCTCACATACAGTATACTGTATTAAACAGTCACTTTTTACCCTTAAAATCCCCCCCCCCCCCAATCTCCTAATAGACTCTAATGTCATTAGCCTCTCCCCATCATCTCCTCACCGCCGCAGCTCTCCTGGTTCCAAGGTTGTCAGGAGCACCTCTCCCAGAATAGCAAATAGAAAAAAAAAACACACAGAAAAATTGCATGCCTTTGTAGTTGTGTTTTTAAGATGGTTGTAGCCTCAATTTGATACAGGAATCCAAATATCAGAGGTTTCGCTAGGTAGCACTCTTGTACTTTCTATTTATAATGCTGTGGATGCAATACAGTCATCAGGAATTTAGGTAGGGGGAATGGCAATCAGATGGATCCATAGAAGCAGACTACAATTCCCAGAATTACTATAGAAAGGGTGTAGCAAGGGGTAACAACAGAGGCAGTGATTGTGGCAAATACAGGGGAGATCGCACACAATTTGCCTGCGTTTCGCCAACTGCAAGGTTACCATGGTTATCATTGTAAAGCAGACGCCCCTTTTCCCAGATGCAATCAGGTTTTTAGCCAAACGCAAACAGTGTATGCTGCATTTTTCCTGCATTTGCGTTAAAATCAATAGGATTGCAAGAAAATTGCATGCCAATGCGATAGTCTTGGGACATCACTGTTTAATCACTTTCTAACCCTTGGTAATTTATACACAGGGTACCCCTAGCCTTACTGAACAATACTGAAAGGACATCTATGTGAACTTACCGCTCATCATCCCCATCATTTACAATCACGTTTTCCTCTTTTGTGCTGTCATGATGCTCCACAGCATCAGTTCTGGCCAGCTGTCTCTTTGTTCTCATAAAATCATCACTGAGCCCCAGGTCTCTCAGCAAACTGGAGTAATGCTTGTCTGTACTTACAGGAGTCTTTTTCTACAAGGAGTCCAGAAAAGACAAAAACAATGCATTATCACAGAAATCCCTACACCTAAATGACATGTTTATCATTCACAACAGCCCTGATTTAGGGAGAGCGACAGAAAGCCTGTGTGAGCCAAGCAAACCTGGACTGGATTCTTTTGAAAATGCTCAAGTGTCAGGAGTCAAACGTTTACAACCATTACCTGGAAGCAAGGGAATTTATGCTTAACCTGTTAAAGCCCCAGTATTTAAAGGGACTCCGAGCAGTGCAGAAACTATAGAAAGATGCATATCATTTTAAAGCGCTCTTTCTAATGATATATAAATCACCACCCTACGTCTTTTAGTTTTCGCTATTTTCGCGATTGAAATTGCCGCGGCCGCGATTTCGATCGCGAAAATAGAGAAAACTAAAAGGTGTAGGGCAACGATTTAGGTGTCGTCAGAAAGAGGAGAAAGAGAGCTTTAAAATGATATCCATCAAGCCATAGTTATATTGTATTACACAGGACGACACTTTCCCCAGTGTCAGCAGCTCCATTTTGCTGAATGCAGCTGCTGACTTTGACAAAAAGTCGCCCTGTGTAATACAATATAACTATGGCTTGATGGATATAATTTTAAAGCTCTCTTTCTCCTCTTTCTGACGACACCTAAATCGTTGCCCTACGCCTTTTAGTTTTCTCTATTTGTGTGATCGAAATCGCGGCCGCGGCAATTTCAATCGCGAAAATAGCGAAAACTAAAAGGCATAGGGTGGCGGTTTATATATCATTGGAAAGAGGAGAAAGAGAGCTTTAAAATGATGTGCATCTTTCCATAGTTTCTGCACTGCTCGGAGTCCCTTTAAAGGGGAAAGGAGGTGCTGAAGCGAGTGGTCAATTTACAATCGTTAACCCGCTGCACTCAAACACTCACAGCAAGCTGGAACTCAAGAAATGATAAAATCAACTAGATTGCAAGCTGTATTCGGTTGCACAAATGGTGGATATTAGCTTCCAAAATGGTTTGCATGCAAAAGCATTCTGAACTAAACCCTTTCACTAGCATTGAGGTTCCTTCCCTTCGAAAGTACCCCAACTCTGCTCACACCAGTCAGCAAGCAAGCAAAGATTTATATAATGGTGTGAGCAGTGCAGTTTGTCACTCCCTGGAGATCTTAGACTGATTTATGTGTTCACTTTAACCACTTGCCGACTGCTCCACGCCAATTGGCATGAGCAGTGCGGCAGCCCCAGGACCACTCCACGCCCATTGGCGTGAACTGTCCTCTAAAGGGCTAGCAGGAGATCGCGCGCACGCTGCGCGCGCATCTCCTGCTCGGGGGGCGGAGCTCCGCCCCGCCTTCAGTCTCCGTGCGGCGATCGCCGCTCGGGAGACTAGTAGACGGCGGATTCGCCGTCTAACTGCTTTGTACAGCGCTGCGAACTGTAACTGTATTGCTGGTCCCCTGGAGGACAAGAGAGCGATCGGCTCTCATAGGCAGAAGCCTATGACAGCCAATCGCATGATTGACCGGCAGGGGAGAGGGAGGGAAAGTAAAAAAAAAAAAAAAAGTGGGGTTAACACCGCAGTCCTCAAGTGGTTAAACGATACCTTGACATTAAATATATTTAAAAAGGACGTTGTGTGTGTGTAGTTGTGCAGAGGAATACCGCACCTCCCGTGCCCTGGCGTCACCCTCCGCTCTACGCTGTTCTGTATTGCTGGTCGGCGTGTTAGGTGCCCTCTGACCCGGACATACTATGCTGCGCATGCACTTCGGCGCCTTGCAACCGTGTTCCCTGATGACCCCATATGACGTAAGCATGCATATCGGAATTGCAATAACAATTACCTTTCCAGGCTAGTTTGTAGCCAGTTATGACAACAGGCAGCTTAAAGAAAACCTGAACTGAAAATTAAAAGTCAAAATAAGCATACACAAGTCATACTTACCTTCCATGTAGTCTACTCCTCAGTGTCTTTCTCCTGTCCTGCATCCTGTTTGTTCACTGTGATCAAGGGAATTTTCCGTCCTCCATTTTGAAAATGGCCATTACCCATAACAGCTTTCTGGTCAGCACACTGTTAAACTGTAACATCGCCCACTTGAGCCATAGGGTAACATGGACATTACCTGGTAAATCAGTATTTCCTCTCAGCTATAACTGACAGCAACTGATATATTTCAGATCTGACAAAATATTGTCAGAACTGGAAGGGATTATTGTCAGAAGAAAATGGTGAGCTTCTGAAAGGAACTGATGGCAAGGTAACTATGTAATGTTCATTTGAAGTTACCTCATGTGTTTATTTTAAATATTTTTACTCAGTACAGGTTCTCTTTAATGGAGTTCTCCTTTAGCACACGACTCCAGCAGGTACCCCCTAGCTACATGTGGAAAGAACTTACCTGTCTAACCCTCTCCAGTAACAGTGGTGTTCGAGACACTCGCTCCTTCATAGCATCCAACTCTTGCAGGTACTCCTCCATCCTTTGCTTCTCATTTCTCCTGTTGCAGAATTCCCAAGAAAAATATATTTTAAATCTTGCAAGATTTAAAAATAAAAAAATTATGAATTTAGATAGTGTTTTTATTTTGATTTGTTCTATGCAGAAGTTACCTCCATTGGTCTCACATAGTAATTTAGGTCACAGTCTCAGCCCTCGTCTGCAGCATTGATAAGGATGTGGTAGGTACCCATACACTTTACAACCATGTGTTATTTGTAATACTACCACTCAACACTGATGACTCAGTCTGGAGGAGAGTGGTGGAAAGCCATGGCCACTCTGCATCATTATACTAAACATCTCCAATTCCCTGCAAGTAGAGGGAGGCCTCTTGCTGCACCTGTCTACAACATCAATGATTAGGTAGAATAGGGTGCTTTTGCTGGACCACTTTGCTCCTCCTTTCTGTGCACACCACCTCCTCCACACGTTGCTCTTACTTTCTTTCCTCTACTTTGCTTACTCAGTCTCTCTCTTTGCCACTTTGCTCTCTTGCTTTCTCTGTGCCACTTTATTTACCACCTCTAATATTTTACTCTCCGTCTATTTCAAAGTTCACTTTCCTTTGCTCTCCCCCTAATGTCCCTTGGGTCCCTGCCACATTCCTTTCGGTCACTCTCTCCCTCCACCATCTATGCTCTTATTCTGCCACTTTAGTTTCTCTCTTTCCCCCCTACTTAGCTCTTTCATTGTTTCACTCCCTCTTGCTCCCCCCGCCCTGCACACTCCCTATCTTCCTAACCTTAGGGCTCATTTACACTCGGATCAAACCCAGCTGAATCTGCAGCGTTCCCCCACAGGTGAGTTGGGCTGGGAAACGCTACTTATACCTGCAACAGGTTGCCACCCGAATGAAACTGCTTCTGGATTCTGGACAGCATGCTGCAGTTTTCCACCGCACAAATTTGAATCCCTATAGCCATGCATGGCTAAATTGGTCCATACACTGGTTGATTTCAGCCATTTATTTGAAATTGATTCTATCAAATCTATCAATCGATCGATTTGCGGCGATTTCGATCGATTTGATCTGACAGGATCAGATCAGCAGCAAATCGATTCCCCATAGAGTTGCATTGGATCTGATGGTCCAATAATGCATTTAGATCGATTTCCAATAGATTTCATTCTGAAATGTATTGGAAATCTGTTCCTAGTGTGTGACACACATCACATAGATTTCTGGCGGATGCCTGTCAAGTCCAATCTGACAGGAATCTATCTGATGGTCGAATCTGCTGCAAATCTATAAGTGTATGGCCACATTAAAGCCCCATCTACACCATACAATTTTTGTCCGATTCGATTAATTGATTCGATTCAATACGACATGCCCGATCGGGATTCGATTCAATTTGCCATTGTTTTGCAATGGCAAATTGAATCCCGATTGGACACTTCGGATTGCATCAAATCGAATCTATGAATCGAATCAGACAAAAAAATTGTATGGTGTAGATGGGGCTTAAGCGATTCAAGCTGAGGCTTAGCAGCAAAACAAGTACTGCAGCCAAATCTTAAATGGGTGCGGTGCCTGGTGGCAGTGGGCCCTAAAAGGGATCCTAAACTGAGAAGGATATGGATTTTTCCTTTTAAAATAATACCAGTTGCCTGACTCTCCTGCGTCTCTAATACTTTTAGCCACAGTCCCTGAACAAGCATGCAGATCAGGTGCTCTGACTGAAGTCAGACTGGATTAGCTGCGTGCTTGTTTCAGGTGTGTGATTCAACCACTACTGCAGCCAAAAAGATCAGCAGGGCTGCCAGGCAACTGGTATTGTTTAAAAGGAAACATCCATCTCCCTTTCAGTTTAGGTCCCCTTTAATGCAATTACAGATATAGAGAGTATTTGATTATTTTTATTTATTTATTGTATTTATAAAGCGCCAACATATTATGCAGCGGTTGGTCATAAATGCCTATTTCCGCTTTCCGATAAGTGTTTTTTTTTTTATTTCTGTGGTATGTAATTTTTCTTTCAATAAAGTTAGTTACTGCAATCGTAAAAATATGTTTTTTTTGGTGGATGTATGCTATTACGCGGAATCCGCATTTCCAATCAGCAACCACGGTAAACTTCTGCATTCTCTGACTGGTCTAACACTTCTGAGTCTTCAGATTGGCCTAAAATTTCCATGGCAATGTGGTATTCTGCGAGTTTCCACTTACCGATTTCCACCGCGGAAAGCCAATTTCCAATTGGAAGCGCTGTAATCTCGATCCCTGATAGAGAGAGATAAAGCAAACTTGCCTGCTTTCAGTTTTCTTTATTGTGTTCTGTTCTAATTCAAATTGTAATCTCCGATTGATAGACATGAACAGTCTTTTCCCTGCATTGGACTTCCTTAGTGGATTCCAGAATGACTTTTGGCTCCCTTGAAAGGTTTGTTATGCTCCCCTTTCAACAGTCATTTTTGACTTGGTGCCTTATTTGTGGCTACAAGCACTATTAGTCACTGCTATTTGGCCCGGGGAAGTGGGTATGCACCCACGAAACGCGTTGCCAGTGCAATAAAATTATATTAATACGTGAATTTGTCTTCATTGAGGTAAGCCACCTCACTTTTTGTTTTTAACGTATTTTATCTTCTCTGGGCGCCTCTTCCCCCTTTACCATTTTTGACTTGGGTTGCAAGTAAAAGGTTTCGAAGGTATGACTGTGGCTATTGGAGGTGTGTGATGGAGACTACTGGGCAGCAGTGTACAGTATGTGAACGTCCATGGTGACATTTCCCTCACATGTTTAGAGGCAGGGCTGATTCTAGCTACAATGGAGCCCTGGGGCAAAAGTAATTTTTTTGGCGGCCCCCTGACATCCCCCTTCAAACCAAATCAAACCCAGGTCCCCTGAGTCATCTGCCACAGCTTGATCTAACCCCTCAATCACACTGTATCATAGTTTATGGTGTCCATCATACGTCCTCTAAACAGCATTTTTGGCTTCCTCATACTTTACCTTCTCCTCTCCAGAGTAAACACACAACATCTCCACTCTCATGGGCCACCATAGCTGGAGGGGAGGAGGGGCACCTTGGAGATGGGAGGGGGGGCACAGGCAATTGCCCGATTTGCCTCTATGGAAGCGTTGGCCCTGCTTAGGGGGTCCTTCACCTTCCTCAAAGTTGAAGACAGAGAGTCCTTACATTACCAATTATTTCTTTGTAAGATTAAAAGATTTTCTGTAAAACATGGTTTTCTATGCATGGTTATTACCTCAGATCTTTTAATTTATCATGCAAGTTATCAGCTCGCTGTGGATGGACAGCCTTAACTTTCCTATGTATACGTTTCTTCAATATTTTCTCTCTTTGCGTCTTCCTCGCTTGGATCCTTTTTTCTTCTTCTTCTTTTTTTACTCTTTCTTCAAGAGACTTCCTGGGTCGGGACATAAACTGACTAACAATTGCTCTTATATCTAGGGACACTGGTGTTGGAACTCCAGACCTCGAGGTCCATATCCATGCCGGTGTTTAGGGTGGACTGAGAAATGGAGGAATGCGTTCTACTTGATGAACCACCTTGCCTATCCTGATTCAACCCCATCAATTTATCTGAGCTTAGCGGAAAATGTGTGAGGACCTGGGCTCTTGAGGACTGGAGTTCAACATCCCTGCTCTGGGAGGACTACAAGGTTCTGCGAGGGTCACACTGGAAGCGGATGGATCACTAAGAGGCTATGTTTCTTTACATTAAATCTACTGCTCTGCTAACTAAGGTAGGGTCTACAGGTTGCGTATTTGTAGCAGGAATTCACTACGGTTCGTAGCTTGCTTTGAGACAATATGAGGCACATCTATACACATTTCAGCATCATTTGCATAAATAACAGTAAGGGCACTGGCACTCATGTGATTCCGAAGACAGGGAATTGCCTAATTACATGTTACATGATATAATGCATGGAATGACTAACAGAAGAGTGAGGAGTATATAGTCATGTTACTAACTGTCCCTAAGAGGAGCTCATAGACTTATCCCTACAATATCATTCTTATGTCCACATCATAGAGAAGGGTCTTTTTTTGTGGTGGTGTGTGTGTGTGTGTGTGGGGGGGACTTCTGTTTTTGGGATGTGGGAGGAAACCGGGGCACCAAGAGGAAACCCACACAAACTTTGCGATTACATACAAACTCAAGTTAGCAGCATTTCAGCTAGTAATAGCTCAGAGAGGTGATCACCATAAAGGATGTCAGTGGCAATAGGAGTCACTTGTGTGCCATTGTCCTTAATATTTCATAGCAAAAAGAGCATAAGGTTCCATTCACATTATAAGTGGCGGAACGTTGCATTGTAATGCACTGCTACATTATGTGATACTTGCCCAAATTAATTGGATTGAATGGGGCCAGTACACAAAAATGAATGCGGCAGTATATTAGGGCCCATTCACACTTAAAAGCACAAACCGCCAACGATTTTTGTGGGAGTGATTTTCCCGCGATTTCACCCGGAAACATCACTGGACACTGCGGTGATTTTTCCGCGATCGCGTTTAGCACTTCTATAGCAATGAAACGCGATCGCCGGGAAATCGCCTGAAAGTGGTGCAGGTGACTTTTTAAAACCCCTAGCGTTTGAGCGTTTTGCCAAAACCACGGCAAAACGCTCTAGTGTGAATGGGCCCTTACAGTGTACTATGCTGGACTGCACTGATGTGGCTTCCATGCATGTCTAATGTCCTTCTGCACACAACATCGCCTCAATTCACTAAGCTTTATCAAACACTTTATTGAACGTTTGATAATTAACCGCATGAGTAAAATTTAATTTTGAATTCACTAAGGGGTTATAGATTTATTGAATGTTTTATCGCTAAAATGTTCAATAAGTCTATAACCCCTTATTGAATTTAAAATTAGATTTTACTCATGAGGTAAATTATCAAACGTTCAATAAAGTGTTTGGTAAAGCTTAGTGAATTGAGGCGATGTGGGATGCCTTATTGTTTTACCGTTTTCAGCAATCTACATAATATGAATGGACCAAAATAATTTGTCAGTTATAGGAATCATCCAACATTTGGAAAACCTGTCACACGCACTCTCCAAAACACAAGCTCTAATCTATAGTTATAGCAATTTTAGAACAAAAAATAGAAATTCCATCTAAATTACTTAAAGAGAGTCTGAAGCGTAAAAAATTAGCTCTTTTTACATTGCAGTCGTCTTCAGCAATAATGACATAGCTGAAATGCCGCATTCCCGCGGCACAAGGTCTTAACCATTTATGCCTCCAGGACGTAGTACCTACGTCCAGGAGGCCACGTGCGCGTCCGCGCACTCCCGGCCGCAGATTCGGTAGCCCAGGAATCAATGTATCGGGCTATGGTGCCCGATCACTGATTCCTCTCCCCCGATGAAAAAGCGACAGCTTCTCTCGGAAGCTACGCTTTTTCTGAAGCTATGTCCCTCTAAGCGTACATTGTACGCTTAGAGTGACGTCATGTAAACAAACTTAAGATTGCCATCTTGTGGCCAAAAAGTAAAACTACAAGTAAAAGTAAAAAAACATTACAATACACAAATATTTCCCCAAATAAAACACTATTTATATCCCACCCTCCCAAAAATGCCCACATAAAATGTTTAATAAAAAAACAAAACAAAAACACATTACTATAAAAAAAAAACAAAAAAAAACAAAACACAAATATTTACCTAAGGGTCTAAACTTTTTAAATATCTATGTAAAGATGAAATATTTCACTCTATTTTTTTTTTTTATAAGCTTGTAAATAGTGATGGATGCAAAACGGAAAAAATGCTCTTTTATTTCCAAATAAAATATTGTCGCGATACATTGTGATAGGGACATAATTTAAACGGTGAAATAACCGTGACAAATGGGCAAATACAATACGTGGGTTTTAATTATGGAGGCATGTTTTATTTTAAAACTATAATGGCCGAAAACTGACAAATAATGAATTTTTTCATTTTTTTTCTAATTCTTACTGTTAAAATGCATTTACAGTAAGGTAGCTCTTAGCAAAATGTACCCCCCAAAGAAAGCCTAATTGGTGGCGGAAAAAACAAGATATAGATCAGTTCATTGTGATAAGTAGTGATAAAGTTATAGGCTAATGAATGGGAGGTGAACATTGCTCGGATGCATAAAGTGAAAACGACTGAAGGCTGAACTGGTTTAATCACCCTGAAATCCCCGTGGCAAAATTCAGGGCTCCTTCCGGGTAGAGGCAGAGCTTTGTGCAGTTGCTCTGCCTTTACTCGCGTCGATCTCCACCTCCTCCCACCCCTCTCAGTCTTCTTTCACTGAGAGGGGCGGGGAGAGGCGGAGACTGACTGGGCTGGAGGCAGAGCTACAGCACAAAGCTCTGCCTCCCTGGGCAACAAAATCCACAACCTGGAAAATCGTGGATTTTTGCCCCAGGATTTTGGAGGGATAAAACCTTGTTGCGCTGCGGCAATGCGGCGTTTCAGCTCTGGCATTAATGCTAAAGAGGACTTTCTTTTACGCTTCAGACTCTCTTTAAAGGGAATCTGAAGTGTAAATAAACGTATGATATAATGAATTGTATGTGTAGTAAAGCTAAGAAATAAAACATTAGCAGAACAGATATGATTTCTAGTACAGGAAGAGTTAAGAAACTTCAGTTATCTATGTAAAGAGCTTATCTGAGCTCCATGACCAAATATAGTGGTGGACAGCACTGTGTTTTGAAACTCTTATCTCAAATGTATCTCATTGTCTCTTGTTTGTTTATGATTTTCCTGCAGAGGAAAGTTGCAAAGGTCATTAGCTCTGCTCGTTGAAATCATTTAAAATGCTGAGTGTAATGTGTAAAACTGCATATATTAGAGGATGATGCAATGTTACAAAAAAAGATATATAACTGAAAATAAAAATATGAGACACTTTTCTTTGCTACTAATCTTCTATTAATTATGCTGGATCCCACAAAAAATCTTTAAAAAAATAAACACTATTATTACCAGTTTCCTATGGGCAGGAAGCACCCCAAAAATAGCATTACGAACCTTACAACTACCAATTGCTGAAGGGGGATTAGCCTTACCCGATTTTCAAGTTTATTATCTTGCGTCCCAGCTGGTGCCTATACAGCACTGGTTGAGCTCAACAAGAACACACTCAGACATGAATACGGAGGCGGATATGGCCACCTCCTACGAAGCATTATGCTCAGCTATTTATAGAGGCAAAGTCCCCACGGGAAATGAGGGCTCACATCTGATCCAACACACTATTAAGGTATTTAAAAGGACCCAAAAGCTATGCGATCCTTCCCCTGGCACCATATCCCCTAATCTGCCCTTATGGCACAACGACCAACTCCCAGAACTAAAACAGATTACAGATATTCATTTCTGGTGCAAGGCAGGTATCAAATATATCAACCAGTTATACTGTGAAGGCTCCTTTAAGGATTTTGCCACTCTGAGGCAGGAGTTTTGTCTCCCACCTCACTCGCTTTTCCGCTATTTTCAAATCAGACATGCCCTTAAATCCCAACTTGGCCTCCATGGGGTTGTACTAGCTACAATGCCACTAGAATCACTACTTCTACAAAAATACTCTAACAAACAAACATCAAGGTACTATAACTTTGTACTACTGGCTAAACAGAATAGCAATCGCAATAACTATAAACGCGGGTGGTCGGGTGGGGGGGACCTTACTGACTCGGAGTGGGCAGAATTTCAGGACACATATTACAAAACGGTTATAACTTCAAGGGATAAGGTAATTCATATTAAATGGCTTCACCAAGCTTATTTATCACCAGTCCGAATGGCAAAGATGGGAAGGGGCGCTACAGATTCATGCTTTAAGTGCACAGCGACAAACGCTGACTTTCTGCACTGTGTGTGGCATTGCCCCAGGTACAAACTTATTGGAAGACAGTAACTCACTTCCTATCAAACAAACTTAAGCTCCCCGTTGTAATGTCATTTCAATCCTGCATGCTGGGAATTTTGGGGGACATAGGTTGTGGTACACATAAGAAAACCTTGATACGCATTTTACTGTTCTATGCTAGAAAATCCCTTACTTCCAAATGGAAGCAAAGCTCAACACCTTCGCTAAAACAGTGGAAGGAAACAATAAATAGTATACTACCCTTATACAAACTTACATATTAATCCAGATCACAGTTTACTAAATTTGATAAAATCTGGAGCACTTGGGTTGATGCATCTGATACGGTAATACCTCACCTTGACATTTCTGTAATGATACAGGACCTTCATTGATTATACTGCTAACTCTGTTACAACTATCTATTTGATTGCTTATCTATAGCCCCAGTTAAATGGAATGAGGCGTCATTTATTTATCTTGTCTTGGTAAACACAGTAACTACTCTCTTTGCATGAATCTCTGAAGTAATCTCTGCGCTATGTTATGATACAAGAATAGGTAACTTTGTAAATTGGCGGAAGAACACCAAATGTTTTGTGACTGTTGTATTGTGATTGTCTGTTAATTTGTAACCATATTGCAAAAATTTATAAAAAATTCTCTTAAAAAAAAAAAAATCTTCTATTAATTATCCATACTACACATAGAATTCATTATATTAGGTTTTATTTTTTCGCTTTAGTGTCACTTTAAGATCACTTTAACTGGAGGTACCCATATCTCATTAAAAACTTACCTAATAGCTTTCTCTCTTCTTTTAGAAGATGCGGTGAACCTGGGACTGAAAGATGGAGTCTCTCCACGTGGAGATAAGAGCGTTGAACTCATCTGTGGCTGGCTCCTAGGCGATTTATATGGCCAACGAGCCTCTTTTAGATGTTCTTCATCAGCTTCAATGTCCCTAAGAATTTTTTCCCTGTGAGAGGAAATCTTGTCAGTGCGCAGGTCAAAGGGATCACAGATGGTCACATGCTTTGAGCTTTTACTTTTTGAAAGGCGTTCTTGGTTATTTTTATGGTGAAGTTGAAAATTTGGCATCTTGTTAATTTTAGGCCTGTGCTCACGTTCCTCCTCCGGCATGTAACATCTTGCTTTGTGGCTTTTTGTGCTAGATCTACAAGCTAGTGTGCTGGTTGGATAAGAGGAGCTATACAGGAGTTCCTGGGACCTCATATGAATCCGAATGTCTCGGTACAGCTCTTCTTCTTTACGTCTCTCATTGGCAGATGTGTCATATACTGACTTTGGAACTGGTCTTGCTTTGAAGTGTTTAAAATTCTGGAGTGAATCTTGAAGCTCCGCAAGCTGCATCTTTTGTAGTTCTTTCTTACGCTCATCTCTTTCAATGAACTGGAACGGTTTCTGAGAAGCCAAAAGAATCTCCTTGCTTCTTTCTTTTACAAATCTTCGCCTCTCTTCATTCCTTTCCACAATCTCTTGGTAGAGTGGAAGATACACAGAAGCTGGAACTGGGTTTGCCCTGAATTTCTTTTGACATTCTGCTTCCTCCTCCAGTCTCTTCTTCAGCAAGTTGTTCTCCAGCTCAATTTCTGACTTGGACTTAACACTAATCTCCTTTTTCTTGGACTCTCTAACAGTCATCTCAAAAGGCTCTGGAATGGTGACCCTATGTGACCACTCTTTAGACTTGCTTTTGTTACTTTTACGTTTGTAGGTGAGCTTGTCAGGTTCTGTGTCCTTGATGTAGTCCTGAACACTAAATCCATTCCACATTTGATGGATTATCTCTCTAGCCGAGGTAGAAGCTTCCGTGTCACAGCTGTCTTCTCCATCCGACTGTTCACCAAAAGATGCAGCTGATGATCTGGAGGAGACATTCCAGTTGCTATCTTCTTTTAGTAAGTAAGTATTCAATTCATCAGGCTGAGGAGGCTTGTGATCCCATGCTGGCCTTAAAAGTAAGAAATTAAAGAAATAGCAACACTTGAAGTCTTCACAATAGCAACGATATCAATTGCCTTAATATCTCATCAAAATATTTAAATATAACATTCAACTCTTTAGGTGAAAACACGAAGTAGAACCTTTTCTCTATGCTGAGAAAATGGGGTTAAACCCAGTTGTCCATGCTGCAACTATTCACTTTAGACATGAGTTTCCCACTCAAGAAGTACATGAATAAGGGGCACTTTAGACAAACGTTTCCCACACAGGAAGTACATGACTAAGTGCATGCGTTTCCCACACACTAAGCACAGGAACAAGGGGAACATAACAAGGTTATGTTTTCATTTATTTTACAGAAACCTTGGTTGTCTTCCAGGAAATAATTAAAACATATATGCAGATTACTGTTGCATCAGCTGATACACGGTCCGCATGAAATAACGCTAAAATTGCTTCAATAATTGTCTACAGAAGTGACATATCAGATAATCTCCAAAAAGCCAAGTTCAATCTTTGCAATTACTCAGTGATAGCAAATCAGAATCAATGGGACTTCAGCTAATCCCCATTCTTTTACAAAACATTTTATTGTGATAAAAAATATTTTCCTTAAACACATATCAGATGGTGATCTCATCTCTAAAAAATAAATATTCAAGCTCAGTAATTCCTCTCGATAGTGCTACATAATTACTCTAGCTCTACTACAAAGCAAAGTATTTGTGTTCAAATATAACCTGAAGTAACCATGAGTTTTGTGAAGTGAAATTTACTTCCTTAGAAGCACAGTGTGTCTATATTTTGTAATAAGGCGAGATACTCACAAGCAGCCCATGCAAAAGCATATTACATGGCCCGAGTGTATATAAAAACTTAATTGAATGGTTTTCCTCAAAGGGAGCTGAAAAGGCAACCATTTGGTAAAAATCGGCGTGTATGTCCTCCATATAATCCTGCTATAAGAGATGCTCTTACTTAGCACATCTTGGAGTTCTCTTTTAAGCAGTAATGCAAAGACTGACACAGTCACTGAATTACTTTAATTTATGAATGGATCGGGTGACAGGTGTCCCCAAACCTGCACAGCCATATCTGCTTAGGGGAACAGCAACAAAAAGAAAAAACAAAAAACTTGACCACAAAAAAATCAGACGTACCAGGATTGATTATTTTAAGATAAGCATCATGAGAGCTTCACATAACTATAACCACCTGTTCTGGAGTGAACTGAGAACCTTCATTCACTGGCACATTGCTGGCTGAATTACAGTTATATCAGACATTGCCCAGCAGTGTCTAGGGGCCAAGGCCTGGTACACACCAT
Organism: Hyperolius riggenbachi; assembly: GCF_040937935.1. Classification (NCBI taxonomy): domain Eukaryota; kingdom Metazoa; phylum Chordata; class Amphibia; order Anura; family Hyperoliidae; genus Hyperolius; species Hyperolius riggenbachi. The sequence continues at coordinate 413,526,855 of NC_090649.1, read as the reverse complement.
GCAATTTCAAGTCAGATCAATGTGTCAAACTGATAATTTCCAACAGGTCCAATCAGCTTCTGATCGATAATGGTATTATTATTATTTTATTATTATTTAGTACTTATATAGCGCTGACATCTTACGCAGCGCTGTACAGTGTATATATTGTCTTGTCACTTAACTGTCCCTCAGAGGGACTCACAATCTAATCCCTACCATAGTCTTATGTCTATTATGTGTCATGTAGTGTATGTATCATAGTCTAGGGCCAATTTACTTATCTGTATGTTTTTGGAATGTGGAAGGAAACCGGAGTGCCCGGAGGAAACCCATGTAGACACGGGGAGAACATATAAACTCCTAGCAGATGTTGACCTGAACTGGGAACCAAGCGATGCAAGGCGAAATCGCTAACCACTATGCCACTGTGCTGCCCCTGATCACTACTGCACAATATTGAACCAGTTATGGATCAGGAGCAGATCGGACCTGTTGGAAAATATCGATTCAACCCATCAATCTGTTGGGAAATTGCATGGTGTGTACCAGACCTAATTTGCAGGTGGTATGCTAGCTATAGGTGTTTGCCAGTGAACTGATACATATATGGGTGCTTCTATGGTTGAGGTTATTACATAGGGAAATTCTGCTAACATGATTGGCTGTTTCAACAGTTCTCCAATGATAGCACCCTCTTCAACTTTCAGGATTCTAATAGATATAGATAAGCACGCCCCCACACTATTCGGCCAATTACAACGCTTGATGAAACAGCGACCAATCACAACAGCAGAATTTCCCTATGAGGTGTCTCGCCTCAACCATACTATACATACTTAATGTATAAATATGCATTTTGTTTCATTTTCAGAATGACTATTTGAGGCTTCATTTCCAGTGTAGTGTTAAATTTTCGTGTCCCAGAAAAATCGTACAAGACTTTTCTGACTGGTGAAAATTTGCATGTAAATTTGTATGCGTTTTTACATGAAAATGCACATTAGTCAAATTTTGCATAGTCTGCCTAGTAACAGCTTAGTCACGACTGCGGTCAACTTACTGTAACCATGAATTTAATGCGAATTTTCGCACAAATAACGCAAACATTCGCATTGCTATGAAATGCCATTGCAAAGCATTATTCGCGAATCGCAGCCAATACGCATAAAATATCCCCCCAAAAATTAAGCAGGCTCTCAGATTTTTTTCTGCATACGAAAAGGCTTACGAAAATTTGCATTGGATGGAAAACGGCCCCATTTTGTTGCTAACTAATGAGAATTTTCTAAGCAAAAAATCTGACACAAAACGCACAAGTGGAAACTTAGCCTAAGGCTAGGTTTCCACTTGTGCGTTTTGTGTCAGATTTTTCTCTCAGAAAATTTGCATTGATTTGGCAACTAATGTTTGTGAATGGGGCTGTTTCCGTTCAATGTGATTTTTCTTACGCGTTCGTTCGCATGAAAAAAATCTGAGGCCCTGCATCATTTTTACGGACATTGCGTATGATTCACGTACAATGTTTTAGATAGGCAACGCATAGCAACACGAATGTTCGCATTAATTGCACAAAAATTCGCATTTGAGCCATGGTTACAGGAAGTTGTCAGCAGTCATGACTAAGCTGTTAATAGGCAGATTATGTTTATTTAACTAATGCGCGTAAAAATTTACATGCGAATTTTCACCAAGCAGAAAAATTTTACACTTTTTTTTTGCAGGCGAAAATGTCACGCTACAGTGGAAATGTAGCCTTAGAGTTTTGACTGCCAATAATAGTTTAGCCAGGCTATTAAAAAGGTAAGAGAATTTGTCATCTGCATACCGGAAGCTGCTTTTGAAATCAGGATCGAAACTGTGGACTCCTTTCAGGTGGAGTTTATTTTTGTACATGCTTTGCAGCTGTTCCATGTTATGGACGTGGGCATCCTTCAGTCTCTCCAGCTGCATGTAATACTCTTTGTCTGAGTGATGAATTTTGGAAAGGTCCAGAATCCATTCCTTACAGTCTGTCGTGGTGTAAGGCTGGTCTCCATCATCTTCAGAACAGGAGATGAGATCATCCTAGCGAGCAAGGGTATTTGTTAGCTGTGGACATCAGTTTGTCAGTCAATGCTCAGGTGAGAACAAACTCATAGCATTACATTGACAAGAGCTTTGAAAATCACTAGCGCTTAGAAAAAGCTCTTGCAGTGCGAATCAGCCCTTATTGAAACCACTAACTCCAGGAACCCAAAATTGCTCCGAATCCTAAAGCCCAATCTACACGATGCGATTATTTGTGTGATTCGATTACGATTCTATATACAATCCGATTAAATCCGACATGTTTGATCGGGATTCGATTTGATTCAATTCGATTTGCCATTGCAAAACAAAGGCAAATCGAATTGAATCGAATCCTGATTGTACATGTCGGATTTAATCGGATCGTAAATAAAATCGTAATCTAATCGCACAAAGAATCGTATCGTGTAGATGGGGCTTAAGTCTACTCAGAGCTGGGACAAGGACCTCCAGCACCCAAGGCTGAGACACCAAAGTGCGCCCCTCCATGCCTCCCACCCCAGCCATCAAACACTGATTGTTATTAGACTAAAGGCCCGTACACACGCTTGATTTGTAGGAACGAGGGGTCCGTCAGACCCTCCCACTGGGCGGGTGTTCCAGCGACAGTCCGGCATTTGTACAGTCTGTCAGGCAGACTGATAAGGCTGTTTCTGAACGATCCACAGAAACAGCCTTATCAGTCTGCAGACAGACTGTACACACGCCGGACTGTCGCTGGAACACCCGCCCAGCGGGAGGGTCTGACGGACCCGTCGTTCCTACAAATCAAGCGTGTGTACAGGCCTTAAAACCTCATCTACACTGTACAATTTTCCTTCAGATTGGCTCTATTAGATAATTTTCAACTGGTCCTATCAGATTGCAATAGATTGTGGGTACTTATCAAAGCCAAATCTATTGCAAAATTTCTCTGAAACAATTTGGTTCTCTACACACGATGCAATTTCTTATTAGATCTAACTAATAGATCTGTCTATCTGATGGAATATTGTACCGTGTAGATGAGGCTTTAAAGGGAGCCTAAACTGAGAAGGATATGGATTTTTCCTTTTAAAATGATACCAGTTGCCTGGCTCTCCTGCTGATCCTGTGTCTCTAATACTTTCAGCCACAGCCCCTGAACAAGCATGCAGATCAGGTGCTCTGACTGAAGTCAGACTGGATTAACTGCATGCTTGTTTCAGGTGTGTGATTCAGCCACTATTGCAGCCAAAGAGATCAGAAGGACTGCCAGGCAACTGGTATTGTTTAAAAGGAAACATATCCCTCTCAGTTTAGGTGCCTTTTAACCTCCTTAGCGGTAACCCCGTGCTACACACAGGGTAGCCGCCACAGAGGATCACATGGCCCCAGGACTTTTTTTTTAATTGGTCGCATACGCTTTAGCTAGCGATTCGCTAGCTTAGCATATGCACAAAGTTGCTCCGGTCCCCCGCGATCGCCCGCAATAACTTCCACTATACGTACCCCCCAGCGTTCCCACGCCGACGCAGCCGCCCAATCGGCTCCAGGCTTCGTGATGACTGCGATCGGGATTGCTGCTGACGTCATCTCCGATCATCGCCATAACAACTCCGGGAGCCGACCGGGAAACTGCGCTTTCCGTGGGATCGTGGTGGGGTATGTATAGCCGGCGGCGATTGGCGGGCATGGGGGGTACCGGAGCAACCTTTAGCATACGCTTAGCTAGCGAAATGCTAGCTAAAGTGTTTAGAAAAAAATTTTGGAGCAAAAAACCTCCTGGCGGACACAGCCTCAGAAACTGTGTACCGCCAAGGGGGTTAATGCTAGGAATACACTGTGCGTTTCCGCAGCTCAATTCTGCTGCCTGATCGATTTCCCGCTCGACCCCGCAAGCGATTCTCTTATCTTCTGCTCGTTTTCCTTATCTTTTTCCATTGTCCCCCATGCGGTCTCGAGCACGGAATCAATCGGGTGGGTGATCGGACATGTCGGAAATGATCAATCGAGCCATCTAAATGGTTTGTACCATCTGTATAGTTTGTACCGTGTATTCCCAGCATAAGCCCCATCTACACATATAATTTTTTGTGCGATTTGATTCAATCCGACATGTCCGATTGGGATTCGATTGGCCATTGCAGACCAATGGCAAAATGATTTGAATCCCAATTGAACATGTCAGATTGAATTGAATCGATGAATCGAATCGCACAAAAAATTGTATGGTGTAGATGGGGCTTTAGAGGCACCCTATGGCCCCCAACACCTTAATCTCTAGTTATCTGGGTTGCAGTCCCTGCCATGTATCCCCTTTTCTTATTTCTCTCTGCTTCAAACACAATAGGTAAGTGATAGATAGGTGAGTGAGTTGTGTGCCCCCTCCTACACTGCGCCCTGAGGCTGGAGCTTCTTTCGCCTCTGCCTTGAACCCGACCCGAGTCTAATACTTCTTGCCAGGCTGTAAATTTGGTACAAAAATCATCCCACTCCGACGCCTCGGTTTATAAAACCACCAACTCCAACTCCCACTCCAGGCACCGAAAAATTGCTCTGACTCCTCAAATCCGAAGCCCTGGTTTTCTCCTAGATACCCCATTTCTTACAAATTAGTGTACACAACCATATTGCAATGATGTCCTGCTGGGTCCCTTCAACTAGACTAGCTCCTGCAAATTTCCTATGCCTTTCACACAAATAATGCAGCAGGACCAACATTTGCGCCTGGGTAAAATCGTGTTGCAATCACTCCGCACCCCTGAAAACTGGACGGTGACTTGCAAGCTCCTTGCACTTTGGGAATTCGCAAAACGCTGAAAATCACAGCCAACAGAGAACAGCCCTCATCCTCACAAACCTTCTGCACTTGCTATTTTTAGACAGGTTTGCTGTAATTAAGTTGTATGTGTGTTCCAGGGGTTGGTGTGGGCAGTCAGACAGCTAATCCAGCATAGGAAGCTCTCCTCACCCATCCTCGGTCTCCTCTGCAGCCAGCCTGGCGCTGCCTGTCCTCTTCCAGCCTTTCGTACAGGGGGAGCGGAGCTCGGGTGTGCGGGTGGACCGGGGTTTGCAGGCAGGCTGCAGCAAGCACAGCTTCCCGATGAGACTTCGCCATCATATCCGCCTGGTTTGAAGTCCACCGCTGCCCAGCAACCGTGAACGCTACAGAGAGCGGGAGGGGACAAGTTTACGCCAGCGCGCTGAGATCAGGCGGCACGTAGGAGACAAAGAGCCACTGATCTTTCAGTAATCCACTTACGCCATCTGTTGCCTGTGCCCCGAGCAGGATCAGAGCCACAATGGGATTTCCACAAGCACCTGCGGCATAATTACTGACACATATGGACTGGAACTGTACACTCACAACACACCAGCATTACATAACAATGCAGTCAGATATTCCCAGAGGAAAGTTCTGAACCTGAAGATCAGCAAGAGCTGGCAACAATTAACATCCTTATAACTTGTTTCCAAAGCACATTGCTTAGGAGTACAATTTGATGTATAGCCCTCATTTATTCCTCACATTCACTTTCTAACCAGCTCTCTCAAAAAACATACCGGATTTGACTTTATTTTTTTTACACCAAGGATTCTAAAATGATAGCAGTGCATGCTCTTATGCAGGGCATACACGGTGCATTTTTTTTTTTTTTAATCAATCGAGCCCCTGGTGGCTCGATTGATATCTGACGTGTCCGATAACCCGCCGGATCGATTCAGCGCTCGATACCGGCAGGCAGGACAATAGAAGAAACGAGCGGAAGATAAGAAGCCGCCCGCGGGTACGAGTGCGAATCGATCCGGCCGCGCGTGGGGACACACCGCAATCTACCGTGCGGCTCGATACACGGTACAAACGTACCGTGTATCCCCAGCATTAGGCCTTATTCACATTGCGTTTCAATCTCGTTGGGCAAACTTGGCCCTCCAGCTGTTAAGGAACTACAAGTCCCACAATGCATTGCAGAAGTCTGACAGCCACAGTCATGACTCAAAGGCAAATGCATTGTGGGACTTGAAGTTCCGTAACAGCTGGAGGGCTGAGTTTGCCCATGCCTGCTCTAGTGTGAACGAGCCCTTACAAATACTTCTTTGTGGTCTACCAACAGACTGGCACCGCTCCAATCATCCTGAACTCAGCTGCTTATCTCAATCACGTTTCTCCTTGCACATCAGACCTTATCTCACCCCGGACACTAAAATGATGGTGCATGCTCTTATATCGCATCTGGACTAATGTAACATACTACTTTGTGGTCTACCAACTAATAGAATGGCTCAACTCCAGTCTGTATTGAACTGTATGCAAGTCCAGTACTGAACCCAGCTGCTTGTCTTAATCAGGTTTCTTCTTACTCCTCCTCTCTGGAAAGCCCTTTATTTCATTGGCTACCAATTAACCAGAGGACCAAATCCAATCTCTTAAAGTGTACCAAAGGCAAACCTCAGGCACAAAATAAAATACTAACTCAAGAAGAGGAAAGCCTCTGGATCTTATAGAGCAGGGGTCCCCAAACGTTTTGTGTGGAGGACCGGATCAACATACTTCAGACTGCTGGGGGGCCGGATGATACATAAAATGATGAAGAAGTCTTTGCAGGCCAGACAGTGAATCATACCCAGGTGACAACCTGCAGTCCAATTGGACAGCAATGTCACCTGATGTGGAATTTGATTGGAAACCAGCGAATTACTGTTTTCTGGCTTTCATGTGGATGGGCACCAAGCAATGCTATTCTACATGCGGACCTCCAATATTTAAAGATGTAGCTGACCACATCTATAAGTAAAACTTTTTGTGTGTGTGTGTGTGTGGGGGGTGGGGGGGGGGGGGCGGTAAAAAAGCCTCAGGTGGCCACATTTTGCCCACGGGCCTTAGAGAATCTGTATTGTTAAAATCGCACAAAAGTAAACATACCAGTGCGTTAGGGGACATCTCCTATTACCCTCTGTCACAATTTCGCCACTCCCCGCCGCATTAAAAGTGGTTAAAAACAGTTTTAAAAAGTTTGTTTATAAACAAACAAAATGGCCACCAAAACAGGAAGTAGGTTATAGAAAATACATCCATACACAAGCAGGCTGTATACACCCTTCCTTTTGTATCTCAAGAGATCATTGTGTGTTTCTTTACCCCTTCTGCTCTCATGCACTGAAGTTTCAGGCTGCTCTTTTCTTCTTGCAAACAGCTTTGCCCTTGTCTGTAATCCTCAGTATGTGAAAGCCCAGCTAGCTCAGAGGACGATTTATCCAGCTTGTAAAAGATAAGAGAGAATCTGCCATAATCTAAATAACACAGGCAGTGTGCAGAGAGGTGCCTGGAGGGGGGAGATTCATCACAGAACCACAACACTGAAGAACTTGGCAGCCTTCCAGACACAGGCCGACAAGTCTGACAGGGGAAAGATACATTGATTTATTACAGAGACTGTTATAGTAGAAAGTGCTGTAGTAAGCCAGAACACATTAGAATAGCTTTTGGAACTTGTAGGATGATAAAAAACAGGATGCAATTTTTGTTACGGAGTCTCTTTAAGGTGCATACACACACAAGAGGAAACGACAGGTCCGCCGGACCCTCCCGCTGGGCGGTCTTTTAGCCAACAGTAGCACATGTGTATGCGCTGTCGGCGGACTGATAAGGCTGTTTCTGAACGATCCGCTGAGTTCCCCTTGTTTAGGCATCAGAGCGATGTGATTTTTAGAGAAACGCAAGTCCTGCAGCATTTTTTGAGGCGATTAAGCCTCAATGTTAAGTACAAGAAAATCGCTCTAAAAAGCGCTGAACAGAGCAATTCTCCAAGCGCTTTTTGGTACAGTTAACTTTTAGGTCAAACTGTAAAAAAACAAAAAAACCCCAAATGCTCCAAAAATCGCTAGGCACAAGTCTGAAATCGCTTTGAAAAAAATACTAAAATACTTTGAATCCACTTTTTCTCTGTCAGTGAGGCCCTGCGCCCACTAACACAGCTTTTGTCCACTTTTCAGTTACACATCAATGTTACAGATCCTGAAAAGCGGACATCTGCGTTAGTGGGCTCAGGCCCTGAGTAGGTCCAATCTAGTATTCAGTTAAAGACATGGCCCAGTAATAAAACAATGTTGGGACAGCCAATACTGCCTCTGATTTTCTTCCTATATAGGACAATAGCTGCTATCCTAATTTACTGTGAAGTTTTTGGAAGAAGGGTCTCAGGATTGGAATTGGCAGCATTTGTATCAAAAAGAGCACTCTAGGGAGAACATTTATTTTCAATGGCTATCCTACCAAGCCAGGTAATACCAAGTGATAGCCACCTAAGCAAGGTTAGAGCCAATGGAGGACAAAGGGTGAAGGATGCGATTTTAGGCACAGCTACATTTTCGGTTTCAAAATGTTTACCGCTTTTCAATTTTCAAAAAGAAATAACATAACGGTCAGTAAAAGATGTACAAAAGTCAAGAAATTTAACAGCGTAGGCATATACAAATGGGCTATAAAGTATATATAGGATTACGTAAGTCGCGCCAGTGGCTTAGCTACAACATTTTCATATTGCTGTTTTGTGCCTGCTAGAAGGGAGACCAGAGATCCTAATTTAAAATGCAGGCATGACCTTTACAGCGTTTGTGTTCAACGTCGCAAACATATAGCACTGAAACCCATGGCGGATTTAATAGGTCACTTTGTTAATGGGAAAGGCATATGTCCCTGTAATAAAAACGGTAGCATATTATTCAGATCTGGCTGGGATTAAGTACTAATATATTTGCATTCAGGCTCAGTTCATGCTGCCCGGCAAAAACAGACCGTTTTGCAAGATCACAAAAACAGACGGTCTTTTTACGCTATATCAGTTGCTGTCAGTTATAACTGAAAGGACAACTGATGTGCAATGTAATGTCCATGTTTCCCTACGGCTCAGTTCAAATTGCAGTATAAGCAATTTAACTGAAAGCTTTTTCACAATGCACTCCTATGGAGAGTTGAAACATTAGTTTTTTAGCGTAGTGTTAAAGGGGCCGGAGGCTATGTTCACAGTGGCCATTGCATTCCTTGTGACATCAGGAACAACGCAAATGATCGGGCAGCAGCCTCGCATGTTGTGCTCGCATTGCATCGTTTACAGTGAAGCATAGTCAATGAAAAGTATGCTTCAAGTGGACCTGAACTCAGAACGTCCTATCTGCTCTAAAAGATACACAGCAGAATTACCACCTTTAAAAACAGAAAGCATTTTTGTTACAGCTGATACAAATCCTAAAAATAAATCTGCAACGTTTCAAATTCCTGATTCATGGAAGCAGACATATTGCTAACAGCCTGTGCTTTCAAATTAGCTTATCTGCCATCTCTGCCGTGGCAGTCAGGTGACAGATCAAATTACAACTTGTGATTAGACACAGATGAGGGGGAATTAGACAGGCTTAATGCTGTAAATACACACAGGTGCATTTCTCTGATTTTCTTGTGTCCTGTGCGAGAGTTCAGGTCCACTTTCATGGTTAACACTCACATTACCGGCAACACACGGCATGCAGTGCGTTACGATGCTACAACCCGTTATACACCCTCCACACTGAACGCTGCATAGATTGAGCATTGCAGTTCAAAAAGCTGCATTACACCACACCACTATGAACTTAGCCTAAACGGATTCTATGTGATTCGTTCAAGTTGTCAATTAGAACTAAATGCATAGTTGAGACCTGCACAATTTTAAATGTATAGCGGCTGTTTCCCATAGAAACGTATGGCGGAAGCGCATCTTCTCCGGATGCGAAAAAAAAAAATCAATGAATTCACCGACTGTCAGCTGCTCTCCAGCACCAGCCTTGTTACCGCTCCGGTGCTAGACAGGTGCCCCCCCATTGAGTCAGATCTGAGTGCGGCTGCAGCCATGCTCATACACGACATGTCATGATCCTATGCCACTCTAACACCCCCACGTGTCAGCATTTGACAGGTGTGGTGTTACTACCGCTGCAATTCGGCCGATTTAAATTACGCCAGAATTGCAGTGGCAAACAGCAGACAAGATACTGAACTGCTCGGCAAGTGCAAAAGTCAACCTCCCGTTTGAAAGAAGCCTTATTGTGATTTTGTGGATTTTCATGCATTCTTCTGAAGGTTACTTGTGATACGTACATCAATTGGAAAGAACTAACCTATCTCAGTTATCTAATTTTCTAATAGTAGCCCAGTATTATGTAGCCATCCATCATTCAGTTATTAGAGAGAGGAGGTTCTGCACAAATAGGTGCATGTGCTACCTATACACACTGATGGATACACACTGAGGGCTGGAACCCACAGGAGCGCTTTTGGCAGCGTTTTGGCAGCACTGCGATACGCTAGCAGTTTGCCAAAACGCTGGGCTAATGTTAATGGATGGGGCAACTTCCACAGGAGCGTTTGCGTTTCTCAGAAACGCAAACGCAGGACCTGCAGCATTTTGGGAGCGTTAGCGCTTCAATGTAAAGTATTGAACCGCTAGCGGAAACGCTCAGCAAAACCTAAACTGAGCGGTTTTGCGGTTCAGCACACTGTAACAAAATGAAAAATAATTCACAGGACCAATCAGGATAAAAACGCAAAACGCTACGCACCCGCTGGGCAAAAAAATACAATGTTGCAAAACATGACCAAAAACGCACATGAATCCGCTTGCAAACCGCTCAGACAAAACGCTAGCGGTTGCGTTTGGCGTTTGCTGATTTCAGTGGGTTCCAGGCCTGATGGGATATCCTTTTGCTTTTGTGCTAGTTCTTTATTAAAACTGGAGATAGTAAATTAAGTCATAATTTTCTTGCTTGCAAATTTAACTTAAGGAATTTCCATGTTTCACTATAGGTCAGTTTACATGCATGCGTAATATAAACTAACTAAAATCTTAAGGGCTTGTTTACATTACAAAAGCTTTTCTAAGCCCTTTGTGATTTTAAAAGCTCTTGCTAATGTAATGCTATGGGTGTGATCCCACTACTAGAGGGATGTGATTTTATAAAAATCCCCCATAGCATTGCATTAGCAAGAGCTTTTCAAAATCATTAGCGCTTTAAAAGCTCTTGTAGCAACAAGCGTTAACCTGTGCATCATTTGTGTGTTGTGTTAAACCTGACAGCAGCCGATTCAGTGTAAAGCAGGCCAAGTATCCACATTCCTCATTTAGTAGTATTTTCACCTTGTAGCTCTCCCATGGATACCATGTGTGACCCGTAACTAAGGATCGGTGTACACTAGGGTGTTCTGTGCCGTGGTATGGAACACCTACAGAGAAAGCATTGACATGTCCGTTTCATCAGACGTGTCATAATAGCATTGCTAAGATGAATGAGTTATAAATCCAGCCCCAATTAGAGGCAGAGCATTAGCGCAGAAGTCAGGCTACTGCCATTTATTAGACAATGAAAATGGATGCCTCTTGCTTTATGTTCCCTTGAAATATTCTTGGCAAAGGATATGTAGACCATTATTAATAAATATGGCAGCCTCTATATCACTCACAGTAGAGCATCACTAATGCCTTGACATTTTTGTATGTTTTTTATGAAAGGCCAGTTGAGAAAGTAAAAAAAAAAATAAAAAAAAAAATACTGCCTGGAGTGCAGGATAAATATTATAGTATCCATTTCAAACATAAAATGGATTAAAATTAATAGTATTCCTTTGTGACATAAAAAGGGAAAAAAAATCATACTGAACACAAAGCTGATATAACAATTTTATTAAATTAAGTGCCGACACAAAAGGTTAACAGCCAGCTTTGATGTACACAGAATGCCACGATGTCAGACTTCCAAGTAAACAGTCCATGAAAGGTCATGAAATTTCTATCGTGTATTTACCTGGGGAAAAACAGGAAAATGTGATTAATATGTTCTGTACAGCTAAAAAAACTTTAAAAAGCTCAGACTGTAGACCGGATACTCAAATGCACGCATGGGCATGCACAAAATTGTATGAACTTTGAGACATTAAAGTGGTCTAACACCCAGCATTTCAACTTTGCTGTAAAAGATTGCTTACAGCTTAGAAACGATTATGCCCGATTTTTTTTTTTTTTTTTTTTTTTTAGCAGAAAATCACTGAATGGATTAAACATGACATTTTAGTGCTGCATTTAGCTAGAAATCCTCCTCCGTGCTTAGGTTTAGTTACAAATGTATCTATTTACAAAGTAATAAACAAACACTGCTCTGAGAGAACAAAGAGGGCTTCCCTGGCAGGCTTTTCAGAGGTCTAATTGCATTCCAAACAAAGATACATTTGTAACTAAAGATAAGAACGGATGTGGATTCCTAGTTAAATCCAACACTAAAATGTCATGTTTAACCCATTCAGTGAATTTCTGCTTAAAAAAAAATCTGGCATAATAATTTCTAAGCTGTAAGCAATCTTTTAAAGCAAAGTTGTAATGCTGGGTGTTAAACCGCTTCTCTGTTTCCATGCAAAGGCTTAGATTCCTTTATGTAACTGCACCATTATTAAAATACAGATAAATATTGGTGATCTCAAAATATTTATATTTGTTATTAAAGGGTACCAAAAGCCAAAAATTAAGAAAAAAAAAAGTGCTGTATATACATACTCAATACTTGTTAGGCTTCAGCATATGCAGAGCAGAGAGTGCATTGTCACTGGTCTGCGTTGGGATTCTTAGCCTGCGAAACTGCAGGGGTCATAGCAATGCCACTGGACTGACAGGCTAAGGATTGCAATGCAGCGCAGACCAGTAAAAACAGGCTTCGCTCTGCTTATGCAAAGGCCTGACCCCTGACCACAGTGCTGCAGTGACCAAGGTGGTGGTGGTCAGCCTACACTCTGGTAGGATTACACACTACTTGCCTCAGTAGTGGGAAGCTTCTGGGTAATCCAGAGGCTTCCCCGATTGTATTACACCCCACTATTCCAGTGCTGGGTCCATCTAAAACATATACAACAAGAGCTTGCCTAATATCGTTCTTGTGGCCACACTCCTGTTTGGGAGCTTACCTATACTGGGCATGCATAAGTAAGGACCACATATGCCAGATAGAACACGCACTTTTTCCCATGCATGGACCTTACTCATGCATGTCCAGAAGAAGGGGGTCCCGGACAGTAATGGAGAGCTAGGAGATCCAGGAAGCCTCTGGACCATTCCCACTACCGAGGCAAGTAGCTAAATTTCAATCAATTTCTCATAGCAAGTTTGCTTTAAAAAACCCTTTTACTGTCTAGTAAGGAGAGCCACCCATGATTTTATAAACATGCTAAAAAACAAACTGATGCTTTGCAACCATGGCAACAGTCAGGCTGCCTCCACAAACTTTTACACACAAAGATTTACATTAGAGCAGAACTACAGCTAAAATAATACCATTCAGATGCCCCTTGCAGGCAGTCATGTATTAGCCGCAACAATCTCTGAATAGATCACAATGCTGGGTGCACCATCCTCTCACAGACACTGCCTGTGCTGCAGCATACTCCATACAGCTCCCAATGCAAAGCCAGCGTCTGTAAGTAGAGGAGGGCACCTGGCACCATGGGCGTGACATGGAGACCAGGCCCACAGAACAGCACAACAACAAAGCCTACGGGCCACGGATCGGAGTTTAGGGAGCCCTGCTTTAAAGGATAACACATTAGTTGTACAGCTGTTCCCATTGCCCCCAACCTGCACGTAACTACTGTTAATACTATTCCGAGTTCACCACTGTTGCCCTGGCTCCAGTGTCAGCATTGTAAGTAACTGAGTGACACTCTACTTCACATATAGGCATGACTGCAGACTTAGCCTAGCTCCTGCTACTCTCTATGGAAGTTAGATCTACAATCTAGCTGGCTAATGTTGAACAGCACATCGCTCGATTTACAATGTACACACAAGTGCCAGTGCTATGAACTGAACCTACACAATAATCCATTACAGGAGGAGCTATGGGTCACTGTACTTTACTATACAAGTACAGCAGTCTTGGATCACTTTGACGTGTCTGAAAACATGAAATATAGCCCTGCTTATATTCAAAGTATACAGTAAAATGATGTGCAGAGTGCATAGGGAAGCGCTTACCTGATCCTGCGCTCCTCGCTCCGGTTCTGCGGACAGACTGGCTACTCTTCTCCTGCAGCTGTGGCTATAGCTATACACTGCGGCTGTCTGCCGCTATACAGCTCCAAGTCCTCCGTTCTGCTCATGTGACAGGATCACGCATGGCCACTGATGTTACAGTAGTAGGACGATTGCACAAGTACGGAGGTCACGCGGAACGGAAGTCCTGCAGCTGTATAGCAGCAAGTAGCTGCAGTGTACAGCTATATCCACAGCTGTAAGAGGAGGGGGAGAGGAGCACAGCAGAAGGATCAGGTGAGATCAGAGTGTACTGTACTGAAGTGTTAGTGTATTACAGTGTAGCGCAGCTTAGCTGATGGGGCAGCAGGGGTTAGTATAGAGTAGTGTAACTAGTAGCTGGTCACTGTAGAGTAGCTTAGAGACTTAACGTCATGAGCTTATCTTTTTGAACCCTCAATTATAAATATACAGCACTACCATTTTAAACAAACCAAATACAGCATACTTACCACATCATCAATCTTCAGGATACTACGCACAGTCTCTGTAGCAAGGGTCAAAGAACTCATTGAAACCAGCAAAGGCTGAACAACCAGCTCTTCCAAAATGTTAGAAATTCCACCCTGTAAAACATTGAATGCCATTTGTCAATGATGATTTGTCAGAATGATAAAGCCGTAAACACACAAGAGGGAGGGCGCTTACTTTCCGGACATTAATTCCAGCCGTCTTCTCGCCCTGTGCATGCCTGTTTCTCAACTCTGTCACAGTGGATATGGGGTTAAGCCCTGCATTTTCTGCCAGCGTTGATGGTATAACTTCCAGGGCATCTGCAAAGGCTCGGATACAGTAAGACTCCATGCCACTCAGAGTTCTGGCATATTCATTCAGACGCAGGGACAGTTCTATCTCAGGAGCTCCTCCTCCAGCAATCAGAGCTCTATACAAAAAAACAATGCAACTTTCAAAGGCAATTTAGACAACAGAGCACTTCATTTCCATGTAATAGTATTCAAAAACAATTTTTTGTTAAGTGAGAGGTGACGTGTAAGAGGAACCAATGTGTCTTAGTCTGTACAGCACTACATTGTACTATTGAGGCAATAGGTTTCATGTCATATGAATCAGATATAACACCCCCCCTCTCCCTGCTCCTGGGTCAATGGGACCCTGAGGCTTCCCCCTCTTCATGGTAAGGATCTGATTTTGAACCAGAGCTTCGGCTATGTTTTGATTTAAGCACAGTTTACCTGTGTGAATCTTCACTGTATGCCATTTTTAACTTTATTGAGAAAAAAAAAAAAAAAAAAAAAGTCTGTCCAGCATCCTTTTGAGAGCAGATCCAGAGTAATTCATATTGATTTGAGACTATACCGAACTGCGCCTCATCCTGGCCAATGATGGGACTGCTATGAATTGATTCTAGTTTCTATGGACCCTTATGGAAAAGCAATTAATGCACAGTCTGACATGGACAGCCGCCTCACTAGACACTAGTCTGGCAGTTGGAGCTGTGTCAGTGTGTCTTTCAGGGAATGCTTTCAAAATAAAGGAAACCTTGAATCTCCCATGAGGCAATGGACTAGACAAAATCCTGCCTGAGCCATTAGATGAATAATACTTTCTGTAAGTGGCAGCTACATAGGAAAAGTTAAATTGTTCATCTTATATAGATATGCACATATGCATTTAAACCCCTGGCGTTAGGATTTTTTTTCCAGATTTTAGGGTCTAAAAGCAGTGCAATTATTTTGCACCCTTCCAGACCCTAAAACCTGGAAAACAAAATCATGCTGCCAGGGAGATCTGCATCAGTTCTAGCAATCTCTCACCTCCCTGGCTCCAGTGCTGCAGTTTCCCCTCCATCCTCCGGGTGGCGCTGCAACTGTAAAGTGAAATTGCCGGCTGTCACGACTACAGCCGGCGATCTCACCAGGAGGAAGCAGAGCCCAGGAGAAGAGGAAGGAGAATGGCGTCAGACGTCGGGATCACCCGGGAGGTATATAGAAACGCTCCCGCTGCGCGCATAGCTCTGCAAACAGCCTCCAGCAGCTACCCCGAGCAGAGGTCGGGATTACCGCTCTGAGCTGCGATTTTCCACCCCGACCCTAGCTCGGGATTACCGCCAAGGAGGTTAAAATGTTGTAGCTTTTCATAACTGGTGTGGATGATCTGCTTTGAGGAGTGTCTATTAGCGATATCAGACAGACTGCTATCAAGCTGTGTGAAATCAGCAAATGTTGCTGAGAGTTATCTGTAGTTGTAAGTCTGCATACATTATAGGGTCCCGGAGTTTAGATTCACTACGTTACTATCATTGGCTTCAATAGTTATTCTAACAAAACCAGGTTTTTCTATGAACTATTGACCCTTTTTATCACTTTTCCTGCTCTTAGGAGCAACTTTGTCAGGAAAGTGTTTAATGGCTGTAATTCCTCATCAGCGAGGGGTATGCTATAATCTGACCAGTCCTGACTGGACAGAAACTGTTACTTACATTCCTGATGTTTAACTCTTTCAGGCAGAAAAAGAAAAAAGGGAACACAGCATAGTTATTTGTGTGTTTGGCACTGTACATACGCATCTTTCTGCTCATGTCACATTGGTATTCCTTTAAGGGCAAAGTGGGCCAATACAGAAATAGTGTCTCAAACGTGAAAGTAAATTCAATTGGTTTACAAATACCTCTTTTTGACCAAGCAGCGAATAACACAAAGTGCATCGTGAATAGAGCGTTCTGCCTCTTCGATGACCAGTTTATTTGATCCACGAACAACAATTGTAACCGTTTTTCCAGGATTGGCACAGCCAGTTATCTGCAGGGCAGAAGACACGATTAAAGTTAGATTTCACAGGGGGAGAAGCAAACTTCAAGATCCTGTTCTCTTTGTAGACTCGCAAGCCTAAGAGAAATAGTGGCTGTTATTGCAGATATCTGCATGCCAGTTTGATTCTTCATCTTATTATGAGCTGCGATTCTAAGAAATATGCAGATCCCATGTTTTAACTTCATTGAATGCATGTTCATTCCAAGTCAAAGCACCTTTCACACATAGGGTCTAATGCACTAAGTTTCAGTAAATTTAATGTGCACAGGGAGAAGCCTGGGTTATGCAATTATAGCAACTTGTATTACCTGGGTAATAGGGCTGCACGATTTTAGGAAAAAATTGAAATTGCGATTTTCTTTAAATCGAGCTTTAGCACTAAATTCACAACGCCCCCAGTATAGTTTAGCCAGGTAAGCGCCTCCAGTATAGTTGCCCCAGTATAAGATCCTGCTATAAATAAAGAACATTTTGATGACAATTGAGGCAGACTGTGTACGAGAGAACTTGTTAATCTATCCACAGAGCTTCCAGCAGGGTAATAGTTAAAGTGCAGAGTATCATAAATAACAGTGAGAGAAGGCTGAGGAATGTGAGAAGGGCAATGAGGGGTAGGAGTGGGTGATCTATCACCTTCAGACCATCACCCGCAGCATCGAGACAGAACACCAGCGCTGCGGCATTAAGGAAGTGTAGGGAGAGGGACAGAAAACCATCACTGCTTCTATAAGCAAGTGTGCAGAGAGGGAGACATCTGTGTACGGAGCACAGAAGCGGGGCTCAGAGGTGCCAGGACAGGAAAGAGTTCGGAGCCCCTCCTAATAGTCTAACCTTACAGCGCTGCCTTTCCTCCTTGGCTAGCTCTCGTCACTTTCAGCAGCTGCTGTTAACACGCTGGCTCTGCCTCTTTCCTTCCCGGCAGTTCCTGGGGCCAGCTGATGAAAATATAATCATGCATCACTGCGCCCCCCATGTTGTTGGAAGGGGGAGGCGTGGCAGAAGCTAGGACTAGCAGCGAATATTTATGATTGTTAATGAGCCGGGCAGCGAGGGGCGAGTCCAGTCCAGAGCAGCACACAGCACCAACAATCACTCTGTACCACCCTCTGTACAGCTCCGCCTACCGCCTCCGTCATACCATCTCTATCTAGCTATTGGTGGCGCTGTGTGCTGCTCTGGACTGGACTCGCCCTCCCCCTGCTGCCCGGCTCATTAATCATAAATATTCACTGCTAGTCACGGTTTCTGCCAATCAGTGGCTCCCAAAACCGAACCTACTGACGATCCTGAAATCGGCTGCACGTGAATCGCGGTTTCGGTTTAAAACCGCGCAGCCCTACTGGGTAACGTGTGTTACCATAGCAAGACAAAGACAAGACAAATAACCTATGTATAGCGCTTTTCTCCTGTCGGACTCAAAGCACGAAAGCTGCAGCCACTAAGACGCGCTCTATAGGCAGTAGCAGTGTTAGGGAGACTTGCCTAAGGTCTCCAACTGAATAGTTGCTGGCTTACTGAACAGGAAGAGCTGAGATTCGAACCCAGGTCTCCTGTGTCAGAGGCAGAGCCCTTAACCATTACACTATCCAGCAATGCATGTATTACCCAGATAACGCCAGTTGCACTAATGAAGCAACATGCACTACTCCCCAGACGTTTGTGCCAGCAAAATTTACCAAACTTAGTGCATTAGGGCCACAGTCCGATGCAGCAGTGGACAGTGTATACCATTATACAGGCCCAGATTTACATCACAGGAGCCTATAGGCACAAATGTTCTGGCACCCTAGACTTCGTGCTCCTCTGCCCAATGTAGTTAGCTACAGGTGCCCCTTAATATTGAGATACTTCTGATAACCTCAGGGCTGTGGAGTCAGTCCAAAAATCCACAGACTCCGACTCCTCAGTTTAGGATTCCACCGACTCCGACTCACTCCAACTCCTCGACTCCGACTCCTCTAATTTGCATATTACAATTTTGTTGATTAAAAGTATGTAACATGAAATTCGTCTCTTAACTGCCAACGCTTAGGAATTTTACAAGACAAGTGAAGTGAGAAGGATATGTAGACTACTATATTTATTCCCTTTAGACTAAAACTAGTCCTTGGTAAGAGTACTTGTAAAAGGTACAGACCGGAACAAAGAACATCTATCAGGCCCTAGGCAATGTAAGTGTGGGTACATGTAAGAATGATGTGCAGGTACTCTGCAGGGGAATGAGGAGATTCTTCCTCTATTACACATTCTTCATGCACAATCTGAACAAGGTTTATGGGTGACAGACAACACCTCTGTGTTCAATGTGCACAGCATTCTCAGTGGATTCCCTGCAGCTCTGTGGGGAGTGCATATGTAGAGTATAGTACTACTGTGTAACAAAGTAAACTTGAGACAGATGAAATTAAAGTTTTATACATACCTGGGGCTTCCTCCAGCCGCCTTCAGGATAATCAGTCCCTCGTTGTCCTCCTCCACCACCTGGATCTTCTGCTATGAGTCCAGGTACTTGAGCCAGTCTGGCGTAGTGCGCATGCACACACTCCGCCGCCAGGAGCATACTACACCTGTGCAGCACTATTGCGCAGGTGCAGAATGTTCCTGGCTGTGAGAGCGGCATGCGGCCGGACAGCGCTGACTGGCTGAATTACCAGGACTCATAGCAGAAGATCCGGGTGGTGGAGGACGACAGCGAGGGACTGATTAGCCTGAAGGGGGCTGGAGGAAGCCCCAGGTATGTATAAAACTTTACTTTTCATCCGTCTCAGGTACCCTTTAATTTGTAGTCACTAAACCAAATTTTAACAACATATCAAATTATTTGATTTCATCAGCAAAGGGAGTGCATACATTTGCATAAATCAGCATCAGTGCAGAATTATTTCCATCTCATTGACCATCTCTATTAGTGACACAGCTACACATCAGGCTTTGTTCTTACAGCATAGATGTTATTTAGTATATATAAGAGATTCCTGTGTACACATATATACAGTCACAATCAGATATGTATATCTGACCTTAAAAATACGGGGACTGCTTTATTGAAGCAGCACAAGTAACTAATTTTGATTGGTTTATTTCATTTTTGTGGACTAAGCACAGCTATTACTGTATATATACATTATTTTTAATGCCTATTATCTGAGAAATAGAACATCATATTTTCTATTTTAATTACAGTTACAAATTAATTAGGAGTCGGAGCATTTTTTCCCCGACTCCAGGCACCCAAAATTGCCCGACTCCACGACTCCGACTCCACAGCCCTGGATAACCTAACACTAAGTAGCTAGAGGTGTCCCCAAGTGTTGGGTAGATAAAGATGCCCCCGGCTGAAGTGAAATGCCAAGAGACTGGCGAGTAACCTCATTTACACTCTGCTCGGGACTCAGCATAGGTAAGGAGGGAAGCACTAGGGGATGGGAGTGAGCTGCCTTTCCATCAGGCGCCAGTAGGCACATGCCTACAATGCCTTATGGAAAATCCGGCCCTGCCGTCATGCATAACAATACAGTCATGCTTTGCAAAAACCTTTTCAAATATCCATTGCAGTAATTTGCAGCACAGTATTCAGGGCAGCAGAAATCTATGGCATTGATCAAATTAAGGATATGCCTTCGCACCAACGAGATGCATGTGTTGCACTGAATGGAAGCATTGGTGCAATATAGATGTGAGTCAGCTGAAACGTTGTAAAACCATACTTTAATTCTGACATTTTATAAGTCGCTGATGGTCATACAGATACATTCCTCAATACAGTTTTCCTGTAAAAGTGCTGGGGAATTAAAATGGAGAGCTGACCAAAGTAACGTTTGCATTTTTGATGCTAAGCACATTTCAACATACTTCCATATCTCCTGCGGTATGTGCAATAAAAGCAGTCACACAATGATTATATCAGGGCTGTGGAGTCTGTACAAAAATCCACCGACTCCGACTCAGTTTAGGATTCCACCGACTCCTCTAATTTGCATATTACAATCTTGTTGATTGAAAGTATGTAACATGAAATTAGTCTCTTAAACTACCAACGCTTAGGAATTTTAAAAGACAGCTGAAGTGAGAAGGATATGGAGACTGCCATATTTATTCCCTTTAGTCATAGACTAAAACTAGTCCTTGGTAAGAGTACTTGTAAAAGGTACAAACCGGAACAAACAACATCTATCAGGCCCTAGGCAATGTGACTGTGGGTACATGTAAGAGTGACGTGCAGGTACTCTGCAGGGGAATAAGGAGATTCTTCCTCTATTACACGTTCTTCATGCACAATCTGAACCAGGTTTATGGGTGATAGACAACACCTCTGTGTTCAATGTGCACAACATTCTCAGTTGATTCCCTGCAGCTCTGTGGAGAGGGCATATGTAGAGTATAGTACTACTGTGTAACAAAGTCAACCTGAGACAGATGAAATTAAAGTTTTATACATACCTGGTGCTTCCTCCAGCCCCCTTCAGGCTAATCAGTCCCTCGCTGTCCTCTTCCGCCACCTGGATCTTCGGTTATGAGCCCAGGTACTTGAGCCAGTCTGGCGTAGTGCGCATGCACACACTCCGCCGCCGGGAGCATACTACACCTGCGCAGCACTATTGTGCAGGTGCAGAACGCTCCTGGCTGTGGAAGCGGCATGCGGCCAGACTACGCTGACTGGCTGAATTACCAGGACTCATAACGGAAGATCCAGGTGGTGGAGGTGGACAGCGAGGGACTAATTAGCCTGAAGGGGGCTGGAAGAAGTCCCAGGTATGTATAAAAAAAACTTTTCTTTTCATCCTTCTCAGGTACCATTTAATTCGCAGTCACCAAACCAAATTTTAACAACATATCAAATTATTTGATTTCATGAGCAAAGAGAGTGCATATATTTGCATAAATCAGAATCAACACAGAATTATTTCCATCTCATTGACCATCTCTATTAGTGACACGGCTACACATTATTATTATTTAGTATTTATATAGCGCCGACATATTACGCAGCGCTGTACAGTGTGTATATATATATATATATATATATATATATATATATATATATATATATATATATATCTTGTCACTAACTGTCCCTCAAAGGAGCTCACAATCTAATCCCTACCATTGCCATATGTCTAAATTATGTAGTGTAAGTACTTTAGTCTAGGGCCAATTTTTTTAGGGGGAGCCAATTAACTTATCTGTATGTTTTTGGAATGTGGGAGGAAACCGGAGTGCCCGGAGGAAACCCACGCAGACACGGAGAGAACATACAAACTCTTTGCAGATAGTGCCCTGGCTGGGATTCGAACCAGGGACCCAGCGCAGCAAGGCGAGAGAGCTAACCACTACGCCACCGTGCTGCCCGTACACATCAAGCTTTATACTTACAGCATAGATGTTATTTAGTATATAAGAGATTTCTGTGTAGACATCATATATACACTGTACAGTCACAATCAGATGTGTATATCTGACTTTAAAAATACAGGGACTGCTTTCTTGACGCAGCACAAGTAACTAATTTTGATTGGTTTATTTTTTTTGTGTGGACTAAGCACAGCTATTACTGTATGTATAAATTTATGACTATTATCTGAGAAATAGAACATTTTATCATATTTTCTATTTTAATTACAGTTTAAATTCATTAGGAGTCGGAGCATTTTTTCCCGACTCCAGGCACCCAAAATTGCCCCGACTCCGACTCCACAGCCCTGGATTATGTTGACAGTAAATAAAACTGCATGCTCACCCTGGTTTGGGAGAAAGAGAAAAAAGTTGTTTTCATTATGTGTGCGTGTGTACCTAATTTATTTACACAATAATATAAAATGTTCTGTGTCACTTCTCTTTAAAGGGAACCAGAGATGAAGCACCCTTGTGTATTTTACCATATAGATCAGTAAGAACATTAGAGAAAACACTTACCCTGCTCTGTTTCATCCTCACTGCTAAAAAAGTGTCTGTTATCAGCTGTGATAAGAATCCCGGACTGAGCATTCAGTCTGGCTTTGCCAGGAATAATTATAGCGGAGTCATAGCAGAGCCACAAGGGGGCAGGTTTGGGCTTGAAAAGACAACAGAGAAGACAGACTCAGCTATAATCTTTCAGTAGCAAAGCTAGACTGAGTGCTCAGTCGGGGATTCTTATCAGAGGTGATAACAATCAGATTAAACAGAGAACAATGAAACAAAGAGCAGATTAGGTGTTTACTGTCATGTTCCCACTGATTTATAAGGTAAAATACAAGAGGGTGCTTCATCTCTGGTTCTCTTTAAAAGGCTTGTCTCCACTTGTCAGTTTTTCTGTGCATTAGTTCTTCTGCATGAGTTGTCTGACAGTGCTGCATTGCTGTCAATTGTTTTCCTGCATGTGAAAAATGCATTCTAGTGTGAACTCGCCCATTGATTAACATTGGTTGCAGTTCCCCTGTGCAGAAGACGCACAGAGAAAAAAAAAAAAAGTGACGAGTGGAGAGAGGCCCCAAATCATTAGACACAAGCAAGGACATTTTTGCAGATTTGCAAAATGTGACTTCATTCTTATGCAGGTGCCTGCTGAAAGGGTTTTTTTCTTCTTTTTTTGTTTTATTATAACTCAGGCGATCCTGGATTTAAATTTTTCGAACAAAAAGACTCCCGGGCCCTGAAAAAAAACCTTGTAAAATTACCTTTACTAGTTTTCCAGATCCGTTGAGACTAACTTCTTCAGCCAGCTCAGCTGACGCCAGCATCTCTGCTGTGAACTGGTCAATGTGTGCAACTGGTTTTGTTCCAATGGTCTGTAAACAGAAAGGAAAAGAAGCTTAACCATTAATGTGCATGTCAGTTATCTTCTGCATACAGAAACTTGATACATGAGAAATACCTTCATGTGGTCTTAAAGTGGACCTGGACTCTTGCACAGGACAGAAGGAAAACCGAGATATGAAGCCTCTATGTATTTAGAGAGTTTAGCCTAATTCCCCTAATCTGTGACTAACCACAAGTGTAATTTGATCTCTTATTTGTAGATACAGGATGTTAACCCTATGTCTGTTTCCATGAAAACAAGAAGTAGACACTGCAGATTTATTGCAGAATCTGTATCAGCTGTAACAAAAATATTTCCTATAAAAGGTCATTAAGCTGTTACTTATCTTTTAGAGCAGAGAGGAAAATCTGAGATAAGGTCCACTTTAACCACTTCTGTACCACAGGGTTTTTTGCTGATCAGTGCTGCGTGGGCTCTCCAGCCCGCAGCACCGATCAGCTGGCAGCTAGGGCGATCAGACTGCCACCCTTTTTTCCCCCACTAGGGGGATGTCCTGCTAGGGGGGGGGGGGGGTGTCTGATCGCCGCCGGCTGCTTGCGCTTGCGGATTTCCGTCATACGCCTGATGGGATAGGCTTTAGCCTATCAGATGCCGGCGATCCCCGGCCAATCAGAGGCAGCGCCGTATACAT
This sequence comes from Hyperolius riggenbachi, assembly GCF_040937935.1. Taxonomy (NCBI): domain Eukaryota; kingdom Metazoa; phylum Chordata; class Amphibia; order Anura; family Hyperoliidae; genus Hyperolius; species Hyperolius riggenbachi. Next base: position 413,502,540 of record NC_090649.1, on the reverse strand, counting down.
GTAAACACCGATCGGCTCGCAGGGTGTTCACGGAGACACCCTCCGTGAGCTGACATGGAACGGCCGTTTCCATGGAATCCACTTCAGGATTCAGGGGCGTACTTAAGCGTACACAGAATCCTGAAGTGGTTAATAATAATTACAATGGGGAGAGGGAAGCAAGACAAAAACGCAAACAGCCCATACAGCTCACCTTGCATATGAATTCTATGTCTTCTCTCTCAATGTCCTTCACAACCATTATCTTCATTTTATTTAAGAAGTGTAAGGCCAGATCACTAAGTGCATCCCTGGTAACAAGAACAGAAAGATCAAAAATTACACACAGCTCAGTCACTACAGAGATGGACATTTAGTGGAAACAAAGTCCAGCTCTGGGTACCCTCAAACCCAAGCTTTCCTCTGTTAGCATTCCTAACATTTTGTAATAAAAGATTTTATGGGTTTATTTTTTTGACATGGTAAAGACAGATACTCTTTCTTTACATGTAAGGTAAAGACACGTATTTCATTACATATCCCATACAGGGCCACAGATTTGCTTCTTAAAACTGATCACATTTGTGACAAACTCAAACAATCCATTACATGAATCTCGCATAGTCCACACATCTGAAGATTATAGAGACTATCGTCACTGAAATAAGAGTGGATGGTGGCCTAGAGTAGTCTTAATACCAAAATGTTGCTAATGGGAGACAAACTCTGATAAATCTCAAGTAGGTAAAGTAGGGAAAAAAAAAGTGTAAAAGAAAAGGACCAACAGGAAAGAACATAAAGGACAAACCGTTAATTGAGAAAGAATATGGTTTCCCAAAAAGGCTTAATAAGAAAACAACTACACCATATATGCATCTATGACCCCACATCTCCACTTCTCTCCCACATTTAGTGTCAGATGCAGTCTGCTTTTGAATTGGTTGAGTCCTTCAAAACTAAGAACGTGTCCCTGTGAACTTAGCCTCTAGTCCAGTGTCAGCAGGAGGGCGAACACTTTCTTTTTCAGGTTTATCACTTAAAAAATTTCAGAACACCACTATCAGAAGCCTCTATTCGTGAAGAACTGTCCAAAGCAGAAACTATATATGGTAACTTGCCTAATCCAACAAATGAAGCTCATTATAAACTTAAATTACGCAATCTTGAGCAGCCATTAACTGAAAAAGCAAACAGGAAAACGTTATTTACTAAACAAAACTGGTATGAGAATGGTGATAAGTGTGGCGCTATACTTGCCAAAATATCACGTCAGCAGCAGTCTCCACAGGTGGTTCTGGGGGTTGAGGATACAGGAGGTCAAATGCTGTCCTCACCAGAGGAAATCCTCTCTAGATTCGTATCTTACTATAGCGACCTGTATGCTAGCCAGTCCACCAGGTCAGCATCCGAGATCTCTGATTATTTGAATGCAATCGAACTTCCTACTCTATCTGCATCCCAAGCAGCTAACCTAGACGCTCCCATTACTGTAAAGGAGGTGGAAGAGGCTATTTCCTCTTTCCCAGCCTCCAAGTCGCCTGGGTCAGATGGATTACCCATAGAACTGTATAAACTGCACTCTACCTTTTTTGCCCCTAAGCTCCTGCAACTATACAGAGCCGCTAAGGAAGAACATGAGCTTCCCTACTCTATGAGAGAGGCTATTATTACTTTAATACTAAAACCTGATAAGCCACCAAACCGTTGTGAAGCATATCGACCCATATCACTACTCCAAACAGATGTGAAGATACTAGCTAAAATTCTTGCACGCCGTTTAAGTATAGTTTCACGCTCCTTAATACACAGGGACCAGTCTGGGTTTGTGCCGGACCGCTCTACAGCACTCAATCTACGTCGCCTTTTTCTTAACCTGCAGACCCAATATGATGAGGTTGGCACTAGAGTAGTACTATCCCTTGACGCCGAAAAGGCTTTTGATACTGTGGAGTGGGATTTTCTGTTTGCGGTCCTGCACAGACTCGGATTCGGTCCATCTTTTATTGACTGGATAAAACTCCTATACACTAACCCAGTGGCACGAGTAAAAGTTAACGGATGGCTCTCCACTTTATTCACCCTCCACTGGGGTACCCGTCAGGGTTGCCCCCTTTCTCCACTTTTTGACCTGGCTGTCGAGCCTCTAGCAGCCATGATTCGGGCAGACAGTAAAATCCGGGGTTGGGTTAAGGGTGGTAGGACTGACAAGATCAGCCTTTATGCAGACGATATGCTGGTCTACCTATCTGACCCAGGCGACTCACTTATGCAAACATTACAGGTAATTAACCAGTATGGCTCCTATTCAGGTCTCAGAATAAACTGGGCTAAATCATCTCTCATGCCAGTTGACCTTTTCCCACCAGCCCAGCATCATCTTTCTACCCCTCTCCAGTGGGTGAGCTCCTTTACATACCTGGGTATTGTAGTTTCGAGATCACCGGGAGATTTCATTTCACTAAATCTAGATCCACTACTAAATCAAATCAGTGCCAAACTTAAGGCATGGGAGAAACTCCCTTTAAATGCTACTGGACGCGCCAATTTATTTAAAATGATTATTTTACCTAAAATCTTATACGTATCCTGGCACTCTCCAGTTTTTCTTCACTCAACGGCTTTCTCGAGGCTGCATTCCCAGTTAGCCTGCTTTATATGGGCCAAGCAACGTCACCGCCTCTCTCTCTCTGTTCTGCAGCAGCCAAAAGACTTAGGAGGTATTGCAGTCCCTAACTGTTATTTGTATTATTTAGCATCTCAGCTATCACATCCAGTGTTCTCCCCAGGCTCTTTTAGCTGGGTGCTCCACCCGGCTAGTTTTGGTGACCACCCGGCTGTCATCAGCTCAACTCCACCTCTGCTGTAAGCAGAAATGTGTAGAGAAGCACCGGCCCTGCATTCTTTCATCTCGCCCCACCCGGCTACTTTTTCATGCCACCCGGCTGGAAAAAAATTCTGGGGAGAACACTGACATCTATATGATGGGTTCAGGGAAGGAAAACCAGCTCTACAAAACATATTTTCCCTGCTCCCCTATCACAATAAAGACCCCTACTACAATACCCTTAAAGGATTTAAGGGAGTGGGTAGATCACAGTCCCTCCTCCCCACTTTGAAGGAAATACTTAAAGTATGGGACCGATCCCATCATATACTGCCTAGGTTCTTAACGTGTGGTACGCGTACCCCAGGGGGTACTTTTGATGGTTCCAGGGGGTACTCGGGCTTGATATACTTAACCAAGAATATCAAATTTACAGTTTTAGAAAAAGATAAATCTTATTTAAACAACACCAAGTTAGTATTTTAGCTAATTAAAAGCAATAGTAAATGCTTGGAAATTGTTTAGAACCAATTATCATGTACTATGATTAAATATATATTTTGTAAGGGGTACTTGTGATGATGTTTACTATGCTAGGGGGTACTCGGTGAGTACAGGGTTTTAAAAGGGGTACATACCAATAAAATGTTGAGAAACACTGATATACTGCATACCAAGGAGGCTTTCCGGCTCACTCCTTTATGGGAGAATCAAAACTTAAAAGAACTCAGTAGACTCTCGGATGCTGACTGGTGGTTTACCAAGGGTGTTAGGTTTCTACATCAACTCTTTCTTGGGGGAATAATAAAAACCTTTGATCAACTTGCAGCAGAATTTGACCTTCCACAATCAGCCTACCTTAGATATCTGGGCCTAAGACATGCATTGCATACTCAGTTTGAAAACTTCCCCAAAGATTTCGTAAATTCGCCCCTCTTAGATATTGTTAGAGGCGCCTCCTCTAAACAGCTGATCACACTTCTATATAGTGAATTAATTACACCTGAGGCTACCCACCGTATATATCAGAAACGCATTTTCTGGGATAGGGAAATAGGCAATGTTTCCGAAGATAATTGGGATGACGCTCTCTCCAGTGTAGTCAAGATCTCCCCACACCTGCCCGATCGTCTACTATACCTGTATGTACTCCATAGAGCCTTCCTTACCCCTGTAAGATTATCAAAATTTAAACAAGGCGCTGATGATCTCTGCCCTAAATGTCGAAATGGCAAAGGCACTTTTCTGCATATGATATGGTCATGCCCACGAGTAAAAACTTTTTGGAAGCAGATAATCAAATTTCTGAATGATCACATGGGATGCCCACTCGTTTGTGATGCTAAAACTTGTCTTCTAAACATTTTCTCAGTTACTCTACCTAGCAAGTATCATAAGCAATTTGCACTGGAAACTCTGCATCTAGCTTGCAAACAGCTTACTAAAAACTGGATAACACCCATGGTCCCCACCTGCACAGACTGGATTAAAGCAGTCAACACGGTGTTACCATACCGTAGAGCCGTATATCAGCATAGAAATGCCTCTGCCAAATTTGAAAATATATGGTTTGAATGGACTAACTCCAGATTTACTAAAATTTAGCATGCCCACATACCTCCTAAATATATAAACCACTTACATTTATCCCCTGATACCGGATACCGCCAAGCAAAATGTTTTCCGCTATCTCTCCTACTGGACAGGCTCTTCTTCGCTTGTCCCTAGGTAAATAGCGCTATATTGCACTGAAAAGTGTAATGTTCTCCGTTGTAAATTATTGATTATTTTAAAATGGCTATCCTACCACTAACACGCCAAGTTTGTTGTTATTAATGTTACCTTCCAAGCTACTCACTTGTCCTATGATGAGTGTCTGTTCTTTTGTATCCTGATGTGATGAAGGCCTTTGGCTCAATGATGTATGTTATCTATATGCACTCTTTATGGGATTCTACCTGTATTGTATATTTTCCATCTGTTGTCAAACTCTAAATAAACTTGACGTGTTTAAAAAAAAAAAAAAAATTCAGAACACAAGGAGTCGATAGTGGCACTGTGGCAGTGATTGAAATCGCTTGTGATCGCTGCTAAACATTGTTTAACAAATTTTAGTTAAACAATGTTAGACTATAGCATGAAAAACTAGCGGCGAGTTACTTCCAACAGGTGGGGTAGTGGTGAGAACGATTATTGGCCTCGGAGACCACTTAAGATCCGGTGTGCTGGATCTTCAGCAGATGCGTGCCTGCCGTACACACAGTTTCCCACTAGACTCTCAGCCACTATGGCAGAGTTCAATCCAGCATTTGTACATAGCTTTTACAGTAACAGAGGATGGTGGGGTCGCAGGGAAGAGGAGGTCAAACTGAATTGCAGCAGCCACAGTCCTACTGGTGTACGTATGCAGACTGTGGATAAAGCAAAATCAAACAGGCAACCAGAGGGTTTTAAAGTAAACCTAAGATAAGGCAGGATACATTTTTTTTAACACATAGCTGGGGCTTCATCCAGCCTCCTCCAGGCTGATCCCTCCCTCACCATCCTCCTGCACCACGTGGATCTTCCACAATTGGCTCCGGAAAGTCCTCCAGTCTGAGACATACTGCGTGGCCAACCAGTGTGCACGCCCCCGAGCGTTCTGCCCATGTGCACTACTACTGTGTAGGACTCTCCCTGCCATGGAGGAGTTCATGTGGCCAGACTGCGCAGACTGAAGGACTTCTGGGGCCAATTGTGAAGGATCCAGCCAGTGGCGGTGGACGACGAGGAAGCCCCAGGTATGCATTTTTTCTCCTGCCCCATTCTCAGGTACACTTTAAATTTAAGGGGAATACAGCAAAATTAGAAATGGATTCTATAGTACACATAATAGATAAGGAGGTTATTTAATGTTAAAAGCTTATGCTTTATCTTGCTAATTTAGCGCATTAACTGTAGAGCTGTTGAATAGAAACAAGCAATGTGATAGGATTGCACACCTTAAAATAGACTTTTGAATAAGAAGCACATTACAACCAGCCTTCTTAATCTGTTTCACAAGATTGAGGATGTAGGTCCGCTCTTCACGCAACACTCGGTCCATCTGTGCATAGTCTGACACCACTATCTGATTGTCCATCTGAAATTAGAGAGCATTTTTAGTGGTTGCAATCCTAGCCATACTGGCTAAATGCACTGCAAAAATAGCAAATAGCAAAGAACTGTTTGCAAAAAAGTATATGGATCTTAGCTTGCGCACAATACAGGCTTTGGCCTGCCGCAAAAAGGACTGCACAAATATTGGTAGCCAGGCGCCTACAAAAAAAAAAATAATTTATACAGACCGTCTTTCACCGGCTCACACACTACTTGCAATATCTTACACAGTTGCCCACTAACTGTACAATTTTCAGCGAAGAATCGCCTAAGTGATCAGATAAATCTGTTCGGAAATAAAATGTCTTAATACATCAATTATTTTACCAACAACAAACCAATCTGTACTTCCTATCAATCTCAACCGATCATAAAAACTTTTTCGATTCATGAAATTTTCATTGAACAATCAGTCGAATTGGGACATAAACAAGAATTATTTTGTGTCTATCAGTTTGCATTTATCTGTTCACTTGGGTGATACTTCACTGTAAATTTCCCCATTAGTGGGCAACTTAATGAATGGTGACGAGAGGCTAAACTGTGATCCAATTAATTCCTACAACATTCCACAGTACAATTAGTATATTGATTTCAGAAAACGTGACCCAATCATTTAATGCATACATGTAAAACTCCGGCCCATGGGCCAAATCTGGCCCTCTGAGCCATCAGATTTGGCCCTCAGGTGGTTTCCCCACTTTGCATTATGTTTGGCCCACCCTAGGCCATCAGAGAAGCTATATTGGAGGGTAAGCCCTAGATCACCAGGGAAGCCATATGGCAAGGGGGACAGCACTAGATACCAGGGACCTGTACAGGAGAGGGTAGGGAGCCACTAGACACCAGGGAACTGTATGGGGGAAGGAGGGGGCCACTAAATACATAATTATATAGATGACATACGGAGGATCACTAAAAATCAGGAAACTGTATAGGGGATGGGGGGTGTTGGGCTATTAGACACCAGGGAACTTATAAAAGGGAGAGAGGTGGCCACTAGAATTTGAGGTTGGCTCGCGACTTGGCCAGAGCTTAATTTCAGCTCACTTTGTATTAGACTTCGATACCCCTGATTTAATTTTAACAGCAGCGGAGTAAGAAACACCTGTCACTTACATCTGTTTTTGGCGCGGACAGGCAGAACTGTATGAGGCCAATCTTTGCCTTCTCAACACGTGTTACTCCGGTGTTTGCAACCTTCTGTGTCAGCACGAGTCCTTCAACCATTTCACAGTCATCAATGGTTCCCCTAAACAGTAACAAAGCTTTATTAACAAAAATCAGAGACAATAAACCACCCTTCTAGTGCCAAGAAATAATTGCTCTTACAGGGGTGGAAAATTTGAATATACAGGGGTGGAAAATTTGAATATACAGGGGTGGAAAATTTGAATATATAACAAGGCTTCCCCCATTCTTCTGTCCCTCCGTTGTCCAGCTGCAGCCCCCCAAAGTGCGGCAATGTAAATATTTATCTCACGGGATACAGTGCAGCCGTACTAGCAGATCTCCCTTCAGGATAAGGCGGAAGTAGCAGAACCCGGTCAGTGCGCTCTACTGCACAGGCTCGAGTCCTCTTGCGCCTCCGCAGTAGAGTGGATACGATCGGGTTCGGCTATTTCCGTCCTACCCGAAGGAAGAGCTGCTACTGTGCCGGATCCCTGCAAGGTAAATAAATCAGCGCTTGTCAGGGGAGGATTCCGGGACACGTCGGGGTAGCCAGCACTGGACTGCCTGCAGCTACAGGATAGGGGAAGCCTCAATGGGACCCTGAGGCTTCCCCCTCCTGAGGCGAGTACCCCCAGGGGATTTTTTTTTGTTACAGAGTCTCTTTAAAGAGACTCTGTAACCTCTAAAACAAGCCCTGGGGGGTACTCACCTCGGGTGGGGGAAGCCTCCGGATCCTAATGAGGCTTCCCACGCCGTCCTCTGTCCCACGGGGGTCTCGCTGCAGCCCTCCGAACAGCCGGCGACAGACCCGACTGTAAAATCAATATTTACCTTTGCTGGCTCCAGCGGGGGCGCTGTGGCTGCTTTCCTCTCCGAACTACACGGAAATACCCGATCTCAGTCGGGTCCGCTCTACTGCGCAGGCGCCGGAAACTTGCGCCTGCGCAGTAGAGCAGACCCGACGGCGATCGGGTATTTACGTGTAGTTCGGAGCCGACAGCCGTCAGAGCGCCTGCGCAGGAGCCGGGAAGGTAAATAATGACGTCATCTTGTACGGAGGGCTGCAGCGAGACCCCCGTGGGACAGAGGACGGCGTGGGAAGCCTCATTAGGATCCGGAGGCTTCCCCCACCCGAGTTGAGTACCCCCTAGGGGATCTTCTGATGTTACAGATCCTCTTTAACCTTCCTGTTAACTAACCTTAACAACCCCCCCTCCCCCCGTGCCTAACGTTAACCCCTAAGGACCCCCCCCCCCCCCCCGCACACCAAAGGCTACCACTTCCTAACCCATAATTTTCACCACCACAGCAAGTATGTTTTAAGCTGCAATAAGCAGCTATGAAATGGTTAACAGCGGATGTAAGGGAAAAGAACAGTGAATAATGGCTATAAACCTCAGGCATCTCTGGGCATCCAAATTACTGTATATAGTTGCTAATAGCAGTTTTTAAATGCCCTTTTTACCTGCATCGGAAAGTTTCACCCTTTTGGGCAATTCAAGTATACTTAAAGCGCTGCCTAAGTATTTCCTCTTTCTGACACCAGATCATGTGTTTTTCTATCCCTCTGTGGGGTGCCAAGCTCATTTGAACTTATTTCTTAAAGAGGAACTGTCGCGAAAAATCTTAACATTTAAAACACATACAAATAAGAAGTACATTTCTCCCAGAGTAAAATGAACCATAAATTACTTTTCTCCTATGTTGCTGTCACTTACAATAGGAAGTAGAAATCTGTCATTACCGACAGATTTTGGACTAGCCCATCTTCTCATGGGAGTGGACAAATGAATCAGCACACCGGTATTTCAATAGTTCACGCTCTTTTATTGAGCCATGCGTTCCCACAAAGGAAAAGAGCCGACAATTGTTTCGGGGGCCACACAGGGTCCCCCTTCTTCAAGGCGCGTGGTTACCACGCGCCTTGAAGAAGGGGGACCCTGTGTGGCCCCCGAAACAATTGTCGGCTCTTTTCCTTTGTGGGAACGCATGGCTCAATAAAAGAGCGTGAACTATTGAAATACCGGTGTGCTGATTCATTTGTCCACTCCCATGAGAAGATGGGCTAGTCCAAAATCTGTCGGTAATGACAGATTTCTACTTCCTATTGTAAGTGACAGCAACATAGGAGAAAAGTAATTTATGGTTCATTTTACTCTGGGAGAAATGTACTTCTTATTTGTATGTGTTTTAAATGTTAAGATTTTTCGCGACAGTTCCTCTTTAAGAAATAAGTTCAAATGAGCTTGGCACCCCACAGAGGGATAGAAAAACACATGATCTGGTGTCAGAAAGAGGAAATTTACCTTTGCTGGCTCATGGGGGGGGGGGGGTTTCCTCAGGTTTTTTTTTTTTTTGTGTGCCCCTGCTAAACCACCGCTATAGCGCCGCTAAACGGGGATCCCTTCACCCCCAAACCCCCCACTGCGATACTTGGTCGCAGACATGGTCGCTCCTGGAGGCAGGGCTAACGGCTGCAGCCCTGCCTCCAATCGCGTCTATCAGCGGCGCATCGCCGCCTCTCCCCCGCCCCTCTCAATGAAGGAAGACTGAGAGGGGCGGGGGAGAGGCGGAGATACGCGCTGACAGAGGGGCGGGGGAGAGGCGGAGATACGCGCTGACAGACGCGCGTGGGGCAGGGCTGCGACGGTTAGCCCTGCCCCAACCAGGAAGCGCTCCCCGGCTGTATCGAGGGGGATTTGGGGGTGAAGGGCCCCCCGTTAAGCCGCGGGATAGCGGCGGTTTAGCAGGGGCACACGTGCCCCTGCTATCTACAGTGGAGGAAATAATTATTTGACCCCTCACTGATTTTGTAAGTTTGTCCAATGACAAAGAAATGAAAAGTCTCAGAACAGTATCATTTCAATGGTAGGTTTATTTTAACAGTGGCAGATAGCACATCAAAAGGAAAATCGAAAAAATAACCTTAAATAAAAGATAGCAACTGATTTGCATTTCATTGAGTGAAATAAGTTTTTGAACCCCTACCAACCATTAAGAGTTCTGGCTCCCACAGAGTGGTTAGACACTTCTACTCAATTAGTCACCCTCATTAAGGACACCTGTCTTAACTAGTCACCTGTATAAAAGACACCTGTCCACAGAATCAATCAAGCAGACTCCAAACTCTCCAACATGGGAAAGACCAAAGAGCTGTCCAAGGATGTCAGAGACAAAATTGTAGACCTGCACAAGGCTGGAATGGGCTACAAAACCATTAGCAAGAAGCTGGGAGAGAAGGTGACAACTGTTGGTGCGATTGTTCGAAAATGGAAGGAGCACAAAATGACCATCAATCGACCTCGCTCTGGGGCTCCACGCAAGATCTCACCTCGTGGGGTGTCAATGGTTCTGAGAAAGGTGAAAAAGCATCCTAGAACTACACGGGAGTTAGTGAAAGACCTCAAATTAGCAGGGACCACAATCACCAAGAAAACCATTGGAAACACATTACACTGCAATGGATTAAAATCCTGCAGGGCTCGCAAGGTCCCCCTGCTCAAGAAGGCACATGTGCAGGCCCGTCTGAAGTTTGCCAATGAACACCTGAATGATTCTGTGAGTGACTGGGAGAAGGTGCTGTGGTCTGAGGAGACCAAAATAGAGCTCTTTGGCATTAACTCAACTCGCTGTGTTTGGAGGAAGAAAAATGCTGCCTATGACCCCCAAAACACCGTCCCCACCGTCAAGCATGGGCTTGGAAACATTTTGCTTTGGGGGTGTTTTTCTGCTAAGGGCACAGGACAACTTAATCGCATTAACGGGAAAATGGACGGAGCCATGTATCGTGAAATCCTGAACGACAACCTCCTTCCCTCTGCTAGCAAACTGAAAATGGATCGTGGATGGGTGTTCCAGCATGACAATGACCCAAAACATACAGCAAAGGCAACAAAGGAGTGGCTCAAGAAGAAGCACATTAAGGTCATGGAGTGGCCTAGTCAGTCTCCGGACCTTAATCCAATAGAAAACCTATGGAGGGAGCTCAAGCTCAGAGTTGCACAGAGACAGCCTCGAAACCTTGGGGATTTAGAGATGATCTGCAAAGAGGAGTGGACCAACATTCCTCCTAAAATGTGTGCAAACTTGGTCATCAATTACAAGAAACGTTTTACCTCTGTGCTTGCAAACAAGGGTTTTTCCACTAAGTATTAAGTCTTTTATTGTTAGAGGGTGCAAAAACTTATTTCACTCAATGAAATGCAAATCAGTTGCTATCTTTTATTTAAGGTTATTTTTTTCGATGTTTCCTTTTGATGTGCTATCTGCCACTCTTAAAATAAACCTACCATTGAAATGGTACTGTTCTGAGACTTCATTTCTTTGTCATTGGACAAACTTGCAAAATCAGTGAGGTGTCAAATAATTATTTCCTCCACTGTATGAGGTCTGAAGCGAGATTTATTCTCGCTTCAGACTCTTTAAAAGCACTTAGTGAATGGCAGTTGCTCCGTCCAACTGCCAAAATAGTGTACAATGAGCAGGGAGGTTGGCCAGCATCATTATATAAATCTTTTTCAAGGCATATCTTTATAAAGAATAAAGGCCATGCTGAGAATCCCCTATGGAGAGATGGATTAGCCCAAAATCTGTCGGTAATGTCAGATTTCTACTACCTACTGTGAGAGACAGCAACGTAGGAGAGAAGTAATTTATGGTTCATTTTACTCTGGGAGAAATGTACTTATTTGTACGCGTTTTAAAATTTAAGATTTTCACGTTTCTCTTTAACCAGACAACGTGGAGGGGAGGAATCGCTGCAACCACCGACACACAACCCAAAGGAGCAGGGATCAAGGGTCTCAATGTTCAGGCAAAAGAAAAATCCCGCTGCACCATGGGTGGGTAAAAAGTATTCTTCAATTTTATTAGCACATCAGTAGAAAAGGCTGATGCGTATCGGAGCTCAAGGCTCCTTAATCATAGCCAGCAATAACATGATCACCACAGGTATAAGTAGTCAAGTGCCGGCCCACAATGGGCATGGCCTTGGCTCTTAAAGAAATACATACAATATGTATATAAAATGGCATAGCCAATATACAAACATGAAAATTTTTGTTAAAAAAACCAAAGATGACATGGTTAAACATCAGGATAGGTATATATTTAAAGGACAAAAACAATATATATAAACCTCTACCTCAAGGGGGAGGTACAAAGACAGAGTTAAGAGAGAGCAAATGAGAATCAGAGAAGCATAAAATTAGGCCCTTATATCATAAGTAAGACTGACATCCATTCTAGAGTTCAAGCCTGTTGGTATACGTGTACCCAAACGCCATATCCATAGGGCCTCACGTTTCAATAAGGTTCTGTGCATATCTCCTCCTCTAGGTGGGCAAGCCACCCTGTCAACACCCTGGAAGGTAAAGCTGCCCATGTTACCCTGATGTACCCTCAGGAAATGCTTGGATACACTAGATACCTGAGAGATATATGCTTCATTTTTCATACATCTTGACGGACCATTAAAATGCTCTGAGATACGTTGCCTTAGAGGGCAGGTAGTACACCCCACATACTGAAGTCCACACGCAACACAGGTGATGAGATAGACTACATTGCTAGAATTGCAATTTATGTATTGTTTCAACTCAAATCTCTCACCTTTGGAGATGGAAATAATCTCACGTGTCTGGTTGTGGACGCAGCAGTACCTGCAGGTGCTATACCCGCACCTAAAGGAACCCTTGTGGGCCAACCATGTTGGAACAGGTCTGGGGGAGGTGGAAAAAAGACTCGGGGAGAGACGAGTCCCCAAAGTAGAGGCACGGCGTGCGGAGAAAGTACAACCTTCCTCCAAGATCTTACGGAGTTTGGGATCCGAGTGCAGGACCGGCAAGTATTTCTTTATTATGTTAATCACCTTATTGTACTCCAAACTGTACGGAGTTGTAAAGGTCAAATTTCTTCTTTGTCCGGTCCCGCGCCCGGATCGTGCACCCAGAAGATCCCGTCGATCCTTGTCTAACACCTGTTGTCTTGCTTTCTGTATCAATGAGCTTTCATACCCCCGCTCCCGGAGTCTCTCCCCCACCAAATCCAACTCCCGTCCCAAAGCACTAGGATCGGAGCAGTTACGGGCAGCTCTAACCATCTCTCCATATGGGATCGCCCTCAATGTATGGCTTGGATGACAGCTGGAAGCCAACAAAAGTGAGTTTCCAGCACATGCTTTTCTAAAAGTTTTAGTGATAATTCTGCCGAAGTTTCAGAGCCACACAGAGTCAGATCCAAATAATCTATCTCTGTAGGGCTGTGACTCTCAGTGAAAGATAAATTAAAACGGTTATGATTACAGTATGTCAAAAAATCAGGCAGAGCATCTGGGGGACCCCCCCATATCAGCAACAGATCATCTATATACCTCCCATACCAAAAAATATAATCAATAAAGGGGTTCTCCCCTCCAAAGATGCGGAGCTCCTCCCACCATCCCATAAACAAACATGTGTTGCGTGTGGACTTCAGTATGTGGGGTGTACTACCCGCCCTCTAAGGCAACGTATCTCAGAGCATTTTAATGGTCCGTCAAGATGTATGAAAAATGAAGCATATATTTCTCAGGTATCTAGTGTATCCAAGCATTTCCTGCGGGTACATCAGGGTAACATGGGCAGCTTCACCTTCCAGGGTGTTGACAGGGTGGCTTGCCCACCTAGAGGAGGAGATCTGCACAGAACCTTATTGAAACGTGAGGCCCTATGGATATGGCGTTTGGGTACACGTATACCAACAGGCTTGAACTCTAGAATGGATGTCAGTCTTACTTATGATATAAGGGCCTAATTTTATGCTTCTCTGATTCTCATTTGCTCTCTCTTAACTCTCTTTAACCACTTTACCCCCGTGGTACGAATTTCTCCGCCCCCCCCCCCCCCCCAAAAAAAAAAACAAGTGATGGAGAAATCCGTACCTCCCGCTGTCCGCGATCCCGCCACTCATGCGCGCGCTCCCGCACGCCGCCGCCCGCCGATCAATGAACGGGAAAATCCATTCCCGTTCGTTGATCTAAGCCCCCGCAATGATCTGCTGCTTCTATGAGAAACCGCGTGATCATTGTGATTTTCCCAGCCTCGTAGTGCTTCCTGTAAGCGTACTTCCAGGCGCTTACAGGTCGCATGAACACAAACTCACTGTGGCCATCTTGTGGCCAAATAGTAAAACTACACCCTAAAGCATTTTACATATACAAATACATTAGTCTTACACAATAAATGAACTCATTACCTCCCACACTCCCCAATTATTTTTTGTAATAAAAAAAACAAACAAACACATAAATAGTTACCTTAGGGACTGAGCTTTTTAAATATTTATGTCAAGAGGGTCTAACACTGTTACTTTATAAACTACAGGCTTGTAATTAGGGATGGATGCCAAACTGAAAAAAAATGCACCTTTATTTCCAAATAAAATATTGGCGCCAAACATTGTGATAGGGACATAATTTAAAACTGGTTTATAACCGGCACAAATGGGCAGATACATTTCATGGGTTTTAATTACAGTAGCATGCATTATTTAAAAACTATAAAGGCCGAAAACGGAAAAATATTTTTTTCCCACTTTCCCATTAAAAGACATTTAGAATAAAATAATTCTTGGCATAATGTCCCACCTAAAGAAAGCCTAATTGGTGGTGAAAAAAACAAGATATAGTTCATTTCATTGCGATAATAAAGTTAGACGAATGAATGGAAGGAGCGCTGAATGGTGAAAATTGCTCTGGTGTTCAAGGGGTAAAACCCCTCAGTGGTGAAGTGGTTAAAGAATTTACTGTTTTTTTTTGTGTGTGTGCAAACTCCGGCCCTGCAGTGGGCTCCTTGTGAGACAACTACATTAACAATTGAAGGAAGTTTGAAATTTTGCCCCCCTTCCCCACAATCCACGAGTCTGCAATCTTTCCAAGGGGAGAAGGAGAACGTGAAAGTCTACAGGGAGCTAGGAGAATCCTGGCAGATTCTAGCAAAGATATCTAAGGTATACCGCTTTTATCAGCCAGTTACTACGGCAACACAATTATTACTCTTCCAATGTGTATAATCAGAAGTATTCACATAAATTGCATTATGCACAAGCACTTCTGGCGGCTTGGATGAAGTGCACGTAGTGAGGCTTGCAACACGTCCAACATGACGCGTGCAAGCTATTTGGAGCGCACGATATACCACAGACTTATGGGTAAATAACCCCTTATTTCCCTGCCCCACACCTGAGGTAATTAATCCTCATTTAAATCACAAATTCAAGTGATTAGACACTCGTAATTACTTGTGAGCCCATGACCGCATGCCGATGGAAGCATTTATCTCTCCTCGCTCTAGCTCCTGTCCTTGCAGAAGTTTAACAAGCCACTTGAGCGCCAAGCTGTAAAGCCACGGCAGTGAGCCTGGAGCTCTAGTGGCCAGCTCAGAAGTGGCCTGGGAGAAGCATGGATGCATGCTGGAGCAAGGACCGGTAGATATTCATTCATCAGCATGCTCCAACAGGCGAGATCTGCATAGGGGGTGCTGTTAGTATGTCACCTGCAGATGAGCCCGACCCCCCCCCCCCCCCCCCCTTAAACAGACACCCAAAAATATGGACGTCAAAACATTTGCTTATCCGTGTCACGTACAGACATTCCTGTAAGTTTTCTTACCCCAGCTTCTTGACAATTTTTATGTCTCGAAGATCAACACTGCTTGCAGTCAATGGATCAATCACTTTCATCACAGCGTCTACACTCATTGGGGCAAGCAGGCTGGAATATTGAGATACCACCTTAAAGGATATAAAAGAAATGTCAGTCCATACATGGCTAGAGAATCAAAGAGCAATACAATTGTGTTCTCTCTGTACAGTGAAGTATACATCCGGCTCATTGATATTTTAACTGAACATTCCCAGTCTTATTTATCAGTACACAGCAATCCTGTTCTTTTGTTTGCTGCAATATTCATGCTACCCATGCTCTCATATGCGCAGTTTACAGCCGAGCTATACAAATACACATTTATTCCATTAGAGACCACCTGCTCTCTGCATTGGTGCAGAAGATTGGATGGATGTCAGACAGTCCCAAGTTATCCCTGTTGAGGGAAAGCAGCGAGGGCAAGGAAATAAGTCTGCTCAGATGCAGCTTTACTGTCCAATAATGTGGCTCTCCAGGTTTTTATACGCTATCAACATTGCTCCATCTGGAGGCTCAAGTTCAGGCACGAGGTCTAACATGCATTCAGTGGCAGGTTGGAATTTTTTTTTTAGCTTTATAAAAACTTTACTTTCTGAACCCTCTAGTGTCTTACCTTTGAGTTGAGAGAGGTTGATGCACTGTTTAATAATGTTTCTCGATCACTTAACTCTACTGGCTGAGCCATGCTGCTTAAAACCTCAATTCCTTTCTCTGCAGCCAACTGGAATGACTCAGAAATAGTAGTGGGATGAATACCTGAGCACACAAAAAAAATCAAATGAATGTCATACATGGACACATTCCAAAGTAGCCACAGAATAAGTAAACAAGCAATCGATATAGGTTTAGATATTGATCCCAGCAGACAAAATACATTGGACCAGTTAAAGCACCTCTGTGACAGTACATGCTTGTGCTTTGCTCAAAACAGCCATTCATTCAACCGAAAATCTGCAGTGCGTTCAGGTGTACACAGATATCATTGAGACACTACATGATCTGTGGCATTGGATCACACGTGTATCTATGCACAAAAACATTATTGATCAACTTTTTTTTTCAATTGAGATACGAAATGTTTGGGAACTACTAATGCTACATACACACTTGAGATAAAAGTCTTTGGAAAAGGCAACATCACAGACCAATTTTACCCCATTTCCACGTAGTATGAGAGCCATACTCTACACAGTCTATTCTATTGAGCTAAACTCATCATCAGATAAAATGCTGTGCACAAAGATGCTGTACCCATTGAAAAAGATAGGATCTGCAAAAGATCTGTTCCTGCAAAATGCATTCATAGTCTGATATCTGCAGATCCTCATACACACCTTGTTTAACAGACATTGATCTGCAGATCAGATCCACCAGGATGGATCTTCAGATCTGCAGAGAATTGTCAGATATGCAGATGAATGTCTGTTAAACAAGGTGTGTATTGAGATCTGCAGATATCATAGACTATGAATGCATTTTGTAGGAATGGATCTTTTGCAGGAATAGATTTTTTGCAGATACTGATCTTTTGAATGTGTACAGCATCTTTGTGCACAGCATCCAGCAAAGATTGTATCTGATGGAGAGTTCAGCTTAATAGAATAGACTGTGTAGAGTATGGCTCTCAAACTACATGGAATGGGGTAAAATTGGTCTGTGATCTTGCCTTTTCCGAAGACTTATCTCAAGTGTGTATGTAGCATAAGTACTGGTGTATACATTTGAATTCTTATCCCTCTGTTTACTGTTATCCATTTCCCTTCACATGTTTGACAGCAAATCTGATGGCAGACTGAGCCATGAGGGGAGGGGGAATTCCCTCACACTTCATCTGTTAACGCTGTGTGTATGAGAGAAACCTCTGCTCGTCTCTGAATTAGCTCTCTGCAGAGAGCAGAGGAAATGTATCTTATGAGCAACATAAACATTTGTAATTGTGTGTGTGAAACCTGACAGGCTTTGCCTATAACTGCTTCAATATTATGCTGTTAGCATGTCAGACTGCAGAGATTCGCCTATGCAAATAGGACATTACAAACGTAGCTAAAATCTACACACAATGAATTAAAGCCTCTGACAGTTAAAAAATAGGTAAAATGTTTACACAGCTACCTAGACATTATTTGTACAGTCATTTTAGAACACTTAGTTTGATGGTGTTCCTTTAACCCTCTTAGCGGTAACCCCGAGCTGAGCTCGGGGTAAGCCGCTGCAGAGGATATCTCAGCCCCTGGTGGGGCGATTTACTTCATTTAAAGTGCTGTACGCGCAGCTAACACTTTGCTAGCCGCGTGTCCAGCTTGATCGCCGCCGCTCTGCGTCGATAGTCCGCACGCAGCGGCGGAAGAGGGCCCACCCCCCGCCAGAGCCCTGCGCTGCCCGGACCAATGACTTCCAGGCAGCGCTATGGGCTGTATCGGAGGCGTCTGACGTCAGGACGTCGCCTGACTTCCATGTCATTCCGATCGTCGCCATGGCGACAGGAAAAGCCAAACAGGGGAACGCGTTATATACGCATTCCCCTGTTTGCTATTGATGCCGGCGACGATCGCACTAGAGGGACACATGCGCCCTCTAGTGTTGTTTCATGTAGCTACCACTCTGGTAGCTTTACATGAAACAAAAACAAAACAAAAAAAAAAAAATTAAACATTTTTTATTTCTGCCTATTTGGCAGAATTAAAGAACCGCCAGGAAGGTTAAGGGATGAATGCAAATTCTGCCCTCCTGCAGAATTACTATGCTAATGTCTACAGCACCCACTGGTCCTTCCTTAACCTTCCTGGCGGTAACCGGTAAGCCGCACAGGAGGTTTTCTCAGGCCCTACTGGGCCGATTTACTTCAAATTTTTTTTTCCTAGCTGCGTCAGCACACCGATCGCCGCCGCCCCGGGCTCGCGCCCCCCCCCCCCCCCTAGACCCCGTGCGCTGCCTGGCCAATCAGTGCCAGGCAGCGCCGAGGGGTGGATCGGGACTCCAAATGACATCCCGTCCCGTCGCCATGGCGACAGGGGAAGCCCTCGAGGAAATCCCGTTCTTTGAACAGGATTTCCTGAGCGGAGATTGCCGAAGGCGATCGAAGCGGGCGAGGGGATGCCGCTGAGCCCTGGGCTCGCTACATGATTTAAAAAAAAAAAAAATACAAAAAAAAAAAAAAACTGCTGCGCTGCCTCCTGCCGGAATTTTTTATACCGCCAGGAGGGTTAAATTGTAGGCTCTGGGTTTTCTGTAATTTACACCCAGAAGTATTCTTTAATCATGGACTGTAAACCATGCATGTTCTTTTCCACTTTAACCTCCGTGGTGGTATGGACGAGCCTGACTCTTTCAGGAAAACAATAGCTGAAACCAGTATGGACGAGTCAGGTTCGAATCAAAATTTGTTTTCATATTTCCACATACTCTGGAAATTTGGATGTGAAAAACTGTACTCAAATGTGAATTCTGATACAAACAAAAAAACACAACCCTCCAAAACAAAAAAAAGTGAAAAACTGCACGGTTTCTAAAGATTCGGGAAATTGTGGCCCTGACAGAAAGGACAATGAAATAAAAATTTTATTTTTTGACACTATTTTGTGTTTGAAACTTTTATTATACTAAAAAATGTATGCTAGACCCTTGCTTGACATTGACATTTTGGTAAGTTAACCTCCTTGGCAGTATGCTGGAGGGCGCTGCTTAGGCCCCGCTGGGCCGATGTTCACAAATTTTTTTTAAACACGTGTTAGTCCCGATCGCCGCTGCTCGCCGCCGATGCGCCGCAACCCCTGCGCAGCCTGGCGATCATCGTCATGGCGACGGGGAAAGCCCTTAATGAAATCCCGTTCAGAATGGGATTTCCTTACATGGGTACGCGCTGGCGGCGATCGAAGCTACGCGCCGGACGCCGCAGGGAGGGGGGCATCATGTAGCTAGCACTAAGCTAGCTACATGATTGAAAAAAAAAAAAAAAAAAGGCTCATGAAAATTTATTGTTCTGCTTATTGCACAGAAATTTTGCATAAATTGAACGCCAGAGAAGGTTAAGAAAAAACGATCTGGACTGAATACCGAACTTCAGGAGTCTAAAATGTGAGACACTAACCTGTGATTCGGCTTACCACAATCTATACAAGAATGAAGTAGAAATTACGCGAGGGAAAAATAAATAATCAAAATACCTTTTTGAAGCAACTTGGCACAAGCATCAAGCAGAGCTCCGGCAATAACTACAACAGAGGTTGTGCCATCTCCAGCTTCAATATCCTGAGCTTTAGATAATTCAACCAACTGAAAAACACACACAAAAAGAACCATATTTAAAGTACATGCATGTACACATACAATAATGCTCATTTCATGAATATATATATATATATATATATATATATATATATATATATATATATATATATATATATATATATATATATATATATATATATATATATATATATATATATATATATATACACATATACATATACACACACACACACACACACACAGTACAGCGCTGCGTAACATGTCGGCGCTATATAAATACTAATTAATAATAATAATTTTTTTCAAAACTTTACACTACAGATTAACATGCCTGGCACTTTTTTTTTTTAAACCATTTTAGCCTTTTGGACATTGCTACTACGTCGAAAAGGCTGCCGCTGCGCACTTCCGTCCGTTAGCCCGAAGATCAATGAATGGGAACGCAGTTCCCATTCATTGAGCTCAGTCCCTGATATATAACTGACAGCAACTGGTATATTTAAATTTTTTTTATTCCATCCTGTAAACGGGCACTCTCGCTTACAGGAAGTATAGGGGGGACGTGATTTTTTTTGTTCAGAAAGACCGCATTTCTCATAGAAGCTGTTGTTTTTTCTAACGGGGACTGAGATAACTGCGCAGGACGCAATTGCGGATGGAAGTGCGTAGAAGGAGATGTGTGGCCAGGCCTGTGCAGACACAGTGAGCCTGTCGGCCGCAAATGAACCTAGCTGGCGGTGGGGGACATGAGGATCTGTGAGTGATTGCGAGGGCACGGAATGGCTGCAGGGGGCTAGTAGAGGCCCCAGGTGAGTAAAACTCACGTTTTTCTCTAGCTTAAAGGAGTTATCAGGGGAAAAAAAAAAAAAAAAAAAAAAAACTTAACATTAGGTTTACTCACCTGGGGCTTTCTCCAGCCCCTTGCAGCCGACTGTCCCACGCTGTCACCTCCGCTGTCCCGAACTACAAGACCGGGACAGTGTGGGACAGTCGACTGCAAGGGGCTGGAGAAAGCCCCAGGTGAGTAAAACTATTTTTTTTTTCCCCTTGAAAACTCCTTTAAGTATTCCTTTAAGTTTGAATAGTAATATCCACCATCCCCTGAACACTTTGGCCTTATTTCTTTTCTTGACTGACTCGATTTTCTGGCAGTCCAGGGAACTCTCAGCTTTCTCCACACTCACAATTCAAAAATTCTGAGCAATAATCTCCTTCATAAGTAAGCAGCGCAAAATATGCTGGTGCTGTATAAATCTGTAACACCACCATCGTAAGCTTGTCATTTTTCACACATATTTCGTTAAAGAAAAACTCACCATCTTTGCTGCTGGATGCAAGACCTGCATCTGTTTCAAAATTGTAGCTCCGTCATTTGTAATAGTTACATCGCCTTTACCATCTTGAATCTTCGGGAAAAAAAAATACGATTATAGATATGTTAATCATAAACCCCCCCCCCCCCCCAAAAAAAACCATTAACTTTATGCATGTAAATTACTTTAACGCATGTCCTGTGTTAAAAAAAAAAACCAAAACACTTGATCAGTAAAAAGCAGCTTTAACCTCCCTGGCGGTTAATTTTTTTTTGCAAATGGGCAAAAATCTTTTTTTTTGAATTTTTTTTTTTTTGGTTTCATGTAAAGCTACCAGAGTGGTAGCTACATGCAACCCCACTAGAGGGCGCATGTGTCCCTCTAGTGCGATCGTCGCCGGCATCAATAGCAAACAGGGGAACGCGTATATAACGCGCTCCCCTGTTTGGCTTCTCCTGTCGCCATGGCGACGATCGGAATGACGTCATGGACGTCAGCCGACGTCCTGACGTCAGGCACACCAGATCCAGCCCATAGCGCTGCCTGGAACTCATTGGTCCAGGCAGCGCAGGGCTCTGGCGGGGGAGGGGCCCTCTTTCGCCGCTGCGTGCGGACGATCGCCGGCAGCGATCAAGCTGTGCGCGCGGCTAGCAAAGTGCTGGCTGCGCGCACAGCACTTTGAATGGTGAAAATCGCCCCACCAGGGGCTGAGATCTCCCCCTGCGCGGCATAGCCCGAGCTGAGGCCAGGGAGGTTAAAGTCTGTGTCAAGCCTGACAATATTGACAGAGTGTGCACCCTTGACATCCTCCATAAAATGCTTATTTAAAAAAAAATTAATCTGTAGAAAACTAGAGACTCTGAAGTCTAATTTTTTACCAGTTTTTTAATTTAATCATGTTTAGCATTATAGCCTAAGTTGAATTGCCGCAATACGAGTGTTTCTTCATACAGAAATAGCCCCGCAAAGCTTCTGGGCTTGCAGAGCTTTACTTCCTTGAAGAGGCAGAGCTTTGAGCTGTAGCTCTGCCTCCTACGCAGTTAATCTCTGAGGATCGCCGCCTCTCCCCACCCCTCTCAGTCTTCTTTCACTGACAGGGGCGGGGAGGAGGCAGAGATCCGCGGAGATTGACTGCAGAGAGGCAGAGCTACAGCCTAAAGCTCTGCCTCTCCAAGGTAGCATGATCTGCTACCTGCAAAGTCATGGAACTTTGCAGGTCATTTCTATATGAAAAAAAAAAACACTTATTTTGCGGCAGGATTGCGGCGATTCAATTGAGGCTATAATGCTAAACATTATTAAATTGAAAAAAAAAAAATTGTAAGAAATGAGACTTCAGAGTTTCTGTAAGTATTCTCATACCTATGAAAGCAGGGCTTTGGAGTTGGTACAAAAATTATCCGACTCCAACTCCTCAGTTTATGAAACCACTGACTCCAACTCCAGCTACCCAAAATGACTCCGACTCAAGTACTCTGGCCCACCAAGCTTTTGAAAAAGTTTTGGCACACTTCAGGTGTGTTAAGATTCCTGTGCCTAGCAGCTGCATTTCAGTCTGCCTTGCAGAAGCATGATGAGAGAGTAATTTCATCTGTGACATGTAAAGGAAGAAAACAGAAAAACAAAAACAGACAAACAAAAAAAACACCAAAACACCTCACTATGCTAGTCTGTGGCTAAAGTGCTTTCTTTTTTTTACTATAGGTTAAAATAAATAAATAAAAACACATCACTTTACTACTACAGAATACAATTTTATGTTAACTTACCATCTTGTCCATGCCTTTTGGTCCAAGACTGGTCCTAACAGCATCGGCAACAGCTACAAAAAGAAAAACAGAAAATTAACATGAAAAACTGAATGAGGGCAAGTGCACACCTAAAAGCGCTAGTGTAATTGCATACTCTCAGCGCTTTTAGAAGTGATTTTACTAAGCGATTCTAGGCATGTGCCTAGCAATTTTCTATTTAGACCTAGCAATATTTGAAATGTTTAGCTCTGTTCTATCGCTTTTCAGGGCGATTTTCCTTCACTTAACATTGAGGCGGAATCGCCTCAGAAATGCTGCAGGACCCATGTTTGCATTTTGGGGGAGAAAAAAAAAAAAACCAAAAAAAGTTTCTCTAAAAGTCACATCGCTCTGGTGTGATCCATCCCATAGGGAAACATTCGCCAAGCACTTTTGAAAGCACCAACGTTTTAAAAAGCGCTCAGAAGTACTCTAGGTGTGCAACAGCCCTGACTTTGTGTGGGCTTATTAAAGTCAATGTTACGCGACCTATAAAAACAAAAGTCAGATACTCGCCTAAGGAGAGGGAAGGCTCTGAGCCCTAATGAGACTTCCCTCTCCTCTCCCGATGCCTGGTCCCGCTCAGGATCCCCCGTAGCAGTATTCGACCAGTTCGGTCAAATACTGCCACTTCCGCCGCCAAAGGGAGGTTTCGGAAGTCTTCGGGAGCGCTTGGGCTCCCAAAGACAGGCTGGTCTGTACTGCGCATGCACCCTGACGCACTCGCGCGTGCGCAGTATGGAGCAGTCTGTCTTCGGGAGGACTCAGCTCCCGAAGTCCCCCGCAGCGGGGGATTGGAACGGAGGATCCTGAGGGCACCGGAAGAGGAGAGGGAAGGCTCATTAGGACTCAGAGCTTTCCCTCTTCTTAGGTGAGTATCTGACTTTTGTTTTTATATGTTGGGTAACACTGGCTTTAAGGGCCACACATGCCTAAATGCGACCACTGAGCTCATAAGTCTGCACTTTCACAGACAATCCACCTCGTTCACTTGGAAACATAAATGACAACTTAGACCGCAACGCAAGTGCGCATTACTCACAAATTGCACTTCAGCTATTTCTACAATATTGCTTTGGCCACTTGAAGCAATTTGCAAATCCTCTGGTCACCTATTTACAGTGAAATCCGGAGCCCAAGTGGAGAGCAGCTACTGCACATGCACCAAGCGGCACTTGTAAGTATTATTGTTAGAGACTGCTCAGGTAAGCCAGTGCTGGATCCAGCTCGATGAATAGGACAGGGGACGCCTCATTAGGATCCATAGGCTTCACCCGCCCGAGGTAAATACAGCCCCATGGGAACTTTTTACCCCCTACAGGTTTACCCGAGAAACCCAATGCTCCATGCTTTCTGCTGCTCCAATAACTTCCTAATACATCTCTGTGCAAAACCTCTGTTCATGGTTGATTATGTGATCAGTAGTGTTGGTGCATTTGGCATATTGAAATTCTGAACCTTCCTCAAATTTAATAAAAATGAAGCAGAATTTTCATACAGGGGTCTTGACTCCGCCTCTATGCACTGCCCTCCACATCACATTTCAGCGGAGTTCACACCCAGTCACATGCAAATAATGACAGCCTATATGCATGTTTATTGCAACATGTAGTCAGCTTGGAATTGGGGAAATTGCATTTCTAGATCATTTTCACTGGCCCATTTCCAAACTTAAAAAAATTGCATTACATTTGCATGTAAGACAATATTATTTGCACCTCATTGCCCATCTATTTCTCACTGTGTTTTTGTATAGATTTCTTTCAGGCTTTGCTTTCCTTCTACATTGTAAAAAAATAAACTAACAGAAGTGGCTTCCTGCAAAATCGATCCTAAAGGATGTCAGTTCAACTACACACAGGCTGATATTAGTTTCCAATTTGAACAAGTTAAAAAATTGGACTGTCTCAGAAATTGTTTTTTTGCTGCAGTCTAGACAGAAACAACCAAGTGTTCAATCAGTTAGGGCTCAAACTAGTGATTTGAAAATGCTTTTGCTTATGCAATGCTATGTGGGATTTTTTTTATAAAAATCACATCCCTCTAGCAGTGGGATCACACGCATAGCATTACATTAGCAAGAGCTTTTCAAATCACAAGCGCTTAGAAATGGCTTAGTAACATACTGCTAGTGGGTTATTGTACTCAGTAGGCCTGGGCCTTAGAGCCAGTTTCTCTTTGTCTGAAACCATCGGTTTTTAGGCACATAAATTCGGATGCAGAATTGCAGCCTACCGAAATCAACAAGTTGTATCTGAATTCACATGCAGGGTAAAATGGACGGTCAGTTGCTTTTTCATTATGCATACTAATCCTGGTAGCCATGCATCTAGAGGGATTTGGATGCATGCTTGCATCAGACAGTGCCCGAGTTCGACTCAGACACGTGCCAGGCTCAGTGAAAACAAGCCCTTAGGGAAGGGACCCACTAGGAATTGCTGCAACGCTCTGAAATTGCACAAATGCTTTGTGCTGCCATTGCAATCGCAATTCACTGCGGTTTTTCCCCCGTGTAAATAAAGTTTATTATACTTCTATATATTATTGAGTGTCC
Organism: Hyperolius riggenbachi; assembly: GCF_040937935.1. Classification (NCBI taxonomy): domain Eukaryota; kingdom Metazoa; phylum Chordata; class Amphibia; order Anura; family Hyperoliidae; genus Hyperolius; species Hyperolius riggenbachi. The sequence continues at coordinate 413,476,841 of NC_090649.1, read as the reverse complement.
CAATGTCCAGCTTCTGCCCGTAGCCCTGTCCACTAGCAGAAAAGTTCACAGGTGCTTCACTAGCTCCAATCAGAAGTAGTGACCTCATCTGCTAGGAGGTGGGACTATGGGCAGAAGCTGGATATCTTGACATCCAGTGAGTGAGTATGTTAAAGAGACACTGAAGCGGAAAAAAAAAATATGATAGTGAATTGGTTGTGTACTATGAATAATTAGTAGAAGATTAGCAGCAAAGAAAATATTCTCACACTTATTTTCAGTTATATAGTGTTTTTTCTAACATTGCATCATTCTATAATATGTGCAGATTACACAACACTCAGCATTCAAAATGAGTCTTTCAGAGCAGTCTGTAAAGTAATGACCTCTCCTCTAGCAGAGGAAAAGTAAATAGTCCAGGAACAGTTGAGATAATAAAAGTCAGATAACAGCCCTCTCCAGTACTAAGGGCTGGTTCAGACGGGAGTTTTTGTGGCTTTTTTGTGGCGTTTAACGCAGCGTTTTTTTGGGATCTACTGCCATCCCATGCAAGTGAATGGGAGCGTTTAGAGGTGGCTTTTGCAGGCTTTCATGAAAGCCTGGCAGTAGATCCCAGCGTTGCGTCTAGTCTCAAAAGCAACATGCTGCTTTCAGAGGCAGTAAACGCGAGGAAACAATAGCAGAGACCAGAACTGCTAGCCTTGAACGCTTTTTAAAAGCTTTCAAAAGCTAGCTTTTAAACGCTGGCGTTTAAACGCTGGCGTTTGAACGCAATGCCAAGCAAAAGCTCAGCAGACGCCCGTGTGAACCAGCCCTAACTTAGTCGGAGAGGTTAACCAGCTGAGCGGTCTGGACGAGCTCAGCTCGTCCATCACCGCCGGAGGCTGCCGCTCAGGCCCTGCTGGGCCGATTTTCATCAAATAAAAAGCAGCACACGCAGCCGGCACTTTGCCAGCCGCGTGTGCTGCCCGATCGCCGCCGCAGCGCGGCGATCCGCCGCGTGCAGCGGCGAAAGAGGGTCCCCCCAGCCGCCTGAGCCCAGCGTAGCTGGAACAAAAAGTTCCAGCCAGCGCTAAGGGCTTCATCGGAGGCGGCTGACGTCAGGACGTCAGCTGACGTCCATGACGTCACTCCGCTCGTCGCCACAGCGACGAGGTAAGCGAAACACGGAAGGCTGCTCATTGCGGCCTTCCGTGTTACTTCTGGCCGCCGGAGGCGATCAGAAGAACGCATCCGGAGCGCCCTCTAGTGGGCTTTCATGCAGCCAACTTTCAGTTGGCTGCATGAAATAGTTTTTTTTTATTGAAAAAAAACCCTCCCGCAGCCGCCCTGGCGATCTTAATAGAACGCCAGGGTGGTTAATGGCTTGTTTGCATAGAGATAACAACTGGAGTTTCTCAACTCTTCCTGTACTGGAAACAATTACACTGATCCACTGATGTATCTGATCTTAATGTTTTATTTCTTAGCTGTGCTACACATACAAATCATATATCATCATTTTTTTTCGCTTCAGTGTCTCTTTAAGAAAAAAAAAAATCCACCCCCAAATTTTTGCAAGATTGCTTTTGAAAAGAGTTAACGAGCTTGTATCTTTTGTATTTATACAATACAATAACATTTCTATAGCGCTTTTCTCCCATAGGACTCAAAGCACTTAGGCTCTATCAGATTCAGTAATTGGTAGTAGGATGAAGTATTCACACAATGAAAGTTATTTCTGCAAATGCCAAACTGAACAGGTGGGGTTTCTGTCTAGATTTAAGCACGTCCAGGGATGGAGCTGTCCTGATCTGTTGAGGTAAGGAGTTCCAAAACGTAGGGGCAGCATGACAGAAGGCTCTGGGACCAAAAGTTTCCAAGTGGACTCTGGGTATGACTAGATTATTAGAACCAGTGGATCTGAGAATGAGAGGATTGCTACGCAACTGCAACATTTTTCATGTATCCAGGGTCCAGATTATTCAGCGATTTAAAATGTCAGTAGGCCGATCTTGAATAGGACCCTCCATTCTATAGGTAGCCAGTGAAGGGAGTGCAGGGGGGGAGGGGGGAATGAGGTGCTCGATTTTTGCGATGTTCTTAAGGTGAAAATAGGGTAAATTTCACCGCAGCAGAGATGCGAGTTCTGAAGTTTAAATCTCCGTCAATAAGAACTCCCAGGCTACGCACATGATCAGAGCTGCGTAGACTGCAAGTTAAGTTGTTTTGTTGTCACGTGCTGCCCTCCGATCAGGATTTCAGTTTTGTCTACATTCAGTTTCAGCCAGTTGTCACTCATCCATTGCTGTAGTTCACGTAAGCAGGCGTTTAAAGTTAGTTGGTCTGTCACACCAGGCTTGAAGGAAAGATATAGATGGGTGTCAGCCACATAGTAGTGGTATGTCAGGGCATGTTTTTGGATTACGGTAGTTTTCCAAGCGGTAACATGTAAATCGTGAAAAACAGGAGAAAGCATTGAGCCCTGGGGCACCCCATACTTAAAGAGAATCTGTATTGTTAAAATCGCACAAAAGTAAACATACCAGTGCGTTAGGGGACATCTCCTATTACCCTCTGTCACAATTTCACCGCTCCCCGCCGCATTAACCTCCCTGGCGGTAAGCCCGAGCTGAGCTCGGGCTATGCCGCGCAGGGGGAGATCTCAGCCCCTGGTGGGGCGATTTACAAGCTGTAAAGTGCTGTGCGCGCAGCCAGCACTTTGCTAGCCGCGCGCACAGCTTGATCGCCGCCGCTCTGCGGCGATCGGCCGCACGCAGCGGCTGAAGAGGCCCCCCCCCCCCGCCAGAGCCCTGCGCTGCCCGGATCAATGAGTTCCGGGCAGCGCTATGGGCTGGATCGGGTGTGCCTTACGTCAGGACGTCGGCTGACGTCATCCCGATCGTCGCCATGGCGACAGGAGAAGCCAAACAGGGGAACGTGTTATATACGCGTTCCCCTGTTTGCAATAGATGCCGGCGACGATCGGACTAGAGGGCCACATGCGCCCTCTAGTGGTGTTTCATGTAGCTACCACTCTGGTAGCTTTACATGAAACAAAATTTTTTTTTTTTTTTAAAAAAAAGGATTTTTTCAATTTGGAAAAAAAAAATTAACCGCCAGGGAGGTTAAAAGTAGTCAAAAACTGTTTTAAAAAGTTTGTTGATAAACAAACAAAATGGCCACTAAAACAGGAAGTAGGTTGATGTACAGCATGTCCACACATAGAAAATACATCCATACACAAGCAGGCTGTATACAGCCTTACTTCTGAATCTCAAGAGATCACTTGTGTGTGTTTACCTTCTGTCCCCAGCTTCTCTCATGCACTGAACATTACAGGCTTCCTGCAGACAGCTCTGCCTATGTCGTTAATTCCTCAGTATGTGACAGACCAGCTCCTTTCACAGCCTCCAGAGGAGGATTTTTATCCAGCTCTCTTCTATCACTGATAAGATAGCAGAGAAGCTGCTGGCTTATGTAAATAAAACACACACTGGAGTGTGCAGAGAGGAACAGTTCAACACTGAAGAACTTGGCAGCCTTCCAGACACAGGCCGACAAGTCTGACAGGGGAAAGATACATTGATTTATTACAGAGATGGTTATAGTAGAAAGAGCTGCAGTAAGCCAGAACACATTAGAATAGGTTTAGGAACTTGTAGGATGGTAGAAAAAAACGTTGTAATTTTTGTTACAGAGTCACTTTAAGTGGTACAGAGGTGGACCGGAAGGGCCCCATAGACACTTTTTGGGTTCTGCCACTCAAGATTGGAAGCACTGAAGAACTATGCCATCAATGCCGCAGTATTCCTGTAGCCTGTTTATCAAGATGTCATGGTCAACTGTATCAAAGGCTGCAGAGAGGTCTAGCAGTATCAGGATAGAGCACTCTCCTATGTCTCTTGCCATAAGCAGGTGGTTGCATTTTTGAATTAGGGCAGTTTCAGTGCTGTGATGTTTCTTGAAGCCAGACTGGAATGGGTCATAACTGTTTTGTAGGATTTTGGCTTCTAGCTGGAGGTATCCAGCTTTTTCAATTAGCTTACCCAGAAAGGGAAGGTTAGAGACAGGTCTGTAGCTGGCCATTGCATCTGGGTCCAGGGAGGGTTTTTGAGGAGAGGCCTGATGATTGCTTCCTTCAGTAAAGCAGGAAATATCCCCGATTGTAAGGAACAGTTCACAATTTCGAGGAATACTGGTACAAACAGGTCAGGGCAGTTAAACAACTGTATTGGGTCAGGATCCAGGTTTGAGCACAAATGCTCCCAAAATGTCCTGCAATTGCATTTAGCCTTAAAGAGAACCCGAGGTGGGTTTGAAGAATATTATCTGCATACAGAGGCTGGATCTGCCTATACAGCCCAGCCTCTGTTGCTATCCCAAACCCCCCTAAGGTCCCCCTGCACTCTGCAATCCCTCATAAATCACAGCCACGCTGCTGACAAACAGCTTGTCAGAGCTGGCTGTGTTTATCTCTATAGTGTCAGTCTGCTGCTCTCCCCGCCTCCTGCAGAACTCCTGTCCCCGCCTGCCTCCCTGCTGATTGGAGGGAAGGGACGGGGGCAGGGACCGGAGCTATGCAGGAGGCGGGGGAGCAGCTGAGACTGACACTACAGATGTAAACACAGCCTCACAGCACGGCTGTGATTTATGAGGGATTGCAGAGTGCAGGGGGACCTTAGTGGGGTTTGGGATAGCAACAGAGGCTGGGCTGTATAGGCAGATCCAGCCTCTGTATGCAGATAACATTCTTTAAACACACCTCGGGTTCTCTTTAATCACAATCGCTCTATGGTTCCCACCATTGACTTTCGTTGTCAACATTTTTTTGGGGGGGAATCACAGGCATTCCAAGAACACTTTAGTGGGTCCCAGCCATAAGTGAGTGAACATGCAGAGACATACCAATTAAAGAACAACTGACACGTTAGGGAGGCCGCCATATTTCATTTTTAAGGATACATCCGGGGGAAAAAAAATAAAATAAAAACAAGATCTACTTACCTGGGGCTTCCTCCAGCCCATCTGCCCCTCGATGCAGCTCCGGTGTCCACGGATCCCCACTGTTGCAGATGCCAGTGGCGTAGCTAAGGAGCTGTGTGCCCCGATGCAAGTTTTACAATGGGGCCCCCCAAGCACTCTATACATAACTGATACGGCACACCAAAACCTGCCAATGGCAACTACAGTATCAGAGGTGCAAGAGGGGGATGGGGAACAGTTTGTTAATAATTACCACTATTCAAAGTATCTATAGAATTAATTATTATTATGAGCACAGGACCAATAGAGGGCCAATACTGTAGTTGAGGGAAGGCCCTTCGGGGCCGCTCTACGGTCACAAACTCTGCAACCCCTATTGCTACACCCCTGGCAGATGCCGACCTCACCAGGTCGGCATCTACTGCGCACCGCTCACGATCCCGTAGCCAGGAGTGTGCTACGTGGGTGCAATTGCAAATGGCACAGCCAAGCGCAGTAGATGCTGACCTAGCGACCCTGAACAAGCATGCAGCAGAACAGGTGTTTCTCACATTGTCAGATCTGACAAGATTAGCTGCATGCATGTTTCTAGTGCGATTCAGACACTACTGCAGCCAAATAGATCAGCAGGGCTGCCAGGCAACTGGTATTGTTTAAATGGAAATAAATATGGCAGCCTACTTATCTCTCTCGGAGCAGTGCTTTTCAGCACTGCTAGATTTGGGCGCAGCCAGCGCCTCCATAGACTACAACGCTCAGTGAGTAACGTCGGCTCCATCAGAAGACGGAGCTGAAGTTGCTTAAAAAAAAACCAACACAATAATTCGGCCTCCAGCAATCGCTGGAAGCCGAATTATTTTATTCCCCCACTATCCATGGCGGCCTGGAGGGGGAATAGTAATTAAAACGGCCCGGACTTGTGCAGAAGCAGGATCAGCCATATACCGCTGTATCCTGCGCCCAAGTCTACTGGCGCCGATTTTAAATGTACTCGATCTCTCTTGCTTCAATAGTCATTTAACAGTGGATTTGAGTGCTGTGTGCACAAGGGAAACATTGACAGTGTCACAAGAATCTACAGGAAGGTGAACAGAAACAATCAGGTGGAAAAGTCATCATGCATGTACATTGTTGTAAATGAGCATCAAAGACAAAATAACTCTCTGTATTGCCTGCCTTAAAGAGGAGCTGTTAGGTATAAGGTCTCAGAGAAAATAAACACATATATCAGTAGCTAAAGATTGGCTGTACTTACATTACATATGCATTTCACTGTCCACGTTTGGATTTCACAGAATTTGTATATAGTATATGCAGAGATAGATGCTCCTGACAGCTCATGGCAGGCTCCATGTTTTTCTGTCAAATGTGTCGTCATGTCCTGCCTGCTTCCTGACTAACGGTTTTCCACATGAGGCAGAAGTTCCATAATTTACATGCAGGAATAAAAAAAAAAAAAATCTCAAGAAGCCAAATCTTCAGACATGCTTTAATAATCTGCTAAATCATTTACTTCTGCAGACTACAGCACAGACGTTCCCTGCCCAGCAATAAATGGGAGGCTTGCTAGGTATCCATAACACTGTCAGACAGGAACCGCCCCCTTCTTTTGTCATCTCCAAACTAGGGCAAGATATTGTATCTATGGTTTCTCTGATGAAGTAAAGATTTGCAGAATAAAAAAAGCACTTCACAGATCAATAAATTTATGTATGATGTCCCATCCCATGCAGTCAGTGTCAGGCTAGTCCTGTTATCTGTGCACACTTGTAGTGTACTGCCTGATGTCCCATCCCATGCAGTCAGTGTCAGGCTGGTTCTGTTATCTGTGCACACTTGTAGTGTACTGCCTGATGTCCCATCCCATGCAGGGTCAGGCTGGTCCTGCTATCTGTGCACACTTGTAGTGAACTGTCTGATGTCCCATTCCATGTAGTGTCAGGCTGGTCCTGCTATCTGTGCACACTTGTAGTGTACTGCCTGATGTCCCATCCCATGCAGTGTCAGGCTGGTCCTGCTATCTGTGCACACTCGTAGTGGCCTGTCTGATCTCACATCACTTTCTAATGTCCCATCCCAGGCAGTATCAGGCTGGCCCAGCTTAAATGCATACACATTACTTGGTGTTGGGCCCAGCACATTGTACATACAGGGGCAGCACTTCACAGGGATAAAACTGGACACATGACCCAAACTCCCAGTTATCACATTACCCCCAGACCTCTCTATCACCCCCTGTGCTCAGCCTCACCTTTGCCGGCGGAGATGTTGCTGAAGCGGATCTGGGCCGGCTTGTCCCGGTCCTGATAGGCTCCCCTCTTCCCTCCCCCGGCCGCTGCTGGCGTGACTTTAGGCACGACGATTTCTGGCATGTTTGCTCCGATGAATGGAACTGTGCGGGCAGAGGGCAGTCAGAGATATCCGTGTGCCGGGGAGCTGGCAGGGCCGAGGATGACAGCGGATACTATTCACGCCGCCTGGACCCCAAACACGAAGCTTCCAGAACAAAACGCCGGTTGAAGGCGGGGTTCAGAGAGCGTAAGGCTTGTCTATGCTACGCAATGACGAGGAAGGCGCCTATTTGCCCGCCGGAATCACATTTTGCCAACCTAATCATGGCTGTCAGCGCTTCAGCCCTGAGGATGCTGATAGTCACATGACTTGGTCATGTGATGCTGTAGCTGTCATCATGGCTGATGCTGAGAATGCCAAAGCGCTGAGCGGGTTGCTGAATGGGATCGCCCAGAGCAGGTACTATGGCAATCTCGAGATCACCGAGGAGTTGCTGAAGACGGAGCTGTACTCGGAGCTGCCATTGCAAGAGTTCAAAGCCCTACATGATAAGATGCAAGGAATTATCAAGGTACTATTACAGTGCAGAAGAGGATTCTTTCCTGCAAATATTTATGTAGTGTGTTGTGTGATAACTCTTGCCACCCCTTGCAGGCAAATTACTCTTTCCCTTTTCCCCTCTATAGCTTGAGACACACATCCTATTTTGATCGGCCAATCACTGGCCAATTTTACCTCCTGGCTCCATGTAACATGAGGGCCAAGAGATTTATGTAGATTAGCACATAGGGCTCTATTCACAATCACTTCCTGCATGCGGTAAAGGACATGTGGGAAATTACCAACCAAAACACCGCCACATTGAAATTCACTAAATTCTCCGCATGTTTTTTCCGCATGCGGTAAATGTGCGGCATGCATGCGGAAGTCGGTATTTTCTGCAATAAGAAAAATCAATTCCCAAAACATTTCTGGCGCATCATTTCGTCGGTATTTACCGTTTTTTTTTATCACCTACTAGTAGGTAGATATTTTCCGCATCCCATTGATTTTGATGAAGTCTGGAGGCTGTGCTTGCTGGACTTTGTTGTGTTTTTTGTTTTTTTTTTTAACTATTTTTCATGCAACCTTCTTACCGCATGTTTAATGGCAGTTTCCGCATCTTTTTTACCGCATGCGGGAAACATGCGGAAAATGTTAGTGAATGTGGAAAAAATTTGGAGTTTACTGCTGGCAGTAATTTAGCGGTAAAATTTTGCGGTAATTTTGGCTCTTTGTGAATAGAGCTCATTGAATTGGTAAAACTGCCCAATCATCGGATGCATGTTCCAGGCTTTTGTGTTCCTCTCAAGTTTTTAGCTTTTTACCAATTTATTTAGATTAGCTAAAACTTGAGAACCACCTGTCTGAAGGCCCATAGGCACATACACGTGCTAGATGGATAACTTGGTTATCATCATCGCTGGGTGGGGGTGAGGCGGAGGGACGACTGACTGGCACTGGGTGTGATGTCTTGCGGTGGACAGGAAGAAGAAAGCTGACAGCTATTGCTCTTCCAAATCGATATGCCTGGCTGACCGGTAGCTGGCCACCAATGGGAATTGGCTGCTGTACACACGCTGGATTATCGGCAGAGGTAGCAGTTATCGGCCGCCTCAGCCAACGTTAATCTAGCGTGTGTATGTATGGGCCTTTAGTAAGTGAGTGTGGTGGGGTTTTTCCTATATTGCTCTGATCAGTACATGGTTAGCAGACCAGATTTTCTCTTGGAATCGGAGTAAGCAGTGCAAGGTGGTTTGGTGGTTGACACACCGTAAACAATTGCTGGTTGTGCATTGCTGATCACGTTTTCAGTAATTTACAGTGATGCCATCCACAGACATTAAAAGCAGGTCTGTGGAGTCTGAGCAATTTTGGGTACCTGGAGTCGGAGTTGGTGGTTTCATAAACTGAAAAGTCGGAGGATTTTGTACCAAATCCACAGCCCTGGTAAGTATTATGCTGAATACACACGGTTCGTTCCCGCATCGAATGCGCCGCTAGATTACCGACGAATCGATTATTCCCGAACATGATTTTTAGGTCGATTTCCATGTAAAGTATGTCAAATCGACCTAACGATCCATAGAACCGCGAATCGGACGTGTCGGAAATAAACGTATCGAGGGCGCATCGACGGGAATCGAGCGCGGGAATGAACCGTGTGTATCCAGCATTAGACTAATGCTGGATACACACGGTTCGTTCCCGCGCTCGATTCTCGGCGATGTGCCGCTTGATTCCCGTCGATTCGTTTATTTCCGACACATCCGATTCGCGGTTCGATGGATCGTTAGGTCGATTTGACATACTTTACATGGCAATCAACCTAAAAATCATCGAAATGCGCTCGGAAATGTTCGTGAATAATCGATTCGTTGGGAATCGAGCGGCGCATTCGATGCGGGAACGAACTGTGGGCCACATGCAATTCACTTTTTCGCCTGACTTTTCTCCTAGGAGATAATATTTCAGCTTCAAATTAAAATAACTTTCCAGCACTTTTTAACTAAAAAAAGGACCAAAAAGTAAATGAAAAAGTACTATCAAAATTATTTTGAGCATTTTCTTGCTTTCTGATGGCTTAAAATGCATTTTATTGACAAATTTAAAAGTATCATCCAGGAGAAAATTCAGGTGAAAAAATGAATTGCGTATGGGCCCGTGTGTATTCAGCATAAGGAGTTGGAGTCGGAGCTATTTTGGGTACCTGGAGTCGGTGGTTTCATAAACTGAGGAGTCGGAGTTGAAGTCGGATGATTTTTGTACCGACTCCACAGCCCTGATCAAAAGTGAATAGACTAAAGGGTCTGATGTTTTTATACATAACGAGAATAACAATATTTCTATAGCGCTTTTTTCCCATAGGGCTCAGGGCTGGTGCATATCAAGAGCGGTTCTGAGCATTTTTAAAAACACTTGCTGGTTGAAAACCGCTTGGCTAATGTATTGCAATGGTATGGTGCACACCAGAGTGGTTTGTTTTTTCCCCCAAATGCAAACTCAGGTCCTGCAGCATTTTTGCGGATTTCTGAGGCGTTTCTGCCTCACTGTAACGTATAGGAAAGTGGAAAATCGCTCTGGATAGCACTAGATCCGAGCGATTTTCCAAGCGTTTTTGTTACAGAAGCTGTTCAGTTACAGCTTTACTGTAACAAAATATAAAACATGCTCCAAAAAAACGCTAGGCATGTTTAGAAAATCGCTCCAATCATGCCTAGAATCGCTCTGAAAAACCTCTTCAAAAACCGCTAGCATTTGCAGATACGCTAGTGGTTTTTGGTTTGCACTGGCCCTCAGAGTGCTTAGGCTCTCTGAGATTCAGTAATTGGTAGTAGGGTGAAGTAGTAACACAACAAAATTATATTTCTGCAAATGCCAAACTGAACAGGTGGGTTTTCAGTCTGGATTTAAACACATCCAGGGATGGGGCTGTCCTGATCTGCAGAGGTCAGGAGTTCCATAATGTAGTAGTGACATAACAGTAGGCTCTGGGACCAAAAGTGTTCAGGTGGACTCTGAGTATGACTGGATTATTAGAACCTGTGGATCTGAGATTGCAGGGATTGCTACGCAGGTGCAACATTTCTTTCACGTATCCAGGGCCCAGATTATGTAGTGCTTTAAAGAGACTTGTATTTGTTTATCACTATAACCCAAGCTAAACCGCCGCTATCCCGTGGCAAAACGAGGGGTTAATACCCCCAAAATCCCCTCTGTTCAGTCCGGGGAGCGCTTCCTGAATGAGGCAGAGCTAATGGCTGTAGCTCTGCCTCTCAGCGCGTCAATCCCGGCTGATCACCGCCTCTCCCTGCACTTCTCAATCTGCCTTCACAGAGAGGGGCGGGGGAGAGGCGGAGATCCGTGCGGCGATTGACGCGCATGGAGGCAGAGCTGCAGCTCATAGCTCTGCCTCCATGAGCAGCAACATCCACGACCAAGAAAGTTGTGGATTTTGCAGGGGGGATTTGGGGGGTATTAACCTCTCGTTTTGCCGCGGGATAGCGGCGATTTAGCTTGGGTTATAGCAACAAATATAAATACAAGTTAAAAAACGGAATTTAGCCTGGCTTCAGTGTCTCTTTAAATGTCAGTAGGCCGATCTTGAATAGGATCCTCCATTTTATGGGTAGCCAGTGAAGGGAGTGCAGGACTGGTGTTATGTGGCAGTGACGGGGTTGGTTGGATAACAGTCTGGCAGCAGTATTCTGTAACAGCTGTAGGCGGTACAAGTCCTTTTTTGGATGCCTGGTGTAGAGAGCCATGGAATCATAACACATGGTTGCAGACAAATACGCAAATGCATTGCGATTTCCATTTATTACAATGAATGGGATCCCAACCGCATTGGTGGAAATCGCGTAGTAATGCAAGTGCTGTGCGTTCTGATGGCCACTTGCATTGAAGTGGGGGAAGGGGCCTTATAAATGTGCCATAGCAGTAGAACTAACAAACCTGCAGAGGTGAGAAGGGATGCATGACATTTTACCTCCTGCTTTGTGCAGACTTGTGAATCATTGATAAAGACAATGTTGATAATTTTCATAGATCTTTTATACCGAGCTATGTACAGTATGCTTTGGCTTTTAAAAAGTTTACTAATGTAGCAGCAAACTGAGACTGAAAATTGTTAATAACCATTTGTTACAAAGTCTGCACATTTTTATCCTAAAATATCTTTGGAGAAGATTCAAGCATGCTTGGACTGGATTGTTAAGTTTTTCACTTATTTGACTGTATAAGCAATCCTTACCTGGGTCATATCAGAGTTTTTCAAGGATTGTGAAATGGTTAGCAAATAAGCATGTCTGCTACAAAAGTCACGTGCATACCCCCCTACATGGATTCATTATTTTATGTTTTAGGTTCTCACTTTGGTTCTGTGCACATAAGTGCAGTCACACAGCTTCTAATTCACTGACTTTTCAGCAACCCCAATATCTCCTTATATGACCTCTGCAAGGTTTACAACGTTTGCATTGAATTAGCAGTCAATATTCTAAAAATACAATATTCTTAAAGAGACACTGAAAAAAAATATGATATACTGATTTGTATGTGTAGTACAGCTAATAAATAAAACATTAGGAGCAGAGACATAAGTCTAATATGGTTTCCAGTACAGGAAGAGTTAAACTCTAGGTGTTATCTATGCAAAAAAGCCATTGAGCTGCACGACCTTCAAAGTCGCAGAGAGTTCGGTCTTCTGAAGCTTGTTACTTCAATTGTCAGTCATTGGCCTCAATTCACTAAGATCATGCTGGAGATAAGGCAAGAGATAACTTGCCACCACACAGTGAGAGAGTTATCTTATCTCTTCATTCTTTAAGTTACCTCCTCTGTAGTTATTTTCACACGCAGTTAATTAACAGCCTGTCTTTAATTTTAGAATTCTAGAGTTATTTGAAGGATTGAAGAGTTAACGTAAAGACAGAAGAGTTAACTTTAGGTTTCCCTGAGGTAAAATGTTTCCTGAATACTACATGCCTTATCACCATGGTGATAACTATAGAAACGTTATTAAAGACAGGAGATAAGCTTAGTGAATTGAGGCTAATGAGAACAGGTCAGTGGTTCACAAAACTGCTTTGTAAAAACATTTAGAATGCTGAGTAGTGTGTAAACTGCAAATATTAGAGAATGATGCAATGTTACAAGACGTAGCCCCTCCCCCCGGGATTGGTCCCAATGTCGCACTGGATGCTGGGCCTGTGAAGCTACAGTATAACCAGGCAAATAAGTCTGCGTAAAATGTTTCTCGGAGATGTCATCTGAACCTGAACAATCCTCAGTAGATGTCTCAAACTTATCAAAAAAGCGGTGCAGGATCCATGGACTCCTACACTGCAACTATTCCTCAACCTATGGATAATCCACAGCCACACACTTCTTCAGCCATGGACTCATCTACTGAGGACATTGTAGACGGCGGTTTCAATTTCGCCTTGGTGCAACCCTTTATCAAGGCTATCAGGGAGGCTATTGAATGGGAATCTGAAGAAGAAGAGAAAGATCTGACCCCTAAATCCAAAGAGAAGAAGAGGTATTCTAAACACCTTAACAAGTCGAAAGAAAATTTTTCCTTACATGGTGGAAATGGAAGAAGTCATTCAAGAAGAATTGAAAAAAATTAGAAAAGAAAACACCACTGGCCAGCCGTCTTGCCAAGTTGTGTCCGTTATTAGAAGAGGACTCTAAATCTTTACATTCTGCTCCGTCGATTGATGCTTCTGTCATTAGATTGGCTAAACATATGACTCTCCCTTTAGAAGATTGTATTTCTTTCAGGGATATACTTATTCGTAAAGCTGATCTGGATATCAAAAAAGCTTACATTTCAGCAGGTGGAGCCTGTAGCCTCAGTCGGAAAAGCAGTCAGAGTCTGGACTGAGAACATAGAGACTGCTCTTATGGATAAGCAGACGATCACTGCACTGCAGGATTTAAAATTATCTGGTGACTTTATTGGAAAAGCTGTTTTTGATGTAGTACATTGTTCTTCTCATGCAATGTTGCACTAAGTTAAAGCAAAGAGAGCTCTTTGGCTCAGATCCTGGTCGGCGGATGTTAACGCCCGGCAAACATGGTGCAAAATTCCCTATGACGGTAAAAACTTGTTTGGGGAGAAAGTGGATGACGCCATCAAGAGTTACAGACGGCAAGTCGAGTCTACTACCCCAGGACAGACGCCAAGCATGGTGGGGTCCATCCACTTCTCAACAGCAACAGAATACAGGGAGTGCAGAATTATTAGGCAAATGAGTATTTTGACCACATCATCCTCTTTATGCATGTTGTCTTACTCCAAGCTGTATAGGCTCGAAAGCCTACTACCAATTAAGCATATTAGGTGATGTGCATCTCTGTAATGAGAAGGGGTGTGGTCTAATGACATCAACACCCTATATCAGGTGTGCATAATTATTAGGCAACTTCCTTTCCTTTGGCAAAATGGGTCAAAAGAAGGACTTGGCAGGCTCAGAAAAGTCAAAAATAGTGAGATATCTTGCAGAGGGATGCAGCACTCTTAAAATGGCAAAGCTTCTGAAGCGTGATCATCGAACAATCAAGCGTTTCATTCAAAATAGTCAACAGGGTCGCAAGAAGCGTGTGGAAAAACCAAGGCGCAAAATAACTGCCCATGAACTGAGAAAAGTCAAGCGTGCAGCTGCCAAGATGACACTTGCCACCAGTTTGGCCATATTTCAGAGCTGCTACATCACTGGAGTGCCCAAAAGCACAAGGTGTGCAATACTCAGAGACATGGCCAAGGTAAGAAAGGCTGAAAGACGACCACCACTGAACAAGACACACAAGCTGAAACGTCAAGACTGGGCCAAGAAATATCTCAAGACTGATTTTTCTAAGGTTTTATGGACTGATGAAATGAGAGTGAGTCTTGATGGGCCAGATGGGTGGGCCCGTGGCTGGATTGGTAAAGGGCAGAGAGCTCCAGTCCGACTCAGATGCCAGCAAGGTGGAGGTGGAGTACTGGTTTGGGCTGGTATCATCAAAGATGAGCTTGTGGGGCCTTTTCGGGTTGAGGATGGAGTCAAGCTCAACTCCTAGTCCTACTGCCAGTGTCTGGAAGACACCTTCTTCAAGCAGTGGTACAGGAAGAAGTCTGCATCCTTCAAGAAAAACATGATTTTCATGCAGGACAATGCTCCATCACACGCGTCCAAGTACTCCACAGCGTGGCAGGCAAGAAAGGGTATAAAAGAAGAAAAACTAATAACATGGCCTCCTTGTTTACCAGATCTGAACCCCATTGAGAACCTGTGGTCCATCATAAAATGTGAGATTTACAAGGAGGGAAAACAGTACACCTCTCTGAACAGTGTCTGGGAGGCTGTGGTTGCTGCTGCAAGCAATGTTGATGGTGAACAGATCAAAACGCTGACAGAATCCATGGATGGCAGGCTTGTGAGTGTCCTTGCAAAGAAAGGTGGCTATATTGGTCACTGATTTGTTTTTGTTTTGTTTTTGAATGTCAGAAATGTACCGTATTTTTCGGACTATAAGACGCACTTTTTCTCCCCCAAAAATGGGGAGAAAAAGGGGCTGCGTCTTATAGTCCAAATGTAACAAAATACCTGTCCGGGCACTTGTGCAGCGTGATCCAGCGGTGTTCCTGTGAGGTGTAGCTGGAGCCGCTGCAACGTTCTATAATGTTTGTGTCAGTGTGTCCCCCGAGCGGCAGCAGCAGCACAATCAGTGTTAACTCCCCGGGCGCATAGCAGCAGCCGCTACAACGATCAGTAATGCCCATCTTACAGCTTGTTCCCCGAGCCGTTGCAGCGCGATCACTGTTAACTCCCCGGGGAGGGCGGCATACGATCGCTAACATCCATCTTCCAGCTTGTTGTCCCCCTCGAGCGGCTGCAGCACGATCACTTCACTCCCCGGGGAGGGCGGCATAGCAGCAGCTGCTGTAATATCAGTAATGCGGGTCCGCTCTTCTCACTGGCTTTTCGTCCCTGCATTAGCCCCATGTCAGCTAATCCGGGCAGAGCGGGACATCTCCAGCCACGATGCTTGCAAAGTCCATCAGAGGCCACCATACTGCCTTGAATATTTGCGCCCTCTCATGACCTGCGGCGCACGTGCGCTGGGGTCATAGGGCTAACCAATAACCAAGGCAGTATGGTGGCTTCTGATGGACTTTGCAAGCATCGTGGCTGAAGATGTCCCGCTCTGCCCGGATTAGCTGACACGGGGACGAAAGCCAGTGAGAAGAGCGGACCCGCATTACTGATATTACAGCAGCTGCTGCTATGCCGCCCTCCCCGGGGAGTGAAGTGATCGTGCTGCAGCCGTTTCAGGGGGACAACAAGCTGGAAGATGGATGTTAGCGATCGTATGCCGCCCTCCCCGGGGAGTTAACAGTGATCGCGCTGCAACGGCTCGGGGGGACAAGCTGGAAGAAGGGCATTACTGATCGTTGTAGCGGCTGCTGCTATGCGCCTGAGGAGTTAACACTGATCGTGCTGCTGCTGCTCTGGGCACAAGCTGGAAGATGGTCTCACCAGGATCCTCGTCATGATGGGTGAGACCTTAATTTAATTGCAGTGGTTAGTTAATGTAGGTAGGTTGGGGGGAGGGAAGCAGGGGTTTGTGTAGTGTAATGAAGCTGGGGGAGGGGGGGGACATCAGGTGTTAGTGAAGTGTAGTGTAGCTGGGGGCATTAGGGGTTAGTGTAATTGGTGGGGGCAGCAGAGGTAAGTGTAGTTGGGTAGTGTAACTTAGAGACATCTTGGGGGGAATTTAAAGGTCTATTGGACACTGCTGGACCATGGATGCACCTAGATTTAGTTTTTTGTTTTTTTTTCTGTTTTTTGCCCTCTAAAACTATGTGCGTCTTATAGTCCGGAGCGTCTTATAGTCCGAAAAATACGGTATATTTGTGAATGTTGAGATGTTATATTGGTTTCACTGGTAAAAATAAATAATTGAAATGGGTATATATTTGTTTTTTGTTAAGTTGCCTAATAATTATGCACAGTGAGGGCTGGTGCACACCAAAACCCGCTAGCAGATCCGCAAAATGCTAGCAGATTTTTAAACGCTTTTTTAAATTTTTCTATGGCGTTTTGCTAGCGTTTTGCGGATTGCTGCTGTGGATTTCAGTATAGTAGATTTTATATATTGTTACAGTAAAGCTGTTACTGAACAGCTTCTGTAACAAAACCGCCTGGCAAACCGCTCTGAAGTGCCGTTTTTCAGAGCGGTTTGCGTTTTTCCTATACTTAACATTGAGGCAGAAACGCATCCACAATCCAAAAAATGCCTCACCCAGGCATTTTTGGTTTCTGCAAAACGCCTCCCGCTCTGGTGTGCACCACCCCATTGAGATACATTGACCAAGCAGATCCGCAGCCGCAAGCGGATCTGAAAACGCCCAAAAAGCCGCTCGGTGTGCACCAGCCCTGGTAGTCACCTGCACACACAGATATCCCCCTAAAATAGCTAAAACTAAAAACAAACTAAAAACTACTTTCAAAAATATTCAGCTTTGATATTAATGAGTTTTTTGGGTTCATTGAGAACATGGTTGTTGTTCAATAATAAAATTATTCCTCAAAAATACAACTTGCCTAATAATTCTGCACTCCCTGTAGATTTAGGAATGCCAGATCCTACCGTCCAGGTAAGAACTTTAAAAGGAACTGGCAGAGTACCCAGAGTTAAAACAAGTTATCCAAACAAAAGGTTACAGACTCCTTCTCCAGGCAGAAGAAATCTTTTTGACGGTATGCCACTCCAAGATTTTCCTGTCGGGGCCAGACTAAGGTTATTCAGCAAAGTATGGAATGCCGAATAAAGTCAGACTGGGTATTAGACGGTATCGACAGGACATTCTTGGACTTTCAAAAAGTTTTCGCGAGACCGTTTCATTCCTACGAAAGTTCCCAGCTCCCCAGAGAAGTGGAACATCTTATTCTCCTATTTGGAAGCGTTGATCACAAAACAGGCAATATTTACCATTTCTTCCGTACAGAGAGGCGAGGGTGTTTATTCCCCACTATTTCTAGTCCGGAAGACATCGGGAAAGCTACACCCAGTGTTAGATCTAGAGGCTAATTCGTCACATTCACTTGCACAGTTTCAAGATGAAATCCCTTCGATCAATCAGTCAGGCAATCTCGATGGGAGAGTGGATGCTTTTGATAGATTTACAGGACGCATACCTGCAAGTGTCTGGATGGTATAATGGTTAAGGGCTCTGCCTCTGACACAGGAGACCAGGGTTCAAATCTCGGCTCTGTCTGTTCAGTAAGCCAGCACCTATTCAGTAGGAGACCTTAGGCAAGTCTCCCTAACACTGCTACTGCCTATAGAGTGCGTCCTAGTGGCTGCAGCTCTGGCGCTTTGAGTCCGCCAGGAGAAAAGCGCGATTTTAAATGTTATTTGTCTTGTCTTGTGCACATCCCAATTCACGACAATTTCCAGAAATATCTCTGATTTGCCATAGATCATCATCAGTACCAGTTCGTCTGTCTCCCCTTTGGGATATCCACTGCCCCACGAACCTTTACAAAGACTCTAGTTGCAATTGTCGCCACTTTAGGGATGCAGGGACTTCACCTTTATCATAATTTAGTCGACATGCTTCTGTTATCTCACAACAACTCGCAATCCTTTTTTTTTTTTTTTTTTTTTTTTTTTTTTTTTTTTTGGGAGCCCATTTTCAAACCGACAACAATGCGATATCTATTCCATTGGAGAAGATACCAATCATCCTACACAGCGTTCTCAACATGATGCTGGTCCCAACGGCTACTGCCAGGAATTGCCTCAGACTCATAGGAACATTGACCATTCCTATGCTTCCTTGGGCCCATTAGCACTTAAGAGACTTTCAGATAGGCTTCCTCAAGCAGTGGGAAAGGAAAAATATGTCTCGACACATTCTAATTCTCAGTGGTTTGAATTGGTGGCTGTCAGACCAGAAGATTCATTCTTGTCTTCAGCTAACTCTGGATCCACCTGTTGTTATAACAACCGATGCCAGCAGGAGGCGCTGGGGAGCCACCTGCTTGGGCCACATAGCCCAAGTATATTGGAGTCAGGAACTCTAAGGAATCGGCCAACTCCCTAAGGGCCTTTTTCCACTAGCCTGCGATTTGCGATTTGATTCTGATCGCAAATCGCAAGGTACATTAAACTAATGGAAACTGCAGCAGCAATTTCCATTAGTGCGATCCGATTGCGATGCGATTTTGGTCAAAGCGCAATCGTCGTCCTGCCACGTTTTGTATGCGATTGAGCTGTACTATGAGTATAGTAGCTCAATCGCAATCGCATGGTGGAAATTGAAACGCGATTGCGATCGGAATCACAATTTCATAGTGGAAAAGTGCCCTAAAGCTGAGAGCTGTTCTGCATGCTCTGAATCACTTTATGCATCTGATAATCAACAAGAACTGTTTGCTATGTTTCAACAACAGGACAGCTGTCAACAACAGGACAGCTGTCACTTATGTACTTACAGATATTTCACCTAGCAGAGTTGAATCTATTATCCTTGAGGGCGGTCTATATTCCAGGACCATGAATGTGGAAGCGGATTTTTTCAGTCGCAAGACAGTGGACAACAATGAATGGTCTCTAGACCAGGAGACATTCAACATAATCTGTCATCAGTGGGGGATACTGGAATTAGACCTCATGGCATCCAGCCACAACACAAAATGCAGGAGGTTCTTTGCAAGATACCCGTACAAGGGGGCGGAAGCCCTGGATCCCATAACAGTTCCTTGGAACTTTTCTCTTGCATATGTCTTCCTGCCTGTCCCGATAATATATTGGTTGCTGAAGCTATTACAGCAGGAACGGGTTACTCTTCTGGCAGTGATACCGCACTGGCCTCGGAGACCTTGGTTTCCACTTCTGTTACAGCTGTCAATGACAGAGCCTCTTCTCTTTATCGTTGAATAAAAACTTTCTATCCTAGGGCCCAATACTTCATCTGGACCCCTCCCGCCTGAATTTAATAATCCGAACATTTGTATAGCGCTTTTCTCCTGTCGGACTCAAAGCGCTCAAAAGCTGCAACCCCTGGGACGCGCTCAAGGGGCCACCCTGCAGTGTTAGGGAGTCTTGCCTTGAACTCCTTACTGAATAGGTACTGACCCTAACTAGGATTCGAACCCTGGTCTCCCATGTCAAAGGCGGAGCCCTTAACCAGTACACTATCCAGGCACGGCTTGGAACTTGAAAGGGGCAAACTAAAACAACTAGGAGTTTCAGCAAGTGTTATGAATACTTTACTACAGGCCAGAAGGCCTTCCATGAATAAGACTTACTATAACATCTGGGAGAAATTCTCCGACTTTTAAAAATTTTCTTCCTTTGACAGCCTTCATCCTCAACCACAGCATGTTTTGTCTTTCCTGCAAACTGCTTTGGCTAATGGTCTTAGCTACAATGCAATAAAGGTGCAGATATCGGCTATCTCAGCACTAACGAACTACCGTTGGGCCCTTCACCCACTGGTAAAACAATTTATACTGGCCATTATTAAGCTGAAGCCTCCTAGAAAGGCCCTGTTTCCAAAATGGGATCTGCCTTTGGTGCTGAACTTCCTTCCGGTTGCCCTTTTGAGCCGGTGGAGTCATGCTCATTATGGAATTTGACTCTGAAGGCAACATTCTTGGTGGCAATAACTTCTGCCCGGGGTGTATCGGAACTGCAGGTCCTGAGTTGCAAAAAGCCATATCTGTCATTTTTTCATGATAGAGTCCAACTCAGACCCGTGGATTCTTTTCTCCTTAAGGTAGCTAAGTCCTCCCATATCAATCAAGACTGGACATTTCCGGCTTTTCAAGAGAACAGCACGTCAGCCTTACATGTTCTGGACGTCTCTCGAATCCTCAAGGCTTACATCGCAGCAACATCTGAGATTTGCAAGTCGGATCATCTATTCATAATTCCAGCAGGATACAGGAAAGGACAGAGTGCATCAGCACGAACTATTGCTTCATGGCTAGTCAAGACTATCCAGAGCGCGTATCGGGCTATCAATGACCAACCCCCACAGGAAATTAGGGCACACTCAACGAGAGGTGTAACGTCATCCTGGGCAGCCTATTCCAAGGTTCCGGCAACAAAGATTTGCCAGGCGGCCAATTGGTCTTCTATCAACACCTTCATTTCTCACTACAAAATTGATGTTTCTGCTTCAACTTCTTTAGAGTTTGGGAGAGCTGTTATCTCCTCTTCTTTGTCCAATTTGGAATACATTTCTATCTACCTTTTTGCAGAAAACGAAGTCTCCCTCCCTTTATTTTATGCTAATTAGATCCCAATGTGCTGCCATGGAGGCATAGGGAAAGCGGAAAATTGTATAGTTACCTATCGGTAATTTTCCTTTCCTGATGCATCCATGGCAGCACATCTATTCGGCAAGTGTGATAGTTACAAAGACAGCAAGCTCCACCTTCAGAATCATTTTAAATACTCAATGGTCCAATGTGCTGCCATGGATGCATCAGGAAAGGAACTTACCGATAGGCAAGTATACAATTTTCCACTATATTGGGATGCAACCCTGTCCTCCCTGTGATACTTAGCTGTGTGAAATTTTCTTCCCAAAGCATTCTGGGAAACCTGGTTTTAGAGCTCTCCGTAAACAAGCATACTGCAGAGATCACCTGACAGGACTGAATATGTTGCCACCTGTGATAAAGAAAACTCTGACTACAATTTAGCAATGTCACTTCAGCTAGGATCTCTTCGAGGATGTCTGAAGCCATCCTGCTTGTTTGCACACTATTAGGGCAGTTGGCCTGAGTAACGGCCGTTCAGTTAGTACTTTTGAAAATAAAGAAAACACTGAGGATCATTCATCAGAAGATGAATTAGTCTGAAACTTGTCAGTTATTGTGCCCATTAATGATACAGTCCTGACTGTGCAAACTTACCAAATGTATATAATAGGATGGTAAACAGAAGGAATATACTTTGAATGGATACTATAGGATAGAAGTTGTAAGATGATACAATCAAGATTAAATCATTAGTGGACACTTAGAGAATCTGTACTGAGTAAAAATGTTTAAAATAAACACGTGAGGTAATTTCAAATGAACATTACATAGTTACCTTGCCATCAGTTCCTCTCAGAAGCTCACCATTTTCTTCTGACAATGATCCCTTCCAGTTCTGACATTTTGTCAGATCTGAAATATATCAGTTGCTGTCAGTAAAATATCAGTTGCTGTCCGTTATAGCTGAGAGGAAAACTGATGTACCAGGTAATGTCCATGTTTCCCTATGGCTCAAGTGGGCGATGTTACAATTTAACTGTGTGCTGACCAGAAAGCTGTTATGGGTAATGGCTATTTTCAAAATGGAGGACGGAAAATTCCCTTGATCACAGTGAACAAACAGGACGCGGGACAGGAGAAAGAGATTGAGGAGTAGACTTCATGGAAGGTAAGTATGGCTTGTGTATGCTTATTGTGACTTTTAATTTTCAGTTCAGGTTTTCTTTAAACCACTTGAGGACCACAGTGGTAAATCCCCCTAAAGACCTGGCTGTTATCTTCATAATTGGCCACTACAGCTTTAAGGCCAAGCTTCAGGGCCACTCAACGCAGCACACGAGTGACTCCCCCCCCCCCCCCCCCCCTTTTCTCTTTTCAATGGAGCTCTTTTTTTTCTCTTTTCAACAGAGCTCTCTGTTGGTGGGGTTTGATCGACTCCCCTTGTGTTTATTTTTATTTTTTTTAATAAATATTTGTTATTTTTTTTAATTTTTACTATTTCTGTTTTTTTTTCTCCCCCCTAATCCCCTCCCAGCCGGCCAATCACGGCGATCGGCTGTCATAGGCTTCTGCCTATGAGAGCCGATCGCACTCTTGTCCCCCAGGGGGACAGCCGTGTCACACGGCTGTCCCCAGTACAGCGCTGCTGCTGATCACAGCGATGTACTACATGTAAAGACGGCGGTTTCGCCGTCTTAACAGTTGGAGACTGAAAGCGGGGCGGAGCAAGAGATGCGCGCGCAGCCTGCGTGCGATCTCCTGCAAAGTGCAGCCCCAGGACTTGACGCCAGGCGGTCGCTAGGCGGTCCTGGGGCTGCCGCCGCGTTCACGCCCATTGGCGTGACGCTGACGTTAGGTAGTTAAAGCGAATCTGAAGTAGAAAAAAAAAATACTTACAGTATGTCTTTTGAGGGAAGCCTCTAAATGCTCCAGAGGGTTTCCTTATCCTCCTCGATTCCTCTGCTGCTGGCTGAAGCCTTCTTCTTTGTGGCCGTGCTCCCCTTTGTGTACGAACACGGCCACACTGGGCAGGCACCAGTAGGGTTTGCACCTGCACATTAGCACATATCCACTCATATGCACAGGCCGGTGTTTTGTACCAGTGCATTGCAGCCGTGTTTGTGGATGGAGGGGAGCACAGCACTGGGAAGCACAGCTGCGAGCACCATATTCTGCAATATTGTTGAATATTTTCAAAGGGTCACAACGCAGGAATGGAGGGATGTAACAAGATCGGGGAAACCTCTGGGCTATCCAAAGGCCCTCCTACTGCAGCTTGTTGGAGTGGCCATTTAAATGGCAACTGAAGTTGAAGTGAGAAGAATAGGGAGGCTGCCATATTTATCTCCTTTTAAACAATACACGTTGCCTGGCATTCCTGCTGATCTGTTTGGCTTCAGTAGAGTCTGAATCACACCAGAAACAAGCATGCAGCTAATCTTGTCAGATCTAACAATAATATTAGAAACACCTGTTCTGCTGCATGCTTGTTTAGGGTCTATGGCTAAAAGTATTAGAGGCAGAGGATCAGCAGGATGCCAGGCAACTGGTATAGCAAAGGAAATAAATGTCAGCCTCCCTATCCCTCTTGCTTCAATTCCCCTTTAACTGTATATGGAAACCAGGGCTGTGGAGTCGGGCAATTTTGGGTGCCTGGAGTCGGAGTCGGGAAAAAAATGCACCGACTCCTAATGAATTTGTAATTGTAATTAAAATAGAAAATATGATAAAATGTTCTATTTCTCAGATAATAGTCATTAAAAATAATGTGTATATATACAGTATATATACAGTAATAGCTGTGCTTAGTCCACAAAAATGAAATAAACCAATCAAAATTAGTTACTTGTGCTGCTTCAATAAAGCAGTCCCCGTATTTTTAAGGTCAGATATACATATCTGATTGTGACTGTATATATGATGTGTACACAGGAATCTCTTATATATACTAAATAACATCTATGCTGTAAGAATAAAGCCTGATGTGTAGCTGTGTCACTAATAGAGATGGTCAACGAGATGGAAATCATTCTGCATTGATGCTGATTTATGCAAATGTATGCACTCTCTTTTCTGATGAAATCAAATAATTTGATATGTTGTTAAAATTTGATTTGGTGACTACAAATTAAAGGGTAACTGAGACGGATGAAAAGTAAAGTTTTTTTTATACATACCTGGGGCTTCCTCCAGCCCCCTTCAGGCTAATCAGTCCCTCGCTGTCCTCCACCACCCGGATCTTCTGCTATGAGTCCTGGTAATTCAGCCAGTCAGCGCTGTCCGGCCGCATACCGCTCCCACAGCCAGGAACATTCTGCACCTGCGCAATAGTGCTGCACAGGTGTAGTATGCACCTGGCGGCGGAGTGTGTGCATGCGCACTACGCCCGACTGGCTCAAGTACCTGGACTCATAGCAGAAGATCCAGGTGGTGGAGGAGGACAACGAGGGACTGATTATCCTGAAGGCGGCTGGAGGAAGCCCCAGGTATGTATAAAACTTTAATTTTATCTGTCTCAGGTTTACTTTGTTACACAGTAGTACTATACTCTACATATGCACTCCCCACAGAGCTGCAGGGAATCCACTGAGAATGCTGTGCACATTGAACACAGAGGTGTTGTCTGTTTACAATCGTTGGCAGCGTTGGCAGTTAAGAGACGAATTTCATGTTACATACTTTTAATCAACAAAATTGTAATATGCAAATTAGAGGAGTCGGAGTCGGTGGAATCCTAAACTGAGGAGTCGGAGGATTTTTGGACCGACTCCACAGCCCTGATGCAAACAAATGGTGTCATCCGCACACCGTTCAGACCAATGGCATATCGTGATGAATAATTGTGCAGTTAAAAATGCTTGTAAAGGCAGTTTGCTCACCACACACAGACCAATTGTAGGTGCTTTTGAATAACACCAATGGCTGTCAGAAGGTGAATCCACTGCCTTTCAGGCATCCATGTGCAGTTCGTAAACAGTCTGTACTCATCCCCCCTTCTCACCACAGTGTCTGAACGAGAAGGCTCCCATTTTGTCGTGAGAGGTCAGATCCTTTTCCATATCCTTGATTGACTCCTGAGCATGATTTACCACGCTGAAGTATTGCAAATAGTTATCCTTTGGCTTGGTACTCTGAAGCAGCAATGATTGTGCGAATAGCACACAGATGTATCCTGCCCAGGCCACAATGCATCTGCAATGTGCAGAAAACCATGGACTTCCACCGCCCATTGTACATCATGACCTGCAATCGTCTCCATTAAAACGAAAAGGGAGTAGTGCAATGAACTTTCTGTGGTGTGGCATATCACATTTATGCTTGGTAACATTAGTGTCCATATTGGACTTGCATGGTAACTTTGGTGCTGAAGTTTGTATATGCCATTTCACTTTACTGTGGAAGCAACCTGCGGGGTATGCTAAGCGAAGATTCAGAATTGGTGAGATCATTCCATCTTTTTCGTATCTGACCTCTGAGGAATGGTTGAATTTAGTTTGCACGGACAAGCTATTGCAAACCAATTGGCAGGATTTTCTTGTTGATTAGCGTCTGCCTGCGGAATGCACCATTTTGTCCTATAAATTCAGTGTATGAACTATACAGTACGTACAGTATCTGCTGCAAGTTTTACATCACTGCCATCTAGTGTGTCAGCTCGATATTGCAGTCATGTATTCCCAAACTGACTAGCCGCTACCCGGTAGTCCCTTTGAATACTGTGAAGGATTTCCATGCGATGCATATTGCACTTGGGAAGAAGCAAGTTTCAGAGTCGTATGATTTTGATATTGGAGCTGTTTAAGTGTATCTGTGTACAAGGTTTATTGGGCCAAGTGCGCTGAATTGATGTTTCAATGTCTCTTGCCAGGGTAAGTCATGTAATAAAACGTGTATGTGTGCGTACTGTATGTATATGTACAGTGGTGTGAAAAACTATTTGCCCCCTTCCTGATTTCTTAATCTTTTGCATGTTTGTCACACTTAAATGTTTCTGCTCATCAAAAACCGTTAACTATTAGTCAAAGATAACATACTTGAACACAAAATGCAGTTTTAAATGATGGTTTTTATTATTTAGTGAGAAAAAAACCTCAAAACCTACATGGCCCTGTGTGAAAAAGAAATTGCCCCCTGAACCTAATAACTGGTTGGGCCACCCTTAGCAGCAATAACTGCAATCAAGCATTTGCGATAACTTGCTATGTGTCTTTTACAGCGCTCTGGAGGAATTTTGGCCCACTCATCTTTGCAGAATTGTTGTAATTCAGCTTTATTTGAGGGTTTTCTAGCATGAACCGCCTTTTTAAGGTCATGCCACAACACCTCAATAGAATTCAGGTCAGGACTTTGACTAGGCCTCTCCAAAGTCTTCATTTTGTTTTTCTTCAGCCATTCAGAGGTGAATTTGCTGGTGTGTTTTGGGTCATTGTCCTGCTGCAGCACCCAAGATTCAGCTTGAGTTGACGAACAGATGGCCGGACATTCTCCTTCAGGATTTTTTGGCAGACAGTAGAATTCATGGTTCCATCTATCACAGCATGCCTTCCAGGTCCTGATGCAGCAAAACAACCCCAGACAATCACACTACCACCACCATATTTTACTGATGGTAGGATGTTCTTCTGCTGAAATGCTGTGTTACTTCTACGCTAGATGTAACGGGACACACACCTTCCAAAAAGTTCAACTTTTGTCTCGTTGGTCCACAAGGTATTTTGCCAAAAGTATTGGCAATCATTGAGATGTTTTTTTTAGCAAAATTGAGATGAGCCTTAATGTTCTTTTTGCTTAAAAGTGGATTATGCCTTGGATATCTTCCATGCAGGCCGTTTTTGCCCAGTCTCTTTCTTATGGTGACCTTAATTTAGGCAAGTGAGGCCTGCAGTTCTTTAGATGTTGTCCTGGGGTCTTTTGTGGCCTCTCGGATGAGTTTTCTCTGCGCTCTTGGGGTAATTTTGGTCGGCCGGCCACTCCTGGGAAGGTTCATCACTGTTCCATGTGTTTGCCATTTGTGGATAATGGCTCTCACTGTGGTTTGCTGGAGTCCCAAAGCTTCAGAAATGGCTTTATAACCAGACTGATAGATTTCAATTACAGTACTTTTGTTCTCATTTGTTCCTGAATTTCTTTGGATCTTGGCATGATGTCTAGCTTTTGAGGTGCTTTTGGTCTACTTCTCTGTGTCAGATAGCTCCTATTTAATTGATTTCTTGATTGAAACAGGTGTGGCAGTAATCAGGCCTGGGGGTGACTACAGAAATTGAACTCAGGTGTAATAAACCACCGTTAAGTTATTTTTTAACAAGGGGGGGGGCAATCACTTTTTCACACAGGGCCATGTAGATTTGGAGTTTTTTTTCTCACTAAATAATAAAAACCATCATTTAAAACTGCATTTTGTGTTCAAATAGGTTATCT
The DNA here is from genome assembly GCF_040937935.1 of Hyperolius riggenbachi. Lineage (NCBI taxonomy): Eukaryota > Metazoa > Chordata > Amphibia > Anura > Hyperoliidae > Hyperolius > Hyperolius riggenbachi. The sequence continues at coordinate 413,449,377 of NC_090649.1, read as the reverse complement.
TTGACTAATAGTTAACGGGTTTTTGATGAGCAGAAACATTTAAGTGTGACAAACATGCAAAAGAATAAGAAATCAGGAAGGGGGCAAATAGTTTTTCACACCACTGTATATATGTCTGACACAGGGGGGCCTAGAGCTCACGTGTCTATGCAAAATGCAAAAGAAGTGCAAGGAATAATGGGTGCGAAATAGCGGTAACAGGATATTTGCAATTTTATCAATATTCTGATATCCTAATTGTCACCTTAACCCACCCCTATCTATGCCAAACCCTAACCACCCCCCACTTGCTCCTAACACTAACCAGCCCCCCCCCCCCCCCCCATTCCCCCCAAGTTTCCCATGTGCCACTCGTACCCAAATTGTTTCCAGATCTCGCTCCTATTCAAGTTGTATGAGGTTTTCAGGTCTATCCCTGTAATGCTGGATCCACACGGTGCGTTTGCGCACTCGATTTCCCGCTCGATTCCCGTCGATTCGTTTATTTCCAACATGTCCGATTTGGATTTTGATGGATCGTTAGGTCGATTCGCATGCAAAGTATGCCAAATCGACCTAACGATCCATCAAAATCCAAATCGGACATGTTGGAAATAAACGAATCGAGGGGAATCGAGCTGGAAATCGAGTGCGCGAACGCACCGTGTGGATCCAGCATAACTGTAAATGTTTTTATAAATTGAGGAAGTGCAAGCTTCCCCCTGGGTTTCTGTGATAGCTCTCCTCATAGCAGGTGGCATCTTCCTCGATGGGTATTGAAGGACCACTATCGCAAAACAAAAATTGTATAATTTAAAATACATGTACTGGGCAGCACGGTGGCGTAGTGGTTAGCGCTCGCGCCTTGCAGCGCTGGGTCCCTGGTTTGAATCCCAGCCAGGTCAACATCTGCAAGGAGTTTGTATGTTCTCCCCGTGCCTGCGTGGGTTTCCTCCATGCACTCCAGTTTCCTCCCACCTCCCAAAAACATACAGATAAGTTAATTGGCTTCCACTTAAATTGGCCCTAGACGGCAATACATACACTACATGATACATACATAGACATATGACTATGGCAGGGTCTAGATTGTGAGCCCCTTCGAGGGACAGTTAAACCTTTTCCACTCGGATTTGTTTCCTAAAGGGAGTCTGTTATACTCGGATTGTTGTTTGTGCGGAAATGCACTCTTCCTCTTACTCTCTCTCCCATTCTTACATGGAACGTAACACAGTAACATGGTATATCTTATTTTAAAGAACACATTATAACGTTTAATTTCATACCTTGTCAACACCTGGTATCTTCTGTTGGCTGGTAGCAGAGAAGTTGGCCAAAGTATGGTACATTTTAAAGCAATTTCCTGCGTGTAATCCTGGCCTGCTTGAGCACGTTTCGCAATAATAGGTTGTTTTTCGTCTGCCACCTGGTGTCTTCCTGTCACAGTGACACTGTGAAATCTTTGGTGTTTCGACTGGGCATATTAGCAATAAAATGCTGGATACCATTTAGACGCTCCTCCACGTCCAATGAAGAAGGGCGGCCATATCTCCGCTGAGGCCTAGAGGTTCGTCGTTCGCAAACCAACTCAAGAATTAGTTTCTTGCGGTAGCTGATATGATCCTTTGGTTCATGTGGCTGCAACTGGTTGTAAATTATGAAGCTATTCACTACCGCCAGCTCCAACAACCAAAAAAAGTCTCCCCCCCCCCCCCCCCACCGCTTCAGTGACTTCCTGTTGAAAGAGTAACTACTGGTATAATGATCAAATCGGTCAACCGCTCCCATGTGTTTAGTATATTCTACAACTGCTGTGGGCTTCTCAACATTTTCAGTCACTCTACCTTTCATTCTTCTCTGCTGTGGTGTTGTAGTAGCAGGGTAGAAAGTGCTAAGCATGTGTATAATACACTTATCCTTCCATGCCAATACCATCTCTTCACTGTAAAGTGTCCAAGCACGAACTACACAACTCTGCAGTTTAAAATTTTTTATTTCACTTGGTAGACCTTTACGATTGGGCATGACCGTTCCAGTTATGTGAATTTTTTTCTTTTAGTAACTCTTATGCCAATATGTGACTGGTATAAAATCGATCTGTAAATAAATGGTATTCATGTCCAGGAGTGGCTCGTTTCAGATTTGTACAAAGATGGACAATGCGAGCTGAAAATGGCAAGTCTGGCCTTGGCAAGCTTTCCATAGTTGCAGATCCGTAATACGGTTCAAATGCAAAGAGGTATCCAGTCTCACAACCAGCCATAGAAAACACTCGTATGCCCCACTTGCTTGGTTTCTGAGGATTGTACATCTTGTATTTTGATCTTCCTTTGAAACTAATTGTGCTTTCATCAATCGCTACATTCATATGGGATACAAACAGACTTCTGCATCTTTCTTTCATATGCTCAGTCAAGTTCCTGACCTTCCAACCCTAAGTTTGAGGGCCTTCAGGACCACTGATGGGTGGAGAAACATGTAGCATCCAATAGATCTGACTAAATCGCTCGCGAGAAACAATATCTCCAAAAAAGGGGGTGTAATAGATCCACCGAGTTAAGAAAGAATCCTGGATAGATACCCTTTCTTGCAGTGCCATCCTAAGAATTACTCTAAAGTATGCCTTTATTTCCTGCATAGTAACATCATACCAGCTCCTCCAGATGGATCTGGGTGAAGGAGGTTTATTTTCTAACTTCCTTTTTGCATAATCATTTGTTTCATTAATAATTTCTTGTAATAGGGCCGGTGTAAAAAAAAAAAAAAAAAAAAAAAAGCTCAAAAAACCCACTGACAGATTCTGGAACATTAGCTGCAGGCAGTTGTACCCCTGCATTACACACAGTAAAGGGTACAAATGTTTCTGTACCATGTTAGCCAAACAAATTATGTAGGTAGAAAAAAACAGTCTTGAGACTTTGTTTTTTTCTACCTACACAGTAAAGGGACAATTATGCAGCAAGCAGTCACTGGTAGGAGAGAAGTTTGCCCATTTTCTGTGATCACCATCACCCTCCCCACTTTCAGCAGCTTCCCCACCTTCATTAGCCTCATCAATATCAGTGTCATCACTGTAGCAATAATCCTCATCATCAGTGACAGTATAGTCACTGTCATCACCAGAATCCTGCACATTTGATTCTGTGCTGCTGTCCTCCATAATCCGCTGTGTCACCTCAGCCGCTCTCATTTTTCTTTTACCTGCTGCAGAGGATGCCATTGCTCCGCTCTGTAAGGAATCTGCAAGTAATCTTCAATAAATATCCTGCAAGGGATCAGCAAGGATTGTGCAAGAAGTAATTTGCCAGGAATCTGCCAGGAAACTGCAAAAAAGACCCTGCAGAGAAGCAGCTACAATCAGCAACAAAAAAGCAGAATTGATTGTGCCACTTCCTTCCAGCGCTGATCGCGCACTTCCGGTTTAGGGCAGGGGGGTACTACCTGTGTGGGCATGTAGTCTTACATGCCCACTAAACATGGGGAGAGAGATCGGGCTTTGCAGGGGGCAGATGTGCTGCAAGCCGCCACTGAAATTATGTCCCGCATGGCGGGACATACGACAGGAATGGGAAATTCGCGATGTCCCGCTATGCGGGACATACGAGTGGAAAGGGTTAAGTGACAAGACAATATTCTCTGTACAGCGCTGTGGAAGATGTCGGCGCTATATAAATACTAAATAATACTAAACAAATGATAATGACAAAATGACTGACAAAACTAACAAGTTGTTTTTTTTTTTTTTTTTTAGTTTACATCTCCTGCTACTGTGGGAGAAATGTGCTTCTTATTTGTATAGGTTGTCATTTATTTTAAATTTTACACATTTTGCAATAGTGGTTCTTTTTAAGTTATGGCTTTCTATGCAGTGTTTCAGCTGTTGATATCCAGCAGAGGGTTCTTACATCCATTCCTGAGGACGGATTGGTCACAATTGGTTGTAATCTAAATTTCAAAGAAGTCCTACATGGACTTGTATTTATCCCATCAATGAATGGCTGTTCTGACAGAGGACTGAAGTCATAATTTTGCAGTTAATTTCATGCATATGGTAGTAGGATCTTTATTGGTCTTTGGTATTAAGCTTATGCGTGCTTTTAAAACGTCTATGCTCTACAGTTTATGGACAGAAATATCTTCATATCTTCATAGAGATTTGTTAAGTATGGCGCTAATTTTGAGGATGAGTTATAATATTTGGCAAAGAAACTGTCGAGCCCTGGTAATTTATTAGTAGATAATGGTTTTATAGTCAAGATTATCTCATCTTCTATAATGGGGTCATTAAATCCTAGTCAATTCTTCTTTCACTTGGGGCAGTTGTAAAGAATAAATCCATTTATATACTGTAGGTTGTCTGCTAATTTTAACCTTTTGTGTGTGTAATGTTTAAAGAAATGTATATAAGGTTTGGACATGTACTTAATGTTAATGTGTCTGTTTGAATCTGATCGATATTATACAGTACGTGTTACTTAAACAATCGCCAAGCAAATATAGTAACCGTTTTATTGGAATGCCTATGGGATTTCTCATGGATCCATTTCAGAGAGTTTTGAAATCTGAGTTGATAAACTGTATAGCCGAGTTTTTATCTATTTTATGTGTGTTTATTTGAAGTTAAAGAGGTTTTATGTCGTGTGTGTGTGTGTGTGTGTGTATGTATGTATGTATATGTATGTATGTGTGTATGTGTGTATATATATATATATATATATATATATATATATATATATATATATATATATATATATATATATATATATATATATATATATATATATATATATATATATATATATATATATATATATTATTTTTTTTTTATTTTTTTTTGCTGTGTACATATGTTGTGTTCTAATTTAATTAATGAATCGAGGACATCCCTATTAGTATGCCAAAGAATGTTGTGTAAGGAGGATGTTGGTGTGTTTATTTAAAACCGGATCTTGGAGTGCTTGTTTGGTGCATGTGTTATCCTTTGAGTGTATGATTCTCTCCAGTTTGTTTCTATGATTGATTTCAGGGTGTAAAACCCCACAAGCTTTATTTTTTTACAACTGTTAGATAAAGCTTATAATAATAAATACAGAAGTATTTGGAGTGATTAACAGGAAAAATGGATCTCTTGAAGCTTTATAATGTCTGCTTTCATTGTCTGATGAGTTTGGAAGGCAACTTGTGTTTTTTACAGACTCATTTAATCCTCATACATTATTTGTGGGTACATATTAACTTCCTGTTTTATTGCCTCATGAAAAAGCTTTTGCCAAAATAGCCTTGATTTTGGCCAGAGCACTCGGTGAACTCGGTCCATCAGAAGTAAGATAGACCGGTAGTCTGGTGGTTGTAAGAAGCAGTTTGAAGAGTCGAGATACAAAATCTTTCATGCCCACAACTGTCTTGTTTATATTGTGAAGTTTTCATTTGTTTCACCTAGAATGGCTGCCCAGATCTTCCATTTGTAAGGCGTGTTAATTCTGCTGTACTTTTTAATTTTGTTTTGAAACTTAAAGAGAATCTGTATTGTTAAAATCGCACAAAAGTAAACATACCAATGCGTTAGGGGACATCTCCTATTACCCTCTGTCACAATTTCGCCGCTCCTCGCCGCATTAAAAGTGGTTAAAAACCGTTTTAAAAAGTTTGTTTATAAACAAACAAAATGGCCACCAAAACAGGAAGCAGGTTGATGTACAGTATGTCCAAACATAGAAAATACATCCATACACAAGCAGGCTGTATACACCCTTCCTTTTGAATCTCAAGAGATCATTTGTGTGTTTCTTTCCCCCTTCTGCTCTCATGCACTGAAGTTTCAGGCTGCTCTTTTCTTCCTGCTAACAGCTTTGCCCTTGTCTGTAATTACTCAGTATGTGAAAGCCCAGCCAGCTCAGAGGAAGATTTATCCAGCTTGTAAAAGATAAGAGAGAAGAGAGAAGCTGCTCTAATCTAAATAATACACAGGCAGTGTGCAGAGAGGGGCCTGGAAGTCCCCCTTCATAGCAGAACCACAACACTGAAGAACTTGGCAGCCTTCCAGACACAGGCCGACAAGTCTGACAGGGGAAAGATACATTGATTTATTACAGAGACTGTTATAGTAGAAAGTGTTGCAGTAAGCCAGAACACATTAGAATAGCTTTTGGAACTTGTAGGATGATAAAAACAGGATGCAATTTTTGTTACGGAGTCTCTTTAAATGTTTCCCTTCTCCAAAAAAATGAAAGGAAACCTTTAACATGATCAATGGTCTAGTGGCTTTCCGCTCCATCCAGGAGCCCACTGCTTCTGTGCAGTGTCCCTTTGGAGATATCCGACAAGAGCTTGCTGAACGTGTTCTCTTGGTGGTGCTCTCCTACATGTGCATGCACAGTAAGCCAAAGCCACTTGTTGACGAACAGCTTCAGCTTACTGTGCAGGCACAGCCAGGGCTGTGGAGTCAGTCGAGGAGTCGGGAGTCTGAGCAATTTTTGGTACCTGGAGTCAGTCGGTGGTTTCAATAAACGGAGGAGTCGGATGATTTTTGTTCCTACCCCACAGACCTGGGCACATCTGTACGCGAACATGTGCAATAGAACTGCACTTATACACTGAAGACCGTGTGGCCACAAATTTGAAGAGGGTTGCGTCAGTGGCGGTGGGGTCGAGTTGATGGAATGCCTCCGAGCAGGGCCGGTTCTAGCTACAATGGGGCCCTGGGGCAAAAGTAACCTAGGGCCCCCCACCGAACTGGAGTGGTGGAGATTTCAGTGCAGCCGGCACCACCATAGGCTATAACAGGAATTACGGCTATAGCTGTGCTCAAACAGTAATTTGGGCACCATCAATAGACGGCGCCCAAATTACTTTAAAAAATGGTGGCAATAGCTGGTGGGCGAAATGCATCTTTCCCCACAATCCACAGCGACCTTTAGCGGGAATATTAATTAATGCCGCCAGGACGCAGGAGCAAGGTGAGCCTTTTTTTACTTTACCCTGCGCCCAAACCTCCCGGAGGCTTAATTATAGGTACTGTATGCCCTTGAACTTGGCCAAGGTGAGTGTGTTCCTGTCCGCACTGCCTCCCTAATGCTGCGAAGGGAGGAGAGAGCACGTGGGGCGTGAGGCTCAGCCACATAATATCGTGGATGGGGACACTTGGGGGCCCCTATGGATGCTCGGGCCCTGGGGCAATTTCCCCTCTTTGCCCCTATGGTAGCGCTGGCCCTGCCTCTGAGAAGGTTCCCTGTCTGGGTTGGGGGTGGAGGGGAATGCTGTCCTGAGTATTCAGGTCTGCAATGGTTTTTTTATGTGTTTGGAGCCTCTCAAATACGCTTCCTGGGTCTCCTGGGGGTATTTGCTATAAAAGGCAAAATTGCAGCCTAGTTGGGAGACTAAAGCTGGCCATACACTGGCCCGATTTGCCACCGTTTCGACAGCAGATTCGATCACTGGGATCGAATCTGCTGCCAATTGTTCGCGCTACACGCCAAATTTCGATCCATTTCGTCCGATCCCGTTGATCGCTCCGTGCGGAAAATTACCGTCGATCGCCCGCGGGTAGGGAGCGCGTCGCTAGCGGCGTTCGAGTACCCGACGACCGACGCAATAGAGCCGCATACATTACCTGCTCCGCCGGCACGACTACCCCCGGTCACCGCTGCTCCGTGTCCGCACTGGTCTCCGGCATGCTTCAGTTCCTCCTGCCCGGCAGGAAGTTTAAACAGTAGAGGGCGCTCTACTGTTTAAACTTCCTGCCGGGCAGGAAGAAGTAAAGCATGCTGGACCTGGAGACCAGAGCGGAGAAGACAGCGGAGACCTGGGGACTGGAGTCGCGCCGGCGGAGCAGGTAATGTATGCGGGCATGCGGGCGGGGGCAGCGGCGGCAGCACCACCACCACAACAGATTGTGAACGGTTTCAGGCTGAAATCGGTTCACAATTTGTTTGCAGTAAAGGTAGCCATACGATCCCTCTCTGATCAGATTCGATCAGAGAGGGATCTATCTGTTGGTCGAATCTGATGGCAAATCGACCAGTGTATGGCTACCTTGATTAGTGGCATAACCTTGCCAGTAATGCGTGGCATTGTTCTCCTGACCTCGACCAGGTTGGAAATGTGGTCATCGCTAATTAATGTTAAAGAGATTGAGCTGGTCTCTCAAGACTAGGAGCTGAGTTTTTTTTCCCCCACACTATCTGTGTAGTCTACTGCTCTCATTAGGTGTATGACAGTCTGCTGCCCACCTTGTCCCACAAGGTTCATCTCACATTCGAGGCTGGGATTCTGATGAATTTTTCAGTGACTCTCATTCCTCCATAATTAAGCTGCCTTCGGCCTTATTAGTAGTAATCCTCTGTAAGGTTTGGCAAAAAATCTGTCCACTTTGACAACTAGTAGTGGTACAATAAAAAAGACTTGTCTATCCTTCACACATCAAAAATCACCAGTGACAGTTTCAGTTGAAGCAAGTCGAAGTCCCACAGGGCAACCACGGCCTAGCTGTATTACATTCAGAAACTTCCTGATCTGCTGTGTACGTTATTTTCTCATCATTGACCTTGGAAATCAAATGTGCATCTTCTGTGAGTCAGGAGATCTTTGCTAGTTCAGGAAGTGGTTACTTTCTATATTTGAAATGAAGAACTGTTAGGATCTTCTGTTACATGACAGAAGTGAGTCACTGTTTGCTGCATGGCTGTGGAGTCGGTACAAAAATCTTCCGACTCCGACTCCTCAGTTTATGAAATCCCGACTCCAACTCCGACTCCGGGTACCCAAAATGGCTCCGACTCCTCGACTCCGACTCCTTAGTCTAATACTTAACAGAGCTGTGGATTTTGTACAAAAATCAGCCGACTCTGACTCCTCAGTTTATGAAATCAACGACTCCGACTCCGGGTGCCCAAAATTGCTCCGTCTCCTCGACTCCGACTCCACAGCCCTGGTTTGCTGATGCTGAATTATCTGTCTAGTGATGATAAAGAAATATATAATGGACTAAACAGTGTCATTGTATGCTTCCACACTACTCTAGTGACTCTGAGCACCAGGCTGCACACATGGGGCACATGCCTTCAGTGACAGGAGCTAGTGACACTCGTAGCTGTGAATGAGAGGGGCAAATCTGAACTTTAGCCATTGCTATTAGGATATGTGAGTTGCGGTTCCCATCAGAGTATCTAAACTACTGATATAAAGGGGTATAAAAGGTGCGATATAAATGTTCTGTGAAACTTCTGTTATACCCAGGGCTGTGGAGTCAAAGTTGACGAGTCAGAGAAATTTTGAGTACCTGGAGTTGGTGGTGTCATAAACGGAGTCATCTGAGTTCTAGTTGGATGATTTTTGTACCCACTCCATAGCCCTGCAAGGGCTGTGGAGTTGGAGCAATTTTGGGTACTTGGAGACAGTCGGTGGTTTCATAAACTGAGGAGTCTGAGTCGGATATTTGTACCGACTCCACAGCCCTGGGTATACCGTTACCATTTGGTGCCATGCTAGGCCAGTTTCTCCAGCTATATGGTCTTCATTAGAGCCATGTAGATTCTATAGCCTTTGAACTTTGGTGGATATATGTCACCTGTCTGAATGTGTGCTTTATTGTTTATGACATTTATTATAGTACTAGCCATTAGGCCCATTACATTAACGGTTGTGCCTCCTTTTTAAGCCGCCCACATGCGCAGTATGGCGACACACATGGACGCAGATACCAAAGATTTCATTATGTAAGATTATTCATAGAGCTGTTGGGAGAATCTCCTCCTTTTGAGAAACTATTATAAATACTTGATAGTAAACTATAGCATAGAACTAAATCTTTTACCCAATTATTTCCTTCCACTTAAAAAAAACATTATCCTCAGGGCTTGACCACCTTAGTGGTACCCTAACAGGACATGGTGAGTGTGAAGGACAATACCTTGGCAGTGATGTCTGCTGACGCCCCATCTGCAGGAACTGGAGTATTTCTTGAGCATAGATAGATAGATAGATAGATCTATATCGATAGCTACAGTTGAGTGTTACTTTGCCCTTATGGAGTAGTTCCTGTAGCCCATTGTGAGCCACAAGCCTATTTGTTGCAGCTGGCAGAAATGATAATTCTTTGACTTGGCTAAGTATCCCATCCACACAGCCAAGCTGATTTTAAATGCAGGCATTCCAAAACTGCCACACTACACTATGAGGCAGCTTTATGCGGGTCACTGTAATTTGAACAGAAAGTTACAAAAGACGACCAATGTCCGTCAGTCATTGGTATATTACTTCCGTTGTAGGAATGAGCAGGTCTCTAAAGCCTGGAGGTGTTGATGTTTTTTTTTTCAAAAAGGCACATTTTATATCTTTGGACTTTCCATGGGGTACTTTGTGGACTCTGGTCCTGAATGCCTTGGAGTTTTACAGTAGGGTGTTGTGTGATATTATATTCATTTATCCTGTTTTGAATTTAGTCGTGTGTGTTGAATATCTAGGTAGTAAGAGCAAGCAATTTCCTCCATGTGTATTTTGTGCAGAGCACTGTTGTACCCTTTTACTTCCACTAGGTGGTGGTAATTTGACATAAAATATCCGTTGTGATTTTGTTTTGAAGCATCTCTGCCATTCTAAGAAATGAAATCTAGCAGCAGATGTGTATCCATGCTGGATCTAAAAGCTAAACATTGCTGACAAATTGATTTGAGTATCTGTGTTACACTCTCTATTTTATTATTTAAATTTGTTATTCTTCAATCTGCAGCCAGTTTTGAGTTCGCAGACATGTTAAACATTTTAAAACATGTTTACTTGAAGCTAGGGATGGTCACTGAGATGCAAATAATTCAGTTTATGATGAATTATGCAAATGTATACAAATTAATTTGCATAATCCTGCATCAGCTCTGAATTATTCGCATGTTATTGAGCATGGGGGCTTAGTGTTTAGCGCTCTTGCCTTGCAGCACTGGGGCCCAGGTTAACATTTGCAAAGAGTTTGTATGTTCTCCCCGTGACTGTGTGGGGTTCCTCCGGGCACTCCGGTTTCCACCCACATCCCAAAATCATACAGATAAGTTAATTTCTTCCCCCTAAATTGGCCCTAGACTACAATAAATACACAACACGATACATAGACATATGTATGCAATGTTATAAAAAATAAATAAATAAAAGCTATAAAAATGAAAATATGAGACTCTGTTCTTTACTACTAATGTTCTATTAATTATCTGTACAGCACATACAAATCATTATATCATAAGGTTTTGTTTCGCTTTAGTTTCACTTTAAATGACAAATTGGCTGGTTTGTTTCTGATAAGGAAGGATGTTTGTTGAAATGGTGCAAACATCATTGTGTTATTTATTCTGTTCCTAGATGGAGATAAGAGAGATAGAAGGCATCCACAGTTTGTTTGCACCCAGCAGTTGCACAGACACTGTCTAGCAGCTGTGTTGCTGAGGAAGTAAATGAATGTGAAAGCAGGAAGATGGCTTGGGTGTGGGCTCTGCTCTGAGTTAGTAATCTAATCCTGCTTTGTAATGAGCTTGTATAGTGATAACATCTTTGTTATGTGAAAGTCACCCTGTCCAGCACTGTAATGCTGGGAATACACGGTTCGTTTTTGTGGTGATTAGATGGTTCGATAGATAATTTCCGACATGTCTGATCTCCCTTTCGATCCTTTTGCCCCTCGGTTTCTTATAGAAATGAATGGAAAAAGATGAGAAAACCAAGTGGAAGATGAGAGAATCTACTGCAGAACCGAGCGGCAAAAACGATCGAGAGGAGAATCGAGCGCCAGAAATGAACTGTGTATTCCCAGCATAAAACTCAAACAGTTTGGGGTCTTCACTGCTTTTGTGGTATTGACAGTGCAGTTATCTGCAAGTACCTCTGTTATTACTCATTCTCCTCATGCCTAGGAAGTCTTTCAGTATTTGTGGAAGACTTTATCAAGGCCGTGACTGCAGCGCCATGCAGAGCTCTGCCTTGCTTACGCCATTTATTGTGAGAGCCTTCATTAGACTGTGGAATGATGGGTCCATTTTAAAGCAAAATAAAAAAATGTAAATCTACAATTGAAATGTTTTAAAAGGATTGTTTTTAATGGTTTTCTTGATTCGGTTCAAATGTTAACCTTTCCCATATGATAAAACATTTACATTTGATTTAAATCCATTTCAGTTAAAGAGAACCTGTACTGAGTAAAGATATTTAAAATAAAGACATGAGGTAACTTCAAATGAACATTAAATAGTTACCTTGCCATCAGTCCCTTTCATAAGCTCACCATTTTCTTCTGACAATAATCCCTCCCAGTTCTGACAATATTTTGTCAGATCTGAAATATATCAGTTGCTGTCAATAAAATAACAGTTGCTGTCAGTTATAGCTGAGAGGAAAACTGATGTACCTGGTTTCCCTATGGCTCAAGTGGGCAATGTTACAGTTTAACTGTGTGCTAACCAGGAAGCGGTTATGGGTAATGGCCATTTTCAAAATGGAGGATAGAAAATTCCCTTGATCACAGTGGACAAACAGTACGCGGAACAGGAGAAAGACACTGAGGAGTAGACTACATGGAAGGTAAGTATGACTTGTGTATGCCTATTTTGACTTTTAATTTTCAGTTCAGGTTTTCGTTAATCATTTGTTCTTAAAACGGACCTGAATTCAGAACGTCCTGTCTGCTCTAAAAGAGAAACGTTTCTTTGTTACAGCTGAAACAAATACTGCAATACTTTTGCAGTGTCTACTTCCCGCTTTCATGGAAGCAGACATATTGTTAACATCTTGTGTTTACAAATTAGCTGCACTGCTGGGGCAGAGTAGATTCCTGGGCTGACACAGCTGAGAGATCAAATTACGGTGGTAAATAGTCACAGATGAGGAGGATTAGACAGGCTAAACTCTCTAAGGGCTCTTTCACACCAGAGCCCTTTTTCAGCGTTTTAATGCAAAGTCTATACTTTGCGTCAACCAAGGTAGAAGGAAAGTCCATAGACTTTCATTTTACCTTTCACACCCGACGCTGCGTTGAGGTATGACGCACCCGGGAGCTGTTTCTCGTCAGGAATCTGCGTTTTTCCCGTCGAATTAATACCACCGCCGCTACTCAGCGTCGCACTGCAGATTTTCGACGACAGCCACAGGCTAGTCAACGCATGCAGGAGAACAGCTCCTGCACACGTTGTTAGATGTGAAAGGAGCCTAGATACATACAGGGTGCATTTATTTATGTTTTCCTTCTGTCCTGTGCAGTTCAGGTCCACTTTAAGAAAAAGATCACTGCACTCATTCCACACTTAAGGCTAGTACACACTAGCAATTTTGATTGACCAATGATTGCTCAATTTTACCACCTCCATGTAGTATGAGGGCCAAACAGATTTTCAATTCTATGCAGATTATATAGGTAAATGGTCATACTACATGGAGGTGGTAAAATTGAGCAATCATTGGTCAATCAAAATTGCTAGTGTGTACTAGCCTTTAGGGAAAAGCAATTCTCCTCTCCTAAACTTAAAGGACTACTGTGGGGGGATTGGGGGAAAATGAGTTGAACTTACCGGGGCTTCTAATGGTCCCCCACAGACGTCCTGTGCCCGCACAGCCACTCGCCGATGTTCTGGCCCCGCCTCCGGTTCACTTCTGGAATTTCAGACTTTAAAGTCTGAAAACCACTGCGCCTGCGTTGCCGTGTCCTTGCTCCCACTGACGTCACCAGGAGCATATAGCACAAGCCCAGTATGGTATGTGCCTGCACAGTACGCTCCTGGTGACCTCAGCGGGAGCGAGGTCACGGCAACGCATGCGCAGTGGTTTTCAAACTTTAAAGTCTGAAGTTCCAGAAGTGAACCGGAGGCGGGGCCGGAGCATCGGTGAGTGTCTGCGGGGGACCATTAGAAGCCCCAGGTAAGTTCAACTCATCCCCCCCTCCCCCTACAGTACTCATTGAATACTTGGTAATATCACCTGTAGCATCAACGACTGCAGCTGAACTCTTCTGATCACAGGAGATCAGTCTTTGGCATAACTGTGGAGAAATTTTTATGCCACACTCTTATCAGCAGAATGTTATTAATTCTGTACAGAAGAGTGACTTTTCAAAGCAGCTGTTTTCTCTAACTAGTATTACACGTCTCGTAATACTAACTAGTATTACACGTTGTCTTGTGCAATCAGTCATTCAGGCTATTTTAAGAAAGGCTGATTTAAGCTTTTCTTCTTTTTGATCTTGATCTCTGCCATGTTTTCCATATCTAAATAACATTGTTTTAAAATGAAAATGAATCTTTTGGGAATGCGTCTCATGATGCTGCCTCGCTGCCCCGCCTGCGTTTCCCCCCCCCCCCCCCCCAAATGTTTTATGTTTCCGTATAATAAGATAATTGACTGCTGTCACCCGTGTCCACTGTACTTCTGCATTGGCGCCCCATGTGGCTGCTGGTGTTGTAGCATGAGGGACATGTGTGACATGCGCCCCACATGCTTTATGCCGGTAGTCACGATGGACTAGAATGCGGAAATAACGTGGACACTCAGCGGACAGTGTCACAGGTAAAGTATCGTAATGCACTGGAACCGGGGGCACATAAAGCATTTTGGAGGGACAATGGCCGGGAATGTCTGCGATTATCACACACCGTTACTGCCGTGCGCCCGATCGACCACACCGGCCTGAGATTTCCCAGCATGTCTTGTTGATGCAAATATGGAGAGGAAAAAGCACTTGCACAAAATGCAGTAGGGGTGGATACTACCACACTGCGCTTACCTGCAGCGTGCTCCAATGGTAGTCCACGATTTCAATCAGAAGAGAAGAAGGAGATGGGCACAGCTGCTAAAATACCCTTTCTTGTGGCTGGGTTGACACAAAAAAAGCTTACAGCAGGGGGGGGGGGGGGGGGGGGAGGACATGTCTGACAGCTGTTTGAGAGAAAACCATATGAGAGAAAATGCATATTGACAATACTAAAACTTTCTACCAAGTCCCAACCGTTTCAGTGAGGAACATTCAGATTCCTTTTGGCTTCTTGTACAATCCTCTGGCTCTGGTTCACCATGATTTACCTAGGTATTCTAAAAATTCATAATCGGGAGTGTCGGCGCTGCCTGCCATCTCCTGGGAGTACAAGGAGGCCTATACGTGGCTCCCCTGTTGAGATGCAAAGTATTTTGCGTGGCGCGAGCTGTCTACCAACTCCTGCAAGGAAATCAGTTAGTTAGTTGTAGACCCTGCATATTCTGGCAAGCAAAAGCTATCCGCAAATGCTATGCCATCTTAGTCAATAGACAATCAGGCAGTCAGTATGTAATTGGGTGAACCTAGACAGAGCACACACCTCTTTCTTTATCTTGAGTTCTTGAGTTTGCACATTCTATAAAATATCCTTCTTTTTTTTTTCCTTAGTCCAGAACCTCATCAGTCCATGCCTTGCACTGATAAAGACTAACCTCCGCCTGAAACTGCTGTCTTCAGGTTGGATTACATAACTCTGTACAATTAATAGGCTATTGACAAGCTATAAACCAGTGGTTCAGGATGTATGCCTGGCTTTTCAGAGACATAAAGGAAGGATTTGTATATTTACGCATTGAGGAGTTATGTGTTGTGGGGGCATCTTCTTACTCAAAGTAGACCTGTAAGTTTTAAATGTGCCCCCATGGGGTACTCACCTTGGGGCTGGGATCGTAAAGAGCTTTCCCCTGTTCTCCTCTGTAGTCTCCTTCCAGTGGAGGGACCCGCCTCCCCTGTGCATGCCTGTTAGCAGCGGCCCACGTGGCTCTGGCAGAAATAGCCGAGCCTGATTGGGTCTATGCTACTGTATAGTAGACAGCTCACGCCTACACAGTAGCACGGACCTAACGTGGCTCGCATATCTCTGAGGAACGCTAGCGCATGTGCCGACAAGCTGACTTTTGGGGTCCCATTGCTCGAAGGAGATTGTGGATCACGACGGGGGGAGTCTTTTTTTTTTTTTTTTTTTTAGGATTTAGAGGCTTCACCATCCCGGGGTGATTACCCCACAGTCATGGGCGTAACAATAGGGCCTGCAGCCCTTGCTCCCGCGGGGCCCGCTCAGGGCCGTTTTGGGGGGCTGGAGGGGACACAGCATGAGGGGAAAGCTATGGCTATACTCGGCGGGGAGGGGGGACAGTCCCCCCCTCCTTCACCTCGGCCTCTCCCCTCCTTGTGTTCCCCTCCAGCTTAAATTAGTGTCTGGGCAGCGGGCAGATACATACCTTCCTCGCGTTCCTCTTTCTAGCGTCTGATGTCACTTCCCGTATAAACAGGAAGTAGCGTCAGATACTAGAGCGAGGAATATCCGCGGTGGAACACAAGGAAGGTATGTGTCTACCCGCCGCTGCCCAGACACTAATTTAAGCTGGAGGGAAGAGCCTGAGGTGAGGGCGGAGGGGGACCGTCCCCCCTCCCCGCCGAGTATGGCCATGGCTTTCCCCTCATGCTGCGTCCCCTCCAGCCCCCCAAAACGGCCCTGAGCAGGCCTCAGGGAGTGGCCCGTCAGGATCTCTGCAGGGGGGCCCGGTGGCTCTTAGTTACGCCCCTGCCCACAGTCGCAATTTTTTCGCTATAGGTACCTTTTTAATGTTTTAGAATTGCAAAAAAAAACTCCTAATTTTTGACGGATACATATGAAGTAATCATTTTTTTCTATAACTAAAATTGGAATACAGTAGAATCCCTTTATAGCACTAGTGTGGAACTGCAGTCCTCAAGGATGATATCCATGCCAGTGTTCATGATGGACTGAGAAATGGAGAAATGTGTTCTACTTGATGAACCTTGCAAAGTAGTTTACTATATTACAAGTTTACTATATCAGGATTCATAGTACATTGTATAGTCATACAGGTGCATGGTCGGGACCCTGGGACTGAGTTTTCTATAGCCACAGGTTTAAAACAAAGGGTACAATAAACTGTCGGAACAGCAACAGAAAGGATGGAGAAATCACAAGAGCGCTGGGGGAAGATGTAAAAGCACTCCGCCATGCTGTATTGCATGGTTTTATGGGAAACTACAACAACAAGATAAGACAGACAAAACACTGTTATGTACAAACCCACAGCTAGCAATCTGGAGCTATGAATAGTCTTGAATGGAAGTGGAAGCAGCAGTGCCAGATGAACAAATAGTTTAGCCTTATAAGGATACGGGGATTTATTCAAACTTTATGTGCCTTCAGCCCTGCACTGTAAAAGAAATAAAATAAAAAAAAAGACACAACTTATTTTTACGGCATCTAGCAATCCATTTATTTGCGGTTGTGTTTTTCATGGCATCTGTTGTCTATTTATAGTGGCCCAGTTATCTAGTAATAAAACTGCATTCTAGGCAGATTTTATATCTTAGTAGTGCTGGTTGCTGTGATTTTTCATGGTTTTACTGAGCCCAAAGTGAATCTACACAGTCAGATCAGAGCAGAGCCAGATGATCCACAAGGCAACTTAGGAAGAAGGTGCCTAGGGCCCAGAGAGAGTTTAGGGGCCTGATTTATAGCCCCCAACAAATCTTACCAAAAAGCCAGCTGGCCATCAAGGGTGACCCCAAAGTTGTTGCTTGCACAGGGCCCCATTTCACCTTAATCAGACTCTGGATCAGAGCATGATTATGACTTTGCTGCTATCTCCCTCCCCACTGGGGTCATGTAGAGGCACATGTATAGTATCATCACGTGACTGATGTGGGCAAGGCATGATAGTGGTGGTAGAGACATCACAGGAGAGGGCATGGTCTCCAGGAAGTCCATCCATTAAACTAGAGTGGAATATACCTTTATGCTGTACTTGTGAATGAACTCCGTTGTGCCTGTCAGTTTTCCAACATGCAGGCCACATACATTTCAGCCGTGATGATCTGATGGTCCTTTATATCTGAAGATTGTATCCCTGCAAATTCACTGTTACAAGTTAAAGTGGACCTACGCTGTGAATTCCATAGTTAAAGAGTAGCACTCACTATTACTGTTCTAACCCCCCCCTTTTTTTTTTACCCAATGCAGTAACCACTGACTACTTCAATAAGCAGCAGGGAGATATTATGGCAGCTCTGGAATGCAACATGCTGTGGCTGGCACTGCACTACTTCTCTTTTCACCTTCTCAGTGGCACAGGTAGGAGAGTACCCATTAGACCACACTGAGGCTCCTCCCACCCACAGATAACACAATCTCTTAGCAGTCTGTGCCGTTTTTCAGAAAATAGGTGCGGCACAAGACAGGTTTTTAGACTGTTTTTTTTCCCCCAGCTACTTTAGTATACAGTGGCTTGGAAAAGTATTCTGCCCCCTTGAAGTTTTCCACATTTTGTCACATTACTGCCAGAAACATGAATCAATTTTATTGAAATTCCATGTGAAAGACCAATACAAAGTGGTGTACACGTGAGAAGTGGAACGAAAATCATACATGATTCCAAACATTTTTTACAAATGAATAACTGCAAAGTTGGGTGTGCGTAATTATTCAGCCCCCTGAGTCAATACTTTGTAGAACCACCTTTTGCTGCAATTACTGCTGCCAGTCTTCTAGGGTATGTCTCTACCAGCTTTCCACATCTAGAGACTGAAATCCTTGCCCATTCTTCTTTGCAAAACAGCTCCAGCTCAGTCAGATTAGATGGACAGCGTTTGTGAACAGCAGTTTACAGATCTTGACACATATTCTCGATTGGATTTAGATCGGGACTTTGACTGGGCCATTCTAACACATGGATATGTTTTGTTTGAAACCATTCCATTGTTGCCCTGGCTTTATGTTTAGGGTCATTGTCCTGCTGGAAGGTGAACCTCCGCCCTAGTTTCAAGTCTTTTGCAGACTCCAAAAGGTTTTCTTCCAAGATTGCCCTGTATTTGGCTCCATCCATCTTCCCATCAACTCTGACCATCTTCCCTGTCCCTGCTGAAGAGAAGCACCCCCAGAGCATGATGCTGCCACCACCATATTTGACAGTGGGGATGGTGTGTTCAGAGTGATGTGCAGTGTTAGTTTTCCGCCATTTTGCATTTTGGCCAAAAAGTTCTATGTTGGTCTCATCTGACCAGAGGACTTCTTCCACATGTTTGCTGTGTCCCCCACATGACTTGTGGCAAACTGCAAACGGGACTTCTTATGCTTTTCTGTTAACAATGGCTTTCTTCTTGCCATTCTTCCATAAAGGCCAACTTTGTGCAGTGCATGACTAATAGTTGTCCTATAGACAGATTCCCCCACCTGAGCTGTAGATCTCTACAGCTCGTCCAGAGTCACCATGGGCCTCTTGACTGCATTTCTGATCAGCACTCTCCTTGTTCGGCCTGTGAGTTTAGGTGGATGGCTTTGTCTTGGTAGGTTTACAGTTGTGCCATACTCCTTCCATTTCTGAATGATCGCTTAAACAGTGCTCCATGGGTTGTTCAAGGCTTTGGAAATCTTTTTGTAGCCTAAGCCTGCTTTAAATTTCTCAATAACTTTATCCCTGACCTGTCTGGTGTGTTCTTTGGACTTCATGGTGTTGTTGCTCCCAATATTCTCTTAGAGAACCTCTGAGGCCGTCACAGAGCAGCTGTATTTGTACTGACATTAGATTACACACAGGTGCACTCTATTTAGTCATTAGCACTCATCAGGCAATGTCTATGGGCAACTGACTACACTCAGACCAAAGGGGGCTGAATAATTACGCACACCCCACTTTGCAGTCATTTGTAAAAAAAATTTGGAATCATGTATGATTTTCATTCCACTTCTCATGTGTACACCACTTTGTATTGGCCTTTCACGTGGAATTCCAATAAAATTGATTCATGTTTGTGGCAGTAATGTGACAAAATGTGAAAAACTTCAAGGGGCCCGAAAACTTTTGCAAGCCACTGTAACTTCTGCTGCCTGCACAGATAGTGTGAATTTTATATTTACATCGGAGATCCACTTTAAAGCACACTGAGCACCAGTAAAACATTCTTTTTAACATGAACCTGCTCATAATTGGAGGGTGGGGGTTGGGGTGAGTCTCGCTACTTACCTACGGCCCATAAAGGATGCGCCATCATCTTCAGAGAGGGACCGCACTGAGCTGCATTTTCAATTTCCTGGCAGTATCTCTTGCACGTTGTCTCCACAATTAATGGGGAGAGATGTCGTGGTGAATGCAACTACATCTCCCAGTATGCAGTTATTCCAGCAATTTTGGTTTTAAAATGTTGCTGTAATTTTTTTTTTTTTATATAGAACATTTATTGACTTGTAAACTTTGAAAGATGGGCCATTATGTCTTTTCTTTGAATATTGTTTTCTAACTAACACATTTGAATTGTTTTTGGATTTTCTTCAATCCCTCTGTTTCCTGCTCCTCTGATCTCTTTACATGCCTTGATAGTACAACATGTTTTGACCGTTTACATTTTCCAAGGCTGTACAAATCTGTTTGAAGTTCTTTTTTGGCATGCTGTACTTGGAAGGGAAAAACAGGCTTTACCAAGCAAATACTATTCCTTCTTAAACCAAGCTCATCTCATATATGGTATGCAAGCTAAGACTATTCTCTATGAACAAGAGGAGGTAAATCTAGAACATATAATTTGTGGTAATAAAAGCACTCCAATGAGCAAATTTTTTTAAAATCAAAAATCAGTTATGAATTACCGTATTTTTTGGGCTATAAGACACTTTTTCTTTGCCAAAATTGGGGGGAAAATGGGGGCATCTTAATTTATATTCAGCATATACAGTTCTGCATCCTGCCACCGGAATATACTTACCGCATCCTGCCACTGCACTCCTTTCCCTTTGTGCTCCGGTCCTGCTGATGCACACGCACTCCTCTTCTCCTGCAGCTTCCAAGATCTCATACACTGTGGCCGCCTGCCGTTATACAGCTCCAGTCCTCTGTGCTTCCTGGTCAGCTCCTACTTCCTGATTAGTGGTTGCCTAATCAGGAAGTAGGAGCAGACCAGGAAGTATGGAGGACTGGAGCTATAAAGCGGCAGGCAGCTGCAGTGTATGGGGTCTCAGAAGCTGCAGTAGAAGAGGAGCGCTTATGCATCAGCAGGACCGGAGAGGAGTGCAGCGGCAAGATCAGGTGAGAGCTTGCGGTGGTAGTGTAGTGTAAAGTAGTGCAGATCAGCTGGTGGGGCTGCAGGGTTTAGTGCAGTGCAGTGTAGTGTAGCTTAACTGTTGTGACAGCAGAGGCTAGTGTAGTGGTGTATAGTGTAGTTTAGCTGTTGGGGCAGCAGGGGTTAGTGTAGTGGTGTGTAGTGTAGTTTAGCTGTTGGGGCAGCAGGGTTTAGTGTAGTGGTGTGTAGTGTAGTTCAGCTGTTGTGGCAGCAGAGGCTAGTGTAGTGGTGTATAGTGTAGTTTAGCTTATAGGGCAGCAGGGGTTAGTGTAGTGGTGTGTAGTGTAGTTTAGCTGTTGGGGCAGCGGGGGTTAGTGTAGTGGTGTATAGTGTAGTTTAGCTTATGGGGCAGCAGGGGTTAGTGTAGTGGTGTGTAGTTTAGCTGTTGGGGCAGCAGGGGTTAGTGTAGTGGTGTGTAGTGTAGTTTAGCTGTTGGGGCAGCAGGGGTTAGTGAAGTGGTGTGTAGTGTAGTTTAGCTGTTGGGGCAGCAGGGGTTAGTGTAGTGGTGTGTAGTGTAGTTTAGCTGTTGGGGCAGCAGGGGTTAGTGAAGTGGTGTGTAGTGTAGTTTAGCTGTTGGGGCAGCAGGGGTTAGTGTAGTGGGGTGTAGTGTAGTTTAGCTGTTGTGGCAGCAGGCGTTAGTGTAGTGGTGTGTAGTGTAGTTTAGCTGTTGGGGCAGCAGGGGTTAGTGTAGCGGTGTGTAGTGTAGTTTAGCTGTTGGGGCAGCAGGGGTTAGTGTAGCGGTGTGTAGTGTAGTTTAGCTGTTGGGGCAGCAGGGGTTAGTGTAGCGGTGTGTAGTGTAGTTTAGCTGTTGGGGCAGCAGGGGTTAGTGTAGTGGTGTGTAGTGTAGTTTAGCTCAGGGCTGTGGAGTCGGAGTTGAGGAGCCTGAGCAGTTTTGGGTACCCGGAGTCAGTCAGTGGTTTCATAAACTGAGGAGTCGGAGTCGGGAGTCAGAGTTGGATGATTTTTGTACCAAATCCACAGCCCTGGTAAGTATTAGACTAAGGAGTCGGAGTCCAGGAGTCTGAGTTGGAGCCATTTTGGGTACCTGGAGTTGGAGTCGGTAGTTTCATAAACTGAGGAGTCTGTTTTGGAGTCGGATGATTTTTGTACCGACTCCACAGCCCTGGTTTAGCTGGTGGGGCAGCAGAGGTTATTGTAGTGGTGTGTAGTGTTGTGTTGTGGGGCAGCAGGGGTTAGTGTAGTGTAGCTGTAGTGTAGCTTAGAAACAGCTTATGGAGCGGTGCATTAGACGCCCCTGACCCATAGACACACCAGGTTTAGTATTTTTTATTTTTTTTACCCGGATTTTGCACTCTATACCTAAGTGCATCTTATAGACCGAGGTGTCTTATAATGCAAAAAAATACAGTATGTCTCCATTTCGGATTTACAGATTGTCTTAGTGATAGCTGAGTGGGATGACTCTACTGCAGTCACACAACTGCTGATTTACTAATCGTTCAACAAAAATCGCAATTGCTAACCTAGTGCAATGCACTGCGCGTTCCAATGAGTGATTTTGTTGCGAAAGAAGTGTGATTGCATTGCACCGCAGAAGAAATTTGAATGTGTGACCACAAAAAATCGCATTGCGCTGGGTTTGCACTGAAATTTTCTTGGGCTCCCTTTGATTTAACCCGGTCGCAAATGCAGGAAAATGCTGCAGTCAGAAGTTTTGTTAATATTGCAAATTTATCACGTGTCCTTGCAATTTATAAAATGCAAATACTTCGATTACTTCTATCTGATCTTGCATTGTCAGCGGGCTCTTAGATGTTTGGTGTTCATGTTTTGTATACAGTATAGTGGATGAATTTTTGTCTGCCTAACCATTTTTTCAGCAGAGTATGTGGGTATCATTGACATGTTTACACTCTTTAGTTTGTCGTGCCTCTGTGGGTTTTATTCTAAACTTTGTAGTTGTGCTAATTAGTAGACCTTTGGCCTGTAAAGCTTGTAATTACCATCTACCAGCCATTCTCTAAATTACTCTTGATTAAGGCTGTATGGATTTTGGAAGGAGAGCGCCTGTGAAAATATTCCTCCTTCTGTGAAAGCCTGTAATCTTTATCACAATTAAATGATTTCAAATTGCTTTCTGGGTTGTTTATTAAAGATTGTGTGTCTGTTTTATTTAGCTCCCATTGAATCAAACAGCTTAGTGGAAGTAACTCTTTATGGTTTGCTCCAGACAATACTTTGGATGAAATAAAAGAATCAAGAAGTCGTGATAAAAAATCTAAACTGTATTTGGCTGAATACCGTATAGCCTGACAAACATGCCTGCCAAGACACCCTCTTGTTAAATCAAGGCCTATGATAGCTAAAGTCTATGAATATTGCTTGTGCTTTAGGCTGGGAAATAATGGTCTAGACTAGAGCCAGCAGGTATAGGTCCTGGTCACATCCTAGCAAAGGTCTAGGATCAGCTGGGATACGTCCTGGTCACATCCTAGCAAAGGTCAAGGGCCAACTGGTATAGGACCTAGAAACATCCTAGCAAAGGTTTAGGGCCAGCTTGGATAGGTCCTAGATGCATCCTAACAAAAGTCTAGGGCCAGCTGGGATAAGTTAGTCACATTCTGGCAAACATTTAGGGCCAGCTGGGATAAAGCCTGGTCACTTCCTAGCAAAGTTCTAGGGCTAGCTGGTATGGGTCCTAGATACATCCTAGGAATGGTCTAGGGCCAGCTGGGATACGTCTTGGTCACATCCTAGCAAAGGTTTACGACCAGCTAGGATAACATCCTAGATACATTTTAGCAAGGGGGCTTCTTCCATGTAGCCGAGTTGCAGTCTCACAGCGTAAGTCTGTAACTGTGCTTGTGCAGAACCCTAACGGCCACAAGAGCATGATTGAGAAGGGGAGCGGCACAGAACAGCGCATGCACAGTAGCCTCAATCCAGCTGGACTACGACTTCATAGCAGCATATTTGATCAGACCGGGAGGACATTGAGGGAGCTGACAGACTAGAGGGGGCTGAAAAAAGCCCCATGTAAGTTAAAATCCTCTTGTTGCCTTTGTTTTAGATTTCCTTTAAAGTCCCACTCCAGGCACAAGTCTATTCCTAGATCTGATTAGGCTGTCGGTAGTAGGGTTCTTTTTATTTATCGTTATGTTTCTTGATTGGACACTGTCAAATCGCTTTTATAGCACCTGGTCAGGATCCCAGACAGTGGCCACTTTCTATGCCAGACTATGGCCTTGATTCATCACGCATTACTGCATTCGATAATGCTAAATACTGCAGACTTTATCAAAACATTCAGGAAAAGGGAATTCATCAAAGTTGTTACCGTATGACAAGCTGAAATTACAGAGCAAGCAGTGAGGTAAATTACTGACTTGTGAGGTTAATACCTCAACACATGTCAGTAAATGTCAGTTCATCAAGGTTACAGCATGTGTTAAAACACAGTAATGTGTTTGATCATTACCGACTGTTCTGAGGTTTCGAAAACCAGCTTCGTAGTGCTTCTGTGTGGATATCCCTCTGACTGACAGCTGCAGAGAGCCAATAGGGACAGTTTACGCTCTCCTGCAAGCCCCTGTCTCCTCTGTGATAGAAAGCGCAGGCTTTGCAGGAGGGTCCAGTTTTCCTACCCCCCCCCCCCCAGGCAGCGAGCGAGAGAAAACAAAAAAATATTTTTCCCCTGCCTTACCTTCGGCCATTTAACCACTTCAGCCTACAGTGTCTAAAATTGTATGCATCCGAGCAAAGTTCACCTCCCATTCATTCGCCAAAAACTTTATCGCTACTTATCACAATTAATCTATATCTTGTTTTTTCCGCCACTAATTAAGCTGTCTTTGGGTAGTACATTTTGCTAAGAATTATTTTTTTTAAAATCCATTTTAACAGGAAGATTAAGAAAGAAATGGAAAAAATTCATTATTTCTCAGTTTTTGGCCATTCTAGTTTAAAATTAATACATGCTACCGTAATTAAAACTCCTGTATTTTATTTGCCCATTTGTCCCGGTTATTACACCGTTTAAATTATGCCCCTATCACAATTTATGGCGCCGATATTTTATTTAGAAATAAAGGTGCATTTTTTCAATTTGCGTCCATCACTATTTACAAGCTTATAATTAAAGACTACCTAAAGCCAAAAAAAGTTTGAACAGCAATACATATATGCAATCTATGCACTGTGTACAGTTAGATAAACATAAAAAGTTTACATCTGGTATATTGCAGTGCATAGAATAGACTCACATTTAGATCTGCTGTAGCACCGCCATCTTGCTTCTCATGCTGAAGCCAGGGACAGTACACCTTCAGCTTTGTGCCTCCCCTCCAGCATTTGTCCTCCCCTCCAGTCTTCTGCCCTCCCCTTTGTGTAACTATGTCTGGGAAATCCCGTGCAGATAGGAAGGACTGATGACATTGTAGATAACCTCCTGCAGCCCTCTCTAAATCATCTCTCTCCCCACTGTGCAGCCACCAGCCTCTCTCTGCCTTTTCCCCGTGTAATTAAACCTGTCACTCCCCGCTGTGCAGATGCTTCAGCCTGTGTTCATAGTCTCACTCGTGAGATGATGCAGAAGTTTACCATGCATCATCTCTCGAGATTTTGCAAATTGAGCCATTCGTGGGTCGGGCTCTGTAAGTGGGATTGCCAGTGATGTCAGCAATCCCACAATGCTGTGCGAGCTGGCCAGGCAAAAGAAGAAAAATCGCCAGGGGCAAAATTGACAGGGGGGAGTGGCTTATGAATGAATTGATTGATTGCAGTAGCATGTGGTAAGAATTAGATATTATTTTTATCACAAATCTATATATTTTACTGAGTTAGGTTATTTCATGATAAGTTATATCTTAGCTTTTGAGTCTCTTTAAAAAAATATATAATAAGATACTCTCTTGACATGTATATTTAAGAAGTTCAGACCCTAAGGTAACTATTTTTTTTTTTATTGTAATTTTTTAAATTTCTTTTATTAAAAAATGTATTTGGGTAATTTTTGGTGTGGGAGGGAAACAGATAATTTGAAATGTAAAATAATTTAATGTAATGTAAAAAATGTATGTGGGTGTAGTTTACAGTCAAAGTCCTGGAGCGTACGATCCCGCTACCAGGAACTACAAGGAGGCTGTGAATTTTTTTTTTTTGCAGAAATACCGCGCTCAGATTAGAGAGTGTCAGTTGTTCTGCGGGGGACTTAGATCGGTGAATAGGAATTATATTCCCATTCACTGACCGGGGGGTAACAGCAGGCAGCGGGAACGTGCGCGGGAGCGCGCCTCAGGCAGCGGCAGCTGCACAATCTAATCTGATATATCCGTCCAGATAGACTTAAGTGGTTAATCTCTCCTGTTTGTGATTGAATCCTACCCTATAGTTACCAAAATAAAACACTTCTACCAAAAAAAAAAAAGACACCATTTAAAAATACACCTTAAAGAGGAACTCCAGTGAAAATAATGTAGTAAAAAAGTGCTTAATTTTTTACCATAATTATGTATAAATGATTTAGTCAAGGTTTGCTCATTGTAAAATCTTTCCTCTCCCCGATTTACATTCTGACATTTATTACATGGTGACATTTTTACTGTGGGCAGGTTATGTAGCTGCTCCTAGCTGTTTTGGCTGTTAGAGACAGCTGTAAACCGCTAATTCCTGTCTGTGAACATTGTTACATTGTGGCAGTTTTCCCAGAGTACCGCGGTACTCAGAGCTTCTTGTGGGAGGGGTTTCAGCACAAAATCAGTCATACAGCGCCCCCTGATGGTCTGTTTGTGAAAAGCAATATATTTCTCATGTAAAAGGGGGTATCAGCTACTGATTGGGATAAAGTTCAATTCTAGGTTGAAGTTTCTCTTTAAGTTCCAGATAAAATATTATCGCCATACATTGTACTAGGGACACAATTTAAACGTAATAACAGGGACAAATGGGCAAATAAAATTTGTGAGTTGTATGTATTGAAGCGCATTTTAAAACTAGAATGGCTAAAACATTGGGAAATAATAATTTTTTTTCTTTTTTCTTTCCTTTTAAAATGCATATAAAATAAAATAATTCTTAGCCAAAAAAATACCAACCAAAGAGAGCCTAATTTGTGGCAAATAAAACAAGATAAAGATCATTTCAATGTGATAAGTAACAATAATGTTATTAGTGAATGAATGGGAGGAGCATGATGTAAAAATCTTTCTGGTTTTTAAGGTGAAAAAACCTGTGGTTGGGAAGTGGTTAAAGCACTGTGTAGATGTTTTTTGTTGACAAAAACACTCATTTGTGATTCTTTTGGCTGACAGTTTTTACATCTGGCGACATGCATGCTCATCTTGATCGAGCTGCATGTACTATGATTGGAGGTAGGTTAATCAATTTGCTGAAATTGTTTTATCATGGGGATAAGTAACAAGGGTGGAGCAGGCCGGATGAGTAGGAGAACAGGAGGCCTGCGTTTGTCCGCTGACATATCCAGGAGGGCTCACACTGCATATTGATTTTAAATAGATTTCAGTAGGAACTGTTGAATGCCCAATCTACACGATACGATTCTTTGTACGATTCGATTACGATTCTATTTACGATTCGATTAAATCCATGTCCGATCGGGATTCGATTTGATGCAATTCGATTTGCCATTGTTTTGCAATTGCAAATCAAACTGAATCGAATCCCGATCGGACATGTTGGATTTAATCGAATCGTAAATAGAATCGTAATCGGGTCGTACAAAGAATCGTATCGTGTAGATTGGGCTGAAGTGTTCGATACAGTACAACGCTATTGGCTGTTGATCTACTGCCGCCACTGCTCTACCCCCATCGGACGAAGATTTTTCTGTCCTGTGGGATTGATTATTTTGATTGATGTTCGGTAAACATCATTCAAAATTATTTGAGTTGACATACTATGCCATAGATATCTTCCAGATTCAATCAGTGTGATTGAATCTGCTTTAAATTGAACTGAAAAATCGATTGTGTGGCTACCTTTACTGGGCATAATTAGCAACAGAAATTTGAAGAGAGCCTGTAACAAAAAAAAAAAAAAGTTCCCCTGGGGGGTACTCACCTCGGGAGGGGGAAAGCCTCAGGGTCCCAATGAAGCTTCCCCCTCCACTGTAGCTGCAGGCAGTCCAGCGCTGGCTCCCCCAAAGTGTCCTGGAATCCTCACTGGACAAGCTTTACAAACGCTGATTTATTTACCTTTCCTGGTTCCAGCGGGGGGCGCTGTTGCGGCTCTCCACACGGAGATAGGCAAAAATAGACAATCTCCGTCGGGTCCGCTCTACTGCGCAGGCGTAGGAGACTTGCGCCTGCACAGTAGAGCGGCCCGACAGCGATCGGCTATTTCCGTCTATCTCCGAGACGTAGAGCCGATACTGCGCCTGTGCTGGAGCTGGGAAGGTAAATATTTACATCCGCGCTGTTCGGGGAGCGTTTATCTCCGCTGCCGTGGGTCCGAGGAGGACGGGGGAAGCCTCAATAGGATCCGGAGGCTTCCCCCACCCGAGGTGAGTACCCCCCAGCAGAGCCGGCCTTTGGGGGTGGCAAGTGGGGCAATCACAACAGGCCCCGCACCCTCTGCAGCAGTGGGGAGAGCGGGCATAGTAGTTAAAACTCACGTGTCTTCCTCCAATCCTCACAGCTACCATCTATTTCCTCTCCCAGAATCTGTGTATTGGTAACAGCCCCCCTATGATGACGTGACCGCATGTCACTGCAGGGGGCGCTGTTACCAATACACAGATGCTGGGAGAGGAAATAGATGGTAGCTGTGAGGTTTGGAGGAAGACATGTGAGTTTTAACTACTATGCCCACTCTCCCCACCACTGCAGCCACCTTCATATCTAACCTGCACTGCGGGGCACTTACCTATCTAATCTATACTGCAGACACCTATCTAATCTATACTGCAGACACCTATCTAATCTATACTGCAGGCACCTATCTAATCTATACTGCAGGCACCTACCTATGTAATCTATACTGCAGGCTGGCACCTATGTAATCTATACTGCAGGCACCTATGTAATCTATACTGCAGGCACCTATGTAATCTATACTGCAGGCACCTATCTAATCTATACTGCAGGCACTTATCTAATCTATACTGCAGGCACCTATCTAATCTATACTGCAGGCACCTACCTAATCTATACTGCAGGCACCTATGTAATCTATACTGCAGGCTGGCACCTATCTATCTAATGTATACTGCAGGCACCTATCTAATGTATACTGCAGGCACCTATCTAATGTATACTGCAGGCACCTATCTAATCTATACTGCAGGCACCTACCTATCTAATCTATACTGCAGGCTGGCGCCTATCTATCTAATTTATACTGCAGGCACCTATCTAATCTGTACTGCAGGCACCTACCTATGTAATCTATACTGCAGGCACCTATGTAATCTATACTGCAGGCACCTATCTAATCTATACTGCAGGCACCTATCTAATTATACTGCAGGCTGGCACCTATCTAATTTATACTGCAGGCACCTATCTAATCTGTACTGCAGGGCACCTACCTATCTAATCTATACTGCAGGCACCTATCTAATATATACTGCGGGGTACCTACCTATCTAATCTGTACTGCAGGGCACCTACCTGTCTAATCTACACTGCAGGGCACCTACCTATCTAATCTATACTGCAGGCACCTTCCTATCTAATCTATACTGCATGCACCTTCCTATCTAATCTATACTGCAGGCACCTTCCTATCTAATCTATACTGCAGGCACCTTCCTATCTAATCTATACTGCAGGCACCTTCCTATCTAATATATACTGCAGGCACCTACCTATCTAATCTATACTGCAGGCACCTTCCTATCTAATCTATACTGCAGGCACCTACCTATCTAATCTATACTGCAGGCACCTTCCTATCTAATATATACTGCAGGCACCTACCTATCTAATCTATACTGCAGGCACCTTCCTATCTAATCTATACTGCAGGCACCTTCCTATCTAATCTATTCCTTCTTTCATCTGAAGAACATTGCAAAGATTAAACATCTGATTCCCCCAGAGGATCTTCCAACCCTAGTCCATGCCTTCATCACATCACGGCTGGACTACTGCAATGCCCTTTATGCTGGCCTCCCCAAAAAGGACCTGCGTCGCCTGAAATTAGTGCAGAATGGTGCTGCCAGATTGCTAACAAACCAGCCTCGCCACTGTCACATTACACCGATCCTTCGCTCACTGCACTGGCTACCAGTAGAATGGAGAATACTCTTCAAGATTGGACTGCTGACATTCAAATCCCTGCACAATCTGGGCCCTGGATACATGAAGGACCTGCTGAAGCTGCACCACACCTCTCACAACCTCAGATCAGCAAGTTCTATAAACTTGGTCACTCCCAGAGTGCACCTCAAAAAATCTGGAGATAGAGCCTTCTGTCATGCTGTCCCTACTCTTTGGAACTCCCTGCCACACCCACTAAAGACGGCACCATCCCTGGAGCTATTCAAATCCAGACTGAAAAGCCACCTGTTTAGCCTGGCATTTCCAGACTTATAAAATTCTTCCTCTGTACCACGATGGTCGGAGCCATGCTTATGCGCTTTGAGTCCCATGGGAGAAAAGCGCTTTACAAATGTTAGTTGTTGTTGTTGCAGGCACCTTCCTATCTAATCTATACTGCAGGCACCTTCCTATCTAATCTATACTGCAGACACCTACCTATCTAATCTATACTGCAGGCACCTTCCTATCTAATCTATACTGCAGGCTGGCACCTATCTATGTAATTTATACTGCAGACACTTATCTAATCTGTACTGCAGGGCACCTACCTATCTAACCTATACTGCAGGCACCTATCTAATCTATACTGCTGGGCACCTACCTATCTAATCTATACTGCTGGGCACCTACCTACCGTATTTTTCGGACTATAAGACGCACCCAGGTTTAGGGGGTAAAAACCAGGGAAAAAAAATACTAAACCTGGGTGCATCCATGGTCCAGGAGTGTCTTATGGACCTTGTTACACTGCCAAGTTACACTAACCCCTGCTGTCCCCACAAACTATACTAAACTACACTTCACTAACTCCTGCTGCCCCCCCATCCCCCAAGCCGCCCCCCACCAAGCTACACTACACTGCACTACACGAACCCCCACCCTCCTATCTTTCCCCAGCTACACTAACTAAACAGTAAATTTACATACATTAACCTTCCTGGCGGTAAGCCCGAACTGAGCTCGGGCTATGCCGCCGGAAGGCACCGCTCAGGCCCCGCTGGGCCGATTTGCATAATTTTTTTTTTTTGCTGCACGCAGCTAGCACTTTGCTAGCTGCGTGCAGTGCCCGATCGCCGCCGCTACCTGCCGATCCGCCGCTATCCGTCGCGCCGCAGCTGCCCCCCCCCCCAGACCCCGTGCGCTGCCTGGCCAATCAGTGCCAGGCAGCTCTATGGGGTGGATCGGAATCCCCTTTGACGTCACGACGTCGGAGACGTCATCCCGCCCCGTCGCCATGGCGACGGGGGAAGCCCTCCAGGAGATCCCGTTCTTTGAACGGGATCTCCTGATCGCCGATCGCCGGAGGCGATCGGAAGGGCTGGGGGGATGCCGCTGAGCAGCGGCTATCATGTAGCGAGACTTTGTCTCGCTACATGAAAAAATAAAAAAAAAAGATTTGCTGCCCCCTGGCGATTTTTTTAGCAAACCGCCAGGAGGGTTAAAGGAAATCTTACCAGCCTGGGTGGCAATAGCTGGGTCCAGTGTGGGTGTCCATGCCATGTAAATGATGGCGGCAGCAGCAGCACCACCATTGTGATCCACAGCACTTTCAAAGGTAGCAGCAGCTGCAGTAACTATGCACACTACTTGTCCTTTGAACTTAATCCCCTCCCCCCCTGCATGCCCCGCAGCAGCGCATCCACAATGTTTGCATGTGATACAGGATAAGCCACCGTTATCAGCATAGCTAGTCCTTTGATCTCGCCCAGAAGCCGTCACCTCTAATGCTGGTCCTTTAAACTTGCCCAGAATACGCTGCCCACCGTCCTCTCCAATGCTCGTCCTTTGATCTTGCCCAGAAGCAGTCACCCGCTGTTATCTCTAATCCCGGAAGCCGTCACCCGCCGTTATCGCTAATGTCGATCCTTTAAACTTGCCCAGAATATGCCGGCAGCCATTATCTCCAATGCTTGTCCTTTGATCTTACCCAGCGTCAGACCCTATTAGCGCGATCCCTGCTGACAGGCAATTCAGCCGCTATAGCGGCAGAGTTCTCAGGCTTCCGTACCACCTATTTCTAGGTCCCGCATGGCTACGAAGCCCTCTCCTGGATTGGCGGCCAGCCCTGCATTAGATGGTGATTGGCCGGGATAGCTCCGGAGGCGGGACCTAGAAATACCGCTCAGCCAATCACCATCTAATACAGGGCTGACCGCCAATACAGGAGTGAGGTTCGTAGCCCTGCGTGACAAATGAGAGACAAGGAAGTGGTAGAAGCTGGAGATGCCCGTGCAGTGTTCGGTGGTCCCGGTCTGTGAGCCGATAGCTGATTCCCCTTCCATTGGCAGCCATGCGGGCCAGCTCTCACAACACTTCGGGCTTCAGTACGCGCGGCTCCCCCAAAGACACGTGCAAGCAGACCACGTGGATCATACACAGCAGCAGCCTGAGACTCGCAGCGGTGCGCGGATAACACAGGTTGCCGCTTATGAGATCTTGGAGTCCCGCAGGGCTGAGTGATCACAGCTGATGAGTGATGACAGGTATGTGGGAGTTGAAGTGAAGGGCTAGTGAGTGTGGTGTGCATTATTGGCAGCTGCCACGGGGCTTTGCGATGTGCGGGGGGAGATGGGGAGACACTGGAACAACAGGCAAAATGTAGCATTCGGACCATAAGACGCACTCACTTTTTCTCCCCACTTTTGGGGGAGAAAAAGTGCGTCTTATGGTCCGAAAAATACGGTATCTAACCTATACAGATTGTGTGCTTCCACAGCGTGTGTGTGTGTGTGTGTGTATCCACAGCATATGTCTCTAGGCCCTGCATATGACACTCGCCCCAGGCCCCGCGTACTCTAAGGCCACCTCTGCCCCCCAGGGGAGGTTTTATTCGTTACAGGGTTTCTTTAAGGTCTACAGAAGATTTTTCACAGATGATCTCCACATTCATTGTTAATTGCAACAAACATTTAGTGCTCTGCAAGTCTTTGTAATTGAATACAGTTACATAGTTATTTGATAAACTCAGTCCTCAGGTCCCAACTAGTTATGATCAATGAGATGCAAATATTTCTGAGTTCATGCAAAATTGTGTACATTTTTATGCAAATACAGCAAATATGCAGCTTGAAAATGGAGCAATCAATTTAAACCTGGGTGGGACTTGATTGACCAATTTCCGAGCTGTATATACCGGTATTGGCATTAAAGTTTACATAATCCTGCATGAACTCAGAAGTATTTGCATGTCATTGATCATCTCTAGTTCCAAGCCCTTAGTACGCCTGTATTAATATGCAATGTAAGGGGTATTCTGACATAGTGTAAACTACTTAGCCAGGTCCCTTGGATTTACTATAAAGGAACTCTACTGTATTGTTAAAAAGTATGTTTCCATTTCAGTGTCGGCTATGAGTTTACAAAACCGATTGAAGCTTAAATTGCTCTATTTAGCAATGTGGAATCTGTATGGTCTTTGTGGAGTGTTTAGGTACCTCCTGTCTGACTGCAGGAATAATTCGTTACACAGAGTAGTAGCATGTTACTAATTTTATACACAAGGATAATGCATTGACTGGCAGCAGACATAGATATTCCCATATCACAACAATAACAATCTCTGTTAGGGCTCTCTCACACGAACGGCTGACAGCAGCGCACTTAACTGCTTGATAGCTGCTCCTGTTTATGTGCAGGGTGTGTCCAGCACTTGCTGCATCACTGTATGTGCATCCAAGCCAGGGGCGGCTGGCCCTGGAAGCTATATGCTGCTTTTTTCCCTGGGCAGTCACCGAATCACGTTTTAACCACTGACGCGCTTGTGGTTACGAACGCTCCCAGTCGTTCTAATTATTTTGCAACCGGAAGACGCTTGACTCCAGCAACCGGCGGCTAAACCGCTTAGCTGTTCGTCTGAAAGAGGCCTTAGGAACTGCGTGTAATGCTTGGGGGGTATACTTTATGAGTCAGTGTGTGTGCACAAGACTATATAACTGGGTAATAGAAGAGGCTCCACAGATGGACACAGGAGTATTGAACAAGGGAGCAAGATCGCTCAGAGCAACTGCAGCTCTGGGCCATCTATTACCCTAGATGCTATGTGATACAATACACAACAGATGTAGTCGCTAACAGGCTAGGGTCATACACGATAGATCAGATGACAGTGGTACAGTGGACTAGATAGACTCAGAGTCGGTAACAGGCTAAGGTCATACATGTTACATAAGATGGCTGCGGTACAAGGACTAGGCGAGAGAATGGGCAGTAAAGCTAAGGTCGCATCTAAGTCAGTCTGGCAGTCGCATTGAAATACATTAATTGAGTAATGAAAGTCGCATTAATATACAATGGCTGCTTAGTGCGACGCCACACTAAGCCTCAGGCTGAGTAACAAGACAAACGACAGACAGACGGAATGCTTTGCCAGTCTAGTCGTTGCTCCAGCGACGGCAAACATTCACACTGACATAGTCAAGACTAACAGGTAGGAGAGTAACTAATGGCAACCGCTGCTTTAGTTACGTCCTCAGGAACAAGGCAAGAAGGAATACTACCAGTCACCAACGTGGTGATGGCAGAATCCAAGCTATCAGGGTCAGAAGGACTTCACTGTATCCCCGCGGATACAGCAAATGTCCAAGCAAGAAACCAGGTTAGACAATGCAATATACAATTCACATGAATGACCCAGCAACAACTCAGGGAGCTGTACGCTATGTCGGGCAAAGTCTGAAAAGGCAGGCAGACTTTTATGTGGACATCAGCCAATGGATGCAGGTATGCAAATTCCCACACAGCTGAATGGTAATCACTCAATCCTGAGCTAGCTTCACTGGCGCACGGAAGGGGTTGTTCCGGGTGTCTGACCGGAAGTGCCTCCGGAATCTGAGCAGCGGCAGCCACTGAATGTAATAGTGCAGCTGCCGCTTGCTCATGTGTGTGCGCAGTAGGGGGGCCCGGGGCCCGCTAGCCGTGTGGGGGGGGGGAGTGCTGTCACCCTCCCTATTGAGGGACCCCCCAGCCAGATATGCTGCTTCTTCCCCGTAGCCCCGCAGTCTCCCGGAGGCAGATCAGGGCTACGGCAAGATGGCTGCCGAAGCCCTGCTCTGGAGACTGTGTCTCCAGTACAGGGCTTCGGGAGCCATCTTGCCGTAGCCCTGCACTCTGCCTGTCAGCGCGGGAGATGTGCTGCAGGAGGATCATCGGGGAGCTGGTGCCAGATGCCAGGAGAGGAGAAGACTTCTGTCAGGTAAGTGATTTGTTTTTTTTTCACAGGTGCATTTTTTTTCTAGTTTCTGCTGCCCACATTACGATTTTCAGGTGTCTGCTGCCCACATTACGATTTTCAGGTGTCTGCTGCCCACATTACGATTTTCAGGTGTCTGCTGCCCACATTACGATTTTCTGGTCACTGCTGCCCACATTGCGATTTTCAGGTGTCTGCTGC
Source organism: Hyperolius riggenbachi (assembly GCF_040937935.1). Classification (NCBI taxonomy): domain Eukaryota; kingdom Metazoa; phylum Chordata; class Amphibia; order Anura; family Hyperoliidae; genus Hyperolius; species Hyperolius riggenbachi. The sequence continues at coordinate 413,413,682 of NC_090649.1, read as the reverse complement.
CCATATTACGACTTTCAGGTGTCTGCTGCCCATATTACGATTTTCTGGTCACTGCTGCCCACATTGCGATTTTCAGGTGTCTGCTGCCCACATTACGATTTTCTGGTCTCTGCTGCCCACATTGCGATTTTCAGGTGTCTGCTGCCCACATTACGATTTTCAGGTGTCTGCTGCCCACATTACGATTTTCTGGTCACTGCTGCCCACATTACGATTTTTAGTTGTCTGCTGCCCACATTATGATTTTCAGGTGTCTGCTGCCCACATTGCGATTTTCAGGTGTCTGCTGCCCACATTACGATTTTCAGGTGTCTGCTGCCCACATTACGATTTTCATGTGACTGCTGCCCACATTACGATTTTTTGGTCACTGCTGCCCACATTGCGATTTTCAGGTGTCTGCTGCCCACATTACGATTTTTTAATGTACCTGCTGCCCACATTACGATTTTTTAATGTACCTGCTGCCCACATTACGATTTTCTGGTCACTGCTGCCCACATTACGATTTTCTGGTCACTGCTGCCCACATTGCGATTTTCAGGTGTCTGCTGCCCACATTACGATTTTCATGTGACTGCTGCCCACATTACGATTTTCTGGTCACTGCTGCCCACATTACGATTTTCTGGTCACTGCTGCCCACATTACGATTTTCTGGTCACTGCTGCCCACATTACGATTTTCTGGTCACTGCTGCCCACATTGCGATTTTCAGGTGTCTGCTGCCCACATTACGATTTTCAGGTGACTGCTGCCCACATTGCGATTTTCAGGTGTCTGCTGCCCACATTGCGATTTTCAGGTGTCTGCTGCCCACATTACGATTTTCTGGTCACTGCTGCCCACATTGCGATTTTCTGATGACTGCTGCCCACATTGCGATTTTCAGGTGTCTGCTGCCCACATTGCGATTTTCAGGTGTCTGCTGCCCACATTACGATTTTCTGGTCACTGCTGCCCACACATTGCGATTTTCTGGTGCCTGCTGCCCACATTGTGATTTTCTGGTGACTGCTGCCCACTTTACGATTATTTTCTGATGACTGCTGGCTGCTGCCCACATTACGATTATTTTCTGATGGCTGCTGCCCACATTACGATTATATATATACACTGGCTGTATGCAGGGGGAACTGGCTATATACACTGGCTATATGCAGGGGGATCTGGCTATATACACTGGCTATATGCAGGGGGAGGCATCTGGCTGCATACAGTGGGTATATGGGTACATACAGGGGGGGGGGATCTCTGGCTATATATACAGGGGATCTGACTATATACACTGGCCATATATACAAGGGGGATCTGGCGAAATACAAGGGGGAATGTACTGAACGGGGAGTTATCTGGCTATATACTATAAATGGGGATCATATGGTTACTTATCCTAACTGGGGGGGGGGGGGGCTCATCTGGCTACCTGTGTGATAAATGGGGGTCATCTGGTCACCTATACTAAAGAGGGGTGGGGTAATTTCGTTATCCATAATAAAGGGGGGTTATCTGGCTATTTAATCACTGCCACATTATATATATTTTGGCGAAACGCTACTGCATCATGTGTATTTTGTAGGGAAACACTGCGCATTGTGTGTATTTTGTGGAGAAATGCTGTGCATCATGTGGATTTTGTGGGCAAACGCATGCGCGGTAGTGTGCGGCTTGCCAAAAGAGACCTATCAGGAACCCCCCCCCTTGAAAATCCTGGATTTGCCCCTGAGCTTGACCACAAGCTGCCAGCCGACTGTGAAAAAGGACTCTCATAACAAATACATGCTATATTAGGCAACAATATGCATGCAGGAAATCCAGGGCTATCTGGCTGCAGTTCAACTGCAGCAAGCAATAGGAGGAATCCTGACAGCATCCTGAACTGCTCTGAACTGTAGAGTGATTGCAAATGACAATGAGACTTATTGCAAATGCACAACCGAATGCAAGCAGATAAGTCAGAACTGCCTGGTTGCAGTTCCACTGCAACCGACAGAACATGCTACAGGAGAGATCCTGACACTGCGATAAAGGAAACCTGAAGTGAAAGGACTATGGAGACTGCAATCTTCATTCTCTTTAAACAGGATCTGTAACAAAACAAAACAGCCCCTAGGGGGTACTTACCTCGGGAGGGAGAAGCCTCTGAATCCTAATGAGGCTTCCCCCCCTCCTCATCACCCACCGGGATCCAGCATGGCAGCCCCCGAACATCGCTATGTAAATATTTACCTTCTGCTGTCCTGCGCAGGAGTGGCTTTCTGGTGTCGATGTAAATACCTATGGCCTGAAAATACTTGATTCTGTGGAGACAAGTCCAAAAAGTTTTTAGTTTTTCAAAAGACCTTCTAGTTTTTGAGAAAATTTATTTTAAAAAATTAAAAGAAAAAAATTGTTTTAAAATCCAGTGAAATTACATTTTGCTGCGGTATACTATACTATAGCGAAATTATTGCATTACAATCACTGCTAGGACAGAAGGAGGGAGGGACACTGAGGGATAGGCCTGAATGATAAATCAAATTTAAACCGAAATTGGGATTACCAAGATCATGATTTTGGAATCGTTAAACAACGATTTTCGCGATGACGTAATTTCCGCATGGGGAATTTTGAAAAAGTGCTTCAAACTTCCCCCAAGTCCCGGCGCATGCTGCCCTCAGCATCAGCAGTGTTGGACATACCTTCCGCAAGAGTCCAACGCTGTCTGTCCTCTATCGCCATCTGCCGGCTCTTGTGCACGACATACTTCTTGGTTCTTGTATGTCACATGACATATAGGAAGTAAGCCGTGCACTAGAGCCTGCAGAAGGCAAAGCGGATAGCTGGGCATCGCTGGACTCATGCTGGAAGGTATGTCCAGCACTGCTGCAGCTCGGGGGACAGAGGGGGCACAAAGAGAGAGAGAGACCCGGAGGGGGGGGGAGGGGCGCACGAGAGAGAGGCCGGGGGGGAGGGGCGCACGAGAGAGAGACCGGGGGGGGGGGGGCACAAGAGAGAGACCCAGAGGGGGGCACAGACAGAGAGAGAGAGAGACCCAGAGGGGGGCACAGAGAGAGAGAGAGACCCAGAGGAGGGGGGGGGGGGCTCAGAGAAAGAGAGACCCGGAGGCGGGGGGGCTCAGAGAGAGAGAGACCCAGAGGGGGGCACAGAGAGAGAGACCCAGAGGGGGGCACAGAGAGAGAGAGACCCAGAGGGGGGCACAGAGAGAGAGACCCAGATATGGGCACAGAGAGAGAGAGACCCAGAGGGGGGCACAGAGAGAGAGAGAGAGAGAGAGACCCAGAGGGGGGCGCAGAGAGAGAGAGAGACCCAGGGGGGGCGCAGAGAGAGAGAGACCCAGAGGGGGGCGCAGAGAGAGAGAGACCCAGAGGGGGGCGCAGAGAGAGAGAGACCCAGAGGGGGGCGCAGAGAGAGAGAGACCGAGACTCAGAGGGGGGGCAGAGAGAGAGACTCAGAGGGGGGAACAGAGAGAGAGAGACCCAGAGGGGGCACAGAGAGAGAGAGACCCAGAGGGGGCACAGAGAGAGAGAGACCCAGAGGGGGCACAGAGAGAGAGAGACCCAGAGGGGGCACAGAGAGAGAGACCCAGAGGGGGGCACAGAGAGAGAGAGACCCAGAGGGGGGCACAGAGAGAGAGAGACCCAGAGGGGGGCACAGAGAGAGAGAGAGAGAGACCCAGAGGGGGGCACAGAGAGAGAGAGAGAGAGACCCAGAGGGGGGCACAGAGAGAGAGACCCAGAGGGGGGCACAGAGAGAGAGAGACCCAGAGGGGGGCACAGAGAGAGAGACCCAGATATGGGCACAGAGAGAGAGAGAGACCCAGAGGGGGGCACAGAGAGAGAGAGAGACCCAGAGGGGGGCGCAGAGAGAGAGAGCGACCCAGAGGGGGGCGCAGAGAGCGACCCAGAGGGGGGCGCAGAGAGAGACCCAGAGGGGGGCGCAGAGAGAGAGAGACCCAGAGGGGGGCGCAGAGAGAGACCCAGGGGGGGGCGCAGAGAGAGAGAGACCCAGAGGGGGGCGCAGAGAGAGACCCAGAGGGGGGCGCAGAGAGAGAGAGACCCAGAGGGGGGCGCAGAGAGAGAGAGACCCAGAGGGGGGCGCAGAGAGAGAGAGACCCAGAGGGGGGCGCAGAGAGAGAGAGAGACCCAGAGGGGGGCGCAGAGAGAGAGAGAGACCCAGAGGGGGGCGCAGAGAGAGAGAGACCCAGAGGGGGGCGCAGAGAGAGAGAGACCCAGAGGGGGGCGCAGAGAGAGAGAGACCCAGAGGGGGGCGCAGAGAGAGAGACTCAGAGGGGGGCAGAGAGAGAGAGACTCAGAGGGGGGCAGAGAGAGAGAGACTCAGAGGGGGGCACAGGGAGAGAGACCCAGAGGGGGGCACAGGGAGAGAGACCCAGAGGGGGGCACAGGGAGAGAGACCCAGAGGGGGGCACAGAGAGAGAGAGAGACCCAGAGGGGGCACAGAGAGAGAGAAAGAGAGACCCAGAGGGGGCACAGAGAGAGAGACCCAGAGGGGGGCACAGAGAGAGAGACCCAGAGGGGGGCACAGAGAGAGAGAGAGAGACCCAGAGAGAGAGAGAGAGACCCAGAGGGACACAGAGAGAGAGACCCAGAGGGGGGCACAGAGAGAGAGAGAGAGAGACCCAGAGGGGAGGCACAGAGAGAGAGAGAGAGACCCAGAGGGGGGGCACAGTGAGAGAGAGAGACCCAGAGGGGGGGGGGCACAGAGAGAGAGAGAGAGAGAGACCCAGAGGGGGGGCAAAGAGAGAGCGAGAGACCCAGAGGGGGGGGGGGGGGGCACAGAGAGAGAGAGACCCAGAGGGGGGGGCACAAAGAGAGAGAGAGACCCAGAGGGGGGGCACAGAGAGAGAGAGAGAGACCCAGAGGGGGGCACAGAGAGACCCAGAGGAGGGCACAGAGAGAGAGAGAGACCCAGAGGGGGGCACAGAGAGACCCAGAGGGGGGCACAGAGAGAGAGAGAGAGAGAGACCCAGAGGGGGGCACAGAGAGAGAAAAAGAGAGACCCAGCGGGGGGCACAGAGAGAGAGAGAGACCCAGAGGGGGGCACAGAGAGAGAGAGAGAGACCCAGAGGGGGGCACAGAGAGAGAGAGAGAGACCCAGAGGGGGGCACAGAGAGAGAGAGACCCAGAGGGGGGCACAGAGACAGAGAGAGACCCAGAGGGGGGCACAGAGACAGAGAGAGACCCAGAGGGGGGCACAGAGAGAGAGAGACCCAGAGGGGGGCACAGAGAGAGAGAGACCCAGAGGGGGGCACAGAGAGAGAGAGACCCAGAGGGGGGCACAGAGAGAGACCCAGAGAGGGGCACAGAGAGAGACAGAGACCCAGAGGGGGGCACAGAGAGAGAGAGAGAGACCCAGAGTGGGGCACAGAGAGAGACACAAAGGGGGCACAGAGAGAGAGAGAGAGACAAAGGTAGCACTAAGAGAGAGAGACGGGGCACAGACAAAGCGGCGCAAAGAGACAAAAAATGGACACAGAGAGAGACAAAGGGGGCACAAACAGAGACACAGTGGGTGCACAGAGAGACAGGGACAGAGAAGCACAAGGGGAACAAAGCTTGATTTTAAGGAAATTGTAAAAGGAATGGAAATCGTAATTTTGGACAGAAATTGCGATTTCGGACAGAAATCGTTCAATTCAATTTATTCCTAAAATCTTTCAGGTCTTCTGAGGGAAGTTGGTGACAGAGTTACACGGGAAGGGGGGGGGGGGGGGGGTGAGGCAGCATATATTCCACAGTTGGGGACACTGAACGCACAGGGGAGCAGAGGTGACACAGAAGGTTGGACACTGGAGGGACAGAGGGACACAGAGGAAGTGTAGGGGACATGAATGGGACAGTGTTCTGACTTAGAACTGATTTAGGTTAAGAACGAACCTACAGTCCCGGTGTTGTTCGTTAACCTGGGACTACCTGTAGAGAGTGGCTCATGGAAAAATAAGACATCCCCCGAAACAAAGTCCTAATGCATCTTTTGGAGGAAAAAATAACGTAAGACCCTGTCTTATTTTCAGGGGAAACTTGGTTGGTACGCTTTAAAGCAGTTAGGTCACAAAATGCTTTTAAGTCCAGATGTTCTGCACTTAATGTAACTCAACCATTCCTGCTTTGAAATCAACTGTTTGAACCACATGCACTAAGCTTACTGTAGAATATAGATGTGCTCCTTATTTTAATACCAGATATTTGAGTAATCTGTCATGTCCTTTCTAAAAATGACTACCCACCAGCCATCTGGTCTCTGAGGTAATGAACACGCCCCAATGGCTGCACCGCTTGTCATGTGACCTACCTCAGGGCACCTGCAAGTCAGCATGTTAGCCTCACACCAGAGTCTGTTGACAGGCTTGCTTTAAATGGGCAGACCGCAAAAACTCTCTCTAACCATGCAAAAGCCCAAAGTAAACTGTTGCAGCCATTCGATATCTTTTCATCAGGAAACGTTTTGTCATTCCTTTCAGTCGGGCTGTAATTGGATTTCATTGATGGAAAAATATTTGGCAGACTCGCTGAAAATATTTAGCTGAAGATAATCCTGTCCGCTTTGGCAAAGAACATGCTTGGTACATTTCCACTACTGTGCAGAACAAAAGATTTATTTTCAAGGCTAGAAGCCCAATATCTAATAGGCAAGCTGCTGTTATTAAAGACCTTTCAAATAACAAAACGCATTCTTGTAATGAAGTTTCCATTCTATCTCCTCCTTGTCAGCTAAGTGTGAAGAGAAGGATTTACTCTGGAGTGTCTCTTAGCCACATACTTGACCAGGAAGTGGTGTGAGGGGTGGCACAATTGGCATCAGCTCAGTAGTGCTGACCTCTGAAATAATCTCCTCACTGGTTTTATCTCTATTCCCAAAAAGCTCTGAGCCCTGTGTTCCTGTTCAGCCTGGCTTCTGGAGTCTGTTCTGCAACACTGGCATTTCTACCCAACTTTATCTCTGCAGCTTCATTTATAGGTTGGGGATGGTGTAGTCTGCCACTGTGGAGCAATAAAAGGAACCCGAGGTGTGAGACCTAGGAAAGCTATATATTTTTTTATATTATTTTACACAATACCAGTTTCCTGGCAGTCCTGCTGATCTTTCTGGTCAGTAGGGTCTAAATCACACACCTGAAACAAGCATCTTGTCAGATTTGCCATAGACCTCTGATCTGCATGCTTGTTCAGGGTCTATGGCTTAAAGGGAACTTAGTGTGGCTTCCTACTTAATTCCCTTCAAACAATACCAGTTGCCTGGCTATCCTGCTGATCTCTTGAACCTGAAACAAGCATGCAGCTAATCCAGTCAGACTTCAGTCAGAGCACCTGATTTGCTTGCTTGTTCAGGGTCTATGGCTAAAAGTATTAAATTCAAAGAATCAGCAGAACAGCCAGGTAATATACATTGTTTAATAGTTAAAGAAAAACTCCAACCAAGAATTTAACTTTATCCCAATCAGTAGCTGATACCCCCTTTTACATGAGAAATATATTGCTTTTCACAAACAGACCATCAGGGGGCGCTGTATGACTGATATTGTGGTGAAACCCCTCCCATAAGAAGCTCTGAGGACCTCGGTGCTCCTGGCAAACTGCCACAATGTAACAATCTTCAGAGACAGGAAATAGCTGCTTACAGCTGTCTCTAACGGCCAAAACAGCTAGCAGCAGCTACATAACCTGCCCACAGTAAAAATGTCACCATGTGATAAATGTCAGAATGTAAATTGGGGAGAGGAAAGATTTCACAATGAGCAAACACTGACTAAATTATTTATACATAATTATTGTAAAAATGAAGCACTTTTTTATTACATTATTTTCACTGGAGTTCCTCTTTAATAAGGCAGCCTCTATATCCCTTTCACTTTGGATTCCCTTTAAAGCAGCTATTCTCAACCGGGGTTCCATGGAACCCTGGGCTTCTACGAGAACCCTCCAGGGGTTCCGTGTCAATTTGACACTTCCGCGGGACAATATAGTCCCACTTCTCTATAGGTCCGCAGCAGCGGAAGGATTCCTTCATGCTGCTGCGAGTGATGCGGCGGATGGATCTATAAAGCAGCTGCATCACCTGAAGCCAGCTCTATAGTTCCTGCACGCGTGGGGGATCGAACAGGATCCCAGCTTTAAGCTTAAAGAGACTCTGAAGCGAGAATAAATCTCGCTTCAGAGCTCATAGTTAGCAGGGGCACGTGTGCCCCTGCTAAACCGCCGCAATAGCGCCGCTAAACGGGGGTCCCTTGACCCCCAAACCCCCCACTGCGACACTTGGTCGCAGACTTGGTCGCTCCTGGAGGCAGGGCTAACGGCTGCAGCCCTGCCTCCAGTCGCGTCTGTCAGTGGCGCATCGCCGCCTCTCCCCCGCCCCTCTCAGTGTAGGAAGACTGAAGGTGATACGTGCTGACAGACGCGCGTGGGGCAGGGCTGCGGCGGTTAGCCCTGCCCCAACCAGGAAGCGCTCCCCCCGCATTACAGAGGGGATTTTGGGGATCAGGGACCCCCGTTAAGCCGCGGGATAGCGGCGGTTTAGCAGGGGCACACATGCCCCTGCTAACTCTGAGGTCTGAAGCGAGATTTATTCTCGCTTCAGGCTCTCTTTAAGGTGTGTTTGGGGTCATTGTCCTGTTGAAAAATAAATGATGGTCCAACTAAACGCAAACCGGATGGAATAGCATGCCCCTGCAAGATGCTGTGGTAGCTATGCTGGTTCAGTATGCCTTCAATCTTGAATAAATCCCCAACGGTGTCACCAGTAAAGCACCCCCACACCATGGCACCACCTCCTCCATGCTTCACGGTGGGAACCAGGCATGTAGAAACCATCCGTTCACCGTTTCTGCGTCGCACAAAGATACGGTGGTTGGAACCAAAAATCTCAAATTTGGACTCATCAGACCAAAGCACAGATTTCCACTGGTCTAATGTCCATTCCTTGTGTTCTTTAGCCCAAACAAGTCTCTTCTGTTTGTTGCCTGTCCTTAGCAGTGGTTTCCTAGCAGATATTCTACCATGAAGGCCTGATTCACACAGTCTCCTCTTAACAGTTGTTCTAGAGATGTGTCTGCTGCTAGAACTCTGTGTGGCATTGTCTTGACCTGGTCTCTAATCTGAGCTGCTGTTAACCTGCGTTTTCTGAGGCTGGTGACTCGGATGAACTTTTCCTCCGCAGCAGAGGTGACTCTTGGTCTTCCTTTCCTGGAGTGGTCCGCATGTGAGCCAGTTTCTTTGTAGCGTTTGATGGTTTTTGAGACGGCACTTGGGGACACTTTCAAAGTTTTTTCTGAATTTTCAATAGATTCTGAAATCTATTGAAAATCTGTTCCTAGTGTGTGGCACACATCAGATAGATTCCTGTCAGATTCGACTTGACAGGCATCTGAAAGAAATCTATCCGATGGTCGAATCTGCTGGAAATCTATAAGTGTATGGCCACCTTAACTTTTTGAATATTGTTTGTATAAGAACAACACATTTTAACTACAGGACCTCTAGGAAAGAGCAATATAATAGCTTCACTTATCACTTCTTCAAACAGGTAGGATTGCAGCACTCTGGTTCAAATCTTACGGTGCAGGATTTCTGTCACCCACAGGGTTCGGTTGATTTCTGTACAGATGTGTTGGTAGCCTAGAAATGTCTTCTGTTGCGATGGAGGGAGGAGGAGGGGCAAAGCTGCAGCGCATGATGGAACAGAAGATGGGAGCAGTGGGCTCAGCCTGCACTTGGCTGAAATGATCCCTTGGTAAAGCATCAAGGCTGCCATGGACATGCTAGATTTTTGGAAAAGATGGCCAAGAAACCTCTAGCATGGAGGCTGTACTGCTGTCACAGTGTGGTTGGCATTCTGGCATGTTTTCATTTTTTACAATTATAATGGACTTCTAGTTAATACTTATGCCATTCTTAAAGTGGACCCAAATTAAAAATACAAGATTTCAGAAATGAAATCTATTTTCTAAATTATAATAATAGCAGCCTTTTTTTCAGCTGCATGATGACAAATATAAAATATTTTACATTTATTGGAGAAACCCCTCCCTTCCTTTCAAATTGCCGGGACAGAATCCGGCAAACTGGTGAAGTAGATGGTGTCCAGCAAAGGAGGAATTGCTAATGGCTGCCACCTGTATAACCCTAGTTATGAAAAGAGAAGGCTGAAAAGCATGCACTGAAATGCCCTTAGGCTTGAAGGAGTGTTTATTTATCTTTGTATGTGTCCGAGTGGTGCAACTAAATATTTTGAATTAAAAAAAATGTTTGGTTTGGGTCCGCTTTAATGTGCACTGAAGTGCCAATATCAATCTGCACAGGGAGGATAAGGAAAGGAGTGGAGAGGGACAATTTGTAAGGGGAGTGGACACATTTTAGATGCATGAATGTCATTCAATGATCCTGACATATTAGTAAGCATATTATCATGATAACCGCAGCATACAAGCTTTTATTGCACATACTGAAGCTGGCTTGTCCGTATAAGTCCAGGATTTTTGTGTCGGCAGAAGCAATTCTGATTGGTGTTCAGTGATAACATCCAACACTTTACTGTACAAATGATCTTACTAGTTCTGTCTTTAAAGCCTATAAGCCAGTGCACAATCTGTGTAGCAGAAATCGCCGTTTCCGCTGTAGTCTTCCTCTTCCATTATAAGTAAAGTAATGGAGCTTGATTTCAAGTTGTGCATATAGTCCTAAAGGGTTAGGAGTTCCATTTTTGGACTCGATCATATAGAGCTGCCATTTTTGCTGTACAGATTGTGCACATTCTTTGTGTCTTATACACTTCGATGTGCTTTTTCTCAAGTCCATTCCTTTCAAAATTCAGGTCACGCCTCTCAATATTATTTAAACTCCTATATTTTCCATTTGACCAGTTCACAGTGATTGAACAATAGGGAGGTGGGGGGGGGGGGGGGGCTGGCTGGGTTGGGCTGGGCTGAATGAAACAGGACCTGTATTGTAAAAGTCAGAATTGGCAAATTAATACTTCAACTGTCACTTCTGAAAGAGATCATTCTAAGGATTTCACTAAAAGTAATTTCTATTTTTTTATTTACATATTGAGTTTCTTCTGTCTATGCTTGCAATGTGTTTTTTCTCTGTAGGCATGTCAAAGAACATTAAAGGAGGCCATACACACATTGATTTTCCTGTTCAATTCCTGGCAGATTGGATCACTCTGATCTAATCTGTTGGGAATATATTGCTCAACATGTCAGATTAATCGTAAATTTGATCAATTTTTACTGAAAATCAAAACTATCGATCAGACAGAAAATCTCAGTCGATTTGGGATGGGGCAGAAGCGGTGGTAGATTAACACCCCATAGAGTTGCACTGCATCAAAGTGTTGTGTAGGGATCGACCCTCTCTGATCAGATTCCGAGCATAGAGCAATCAATCGTTTTGCCACATTGGGAGGCAGTCATTGTGTCTATGACCACCTTAAAGGGGTATAAAACTCAGCTTTTCCTCTTTGCTCTGAAGAATTTTTAACATCATAAATTCAAACCGTTAAATACCGCTCCTTGCTTCAGTGGAAAGCTTCTGGCCGCATCTGAATAGGTGATAACATTATCTTTTGTTTACATTCCTTTTGTCAGACACATTTAAGGTGGCCATACACTGGTCGATTTGCCATCAGATTCGACCAACAGACAGATCCCTATCTGATCGAATCTGATCAGAGAGGGATCGTATGGCTACCTTTACTGCAAACAGATTGTGAACCGATTTCAGCCTGAAACCGTTCACAATCTGTTGCGGTGGTGGTGCTGCTGCCGCCGCTTTCCCACCCACCCCCCGCCGCATACATTACCTGCTCCGCCGGCACGACTCCCGGGTCTCTCTCCGCTCTTCTTCTCCGTCTCCGCTCTGGTCTCCGGCTCCAGCATGCTTCACTTCTTCCTGCCCGGCAGGAAGTTTAAACAGTAGAGCGCCCTCTACTGTTTAAACTTCCTGCCGGGCAGGAATAAGTGAAGGCATGCCGGAGACCAGAGCGGAGAAGAAGAGCGGAGACGAGCGGGGGCAGTCGCGCCGGCGGAGCAGGTAATGTATGCGGCTCTATTGCGTCGGTCGCCGGGTACTCGAACGCCGCTAGCGATGCGCTCCCTACCCGCGGGCGATCGACGGTTATTTTCCGCACAGCGCGATCGACGGGATCGGACGAAATGGATCGAGATTCGGCGTGTAGCGCGAACGATTGGCAGCAGATTCGATCCCAGTGATCGAATCTGCTGTCGAAACGGCTGTAAATCGGGCCAGTGTATGGCCAGCTTTAGTAAACATTAGCAAAGTGCTGAAACTGAGCTGTACTGAGCCGAGAAGCAGAAAGATACATTTTAGTATATAAATACAGCAAATTTGCAGTAGAATGCAATGGCAGCTTTCAGACTGTACTTTGGTAATTTGTAAATTGTAAAGGGACTATTACTTATGCACAAAGGCAAATATGTTAACTGTATGGGTAATAAAAGTAGGAAAACACATTTTTTGCAATGTTATCAGTTTTATCACAGTTTTCATAATTATTTTTATTATTATTACTCCATTCCTTTATCTTTGCAAAGTTACTGTCCATATCTAATAATGGAATTCCCTCTCTCCTTTCTACAGTCTATAGCATCTGCCGATATGGACCTGAACCAGATTGAGGCCTTCTTGACTGCCCAGACTAAAAAGCAAGGAGGAATAACAGCAGAGCAGTCTGTGGTAATTGCCAAATTTTGGAAAAATCATAAGAAAAAGATTCGGGAAAGCCTGATCAATCAAACCAGATGGGAGAACCAACTGAAGAATCTAAAATGGAGGGTAGATGTGAAATCACAAAGCAAACACTCGGACCAAGTAAACAGTGCTGCCGCTATAGTGGAGATGGAGATTGGGACAAAAGACAAGGTAAGCTACATGCGCTTATCAGCGTTCTGCTCACAATGGCTTTTCAGTATTTCAGTACAGGTAGCATGAGTCATTATTATATTGTATATTTTGCCATTTTGAGCCTGGCCTTTTCCATTTGCATCCTGCCAAGCTAGAAGCATGCAGTGTTTGGCTCTTTTGTGTTCAGGTTTTTTTGTTATGCATTTGCAGTTTTTTTTTATTTTAATAACGTGTTTTTTTTTTTACAATATGCATACTTATCATGTGAAGCTATTTGCTGTGTGATTTTATGCCAGCAGAACTGTCCTTCTAAAATAAAAATCACTCTTCACATCTATAATCTAAATTGAGTTTTTCACCATTTATTTTTTCTTTACATACTAGTTTCCCCCAAATTAAGACATCCCCCGAAAGTAAGTCCTAGCAGGAATTTTGAGCATGCTCGAAAAATAAGCCCTACCCCGAAAGTAAGCCCAAGCTACAGTAAGCGATTGGCCCAATGAAGGAGCCCATGGTCTCGCAGGCAGGACCATAGCTCTGGCATTGGACCAATCACTGTACACGCTGCTACACGGCGAGTAGTCCCCATAGGCTGAAGCTTAGGGACACAGCGGCATGGAGCTGGGGAAAGAAGAGGATGCAGGGGGATATCTGAGGACATGGGGGACAGCAGAGGACATGGGGACATGGGACAAAGGAGGCCACGTGTGCAGAGAGGGACATCAGGAGGACACTAAAGATACAAGGGGGACACGGGCACACAAGAGGTGGATCCAGCAAATGAAGAGGTGGCACAGTGGGGAAGGCAGGACACACAGCATAGGAACTTGTGTGTTCATAGAAATCTAAGACACCCCCTGCAAATAAGCCCTAGCACATCTTTTGATGCAAAAATGTATATGACAGTCTTATTTTCGAGGGAAGAATGTTATTTTTCCTTAAACCACCAGTTCAGCCTCCTATTTTATAATGCGCATGGTAGCAAATTGCATATTGCTAATTCATGCTGAAATTTTGTGCATTGCATATCTGTAATTTTTGCCATAAATGTATCAAAATGGCAGGACTTGCAGCATCTTGTAGCTTGTTACCGCCAGAATAGATGGAAGTAGCTGCCTCGGTACAGCGCAAATCACCTGACCTTAGCCACCTCCTCCATCTGCTGAGAGAGGATAATGCTGTGTGGCCAACACTGCAGCTCAGCTGTCTACTCATTTTGCTCCATGCTCAAGCTTTTAACCCTTGCCACACCCTCCCCTCCCTGTAGTAAAGCCAATGTAAGCCTTTTGGCAACCTGCACTGCCTGTGATATTGCTAGTGCGTAACTGGTCAAAAGGCAAATGGGGGACAGCACAAGCATAAACATTAACAAGGCCAACCAGGGCAGGTGGCAGACAGGTACTCAGGTATAAGCTAAACGTAACAATCCAAAAAGCAATATGCAAATTTACTTGGGACACCTGGGCAAGGGAATGCAAATGGAAACATTCTATGCACAGAGTTGTCCTTTGCTAGGAGAGGCAGCTGAAAAACATTATGCTGGCTGTTAGTTGGTTTAGCTGTTGGAACACGTAGCATGTTGTAGTTGCTTGTTGTTGCTGTCTATGCATGGCTACAGAGCGGCCAGAGTGTAAAGGTGCGTACACACACACACTACGGCGCCAACAATGGGTCCGTCAGACCCCCCCGCTGGGCAGACTTTCAGGCGACAGTAGTGCGTGTGTACGCGCTGTCGGCGGACTGATAAGGCTGTTTCTGAGCGATCCGCTCATAAACAGCCTTATCAGAGGATGTCTTATCAGAGGAGCCTGACAGAGGATGTCACTTCTGTGCCTAGCAAATTAAAGGACTACTGTAGGGGGTTAGTGGTAAAAACAGTTGAACTTACCCGGGGCTTCTAATGGTCCCCGCAGACGTCCTGTGCCCACGCAGCCACTCACTGATGCTCCGGTCCCTGCCTCCTGGAATTTCCGACTTTAAAATCGGAAAACCACTGCGCCTGCGTAGCCATGTCCTCGCTCCCGATGACATCCCCAGGAGCGTACTGCGCAGGTGCAGACCGTACTGGGCCTGTGCAATACACTCTTGGTGACGTCAGTGGTAATGAGGGCGCTGGCGCAGTGGTTTTCCAACTTTAAATTCGGAAATTCCAAAAGTGAACCGGAGGCGGGGACTGGAGCATCAGTGACTGGCGCGGGCACAGGACGTCTGCGGGGACCATTAGAAGCCCCAGGTAAGTTAAACATTTTTCACCCCTACAGTACTCCTTTAACTCTTTCAGACAGCAAGATAAAGCAAGTAAAACAGCCTGATTATTAATGTTTTGCACTGTACATACACGTTTATCTCATGTCACATATCGTCTCAGGTACAAGATCCTAAACTGGGGCACAAGAAGTAGAGAAAGTAACTAGAGATGATAATACAACTTTGTTTTGATTCCTGCCTTGGTTAATTATGAATTCTATCTCTGGCCACAGCATGAACCACACCTTGGGATCTATATCCAGTCATAACATCATTTTACTGGCAATAATAATAACTGTGTGTAGAGATTATAGATTTGTCAGTAAAATCTGTCCTGTTCTAGGGAGGCAGTACATAAACTTGCTAGTGTTAATAACACATACAACCTGTTTTTCTTCTGAAACCAAGACGTAAGATTAGAAAACAGGGCACAGACATTATTCAGTTCAGTTATGTAACTGCATTCACTTAAACTTCCTGGCGGTATGATTGTTTCCAGATTTTAGGGACTAAAAGTGGTGCAATTTTTTTGAATGCTTTCAAACCCTAAAACCAGGAGAAAATGCTAGAGGGATCTGCAGCAGCCCAGCACTTCCTCACCTCCCTGGGATCCAGAGCTGTAATTCTCCCTCCGTCCTCCGGGTGGTGCTGTAACCCTGTAGTGAGATTGCTGTCTGTCCTTACGACTACAAATGGCAATCTCACCAGAGGGAGGACAGGGAGGGGAGAATGGTTGCCAGCGTCTGGATCCCGGGGAGGTGGGGGTCAAGCTGCTGTGCACTACTCTCCACTGACCTCCTGGCGGCTACCACGAGTCGGGCTCCGAGTTACTGCTCTGAGCTGTGGTTTTCTCCCCCGAGCCTAACTCGGAGTTTCAGCCAGGGAGGTTAAAGAAGAACTTTTTGGAGGTGCTGTATCCGTTCATGTAATTAAATAACAGTTTTGTTTCTTATATCCTCTTTCTTTTAAAAGATGGTTGAAAATAACTTGTCTACGATTGAAAACACTGGTAATCGGGGGCGATGTAGGGACGATGAGGGGTGCATGCGTGACGTCACACAGGGGATCGACAGGAACACTAGGATCAGCATTTCTGGGCGTTAGTAGATCCGCCTGGTGGATCACTCGGGGGGTCAACTGCTGTCGTACACACCTGATTATCGGCTGAGGCGGTCATTATTGTAAAAGATAAGCAATTTTTTTTCATTATGTTAGTCTCACTACAGTTTCTCTTTAATATTCCGGCTAACATTACATAGATCCAAAGAGACTGTTTTGTGTTGAGTGAGACACATTGCCTTTATAAGATAAAAGGGTCACAAAAGTGCCCCTTGCGCAAGAAAACAGGTTCTAAAGAAGAATGCTGAATAAGCACATTCATTATTTAATCTGTGCAGCCAGCACCTGTGCTAATGTGAAGAGCTGATGACTGGGACAGACTGTTTTAGCGGAGCTTGTACAAGCAGAACAGATCATAGGAACTTGTTTTTTTTCTGTCACTTAAAGTGTACCCGAGGCGAAACCTGCAACAAAAAACAGATACTAACCTGGGTAGAGGGAAGCCTTGGGATAGTTCAGAGCAGGGGTCTCAAACTCAATTTACCTGGGGGGCCGCAGGAGGCAAAGTCAGGATGAGGCTGGGCCGCATAAGGAATTTCACAATCGCGGCGCATCGCCGCCTCTGCCCGCCCCTCTCACTCTTCCTTCACAGAGAGGGGCGGGGAGAGGCGGCGATTGACGTCAAGAGGGGCAGAGCTGAAGCTGAAAGCTCTGCCCCTTCCAGGAAATGCCAGCGGATTGCCCCCCGGGCGATTTGGGGGCTCTGCAGCAGCAGACAGCGGCAGGGGTGCGGCGGATTACTTGGGAGCACTGAACCAAACTATAAGGAAGCTTTTCCCGGCGAGGGCCGCAAATGGCCCGCGGGCCGCGAGTTTGAGACCCCTGGTTCAGAGGCTTCCTATATCCTCCTCACCTCCACCATTGCCACACATGGACCTCCGGAACATATCTGACTAGAGCTTACATGTCAATCTCTGGCCCGCTGGCCAAATCTGGTCCTCAGAGCCATTTAATTTGGCCCTCCACTTTGCATTATGTTTGGCCCACGCTAGATTACCAGGAAAGCTATATTGGAAGTGAACAGCAGGAAGCCATATTGTTTACAAAATGTGCATTTTGAAAATACTACGTTAGAGAAAAAGCCCCTGGCTATAGACACGAAAAAAAAGCTAATCTCTGTATTCTGATTTATTGAAGGAACTTCAGCCAAAACAAACATACTGTCATTAAGTTACATTGGTTATGTTAATTAAAATAGATAGGGAATATAATCTCTTACCTACCCTGTTTTAAAAGAATAGTCAAATCTTTGTGATTTCGTGAGGGCAGCCATCTTTTCGGTTGAAAGGAGGTAACAGAGCATGAGACAAACTTGGCTCTCCAGCTGTTAAGGAACTACAAGTCCCACAATGCATTTGCCTTTATGAATCATGACTGTTGCTGTCTGACTCCCGCAATGCATTGTGGGACTTGTAGTTCCTTAACAGCTGGAGAGCCAAGTTTGCAGATCACTGCCTTAGGAACTTGGCTCATTTAATATGTATGCCATGAGGGGGTATATTACTTTTATTTTTGCAAATAAGGTAATGTAATCATCGATGGTATACAATGAGAAAGCAAAAAAACACAAAGCAGAAAAAATACACCTTTATTTCCAAATAAAAGCAAATAAAATTTGTGAGTTTAACTTATAGTTAGCACTGTTTGATGTAAAGATATAATGTATGTAAATGGAGAAATAGTGGGTTTTTTTTTTCTATTTTTTCCCTTATTTTCCCTTTAAAAGGCATACAAAATAAGGTAGTTATTAAACAAAATGTTCACACGCTAAAAGTTAAATTTGTCCTGAAAAAAACTATATACAGGTAGTCCCCGACTTACGAATGCCCGACTTCAGTGTTTCCATGGGAATAAGCTCCCCCCAAAATGTTCAAATTGGACGTGTAGTTTTTGAGAAAATAGATTTAAAAAAATTCTAAGAAAAAATGGCTTTTAAACTTGTATAAGCAGGCACAGAGGGCAGAGGTGACACAGAGGGGGACACTGGAGGCACAGGGGGGCACAGAGGAGGTACAAGGGACAGAGATAGCACATTGTTCAACCTAAGAACAGATTCAGGTTAAGAACGAATCTACAGTCCCTATCTCGTTCGTTAACCGGGGACTTTTAGGTAATACGTAGTAAAGTTATTGGCAAATGAATAGGAGCAGCACTGATATGTGAAAATTGCTCTAGTCCTGAAGTGGTTAAGTTACAAGATATCTGCAAAGTTAAAGCTACATTGACAGAAAGAGACAGTGCATAGGCTGTGTGTGAGAACCAGACCACATAAAGTATACTATACTCCAGTAATATTACACAGGATGTCAATAATGGAGGATGATAGTTGCCTCAAATGTGGTCTCTCCTCTGGAGACTTTATGCACAGGTTTTTCGCATTGTCATAAACTGCAAAAAAATAGTTAGAAGTTAAAGGGATTCCGAGCAGTGCAGAAACTATAGAAAGATGCATATCATTTTAAAGCTCTCTTTCTCCTCTTTCCAATGATATATAAACCGACGCCCTACGCCTTTTAGGTTTCGCTATTTTCGCGATTGAAACTGCCGCGGCCGCGATTTCAATCGCGAAAATAGAGAAAACTAAAAGGTGTAGGGCGACAATTTAGGTGTCGCCAGAAAGAGGAGAAAGAGAGCTTTAAAATGATATCCATCTTTCAATAGTTACTTGTATTACACAGGACGACACTTTCCCCAGTGTCAGCAGCTCCATTCAGCAGAATGGAGCTGCTGACTTTAGGAAAAAGTCGCCCTGTGTAACACAATGTAACTATGGAAAGATGGATATCATTTTAAAGCTCTCTTTCTCCTCTTTCTGGCGACACCTAAATCGTCGCCCTACGCCTTTTAGTTTTCTCTATTTTCGCAATTGAAATCGCGGCTGCGGCAATAAGTCGACCCCCCCCCCCACTTTTGTACTTTGAATCAGTCCTAAATTTTGCGACTTATACGGTAAGTGCAGAGTGGGGTGTGCGTAATTATTCAGCCCCCTTTGGTCTGAGTGCAGTCCCTTTGGCCTGAGTGCAGCCCATAGACATTGCCTGATAGGTGCTAATGACTAAATAGCGTGCACCTGTGTGTAATCTAATATCAGTACAAATACAACTGCTCTGTGACGGCCTCAGAGTTTGTCTAAAAGAATATTGGGAGCAACAACACCATGAAGTCCAAAGAACACACCAGACAGGTCAGGGATACAGTTATTGAGAAATTTAAAGCAGGCTTAGGCTACAAAATGATTTCCAAAGCCTTGAACATCCCACGGAGCACTGTTCAAGCGATCATTCAGAAATGGAAGGAGTATGGCACAACTGTAAACCTACCAAGACAAGGCCGTCCACCTAAATTCACAGGCCGAACAAGGAGAGCGCTGATCAGAAATGCAGTCAAGAGGCCCATGGTGACTCTGGACGAGCTGCAGAGATCTACAGCTCAGGTGGGGGAATCTGTCCATAAGACATCTTTTAGTCGTGCACAGCACAAAGTTGGCCTTTATGGAAGAGTGGCAAGAAGTATGCCATTATTAACAGAAAAGCATAAGAATTCCCTTTTGCAATTTGCCACAAGCCATGTGGGAGACAAAGCAAACATGTGGAAGAAGGTGCTCTGGTCAGATGAGACCAAAATGGAACTTTTTGGCCAAAATGCAAAACTCTGTGTGTGGCGGAAAACTAACACTGCACATCACTATGAACACACCATCCCCAACGTCAAATATGGTGGTGGCAGCACCATGCTCTGAGGATGCTTCTCTTCAGCAGGGAGAGGGAAGCTGGTCAGAGTTGATGGGAAGATGGATGGAGCCAAATACAGGGCAATGTTAGAAGAAAACCTCTTGGAGTCTGCCAAAGACTTGAGACTGGGGCGGAGGTTCACCTTCCAGCAGGACAACAACCCTAAACATAAAACCAGGGCAACAATGGAATGGTTTAAAACAAAACCTATCTATGTGTTAGAATGGCCCAGTCAAAGTCTAGATCTAAATCCAATCGAGAATCTGTGGTAAGATATGAAAACTGCTGTTCACAAACGCTGTCCATCGAATTTGACTGAGCTGGAGCTGTTTTGCAAAGTAGAATGGGCAAGGATTTCAGTCTCTAGATGTGCAAAGCTAGTAGAGACATATCCTAAAAGACTGGCAGCTGTAATTGTAGAAAAAGGTGGTTCTACAAAGTATTTACTCAGGGGGCTGAATAATTACGCACACCCCTCTTTGCAATTATTTATTTGTAAAAAAAAAAAAATGTTTGGAATCATGTATGATTTTCGTTCCACTTCTCACGTGTACACCACTTTGTATTGGTCTTTCAAGTGGAATTTCAATAAAATTGATTCATGTTTGTGGCAGTAATGTCACAAAATGTGGAAAACTTCAAGGGGGGCGCATACTTTTGCAAGCCACTGAATGTGAAATACCTTACTGCTGCTTTCTCTGGCTGTATTTATTGAAATCACTGTACATTTTTCCCACAGCTGGGAAGGGGCAGCAACAAGTCTCCCTTGATCAGCACACATCAGCTGTCCTCTCCTTCTTCCTGACTCTTCATAGGTTGTCCGGGTCTGCAGCATTACAGCTGAGCAGAGACTTCTTTTCCTGTTCTGTGTGTAAAGATGCATTTAACTCTGACTACACTCTCCCCAATGTTTTTTTTTTTTTAATAAAAGAGATACAAACAAATAAAAAAAAACAACGCAAATGGTTTCACATTGGAGGGTGACGGGGATAAGACGTTCACATGGCTTTTATGAACACACTGAGGATCTAATGTACTTACTGATGTTTTGGATTGGCCCATTTCCAAGCATACTATTTACTACAACTTTGCATGCCAGTCAGAAAAATTAGCATCTCATTGACCTTCTCTGCTTTGCACTACCTCAGTGGTTGAAACTTCCCCTTTTTTTAGAATCACAGAAGCAGAGGCGGAACACAGCTGAACTAGAGTTGTCCTGGGATATCTCTGTTTTGATTGGACTTCCTTGGATTATACACAGCTGTGTTTTTGATACGTAGTGTAACAGATCTGGAGAGAGAATGTCCTCGCCTCTTGTGGGGTTGCACATTGAAGAGCACCGCTTGCAGCTCTCCTGGTCTGTACTCTATTGCTATAGAGGGTAGATAAACATTCTTCCCACATGTAGTGCCTGCTTCTGGCACCGCTCACAGGGTGGAGTGCTTCTGGGAAGCCCAGGTCACTGTGAAGTGCTTGGACGGCTCCACCTGGATAATGCTGTCCTGAGGGTTTGCTTTTCCACTCCTCTTGAAATTCCAGCCAACATACTGCAGCTTTTTACTGGATTAGTCATTGGTCAACTCTGGACTTCCTCTTATTGTTGCAGCTGCAGATTCATTATCATTAGGGCTGATTTATATAACAGGAACAGAAAGAAATATAGCTCTCGGTTTCTGTTTTCTCCAGGCTGCTCTGGGCAAAAGAAAACAGAACCAATGCACTTTTTCTAAATCCTCTCCAAGTAAACCAATTAGCAGGACAATGGAGAAAGCTTTTAAAGGGGAAGTGTATGGGTGCATGCCCATGCACGACTATCACCTGCAGGGATCAGGAACGTGTAGTATAGCATATGTCCGTAGATTAAAGAGGCACTGTAGTGACAAATAGTAGATGGCTGTCAATTACCGGTATTTAATATTCCCACTTTTACAGTAATTTCCTGGTTTCAGCACCAGAAACCTTTTCTATATCTTTATATTGATATGTAGCCTCGCCCTCCCGGTGATGCTTGGCCTAGGCTGTTTAGATATACGCAGTCACTCATCCCAGAGTATTCTGGGACACCAGGTATTATTTGTACTGGCTCTGGAAACAAATAATTTCTAATACAAATATATGGAATTATTCCACAAGGAGATGAGAAAGAACAAAACAACTGAGGCCAATTGTTTACATAGTTTGTCTGCATTGCCATTTCTGCATTCCCATCTTCTTGCCTCGCTGAAATCTGTACACACTTGTCGTAATGGTTGGCTGAAACAATCGTTCTTGTTCCTTTTTTTGTAGCCAACCATTATGACAAGTGTGTACATGTTTTAGCTAGCCAAGAAGATGGGTATGCAGAATCGGAACTACCCGCAAACTACACAGACAATAGAGCTCAGTTGTTTTTTGGTCTTTCATGCTGTTCATCTCTTTTCCATTCAGCATTTTCTGGTCTATTTAGAGTGAAGGGAGGATGACGAGTCGGAGTGATCTGAGAGCGGTTATACATAACCATAGTAATCGGGCATGGCTTGCCAGAATGCTAATGAGCTGTCAGGGGACACCTTTACACTCCTGGGGAAAAGCACAACAGCTGTATCTTCCAATTCTCCTCAGCAGAGGTTTCTTTTTAAAGGAAGTCTGAAGTGAAAATACAAATCAGATGCTCGCCTAAGGAGAGGGAAGGTTCTGGGACCTATAGAGCCTATAGACTGTAGTAAAGACAGTCAATATATTTTATTTATGAACTCCAAATATGCAACGCGTTTCGCAGGTTTGATCCCGCTTCATCAGGCAATAACAACGGAGCAACAGCATATGTGGTCAGTAGAAGAGCCAGGCACAGAGGTGCCTGGCTCTTCTACTGACGACATATGGTGTTGCTCCGTTGTTATTGCCTGATGAAGCGGGATCAAACCTGTGAAATGCGGTGCATATTTGGAGTTCATAAATAAAATATATTGACTGTCTTTACTACAGTCGTTGTGTGTCTGCTTGGAGGAGGTAAATCCACCACTACCTCCTCTATTTACCAAGAATTTGGTTTTTAAAGAGTAACTGTCAGGCTGCAAAAGATAATTTAAATCTCTATTCTCCTGTGTTAAACTGTTTAGAAGGAAGCCAAAAAGGCAATACTGAAGTTAAAAATCTCTCTTACTGTGATGTGTGCTGAACAGCAAGGCTGTTATTCCCAAGCTCTGTAAGGAGGCTGGCAGGACGCATAACAGATACTGCAAAGCATTCTGGGGCTGCTTCTCCCCAGTGCACTACCTTGGGTCATCCCCTTCATTTCCCTATCACGCCCTAAGGCTGCTTCACAAGCTCATGTTACAGCAGCTTCTAACAGCAGCAGCCTAAACTCACAGCACTGAAAAATCACAGGGCACATGTTCCGCTATACTGCATGAGTCCGCTATTGTTCCTAGCCACATGGCTAATTAATATTCACTGCACAGTAGTGTTGTCCATTAGGATCTTTTTTGTGAGTCGAATAATCAGGAAGCAGGGAGGATATGACATCACAATTGGCTTCATAGGAGACAGACAAACATGAAACCTGCTATGAGCTGTCAGGAGCATCATTCTCTGCAAATCCTATATAAAAATTCTTGAAATCCAAACGTGGACAGTGAAATGCATATGTAATGTAAGTAGAGCCAATATTTAGCTACTGATAGGTATAGGGTCTCAGAGAAAAAAAACACATAACAGCTCCTCTTTAAGCTCATTTAGCTTACTTTTATCCTTTTGGCGCCTCTGTTCTCCTTCATAA
Source organism: Hyperolius riggenbachi (assembly GCF_040937935.1). Taxonomy (NCBI): domain Eukaryota; kingdom Metazoa; phylum Chordata; class Amphibia; order Anura; family Hyperoliidae; genus Hyperolius; species Hyperolius riggenbachi. The sequence goes on along the minus strand of NC_090649.1, from coordinate 413,389,947 downwards.
AATCAATTAAAAGCTGATCTAATGTGGAGCTCTCTCAAGAATATCTTTAGCACACATGTAATCACATTCACCCAGTCTGGTACCGGTACCATTTCCTAGCGTCTTCAGAGAAGAAGAGAGGAGAGCAATAGTGCGAGGAAGCTGCCAGATGTAATTAATGGCGGTTTGCAAATGAAGCAAGAGTGGTCACAGATGGTCCCAAAAGTATCCGATGTAGGAGGCGTAATGATGCGGCTGCCATTCCCTGTATGGCAGAGCGCCTTTACCTGGTTCACAATCTTCCAGCCCATACCTCGTTCTTACTTGCGGACTACCGGGAGATTAAGATGCTTTTCAGGCAGCTGCTCTACCCAGTTGCAGTGACATGCCAGGGAGCCACTGCTACCACTCACCAGGCCCTCCGCACGCCCTGCCACAGGAGACAATCTCACAGACCTGCTAGACTTAACCCTACCCACCTACGCGTTACACTCATCCCCTTGGGAGCTGCGTCATGGTGAAGATTTTACCACATGATGTTGCCCTATGTGGGAGAACATTTTTCTGACTTACCTCAAGCATATTAGTGCCAAATGCTGCTCTATATATCATCCAAAAAGGTAAAAGCAATTGCAGCAAATATTTTCAACATGTCTTATAAATATGCAATGGCTACCTCTTATCTACCTGTGCTGAGTGCTAGCAGGCTTCTGGACCTCTCATCTACCTGTGCTGAGTGCTAGCAGGCTTCTGGACCTCTCATCTACCTGTGCTGAGTGCTAGCAGGCTTCTGGCCCTCTCATCTACCTGTGCTGAGTGCTAGCAGGCTTCTGGCCCTCTCATCTACCTGTGCTGAGTGCTAGCAGACTTCTGGCCCTCTCATCTACCTGTGCTGAGTGCTAGCAGGCTTCTGGCCCTCTCATCTACCTGTGCGGAGTCCTAGCAGGCTTCTGGCCCTCTCATCCACCTGTGCCGAGTGCTAGCAGGCATGTGGCCTTCTCATCTACCTGTGCTGAGTCCTAGCAGGCTTCTGGCCTTCTCATCTACCTGTGCTGAGTGCTAGCAGGCTTCTGGCCTTCTCATCTACCTGTGCTGAGTGCTAGCAGGCTTCTGGCCTTCTCATCTACCTGTGCTGAGTGCTAGCAGGCTTCTGGACCTCTCATCTACCTGTGCTGAGTGCTAGCAGGCTTCTGGACCTCTCATCTACCTGTGCTGAGTGCTAGCAGGCTTCTGGACCTCTCATCTACCTGTGTTGAGTGCTAGCAGGCGTCGGGCCCTCTCATCTACCTGTGCTGAGTGCTAGCAGGCGTGTGGCCTTCTCATCTACCTGAGCTGAGTGCTAGCAGGCTTCTGGCCCTCTCATTTACCTGTGCTGAGTGCTAGCAGGCGTGTGGCCTTCTCATCTACCTGTGCTGAGTGCTAGCAGGCGTGTGGCCTTCTCATCTACCTGTGCTGAGTGCTAGCAGGCGTGTGGCCTGAGCATGGGACTGGCTGACAAGCTTTGGATTCCTCTCCTTAATCCTCTCATGAAAAATATGGCGGGAATCTGAACAGTGGCAAGTTCTGCTACTAACCACCTGAGGAGCGAGATCACCTATAAACCACATTGCACAATCTGGAAAATCCTGTATACTGCATACTAAAGCTGTGCGTTGTTAGGGGAGAAAAAGCACATTATTCATATATTATTGATCAGAAACACATTAGTTATCTCCTGTTGCTAAGAGCTTGCTAACGTCATTAAGTCAAATAATTTAATTAAAATTTGCAGCTACATTAAATTACACTGAGATGTGCACTTGCAGCGCTTCTGCCTTAAAGCGGACCTGAATTCAGAACTTGCTCTCTGCTCTAAAAGATAAGCAACGTCATAATAACCTTTAGGTCGCCTCACAGTGGGACGTTCTGGTCGCACGTGATAGTCTTATAATGCAGCTTACCGCACTGCAATGCTAATCCTATGGGCCGTTCACAGTGCGACGTTAAAAGATACCCGAAGTGACATGTGACCTGATGAGATAGACATGTGTATGTACAGTGCCTAGCACACAAATAACTATGCTCTGTTCCTTTTTTTTCTTTCTCTGCCTGAAAGAGTTAAATATCAGGTATGTAAGTGGCTGACTTAGTCCTGACTCAGACAGGAAGTGACTACAGTGTGACACTCACTGATAAGAAATTCCAAATATAAAACCCTTTCCTAGCAGAAAAAGGTTTCTGAGAGCAAGAAAGTGGAATTTCTTATCAGTGAGGGTCACATTGTAGTCACTTCCTGTCTGAGTCAGGGCTGAGTTAAGACAACTAGGTATATATAAAATTGGGTAGATCCTTTTGTAAGGTGAAGGATCAAAACACAAGTCCTTTAAAGGGCAATCCACCTTGCCCGCAGTAATCTAAGTAATTTATAGTAAAGGGCTTTAGATAAAACACAGAGGTAAAGTGCAGTTTGGCAAAAAACTTTGTAGGAAAAACTTTATTGGTACAAAAATGTCAAAAAGTCAGCAAATGTTTAAAAGCTTTTTCAATTCCACTCATATCATAGGTCTTCATATGGTTAGATCACTGCCATAAGGCACATATATTTGAAGCCAATAGATGAGTATTGTATTCTGGCTTGATTAAATTTTGGAGAAGATTTTTTGTATCTTATAGGCAACGACACATGTTCGTTTCGGGCTTCTCATATCATAAGTTTGCCCTTCATCAGGCCGCAATACAAGTTTCTAAAAAATGCAAACAATAAAAGATAAATATTAAAAACAAAGCTCAAGAGACAATAAGCTCAAAAATAGAGCAATAGGCAAGGAAGAAAAGCTCCACCATTGTGATTTCCGGTGTGCGAGCAACCCGATCCAGAATATGTTCTGGGACCGCACACCAGAAACAGAAATGGAATAGACACCAAACCATACAATAATTGCAAGGCTCATATCATAGAGTAGAAGAAGAGAGGACCAGAAATATAGGAAGCAAATCTAAGGCAGATCCGCAACAGAGACTAGTAAATATCAGTCAATGCATCACTGCCAATGATTGAAGATAATGCACCATTCTAGTGAAAAAGGATTGAAAATGTGCACAACACCAAGATTCCACGAATAGTTAAAAGAAAAAAGGTTCGCAGCAGGTCTGCACCAAGGACTAGTAAATATCAGTCCATGCATAACTGCTAGTGACTGAAAATCTCCAAGAGACACCCACCAATGTAATATAGAGAGATTTAAAAACATTCAAGGTACCCAAAATACACTAGAAAAGTGCAGAGTTAAATATACCCTATACCGACTAAACAAATTATTAGAAATAATGTAGGGTACACTTGCACAAACCTGTATAACACAGAGGATCAACAAAAGGCCAGAAAAATAAGTAGAATGAACACGGGCATCCAAAACCGAGTAGATGCACACAGGAAACTGTAGAGGTACAAAAATAAATGTATATGTAATTATTAAAAGTAAAACACAGGTGCCCCAGCATACAGTGCCCTCGATGTCCCCTTCAAACTACAGATATAAGTCCAAACATATCGGCATAGGGGCACAAGTTCCTTAGCAAAAGAAACCTCCATAGTGTCATAATAAATGAAATAGATGTCCACAAGTTTAACTATGTAGTATTGCGACTAGGACATATATCTCGCTTTGTATGAGGTTAAATGTATCCAGAGAATATGATAATACTTACTGTTCCACAGCGTTGTAGAAAAGAACCGCTGCTATGCTGGAAACTCTAACCATGATGGCGCTCGCCGCTGTTTAAATATTCGCACTTGGCGTCCTACATTCGTTAGTGCGCCTGTGCGGGCCCAAAGCCAATCAGCGTCATTCTTATCCAACTGTGCGCTCCAACATGAAACCGCCGGAACGCACCAGTTCACTCCTGAATGCGCAGACGTAATGCTGCGCCAATAGGAAGCCATCAGGTGGGTGGTAACTTCCTCCCTAATACGGAATCGCCAGTCCGGCTGTCACATAGGGCAGAGGCATGATGTAAGGGCTACACAAGGCGGAAATGCCCTAGGAATAGTGCTAAATGGATGCGGAACTAAATTGCAATCTATGATGAAACGCAAACACCTCCCACAACCACCAGAGGCGGAAATGCCATATAAAACAGGCTGGGTAAACACGGAGATAGATAAAACTTTGCGATAAAACGCAAGTTATAAAGACCCAGTGATATGACCACTAAAAATAGACAGGGGTATAGTGAAATTAATTCAATAAAATAAAATTAAGCCCCCAAAAGAAGGGGCATATCAGTTTTCCCCATCCAAAGAACTGGGCAGACCCAAGGTATATAATGGAAATCCACCCACAACAGGGCGGGGGAGCAATCAATAGGGGGACCAAAAGGGGCTATTAATATTTTAATAAAGAAGCCTCTAAAACCCCGTATATTGTACAGCTCCACCTCACTAGCTACACATGCATTAAGGACACTAGTAGGCACTGCATGCTAAGGACCCAAAAAAAAGGGAATTTTTACCAATAACCAACCAGTTGGTTCGTGCAAGTGCAATCCCACATTAATAGTCCAGATACCTACAAGATAAAAAGAAAGGAGAAGGAAGAAAGAGAGAGAGAAAAAAATATGAGCACAAACATAAAAAAGGGGCATCTACCTAAATATACATATAAGAAATGACAGAGAAACACATTGATAAGATATTCATTGATCACTTATTGAGGTCTGTAATCAATATTTAAACCTGTCGGATGCAAAGTTTGTAGAAACTTTATCCACCAAGCTTCTTTATGCAATAAAGTAAATTCTCTGTTGCCACCTCGCCTAAGGGGGTGTACTACATCTAATACACAAAATCTCAACTGATTCGCTGAATGGCCCATTTCCACAAAGTGCTGGGCCACTGGGGAATCTATTTGGGAGGGGTCCAAACCCCGTCTAATGGCTACATTAATGCGAGACTTGTGTTCAGTAATACGCTCCTTCACTGCCCTTGTGGTTTCCCCGACATACATTTTGCCGCAGGGGCACTTAATGCCATATACCACAAAGTTAGTGTCACATGTGGCATAGTGAGAAAACTTAATAGGGAACCCCTTCATAGGGTGATTAATACTCTTCCCTTTCAGGACCCGTATTAGGGAGGAAGTTACCACCCACCTGATGGCTTCCTATTGGCGCAGCATTACGTCTGCGCATTCAGGAGTGAACTGGTGCGTTCCGGCGGTTTCATGTTGGAGCGCACAGTTGGATAAGAATGACGCTGATTGGCTTTGGGCCCGCACAGGCGCACTAACGAATGTAGGACGCCAAGTGCGAATATTTAAACAGCGGCGAGCGCCATCATGGTTAGAGTTTACAGCATAGCAGCGGTTCTTTTCTACAACGCCGTGGAACAGTAAGTATTATCATATTCTCTGGATACATTTAACCTCATACAAAGCGAGATATATGTCCTAGTCGCAATACTACATAGTTAAACTTGTGGACATCTATTTCATTTATTATGACACTATGGAGGTTTCTTTTGCTAAGGAACTTGTGCCCCTATGCCGATATGTTTGGACTTATATCTGTAGTTTGAAGGGGACATCGAGGGCACTGTATGCTGGGGCACCTGTGTTTTACTTTTAATAATTACATATACATTTATTTTTGTACCTCTACAGTTTCCTGTGTGCATCTACTCGGTTTTGGATGCCCGTGTTCATTCTACTTATTTTTCTGGCCTTTTGTTGATCCTCTGTGTTATACAGGTTTGTGCAAGTGTACCCTACATTATTTCTAATAATTTGTTTAGTCGGTATAGGGTATATTTAACTCTGCACTTTTCTAGTGTATTTTGGGTACCTTGAATGTTTTTAAATCTCTCTATATTACATTGGTGGGTGTCTCTTGGAGATTTTCAGTCACTAGCAGTTATGCATGGACTGATATTTACTAGTCCTTGGTGCAGACCTGCTGCGAACCTTTTTTCTTTTAACTATTCGTGGAATCTTGGTGTTGTGCACATTTTCAATCCTTTTTCACTAGAATGGTGCATTATCTTCAATCATTGGCAGTGATGCATTGACTGATATTTACTAGTCTCTGTTGCGGATCTGCCTTAGATTTGCTTCCTATATTTCTGGTCCTCTCTTCTTCTACTCTATGATATGAGCCTTGCAATTATTGTATGGTTTGGTGTCCATTCCATTTCTGTTTCTGGTGTGCGGTCCCAGAACATATTCTGGATCGGGTTGCTCGCACACCGGAAATCACAATGGTGGAGCTTTTCTTCCTTGCCTATTGCTCTATTTTTGAGCTTATTGTCTCTTGAGCTTTGTTTTTAATATTTATCTTTTATTGTTTGCATTTTTTAGAAACTTGTATTGCGGCCTGATGAAGGGCAAACTTATGATATGAGAAGCCCGAAACGAACATGTGTCGTTGCCTATAAGATACAAAAAATCTTCTCCAAAATTTAATCAAGCCAGAATACAATACTCATCTATTGGCTTCAAATATATGTGCCTTATGGCAGTGATCTAACCATATGAAGACCTATGATATGAGTGGAATTGAAAAAGCTTTTAAACATTTGCTGACTTTTTGACATTTTTGTACCAATAAAGTTTTTCCTACAAAGTTTTTTGCCAAACTGCACTTTACCTCTGTGTTTTATCTAAAGCCCTTTACTATAAATTACTGAGTCAGGGCTGAGTCAGCCACTTACATACCTGATATTTAACTCTTTCAGGCAGAGAAAGAAAAAGAGGAACACATCATAGTTATTTGTGTGCTAGGCACTGTACAAACACATGTCTATCTCATCATGTCACATGTCACTTCGGGTATCCTTTAACCCTCCTGGCGGTCTATTAAAAACCGTCAAGGGGCAGCGCAGCAGGTTTTTTTTTTCTCCTTCTTCTTCAAGTGTTTTATTTTGGTAAATCTGGGGAAGGAGGTACATGGTTAAAGGGAGCCCTGCTGATCTTCTGTCATAAGTGGTGTCTGAATCAAAACCCTGCAACAAGCCTATAGCTAATCTAGAAAAACTTACACCTTTTAATTATTTGCCTTTCACAAATTATTAGTTGTACTATTTTCAAACGTTCTCTCTGGCCAGCCGGCCCACTTCTCTGTATGAGTCTGTAGATAACTGGAGAGGCAGGATAATCGCATCACACTTGCAAGGCCAAAAGGGGTTATCATCAAATATACAGTAAAAGGGTGGCAACTTTAACGTTCTTTAAATGGTCCGGGGAACTGAAGGGCAACTTCAACACTAGAAAGGAAAGAAATTTGAGCACACATTTATTAAAGGAATACTATTAAAGTATCTCAATTTCTGGAAGCAGCATTAATCAATATGGCAATATGAGTCAGAACGAACACAGCATATGCTTCTGCTGTGCAGTGTGTCTTTTTTTAATATACCTTGCAGACAGCGTCCCCTGAACAAACTGACGGCGACGGGTTGTTGTGGCAGACCATTATGCTAGAGGTGATGCCTCTTGCCGAGTGCAGCTGTGGATTATACTGTTTTATGCTCCCCAACTTCAGTGCAAGTTATGCAGCATGTTACTATGAGGAGGGAGAGATAACAGCTCTCCCTCCCTCTCACTCCAAGTCTGCCCGGCCAATAAAATCATGCTTACTTGTCCCCTTCTGTTTGCGTGTGAAGGGAATGGTCAGAAGTTTCCCTTCAGACTAGTGAAGCCCGGTTTATGAGGGATTGGCTCATTTGAGCCGGTTCTTTCCTGTGAGACGAGTGATCCGACTCATCACACTGAACCGAATCAGTTCAGTGGATGAGAAAGACACTGAACCGAATCAGTTCAGTGGATGAGAAAGGAATCCTTTCTCATCCACTGGACTGATTTGGTTCAGTGTCTTTCTCATCCACTGAACTGATTCGGTTCAGTGTGATGAGTCGGATCACTCGTCTCACAGGAAAGAACCGGCTCAAATGAGCCAATCCCTCATAAACCGGGCTTCACTAGTCTGAAGGCAAACTTCTGACCATTCCCTTCACACGCAAACAGAAGGGGACAAGTAAGCATGATTTTATTGGCCGGGCAGACTTGGAGTGAGAGGGAGGGAGAGCTGTTATCTCTCCCTCCTCATAGTAACATGCTGCATAACTTGCACTGATGTTGGGGAGCATAAAACAGTATAATCCACAGCTGCACTCGGCAAGAGGCATCACCTCTAGCATAATGGTCTGCCACAATAACCCGTCGCCGTCAGTTTGTTCAGGGGACGCTGTCTGCAAGGTATATTAAAAAAGACACACTGCACAGCAGAAGCATATGCTGTGTTCGTTCTGACTCATATTGCCATATTGATTAATGCTGCTTCCAGAAATTGAGATACTTTAATAGTATTCCTTTAACTTGTTTTAGGAGTCTGTCAAACCTGGATTAATGCTGAACTGGGAGTCCCAAGTTACATTTTTATTTAGTTTATTTTAAGTGAACATGAGCTTTCCAACAACAACAAAAATAGATGCTTACCGTATATTCTCGAGTATAAGCCAAGATTTTGGGGTCAAAAAAATGGCCCAAAAGTTGGGGTTTCAGCCTATACTTTAGTCAACAGTCAATAGTGTGCGCCCCCCCTCAAGTGAACCCCTCCATTGCAATGTGACTAATATTCCCAGTAGTAACATCCACTTTTGCCCTGCTACCATCGCCATGTGCAGAGTTGTAGAGTGATGGACATTTGTTAACAGTGTTATTCCCCCCTCCCCCCCGCCTCTCAATTGAAATGGGAGCAACCGACAGGCCTGTGATGTCTCTGTGCCTCATCTGAGTGTCCCTGTCAAGATATGGAGAGCAGTATCAGTGCAGACTCAATAGATGAATTGATGTAGCATATACTTTCTAAGACTTCACCACGGTGATGCTCAAATTCTATATGCTTCTGTGGTCACCATCACCCAAACAACAAAAGAGGCTTACCAGATGCAAACAACCCACATTATAAGGTTGTATAGCAAGCATTTCATGGCAGAAGAAATCAGCAACAATCCACCAGAGATGCACTGGTCTAGAAGTCCCTCAGCCCACAGGTAAGGTGGGTAAGATAATAGCGTATAAAACAAACAAACGGCAGCTCTAAGTATAAACCACCTTTTTAAACAATACCAGTTGGATGCCGGTCCTCCTGATCCTGTGTCTTGAATACTTTTAGCCATAGACCCTGAACAAGCATGCAGCACATCAGGTACTCTGCTGACTCCGTTTTTTCTAGATTAGCCATATGCTTGTTGCAGGGTTTTGATTCAGACACCACTTATGACAGAAGATCAACAGGGCTCCCTTTAACCATGTACCTCCTTCCCCATATTTACCACAATAAAACACCTTGAAGGAGAAAAAAGGGACAGCAATAAAAAAAAGTTACCTTAGGGACTAAGCTTGTTTAATATGTACATCATGAGGGTATATTAATGTGTTTTTTATTGATGGGGTACAGTAAAAAGTAAAACACACAAAATATACCTTAATTTCCAAATAAAATATTGACACCATACATTGTGATAGGGACATAATTTAAATGTTTTAATAACCGGGGCAAATGGGCAAATACAATTTGTGGCCTTTATTTACAGTAGCACTTTTTATTTTTAAACTATAATGGCTGAAATCTAAGAAACATTTACTTTTTTAATTGTTTTACTTCTTATTACCATTAAAATGCATATAAAATAAAATAATTTTTTTATCGAAAGCACCACTCAACGAAAACCCAATTTGTGACAAATAAACACGGTGTAGATAATTTAGGTGTGATAAGTAGCAATAAAATTATTTGCAAATGAATGGGTGGTGTGGGACATGTGAAAATCGCTGTTTTTTAAGAGGAAAAAACCCTTCGTGGCGAAGTGGATACATAAGACCAAAAAAATGCCGATCTACTTCCCTGGGGCTTCCTCCAGCCCCTTGGGGTCTCTGTGTCCCTTGTCGCAGCTCCACTGGCAGCCACTCATCTGAGGTCCCCTCCAATTCTGCTAGATCGGCAGCTTTTGCACATGCGTGAGGGCTGTAAGCGGAGCTCGGAGCCACGCCAACTTGGCTGGTAGCGCTCTTTGCAGGCGCAGTAGTACTGCACCTGTGCATAGCACTCCTTGCCATGCCAGCGCAGCCCCGAGTGCTGCACTTGCGCATGCGCAGAAGCTGCCAACCTTGGCAGATTGGCAGCTGATATGTAGAGGACCACAGAAGAGTGGCTGCTAGTGGAGCTTCGACAAGGGACACAGAGACTTCAAGGGACTGGAAGAAGCCACAGGTAAGTAGATCTGCATTTTTTTCCTCTCATGTATCCTTTATACACTACACCACTTAGGGTTTTTCCCCTTAAAAAACAGAGCAATTTTAATATATCACACAACTCCAATTCATTTGCAAATAACTTGAATCCTTTAAGAGCGTCAAGTATTGGAATCGACTTATCCTCGAGGTCAACTTATATTCAAGGTTAAACGCTATTTTAGTACTTTTTCTTCTCATTTGTTTCTCTGTGATTTGGTTTATTCAGTCTGTCTTCTCCCTGTGCCCTTTCACACATCCAGCTAATTGCTGTTTCCCTGCACACTAATCTACCTAATTTGTGTATTGATTTTCACTTGCTTTGTTGAATGTATACATACATCGGGGTTGATTTACTTTGTTGGAAAAACACTGCATAATGTAAAGGTGGCCATTTGCCATCAGATCGACCAACAGATGGATCCCTCTCTGATCAAATCTGATCAGAGAGGGATCGTATGGCTGCCTTTACTGCAGACAGATTGTGAATCTGTCACAATCTGTAAAGCTGACGCTGCCGCCCGCCCCCCCCGCATACATTACCTGTGAGTCCCCTGGTCTCTGCTGTCTCTTCTCCGCTCTGGGTTCCAGGGCTACAGCTTCACTGTACTTCCTGTCCGGGGAAGTTTAAACAGTAGAGGGCGCTCTACTGTTTAAACTTCCTGTCCGGACAGAAAGAAGTAAAGCCTGCCGGAGTCCAGCGGAGAAGGAGCAGCGGTGACAGCGGGGTTACGCGCCGGCTGGATCAGGTAATGTATTGCTGCTAGCGTCGGTCGTCAGACATTCGAATGCCGCTATCGACGCACTCCCGACCTGCTGGCGATCGAGCAAAATCTTCCACATGGACGGATCAATGGGAACGATCGATTTCGGACGGAAATCGATCGTTCTGTCAGCGCTTGCGCAACGATTTCACAGCAGATTCGATCACAGTGATCGAAACTGCTGTATATTGGCGGGAAAATCGTTAGGTGTATGGGCCCCTTAAGAGATGTAGTAAAATCTGGATTTTTTGTTTTTGTAAAGAAAGTGGCTAGTTTTACATGGCAGCCCTGTGCAACCCTTACCTGTGTTACAGCACAACTCAGGAAGGATTTTTTTTTGTAGTTTTATGCATAAATGTACAGTAAAAACATATATTTACTAAAGTCAGTGCAGTCTGAATTTATTGAAGTATTGCCACATGTGTGCACATGACTTCTGCGGTTCAGCTGCCATCGCTGCTCGTCCGTAGAACAGGAATCATGGGGCTTCCTGATGGTTTGAAAAATAAAATTACATTTGAATTACCTACCTAGCTACAAGAAAGATTCTCATTGGTCCACATGAACCAATGAGAACTTTCTTTGTTGGAAGAGGATTCCCAATTTTTTTTTTCTGCAAACCAACAGGAAGTCCAATACTTCCTGGTCAGCTGGACCAATGTGGACAGGATTAGCGAGCAGTGCCAAATTTCTACGGGTAAGGTAGCGTTTTTTGTGTGGTCGGGATGGGCAGTGGGAACGGGCACTTAGGTTAGCGATGTGTTCTGTTGTTATACGGAGAGAGGAGGACAGACAGAGCAATGATGTTGTGATGTCACACAGTTCGTGGGGTTAGTTGGCAGAACAGTGTGCTCAGCGAATTGGTCCACCAGGTTGATTGCTGGCCGAGGCATCAGGTGGGCATCAAGGGCTGCTGTACACGGTAGATTATCGGTATGAGGCTTAAGCTCTCATACTACTCAGAACAATCATTGGCCAATCAAGATCAGATGTATGTATGCACCTTTTAGGCAGGGCTCACATTTTTGACTTTTTTTTTGATGCGGTTTCCTGCATGCGAATATGCATTAGAGAAGACACAGAACATTTATATTGCCCTTTTCTCCTGGTGGACTCAAAGCACTTGAGCAGCAGCCACTAGGATGTGCTCTATAGGCAGTAGCAGTGTTAGGGAGTCTAGCCCAAGGTCTCCTACTGAATAGGTGATGGTTTACTGAACAGGCAGAGCCGAGATTTGAACCCTGTTCTCCTGTGTCAGAGGCAGAGCTCTTAACCAGTACACTATCCAGACAGAACTTTACACCCCATTTCAATTGGATTGTTAACACTTAAATGTGAATTTCACATGCAGGAAAAAAAAGGTCCATCTTGCAGCACAATTTTGCACACTGTGTGCGTTTTCTCATTTGCAATTATTAAATGTTGTGGCAAAACGTGCATTATAATGCAGAAAACGTGCATAGTGTCTGAAATTTGCTTGGGTACAGACATTTGAGTTTTCCATGCAGACAAGTGTGAACCCTGCTTTAAAGTGCGTACACACACTCATTAACCATACCGAACCACAGTGGAAATTGATTGGTACATTTTCCAACTGCAAAAAATTTGCATAATCCTGCTTGTTGGCAAGACTTGTTGTACAGTACTGTAAAGCAAGTGTAGCTGTAAAGTTTCTGATTAGATGCGTCTGCGTCATCTGAATCATTTAGTCAATTTAACAGCCTTGCATGCAAATTGTTTGAAGCTTGGAATTGGGCCTGTCAAAATTGTCAGGAAGTGCAGTTGATTGGCCTGGTTCCTATCTGCATGCAGTTGCATGCAAAAAATGTAACATAATACAAATTTTGCCACATAAGACGGTGCGTCTTATGTGGCAAAATTTGTATTCTGTTAAATACAAAGTATTCTTTGTAATTAATCTTAGATGCTAAGATTAGAGGGCAAATGCCAGGGAAAAAATATACTAAACCTGGTGCATCTAAGGTCCAGGATCATCTTGTAGATGTTCTCCCCAAATTATTGTTTCCTCTTCTGTCCCCAGTGTGTCCCCCTTTTATCCTCCGCCCATGTATCCTCCTCTGCTCCCATGTATAACTTTCAGAATTGCCAGCTTGGCTCACCTAATCCATGGCTCCTGTGGTGATCACAGACCTCTCCTCTCCCTCGCTGTGCTTCTAGTGCCAGCTTCTGCTGATCGTGTCATCAGCAGTAGCCGGCACTAGAGGCGTAGTGAAGGAGAGGGATGGGATCACTTTGGGAGCCGTGGATTAAGTGAGCCAAGCTGGTTATTCTGATAGTAATATGCAGGGGAGCGGGAGACACACAGGGATACATTGCAGGGAGTCCCCGACATTGCGGCGGGTCAACAGGTCATATCGGCGTGCATTTGTATTCAGGAGTCGAGGACTCCCTGCATTCGGTATATATATTTTTGGGGAGAAAAGGGGCGCCTTGTATGCCGAAAAATACGGTGCATGCAAGCTGGAATTATCTTATTTATCGTTTCTACTACTGACATGTCCCTGTAACTAATTTCCCCATATGTAGGCCAGGGAAGGAACCCTACTGTGCTGGCAAAGCAATCAGATACAGCTGCCTTCTTTGTAGCCAAAGAGCCTCTTTCACAATCATCGGTAAAAAGCTGCGTTTTAGACTGATAAAAACAACAACAATTAAATGGTAATATGCAGTGACCTCAGAGATATGTTGCTGTTAAGTTAGGAACAGATGTCATAAAAGTTTTTAATAATTGGAGTTTAATACTAATTTGTGTTTAAATCAAGATGAAGTAAACTCCCAAGGACATTTCCATGCAGAGGCTTTTATGTGAGTAAACTTTTGCTCCCAGTACATTTCCCAGCCCAGAGAGATGACTCATTCATGTGAAAGTCATGTGCTTTATTCATAAAGCAGAAGTCACTCCGCAGTCATTTCACCCCTCATATACAAATGTTGCCTGGTCTGATGAGTCTCGATAGAGTCAGAATTTCTCATAAACAGAATGAGAACATGGATCCATCATGCCTTGTTTAGAGATGGCCGGTGGTTCGCTTTCGCGGTGAACTGCGAACTATATGCGAGTTTAACCCGCCCCCTATACTACATCATTAGGGCCAACTTTGACCCTCTGCATCACAGTCAGGAGACACAGGGTAGCTATTCGGGCTACACTCCCTCCTGGAGCCACCCCCCCCCCCCCTTATAAAAGGCAGGCAGCATCAACCTTTTCACGCACTTGTGTGGTTGCAGTAATTAGAGAAAGGAGAGAACCTGCTGTAGACGTAGGGAAAGCTTAGTTAGGCTCTTGTGTTGGGCTTGTTAGAGCTTGTTAGAGCTAATATTGTTCTTGTGATCTATTTTTTTTTTGTGTCACAGACACTTGTGTTGCATATACAGCCCTGTCAGTCAGTCGTAGCTAACCCTTGGCCCCTTGGTAATTCCTACTGTACCACTGCCAGGCCCAGCACATTCAGTGACTACCTGTGCGTGTGACAGCTGCACATTTGTAATACCAATCACTGCATACCCACCTGTTCAGTGCACCTACCTACGTGAGCGCATGCAGTGTTATATCCCACCAGTCACTGCACCTGTTAACGGTACCTGTGTGTGTGACAGCTGCACATTTGTAATACCAATCACTGCATACCTACCTGTTCAGTGCACCTACCTACGTGAGCGCATGCAGTGTTATATCCCACCAGTCACTGCACCTGTTCACGGTACCTGTGTGGGTGACAGCTGCACATTTGTAATACTAGTCATTGCATAATTGTTCACAGTACCTGTGTGACCGCACGTTTTGTAATATACCAGTCCGTGCATACCTGTTAATTGCACCTGTGTGGCAGCTGCACATTGTATTGTAATACTAATCACTGCATACCTTTCACTGCACCTGTGTGACTGCACATTGTATTAGTCAAGTCAGTGCATACCTTTTACTTCATCCCCCCGATATGGACAAAACAACAGGCAGACCCAGATGCAGGTCACCCGGCAGGTCTGTTCGAGGTCGTGCTGACGTGATTTTGTGCGGCCCTGGACCAAAGTATAGTGCTCAGAAGAAGGCACGTCCCATCAACTCCCAAGATTGTCAGGACCTGGTTGACTATTTAACACAGAACACCTCATCTTCCGCAGCCACCAGCGTTACTAGAAGCACCACATCCACTGCAGTTGACACTTCGCAGGAGTTATTTGGTGGGGAATTCACTGATTCACAGCCATTATTGTTACAACAAGATGAAGGCGCTAAGCAAGTTACACCACCTCATATGTCTGAGTTAGGCGACACTGGACGTAAGGTGTGAGGAGGAGGAGGATGAAGTACCTGTTGTTGGTGCAGTTTTGGAGGTGTCTGATGCAAGCGAAGCTGGGGAGGATGATGATGATGATACTGCCATGGATGCCACGTGGGATCCTAATAGAAAAGATGACCAAGGGGAGAGTTCAGAGGGGGAGTCAGAGAGGAGTAGAAGGAGACGAGTTGCTGAAAGAAACAGAGGGAGCTCGTCATCAGAAACAGCTGGTGGCAGTGTCCAGCGCCATGTATCGCCACCTATGGACAGCCAGCCAACATGCCCTTCAACGTCAACTGCTGCCGCCACCATAGTGCCCACACCCCTGGGCTCAGCGGTGCGGAAATTTTTGTGTGTGTCTGCCTCAGATCAGAGCAATGCCATCTGTTCTCTCTGCCGCCAAAAATTGAGCCGTGGAAAGGCCAACACCCGCATAGGGACAACTGCCTTACGAAAGCACATTGAGAAAAGGCACAAACTGCAATGGCAAGACCATCTGAGGAAAAGCAGCACACAAAAGCAAAGCCACCCTCCTTCTCCTCTTCCTCCTTCAGGTGCATCATCTTAAGCCGCTTTCTCCCTTGCACCTTCACAATCACAGCCACCCTCCTCCACTCCGCCGCTCACCTTGAGTGGTTCCTGCTCCTCTGCCCACAGCAGCAGCCAGGTGTCCGTGAGGGAAATCTTTGAGCAGAAGAAGCCAATGTCTGCCAGTCACCCCCTTGACCGGCATCTGACAGCTGGCTTGACGGAACTGTTAGCTCGCCAGCAGTCACCATACAAGCTAGTGGACTCTGAGGCCTTCCGAAAATTTGTGGCCATTGGGACGCCGCAGTGGAAGATACCAGGCCGCAATTATTTCTCCAAAAAGGCGATACCCAAACTGTACCGTGAAGTTGAAAGGCAAGTGGTGTCATCTCTGGCACACAGCGTTGGGTCAAGGGTCCATCTGACCACAGATGCCTGGACTGCCAACCACAGTCAGGGCAGGTACATTACTTAAACAGCCCATTGGGCAACCTGGTGACTGCTGGCAAGCAGGGAGTATGTGGCTGTGCAGCGGAGATAGTTGTGACACCTCCACGGCTTGCAGGCAGGCCTGCTGCCACCTCCTCTCCTCCTCCTCCTCCTGCTACATCCTGTTCGCTGTCATCCTCCTCCTCCTTGGCTGAGTGGCAGTGCAACTCTACTGGTGCTGCGATCTCCTCTCCAGCTACACAGCCCCAGCTCCCCAGGGCCTATGCTGCATGCCAGGTATGAAGGTGTCACGCCATCTTGCCGCAAAGCGGAGAGTCACACTGGAGCAGCTCTCCTGGCTGCTCTTAACAAATAGGTGGATCAGTGGCTGACCCCGCACCAACTGGAGATCGGCAACGTGGTTTGTGACAACGGCAGCAATCTCATTTCTGCTTTGAATTTGGGAAAGTTGACACATGTACCCTGCATGGCACGTGCTCAATCTAATAATTTAGAGATTTGTGTCTAAGTACCCAGGCTTACAGGACGTTCTGAAGCAGTCCAGTAAGTTGTGTGGGCATTTCAGGCGGTCTTACTCAGCCATTGTACGCTTGGCCGATATTCAGAGGACAAAGAACTTGCCTGTGAGATGCTTGATTTGTGATAGCCCGACTCGCTGGTATTCAACCCTCCTTATGTTTAACCGCCTGCTACAACAGGAGAAAGCCGTCAACCAGTATCTCTACAACTACAGTAGAAGGACACACTCTGGGGAGATGGGGATGTTCTGGCCAAAGTACTGGACACTCATGTGAAATGCCTGCAGGCTTATGTGGCTGTTTGAGGAGGTGACAAACCTGGTGAGTCGCAGTGAAGGCGCCATCAGAGACTTGATCCCATATGCTTTCTTTCTGGAGCGTGCCGTGCGTAGAGTGGTGGATCAAGCTGTGGAGGAGCAGGAACAGGAGGAAAAGTTGTGGGATCAATTCTCAGAACCAGATGTATCCTCAACACCTGCGGCAGCAGAGAGGAGGAGGAGGAGAAGGAAGAGTCGTGTGGGGAAGAGGAGTCGGATGATGAGGAAGGTGTTTTTTTTGAGGAGGAGGAGGCGGCAGAAGAACAACCGCAGCAGGCATCACAGGGGGCTTGTGCTGCTCAACGTTCCTGTGGTATTGTTCGTTGCTGGGGGAGGAGAACTTACCTGACATCACTGAGGAAGAGCAAGAGGAGATGGATAGTACGTCTGCATCCAAATTTGTGCAGGTGGCGTCTTTCATGCTTAAACATCAAAAGAAAAGTACCCAATATCAACAGCACCAAACCACTCCAAAATGAGTTCAAAAAAATCATACAAAAGCTTTATTGGTAAACTGTAAACAAAATTAAAAACAATGTTAAAAATCACCAAAGGTGATAACAGCGGTGTACATGATAATTAATAAATTAATTCAATAATACATCAATCGCAATGCCTCACAAAGACCTCAATAAATACCATACAAATAGCAGCACATATAATTAACCCTATATTAATTAAACAACAATGCATAACAATAAAGATTATTGCAATAATAAATGTGCCTAAAGAATATATAAATAAATAGTGACAAATTGCCAAAAGAGAGACAAAAAAAGTGGGTCTCAGTTGAATAAAAGGGGTATCAAAAAGCACTCATAGAAGAAAGTTGCGCACCAGAGGAACGTACACACAGTGACAGTGGCCTCAATTTTACGGAGCATTATCAAACGTTTATCAAACACTTTATCAAACGTTTGATAATTTACCTCATTTTAAATTCACTAAGGTGTTATATATTTATCGAATGTTTTACCGATAAAACGTTCAACATATATATAACACCTTAGTGAGATTTTACCCATGAGGTAAATTATCAAACGTTTGATAAAGTGTTTGATAAACGTTTGATAATGCTCCGTGAATTGAGGCCAGTGTGAAGGAATCAAGGCTCCAGAGTTAGATGGTAGAGGGAGGAGGAACAGTGTACACCGCTGTTTGCCTTCATGCATCGCGCGGGCACTACCCTCTCTCTGAAGCGGGTAGTGCCCGCGCGATGCATTAAGGCGAATGGCGGTGTGTGTAGCTAAAGAGCTTTGGGCCCCAGTGCAAGTTTTACATTGGGCCACACCAACCACTGAATACATAACAATTCTTATGGCGCAACAAAACCTGCCAAGGACATCAGCCGTATGAGAGGCGTAAGCAGGAGGGGAACAGTTTAATGGTTACCACTATTTAAAAAATATATAGAAGTGATCATTAGCAGCATAGCACCATTCACTGGCGGAACTACAATTCATGGGCCCCCCAGTGCAAAACTTTGATCCCCCCCTCCCCTAATGTTCACATTGGTACCCTTCACAGCCTTTGGGCCCATCTCACAGGGGTCATAAAACAAGTGTGGCCATCATGATCGTCACACCCAGAACAAGTATAGTCCTCTGCATCGTAGGAAGGGAAGGTTAGTAGTTTGGGCCCACCTGTGATCGCAGGGGCTGCTCCCCTCTAGTTGCGCCCCTGGGTTTGTGCTGCTTTGGCATTTGTGAAAACCAATGCTGCATTCATTTATTCAGTACCTGTATTCATTCATGAATTGGATTTCAATTTAAATGTCCCCAGGATGCCGATAACTGACAAAAAAGCCTAGGCACTGTACTAATCAGGATCATCTCATTTCAATGTTCACCACGGCAAGGTGTCGCCAAGCAAAGCACGGTGAGCATTAACAAACATGAAAGCGTTTGCGTTTACATAAATGCTGCAGCTGCACTTGAATTCCTGGTTTGTGACCTGTTAGCCTAGCACTGGGCTCGCATTTGTATTTATTCTTGAATTTCTCAATATAAAGCACTCCTTTT
Source organism: Hyperolius riggenbachi (assembly GCF_040937935.1). Classification (NCBI taxonomy): domain Eukaryota; kingdom Metazoa; phylum Chordata; class Amphibia; order Anura; family Hyperoliidae; genus Hyperolius; species Hyperolius riggenbachi. Next base: position 413,370,804 of record NC_090649.1, on the reverse strand, counting down.
CAGAAAAAATTAATGACAGATTTATTTTTTTAAACAAAAGCCAGTACAGTGCCAACCAGGAGTGTGGAGTTGGTACAAAAATCCACCAACTCCTCAGGTTAGGATTCCATCGACTCCGACTCCTCTAATTTGCATATTACAATTTTGTTGATTGGAACTACCGTATGTAACATGAAATGCATTTCTTAACTGCCAACGCTTAAGAAATTTTAAAATACAACTGAAGTGAAAGGGATATGGAGGCTGCCATATGAGGAGGCGTAGCAATAGGGGTTGCAGAGGTAGCGACCGCATCGGGGCCCTTGGGCCAGAGGGGGCCCGAAGGGCCCTCCCTTAACTTCAGTATTAGCTCTCTATTGGTCCTGTGCTCATAATAATCACTTCTATAGATACTTTGAATAGTGGTAATCATTAACAAACTGCTCCCCATTCCTTTCTTGCACCTCTGACACTGTAGTTGCCATTGGCAGGTTTTGGTGCGCCTTATTAATTGTTATGTATAGAGTGCTTCTGGGGCCCCATTATAAAACTTACTCTGCAGGAGAATGAGGAGATTCTTCCTCTATTTCACATTCTTCATGCACAATCTGAACCAGGTTTATGGGTGATAGACAACACCTCTGTGTTCAATGTGCACAACATTCTCAGTGGATTCCCTGCAGCTCTGTGGGGAGTGCATATGTAGAGTATAGTACTACTGTGTAACAAAGTAAACCTGAGACAGATGAAATTAAAGTTTCATACATACATGGGGCTTCCTCCAGCCCCCTTCAGGCTAATCAGTCCCTCGCTGTCCTCCTCCGCCACCTGGATCTTCTGCTAGGAGTCCAGGTACTTGAGCCAGTGTGGTGTAGTGCGCATGCACACACTCTGCCACTTGGAGTGTTCTGCACCTGCGCAGCACTATTGCGCAGGTGCAGAAGGCTCGTGGCTGTGGGAGCGGCACGCAGCCGGACTGCGCTGACTGTCTGAATTACTGGGACTCATAGCAGAAGATCCTGGTGGTGGAGGAGGACAGCGAGGGACTGATTGGCCTAAAGGGGGCTGGAGGAAGCCCCAGGTATGTATAAACCTTTTCTTTTCATCCGTCTCAGGTACCCTTTAATTCGTAGTCACCAAATCAAATTTTAACATATCAAATTATTTGATTTCATGAGCAAAGGGAGTGCATACATTTGCATAAACTAGCATCAGCACAGAGTTATTTGCATCTCATTGACCATCTCTATTAGTGACAGTGACACTGCTACACATCAGGCTTTATTCTTACATCATAGATGTAATTTAGTATATATAAGAGATTCCTGTGTACACATCATATATACTGTACAGTCACAATCAGATATGTATATCTGACTTTAAAATTTACATGGACTGCTTTATTGAAGCAGCACAAGTAACTGATTTTGATTGGTTTATTTCATTTTTATGGACTAAGCAGAGCTATTACCGTATCTATAAATTATTTATGATGACTATTATCTGAGAAATAGAACATTTTATCATATTTTCTATTTTAATTACAGTTTAAATTCATTAGGAGTCGGTGCATTTTTCCCGCCTCCGAACTCCAGGTACCCAAAAATTACTTCGACTCCACAGCCCTGGTGCCAACCCCATTACAGATCCCTGTAATGTGCAGCCAGCACATGACTGAAGTGCAGGCCAGTTCTATATGAATCTCTGTAGAGTACCACATCATAGTAAGTTTCCTTTTAAAGAGAACCCAATGCGTTTTTTTAAAATCTTCATAGGACACAGAGGCACGGCCTGTGCACAATTACATGCCTCTGTGTCCGCCTAATGCCGCTGTTAGCACCCTCCCCCCCCCCCCCCCCCGCTTTCCTCCGGGGCTCTGCTTTCCCCCATGTCAAATCACGCCAGGCTAGCGACAATCTGCTTTCTATTTACCTGCAAATGTCACTTATTATCGCTCCCCCGCCTCCAACTATTGCAGGGCTCCACCCGCCTCTGACCCTCGCTGCCTTCCTCTGTGAGCTTCCTCCAATCACAATTTAAGAGATGATACTTACCTGGAACTTCCTCCAGCCTCCTTCAAGCCGTGACCTCCCTCCCCATCTCCCCAGGCGGCTCAGATTGTTCGCTGGCCATCCCAGTAATTTGGCTCAGTCGTGCACTGAAGCGCATGCACGTCCCGGTCGCTTCCCCCCCGCCCCCCACCAAATTGCAACTGAGTCAAGTTACCGAGACAGCTAGTGGACGTATCCAGGCGGCCTGGGGAGGTGGCCAGGGAGCACATGGCCTGAAGGGGGCTGGAGGAAGCCCCAGGTGAGTATTAATTCTTATAGTCTCTTTGTCTCAGGTACCTTTCCCAGATCGTAAACTTTGTGAGAAAATGAGAGCCCTGTAGATCGTATACAGAGCATGTGTATATACACTAACATAGCAAATATTTTGAATATGAGACTTTGTAAAGCAAAATGTGCAATAGTTGAAATGTGTGTATAAAAGTTCTGATTTGACCACATTATTAGTGTATCCAATGAAAAAACAAGGTCGTTTCAGCCAGAAACATTTTTGTGTTTCTATAAGTTATTTTCTGTCTTGTAAAATCACCTCTTCAGGTGAAGTAAATAGGCTGATATTTATATGTACAGATCATTTGCTTTCTCTAAGCAACAGACAAGTGTCATTCAAACTGATTATGAAGCTGTTGAAGTTATCTAGCTGGATGTGTGTAAAATTTTTAAAGCCCACCTTCAAAGACTTTTTTTTCTAATTAAATTCTCTTTCTGTTTAAGTATGCATCCCTTACCTTCCAACCCCCCTTCCACAATCATGTCTTGCTGTGTGGTGGGCCATGGGACCCCACCACAAAGCAAGACAGTGCATGGAACCAAAGCACTTCAGAGTGCTTAGAAGCCAATTGGTATTGTCTCTCCTCCCCACAATCCCTTGTGTCACTGCCATATCCCCCCCCCCCCCTTTTCCTCCTACCAAATCCACATGAACCAATATACTAGGAGGAGGGTCTGTGGTTGTAACAGGCACACTTTCCCACAGCAGTGAAGGGAAAAGATGAGTGGTGTAAGCGGCCCACTCCTTCCAGATGTCACGTTGGAAGGGTGAAACCACAATAAACGCCAAACTGGCAAGCCCTTGCTGCAGCGATGTGAACCCATCCATAAGGCAACTGCAAAAATAAAACTTTTGCCCTTGACAAAGGGACACCAAGCTGTCCCGAAACACTGGTTTGGATTTATGAATTACAAATAAAATGCAATGTCCTCCTGCTTGGTGGAACATGCCATTAATAGCACCAACTGAATACCAAAGGTAAAGATAGTGAGCTGGCACTACAAGAGGTCCACATCACTGAAAGTTCCACAATACTGGGGTAAGTGTTGTTTAGGTAGTACTTGGAATAGCCAGGATAAGAAACGAGTGTGGGAGAATCAGAAATGAGCACCACAGCTTAGACCAGAGGTTGAAGATTTATATGTATGTAAATGGCACATTTAAGTTGAACTTGGTAGTAATGGTGCACAGCAGAGCAGACATACCATATGGAAGATGCAAATGGACAGTGCACTCCCATTGAATATACCCGGAGAAGTACAGAGCCTGTTCTGTTACCTAGTGGTCACTGCTGCAATAACCTCAGGGCCAGACAGAAGTCCTAGCATGATGTCATCACTGGAACTTTTGCCGTACATTTGGTGTGGGTACCTGTCATTTTGGTGCAAAGTAGGCCAAATGACTGCTCACCCTGCTGCCATACAAATTTCAGGCGCCACTAATCATTCTTCCCCCTCCGGACCTTAATAACTCAGAGAGAGACGTAATTTAGAGTCCGGCAATTACCGGATCCCCGAATTACCTGTACGCGGTTTGCAGACTATAGCAATGCTGCTATAGCCATGCTGAACTCAGGCGCTATACAGTGCGCTGTGCGTGCCAAGAAGCCCTGCCTCAGAACTTTTTTTGGGTCTGCATCAGCATGAGGAAGAGATTTGGAGAGCAGGAGGGTTGAACAATTTTCATTTCTATAGATTGGTATTCAAATAGCACGGTATATGGATGAAAAGCGGTGTCACAGGCTATAGGTGAAAATTACATACAACCTCTACTTTGTAGAGTAGTGTACAGTTTATTACTTTGAGTTAGCTGTTTACTGGAGTAAACCCTGATTCACAAATCTTTTGTCATCCTTCATCTTATTTATTTATTTATTGTATTTATAAAGCGCCAACATATTACGCAGCGCTGGACAATAAATAGGGATACATACAATATTTAGGGGTGACATACAGCAAAATGACAATACCTGAATACAAGAAAGACCAGATCATGCAGCACAGTATGAGTACAAGGTAATGCTTAGTCAGTCACTGGAGGGGAGCATGGAGATTAGGCAAGTTAGGTTCACTCAGATGCATAGCATGGGTTCACAGTAATGGAGGTGCATGATCAGGTAGGACACAAAAGGAGGAGGACCCTGCCCAAAGGCTTACAATCTAGAGGGAGAGGTAAGGACACGGAAGGTAGGGGACCAGAGTTCAGCTGTGGGTTTAGAGCACTTGTGAGGGGTAGTAGGCCAGAGTGAAAAGGTGAGTTTTGAGGGCTTTCTTGAAGATGTTGAAGGAGGGGGCTGCCCTAATGGGTGGAGGTAGGGAGTTCCATAGTGTTGGAGCAGCTCTTGAGAAGTCCTGGAGGCGTGCATGGGACTGGGTGATGCGTTAGGCGAAGTTCATTGGAAGAGCGGAGTGAGCGGCTCGGTGTGTACCTCCTGAGTAAGATCGGAAATGTAGGTGCGACAGGTTTTGTGGGCAGATTTGTAGGTCAGACACAGTATGTTGAATCGGATTCTGGACTGGATAGGAAGCCAGTGGAGGGATTCAAGGAGTGGATCCGCCGTGGTGGAGCGATGGGAGCAGTGGATAATTCTGGCTGCCGCATTCATGATGGGCTGCAGTGGGGCTGTTCGGGTCATAGGGAGACCAGACAGCAGGGCATTGCAGTAGTCAAGGCGGGAAATTATGAGGGCATGGATGAGGAGTTTGGTGGTGGCAGAGGTCAGGAAAGGGCGAATCTTACAGATGTTACGAGGGTGGAAGTTGCAGGACTTTGTGAGGTTTTGGATGTGGGGAGTGAAGGAGAGTGCAGAGTCCAGGGTGACACCCAGACAGCGGGCTTGAGAGGTAGGGCGAATGGTAGTGTGGTTAACAGTGACATGCATATCTGGGAGGTTTATGGATGTCCGGGGTGGGAAGATCATAAATTCTGTTTTGTCTAGGTTTAGTTTCAGGAACCTAGCGGACATCCAGGAGGAGATGGCTGATAGACAGGAGGAGACCTTGTCCATGGTAGTGGTGGATATCTCAGGGGTGTGGAGGTGGATCTGGGTGTCATCTGCATACAGATGATAGTTAAAACCCATGGAGTAGATAACCTTGCCAATGGAGGATGTGTATAGGGTGAACAGTAGGGGGCCAAGGACTGAACCTTGGGGGACTCCCACCGAGAGGTGGTTGGGGGTGGAGGAGGACTCATTGAAGGTGGTCGTGAAGGAGCGGTTGGAGAGGTAGGATGAAAGCCAGGACATCTTACTCCTGGCCTAATTCAGTATGCACTCAGGGATAGCAAGCTGATGAAAAAATGTAACAACGGGCAAAAACAGTTGCCAGCAGTTATGTGGGCAGCACGGTGGCATAACGGTTGGCACTCTTGCCTTGCAGCGCTGGGTCCCTGGATCCCAGCCGGGATACTATCTGCACAATGTTTGTATGTTCTCCACGTGTCTGACAAGTAGGGAGAGCACCAAAATCGGTTGTATTATCTAACGGGCATGCTTATTGCGGTACCAATTTTCATAGTCAATCGACCGCAAAATCGCCAGATGTATGACCACCTTAACTGGATTGTTAGGTAGTTAAAATTGCAAGTGCATCCAAAGTGGACATGAACTCAAATGGAAAAAAAAGCTAAAACTAAAAAATAAGTCTACCTTTCAAGGTGTCCCAATGCTCTGTTCAACTACAGGACTCTTTACCATGGTTTCTCTTTTCCTGACTGAACACTAAGCATTATGGGAGAGCAGACATATTGGGCATGATTCACAAAGCTTTTTCACCTGTTTTCCTTTGTTTTCACCTTATCTATGTTACATGTTTAAGCTCCCAAAAGGCAAAAATATAAAGAAAGAAAAGTAATATTGAAATGAAGTTCAGAAACAACTTACTTTGAGTGATTACTTTGCTTTTAAATATGCTGAAAGATTATTTTTTATCGATTAGGTGATAAATAACCCATTTAGCTGTTTACTGTTTGCAATCTACATGTTGCCACTCAGTACACTTATCCAACGACATGGCCTGACGTACCACTGCTACGCCAATGACACAGAGCTATACCTGTCCTTCAAACCTGGTGGAACAGACCCTACTCCAAAATAAATTCTTCCTTAGCTGAGCTACAGGTATGAATGAATGATAACTGGTTGAAACTGAATGCTGACAAAACTGAGGTCCTTTTTGTCCAAAGCCAGCGCTCGCCATCAAAAAAGCTCTATCCTAAAGCAACACCAATCACAAAAACAACTCCAACCTTGTGCGCAGCCTTGGTGTGCTAATCAATGGGGAATTGAGTTTCAGAAACCAAATTTCATCCGTAGTCAAATCTTCCTACTTTCATCTGAAGAACATTGCAAAGATTAAACATCTGATTCCCCCAGAGGATCTTCCAACCCTAGTTCACGCCTTCATCACATCACTGCTGGACTACTGCAATGCCCTTTATGCTGACCTCTCCAAAAAGGACCTGCGTCGCCTGCAATTAGTGCAGAATGCTGCTGCCATATTGCTAACAAACCAGCCACGCCACTGTCACATTACACCGATCCTTCGCTCACTGCACTGGCTACCAGTAGAATGGAGAATACTCTTAAGATTGGACTGCTGACATTCAAATCGCTGCACAATCTGTGCCCTGGATACATGAAGGACTTGCTGAAGCTGCACCACACCGCTCACAACCTCAGATAAGCAAGGTCTATAAACTTGGTCACTCCCAGAGTGCACCTCAAAAAATCTGGAGATAGAGCCTTCTGTCATGCTGCCCCTACTCTTTGGAACTCCCTGCCACACCCAGTAAAGACAGCACCATCCCTGGAGCTATTCAAATCCAGACTGAAAAACCACCTATTCAGCATGGCATTTCCAGACTTCTTAAATTCTTCCTCTGTACCACGATGGTCTGAGCCATGCTTATGCGTTTTGAGTCCTACGGGAGAAAAGCGCTTTACAAATGTTATTTGTTGTTGTTATTTATGAGAAGTTTTGCGAATAGACCCCATTGCATACATGTAAGAAAGGCGCATGGAAAAAGTGTTGTATTTTGCCACTAGTAGAATCTTGATAAAACTACAGATATTTTATGAATTCTGATAGTAAAATATTGGTAAACGTTACTGATATTTTACTATGACCCAACCTAACCCTACTCGCACAGAACCCTCTTTCTACTGACGGCTAACCCTTAGCTGGCCCTCTACTGATGCCTAACCCTTAGCTGGCCCTCTACTGATGCCTAACCCTTAACCCTACCTCTACTGATTCCTAACCCTTCTTCTTTAATCCCCCTCCGGTGGTGCTTAACCATTAAACCCCACCCAGTGGTGCCTAGCCCTTAACCACCCCCCACCACAAAGCTGTGATCAGTGGCAATAGGTAGGAATTTAGGGGCCTGATAAAATAGCGGATAGCCCGGGTACCCGCTATGTTGTCGGGTGCCAAAATTTCCACCTATTGCCACTAACCGTGGCTTTTATCTTTGCCGTAAAAGGAGGCGCTCTTCTTTCTATGAGGGCACCCTTTATTCCTGTTTTGGACATTTTGCCTACTTGCACCAGTGCAGAGGGTGAGGTACAATCCAGCTGCTACAAATGTCCAAGCATGAAGAGGCCTCGTCAGGCATGTGTGGCAGGATGTGCCGCATGACTTTATAAATATTCTCAGAAAACATTTGTGAACATTTACCCCACAATGACAGAAAATTGAGTTTATAGAGAATATAAAAATGTTAATCGCTTCCATTTATGGCTGTTCAGGAAAAAGAAAATGTGATCTCCCCAGAGGGAGAGTCAGCAAAGTGTTTCCTTGGGAATATAAACCAAACTGTGACCCCTGGGTATGCTTTTCCGAGGAAAATTATAAGTGAGGAGATTGTGTTCCTTCCATAAAGGAACACTTTGTCACATTCATACAGAACATGAAATGTTGTTCAGCTTCGGCAGAATACAACGCTTTCTGTTTCACACACACTATAAAAGGCACTGTTTCCTGGCTAATGAACCCTCTGCAAACTATTTACTGCTGGCCATCTGGAGCTCTAATCTTTACAAATCGAAGCATAACTATTTCTGTTAGAACATGGTGTTTTCATAACGCAGAGCTTCCTCATATCTGTATGAGGAATTGAGGATTTGTGATACCTGAGTTATGCTACTAAAATCGCATGCGATCGATCACAGATGGCAGTATACAGAGGGAAGTGAGGGTTTCTGTGGTATAAGACGCGCAGTTTAATGTAGCTCACATTGAGGCTGGATGTGTGTGGTGCATGCACCGCATTGTATCAGTGTGGCGACAGGGTCATATGTTTAGGCCCACCTCCTGACCAATGACGTACTCCCTGCTGGGCAGGAAGTACATCACTGGGAATCCCGTCAATCAACACCTGCATGCTGCGTCACACCATGCTCTTGTTGTGCACACCCATTGACTTGCATTACTGCATGATCCATGATGCAGTAACACGCTACAGACTTTGCGTCTGGATGGCTGTGATTTTAATACTTGCATTGTGTGAACTGTGTGACTAGCTGCGGTGGGGAGAGTACCCCCACCAAACAAGGCTGTTGTGCAAGGGGCCTGAAGCAATACTGAACCAATCGAAAAAAATGAGTTTTATCCCTTGGGAGAGAGAATGAAGGCTCTGGATCTGTGTCTTGTTCCACCACTGTCCTCCATTTAACCACTTGCCGACCGCACGCTTATACCGTGCGTCGGCAAAGTGGCAGCTGCAGGACCAGCGACGCAGTACTGCGTCGCCAGCTGCAGGCTGATTAATCAGGAAGCAGCCGCTCGCGCGAGCGGCTGCTTCCTGTCAAATCACGGCGGGGGGCTCCGTGAATAGCCTGCGGGCCGCCGATGGCGGCTCGCAGGCTAAATGTAAACACAAGCGGAAATAATCCGCTTTGTTTACATTTGTACGGCGCTGCTGCGCAGCAGCGCCGTAAGGCAGATCGGCGATCCCCAGCCAATCAGCGGCCGGGGATCGCCGCCATGTGACAGGGGACGTCCTGTCACTGGCTGCACAGGACGGATAGCGTCCTGTGCAGCCCGGATCTCCAGGGAAGGGAGGTAGGAGAGGGAGGGGGAGAATGTCGCCGCGGAGGGGGGCTTTGAGGTGCCCCCCCCCGCAACATGCCTGCACGCAGACGCGATCAGACCCCCCATGCACATCATCCCCATAGGGGGGAAAAAAGGGGGGCGATCTGATCGCTCTGCGTGCACCCTGATCTGTGCTGGGGGCTGCAGAGCCCACCCAGCACAGATCCCAACAAACAGCGCTGGTCCTTAAGGGGGGGTAAAGGGTGGGTCCTCAAGTGGTTAATGTCTGCACCTTCAAGACTCCTTTGCAGTCTTATGAAGGTCGATCCCTCCCCGATACGTTCCTGGGGATCGGGACTAGATTCTTAGCATTGGCAGTCATTATTACCTGCCTTGGCCAAGTTTATTTTAGCGTGTGCAGTGTTCTCCCCAGGCTCTTTTAGCCGGGTGCTCCACATGGCTAGTTTTGGTCAGCACCCAGCTGTCATTGGCTCACCTCCTCCTATGCTGTAAGCAAAGTTGTGCAGAGAAGATCCTGCCCTGCACTCTCTCATTGCACCCCACCCGGCTACTTTTTCATGCCACCCGGCTGGAAAAAAAATTCTGGGGAGAACACTGGTGTGTATGTAGCTTAGCCTAGAAACTCAGCAAGCCATTATTCTGGGGAGAACACTGGTGTGTATGTAGTTTAGCCTAGAAACTCAGCAAGCCATTATTAGGTAAAATGTTACCACATCCTTGCTGTAAGTGCATGGGCAGCGTCCCACAGTTTTTCCTCCACTTCCATTGTCGCTGAGTAACATAAACAGAGTGTGTTTGTGGAAAAAATATATTTCAGATGCAGGATTTATTTTGTAACCACAAACCTTCCTCCACTGCCACCCCCTCCTATACTCGCCTAGCTCTGCCATCCAGGCCTACAGGTCAGTGTGGCTGCAGTGACGGGACTTACCTCTTCCCCCGTCGTGTCTCTCCGGTGCTCCTGCTGCATCTACAAGGTGTCACAGTACTCTCTGCTCTCTCAATTGCAACATTTGTCATATCAAGAGGAAGGCAGAGACCAGAGGACAGTAACACCTAATGATTGCAATGGGAGCGCACAAAGAGACCCAATGGGGGAAGAAGTAAGCCTAGTTACTGCTGCTGCGCTGAACTGTAGGTCTGGATGAAAGGATCAACTAGAGGAGCACGAGGCTAGTCCCCCCAAGTTATACCAGTTGGGTACAGCCTTGCACTAATCCACAGGTGTCAAACACAAGGTCCACGGGCGGAATGTGACCTTCAAGAGCTTCATAATGTGCAGCATTGTAAGCAGTAGAAGATCGACAGTGCACTGCCAGTAATCATTCCCACACCTTCCCCTGCCAATATTTGCCTGTTCCAGAATTGCGTTGTGTCACTCTATACTTCCTTATCTCCAGCTCCCGATCACGTGACTGTATTCAGTGCCAGACTTGTGCAGTATAGAGCGTGTGGCTATCAAGAAGATTTTAGGAGACCCGATACCACTTTATCTGACAATGTTCAGTAAATGTTACACCTTAATAAACACTTTGGCCTGCGACATAACGCCCGTACCCACTACGCTATTTCTGTGTAGATTTTCCCGATGACCGGCGATTCTTTTGAGCAATGAGTGATCGTTTCGGCATTCTCGCGACGTGGGTACAGTTGCACAATTGTGTAGCGATAGTGACCGTCACGGCAGATTAGATCTTAAGATCCCTGACAACTCTGCGCAAAGTACCGCGATCCCTTGACTTCCCATTTGCACCCGTTATGTGGTGTTGCATTTACCCGCCCACAGTAAGATGGATTGTGGAGCGCTTGTCACTGGGATCCATCTTTCTGGGTCGTCGGGTGAGTATGTAGCTTAAGGCTATAGGTGGCCACACACCATACAATTAAAAGATTTAATTTTTCACCAATTTGATAACTTTCAGTCCAACTTTTTATCAATAATTGTATGGTGTGTGATGGATTGTCATTTACTTGATGTACAGTTCCAATCAATTTTTCTGAGCTTTCAATTATTCTATCCTCCCTGGCGTTTTGATTCCGTGCAGCGCACGGCCGCGGGAGGGTTTTTTTGACCTAATTTTTTTTTCATGTAGCTAGCCTATCGCTAGCTACATGATTCCCCCCTCCCTGCTCTCTCCCACCCTTCTGATCACCGCCGGCGTGAATACCTATCAGGAAATCCCGTTCTGAACGGGATTTCCTGCAGGGCTTCCCCTGTCGCCATGGCGACGAACGGAATGATGTCGTGACGTCACAGGGAGTCCCGATCCACCCCATAGAGCAGCCTGGCGATGATTGGCCAGGCTGTGCAAGGGGTCTTCGGGGGGCCCTCTTTCACGGCGGATCGGCGGCGAGCGACGGCGATCGGGTAAGACACGCAGCTAGCAAAGTGCTAGCTGCGTGTATAAAAAAAAATTATGCAAATTGGCCCACCACGGCCTGAGCAATCCACTGCGGCGTTACTGGACAAGCTGAGCTCGTCTGTAACGCCCAGGTGGCTATTCATGATTGGAGGAAAACTGAACATAGGTGAGTGGTACATTGGTCAGATTTTGAATGGTTACAATCAATCAGAAAAATTGATTGCCATCTTGAATTCAACAGATATTTAAAAAAATATATGTTGTGTGGCCACCTTATGTCTTTGATTTTGGCCCCTCAAGTGATCGAGTTTGACAGCCCTGCACTAATCCATCTCATTATTATTATTATTATTATTATCATTGCACATCAGAGTTATAGGTCTCCGTCACACTAGTTTTGTTGGTTTAAACTGGTGACTGGTATATTTTAAGAACATAAGCATTATAGGTATAGAGACACTGCATTTTATGCCATGCATAAGAGAAGCATTGTGAGGAAGATTTGTTACACTCCACATTCTCCGCTCTTTCCTGTATTATGTACGGTAAGTAGAGTGTAATCAGCAGATTTGTGTTTGGTGCCGGCGATTCACAGATTTGTGTTTCAGAGCATGAAAACTCTTCATCCCATTTCTTCGGTTACCTTTTTGCAAAGTGATTTGCAAAGTTTTTCAATGCAAATAACGCAGAGTCAGGATTGCAAATGCATCTCTATAGATCCCTGTTTACCAAGCACAAGTCATCACATCCCAGATTTCTGTGTCTGCCATTCCATTAGCTGCTTAGCTATGGGACATGTGAAACATGTGGTGACAACAGTTGCTTTGTTTTCATTCCTGAAACGAGACCTTCATCAGTCTCATGTCTTCTTTACCTGGGATTTCATTTATCAAAATGTTTCACTGAATGCAGACCTGAAAAGATTTTCAATTAACATTAAGATAGCTTATACTGTTGGTTCCTATGATTGTAACAACCCCGAAGACGGGAGCCCAATGGTGTGGAATCATAGAAGATGCATAAAAGCAAAATGCTAAGGATGCATATATTCACGAAGGTGGGTTGCGAACAGTGGCGTAGCTAAGGAGCTGTGGGCCCCGATGCAAGTTTTACAATGGGGCCCCCCAAGCACTCTATACATAACAATTTATACGGCGCACCAAAATCTGCCAATGGCAACTACAGTGTCAGAGGTGCAAGAAGGGGATGGGGAACAGTTTGTTAATGATTACCACTATTCAAAGTATCTACAGAAGTCATTATTATGAGCATAGGACCAATAGAGAGCTAATTCTGTAGTTAAGGGAGGGCCCTTCGGGGCCCCTCTGGCCCAAGGGCCCCGATGCGGTCGCTACCTCTGCACCCCCTATTGCTACGCCCCTGGTTGCGAATCCTTGCAACCACCGTCAGAGCAGGTGGGAAATTAACTGTCCCCGCTCTGTTTTCCATGTCTCTAGCAGGAACTGGGTGGCCGCACTCTGACTGTTCTTTGGGACAATTAAAAAATAACTATCACCTCTCAAATGACAAGACACTTAAAACAGGAGGGGGGGGGGGGAGGGGGGGGTGAGGCGCCCAATGCATAAAAGATAGGCTAATAAGCTGATCTTATAAAGAGAGCTAATCTTACCTCTTTGCCTCTCTATCGCACATAGGGGCACTCATGCTTGCTATACAACCATAGCTGTTAAAGCACCAATTTTTTTCACTGACCAGAGGAAGCAGGCAAGCACCTGCGATACGCGTTGTCAATTTTATGTGCTCAAATAAAATACCTTTTTTCAATATAAGATTAACAGCTTATTAGCCTTACTGTTATGAATTGGGGGCCTCTACCCCTGTTTTTAGTTTCAAAAAATAATAAAGCTATTGTATTAGCAGCTTATCCTTCCCTGGTCTTGGTGAAAAAAATGAAAGCATTCTTGTTCCCCGATGTTTAAAATTTCAAAGATGTTTGAGGACCCATTGGAACTTGCATAGGTCTGTTTTTTTTTAAAAAACCACGTGCTGATAGCAGCTAGGCTTTGCATGAATATTCTTACAAATGCTTTAAAGTGAACCAGAGACGAAAGCACCCTCATGTATTTTACCATATATATCAGTGGCAACATTAGAGAAAACACTTACCCTGCTCTGTTTCATCCTTCACTGCTTAGTCTGCCTGTTATCAGCCCTGAAAAAATCTCTGACTCATTATAGCTGAGTCTGTCTTCTCTGATGTCTTTTCAAGCCCAAGCCTGCTTCCTTCTGGCTCTGCTATAATGACTCAGCTATAATGATTCCTGAGCAAAGCCAGACTGAATGCTCAGTGGGGGATTTTATCAGGGCTGATGACAAGCAGGCTGAGCAGTGAAGGATGAAACAGAGAGCAGGGTAAGGGTTTTCTCTAATGTCCCCACTGATATATATGGTAAAATACATGAGGGTGATTCGTCTCTGGTTCACCTTAACCACTTCCCGACCGCCGTATGTACAATTGGCGGCCGGGAAGTGCACCCCGCAAGGACCGCCGTATTGACAATTGGCGGCGGTCCTTGTAGGGGCATGGGCGGAGCGATCGCGTCATCAGTGACGCGATCCTCCGCCTCCGCCTGGCGCCGCTCACCCGCCGCAACATCCCGCCGGCCATACGGAAGCGCCGGCGGGATGTTAACCCCGCGATCGCCGCATACAAAGTGTATAATACACTTTGTAATGTTTACAAAGTGTATTATACAGGCTGCCTCCTGCCCTGGTGGTCCCAGTGTCCGAGGGACCACCAGGGCAGGCTGCAGCCACCCTAGTCTGCACCAAGCACACTGATTTTTCCCCCCCCCTGCCCCAGATCGCCCACAGCACCCATCAGACCCCCCCCTGCCCACCCCCCAGACCCCTGTTTGCACCCAATCACCCCCCTAATCACCCATCAATCACTCCCTGTCACTATCTGTCAACGCTATTTTTTTTTTTATCCCCCACCCTGCTCCCTGCCCCCTCCTGATCACCCCCCACCCCTCAGATTCTCCCCAGACCCCCCCCCCAGACCACCCCCCCTGTTTACTGTATGCATCTATCCCCCTGATCACCTGTCAATCACCTGTCAATCACCTGTCAATCACCTGTCAATCACCCATCAATCACCCGTCAATCACCCCCTGTCACTGCCACCCATCAGCCAGCCCCTAACCTGCCCCTTGCGGGCAATCTGATCACCCCCCCACACCAATAGATCGCCCGCAGATCCGACATCAGATCACCTCCCAAATCCATTGTTTACATCTATTCTCTCCTCTAAACACACACTAATTACCCATCAATCACCCATCAATCACCCCCTATCACCACCTGTCACTTTTACCTATCAGATCAGACCCTAATCTGCCCCTTGCGGGCACCCAATCACCCGCCCACACGCTCAGATTGCCCTCTGACCCCCCCTTATCAATTCACCAGTGCATTAATTACATCTGTTCTTCCCTGTAATAACCCACTGATCACCTGTCAATCACCTGCCAATCACCTATCACCCATCAATCACCCCCTGTCACTGCCACCCATCAATCAGCCCCTAACCTGCCCCTTGCGGGCAATCTGATCACCCACCCACACCATTAGATCGCCCGCAAACCCGCCGTCAGATTACCTCCCAAATGTATTGTTTACATCTGTTATCTTCTCTAAACACCCACTAATTACCCATCAATCACCCATCAATCACCCCCTATCACCACCTGTCACTGTTACCTATCAGATCAGACCCTAATCTGCCCCTTGCGGGCACCCAATCACCCGCCCACACGCTCAGATTGCCCTCAGACCCCCCCCTTATCAATTCGCCAGTGCATTAATTACATCTGTCCTTCCCTGTAATAACCCACTGACCACCTGTCAATCACCTGCCAATCACCTATCACCCATCAATCACCCCGTCACTGCCACCCAACAATCAGCCCCTAACCTGCCCCTTGCGGGCAATCTGATCACCCACCCACACCAATAGATCGCCCGCAGATCCGACATCAGATCACCACCCAAGCGCAGCGTTTACATCTATTCTCTCCTCTAAACACCCACTAATTACCCATCAATCACCCCCTATCACCACCTGTCACTGTTACCCATCAGATCAGACCCTAATCTGCCCCTTGCGGGCACCCAATCGCCCGCCTACACGCTCAGATTGCCCTCAGACCCCCCCTTATCAATTCGCCAGTGCAATATTTACATCTGTTCTCCCCTGTAATAACCCACTGATTACCTGTCAATCACCTATCAATCACCCATCAATCACCCCCTGTCACTGCCACCCATCAATCACCCCCTGTCACTTCCACCCATCAATCACCCGCTGTCACTGCCACCCATCAATCAGCCCCTAACCTGCCCCTTGCGGGCAAACTGATCACCCACCCACACCAATAGATCGCCCGCAGATCCGACATCAGATCACCACCCAAGCGCAGTGTTTCCATCTATTCTCTACCCTAAACACCCACTAATTACCCATCAATCACCCCCTGTCACTGCTACCTATCAGATTAGACCCCTATCTGCCCCTAGGGCACTCAATCACCCGCCCACACCCTCAGAATGCCCTCAGACCCCAGCCCTGATCACCTCGCCAGTGCATTGCTTGCATCTATTCCCCCCTCTAATCACACCTTGAGACACCCATCAATCACCTCCTGTCACCCCCTAGCACACCTACCCATCAGATCAGGCCCCAATTTGCCCCGTGTGGGCTCCTGATCACTCGGCCAATCCCTCAGATCCCCCTCAGACCCCCTTCCGATCACCTCCCCAGTGCATTGATTGCATCTATTTTCCCCTCTAACCACCCCCTGAGACACCCATCAATCACCTCCTGTCACCCCCCTAGCACTCCTATCCATCAGATCAGGCCCAATACAACCTGTCATCTAAAAGGCCACCCTGCTTATGACCGGTTCCACAAAATTCGCCCCCTCATAGACCACCTGTCATCAAAATTTGCAGATGCTTATACCCCTGAACAGTCATTTTGAGACATTTGGTTTCCAGACTACTCACGGTTTTGGGCCTGTAAAATGCCAGGGCGGTATAGGAACCCCACAAGTGACCCTATTTTAGAAAAAAAGACACCCCAAGGTATTCTGTTAGGTGTATGACGAGTTCATAGAAGATTTTATTTTTGTCAAAAGTTAGCGGAAATTAATTTTTATTGGTTTTTTTTCACAAAGTGTCATTTTTCACTAACTTGTGACAAAAAATAAAATCTTCTATGAACTCGCCATACACCTAACGGAATACCTTGGGGTGTCTTCTTTCTAAAATGGGGTCACTTGTGGGGTTCCTATACTGCCCTGGCATTTTAGGGGCCCTAAACCGCGAGGAGTAGTCTAGAAAACAAATGCTTCAAAATGACCTGTGAATAGGACGTTGGGCCCCTTAGCGCACCTAGGCTGCAAAAAATTGTCACACATGTGGTACCGCTGTACTCAGGAAAAGTAGTATAATGTGTTTTGGGGTGTATTTTTACACATACCCATGCTGGATGGGAGAAATTTCTATGTAAATGGACAATTGTGTGTAAAAAAATCAAACAATTGTCATTTACAGAGATATTTCTCCCACTTAGCATGGGTATGTGTAAAAATACACCCCAAAACGCATTATACTACTTCTCCTGAGTACGGCGGTACCACATGTGTGACACTTTTTTACACCCTAAGTACGCTAAGGGGCCCAAAGTCCAATGAGTACCTTTAGGATTTCACAGGTCATTTTGCGACATTTGGTTTCAAGACTACTCCTCACGGTTTAGGGCCCCTAAAATGCCAGGGCAGTATAGGAACCCCACAAATGACCCCATTCTAGAAAGAAGACACCCAAAGGTATTCCGTACGGAGTATGGTGAGTTCATAGAAGATTTTATTTTTTGTCACAAGTTAGCGGAAAATGACACTTTGTGAAAAAAAACTATTAAAATCAATTTCCGCTAACTTGTGACAAAAAAATAAAAACTTCTATGAACTCACCATACTCCTAACGGAATACCTTGGGGTGTCTTCTTTCTAAAATGGGGTCATTAGTGGGGTTCCTATACTGCCCTGGCATTTTAGGGGCCCTAAACCGTGAGGAGTAGTCTTGAAACAAAAATGACCTGTGAAATCCTAAAGGTACTCATTGCACTTTGGGCCCCTTAGTGCAGTTAGGGTGCAAAAAAGTGCCACACATGTGGTATCGCCGTACTCGGGAGAAGTAGTATAATGTGTTTTGGGGTGTATTTTTACACATACCCATGCTGGGTGGGAGAAATACCTCTGTAAATGACAATCTTTTGATTTTTTTACACACAATTGTCCATTTACAGAGGTATTTCTCCCACCCAGCATGGGTATGTGTAAAAATACACCCCAAAACACATTGTACTACTTCTCCTGAGTACGGCGATACCACATGTGTGGCACTTTTTTGCACCCTAACTGCGCTAAAGGGCCCAAAGTCCAATGAGTACCTTTAGAATTTCACAGGTCATTTTGAGAAATTTCGTTCCAAGACTACTCCTCACGGTTTAGGGCCCCTAAAATGCCAGGGCAGTATAGGAACCCCACAAATGACCCCATTTTAGAAAGAAGACACCCCAAGGTATTCCGTTAGGAGTATGGTGAGTTCATAGAAGATTTTATTTTTTGTCAAAAGTTAGTGGAAAATGACACTTTGTGAAAAAACACAATTAAAATCAATTTCCGCTAACTTTTGACAAAAAAATAAAATCTTCTATGAACTCACTATACTCCTAACGGAATACCTTGGGGTGTTTTCTTTCTAAAATGGGGTCATTTGTGGGGTTCCTATACTGCCCTGGCATTTTAGGGGCCCTAAACCGTGAGGAGTAGTCTTGAAACGAAATTTCTCAAAATGACCTGTGAAATTCTAAAGGTACTCATTGGACTTTGGGCCCTTTAGCGCAGTTAGGGTGCAAAAAAGTGCCACACATGTGGTATCGCCGTACTCAGGAGAAGTAGTATAATGTGTTTTGTGGTGTATTTTTACACATACCCATGCTGAGTGGGAGAAAGATCTCTGTAAATGGACAATTGTGTGTAAAAAAAATTAACAAATTGTCATTTACAGAGATATTTCTCCCACCCAGCATGGGTATGTGTAAAAATACACCCCAAAACACATTATACTACTTCTCCTGAGTACGGCAATACCACATGTGTGGCACTTTTTTGCACCCTAACTGCGCTAAGGGGTCCAAAGTCCAATGAGCACCTTCAGGCTTTACAGGGGTGCTTACAATTTAGCACCCCCCAAAATGTCAGGACAGTAAACACACCCCACAAATGACCCCATTTTGGAAAGTAGACACTTCAAGGTATTCAGAGAGGAGCATGGTGAGTCCGTGGCAGATTTCATTTTTTTTTGTCGCAAGTTAGAAGAAATGGAAACTTTTTTTTTTTTTTTTTTTTTTCACAAAGTGTCATTTTCCGCTTACTTGTGACAAAAAATAATATCTTCTATGAACTCACTATGCCTCTCAGTGAATACTTTGGGATGTCTTCTTTCCAAAATGGGGTCATTTGGGGGGTATTTATACTATCCTGGAATTCTAGCCCCTCTCGAAACATGACAGAGGGTCAGAAAAGTCAGAGATGCTTGAAAATGGGAAAATTCACTTTTTGCACCATAGTTTGTAAACGCTATAACTTTTACCCAAACCAATAAATATACACTGAATGGGTTTTTTTGTATCAAAAACATGTTTGTCCACATTTTTCGCGCTGCATGTATACAGAAATTTTACTTTATTTGAAAACTGTCAGCACAGAAAGTTAAAAAAATCATTTTTTTGCCAAAATTCATGTCTTTTTTGCTGAATATAATAAAAAGTAAAAATCGCAGGAGCAATCAAATAGCACTAAAAGAAAGCTTTATTAGTGACAAGAAAAGGAGCCA
This sequence comes from Hyperolius riggenbachi, assembly GCF_040937935.1. Taxonomy (NCBI): domain Eukaryota; kingdom Metazoa; phylum Chordata; class Amphibia; order Anura; family Hyperoliidae; genus Hyperolius; species Hyperolius riggenbachi. The sequence goes on along the minus strand of NC_090649.1, from coordinate 413,351,144 downwards.
AAATTCATTTAGGTGGTAGGTTGTATGAGCGAGCAATAAACCGTGAAAGCTGCAGTGGTCTGAATGGAAAAAAAGTGGCCGGTCCTTAAGGGGTAGAAAGCCCTAGGTCCTCAAGTGGTTAAAGAGGAACTTTAGTGAAAATAACATGAATGAATGAAATTGCTTATTTTTGTACAATATTCATTTACAAATTATTTCCTCAACCTGATTTACATTCTGAAATTGATCACAAGTGGCAACATTGTCCAATGCAGCTCTGCAGAATGTTTGTTTCTGATACTTCCGAAGCCAGTGAAAATAATGCCAGGTCTCCCAGAATGCTCTGGGAGGAGAATTCCACATAGCTAAACATCTAGGCAGACAGTGTAGGACTTGGAGGTGGAAAAACTGAGAAAATCCACCTGCTGGCTAAGCAGTAGAAACCCTGTGTTATCACTCCCACTAGAAACCTGCAGTATGTCTTTACTGTGAGCAGTAAAGGTGGCAATACACTGGCCCGATTCGCGGCCGTTTCGACAGCAGATTCGATCCTGGGATCGAATCTGCTGCCAATCGTTCGCGCTAAACGCACCCGCCGATCCGATTTCCTCCCGAAATCGGATCAGTCCGTCGATCGCGCCGTGCGGGAAATTACCCTCGATCGCCCGTGGGTAGGGTGCGCGTCGCTAGCGGCGGCCGATCCGATCAGGTATACATTACCTGACGCTGGCTCCCGGGCGTCTTCTCCGCGCTGCACCGCTCTGTTCCGGCTCCATCCTGGCGCTTCCTGTGTCACTGCAGTGACCAGGAAGTTCAAATAGAGGGCGCTCTATTTGAACTTCCTGGTCACGGAGTGACACAGGAAGCGCCGGGATGGAGCCGGAACAGAGCGGTGCGGTGCAGCGTGGAGAAGACGCCCGGGAGCCAGCTTCAGGTAATGTATACGGGGGGGGGGGGGGGGCGCACAGGCGGCAGGAGCAGCTCAACAGATTGTGATCGGTTTCAGGCTGAAATCGATTCACAATCTGTTTGCAGTAAAGGCAGCCATACGATCCCTCTCTGATCAGATTCGATCAGATAGGGATCTGTCAGCTGGTCGATCTAATGGCAAATCGACCAGTGTATGACTACCTTAACACCTGATTACTGCTGCTTGGCCAGAAGTGGTTTTCCTGAGCTTTTCCAGCTCCCAGTCCGACACTGTAGGCAGAGGTGATAGAACTGGATACACAGTGAAGGGAGGTACTGGGAGGGGAGCAATAGAACTTGTGTGCATTATGCCAGTGGAGCGCTGCATCTATAGGCACTATAACCAGGGCTGTAATAGGAAGCACTACAATAGGGAGAAGTGAAAGATAGGGCATCTATACTCTACATTGTCTTCCCTGAACCAGCCGTGGCCAGGCTAGCTTCCCATCATCTTCCAAGAGCCCAAATCATGCCACCAACTTCTCTCATCCTCCTTCAAACCCCCCCCCCCCCATGCCTGTCTGTCCAATTATCCAGAGCTAGGCAAACCAGCCTCCCAACCAATCAGGTTGCAGAGGAGGACATTACACGGTAGCAGATAGGGACCCGCGCTATAGCTGCTTTTAATGTCTTCCAACTTCCAATTCCTTGATAATACTCTTATTTTTATGTGTTCTTCCTTTTTCCCTTCATCTCTGCCTTTCATGCCCACCCTTTGGGGCTCAAGCCACTCTATCGGCTACCCGAGCAATGTGTCTGCACAGCTATCATTTCCTGCACTGTCACCTACGGAACCAAGCTTTGCCCTGATGGGCAATACTATAGTGTTTATGTATTTGGGTTTACACCTTAAAGGGAATCTGAACAGAGTAAAGTTATTTAAAATAAACACAGGATGTACCTGCAAATGAATATTACTTACAGTGCTGCCCATAATTATTCATACCCCTGGCAAATTTTGACTTAAAATTACTATATACTGTATATACTGTATGTGTGTGTATATATATATATATATATATATATATATATATATATATATATATATATATATATATATATATATATATATTAGATATGTGTGTGTGTACGCACTTATATATAGGTGTCTCTGAAAAGATGAGATGATGTGCAAGAGACACTATTGTGGAACAACAAATCATTTCTCAGCTTTTATTTACATTTGAACAAAAAGTGTCCAGTTCAAAATTATTCATACCCTTCACAAACTGTCATAGTCTGTGGGAAAATCAAAAGTTCTATACCATTCCAAATAGTCCAAGCTTTTCTAAAGCATCTCTGCTTTAGAACAGCTATAGCACCTCGCCGGGTCGGCATCTCATGCTCGTGGCGCAGTACTTTGCACACAGTACTTTTGCTCCAAGCCACTTGAGCGGTACGGCCGCACACTCGCACAGATGCAGAAGATGCCAACCTGGTGAGGTCAGCATCTACAACAGAGGGATCCAGGTACTCCCGCGCTGCGGCGACGGACAGATAGGCTGCCAGCGGCTGGAGGAGGCTCTTCGTTTGTTTTTTTTCACCTCGCACCTGTCCTTTAAAGTCATTGGGAGTCATTTAAAAAAAATAAAAGCCAGATACTTATCTAAGGAGAAGGAAGGCTCTGGGTCCTATAGAGCCCTTCCCTCTCCACTCGCAGTGCAGCGCTAACTTCCCCGTTTGAATCCCCCTCCACAAGGGACTTCAGAAGTCTTTGGGAGCCAAGTCCTCCCGAAGACCAGAAGCTCCATACTGCGCTTGCGTGTGTGCAGTATGGGCGGCCTGTCTTCGGGAGCACTCAGGCAACCTAAGACTTCCGAAGCCTCCCTTTGGCGACGGAGACAGCAGTATTTGACCAAATTGGTTGAATACCTCTTCGGGGGGAGCCAGCACTGGAACGGGGACTGGAAGAGGAGAGGGAAGGCTCTATAGGACCCAGAGCCTTCCCTCTCCTTATGTACGTATCTGACTTTTTTTTTTTTTGGACTCCCAATGACTTTAAGAAAACACTTCTTTGACTTGTCACTTATCATTTTATTATCTCTGCGTGAAGAAAAAAAACAATGATGTAATGAAGTTGTGGGCGGGGAGAGAGAGAGTGTTTGGACTATCTATTAACTGCTATTTCATTGTTAGAAAAGCATGTTGAAATTAAAGTGTACCAGAACTGTTGTAAGTAAAACTTTTTATACATACCTGGGGCTTCCTCCAGCCCCATACGCACGGATCGCTCCCACACCTCCGTCCTCAGTCTTCTCGCAGTTTCGATACCGGGTCTCCGCACTTCCGTCAGTCGGAGCCAGTCTGACGTAAGTGAAGTGTGTTATTTGAGTATCTCTCCAGCAGCCACCGGAGAGATACATAGAGGGCGCACTTTTCCTGCGTATACTGGCCCGACTGACGGAAGTGCAGGGACCCGGTATCGGAGCTGCAAGAAGACTGAGGACGGCAGCGTGGGAGTGATCCATGCGTATGGGGCTGGAGTAAGCTCCAGGTAAGTATAAAACGTTTTACTTACAACAGCTATGGTTTCCTTTAATGGATTAATTTTCTCTGCAATTTCAACAATTCCTGATTCGAAACATGCATCTTGCTTTTACATTCAACCAAAACTGGAGATTATACAGTACAGACCTTATGTAACTTGGCAGCCGGATGAGTACATCAGAAATCTTGCTCATTCTCGGTCTTCCTGCAGGAACACTATTGATGTTACGGTTTCACCTTGTCCAATTCAAAATGCCCAACAGGCTGCTTCAGGTTTCCCAGAGATTGAGCGTCGCTACAACTTTGTGCCTGGCGGAAAAATTCATTTTGCGTAGTAGCTGGAGAATTGGAGAAAAATGAAGAATCGAGAGCGCCTTTACTTGGACGCGAGCCATTCTCTAGCAAACGCACCGGAGGTCAATTGTGGCAGACTAATTTATCTCAATGGAAAGCTGCAGGCTAATAAGAATAGAACATCAAACTGTTCTTTTTGTTCTTTTTCTCTAACAGGTCTACAGTGTTACATTTCCAGTGTAGTATTAACCCAGTTTTTGGGAGTTATAAGTGTAAATATCTCTATGGAATATGCAGACGTTCTATATGTAAATGAGCTTTAAGAAGTCAAGGACAAAGAACTGACCCCTGTATCAGTCTGTTTAAATGGAACACTGAAAATACTAACCAGAGCAGCAAATAAGGGTTTGCTCAAAATTTCTAGGCTGCCTTAGAAAATGACATATGAGAATGGTTGTAAAGGACAAGTTTAACGGCCTCTCTTATTTTCTGGCTGAGGCCTATGATGGGGATGGGACTTAGGAAAAAACGGACATATAGGAACCTGTCTCATAGAGGGCCAGTTAAAGCCTTATTTCTGGTATAGTTATTATCAAATCCTTGTACAATCTGGACCCTGAATACTTGAAGGACTTGTTGTAACTGAACCACACCCCCCACAATCTTAGTTCAAAGTGATCTAATAACTTGGTCATCCCCAGAGTCCAGCTCAAAACCTTTGGAGACAGAGCCTTCTGTCATGCTGCTCCGACACTTTGCAACTCCCTGCCAAACCCAATCAGGACCTCTCCATACCTGGAAGCATTTAAATCCAAACTGAAAAGTCACCTGTTTAGTCTGGCATTTATGAACACCTGACTATTTCCTCTGTAACACAGTCCAGCCTGGAACCCTGTGATCTGAGTCCTATGGGAGAAAAGCGCTTTACAAAGTTTCAAGATTCAAGCACTTTATTGTTGTGTTACCACGAAATTACTTTTCATGACAACATACAACACATTAACAAATGTCAATGTATTGTATTATTGTATTGTATATGCTTTTAAAATATATTGTTATAAATATATTATGCGTTTTTTATGCATATTTTTGGCAAAATAACAGGAAAATGTCCAGTCACTACTGAATAATAATAGAGTATGGTAGGCATGGGTGTCTGTTATCTAATATACAGAATAACAATTGGTTCAAGGATTGCAATACAGCATTTAACCTAATCTCAGTTGATAACCGTACTTCAAGAGTCCCACACCATATTACACGTTAGGCAGAAATCCGTTATTCTGGTGAGTTAGAGCAATGTTTCTCAACATTTTATTGGTATGTACCCAATTTTAAAACCCTGTACTCACCAAGTACTCCCTAGCATAGTAAACATTATCACAAGTATCCCTTGACAAATATATATTTAATCATATTACATGATAATTGGTTCTAAACATTTTCCCAGCATTTACCATTGCTTTTATTTAGCTAAAACACTAATTTGGTGTTGTTTAAGATGTATCATCTTCTAAAACTCTAAATTTGTTATTCTTGGTTAAGTATATCAAACCCAAGTACGCCCTGCAACCATCAGAAGTACCCCCTGGGGTACGCATACCACACGTTGAGAACCTAGGAGCTAGAACATGAAAAATACAGTCTTTTCAAACAAGGAAAACCATTTGAAAAAAAATTTGAAAAAACAAACCATAATGGGTAATTTATATGTAGTAGTCATGGTAAATAGTACTTCCCTGCAAACTCGATTCCTTTTAATTTAAGGGCTGCATTTTTAAAGGTGCCCATACATGGTACAATTTTATATTTTTTTTAATTAGATAATTTAGTTTGATTATTCCATTAGATCAAATATAAAGATTTTTCTAACATGTTTGGTCAGATTTTTATAGAAAAAAATGGGTAATCGTTCATTTTTCTTGATCGAAAAAAGGATTCTTTTCAACTGTGATTCATTTCATTCGTTTTGGTAGAAAAATGGGAAAATTTAACGTTTTTATTGTACCATGTATGGGTACCATAAGAATGAATTCTAAACAGCAGCCATGACAGTGTGAAGTAAAATATTCTCAATTCAGCTGCAAAAGAAAATTAGAAATTGCATTTTGAACTTTTTAGTGTTATTCTGCAATCAGCAATGTTTCAGTAGCCAAATGAAAGTGTTTTAGTTTCTGTTTACTTTTCAGAAGCGCTAAGGCTGCATTCAACAGTTAATACAAAAACAAGGTATATGATCATTTTAAGAACTAACTGTCCCATGGCAAGCATGCAGACACGGTTCCCGACTGGGGGTTAGATTAGATCGCGAGGGGAGCAGCCTAATTCAAGCTAACACAAGGCTGTCACCCCTCAAAAACACTTCTCACTGCCACCACTAGCTGCTGCTAGACTGGTCTGCATTCAGTCCAGCGTTTTCATATTTGGGCCAGCTCTGCGCTTTAGGCCAGAATATGAGAAACACACACACACACACACACACACACACACACACACACACACACACACACACACACACACACACACACACTGTAATCACACAGTAGCAAAGCAAAATCCCAGCGGTACAATCAGGCACTGAACTTTTAAGGCAAATTACACTGCAGTCTCTCTAGGCTATGAGCTGGTTTAGTACTTCAGAAGTCAGACTTATTAAATAAATATTTAATATTACAAAAAAGTGGAACTGTGCAGAAAAGAATATATACAAAAGATTTAAAAAATCAAAGTAAAAATTACAAAGACACACAAGACAGTTTGCAAAAATAAAAACGGGAATCAAACGTTACCAGTACAAGGTCTAACTTGGTCGTGGGAGGGCACGAAATTCTGATTTGATCAGGATCATCTCTAGCTATGCACTACTTCCAGGAGAAGATGATTTGTGACTGTCTTAGGCCGACTTATATAGTCCGATTGGTAGCCCGTGGGTACAAGTCAGATATAATTTAATTTCCTCAGGAGGTTCGCACTGAACGCTTGTCATATCCTGGCTGGCTGTGATATGCAAACTTCAAAGGTTCCTGTCCCACTTTTGAACCTTGCAGACTACAGTTAGTCCGATTGTATATTGTGTCAACAGGGCTGTGTACATGCATACAATGTTCAAAGCAATGCAACACTTTTCCAGCAGATTCAGGACAAAAGAGGGGGTCATTATATAATTACCTGTTTCCTTGCTGGAGACCGCAGTGTCCAGAGAACCTGAATGCTAATGTACTTCACACTGCCATACAGACAATCACATTAGCAGCTTCCTTGAGCCAGGTGACAATTAAACCCCCCAAAGCCAGACTTGCTTTTAGCAGGCATACACATATGACACAGACCGAAAATGAAACATGGCTTCAAATGGATACTAGTTACACCAAATGGCCGCTATATTATATGCAATATCACAAATGGCTGCTATGTTATGACAATAACAACTGAAATTTTACTCTCATTAATAAAGTACTAGAAATTCTTGCTTAGTGGCAATCCAGTGGAGCTGTTAGCTTCAGTATAAATGGAACCCGGTGAAATCAATAGTCAGAAGAGAGGAGAGCAGGCTTTTTCCTTTTAGTGTCAGGATGACATTAGCTGCTGCTTTCTACAGCTAAGTACTGAGTATAGTGCTGGAACCACTTGTCAGAAGTATCCCTATCAGCCTGCAGACTCTTCTTTATTTTATGTGGGACTTTTAGGAGCCAGAAGTCTGATGTTAAATTACCCAGAAACGTTACATGTTAACTGCATCTACTGTATACAGATAAGCCCATAGACTTTTCACACTAACCTCGATGAAGTTCCTACAATTCAGCTATCAATGGAAAAATTTAGACAAATGGGTCCTAAAAATTCCATCACAGATAATCCTCCACAAGTCTGAGACTTCTCAATATGACCAATGTAAGACTAAGGAAGCAGGGCCACCCTTTCTCCTTACTATCTATCTGGGGGTGCGGTCTTGATAGTCCGTGCCCCTCAGCGATCCCGGAGCCCTTTCGCGTTGGCCGCATTCCCTCAGCGGCCTTGTTGGGGGTCTCTGTGGGTCGCGTACAGTCGTACGCATATACGCGTTCCCTCCTACCTGATCCGCTTGGCGGTTGCGGACGAGAGGGAAACGCTATGCGTGCACTTGTACGCATATATGCGTTCCCTCCTTTTGATCCGCATCACCGCATGCGGACGCGGGGGGAACGCCGTGCGTACATGTGGAGATTTGGATGCATCACGCCTCTGCCTCCGCCTCTCACTCACCACCTGCATCCTGTGGTGGTGGGGTGGGAGTGGTCATGGGGGGGCGTGGTAGCATCCTCTGGCCGCCCAGAGCCATCTTAGGCCGGCTCCTCTCTCCCACAGGCAGCAAAACTTTTGAGCCTGCCCTGATGATGCTGGTAATCTCACCAGTGAAACCGGTTGGCCTCTAAGGCTCTCTTTGTGACCAGACACACATGTGGTGGCAGCACATGGGCTTCTGTGGATGGACTTTGCAGTGACCAGCTACTCAGATGAGTATACCTCAATGATATGCATTTCTGCTGGTGACTTGAAAACAGCCTCCTATGGAGTAACCACTGTTTACCCTATGATCATTGAAACAGCTTCCTAGGATGCACCTATATGCTGTTGTTTGCTGGAACTTTGAGCTTGTTTATGTCAAGTTGATGCTGCTGAAGGGATGACCCTGGCGGATTGTTCCATGAATGAACTATATCAACTTTAATATCACACCATCCATACCTGCATATGTCTGTGGTTTAAACACCAACCTGTGAATCTGTCTCAGAATGTACTTCTGATTGGGGCACTAACTGTGGTGAATTGCTTGTTGCTCCTGGGGCTTGCGGATGTGTCAGGCTTGCTGTGAATATAATCTTTGTTTACTAGCCCGAAGTGCTTGCCACATACAGTGTGTGCCTATCAATCTACCTCTGTGCACCTGGCCATTGTTATAGCTCTTAAATGAGACAGCTTGCCTGACCTGTGGACCTGCACATCAATCATTTTGTGATAACATATGCAGTAAGACCACCTATTGTGATGGATTGAATCTTTCTATCGGCTGTTATTCAGCCTTTTGATCCTGCAAATCACTGGAAATATTATAGCAATACAGCCGGAATCTGATACACCTGTGCTTTTTCTACTAGGATGTCTTTTTCCATTTAGGTCCTGGACACTTGGCCTTTAAAATCAATGAAACATTGCAGCAACACAGCCAGAATCTGATACACCTGTGCTTTTTTTACTAGGATGTCTTTTTCCATTTAGGTCCTGGACACTTGGCCTTTAAAACCAATGATATATTTTTCTCTAAGGCTTCTTTGTTTCAATGTTACCTGCTAGGAGTCGCTTCCCCCTCTTTGTGCTCAGAAGAAGGCATGTCCCATCAACTCCCAAGATATTTGATGGATTGCGCACTATCAATATTTTCTTTAGGGGATCCTCTATATTTTTCCATCTGGCCTAGACATGGTGGCACACCTGTGTGTTCTGGTCAATGTTAAATTGATTTACATATATATGTGTTTGTATTTTGGTCATTAATAAAATTTGTACTTTTTTATCAATGGAAAAACATTCACCTCTGTTGTCATAGATACAGAATGCTTAAAAGCCTAATAAAATAATCCTTCATAGTGGATTTTTTTTCTTTACCAAGAATGTTTTAGTCCAGTGCAACAGGTATTGTTCCCGCTGCAGATGGTGGGCTCACAGGGATAATATCTTGTCTTTATAAATGTGGCCATAAACAATGCAACCAGATTGAGCAAACATTTCTCAATTGAGATATATTTTTCAGAATTTTATGATAGTATATTGTTTTTATTTTTTCGAACTATTCAATCAAGTGCAAAAACATCAGATTTCTCTTATTCAAAAAGAAAAAAATGAATTTATGGCCACTTTTAGACTTTTTTTTGTTTTTTTTTAAGTTGTGTAAATATTGGAAAACGAAAATTAGTTGTGTGTTTGCACTACGTTGTTCATTTTCTGTGCTGCACTGTTCTATATTTTTATTTATATATAATTACAAGAAATACGTATGGTAATTGTGAACAAGAATTTATAATCTTTGTTAAGCTGTAGATTCGATTTTTAAAAATCCCTAAAGTGGACCTAAACTCTTGCACAGGACAGAAGGAAAACATAGAGAAATGCACCCTGTATGTATTAAGAGAGTTTAGACTAATTGCCCCTCATCTGTGACTGATCACAACTGTAATTTAATCTCTCAGCTTTGTCAGCTGGCTGCCTTGGCAGAGCAGCTAATTTGTAAACACAGGATATTAACCCTATGCCTGCTTTCATGAAAGCAGTTAGTAGACACACTGTAGATTTATTGCAGGATTTGTATCCGCTGTAACAAAGAAATGTTTTTCTTTAAAGCTTATTATGAGCAGAGAGGAAGTTCTGAGTTCAGGTCTGCTTTAAGAACTCTTCCTGCGTGCGTGTTTTTTTTCCCCATAATGCATTGTTATCCTGGTCAGGGGTAACATTGGTGCCCTACTTCTAAGTGTCTGTCAGCGTACTAGTAGCTAGTCCTTTTCTGTGTATGGCTGCTGTGTAACTGTATGGCTTGTATGAAATAAGGTAAAGGGTGGCATACATTCCAAATTGACGCTGTCAAATTTCGCACAGGATATTACCGATAATTAGTTACTATATTGGTAATATCTGTACAAACTTCAGTCTCCAGTCCTAACACTAACCCCCTAACCAACAATCACCTCTCTATCCCCTACCTTATCGGCTAACAATAACCCTCGGACCCAGATTTATATAGCTGAACCCCGATTTTATTCCTTCACACTAATTTACCAGTCCTGCAGCTACCTGAGTTTCGCTATAGTGTAGCCAGAATCATGGCCGTTTTGTCTAATCATCTCGTCACTCCATGCATGTGGCTGTCTCATAGCCAAGCACCCTCTCCAACAATAACCACCTAGAAAGAGAGATGTTCTGGACCTTTTGGCTATAGAAAATTGGCACTATGATTAGCCTGAGGAAATGGGCTTGTACCCACGAAACGTGTTGCCTGTGCAAATAAAAACTACTTTTTTTAAGTCAACCTCGCTAGTGTCATTGGAGTAAGCCCCTCCACCTTTTTGCATTTATTGTGCTTTTAACAAGGTTTTACTGCTTTTGGGCGCCTCTTTACCTCGGTTGTACTCCATGCATGTGGCTGTCTCATAGCCAAGCAACCGCTCCAAAAATAACCACCTAATGCCCCCAAAACCACAAATTAGCATACAGTGGTTTGTACAAGTATTTGGCCCCCTTTAAGTTTTCCACATTTTGTCACATAACTGCCACAAACATGAATCAATTTTATTCGAATTCCATGTGAAAGACCAATACAAAGTGGTGTACATTTGAGAAGTAGAAAGAAAATCATACATGATTCCAAACATTTTTTACAAATCAATAACTGCAAAGTAAGGTGTGCGTAATTATTCAGCCCCTTTTGGTCTGAGTGCAGTCAGTTGCCCATAGACATTGCCTGATGAGTGCTAATGACTAAATAGAGTGCACCTGTGTGTAATCTAATGTCAGCACGAATACAGCTGCTCTGTGATGGCCTCAGAGTTTGTCTAAGAGAATCTTGGGAGCAACAACACCATGAAGGCCAAAGAACACACCAGACAGGTCAGGGATGAACTTATTGAGAAATTTAAAGAGACTCTGTAACAATTTTTTCAGCCTTAGTTCTTCTATCCTATAAGTTCCTATGCCTGTTCTAATCTGCTCTGGCTTACTGAAGTCTTTCCTAACTGCACTGTCTCTGTAATAAATCAATGTATCTTTCCTCTGTCCTGTTTGTCGGGCTAAAGCTTGATTGTGTGGAATGTGCAGGGCTGCTTGTGATTGGTAGAAGCGATACACACCCTCTGCAGGCCCCCTGCATACTCTGAATGAGTGATTGGTAGAAGCGATACACACCCTCTGCAGGCCCCCTGCATACTCTGAATGACTCACACTCTATGCTTAGCTGAGCCTATTAGAAGCTGGTTAGTTTGTTTGTAAACACTGCCTAAAACTGTTAATTACAAGCCAGGATTGCAGCAGAGAGTGGCAGAAACAGCACAGAGGGGCACAGGAGAAAATAATGAATAGAATGGTATGCTTTTTATTGTAAGAATATTAGAGTACAGATTCTCTTTAAAGCAGGCTTAGGCTACAAAAAGATTTCCAAAGCCTTGAACATCCCACGGAGCACTGTTCAAGTGATCATTCAGAAATGGAAGGAGTATGGCACAACTGTAAACCTACCAAGACAAGGCCGTCCACCTAAACTCACAGGCCGAACAAGGAGAGCGCTGATCAGAAATGAAGTCAAGAGGCCCATGGTGACTCTGGGCGAGCTGCAGAGATCTACAGCTCAAGTGGGGGGAATCTGTCCATAGGACAACTATTAGTCATGCAATGCGCAAAGTTGGCCTTTATGGAAGAGTGGCAAGAAGAAAGCCATTGTTAACAGAAAAGCATAAGAAGTCCCGTTTGCAGTTTGCCACAAGACATGTGGGGGACACAGCAAACATTTGGAAGAAGGCGCTCTGGTCAGATGAGACCAAAATGGAACTTTTTGGCCAAAATGCAAAACGCTATGTGTGGCAGAAAACTAACACTGCACATCACTCTGAACACACCATCCCCAATGTCAAATATGGTGGTGGCAGCATCATGCTCGGGGGGTGCTTCTCTTCAGCAGGGACAGGGAAGCTGGTCAAAGTTGACGGGAAGATGGATGGAGTTCATTCTGAAAACGCAGTCTTACGCACACCTCACTTTGTAGTTATTGATGTTGTAAAAAATGTTTGGAATCTTGTAGGATTTTCGTTCCACTTCTCACGTGTACACCACTTTGTATTGGTCGTTCACGTGGAGTTTCAATAAAATTGATTCACGTTTGGGGCAGTAATGTGACAAAATTGGAAAAACTTCTTCAAGGGGGCCGAATACTTTTGCAAACCACTGTAGCGGTCTATGGAGGTGCCTAAGTACAACAAGCTCCCGTGCCACAACAATGCCTGCTTCACAAGGGCTGTGCTAGTGGATTGTGACTGGTATGTTCATTACCCTTATCTTATATACAGCTGGTCATTCTGAAATTCATATTTGGCATTTATACTGTAGGTACAAATTAAAAATCCTTACTAGTCCTTCAAAAATGAAAACAAAACTGCTTAGAAAATAGTGTCTCTAGAGAGTACAGAACCATTTTTTTCTCTGCTTCCTTGTACAGACGTACAGTATGTAATAGAATCCAAGTATCTCTTGAATAAAGCTTTAATTCACAGACAAGGAAACGGAACAGGAGTTCATTCTGAAAACGCAGTCTTTAGTTATTTATACCCTGCTTCATAGCGGCTATTGTGGACCTGTCAAATGCATTTGTTTCAGATCTCTTAGTAATCCTTTGTACAGACTGCCGGCTTCTCCACAGCCCATTCAGAGGGCCAGCACATGACTGTAGCTGATAAAGAGAGTGATCGGTCTCTGAGCAGGAGTCTGCTGAAGGCCTGATGATTGAAGAATGTGAATGTACACCTTCCGCATCCTGCCTGTCACTGGAAAGGGAGAGCACAGCGAGCAGTGACACTTTAACGGACAGGAAAGCAGATATATTACAGAATTTACACTCCCCTAAAGGAAACCTGAAGTAAAATAAACAACAAAAAGAGATGAGATAAGCATTTGTCTTTGAAAATAATCAGAAATGGGACTTTCCTTGCATCTCATATTCTTATTTTGATTTTAAAGGGGTCCTGTGGAGGCTATTTAAAGCGGAATAAATCCCAGCATTTCTTCTTTGCTCTAAAAAAAATATTTACAGCATATTATATACAACCAGCATTTTTTTTTTTTTACTAGACCAGCATTCAAAGGGTTACACACAGGGCTGGAAAGTTCGGTGCAGAGAAATATGGACGCATTGGAAGTGTCGATTATGTTATCTTGTGTTTACTTAATTGTATCAAGTGAGGAATGTGACACATTCTCTGACTGTGGAGAAGCTCCTGGACACTAAGGCCCAGTGTACACCAAAACCGCTAGCAGATCGTCAAAACGCTAGTGGTTTTGGGAGCAGAGAGCCGATATTTGCTGGGTGCACACCAAGCGGATTTTGTATGTGATCCGCCGGCCGCATCCGCATCAGTATCCGCGTGGCTAATGTATCTCTATGGGCTTGTGCACACCGGCGGTTTGAGGTTTTAAGCAAATGTGCAGCAAGAAGCACGTTTGCGGCTTGCTAAAAACCTCAAATCGCCGATGTGCACCAGCCCATAGAGATACATTAGCCACACGGATTTTCAAGCGGATGCGGCCGGCGGATCCGCCCAGTGTGCACTGGGCCTGACAGAGACTCAAAGCATTTCTGAATTCAATACATAATGAATACATAATGAATAAAACCAGTTATTAATAAAATGCAAAGTCAGCTCACAAAGCAAAAAACTGTACTTTTGGGAACATATAATTTCTAAATGAATAATACTTATGCACAAATGCAAATATGATAACCGTATGGCATATAAAAAGTAGGAAAACATGTTTTTATTGAATATTATGTCAGGGTTTTATACCGCTTTAAAACAAAAAACTGACACTTACCTGGGGCTTCTATCGGCCCCCTGCAGCTGTCATGTCCCGTGCCGTCCTCCTACGATTCTCCGTTACCCGCCGCCAATCCTGTCTAATTATTTGTCTAACAAGACGAATACTGCTCGCGCATCATCAGGAGCTTACTGCGCAGACGCAGTACGAAGTTTTCAAGCTCCCGATGACTCGCACGAGAGCAAGCAAGCGCCGGCCATGGTTGCACAGCCGCAGTTTAGTTAAAAGCATAATTAGACCGGGACCGGCGGCAGGGAACGGAGGATCGTAGGAGGATGGCGCGGGACATGACAGCTGCAGGGGGCCGATAGAAGCCCCAGGTAAGTGTCAGTTTTTTGTTTTAAATAGCATCCAAAGAACTCCTTTAAGTGCTAACCATCTAGGTTTGGAGGTTTAACTGACTCATTGGCAGAATAGTGGCTGGATAGTGTAGTGGTTAAGGGCTCTGCCTCTGACACAGGGGACCTGGGTTCAAATCTCGGCTCTGCCTGTTCAGTAAGCCAGCACCTATTTCAGTAAGGAGTTTCTTGGGCAAGTCTCCTTAACACTGCTACTGCCTACTGAGTGCGCTCTAGTGGCTGCCTCGCAAGCGTTTTGAGTCCGACAGGAGAAAGGCGCTATACAAATACTGCCATTATTATTATTATTATTATTTACAGCTGTTTATATGTTTACTTGGCTCCCATACAGAGTAACAATTACTTACTAAACTTCTTATCTCTTCCCTGCTGTCAGGAATGTTTAACACAAACGTTTTATGACCTCTTATTAGTTATGAGGGAGAATTACAGTTGCAGTCCACTTCATTCTACTGCACAGCTCCAGAGAAGCTAGGATTTGTAGCACTGGTTTTTTAACTCTTACCATTAAAGAAATAGATTTTTTTTCCAACTACCAGTATCCTGTGGAACAGTGCTGTGAACCAAAAAGCGTGCTTGATGTTGGATTGCAAAAATAGTGATAGATGTTTTTCAATGGATGAGTTAATTGATAATGTATCCAGAAAACAATATAATGTAAAGCATAATGCTGACCTCCATCAAGGCCATTACTTTATTCGACTTAAAGAGAGTCTGAAGCGAGAATAAATCTCGCTTCAGACCTCATAGATAGCGGGGGCATGTGTGCCCCTGCTAAAACGTCGCTATCCCGCGGCTTAACGGGGGTCCCTTCACCCCCAAATCCCCTCCGTACAGCCGGGGAGCGCTTCCGCATTGGGGCAGGGCTAACCGCCGCAGCCCTGCCTCCCGCGCGTCTATCAGACGCGTACCTCCGCCTCTCCCCCGCCCCTCTCAGTCTTCCTTCACTGAGAGGGGCGGGGGAGAGGCGGCGATGCGCGTCTGATAGACGCGCTGAGAGGCAGGGCTGCAGCCGTTAGCCCTGCCTCCAGGAAGAGCAAAATTTACGACCAAGTTGGTCGTTAATTTTGCAGGGGGGGGGGGGTTGGGGGTGAAGGGACCCCCGTTTAGCCGCGGGATAGCGGAGTTTTAGCAGGGGCACACATGCCCCTGCTAACTATGAGCTCTGAAGCGAGATTTATTCTCGCTTCAGAGTTTCTTTAAGGGGGCCATACATCTAGCGATATGGCTGTACGATCGACCATTCAATTCGATCATTTTATAGAAACGAGAGAGTATAGAGTGTGTTCCAGACTTCTCAATTGATGAAAAGTGGCTGTTATCATGTTGAATCGACCAGCTTAGTGGATCGAGCAGGAGGCAAGATATGGGTCAATCGCACCGGAATCGGTTACTGTTCACAAGTCATTCGATCGACTCTGAATCAATTTTTGCATTCAGAGCATGAAAGCACAACATCGGTCAGATCGAATGAATCAGGTGAATCGCATAGGATATCGTAGTGTGTGGATCACTAGTCGATCGACTTTCGATCAACCATACTGAAGTTGATTCCTTAATAAAGTCGATTGTTTTGTTGATTGAATCAACATCGCTAGATGTATGGCTAGCTTTAGAATTCTTCTTTTAAAAGTGGTCATAATTCTACTTGTCCTTGGATAGTGTACTGTAATTGTTTTGTACTGTAGGTGATAGATAAACAGCACACCTGCTGTGCTGAAACAATTGAAAGCATTGCACCAGGTTTTCTATACTCGATACGTCTACCTCAGGGGGTACTGGAACTCAGCACAGTTGCTCCATTCTAGCAAGATTTTTAGATTTTAGAAAATATTCATATGTAGCAAACATGAATAGTTATTTTAGTTACGCAAAAGCATCAAGGAATGTTTTATTTATGGAGTACTTTTAAAACCGTGTCCGGTACAAGAGATGGTGTTCCACACAAAAAAAGGGCTACTTGGCAAACATTGCCATTGATAAAAAGAAAAGAAAATGCTACAAGCTAGGATAATGTTGTGGAGGATCACACAGCAAGAAACTGGTCACAAGGCTGTGCACTAGTCATATAGCGAGGCTCTGCTGGTTAATCCCTTCCAATCCTATGTCCAACATTGGCCTTTTCCTCCATAGTGCCACTGTCAGACTTAGTCCATCATAGGAAAACTGGCTGCCACTAGAGGCGCTGTTGTTGCCTGGTTAAATCTGGCACAGTGTCAGCCCCTCACAGCCTCAAGACTAAGTCCAACATTTTTATTATTCCCAGCCTCATCCCCTCCGCTGTTGTGCCACAAAATATATAAATTTGTAGCTGCATTTTGGTCATTAGGGGCGCTGTTGCCGGATCTAGTCCTGTATGTCGTCCCGCTATGTGGATCAAGTTATTCGACCTGCTAGGACTTTGGTGCTCCTTGTGCAGCCTTTGGAACTCTTCGAAGTTCCAGAGATGAGTGCATCTGTACTGCACAAGCCCAGACTGGCGTGTGCGCGGTACAGATGCTGTCATCTTTAGTACTACTCTGGGACATGAGTAGTTCTGAAGGCTACCCGAGGAGTACCGAAGAGCTATTAGATCAGGCAAGTCAAACAGCTTCAACCAGAGAATGATGGGACGGACCAGGAAGGCTCGCAGGTATCTAGAACCTTCCATCTACTTACATCAGAAACCGATCATGGTGAAATGGGGTCCTAGGCAAGTACCAACTGTGATTTTTTTTTTTTGTAAGATTTGGTAGGGGCTAGTGTCAACCAGGCCCCAGTCTCTCTTCAGGCCATAGGCGCTTGCCTAGCTTTGCCTGTGGATGATCTGGCTCTGATTTAGCTATGTATCAAACCTGAAGTGAGTTTCTTCACGTCAGGTTCTCTTTAAGCATAGTTTTCATAGATATGAAATACCTGGGTATTTGGAGACCACCTACATTGCCGCTCTTCTGAATTTAAAAGTCGAATAAAACTATCAGTTTATATTAGCGGTCTGCTTTAACCTCCCTGGCGGTAAGCCCGTGCTGAGCACAGGCTAAGCCGCCGCGGAGGATTGCTCAGGCCCTGTTGGGCCGATTTGTACACTTTTTTGTTGTTGTTGCATGCAGCTAGCACTTAGCTAGCTGCGTGCATACCTTGATTCGCCGCTACCCGCCGCGTTAGAGGGCCCCCCCCAGACCCCGTGCGCAGCCTGGCCATTCAGTGCCAGGCAGCGCTGTGGGGTGGATCGGGACTCCCTCTGACGTCACGACTTCTATGACGTCATCCCGATCGTCGCCATGGCGACGGGGGAAGCCAAACAGGAAATCCCGTTCTGAATGGGATTTCCTGTTTGCGCTGATCACCGGAGGCGATCGGAGGGGGTGGGGGGATGCCACTGCACAGCGGCCATCATGTAGCTAGCGCTAGGCTAGCTACATAATTGGAAAAAAAAATGTAAAGTGCTGCGCTGCCCCCTGGCGGTTTTAATAGACCGCCAGGGAGGTTAATTTACTGAAACATAGTTGTGCCCCATCAGAAAGGCCAGCCTGCGATACCAGTTTTCAGCAGTGGTGAAAGGGAAATGTGCGAGGCATCATTCACAATCATCCATGCAAATTCTGCACACTTTTTTTTCCGTTTATCCACATGACCCATTCATCGTTTTGGTTATGTGTGCATTTTTAATGTGATTTTTCCATGCATAACAATAAAGTTAATTTTACATTAGAATTAATCTAATTCAATTAAAAATCAGATGCCATGTTCATAAAATAGACTGGTAATGAGAAGGATGGAGGCGCCCAATATGTGTTCTATTTTAATGTTTTTAAATCTGAATAAAATTTTTAAAAAGGGGGGTAATCGCTTACTTCTGCAGAAGATATAGAAAAACTTTTATCATAAAAGCAATCTGACAACACGTTTCGTGGGCCATGGCCCGCTTCCTCAGGTCAATACAAAATGCCTTGATAGCATATTGGCATATAATTAGATAGATTAGAGGCGCCTATACTCTATCCCCTATGCTATCAAGGCTTTTTTGCATTGACCCGAGGAAGCGGGCCATGGCCCGTGAAACGTATTGTCGCGTAGAATCAATTTATTTGGGTGCTAAGTTGTATGACCGAGCAATAAACTGTTAAAGTTGTGAAGTGCTGAAATGTACAAAATGGCCTGGTCACTAGGGGGGTATAAACCTATGGTCCTGAAGTGGTTAAAAGCACTAAAATAGAACACACATTGGGTGCTCTATCCTACCCACGGCTGGATTTACCATAAGGCACTGTAGGCACATGCATACAGGCGCCTGATGATGGAAAGGCGGCTCACTCCCCTCCCCAAATGCCTCCCTCCCACTTTACCTATGCAGTCCCAAGCGGAGTGTAAATGAGATGTTACTAACCCAGGTCTCGGCATTTCACTGACTAGTCCCTTCAGTCGGGGGCATCTCTAGCTGCCTAATACTTTGGGGCATCTGTAGCTACGGGCAAGTGAACTAAGGGAGAAGTGAAAGCTGGTCCAGCCAGTACACTTGTACATTTATGGAGGATGAAGTCTAGGGTGCCAGGACACCTGTGCCTATAGGCTCCTGTGATGTAAATCTGGGCCTGATCCTACCCATCACCAGTCAGACCTCCTTTGGAAGTAATAGCTTTGCAGTTTTTCTGGAAAATCTATCGTACTACAGGAGTGCGACCATCCAGTATCCAGCAGGAGCTGCAGTACCGAGCAGGGACGGTTAATTCCCCGCAGGCCTATATGGTGATTGCAGTTCTACCCACCTTTGTGAGTATATATCTATTTACTTTTATCCGCCCTATACCTGACGATACTGCTCCATTGGGCTCCCGGTCTCTCCCTACTTCACGCCTAGGTATTCTTGGCCCCTACAAGAATCACAAAAGAACCCCCCCCCCCCCCCCTCCCCAATATCCTAAATCAAACATCATTTCTCTGCATTTCAATTGACTTACTAATGTATGTATAATGTTCTTATGTAATGCATATCGGACACAGAAAAAAAATCACTGCAGTATTGATCTATAAAACGCTTCAAAAATGAGAAAAACAGGTCAAATGTGATGTCATTGGAATAAATTAAATCGGCAATGAACGCAAAATCGAAATTCTACAAGATGCATGCATTTCTGGTAACGTTTGGCCATGGCAGTGTGTAGTATATGTCGGAGTGCTGCTTTATGGAGGAGGCCTTAATTAGGGCTCAGTTTTTCTCTGTGAAGATGGAAACTTCCTTTAAATTGTTGGGTAAATTAAATATATCCTTGTTTGTCAGTCTTCTTGCTCTCAAATGTTCTCTCTCTCCTTGCCCTTTCATGTAGCGTGTCACAGATTTGATTGACAGACACTCCTTCCACGATCACAATTAGCCTGTGTGGCCAGGAGCAGGGATGAAAAAGCACACTGATAAATGAGAACAAGCCCAGGGCTTAAGCACCTCTGCATGAATAATGACATGCTGTAAGTGTGTGTGTGTGTTTGCTGTGTGGAAAGATCTGGAAATGTTGGCAGTAGAACAACCTCCACTGTACAGTTGGACTTGTTTTTCTGAGAAACAGTTTCCACATTCACAACCCTGGCTTGGGCGGTTCAGATTTGCGTATTTTCCATGTTTTTGCCAGTTTAGAGGATTAAAGAAAAAAATGAAATATTCAGAAACTGGATAACTTCATCATCTAAATTACATGAAATCAGAAATCATTGCCATCTGTTGCCTCAACCTAACAGAGCAGAGTATAGGCTAAGGGCACCCATGGCTGTATTAGGCCAACTATAAGGTAAATAGTACATATCTGCAAAGACCCAATAACTTTTATTTTTTGGTTTGCTACAGGAAAAGAATCACACAGGCCCAGATTTACTTCACAGGAGCCTATAGGCACAGATGTCCTGGCACCTTAGACTCCGCCCTTCATAAAAGTACAACCCCCCACCAAACTTTGCTCCAAGTGTGTGGTAGTGATTGTAAGGGATTGTTTTGGGCAGCGGTTTAGGGGCGAATGCTGTACAAATGCATTGCTTGGCTCCTGACTGAGCATCATCTCCTGTTCTATGGGAAGGGAGGAGGTGAACAGAAAACAAAGCTGCTGCGAGAACTTTAATGGCAGTCTGGTGAGAACGATCAATTCTGATCAATAAGTGGGGGTTCAACAACGTGTTTGCAACATGCTGAAATGTAATATTAAAGCCTCTTGTCCTGTGCAGCTGGTGCAACTGTCAGTCACTCCAGCAGCAAAGTGGGGGACACTCAAAGTGACAGAGTACTGATGCTGAGGCTGCAATGAAAAGCCTTACTGTCACTTTTGGAACATCTTCGCTTAGCAGCTAAAAAATGGTTTTGCACTAGAAAACTGTCAATGAGATTGTCCATAAGGGTCAGATGCAAGGGCGAAGCAATAGCCATAGCAGCTGCTATAGGGCCCTGGAGTAGAGGGGGCCCAGGTGGTACTTGAAGTATTCACTATTAGGGGTGACACCCCTCCCACAGTGTGATGTTCCTGTCTGTGAACCTCGTTGCATTGTGGGAAATAACGGATATATATATATATATATATATATATATATATATAACCTTTTAGATTATTACATTGTTAGTGGGTGTGTTTATAGATAATAGCAGTTAGTGTTTTTTTTTCATGTCTGCCAATAGAAAAGATGATGACCTGCAAGGTCACGGTGGGTCAAACAATATGAACAAATGACACAAGGAATATCAATAATTTCTTGATCTATCTTCTATTTTTTAACTTCTCACTTTGCAATGTATTTTATTTTTCTCCCTTATTGCTATCTTTTGGTAAAGTTCCTCTTTAAGGGCATAAACTTGATACACCTTGGCTTCTGACAAAGTAGTCACCGTGCCATGTGTAGAGTAGTGGCACTCTTGTCATTACTGCTGACCCTCATGGCACCTGGTTACAATTTCTGGTGCTATTATTAATTGATATGTTGTGCGCTGCGCACTCACTCCTCATTTACTCAGTGCATTGATTATTGTTATATGTCAGCTCAGCAAGAATCCCTATAATCTCCTTCACTTGTTTTTCATTTCACAGTTGTTATTCTCATTACGTTTTACCTTATATACTCGTGTATAAGCCTAATTTTTCAGCACAAAAATGTGCTGAAAAGTTACCCTCTCGGCTTATATGCGAGTCAGTGGAGCAGGTTTTGTTACTGGCAGAGGAGGATAAGGATCGTGCACTAGTGATCCTGCTCTTGCCAGCTGACTCTGCTGTGACCATGCCCTCCATCCCCTGCAACATGGTGTGCAGAATGTGCTGCTCAAGACTACCTGTGTCATCTGGCTTGTGGAGCGGCAGCGTGCAAGCAACGTGTCAGTGGTGCAGTGATCGTGGGTACTGTGTGGCAATCGCTGTGTCTCATATCTGACCCCATCTAGTGACGTCTTGAGACACCGCTGTATCATCCTTGGGGCACATCCTGCAATGAGGAGGGGGGCTGACTTGTACTGGGGGGGTAAGGGTCCTATGTTCGAGTCAATCACGTTTTCCTGGTTTCTGAGGGAAAAGTGGGTACCTCGGCTCATACGTTGGTAAGCTTATATGCTAGTATATATGGTAGTTCTATCTGGGTATATTCACTTATGGTTTTCATTACTTCACATGCAGCACACAGTCGCAGGTCCTAGCTTGTGCAAGAGGAAGTCTGCTTCCCCTATTATAGGTTGTCTGCTTCCCACAGTCATAGGGTGTCTGCTTCCCCTATTGTAGGCTGTCTGCTTCCCCCAGTCATAGGCTGGCTGCTTCCCCTACTCATAGGCTGCCTGCTTCCCCCAGTCATAGGCTGGCTGCTTCCCCAACTCATAGGCTGTCTGCTTCCCCTATTCATAGGCTATCTACTTGGTCAGAAGGATTAAACCAGTGATTGTTAAATAAAGTATTGCAACTTAGTGAACTGAAGCCATTGTGTAAAATACATACCAGCATATTACGTAGTTTTTATAAAAGAATAAGTTTGTGTCCGTTTACAAAGGAGGGACTGTCAGAATAATGAAACTGAAAATACAGCAAACATAGACTAGCAGCACTCTTTAACTCCTAGCTGACCACTCCACGCCAATTGGCGTGAACGCAGCAGCAGCCCCAAGACTGCTCAACGCCAATTGGTGTGAAGTCCTGGGGGGAGTTTTGCAGGGGATCATGCGCGCCGATGCGCGAACATCTCCACTTGGGAGCTCCGCCATCAGTCTCCCAGTGGCGATCGCCGCTAGGAGACTGTTACACGGCGAAACAGCCGTCTATTTACACTGTACAGTGCTACGATCTACGGCAGCGCTGTACTGGGGACAGCCATGTGACACGGCTGTCCACCTGGGAGGCACAGAAGCAATCGGGAGGGAGGGAGGGGGAAACTTTTTTTAAAAAAGGGAAAATTTATTTCAAAATAAAACACAAATAAAAAAAAATAAAAAAAAAAACATGCCGGCAAGGGTCAGAGCCCACCAACAGAATGCTATGTTGATGGGCAGAAAAGGGAAGGGGGGGGGATCACTTGTGTGCTGAGTTATACAGCCCTGCAGCGAGGCCTTAAAGCTGCAGTGACCTAATTTGTAAAAAATAGCCTGGTCACTAGGGGTGTGTAAGCCTACGGTCCTCAAGTGGTTAAAGGACCACTGTGAGAAAAAACTGTAAACTATAAAGTGAACCCGAGATGAACAATGCCCCGGGTTTTATACTTGGGTCTTCCACCAAACCCCTTGAGGTCCCTAGCCCTCTCTTCAGGCCGCTTCTGTCCCCCATGGGACTACCCAGTACTGTTGCCAAGTCGCGATTCGTCACACATGTGCGGCACAGCCGCATGCGCTCTTTCGTCTCTGCCTGCACAGCAGGTGTGTGCACTCCCAGCCATGGGACCAAGGAGCGCGCGCAGACAAACAGTGCATGCGCGACACGGTGCGACTTGGCCATAGTACCAGGCTGTCCTGCACGGACAGGAGCAGCCCGGGGAGATGACGAGGCACCGAGCGGCCTTAAGGGGGCTGGAGGAAGCCCCAGGTAAGTATAAAACCTGGGACATTGTTCATATCAGATATCCTTTAAAATTCATACGTACAAAATCTACATTTGACCCAGAATAAAATGCACTATAAATTTTTTTATGTCGCTGCTACTTAAAAATCTGATGGATCTGATAAGTTTTAGACTAGTCCAACTCCTTATGGGGGATTGCTTGAGTTTCTTTATTTTTTATAGAACTTACTGAATGGTAGTTGCTCAATCTAACTGCAAAAACAGTGTGCAAACAGGTAGAGCGGGTTGAATAGTATTTTTTGTATATGTTACGGCCAGAACCCGAAGTGTGGCCACTTTGCGTTCTGGCCGGCCACTTCGGGTTCTGGCCGGCCAATGTGCGAACTGGCCGCTGCGCTGCGGCCAATGTTAGAAATGGAATGTTTCCCTCGCAAGATTAATGTGTTTCTGGCCGTCTCTGGCCAAATGTTGCAAAAGTTAGGTAATTTAATAAAATGAAGCCGGCGGCTTCCGTTCTCTCTCCTCCCCCTGCCTCCTACCCAATACTAGCAGCCGGATAGGGGGGGGGAGACATGTGTCCCCCAGAGTCGTTCGTCGCGGCAGGCAATCCTGCCGTTCTTGCAGAGCGGGTGCAGGCAGAAGCGATGTCTGCAGCATCCCCGCTCTGCTTCCCTGCAGCCACAAACGACGCTGGGGGGACTCGCGTGTGTCCCCCCCCCCCCCCCCGCAGCGCCCATAGGAGAAAGAGAGAGAGGCAGGGGGAGGAGTGATAGCTGAAGCCGCCGGCTTCAGCCGCTGATTGCCGCCGGCTTCATTTCATTAACTAAACTAACTTTTGCTACATTTGGCCAGCGACGGCCAGAAAACACATTGAAGTGGCCACTCTTCGGGTTCTGGCCGTAACATATACATCCTTTACAGGGAGTAATTTTGTACAGAATTATGGAAATTCTGAGCCCCCACCCCCGTGAGGAGATGGACTAGTCCACCAAACCTGTCTGATTTTACTGCTTATTATAAGCGATAGCAACATTGCATCTTACTGTATATGTATGTGTTTACATGTGTTTTAAAATCCTACAAATTTGCAGGATAGTGGTCCTTTAATATCATAGCACAGCTGTACACAAAGTGGAGGTGCAGTAGGCCGCACTTGTGCATGAAGAGGGGTGTGGCCACACAACTTATCACACAAGCTCTTGTTGGATATGTTCCAGCCAGGGGTCCGCGTGCTGCGCCAGTGGGGGCCAGAGGAACTCTGGAAACCTCTGCCAGATCTTGTTTCGTCTCCAATCCACCTTGGGTATAATGCTAGCAGTGTTCTCCCCAGGCTCTTTTAGCCGGGTGCTCCACCCGGCTAGATTTTGTGACCACCCGGCTGTCATCGGCTCAGCTCCTCACCTCCTCCTATGCTGTAAGCAGAGTTGCCCTGCATTTTCATCTCGCCCCACCCGGCTACTTTTTCATGCCACCCGGCTTCTTTTTCATGCCACCCGGCTGGAAACAAATTCTGGGGAGAACACTGGCTAGGTACACATGATTACATTTTCTAGCAAATTTACTGCCACATCAATTATTTCCAACATGTCTGATCTGATTTCCGATCAATCTTCTGTAGAATTAGGCAGAAAATCGATAGGAAATCAGATAAGACACATTGGAAACAATCTATCTGCCAGTACATCTGCTGGGAAATCTGATTGTGTGTATCTAGCTTAAGGCCCAGTAAAAGGAAGTTTAACCACCATTAAAGGAATACTGTAGGGGTCGGGGGAAAATGAGTTGAACTTACCTGGGGCTTCTAATGGTCACCCGCAGACATCCTGTTTTAGCGCAGACACTCACCGATGCTTCGGCTCCGCCTCCGGGTTCACTTCTGGAATTTCAGACTTTAAAGTCTAAATACCGCTGCGCCTGCTTTGCCGTATCCTCGCTCTCGCTGACGTCACCAGGACCGTACTGCGCAGGCACAGACCATACTGGACCTGCGCTGTACACTCCTGGTGACATCAGCGGGAGCGAGGACACAGCAATGCCGGTGCAGTGGTTTTCAGACTTTAAAGTCTGAAATTCCAGAAGTGAACCGGAGGCGGTGCTGGAGCATCAGTGAGTGGCTGCACAGGCACAAGATGATTGCGGGAGACCATTTGAAGCCCCAGGAAAGTTCAACTCATTTTCCCCCCGACCCCCCTACAGTATTCCTTTAAATATGATAAAATGCACACAAACATGCTAACATTGACACTGCCTATGGAATATACTTGTGCCACATTTTCCACTGCTTTTCTTTTAATGTGAAATACGTGGAAAAATGCCTACAAGTACCAAAGTCTATTGTAACAGAATTAAAACCCCTTTGACAGGATAAAAATGTAGCTGTATTTCACGTGCGCTTAGCAGTTTTTCTACAGTTCTGAAGAGCATGTTCTGTGATCTCCACTGTTCCATAACAGATTGGAGGGTCATAGGGACAGGACACTGGGATGCCAGTCACTCCAGGCGTCTGAGGCAAGTAACGATAAAGCTCCGCCCTCCTAAACACCCTCCCTCCACTGTTAGGAAGTCTTGTGTCATCCGGCATCCCTATAAAATATGCTTTTACTTTTTCTTTTCATTGTATTTCCATGGCAGCTGTCTTTTTCTGTCATAAAACATTAAGGTATACATTTGCTAAATTGCTGTAAGGACGACGCACACAAGAAATCCATTAATGAGTTTCTCACAGTCCTGTAATTTTATCTGGAGAAAAAGGTTTAATATTTGATGTGTGGTGTTCACCATGCGCAGTTTTTACTGTAAGCTTTCTGAGCGAATAAATATTACACGTGTTATGTAACAACATGTAAAGCAATGAAAGCAGTATATGTGCTACTCACAGATAAAGCATCTAAATTTTACCTTGAAGATCTTTTTATCAATCCTCTTTTTATTGAAAACAAAAGGAAGCATACAAAATAAAGCATTATATAAAATATACCGTATTTTTCGGACTATAAGACGCTCCAGACCATAAGACGCACCTAGGTTTAGAGGACAAAAAACAGGCATTCACAAGTCAGGAACTCCCTGCATTTGGACTATAAGACGCAGTGATTTTTCCCCCCACTTTTGGGGGAGAAAAAAGGAGTCTTATAGTCTAAAAAATACAGTAAACTCCTTTGAAACAGCGAAATGGATGAATATCCTTACATAGAAAGCGATTTGTACAGGGGACATGTATCCTGGTGAGTACACAGTAATAGCAATAGTAGGAAAATGTATTCATTCTAAAGTCTACCCTGTAGAGCCAGTAAGTTCGCTAATTAACGCACAAATACAAATGTAGAAAGAAAACGTACTTACTTCCAGTACATCAGCAGTAGAAGACAAAAATAAAACAAAAGGAAAAAAACAACAACAAAAAACTAGACCAATGGGTTACACTGCGTTAGCCATCTTTTTAAAATGAATTTCAACTGAACATAAAAGGAAACAAAAACAGATACTTACCTATGGAGAGGTTAGACTCTGGGCCCTATGGAGCCTTCCCGTTCCTCTCATGATCCCCTCGTTCCAGTGCTGTCACCACCGTTGTCAATATTTGACCAGTCCTGCTCTGTGCCGCTGTGGAAGGCTTCAGAAGTCTTTGGGAGCACAAATGCCAAGCACGCAAGTATGGAGCTGCCCCTACCGCGGTGGTAGATTGGAATGAGGTGACAGCGCTTGAACGAGGGGACTGTGAGAGGAACAGGAAGGGTCTATAGGACCTAGAACCTTCCCTCTCTATAGGTAAGCATCTTCAGTAGAACTGTACTGTAGGGCATAGGTTCTCAACGTGTGGTACGCGTACCCCAGGGGGTACTTCTGATGGTTCCAGGGGGTACTCAGACTTGATATACTTAACCAAAAATAACACATTTAGAGTAATGATAGAAAATGATAAATCTTATTTAATCAGCACTAAATTAGTATTTTAGCTAATTAAAAGCAATAGTAAATGCTTGGAAATTGTTTAGAACCAATTATAATGTACTAAAATTAAATATATATTTGTCAAGGGGTACGTGTGATATTGTTTACTATGCTAGGTGTACTTGGTGAGTCCAGGGTTTTAAAAGGGGTACATACCAAAAAAATGTTGAGAAACACTGCTGTAGGGGATGCAAGCTGTAGTGTCAGCTATTGCATTGTACATAGGGGTCAAAAGAGTGTAACCTCTTTATACAGTGCTAATAACAAATGAAGGGAAAGAGTTCTGCTCATTAGAACCTGCATTTGAGGGGTTAAAGGATATCCAAGGCGATTAATAAAATCTAGCTTTACTTACCTGGGGCTTCTTCCAGCCCCTAGGGGTCACTCTGTCCCTTGACACCACTCTGGTCTTCTCTCCAGTCCTGCTGGCAGCCTCTGAGGAATCTCCAACCCCCGATGGGTTGGCGTCTTCTGCGCATGCGCGGCCCATGTCACAGAGAGCGCACTGTGCATGCGCAGTACGCTTCCGGTGACGTGGGTATGCTCTCGCGCTGGGCAGGTGCACACCTGTGCATGTGCATAAGACACCGCCCTATCGGGCGGAGATACTTCAGAGGCAGCCAGCGGGAGCAGAGAGAAGACCAGAGCTGCGGCGAGGGACAGAGTGACCTCTAGGGGCTGGTAGAAACCCCAGGTAAGTAAAGCTAGATTTTCTTACCTGAACACAGAACAATGGAGAACTGCTTAGACTCACTATCCATTACGCTCCTTGCTGCATAGAAACACGGACAACTTGGCAGGCCTGGAAGAGGGAGAAAGGGGGAGGGCACTCCACTCTGCACTTTAGTATATTAAAAAGAGACAAGAGCAGATTCAGAACTGGCAGGTGGAGGGATGGAGAGGACGTTTTGCCAGCTGGAATGGTTTACAAGGAAGTACATATGGCAGCCTCCATATACCTCTCACCTCGGGTTCCCTTTAATAACCATGAAAAATAGGTTCATCCTGTTTCTTTCAAAAATGTCAAACACATTTTTTTTCATTCTGAATTTTGTTTTGTTGCAAAATCTTAACAATTCTATATTATTACTCAGTTTGTGTACTGTCCTATAGAGATATTAAATTCTCCTTCTGTTATTTCCAACCATTTCTCTCTGTCAGTAAAGTTTATTGATAAAAAACTGTCACACATGAATCATAACTATACAAATATGTGTGATTCCCCTGAATGCTGTATGTATGCTAACGGTCATTTTTTCTCTTTTTTCCTTTATTGGATTGGTCTATGAGCAGCAACAGTGAAATTGGCTTGCCAGAATATTTTACCAGTACCGAAAGAGACAGAAGTCATTTACAGCAAGCCGCTGATAATGTCATGTATAAAACATCAGTATCACTTACCTTGTTTTCAGTCTGACTACCAGATAAAGAGAAACTGGACACTAGCAGCTTAGAGTTAATTTACCGTAACATAGGTTAGTATCCATCAAACTGTTACTTAAACCATGTAAGCTAAAGACTGCAGATATAGAAGATATTGAGAGCAGCTGAACAATGCAAATGCTGACAGGAACAGGTTTGGTCATGAAAAAGTTAGACACTGAAGCGAAAAAACAATGATATAAAATGAAATAAAACATTAATAGCAGAGACATAAGTATAATATTGTTTCCAGTACATGAAGAGTTAAGAAACTCCAGTTATCTATGCAAAAAAAGCCATTGAGCTCTGTGACAATCCAGCCCCGCGATCCCGTCGAGATCTGCTCCCGTTAGCATACGCAGGAAGTACCGGTGCAGACGGACAATGAAGACCAGTGGCTGGATCGTCAGAGGGAGAAAGGTTAATGCGATAGAGCGTGCCAATCCCGTCTAATCTGCTCCGTTAGCATACGCAGGAAGTACGGTGAACAGACTGACAATGAAGATTGATTGCGCAGCTGCCGACAATATGTAATGGGACAAACATTCACCAATCCCGTATTACTAGGCCACTGTTGCCATGCAGGTCTCATGCACTAGAGACTGCTGGAGGCAAATTCACTGCGTGCGTAGTAAACGGTTAAGATTGGTTGGAGGTGCCCATACATGTACAATCTGGATTATATATACAATGGGTAAACTAAAAAACATTGATTTTGCGCTGGAAATCGGGTAAATACACTGCCACCACTTTTCCAGTTCAGTAGGGAGGAAAGAGACTCCCCCTAGCATAATACGGTAGCCAGCCCAATCACGTTCAACATGCTCCAGTCACCATTCTGGGAATAGTCACTTCCGAAGGCTTAAAGACTGTGAGCAATGCGACGTTAAAGAAATGTACTGGGTCCATATATGATGCAATCTCGGTTGTATCCAATCGAGGAAACTAAAGTTATTGATTTCGCACTCTAAGCGTGTGTTACGCTTAGAGTGACGTCATGTAAACAAACTCATGGCCGCCATCTTGTGGCCAAAAAGTAATACTACAACCAAAAGTAAAAAAAAATTAAAATCAACACACATTTACATTTTAAACCTATTGTTTACATCCCACCCTCCCAAAACTACCCAAATAAAATGTTTAATATAAAAAAAAAAAACATTACAATAAAAAGAAAACCATGTAAATATTTACCTAAGGGTCTAAACTTTTTAAATATCAATGTAAAGATGATATATTTCTATATTTTTTTATTTTAAACTTGTAAATAGTGATAGATGCAAAACGGAAAAAATGCACCTTTATTTCCAAATAAAATATTGTCGCCATACATTGTGATAGGGACATAATTTTAACGGTGTAATAACCGGGACATATGGGCAAATACAATACGTGAGTTTTAATTATGGAGGCATGTATTATTTTAAAACTATAATGGCTGAAAACTGAGAAATAATGATTTTTTTCCGTTTTTTTCTTATTCTTCCTGTTAAAATGCATTTACAGTAAAGTGGCTCTTAGCAAAATGTACCCCCCAAAGAAAGCCTAATTGGTGGCGGAAAAAACAAGATATAGATCAGTTCATTGTGATAAGTAGTGATAAAGTTATAGGCTAATGAATGGGAGGTGAACATTTCTCAAGTGAAAACGACGGAACGCGAATGGGTTAAAAAAAAACCTATATAATTGAAAATAAAAATATGAGAATATTTTCTTTACTACTAATGTTCTAGTAATTATCCGTACTACACAACCAATTCATTATATCATAATTTTTTTTTCGCTTCAGTATCTCTTTACTCACTTTACTCACAGCAGTACTGCAGCTAAAATTTACCCTCTGCTCCAATAGCTTAGCCACATTATTGTTACTTCTAAAACCAACTTTTAAAGAACATCTTTTAAAGTACCTGAAGGGGTTATACACACGCTAGATAGAATTCGACTGTGATCATCCTGGCTTGTTGAAAGATCCATAGTGCCAGATCTTTAAAGGACAACTAAGGTGAGAAGGATATGGAGGCTGCCATATTTATTTCCTGTTAAACAATACCAGTTGCCTGGCAGCCCTGCTGATCTATTTGGCTGCAGTAGTGTCTGAATTGCACCAGAAACAAGCATGCAGCGAATCTTGTCAGATCTGACAATAATGTCAGAAACCCCTGATCTGCTGCATGCTTGTTTAGGGTCTATGGCTAAACATATTAGATGCAGAGGATCAGTAGTATAGCCAGGCAACTGGTATTGCATAAAGGGAAACAAATATGGCAGCCTCCATAACCCCCTTGCTACAGTTGTCCTTCAAAGGACCGTGACCCTACGCTGAGCTACGAAGCTCTTCAGGCTGGAGAGGTTGTTGCAGGAGATAAAAGGCTAATTTATATCACAAAGGCTTTGTTTGCAAGTTACACTGCTTGGAATTGTGTTTCCTGACTCTGGTTGAACTGGTTATTACATTATTATACAAGATGGCAGTATCCAGTATGCTGATTAGGACCAGGGGAGGAACAGTGACTTTCACTCAGATGACAATACTTTGACTCAAAGGCAGGTAGGATAACTGTATAACCAAAAGGGAGTTTAGGGACAGGTGATTGTAATTGTATGTTATCCCTTCTCTGCGCCTCTCGGCAGAGACTGCAGACTCTTTGAATGGTCTGCAGGGTAAAGTCAGTCAGCAAATTTAAAGGCAGAGAAATTGTGCGTGGACCTGCAATACCAGATCTAGCACTTGCTGAACCAATCCTAAAAGGTGACTGAACTGCTCACCTTTGTTTGAAACTTAGAGCGTCCCATAGGTAATGTAGATCCCAGGTCACACAACAGTGGTAGGAGGGGGCATGGAGACTGGCTGCATGTGCCGTTCCTGCTGCCACATTACTATGTGAAACTGAGGTCGTCTTTTGCAATCGGTTTAGCCCTCATTAGATCTGATACTGCAGGTCCAGACACAGTTGCTAGGCCTTTAAATTTGCTGACTGGCTTTGCCCTGCAGACAATTTAAATAGCCAGGTGCTGTGTCTCCTTGTGTCTTGTGGACAATGGATTTCCAGCAGATATGACCACCAGGATCCAAGCAGCCAGAAAAATCGATATATGCGTATGTCTTGCTTTAGTTAGCTCATCCTGAACTTCTCTATTCTATTAAGCAATCACCATGTAAATATTTACACTTTCTGATGCATTTTATCCAAAAAGGCTAATTTAGGACTTTTTTTTCTTCCATAATAACAGGTGGCCTCATAAGATGAGAATCTGATGAACAGTGTCTAGTTGTGGACACTCCACCCATGATGGCGTTCCCCTCTCCTTCAGCTAGTCCAGTGCGTTCATTCATCTCAGGCAGGGAAGCGGAGGGTTGGAACACTAATCAGAAACATAGAGTTTGTGTTTGGGAATGATGGGGGAGAAGTGGGACTTGCAAGGTGAGATAAGCTGGAAAATATCTCTACGTAGAACAGATCTGTTCTATTCACTTGCGGGTCTCTACAGCTGCACCTCACCCATATTTTGACATTTAGCTGATGTCATTTGTTTGTACCCGCATGTAGTATTTCTGGCTGGACAGCTCTTCCTCTCGATTTCAAAATCACCGTATCTGCGATCACTTTGATTGCTAACTTGTTTGATTTGGACGACCCAAGCGTGCATATTTGTTGAGTTCACAAAATAAGTGAACCTGAAATTTAAAATAGTTTGACGAGATAAACAATGGTATCCATGGAAATGATCCTAAATAAGAGTTTACTAGAGTCCTATATTCTTATCATCTAGGTTTCGTGATCTAACCAGGGGCACATTTTGGGCAAAAGCCAAGGGTTAGCTGCAAATGCGGAATAACACATGGCAGAGTGGACCTGCTCTCCAAGGGAGGTCCATGATTTTGATGGGACTTTCTCACTTCAGTTGTCCTTTAAATAAGTGTGAGGAAGTTGTCCTTTTTTAAATTTAAGTGTGAGGCCAGAAACCCACTTGGAGCGATTTCTAATCGCTAGTGATTTGAAAAAGCTCTTGCTAATGCAATGCTATGGGGGATTTTTATAAAATCACATCGCTCAAGTGGGATCACACACATAGCATTACATTAGCAACAGTTTTCAAATCACAAAGCGCTCAGAAAATCGCTCCTAGTGAGTTTCTGGCTTTAGGACGGTACAAAACCTCTCCAGACTGATCGCTTCCTCGCTGTCTTCTGCCACTTCCTGGATTTTCCACAATTGGCCCCAGTAAGTTGTCCAGTTGGCGTAGGGTGCAACTGGCCACGCAAGCTCCCTCGTTGTGCTCCCTTGGTTGAGAGCACTATGTGTCTGCCTAGTAGTTACTGCACAGGCAGAGGGCACTCCCAGTGATGGGAGTGTGTGCCCAGATGCCGACTGCGCAATACGGCCCAGACTGGAGGACATATCGAGGCCAGTTGTGGAAGATCAAGGAGGCAGCAGAGGACGGCGAGGGAGCGTTCAGCCATGAGGTGGCTACAGGAAGCTCCAGGTATGTATAATTTTTTTTTCTCTTGTCCATCTCAGGTTTCCTTTAAGTAGAATAACGTACATAAAGTCTTACCACACGTAGTAGAGCAGAATGCAATATGATACGTGCAATGCATTATGCTCTACTCATCATGTGGTAAGACTTTACACACAATATTTTGCAGTGGCGTGCATATACCCCTCTATCCATAATAAGGTCTTCCTTCCCTTTCTTTTCCCTGTGACCCTGCCACAAAAAAAGGTTTTGTTTTGTTTTTTTACAAAAAAAGTAAAATGTCAATGAGAAAATTGACAGCAATAAAATCTCAAATATTCTATTTTCCACATTACTAAAGGAAGTGTGTTTTTATTATACTGTCTGTGAACCTGTCAATGGGACTGGAGTTTGGGAGAAACCTTCCCAAGTGATATCCAGATTCTTATGGTGGCCATTTAGGGTACAATCCTGCGGCAGATCAGTCATTTTTGGATCTATCCCATCAATCTGATCAAATTGGCTAGCAGAAATTTGGCCATTAATGGGCACAAGCGATCATTTGCAATCTATTGTGGAGGATGGAAACAATCATGGCCTGTTTCCACTAGCGCGGTTTCTGCGCCGAATCTGCAGAGTTTCTTCGCAGGCAAATCGTGTAGGGAAACTGCTATAGGAAAGAATGGTGCCGCTGGCCGAATCGCTTGCCTTATTGATTCGGCTGACATTGCCATCCATTTCTGTGCGGGAGGCTGCGAATTACATAGCCTACATGGCAATGGCTGATGGAATTCGTCTGCACACCCACAGACCAGGAAGTGCCGCCGCGTGTGACACAACTGGGAATAGGCCCTCAATTGGCTGTGGGATTGTGTTAATGGCCACACACGCCCCGCAACTAAAATGTAAAAAGAAAAAGTAGATGGCGTTCCACTTTAAGGACCTCTAGCATGACCCTTAAGGTGGCCACACATGATACAATAAAATGATCTGATTTTAGGGCAATTCAATACCTTTTAGATATTTTTCATTCGACTGAAAAATCCGATCGGATTTCCCATTTTTTTCCCCGATTTTAATCAATCCTGAATGCTGGAAATGTTTCTTCAATTTTTCTAAAGATTGTATGGTGTGTGTTAGATTGTCAATTTATTAATATACACACCCTAGCAATTTTCTTAGTTTCCAATCATTTTTATCATAATTGTGGGAAAAATTGAACATGTGTGTGGTACATTGGTCATATTTTTGAATTATTACAATCAACCAGAAAATGTTATTGCAATTCTTAAATTGAACAGATATTTTAAAAATTGTATGGTGTGTGGCCACCTTTAGACTCACCCCAATTAGAGGTGATCAGCTGTGATCAGATGTTGATGTCACCAGATCACTCCACCCACACTTTCTGCAAAACCTGCCTAGCAGATATGCACTAGAATGAAAGTCACTGATTCAGAAAAGCTTTTAAGTGTAGTGAGATAATCTTTATTTTTAAATAATGATTGTCTAGAAGCAGATTTCCGGACAAAAATACATTCATTCTCGAGAGAAAACTTCATTCTCCTCTGTCTGGCTCAGTGGCCATTGCAATGTGGCTGGATGGTGTAATGGTTAAGGGCTCTGCCTCTGACGCAGGAGACCAGGGTTCGAATCTCGGCTCTGCCTGTTCAGTAAGCCAGCACCTATTCAGTAGGAGACCTTAGGCAAGTCTCCCTAACACTGCTACTGCCTATAGAGCGCGTCCTAGTTGCTGCAGCTCTGTCGCTTTGAACAGGGGTCTAGTCCTGGAAAAAGAAGTGAGTGGACTCACCTCAAAAACCTCTGCGCCGCGCGTAGAAAAAAAGGGCGTGGTTAAGCATAGTGTGGGCGTGGTCATGGGTGGGGCCAAATATACATGGCCTTAGTAGTGGTATAAAAGGTCTGCCAGGGGAAGTTTGAGCTCTGTCGTAGTGTATCCCCAAAAAGTAGATGTAATCTGACAGCGTTTCACCAAAAATACACAAAATCTGGTAGAGGTTCCTCCAAAATACAGATAATATGGCAGTGGTTCCCCCAAAATAGACAATCTGGCAGCAGCAGTTCCCCCAACATACACATAATCTGGAAGCAGTTCCTCAAAATACGTGAAACCTGGTAGTGGATCACCCAAAATACACGTAAAATACATGTAATCTGGCAGCAGTGGTCCCCCAACATACACAATCTGGCAGCGGTTCCCCAAAATACACGTAATCTGGCATCAGCAGTTACCCAAAAATACAAATCTGACTGCAGTTCTCCCAAAATAGGTACCCCCAGTATAGCTAGCCAGGTCTATAGGTGTCCCCAGTATAAGTAGCCATGTGTATAGTTGTCCCCAGAATAGGTGGCCAAGTGTATAGATGTCCCCAGAATAGGTAGCCAGGTCTATAGGTGTCCCCAGTATAGCCAGGTGTCCCCAGTATATGTAACCAGGTGTTCAGGTGTCCCCAGTATAGCCAGGTGTATAGGTGTCCCCAGTATATGTAGCCAGGTGTATAGGTATCCCCAGTATAGCCAGGTGTATATGTCCCCGCAGTATATGTAGCCAGGTGTATATGTCCCCAGTATATGTAGCCAGGTGTATAGGTGTCCTCAGTATATGTAGCCAGGTGTATAGATGTCCCCAGTATATGTAGCCAGGTGTATAGGTGTCCCCAGTATATGTAGCCAGGTGTATAGTGACCCCAGTATATGTAGCCAGGTGTATAGTGGCCCCAGTATATGTAGCCAGGTGTATAGTGGCCCCAGTATATGTAGCCAGGTGTATAGGTGGCCCCAGTATATGTAGCCAGGTGTATAGTGGCCCCAGTATATGTAGCCAGGTGTATAGTGGCCCCAGTATATGTAGCCAGGTGTATAGTGGCCCCAGTATATGTAGCCAGGTGTATAGTGGCCCCAGTATATGTAGCCAGGTGTATAGTGGCCCCAGTATATGTAGCCAGGTGTATAGTGGCCCCAGTATATGCAGCCAGGTGTATAGGTGTCCCCAGTATATGTAGCCAGGTGTATAGTGGCCCCAGTATATGTAGCCAGGTGTATAGATGTCCCCAGTATATGTAGCCAGGTGTATAGCGGCCCCAGTATATGTAGCCAGGTGTATAGTGGCCCCAGTATATGTAACCAGGTGTATAGGTGTCCCCAGTATATGTAGCCAGGTGTATAGCGGCCCCAGTATATGTAGCCAGGTGTATAGCGGCCCCAGTATATGTAGCCAGGTGTATAGCGGCCCCAGTATATGTAGCCAGGTGTATAGCGGCCCCAGTATATGTAGCCAGGTGTATAGCGGCCCCAGTATATGTAGCCAGGTGTATAGCGGCCCCAGTATATGTAGCCAGGTGTATAGCGGCCCCAGTATATGTAGCCAGGTGTATAGCGGCCCCAGTATATGTAGCCAGGTGTATAGCGGCCCCAGTATATGTAGCCAGGTGTATAGCGGCCCCAGTATATGTAGCCAGGTGTATAGCGGCCCCAGTATATGTAGCCAGGTGTATAGCGGCCCCAGTATATGTAACCAGGTGTATAGCGGCCCCAGTATATGTAGCCAGGTGTATAGCGGCCCCAGTATATGTAGCCAGGTGTATAGCGGCCCCAGTATATGTAGCCAGGTGTATAGCGGCCCCAGTATATGTAGCCAGGTGTATAGCGGCCCCAGTATATGTAGCCAGGTGTATAGGTGTCCCTAGTATATGTAGCCAGGTGTATAGCGGCCCCAGTATAAGTAGCCAGGTGTATAGCGGCCCCAGTATATGTAGCCAGGTGTATTGCGGCCCCAGTATATGTAGCCAGGTGTATTGCGGCCCCAGTATATGTAGCCAGGTGTATAGGTGTCCCCAGTATATGTAGCCGCAGTGTTCTCCCCAGGATTTTTTTCCAGCCGGGTGGCATGAAAAAGTAGCCGGGTGGGAAATTAAAGGGAACCAGAGACGTTGGGGGAAAGGTTTTATAAAATACCTGGGGCTTCCTCCAGCCCCATAAGCCTGGATCGCTTGCACGCCACATCCTCCGCTACCTGGATCTGCCGGTACCGGGTCTTGTCATTTCCGCGAGTCGGCCGGCGGACGCGGCCAATTGTCTGCATCACAGGGGGTCACTCCATATACCTACGCGTGCGGCTGCAAACTGCGCAGCCGCATGCGTAAGGGTATGGAGGGAGCCCCTGTGATGCGGACAATTGGTCGCGTCTGCCGGAAGTGACGGGGCCCGGTACCGGCGATACAGGAAGCGGAGGATTGCGGCGTGGGAGCGATCCAGGCTTATGGGGCTGGAGGAAGCCCCAGGTATGTATAAAACCTTTTCCTATTTTTCCCTATCCTTCCTCTCTGGTTCCCTTTAAGGTCACCATGGGTGGGGAAGGAGGGTGATGTTGTCTGCTACTACTAGGTGAGAATGGAGAGGGAGGATCATGCTGGGTGCTGCTTGCTGGGGAGAAGAGTAGGTGGGGCACGCTGGTTGTTACCTGGTGAGGTAGTCATGCTAGCCACTGCTGATAGGGGTAGAGGATTACACTAAATGATGCTAATGGAGAAAGAGGCATCTTGCACTGAGTGGTGCTGTTTTGATGGGCAATCAGATAAAGTGCTGCCAAAGCCGGATTAATACCAGAAAGGGGCTGTGGACAGGGTGACTAATTTAGGGCCAAAACCACACATCCCTACAGACTGTTTTGTTAATTCATTCAAAAAGTCTCACAATAATTTTGGCTGACATAGTAGTAGTAAACCCAGTGTAGACATGCTTGTTGTTTGTCTATGCTAAACAGCATGCACTACAAAGGAACATAAAAGTGCTTGGGGGATTCTGCTGTGGCTTCTACCCTTAAACAAAATCAATTACTGGTAAGCAGACATACATACTGTTTACAGGAAATACAGTATATAGAGGACAGAGGGGGGTTGAGTAGAAAAAGGTGAATACAAACTGAAGGGAAGAGGAATAGGTGTGAGTCTGGGAGGAAGATAGATTGTCTTTGAGGGACAGAGAGAGTGTGTGTGAAAACTGGGAAAGAAAAAAAAAGAGGGAGAAAGTGTGAGAGAGACAGAGGGAAATGTGTAAAGAGGGAGAGTGAGAAACAGACTAATGCAGAAAAGAAAATGTGAGTGCACACTGCACAGCACACTGCAGGAAGTCTGCAGACTGATGCCCAGGACAGCTAGCTACTGTATGTAACCTCTCCGGCCAGAGCAGTGGGGGAAGGGAAACAGTAGTAGCTGTAAAGTTTACTAATACCTGTCTTGAGAGACTGCAGCTGAGTCACAAGGATTCCATTGCTGGGGCACCTTTACTGCTATCAGATAACCATCTGCCCTGCTGCTGCTCTCCCCGGCATGAACGAGCGCTGCCGCTGCAACACACTGTTCTCTATGTGCTCTAGTCCTCTGATCGGGGGAGGCTGGGGCACGTGCTGGGAAATGTCCTGCATGATGGGAAGATAGGAGGCCGAGGAGAGCCGTTCTCTGCACTACTCAGGCAGATCAGTGACTCAGAGGGAATACAGCAAGCCCACGTTCTCTCGGCTCTTTCTCTGTGTGCACCCAACCTCTTCAAAGCTCCCGCGGTCTGGCTTGTAATGTCAGGAGCTGAGGAGGAGGGCGGAGATTGTATCAGAGTGACAGCGGCCAGCTCCAATGCCACAGCCGCTGCGCACTTGTGCTGAATGAGTGTGGAGGACGGCAAATATGCCGTAGACAGGGATTAGTGATAGTGATCACAGCAGCCGGGCGGGGACTGACCACCAGCCGGGCGCTCCGCCCAGTTAAAAGGCTCTGGGGAGAACACTGTAGCCAGGTGTATAGCGGCCCCAGTATATGTAGCCAGGTGTATAGCGGCCCCAGTATATGTAGCCAGGTGTATAGCGGCCCCAGTATATGTAGCCAGGTGTATAGCGGCCCCAGTATATGTAGCCAGGTGTATAGCGGCCCCAGTATATGTAGCCAGGTGTATAGCGGCCCCAGTATATGTAGTCAGGTGTATAGCGGCCCCAGTATATGTAGCCAGGTGTATAGCGGCCCCAGTATATGTAGCCAGGTGTATAGCGGCCCCAGTATATGTAGCCAGGTGTATAGCGGCCCCAGTATATGTAGCCAGGTGTATAGCGGCCCCAGTATATGTAGCCAGGTGTATAGCGGCCCCAGTATATGTAACCAGGTGTATTGCGGCCCCAGTATATGTAACCAGGTGTATAGCGGCCCCAGTATATGTAACCAGGTGTATAGCGGCCCCAGTATATGTAGCCAGGTGTATAGTGGCCCCAGTATATGTAGCCAGGTGTATAGGTGTCCCCAGTATATGTAGCCAGGTGTATAGCGGCCCCAGTATATGTAGCCAGGTGTATAGCGGCCCCAGTATATGTAGCCAGGTGTATAGCGGCCCCAGTATATGTAGCCAGGTGTATAGAGGCCCCAGTATATGTAGCCAGGTGTATAGGTGTCCCCAGTATATGTAGCCAGGTGTATAGCGGCCCCAGTATATGTAGCCAGGTGTATAGGTGTCCCCAGTATATGTAGCCAGGTGTATAGCGGCCCCAGTATATGTAGCCAGGTGTATAGCGGCCCCAGTATATGTAGCCAGGTGTATTGCGGCCCCAGTATATGTAGCCAGGTGTATAGCGGCCCCAGTATATGTAGCCAGGTGTATAGCGGCCCCAGTATATGTAGCCAGGTGTATAGCGGCCCCAGTATATGTAGCCAGGTGTATAGTGGCCCCAGTATATGTAGCCAGGTGTATAGGTGTCCCCAGTATATGTAGCCAGGTGTATAGGTGCCCTCCCAGCTGGAGGGGAGCAGCGCAGCAGAGAGGAGCATTGAGCAGAGCAGCGGGAAAGGGCGGACGTTTCCCCCCCCCCCCCCCCCCCCCCTTCCTTCACCTTAGGGCTCCTCTCCCCTCCATAACATTGAGGCTGTGGCTGGCGGCGGTGGCTGGCAGCGGCGGGCGGGACTTACCTCCTCCAGTGTTCGGGCGAGTGGACGCTGTGCCTATGCGTGCAGCTAGTCTAGTCTAGTAAAGACCAGACTAGCTGCACGCACACACGCACAGCGTCCACTCGCCGGAACACTGGAGGAGGAAAGTCCCGACCGCCGCCGCTTCCAGCCACCGCCCGCCCGGAGCACGGCCACCAGCCACAGCCTCAATGTTATGGAGGGGAGAGCCAGGGAGAGGAGCCCTAAGGGGAGGGAGGGGGGGGGGGGGGGGGGGAAACGTCCGCCCTTGCCCGCTGCTCTGCCCAATGCTCCTCTCTGCTGCGCTGCTCCCCTCCAGGGTGCTAGGGGGGACGGCGTCCACTCTGCAATAATAGTAAGTGGACGTCGTCGTCCCGCGTTCACGCCGGACTCGACCCCTGGCTTTGAGTCCGCTAGGAGAAAAGCGTGATATAAATGTTATTTGTCTTGTCTCTTAAAGGACAACCAAAGCAAAAATGTTTATATTCTGCCACCCCCATATCAATCTTGTAGCAGCAGCAGAATAGAATCCTTTATGTACTTTGTATCTAGAGAATGTCTCAGCCACTCAGCAGTGTGTGACAGGCAACTGCTTGTTGACTGCAGAGCAGCTAATAGGGACACGGATCACTTTCCATCTCCATCACTAGATGTGTAACTAACATCTCCTCACCACAGGCAGCTGCTGAACCTTTCAGTTACTGCAGTAAAATTGGGCCCTATAATGTCTAGCTATGCCAGTGCATCAGGTAGATCAGAGTGGGATCTATTGGCTGCCCAGACACTGAAGACAGATTTCCAATAGATTTCAGCATGAACAACACATACACTTGTGGGGAGACAGATTGGGGGTCAGTCAGCATGATCTGTTGTCGGGAAATCACCGCACATCCTATTCAGCGCTTGTGAGATTTTTCAGCATGCCCACGGTGGCATAGTGGTTAGCTCTCTCGCCTTGCAGCGCTGGGTCCCTGGTTCGACTCCCAGCCAGGGCACTATCTGCAAAGAGTTTGTATGTTCTCTCCGTGTCTGCGTGGGTTTCCTCCGGGCACTCCGGTTTCCTCCCACATTCCAAAAACCTACGGATAAGTTAATTGGCTCCCCCTAAAAATTGGCCCTAGACTACAGTACTTACACTACATAATATAGATATATGGCAATGGTAGGGATTAGATTGTGAGCTCCTTTGAGGGACAGTTAGTGACAAGATATATATATATATATATATATATATATATATATATATATATATATATATATATATATATATATATATATATATATAGATAGATATATATATATATACACACACTGTACAGCGCTGCGTTATATGTCGGCGCTATATAAATACTAAATAATAATAATAACCGCCATTAATTGTTTGAATGACTGTTCGGGTTGCTGTATCTAATCATTATCACAAGATTATATCAGTGTGCACATTACATTCATAAATAACTAAGATGTTATGCCACTTCTGGCTTGCCCTCTGCAGCAGTGTGAGGTCAGCAGGAAGGGGCAGGCACATGCTGGCTAGGAGAACAGCGTGCAAGCACAACTAAGCATTATTTGTACAAAATTACCTGGTCAATCCGACAGAAAATTGTACCGTGTGTACCCAGCTTTAGTTAGTTTACAGCAGAAGAAGCCTTGGGAACAGTTTCAAAGTACAGTTTTCAAAAGGGAATTGGCACACACTGTAGCTAGTTTACTATCAACACAAATACATAATTTCACCTACTAGGATTGACATGGCTGTAAAAGTGTCAATAAATTATGCAATACCATATTCCGCATTACTGGTCAGAGCTTAGTTTTAAGATGTGTTGTGCTCCCTTACATACAAGTAGTTTAACTGATGTGCATGTATGCCTATTTAAAGCCTCTTTTCCATGGATAGCTAAACTACTTGTTTTGTTGGGCAGTTCAGCCCCCGGCTGCTGCCCACAAGCGCCATTCAGCTGCTATTACATGCAGCCCAATGACAGCCTTTGGTAACACCCCTACTGTCACGTTTGACATGCTGTGGCATTACACTGCAGGAAAAAAGTGTCTCATGTTGTGTCTGAGGATGCCAACCGCTGTGCTCAGGCTAACTTCATGGGGGGCAGTGGCATCTGCTCACCACCCATGACAGGTGCTAGCCAGTGCCTGCCCAGTGGACTGAAGCAGCTGACTTGTGGTGAATTTCCCGCCTTCAGCTGCCCATGGTAAAGAGGCCTTACCCTGCTTCTTGAGCATGATAAGACTTTGATCTGTGGCAACATGCTTCTCTCTCTAGGAGACGAAAGACAAAACAAAAAAGAAACAGGAATGTGAAGTAATTTAATTAAAATGTATATCCAGATGACCAACACCGGGCAGCCATGCTGTCCACCACACAGCTGTGCTGATTATTTGTACTGACTGAAAAACATACACAGTGATAAGTAAGCAGCTGTGTTTCAGTCTTGATGTAAGGCGGAGTGTCAGAGCCATTTGGATGACGCTTAGCAGCTTCTTCAGTGATTTATCCTGTGTTGTCTTCATAGTTATAGGTGTGCAACCTCAATGGATCTAAAAATAGTCAACATATATACTTATAAAGGGACAGATTGTCAGCACGCCGTGTACCTTTGCCAGATGGCTCTTACGCCAAAAATAGAACAAGCAGCTTTTGAAGTTCATCAGGTGTATGGAGGTAACGTGAGCGTTGTCTTCCGTTTCCTACTGTGTCTGCTTAGAGCTGTAATTAATGTTCATTGAAAGCAGTGTAGAATAAGGCATCACTGTTTATTTACAGTTTACCTTCCTTTTTATATGCAGTATGAATACTAATTTGTTTTCCTGGCTTATGTTTACACCGTAC
Source organism: Hyperolius riggenbachi (assembly GCF_040937935.1). Classification (NCBI taxonomy): domain Eukaryota; kingdom Metazoa; phylum Chordata; class Amphibia; order Anura; family Hyperoliidae; genus Hyperolius; species Hyperolius riggenbachi. The sequence continues at coordinate 413,307,835 of NC_090649.1, read as the reverse complement.
AATCGTTCTCCAGAAAGTATTTTCAGTCTGGTGGTTGTTATGCGACATACATTTGGTAAGTTTGTACAATGAAAATTATACACTAGGAATCGCTGCAATGCTTTTAAACTGCGGCAGTGCTATGTGCAGCAATTCTTAGGGTGATTGCGCTTGCATTTCCCAGCGATTTGAAGTGCTATACAGTAAACGGTACATCGCTTCCGATTAACGAATCAGGTGTTTTTTTGTTTTTTTTTAGTAAACTTTATTATACTCACCAGGTTTCCGGATGTCCGGCTTCTGTCCAGAGCCCCGCCCTCTAAAGGAAGAGGTCGTAGATGCTTCTCTAGGACCAATCAAAGAAGCGCCTGTGACCTCATCCGGACACCTGGTATCTATAATTAACTTTTATTTACATTTACAAATACTCGCTATTTCCCCCACCCCCAAATGGGCTCAATGCTAAGCATAGAGCACAAAGCGATTTTGCAGCGTTTCTATACTTAGCATTGAGTGCGATCAAAATGCTGTATGTCTTGCGATTGCGATTACCCCTAATCGCAACGTACCAGTGGGTTCAGTCCCATTAAAATACATTGGAAAGCGTGGTTTCCAGCCCTATATGGTGAAAGGATACATCCGAGCAACAAAAAACAAAAAACAAAAAAAACACAAGATCTACTTACCTGGGGCTTCCTCCAGCCCCTGGCAGCCTATCTGTCCCTCAGTGCAGCTCTGGTGTCCCTGGATCCCCTCCGTTGCAGATGCTGACCTCGCCAGGTCTGTATCTACTGCGCCTGGGCGATGCACAGCTGCGCCACTTGCAATCATGCTCACGTAGCCTGCACAGGTCCAGAATTTTTTTTCTTTTACTTGTATGTATCCTTTAAGACTTGTACGAAGTGCAGTATTCACTATTTATTGATTGAACCACCCTGTCAAAATGATCAAAAGTGAATTTTTCTGGCAACCAATTGAAACCATTGAGAAAAAAACATTTTCTCACTTTTTTATTGGGTATGTTGGTAACTATTGATTGGTCCTCCACTGATCGCAGTGTTATTTGTAGGACCAATCGATACGCAGTTCCTGACACGATGTAGCTGGGGTTATGTGGGCCCAACTACCAACTCTGTCTCTGGATCTCCTTCCTTTGCGGGGTAATTCAGAGGGGACAAAAGATTGAATGGCAGAGCTATTGTGCAAGCGTGTATGATGACCTGGCATTCTCATCCATCTGTTAACCTTCAGTAAATAAATCCGATTGTATGAAAGATGGCCTGCATATGCTCTCATGTGTACACCATTTTAGAGAACAGGAATTTAATGGATCTGTTGTTATGCCGTACAAGAGATTTCAAAGTTGGCTTAGGCCTAGTGCCATTATTATTAATCAGGCTGTGGAGTGGTGCATCCAGGCTGCATTAACAGGGAGATGCCTCTTACAGTTGCAAAAATACCAGCCGGCTCAGCCTTGTTTGTTCTGGCAGGAACCAATCTCCAGACAAGGACTCGATTCTATCCAGTGACCCAGATTAGAACAGCTGAAAATATTGCAGATTTATCCGCTGCAATACAGAACAGTGAGCATTAAAACTTGGTTTATAGAAACTCTGTTGTGTTTTGATATAATTTAATACACCATTTAAAGAGGAACTGTAACCAAGGATTGCACTTCATCCCAATCAGTAGCTGATACCACATTTCCCATGAGAATAGATAACCTTTTCTCAAATAGATCATCAGGAGGGGCTGTATGGCTGATATTGTGGTGAAACCCCTCCCACAGTGTGATGTCAGGACCTAGGCACTTACATCACACTGTGGGAGCCTTGTTGCATTGTGGGAAATAACAGCTGTTTCCAAATGCCAAGTAACCAGTATATCCCTCTGTGCATATGTATAGCTATGGAAAACAGTCCCAGATTTACATCACAGGAGCCTTTAGACACAGATGTCCTGGCACCCTAGATTTCTCCCTTCATGAGTCCGCAAACCCCCAAACTGAACTGCAATTGTGCTGGCTGTCCCAGCTGTCACTTCTCCCTGACTTCCCTTTCCTGTCATAGGTAGCTACAGTATTAGTATTAGGTAGCCAGAGGTACCCTACTACCAATTACTGAATCTGAGAGAGACTAGGCGCTTTGAGTCCTATGGGAGAAAAACACTATTGAAATGCTATTGTTATTGTATGTTGCATAGGGAATGAGGAAGAAAGGCACCGAAGGAGCAGAGTGAGCCGCCTTTCTATCACCAGGCGCCTGTAGGCACGTGTATACAGTGCCTTATGGTAAATCCAGCCCTGATGGAAAAACAATATTTTAGCTTATTGAAATGTTAGGGGGTGTGGTTATAGATAATGGCAGGTGGTGCTATCCCTTTTTTTTCATGTTTGCCAGAAGTAAAGATGATTATGTGCAGGCTGATCAATAATATGGATCAAACCAGGGCTGTGGAGTCGGACCAAAAATCCACTGACTCCGACTCCTCAGTTTAGGATTCCACCGACTCCTCTTATTTACATTTTACAATTTTGTTGATTAACAGTATGTAACGTGAAATTCGCCTCTTAACTGCCAACGCTTAGGAATTTTACAAGACAACTTAAGTGAGAAGGATATGTAGACTACTATATTTATTCTCTTTAGACTAAGGCTACTTACACACCAGGACGTTACAGGCGCATGTTAGTGCAGCCTGTAACGCAGCCCACCGCACAGCACTACAAAGTCAATGAGGCTGTTCACACTGCCCACGTTGCGTTACACAGCAACGCTGCACGTTCGGGCAAAGTGCAGCGTACTGTGCGTTCTGAGCGGCTTAAGCCGCGTTAGACTGTTTGCACATGCTCAGTGGGGGGCGAAAAGGAGGCGGGGAAATGCCGCTACAGTAGCCGCGCACATGGCTACTTAATATGCACTACACTGGCGGCTGCTGATTGGCCGGCGGGACCACGTGATGCGGAGTGTCTCACTCTGCATCACGAGGTCGCACCGGCCAATCAGCGACACTCTGGTAGACCTTATGCGGATAGAGCCGCCTAACGCGGCTCACTCTAACGTCCTCTCCCGCACCACCATACGTTGCGTTAGGTGCACGTTATGCGACCTTAACGTAGCACCTAACGCTACATCTTAGTGTGTAAGTAGCCTAAAACTAGTCCTTGGTAAAAGTACTTGTAAAAGGTACAGACCGGAACAAAGAACATCTATCAGGCCCTAGGCAATGTAATTGTGGGTACATGTAAGAATGATGTGCAGGTACTCTGCAGGGGAATGAGGAGATTCTTCCTCTATTACACATTCTTCATGCACAATCTGAACAAGGTTTATGGGTGATAGACAAGACCTCTGTGTTCAATGTGCACAACATTCTCAGTGGATTCCCTGCAGCTCTGTGGGGAGTGCATATGTAGAGTATAGTACTACTGTGTTACAAAGTAAACCTGAGACAGATGAAATGAAAGTTTTATACATACCTGGGGCTTCCTCCAGCCCCCTTCAGGCTAATCAGTCCCTTGCTGTCCTCCTCCGCCACCTGGATCTTCTGCTATGAGTCCAGGTACTTGAGCCAGTCTGGTGTAGTGCGCATGCACACACTCCGCCGCTGGGAGCGTACTACACCTGTGCAGCACTATTGCGCAGGTGCAAAATGCTCCTGATTGTGGAAGCGGCACGTAGCCAGACTGCTCTAACTGGCTGAATTACCTGAACTCATAGCAGAACATCCAGGTGGCGGAGGAGGACAGCGAGGGACTGATTAGCCTGAAGGAGGCTGGAGGAAGCCCCAGGTATGTATAACACTTTTCTTTTCATCCGTCTCAGGTACCCTTTAATTTGTAGTCACCAAACCAAATTTTAACAACATATCAATTTATTTGATTTCATGAGCAAAGAGAGTGCGTACATTTGCATAAACCAGCATCAATGCAGAATTATTTCCATCTCATTGACCATCTCTATTAGTGACACAGCTACACACCGGCTTTATTCTTACAGCACAGACGTTATTTAGTATATATAAGAGATTCCTGTGTACACATCATATATACAGTCACAATCAGATGTGTATATCTGACTTTAAAAATACAGGGACTGCTTTATTGAAGCAGCACAAGTAACTAATTGTGATTGGTTTATTTCATTTTTGTGGACTGAACACAGCTATTACTGTATATATATATAGTATATATATATTATTTTTAATGACTATTATCTGAGAAATAGAACACTTTATCATATTTTCTATTTTAATTACAGTTACAAATTCATTAGGAGTCGGTGCATTTTTTCCCGACTCCAGGCACCCAAAATTGCTCCGACTCCACGACTCCGACTCCACAGCCCTGGATCAAACAATATGAAAAATTACATGGCGAATATCAATCATTTCTTAATCTCTACTATTTTTAACTTATCTCTTTTCAATTTTTTTGATTAATTTTTTTCCATTTTTATCTAAAGTTCCACTTTAAAGCTTAAATTAAATGTCTACTCTATGAAAAAGTGGCATAGCTTGAGTGTATGGCTTGTATAGTGGTAGGGCTTGGGCACTTGAAAAGATTTGTAAATACAGTACAAGTTAAAGCAGCTACAACAAGGTTGGCTACATCAATTAATATTAGCAGTAGCTGGAGATCTGAACATACTATAAATCTCTCTGTTGGGTGCGTACCATAGAAACGCCATTCACTTGGACACCAGTTGAGGCCAATAATTAGAATGTTTGTATTAGTATTACTGATATTACTACTGCCCTTCCTGATGCCTTTTCCTACTGCCGATTCCAAAGGTAAACCCCCTCTTGTGGTTCTTCTCAAATCACCTCCCCCAACATACAGCACATCCTGAAAGCTAACTCTACCCTTTTAAACCTAATAGTTCATTCTAACCCTTGACTTTTAAAAATAACCTGAGGCAGTTTGTGTGTCGGGGGGGGGGGGGGGGGCAGATAGGACACAAGCATTTTCTCTGCCTTATGACGAGCCTCTGTGTCCCCCCACTGCCGCTCTCTGCCCCCCCCCCCCCCCCCCCCCCCACTGCCATGCTATAGCCCCCTGAGATTAGCCCCAATATTTGTCGCTATGTCAGGTAAACATGGGGAAAGGGATTCCCTGTTCAAAATGCCCCCCCCCCCCCCCAGGGGCATTCCTGCAGGGATTCCAGAGCTGCCATTGAGCATCTCTCTCTCTCTGGCCGTTCTCCCTGCCGCTCCCCCGCCTCCCTACATGCTGTGAGCGAAACACAGTCTCTCCTTTCAGCGTCGTGACCCAGAAGTCACAAAAGTGAAAGTGGGCCAGTGCAGCCCACGGGAGCTGTGGTTTTTATGGCTACCTAACCCGCTCAGCCCTCCGGAATTAGGTAGCCTACGTTTTTTTTTAAATCCATGAGCCCACCTCAGGCTCTCTAAATCAAAACCTCCTAAAATAGCTCTAACCCTAATTGATATTTTGCATCGGGAATCCTCCTTCTTTTTGAGGGGATGATGATTACGGTTTGGGTACCAGCACACTGTTATTATGTTGATATCGGTTGCTCGTTGTTTGGTTACATATTTCTACTCAATTGTTATCCGATATTGCGAACTCTGTAGTTTGTTGGACGTTTTAAATGACTTTTGCTGAGCGTGTGCACAAGGCTTTAGGGCTCTTTCACATCAGAGCTTGCGTTGGTGAACGCTCAAAGCATATGTTTTCTTGTATGCGTTTGGATATGCGTTGCACTGCAGTGAGTGTGCGTTTTTAATCCGTTTTCAATGCGTTACAGCACATAGGAAAACGCAGGTAATTTTTTTTTCTTTTAGTTTTCAACTTTCTACATTGTTCCTCTGTTGCATTCTGGGACTGATTGCCTGCGTTAACGGATTAAAAACGCGCATAGTGTGCGTTTTACATTGACTAACATTGTAACGCATAAAGCTAGAGTCGGCCGAAAAACTGCGCCTGAGTGCAGTGTAACGCAACGCACAAAAAGGCTGCATTACATGTGAAAGCTAAAATGAAAGTCTATGGACTTTCATTTCACCTTGGGTAACGCAAACTTTACCCTTTGCGTTAAAACGCAGAAAATCTGCCCTAATGTGAAAGAGCCCTTAGATGTACCTTTTCATCTTTATGAAGACTGCAGGGTGTCCCTCTTTCCCATCTCAAGAAGCTTGGGAAGTATTATGTGCATTTAAAACCATTTCATATCTGCTTTTAATGGCTTTTCCTCAGAAATGGGTCACTTGGCGTTCAGCAGCAATAATAATAATAATAATCCTGGGATGGTGCATTACCGTGTGACAAATGTTACAGGCACCAGATTAGACAATCATTACATTTCAGCTGTGGCTGCCTTTCTCTGTGATGTGATCTGACAATCTACCAGCGGATTGCGCCTCATTAGTAAGAGGTTATAATTGGTGGCGTTTAGCTTATACAGCAGCATGCAAAGCCCATCAGTAGATTGCATATTTTCAGATGATCTCTGAAAAGCTTCTCTTATACATTAGCAAATCGATGCCCATATGTCTGCCTAATCATGTCGTTGCCAAGTCAGCAGAATGGCGTTACAGTGGGATATCAACATAATGTGTTCTTAAAGGGGAACCTGAGATGGGGCCACAGCAATAAAATATACATACCTGGGGCCTCCTCCAGTCTGATCGCTCCCACACTGTCCACTTCTGACTACCTCGGAAAATCCTCCAGTGAAGGTGAGTCGACGCAGGCGCAGTCCGGCCAGGCGCACTCCCGTCTCGCTCCGGTCAAGTCCAGTAGTATTGCGAGGGCGCAGAACGCACCCAGTGATGTGAACGCGACTGGAGCGCACGCACGGCCGGGCAGTGCATTCACAGTTGGCCCCGGAACTTTCTGGGGCCAATTGCAGGCGAATGGGGAGTCGGAAGAGGATGGCGTGGGAGTGATTAGGCTGGAGGGGGCTGGAGGAAGCCCCAGGTATGTATATTCTATTGCTGCGGCCTTACCTTAGGTTCCCGTTAAAACAGCTGGTATTTGCGATTATTCAGGTTGCAGTGAGCTGAATAACCTCAATGATCGCAAATAGCTTCGGTTTTAAAAAGGCAAACTTCTGTTTTGCATAGCATTTTCGCAAGGAGGATTTTTGGTCTCTTTCAGACCGTTACACAATCCTAGGAGTTCTAGTTCACCATGAATTTGCTGGGCAATCTGCAATATAATGTGCTGATCATGAAGGGCCGCAATATACTATACCATCTCCCATCTAGGCTGAACTTTTGTAAAAAAAAACGTATTTATCTTCAACGGCCATTTTCACTCAAGGTTTTATGCATACCTAAGAGGTTGAATCATCCACTCATTGGTGGTTTCTCTGCATCAGATAATGCTTTAGCTTCCTCCTTCAAAGTCAGAGCTGGCAAACCATGTTGTGCAGGTGGTAACTTTCCTGAGATAGTACATGCTCACAGGGGACTGATAAAATCTCCATTGAACTGCATCACACACAAATATTTGAACTACAACTCAGTTTGAAACTAGCCAATGCAAAAATCTGTACCTGCAGCTATACCAAATATCTGTTGTTCTGCTGCCAGGCAATAGAGACTTAGGAACTGGAGACTATGCCGTGGTAGCTGCTTTATCATAGGTGGCTGGGATGACTCTTATAATAGATTGCCCTCTGTTACTAGAATCTGAGCATCCACTGTTATGTGAAAGGGGTCTGGAATAATGTCTATAAAACCTGAATGAGCACATACTGTATTACAGGGGCTTGAGTAACCACTGTCTCGTTGCAGGTGCTTGAAGGACCACTGTCTTATCATGGGGGCTTGAGTGATCATGGCCTTATCACATGAGCTTGAGCTATAATGGGCTTATCACAAGGGCTTGAGCGATTGTGGTCTTTTCACATGGGCTTGAGCGATTGTGGTCTTTTCACATGGGCTTGAGCGATCGTGGTCTTTTTACATGGGCTTGAGCGATCGTGGTCTTCTCAGGGGCTTGTTTGGAACCTGCTGCTTGCCTGGAGCTTGAGTGATTACAGTCCTATCACAGAAGCCTGAGTAACCACTGTCATGCAGCTAAATCCTAATCGCTGTTAAACAATTTTCTCATAGACAGCGATGTCTGTCACAGGGTTCCATGACCCACCTTCAAGACTGGCCACAGCCAATCTCAGTATTGGATCTTTGTTTCCTGGCACCTTCCATGTATCATGCATTTCTACAGAAAATTTATTTTTAGCGCACAATTTTCTAAATCAGTCAACTGGAACAAGTGCATTCATTCGTCAATAACTTTATTACTACTGATCACAATGAATTGATCTTTATCTTGTTTTTTCCGACACCAATTAGGCTTTCTTTGGGTGGTACATTTTGCTAAGAATTATTTTTTTGTAAATGCATTTTAACAGGAATATTAAGGGAAAAAAATTCGTTATTTCTCAGTTTTCATCCATTATAGCTTTAAAATAATATATGCTACTGTAGCCCTTTCTGGGCACAAAGTGTGATGTGGGAATGAATTGACATGTGTAATGTAATATTCGCTTGATAGACGAAATGTTGCCTTGCTATTAAGAGGCTTAGCACTGTGGAACTGAAACGGCGCATAGGACGCCTAAAACGAGCATTTGGTATGTACTTGCGGTTGTTAGGCGGCCATAGACACAGAGTGGGGAAACTTCCAGAAGCCGCACGAGAGGCAGCGCAGGGGCAGTCGGCAGAGTGGCGCGAGACACAGGCTGAGGAAACTGGTTATAACCAGTTCTCCTCACGGAGTGCAGTCAGTCAGCCTGTTGATGAGGCCGAGGCAGAAAATTTGTCTAAAATGCCTAAATTGGATCTAGTTGGCTCTAAGCTGTCGAAGGACTCTCCCATACCTTTTTAAGATACTGGCGTTTTAAAAGATGTCAGATAAAAAGATGGAAGCACTTTTGAGACGCGCTTGGGAATCAAATGCTGCTTCATTCGCTCCTAATTTGACTGCAGTTTCCACTTCAAGGTGTCTTAACATTTGGCTGGCAGGTTTGGAATCAAATCTTAAGAAAGGTACACCTCATGCTGAGATGCTTGGTTCTGTGTCGGTTCTTACACCTGCCGCTAAGTTTTTGTGTGACACTTCATGTGAGGCGGTCAGGATATCAACCAAATCAGCAGCTTTAATTAATTGTATTAGAAGATTTCTTTGGTTGAAGGGTTGGGAGGGTGATTCTACAGCAAAGAGCAAGCTATGTACCCTACCTTTTGAAGGTAATCTTCTATTCAGCTCTGGCTTAGAAGAAGCTTTGACCAGAGCAGCTGAGAATGAAAAAGTTTTTCTGTCAAAAAAGAAGAAAACTTTTCCAAGAAAAATTTTCGTGGGTTTAGGAAAAATGCAAGGGGCAAACAGGAGCCAAACAAAAAGTGGCAGGCTCAGAAAACAAATAAATTAAAAGGATTTATATTTAATCCTTCCCAATCCACTTCCAAAGCTAAATCCTCACAGCAATCCCAGCAATGACGGTTGTCAGGTTGGGGTCAGTCGACAAATTTCTTTCCCTTTTGGGAAAAAGTAACATCAAACAGGTTCATCCTGAACATAGTTGCTCATGGTTTGAAACTGGAATTTGTCAAGCATTTCCGACAAAGTTTGTCATGACAAAAAAAGACATCAAAACTGTCAATTGCAGGGAGTCATGGAATTGGCTGTGGAAAATTTGTTCCGGAAGGGAGTGGTGGAAAAAGTGCAGATTCTGGAGCAGAGAAAAGGCTATTACTCTACAATACTTCTGGTCCTAAAACCCAATGGAGAGTTTTGAACTATCATAAATTTGAGGTACCTGAACCAATACACTAAATATCGAAATTTCAAAATGGAGACTTTAGCGTCAACAATACTTCTTCTTCGGAAGGAGTGTCTTCTCGCATCGATAGACCTGACAGATGCGTACTAGCACATTCAGATTCATCGGTTCTACCGCAGGTATCTGAGGGCTGCAGTGTGGGTTCAGTCCACTGTAGTCCATCTGCAATTCAAAGCATTGCCATTCAGACTGTCTGCAGCACCCAGAATTTTCACCAAGGTGATGACGGAGGTAGTATCTAATCCAAGGTTGCAGGATATAATTATTGTGCCTTATCTCGACTATCTGTTGTTGATGGCTCGGGATGTGATCTCCTTTCAGAACATTGTATTGGTTCAGAGTACCTTAATAGACCTACCTGGGTTGGCTGATAAATGAGAAGAAGTCAGACTTGATTCCAGGTCAGGAAAAAGTGTTCCTGGGAATAGTGCTGGACTCGAGGGTTCAGACTCCATTCCTTCCCCAAGACAAACCGGAGTCTCTGATTGTAAAGATCGGACATTTTCTGTCAGCAAGAAAAGTATCCATCAGGGAAGCAATGTCCCTACTGGGAAAGCTGTCCTCTTGCATTCCTGCACTCAAATGGGCTCAGGCAAAATACAGGATTCTGCAGCTAAGTCTGTTGTTACAGTGGGATGGTCTTCAAAACTCCCAGGACAATCCATTTTGGGTGTCAGGACAACTGGTAGATTCCCTTCAGTGGTGGTTAAAGTGAAAATCTGGGAAAAGGGGTTATTTGGTTAACGAGGCATCAGGTAGTCATTACTACAAATGCAAACGGACAAGGTTGGGGAGCTTACTTCAGGTCCCAACTAGTTCACAGTGTCTGATCTACCCTAGAAAGTTATTTTTCCTCAAACCACAAGGAGCTTCTAGCCATTTGGTACGCTCTGAGAGAGTTTGAAGATCATCTTGTAATACAATACAATACAATAACATTTCTATAGCGCTTTTCTCCCATAGGACTCAAAGCGCTTAGGCTCTCTCAGATTCAGTAATTAGTAGGATGAAGTATTCACACAACAAAAGTTATATTTCTGCAAATGCCAAACTGAACAGGTGGGTTTTCAGTCTGGATTTAAACACGTCCAGGGATGGAGCTGTCCTGATCTGTTGAGGTAAGGAGTTGTAGGCCTAGATGTACTGATGTCCGACAATCGAACAGTGATATCTTACGTAAATTATCAGGGGGGACAAGGAGTCCACCTCTGATAGCATTTACTCAGATAATCTTCGCCTGGGCAGAAAAGACAGTGAGGTCCATAAAAGCAGTACAACCCAAGAGAAAGGAAAATCAGTTGGCCAAGTAAGTCGTCAGTCTGAGGGAGGGGGGAATGAAGTCTGAACTCTCGAGTCTTCAGCCAAATCTGCAACAAATGGGGCTATCCGTTGGTAGACCCATTTGGGACTCTTCCGCTTCCTCGGTTCTTTCCATTGGATCAGACAGGCCATCTGGATGTGTTGGAAACTTTCCTGCAGGATTTGGGGATGGAAAGCGGATTTGCATTTTCACGACTAAACCTGATAGGTCCAGTAAATTAGAAAATCGTTTCGGATCAGGCGCCGTACTGGCCCAGAAGGGCTTAGTTCTCGATGCTCCTGTCATTGACGATTGCGGAACCATGGAAGCTGCCTGTGAGTCAGGACCTGTTTAGTCAGGGACCAGCCTATCACCCTAAATCCGGAACAATTGGGTAGGAAGCAAGTAACTTTGGATATTTATCTTCTAATATGGAAAACTTTTTGTAGATTTAATCTAAATAAGCATGGTTGTATTGAGAAATTATCAATTCCCAATGTTTTGGATTTTTTGCAAAATGATTTTGATATGGGCCTGAAGTTCAGTACGCTCCAGGACCATATTGTAGCTTTATCTGTCTTTTTGATGTGTCTATAGCGGTGGATCCACTAATTAGGCATTTTGTTAGAGCTATTAAACGTAAATCGGCCGTTAAGACGAGGTTGGTGACTCCCTAGGATTTGAGTCTAGGCTTAAGCATGTTGACTGGGAAACTGTTTGAGCCTTTACAATACATTCCCCTGAAATACCTTTCCTGGAAAATGTGCTTCTTAATTGCAATCACTTCCGCTAGATGGATAGGAGAGATACAGGCGTTATGTATTTCTCCTTCTTATATCACTATTTCAGAACAAAAGGTGGTTTTTAAGCTTCCTCCAGAGTTTTTGCCAAAGGCGGTTTCTTTTTTTCATGCTGAGCATAAGATTATCTTGCCGTCTTTTTGTTCAAATCCTAAAAATCCAGGGGAAGAAAAATGTTCCACAAATGGATGTTAGGCGATGTTTGTTGACCTATCTTGATAGGACTAAGGATTGGAGGAAGGATAATAACCTACTTTTACAGTTCCAACGCACAAGAAAAGGGTCTAAAGCTTCTAAACCCACTTTAAGTAATTGGTTGACCCAAACAATTTCATTAGATTATACTAGTTCAGATTTGGTGCCTCCAGCAGATTTGAATGCACATTTTACAAGAGCAGTTTCCTCCTCTTGGGCAGAAAAGGCTTCCGCTTCAATCTCTCAAATTTGCAAAGCGGCCACATGGTCTTCTTTCCAAACAGTCGAATCAAGACCTGGCTTTCGGAAGAAAGCTTCTGTCCACCGTTGTCCCGCACTGAGGAGGTAGTAATCTGGAAGTCTCTCCAGTCCCCTTCATGTGGGACTAATGGAAGTCCAAAATTACACCAGTAATGTGATTTTCATGTAGTCACACATGATGGGCCTACTAATACCCACCCAGAATAGTGAGTCGTAGAGATTAAGTATGTACACATGCATATTGACAAGGTAATCTGAAAGTACACTGAGGTCTGCATGGTGGTCACGTGCTTTTAAAGCCTTACTGTAGTTCCTGTCGCATTTCAGGTGGGAGGTGTAATATCCAGCCCACATCATGTGGAACTACATGGAAATCACATTATCTGGAAGTGTAATTTTGGACTTCTGGGTTTCTTTCAAAGGAATACTATCGATTGAAACGACTTTTTTTTTTAATACTCTATATTAGTGTGCACATTACCACTAGTGCTAGGGGAACTTTATTTATTCACCCAGGTCTCTCTCCCTCTATTGCTGCTTAAAAATTCACACAGCTCACAAATATATTTCACTGTGTCACTCACAGCATGCAGGATACATGAGGAGAAATAGGCTGATCTGAGGTGGTAACAGGTAACTAATTGAGCTGTAATATTGCTGGAATATAACAAGCTATAACACTAGTCTGTGTTTACACTGACTGGTTGCCTGGCTGCCTGCTTGTGATGATGAGTCACTCCAGGCTGCATCCACTTTACAAGCTGCTGAGAGGGGCAGACCACAGCTTACAATTTGTTTATTATCTTTGCTTCTCTTGACTGATAAAGATACTAATAATGCTCACATTGGTAGAATCTTTAACCCCTTACCACCATATCAATAAGATTCTTTCAGTAAGGTGATAATTAAACTATAAACTGAGGAGTTGATAGCAACTCCCCTGTGCAGAGACATGGTCTAGCCCTCTGGGAGCCGTCAGTATTTAGATACATTTTGTATCCAAAACTGACAAAGTATTTTACAGCTGAGAGGTGTCCTAATGTGTGCTACAACATGCAGCATTTACAAATAAATGCATACATCGATAGTATTCCTTTAAAGCAGATCCGAGATGAAAAACTAACTATAACAAGTAACTTGTCTATATATCTTAGCTAAAGTTTAGATAGTTTACACAGCAAATCTAGCTGCAAACAGCTTTAATAGAATAAGAATATTTCTTCCTGTGATACAATGACAGCAGACATGTTGTTTGTAATCATTACACAGAGGCAGGCTTATCTGCATCTTGAGCAAAGAAACCTAATCCCCTCTCCTCCTCCCTCCTCCCCTCTGCCTCTGAAATCTCTGGCCAGTAATAACCCCCCCTCCTCTTGTCCAGACTGAGCTCCCATGAGCCCTTGCTACTGTCTGAAAGTGCCTTGGCTCTCTGAAAACCCGTGGGAGTGGTTTATTTAGTTTATAAGGAATTAGAGCATTAAAACAAAAACAAAAAATTATTTGGCTTGAGGAATGCCCTATAAGCAATAGGAAAGGAACACAATTATGCAATGAGTAAAAGTTCGTCTCGGGTCCGAGGTGAACTTTTAATCATTGCATAATTGTGTTCCTTTCCTATTGTTTATAGGGCATTCCTCAAGCCAAATACTTTTTTGTTTTTGTTTTAATACTCTAATTCCCTATAAACTAAATAAACCACGCCCACAGGTTTTCAGAGAACCTTGGCAGTAGCAAGGGCTCATGGGAGCTCAGTCTGGGCAGGAGGAGGGGTAGGTGTTACTAGCCATTGATTTCAGAGGCAGAGGGGAGGAGGAGAGGGGATTAGGCTGATGGCTCAAGATACAGATAAGCCTGCCTCTGTGTAATGTTTACAAACAACATGGCTGCTGTCATTGTATCACAGAAATAAATAATCATATTCTATTAAAACTGTTTGCGGCTAGATTTGCTGTCTAAACCATCTAAACTTTAGATATGATATATAGACAAGTTACTTGTTATAGTTAGTTTTTTATCTCGGATCCGCTTTAAAGAAAAACATTTCTTTGTTACAGCTGATACAAATCCTGCAATAAATCTGCACTGTTTCTACTTCCCGCTTTCATGGAAGCAGACCTATTGTTAACATCCTGTACTTTCAAATAGGTTTATCTGCTTATTTGCAGTGGCAGTCCACTGACGCAGGGGAGAGATCAAATTACAACTTGTGATTAGACAAAGATGAGGGGGAGTTAGACAGGCTAAACTCTCTAAATACATACAGGGTGCATTTCTCAGTTTTCCTTCTGTCCTGTGCAAGCTTTCAGGTCCACTTTAAGAGAAAACCAAGCGCTCCGCAGACCTACTTGCCTCCCAAATCAGCAGAAATTTACATTCATGCACATTACTATGACAGTAAGAGGTGCAGCATTTTATCATTTTTCTATGGAACATGTTATAACTTTTCCAGTATTCTGACAGGGAAATCTTGTTCTAGACCCAAATTTTGATTAATTGAAATTACTTCTAAGATTCACTGGCAACAGCTGCAGCTTACAGTGGCGTGAAATTAAGGCTTCGCTGAACCTATTTCCAATTAAAGCCATATTTAATGCAATATTTAAATACAAGGTGTGACTTTGAAGGTGGCTGTAAACGTGTAAGCCAGTATTCTGGGAAGCTGACCACTGTCTGTGTACAGTGACGGCACAATCTACTACTTATTTGACAGAACAGAACAGGTCTTTCCTTCACGCTGTGTACTTTATGGTTTGCTTTGCTGGTTTTTCTCAGAACAGCAATAAGGTTGAGCTTCATTTGAGGATTCTGTTCTTTAAGGCCTTTCTCAGACAGGAAGCTTGTTGGCGCTCGGTAACGTGCTAGACAGATGCCCCCCCCCCCCCCCCCCATAGAGTCACATGTGAATGCAGACCTCAGCCATGCTCAGCCTCGATATTGAGGTCTTCTGTCACTGGGTTACACCACCGTGTGTAAGAACTTGACATTCGTGGTGTTACAACCACTGCATTTGAATTGTCCCTGAATTGCACTGGTAGACTGGATGCTGAACTACACAAGCGCACAGTTCAGCCTCCCATCTGGGAGGCCTAATACAGACCTCACCTGTATTGCTTGTTGTTCTCATGTAATAGTACATCTGTAGAAATGCACACATATAACATGGACAGCAAAAAATGAGGATGCCTATGGGCTGGTGCACACAAAGAGCACTTATGAGCGCTTTGAAAACTGCTTGGCTAATGTATTTGAATGGGAAGGATCACAACAGAGTGATGTGTTTTTTCCCAAACGCAAACGCGGGTCCTGCAGCATTTCTGTGGCAATTCAGCCTCAATGTTAAGTATAGGACAAGTGGAAAATCGCTCTAAAAAACGCTATACCAGAACGATTTTCCAAGTTTTTATTTTGCAAAAACTGTTCACTTCCAGCTCAAACTGTACACAAAATAAAAACATTCTACCCCAAAACGCTCCAAAAATCGCTAGGCACCTGCCTGGAATCTCTTAGAAAAAAATGCTTAGCATTTGCAATTACGCTAGCGGTTTTTGGTGTGCACTGGCCCTATCTTAGATGCTGGGTTTTACTTTCTTCAAAGCAGAACATTGATCTGAAGATCACCTGAGCTTCCCTCATCGGACGCCGTTTTTGGACTATTGCTGAAATACCTAATGGCCAGATAAGCCAACAACTGAATGAATGTTGGCTCCTTTGATCCTTGCTTTTATACAATGTTGGTTCCTTTGACACCTGTTTTTTTACAGTGTTGAAAGCAATCAGCTGGATTGTTTTTTTTCTTGGCATCTTTAGATTTGTTATGGGGAGATTGGGCCCTGGGCGTCAACTATTACCTATCATTTTGCAAGTTTGCCTTATGATTAACATTTTTCTTCAGGTTTTTAAGGCTTATATCTCTTTGTTTATCTACCATAAGTAATTCCTCTGCCTACAGCCTTACCTTGACCTCCATTATAAAATCGCTACCACTCTTACCACTCTTTTCTGTCGAAAAAATTTCTTATGAACCTCTAAATGTGGCCATACATCAGGCGACTTGGCGGCCGATCGGCCATCAGATTCCGATTATTATCATCAGATTGGATGTAAATTGGTGCAACCAAGTGCATGCCCGATCAATAGTGAGACCAATTTCATGATGAAATTGGTTGCATTAATTAGTCGGACATACTGCAAGATGTTGGGCCATTGTGGTTAGTCAGGTGTGCAGTGGTAATGGCGAGCGACATCAGGACAAGCGACTAAACTCCCGGCACTGTTCACCTTCTGTATCAAAGTATATGTATGTGCATTTATACATTACCTGTCCTTTGTCACGGTGCCCGTCCTATTCCGAATCTGCCGCTGTCTGTTACACTTCCCAAACATGGTGCCGGCCGATGTGTATAAGGGAAAAGCGGTGGATTGGATGAAGGACGGGCACCGAAGACTGACACAGGACAAGTAATATATCAATTCATATACATATACATTAGGGGAACAGAGGCGGACGTGGCGGGCTTGGCCAATTCCTGAGAGATTCCATGCTGAAATTAATAGGGAATTGGCCTGCGGTGTATGGGCAGCCGACAAATCTCTCTCTAATCAGATTCAATCAGAGAGAGATTTATCTGTTGGTTGAATCTGCCCATCATCGCTAGATGTATGGCTACCTTTACTTCAACTTCTCTTGTGGCTCTGTGGGAGATTTGAGCCCTGCTCCTGTTCATGTACAAGTGTGGCCGTACTTCACCCGCAGGAGCAGCACCGGCTTGCTGCGCAGGCGTGGCCAAACTTGCCCAGGCTACTAGCCTTCTCCTTCCCCGCTCATCTCTCTTCTGCAGAGTGGCACAGTAGAGTAGTTTAATATTCACCTGCTCCTGTGTTTTTCTGACAGCCACATGCTCTATTCTGCATTCTGCATACCACTGGTTCCGAATGCTGGTCATGTGATCGGAAGCTGGAGGTGAGGAAGTATAGAGAGTTCACCTGCTGGGAAAAACAGAAGAGACTAGACGCAGCACTGGTGCAGATAAATATTACACTTCGTGTGTGTCTGTGTTTGATCTAAGGAGGGGTTCCATGGGTTGTTGGTGTACCCAGGCTCAAGCCGACAATGTTTTAACCAGAAACACTGTCATCCTCTGGATGGGAAGGCAGTGTACTGTCATTCTTTATGCTTACAATGATGCACATTTGAAGCTCTCAGTTGCCAAATAAAATGGCAAGGAGGGCCACATTTTGCCCGCAAGCTTTGGGTTTTGATATCTGTGCTCTACAAGATCCAGACGCTATTCTCTTCTTTGGTCAGTATGTGTTTTCTTACCTGAGGTTTACCTCTGGGACACTTTAACATCTGACTTTAAACAAACTAAAGCTTTCCAAGAAACTCAGACTGCAATTACTCACCCCTCCTCTTAGGAAAACATGTACAGTATAATCTGTTAGCACAGTATTACACTGTTGTTTGTAGTACAACAGTAGTTAGTGGCAGATGCCACATAAAGCTATGTACACATTTTACATTTTTTTATTGGCCAAAATGTTTATTAACAATAATTTCATCCACAAAACTTAAAGCAATCCCGATTCAAAGCTTGGGATCAAATTCAGATACTCAATTTAAGAGAGGGAAGCCTCGGGATGCTATTGAGGCTTTCCTCTCTACTCAGATGTCCTTTGTCCCTCCCCTCCAGATCGTGGCCGCGCTCCTTCTCTTCCCGGATCATGGCCACGCATGTGCAGTAGCACAGAGCCCTGGGCTTCAGCTTACGGCGCATGCACGGGCAGGCTTGCGTGGCCACGGTAAAGGGAGAAGAACTGCACGGACCCGATGTGATTAACGACAGTGCATTGTTGCTAATCTTCAAGGGGGCCGCGCTCCGCTGCAGGAGACATTAGAATAGAGAGGGAAACCTCAATAGGATCCTGAAGCTTCCCTCTCTTTAAGTAAGTATCTAATCTAAGTAACTATCTTATCTAAGTAATTTTTTACCCGAGCTTTGGCTCTAGTACACTTTAAAGGGACACTTAAGTCAAACAAAAAAAAATGAGTTTTACTCACCTGGGGCTTCCAATAGCCCCCTGCAGCTGTCCGGTGCCCTCGCCGTCTCCCTCCGATCCTCCTGGCCCCGCCGGCAGCCACTTCCTGTTTCGGTGACAGGAGCTGACAGGCTGGGGACGCGAGTGATTCTTCGTGTTCCTGGCCACAATAGCGCCATCTATGCTGCTATAGCATATATCATATACCATATAGCAGCATAGAGGGTGCTAATGTGTCTGGAAACGCGAAGAATCACTTGCGTCCCCAGCCTGTCAGCTCCTGTCACCGAAACAGGAAGTGGCTGCCGGCGGGGCCAGGAGGATCGGAGGGAGACAGCGAGGGTACCGGACAGCTGCAGGGGGCTATTGGAAGCCCTAGGTGAGTAAAACTCATTTTTTTTGTTTGACTTAAGTGTCCCTTTAAAGCAATCCTGAAAAAAAAAAGATACTTCAATAGTGGGAACCGTCTGGATGGTCCAAAAATCCCAAATCATCCTACAGCTCGCCATTATGTGTGTACAGCTGTTACCAACATAGCTGTTGTCCTCTGTAGAGATCTGCCTGGTTGCATCGCTCACACACCAATGCTCTTTATTCTCCATTGAACGTTTGAGAAGTTTCCACTGCTGGTGCTGCTTATGGGTTTTTTTTCCTACGTAGGACAGAACAAGCTGCTCATCTAGGGTCCAAGCACCATGTTTAAACAACAGTTGTTCCAAAATGGCAACCCCAAAATGACCTCTCTTTGTCATTTTAGGCAACAAGCATTCCAAGTGCGTATGTACCTTAAAGCGGTAGGATCAGCCATACTATGCCAGGGAAAAAAACACATATATAAGTAGATAAATACTTGATCTACTTACATAACACATGTATTCTACTGTCCACGTTTTGATTTCAGTGAATGTTATATAGTAAATTACGAGAATTCTGTTCCTGGTGGGGGCCATGTCTTTTGCCCACAGTTAAGGCTAACTCGTGATGTCATTTCTGCCCTTTACTTTTTTTCTTGTCTCTTCCAATCGCTGAGTCACCTCAGCCTTGCTTGTAAACACAAGTGAGTAGGGGTTTAGGTTTCAGATAAGAAGCTGGCAGGGAAATAAAGCGCTGATATTCTCTGCTAAGGGGGCGCGGCTGGCTTGACGTGCAGTCAGTCATGTGGTGACGCTAACATGACGTATTACAGAGTATACAGAGCGGCGATGCGCCGAGGACAGAGCTGTAATCCTGCGCAGCCGCAGTAGCGGCTTTGCAAATTGCACAGGCAGAGGATTTTTTTAAAGCGGCGATTCTAATCGCCCTGAGATAAGGCGACCCTGGGCTGGGCCTCTAATGATAACTGGATTTACAGAACAGAGCAGCTGGAAAGTGCAAGGGAGCCACAGATCGTCTGCCCTGAGGTCTGCTGTTACAGTAAGGTAATTAACTTTTTTTCTGTAATTCTCCTCATAAGTCCTTTAATAGACAGAGGCCCATATGCAATTCTCTTTTTCTCCTGAGTTTTCTCCTAGGTGATATTTTCAAACCTTGCCATAAAATGCCTTTTATAATAGAAAAATAATTTTGATAGTACATTTTCAGCTAATTTTTGGTACTTTTTCAATTAAAGCTATTTTAAAAAGAAGTTTAAAATGTATCTCCTAGGAGAAAACGCAGGAGAAAAGTTAATTGCATATGGACCAGAGTGTTGCTTTAACCACTTGAGGACCCACCCTTTACCCCCCCTTAAGGACCAGCGCTGTTTTAGCTGATCTGTGCTGGGTGGGCTGTGCAGCCCCCAGCACAGATCAGGGTGCAGGCAGAGCGACCAGATCGCCCCCCTTTTTTCCCCACTAGGGGGATGATGTGCTGGGGGGGTCTGATCGCTCCTGCCTGCCTGGGTGTTGCAGGGGGGGCACCTCAAAGCCCCCCTCCGCGGCGAAATTCCCCTCCTCCCTCTCCTCCCTCTCCTCCCTCCCTTCCCCGGAGATCTGAGGCTGCACAGGAACGGATCTGTCCTGTGCAGCCTCTAACAGGCTCCTGCCTGTCATGTGACAGCGATCCCCGGCCACTGATTGGCCGGGGATCGCTGTTCTGGTACAACGCTGCTACTGTTAGCAGCGTTGTACGAATGTGTTTACATTTAGCCTGCGAGCTGCGATCGGCGGCCCGCAGGCTATTCACGGAGCCCCCCGCCGTGAATTGACAGGAAGCAGCCGCTCGCGCGAGCGACTGCTTCCTGATTAATTAGCCTGCAGCCGGCAACGCAGAACTGCGTCGCTGGTCCTGCAGCTGCCACTTTGCCGACGCGCGGTATGAGTGCGCGGTCGGCAAGTGGTTAAAACTGCAAATGTGACGGTGTTGTGATATGATGCACATTTGGTTTTCTTGCCCTAAGATTCTCAAAGCGATTATTCAGTGCTGTGTTATTATAATGTTAGCGGGCTATAATAAGGGCTGGTTCACACGGACGCTTGGCGGCGTTTACCACCAAGTGTTCGGGACTTGTCGGCTAAACGCTCACATTCAAGTGCATGGGAGCGTTTAGCAACGCGCAATTACCGTCCACTACTAGATGCCTCCCCTTTTGGCTTTAATGCTTGTTGGTTAGCATCGAAAGCCATTGACACGTTTCAGGAATCTAAAGCCTCCTACGCATGCTAGACAGAACTAGGCCGTGGCAGAGACTCTAGTGTGTTTACACTATAACATTGCTTAGAGATCCTGTATACCTGAGCTCTGTGTCACCGATGAATGAGCACATTGTTCCTAACTCACGCTTACCCCACCTGATGGAACCCGCTCCCATCGTGCAGCACCCCATTGCCTCTCCTCCCCTCTCCATAGAAATAGTACATGCTACTCCGCTAAACATGAATTGTATGTCTTACTAGCTATTAGTATTGAGCACAGTCCTTAGAGGCAACACTGATTGAAGGTGTGTATGTAACTTACGTCTCACCCTGGACAGTTAAGCACAATATTTTTTGAATAGTATTATTGGGATCCCTCACTTAACCTACAACATCTTGTACTTGGTGTGCTACCCAAGTTAATTAATGGTGAAAATGCAGTTAGAACTTCTTGAAACACTTAGTGAGAGTGGACTGTTTATCCATTCTAGCTTATGTCCTACAAACGTGTGTGAGAATAGATTACCATTCGTTTTCTTCAGGCTACAGATAAACAGGTTTTTGGAAAACCTGCCAGTTATCATTGCTAGGATTCTGACACCAGAAGAGCTGGTTGTTCAAACCCTTGCCTAGTTCTTCCTCATTGGCTGATATGGGATACGGTGTAACCCCTCTGCTGCTGGGAGTGTTTGGATCTCTACTGTCGGGCATACAATCAAAAATCAATTCTTTATTTTATCTGGTAAACAAGTAATAAGGATGCTAACCAGGCAATCCAAAAGTTAAAATCTCTATTACTTTTCTTGTTGATAAATGATCTGTAAAGCTGGCCATACACTAGGCCGATTCACGCCAGATCGACAGCAGATTCAATCACTGGGATCGAATATGCTGTCACATCGTTCCCGCTACACGCCGGATTTCGATCTATCCCGTCCGATCCCGTCGATCGCTCCGTGCGGAAAATTACCGTCGATCGCCCGCGGGTAGGGAGCGCGTCGCTAGCGGCGTTCGAGTGCCCGACGACCGACGCAATAGAGCCCGCATACATTACCTGCTTCACCGGTGCGACTATCCCCGGTCACCGCTGCTCCGTCTCACGCTGGTCTCCGGGTCTTCTCTTCGTTCTGCCCGGCAGGAACTTTAAACAGTAGAGGGCGCTCTACTGTTTAAACTTCCTGCTGGGCAGGAAGAAGTGAAGCATGCCGGACCCGGAGACCAGAGCGGAGCAGCGGTGAGTGGGGGTAGTCGCGCCGGCGGAGCAGGTAATGTATGCGGGAGGGGGGGGGGGGAGCGGCGGCAGCAGCACCACCACCACCACAGATTGTGACCAGTTTCAGGCTGAAATTGGTGTTCACAATCTGTTGGCAGTAAAGGTAGCCATACGATCCCTCTCTGATCAGATTCGATCAGAGAGGGATCTATCTGTTGGTCGAATCTGATGGCAAATCGACCAGTGTATGGCTACCTTAAGGATCTGCACATGCAGATCCTTATCAAGACAATGCAAGCGATTCCTTGCTTTTGCATTGTCTTGATAAGGATCTGCATGTGCAGATCCTTACAGATCATTTATCAACAGGGAAAGTAATAGAGATTTTAACTTTTGGATTGCCTGATTAGCATCCTTATTACTTGTTTACCAGATAAAAATAAAGAATTGATTTTTGATTGTATGCCCGACAGTAGAGATCCAAACACTCCCAGCAGCAGAGGCGTTACACCGTATCCCATATCAGCCAATGAGGAAGAACTAGGCAAGGGTTTGAACATCCAGCTCTTCTGGTGCCAGAATCCTAGCAATGAGAACAAGCAGGTTTTCCGAAAAACAGTTTATCTGTAGCCTGAGGTAAACTAATGGTAAACTATTCTCACACACGTTTGTAGGACATAAGCTAGAATGGATAAACAGCCCCCCCTCACTAAAGGCTCATATTCACATCAGACTATAGTCTTTGGAAAATGAAAGATCACAGACCAATCTTACCACCCTTCATGTAGTATGAGAGCCATACCGTCACAGTCTTTTCTATAGAGCTGAACTCCCCATCAGAAAAAAATCTTTGCAAGATGCTGCACACACAGATGCTGTACAGACACAAAAGATCAGTATCTGCAAAAGATCTGTTCCTGCCAAAGATCCGTTCCTGCAAATTGCATTCATAGTCTATGAGATCTGCAGATCATCATACACACCTTGTTTAACTGACATTCATCTGCCGATCAGACAATCATCTGCAGATTTGAAAATCCATCCTGGTGGATCTGATCTGCAGATGAATGTCTTTTAAACAAGGTGTGTATGAGGATCTGCAGATATCATAGACTATGAATGCATTTTGCAGGAAAAGATCTTTTGCAGATACTGATCTTTTGAATGTCTACAGCATCTTTCTGTGCAGCATCCTGCAAAGATATCTGTCTGATGGGGAGTTCAGCTCCATAGAATAGACTGTGTAGGTATGGCTCTCATACTACACGGAAGGGGGTAAAATTGGTCTGTGATCTTTCATTTTCCAAAGACTATGGTCTGATGTGTGTATGAGCCTTAAGGCTATCATTCATAAAGCGTTCCCGCATGCGGAAATGCTAAAAACAGCCGACTTTACCGACCACTGAGGAAAATGTGTATTCATAAAGGCTGTTTCCGCATGCGAAGCGGACTTTCCCGAGCAGAGCGATAAATTACCGCATTGTGCGGTGATTCTATGCGGCAATGTAACAAAATGTAAATTCATGAAAAAAAAACGCAAGCGGTATGCGGACGGGGATTACAGCTCTTCTGGATGTAGCGATAAGCATGCGGAATACATGTAAGTGAATGGGACAGACCTCCCAAGCAGCAGCAGAGAGAACACCGCTCTCTCGGCCAGCTTCTCCTGTTTCCGCATGCCTACCGCCAGCCTACAGCGGGATATCTCCGCACTCCTATCGCAACAGGCAATGTTTTTATGAATGACCACCCAGAAGGCTTAAATACCGACAGCGGTGTTTCCCCGCACGGATTTATTTTACCGACAGCACTTTCATGAATGATAGCCTAAGTGTTTCAAAAAGTTCTAACTGCATTTTCACCATGAATTAACTTGGGTAGCACACCAGGTACTAAATGTTGTAGATTAACTGAGGGATCCCAATGTTACTATTAAAAAAATCTTCTGCTTAACTGTCCAGGGTGAGACGTAAGTTGCATACACACCTTCAATCAGTGTCGCCTCTAAGGACTGTGCTCAATGCTAAAAGCTAGTAAGACATACAAGTCATGTTTAGCGGAGTAGCATGTACTGTTTCTATGGAGAGGGGAGGAGAGGCAATGGGGTGCTGCACGATGGGAGCGGGTACCATCAGGTGGGGTAAGCGTGAGTTGGGAACAATGTGCTCATTCGTCGGTGACACAGAGATCAGGTATACAGGATCTCTAAGCAACGTCATAGGACGTCATAGTGTACACATGCTAGATTCTCTGCCGCGGCCTAGTTCTGTCTAGCATGCGTAGGAGGCTCTAGATTCCTGAAACGTGTCAATGGCTTTCGATGCTAACCAACAAGCAGTAAAGCCAAAAGGGGAGGCATCTAGTAGTGGACGGTAATTGCGCGTTGCTAAATGCTCCCATGCACTTGAATGGGAGCGTTTAGCCAACAAGTCCCGAACACTTGGTGGTAAACGCCGCCAAGCGTCCGTGTGAACCAGCCCTTATTATAGCCCACTAACATTATAATAACACAGCATTGAATAATCACTTTGTGAATCTTAGGGCAAGAAAAACAAATATGCATCATATCACAACACCGTCACATTTGCATTTTTATAACAACACTCTGGTCCATATGCAATTAACTTTTCTCCTGAGTTTTCTCCTAGGAGAATCATCAATATTAAAACAATAAAAGGCTTGAACTACTTCAGTTGTGTGTAATGAATGTAAAATATATCAAAGTCTAATGCTAATTACAACAGAGAGAAAATGTGTGCATCAACCAAGTGAACCTGACAAATCTGGCTTTGCAAATTTTGCCTATTGGCTAATCACGAGACATTGCTCAAGCAAATATGCATTTGCTTTCGCATGCCTAAATATGCAGGGTCAAAAACCAAAAACCGCAAAACAATTGCCCTGCGGGAATTAGTTCATGCTACATAGCACTATCCAGGGGCGCCACGAGGAGGCTTCCCATTGCCCCCATACAACGGGGGGGGGTGTCAAAGTCTAATGTTTTTCAGTACATTACAGAAAATAATGAACTTTATCACAATATGCTAATTTTTTTAGAAGGACCTGTATATGAAAATACTGAGGTCTGCACAGGTTGGATTTGGAGGTGAATAAACGTGTTTATTTACAGAAGTGCAAATTAACATATATACACATACAAACAGTATGCCTGCAATCATACAATATGACTACCGTGCCCTGATATCACCCTGACTAACTAATGTTTACAATGAATATGCAAAGACACTGGTCACATAATATATGCACAATAGCAGCACACAGGAACCTGGATCACACAATATATATAATAGCAGTGCTCAGGAACCCAGATCACACAATATATACAATAATACAATATATACAGACTCGTATCAGCAGAATCAGCACACAGGAGAATAGTCGTACAGGCCAGGATCAATTATCAGAATATCAGAAGTATACAGACAGTGGGCAAGAGAATAGTTAGACAAAGCAAGAGGTCGATACTGGGAGATCAATACAAATACAGGCGGCAAGAAGCTAGGAGCAAAGACGCGCTTCTGTGAGAGGCAGAGCTATGAGGCGCAGCTCTGCCTCACAGCGCGTCTGTCAGTCCAGATCGCCGCCTCTCTTCCGCCCCTCTCAGTGTTCCTTCACTGAGAGGGGCGGGGGAGAGGCGGAGATCCGCCGCTGACAGACAAGTGTGAGGCAGGGATGCAGCTCATAGCCCTGCCTCTCAAAGAAGTGCTTAGGGCAGCAAAATCCACAACCAAGAAAGTCGTTGATTTTGCAGGGGAGAGGGAGGGCGAGTTGGGGGGGATTTAGATTTTTTTTTTTAGAGTTTTCAGCGGCGGGAATGCGGCGGTTTAGTTAGGGCTAAGATATTAAACATATTTGTGAAATAAAAATACTTTTTTTAGAGACTTCAGAGTCTCTTTAACAAATGCAGCCTGATTGGCTGAATCCTCTTTCCCTCCTGTTTTCCCCTAACACACCTCTGTTCCTCTCTGATTGGCCAATATTTCTCATGCTGAGACAATGCACTTTCTATAGTGAAGGGCGGGCAAATCAGGCAGAGGAGATTAAGGGATGAAGTGACATCAGAATTGGCTTCAAAATAGCTACACTTAAAATGGGAAATGCTAGGAAGGATGTTCTCTTTTTTTTTTACTGTAGAAAAATCACTAAAATCAAAATGTGGACAGTGCAATACATGTTATGTAAGTTGAGCAAGTATTTATCTACTTATAGGCCCAGTGCACACCGAGCGGTTTTAGCAGCGATCCGCCAACCGCATCCGCCTGTGAAAATGCTTGGCTAATGTATTTCAATGGGATGGTGCACACCAGCGGTTTGAGGTTTTTAGCAAACCGCAAACGTGCCTCCTGCTGCACGTTCGCGGTTTGCAGACGCGTTTCTGCCTCAATGTAAAGTATAGAAAAAATGCAAACCGCTCTGGAAAACGCTAGATCAGAGCGGTTTACCAGATATTTTTGTTACAGAAGCTGTTTAGTAACAGCTACTGTAACAATATTTGTAATCTGCTACACAAAAACGCTCCCAAAACCGCTAGGCATGTTTAGAAAATGTCTCTAAACATGCCTAGAATCCCTCTGAAATCTGCTCCAAAAACTGCTAGCGTTTTGAGGATCTGCTAGCGGTTTTGGTGTGCACTGGGCCTCATATGTGTTTTTTTTCTGAGATAGGATGGCTGAGAGCTCCTCTTTAACGTGCGAAGGACTTTCTGTTTGGAAGTCCCATGTGGCAGGTCTAAAATGATTGAACTTGCAGGCGGTGACAATTCCAGGCTCCCCACTGTTTTTGTTTATGCTGATAACCCAGACTGTGTGGTCAACAAAAACGCTATGGGGTTTTTCTCAATGGGGGTGAGGTTTCAAGCTGGTGAATAGTGGGTGGAGGAAGGACAGCTATTACAAAAAATTGTAACATTAAAAATGCATATTAAAATGTAGATTTCTCCCAGAGTAAAATGCTCTATGAATTACTTTTTTCCTATGTTGCTGTCACATACTGTAGCTAGTAGAAATCTGAACAATCTGACCAGTTTTGGACTAGTCCATCTCCTCATGGGAGATTCTCAGTTATCTTTTTACTGTATTTACAAAATGTACTGAATGACAACTGCTTAGTCCAACTGCAAAAATGGTGTGCAAACTAGTATGGAGGCTAGCTGTCATAGATTCTATCCAGGGATTGCTATTGAAAAGAATAATAATACTGAGAATCTCGCATAAGGAAATGGACTAGTACAGTCCTGGCCAAAAGTTTTGAGACTGTCAAAAATATTAGTTTTCACAAAGTTTGCTGCTAAGCTGCTTTTAGATCTTTGTTTCAGTTGTTTATGTGATGTACTGAAATATAGTTATAAGCACTTTATACATTTCAAAGGCTTTTATTGACAATTACATGAGGCTTATGCAAAGAATCAGAATTTGCAGTGTTGGCCCTTTTTTTCAGGACTTCTGCAATTCGACTGGGCATCTCAATCAACTTCTGGGCCAAATCCTGACTGATCGCATACCATTCTTTCATAATAGCTTCTTTGAGTTTCTCAGAATTAGTTGGTTTTTTTTGTCCACCTGCCTCTTGAGGAATGACCACAAGTTCTCAATGGGATTAAGATCTGGGGAGTTTCCAGGCCATGGACCCAAAATTTTAACGTTTTGGTCCCCGAGCCACTTAGTTATCACTTTTGCCTTATGACACAGTGCTCCATCCTGCTGGAAAATGCATTGTTCTTCACCAAACTGTTGTTGGATTGTTGGAAGAAGTTGCTGTTGAAGGGTGTTTTGATACCATTCTTTATTCATGGCTGTGTTTTTGGCAAAATTGTGAGTGAGCCCACTCCCTTGGATGAGAAGCAACCCCACACATGAATGGTCTCAGTATGCTTTACTGTTGGCATGACACAGGACTGATGGTAGCGCTCACCTTTTCTTCTCCTGACAAGCCTTTTTCCAGATGCCCCAAACAATTGGAAAGGGGCTTCATGGGAGAATATGACTTTGCCCCAGTCCTCAGCAGTCCATTCACCATACTTTCTGCAGAAGATCAATCTGTCCCTGATGTTTTTTTGGGAGAGAAGTGGCTTCTTTGCTGCCCTTCTTGACACCAGGCCATTTTCCAAAAGTTTTTGCCTCACTGTGCGTGCAGATGCGCTCACACCTGCCTGCTGCCATTCCTGAGCAACCTCTGCACTGATTGCACTCCAATCCCGCAGCAGAATCCTCTTTAGGAGACGATCCTGGCGCTTGCTGGACTTTCTTGGATGCCCTGAAGCCTTCTTAACAAGAATTGAACCTCTTTCCGTGAAGTTCTTGATCCTATAAATTGTTGATTTAGGTGCAATCTTAGTAGCCAGAATATCCTTGCCTGTAAAGCCATTTTTTTATGCAACGCAATGATGGCTGCATGCGTTTCTTTGCTGGTCACCATGGTTAACAATGGAAGATCAATGATTTCAAGCATCACCCTCCTTTTAACATGTCAAGTCTGCCTTTCTAACCTAATCAGCCTGACATAATGATCTCCAGCCTTGTGCTTGTCAACATTCTCACCTGAGTTAATAAGACGATTACTGAAATGATCTCAGCAGGTCCTTTAATGACAGCAATGAAATGCAGTGGAAATGTTTTTGGGGGATTTAGTTAATTTTCATGGCAAAGAAGAACTATACAATTCATCTAAACACTCTTCATAACATTCTGGAGTATATGCAAATTACTATTATAAAAACTTAGAAACTATGAAATCTCGTTTTTACATTCTTTTGTTTAACCATCCTCTTCAGCTTTAATGCTAGAGTTAAATTGCCACATTCCCGCAACAGAGGAGTGGTTTATTACCAGAGATAAGACCTGCAAAGCCCCCGGGCTCGCAGGGCTTCACTTCCTCGAAGAGGCAGAGCTTTAAAGTGTAGCTCTGCCTCCTCCGCAGTCAAGCTCTGTGGATCGCCGCCTCTCTCAATCTTCTTTCCCTGAGAGGGGCGAGGAGGGGGCAGAGATCCGTGGAGATTGATTGCGGAGAGGCAGAGCTGCAGCTCAAAGCTCAGCCACTTCAGGAACAAAAGCGCTGCGAGCCAAGGTAAAAAAAGAGACTTCTGAGTCTCTTTAAAGTGAATGGGAACCGCATTTTTTTTAAAAATGAAGCAAATACTTACCTAAGGAGAGAGAAGGCTCTGGGTCATATAGAGCCTTCCGTCTCTCGGTGCTCTCTATCCTGTGCTGGCTACCGGGCGAGCCAGCACTGGAACGAGGGGACCAGGAGAGGAGCCGGAGGGCTCTATAGGACCCAGAGCCTTCCCTCTCCTTGGGTAAGTATCTGTCTCATTTTTTGAAATGCAGTTCCCATTCACTTTAAAGAGGAACTCCAGTGAAAATAATGTAGTAAAAAAAGTGCTTCATTTTTAACCATAATTATGTATAAATGATTTAGTCAGTGTTTGCTCATTGTAAAATCTTTCCTCTCCCAGATTTACATTTTGACATTTATTACATGGTGACATTTTTATTGTGGGCAGGTTATGTAGCTGTTTTGGCTGTTAGAGACAGCTGTAAACAGCTAATTCCTGTCTGTGAACATTGTTACATTGTGGCAGTTTGCCCAGAGTACCGCGGTACTCAGAGCTTCTTGTGGGAGGGGTTTCAGCACAAAATCAGTCATACAGCGCCCCCTGATGGTCTGTTTGTGAAAAGCATTATATTTCTCATGTAAAAGGGGGTATCAGCTACTGATTGGGATAAAGTTCAATTCTAGGTTGGAGTTTCTCTTTAAGCATCAACTTTTCTAATTTCCAATATTTTTGAGAGTCTCAAAACTTTTGGCCAGGACTGTACACAATTTGTCAAATCTGTCTGCTTATTACTACCTACTGTAGGTAAGAGCAGCATAATAAAAAAAAGTAATTTATAGTGCATTTTAGTCCAGGAGAAATGTACACTTTGTATATATTTTACATTTTATGATTTTTCTAGTTCACAATCAGTTCAGTTTCCCTTGTAGCTGCTAAGTGAGAGAGCAAACGAACATATTGAAGAGGTTAATGGAATACATTGGTTTTTTTTTTTTGCTTACTGTATTACTATGTAGTTGTCAAGTCAAGAAGTTTGGAGGTGCTCTTTTTTGTGCACGCGCCAGGTAGCAGCAACTGTATACCATGTTATTTATTTGCACTTTTTTATTTTGCTTCTTCGGAGACAAATATAAGAACATTGAAGAAAAAAAACTGCAAATGTGACAGACTGATGCAATGTTATTTTTTTAAAAAAGCTATATCATTTAAAATAAAAATATGAGACTCTTTTCTTTGCTATTAAAGTTCTATTCCTTATCCGTACTACACATACAAGTCATATCATACGTTTTGGGTTTTTTTTACTTCAGGTTTGCTTTAAGACCTGCTGGGCTCATTCAGCTTCATACCCATTGCCAGCACCGCTTCATTGCCTTGTACAGTATATTGCAGCTTGTCTGCTCCATAAATAGCATTTACTGGATAGAAAAGGGCCATGTTACTGTAATAAAATTTCCAGCAGACACGCTGATAGATTGCACATCATCTCCAATGAAATTTACCCTGGACAGAAGATGTCACGAGTCTGAGCTTGTCTCTTTGTGTCTGCAGCAGTGTAATTCAAAGCAGCTTGTCTGTGTGTTGGATGTTTCTAGCACAGTCAGGTTAAGCTAGTGATCTCGTTTATGAGGATAAATCATTTATGTACAGAATAATAAAGGCTTGCCCTTGTGTGCGCTCACTACTAGGCAACTGATATATGGCTCGATTTATATGAAGATAAATGCTGGATTTGCCCAATATTCACCACTTATTAACTACGCATTCACTGCCAGGATATCACTGCGCATCAGCATAGCTACAAATTGGAGACCCCTTGCAAAATGTTCCACCCTACAATGGGCCCTGTGTGGTCAGGCCATGAAGCTGCTCTAGATGATATGCCTCCTACCTTCTTCATATCCATCAACATCCCTAGTATCTGGCACCAGCAGAGATCTCCTGATGCCGGGATAGATGTGCTTGCTGGTTGCTTGAGAAACCGGCCAAAAAAGCACAAACCTCCCCCCTAGTGCAGGATAAAGTACTCACCGAGTCTGCAGCCTCCAGTGACATCCTGTAACTCCAAGGGGGCTCCTGGCATCTTTCTGGCATCCTCAGTGTATGGCTACTGGTGTGCACAGACGCGGGAAAGCCGCTAGGAGCTACAGGACATTGCTGGAGGCTGGGTGAGTATTTTGTGGCCGGCGAATTCCCCTCCAAAAAACAGTCCCTGTTGTTCCCTGCTTTTTTTGCACATTCCTTTAAGAAAAATCGCTCTAAAAATGGTAAATGGTGCAGGCAGCACGTTTCCGATTTTCTCAAAATCGAAATGCTGTAGGGAGAACACCCTCATTGGGTGACAATGCTGTAGCGCTTGCCAATCACTGGCAAACTGAGTGCAATCACTCGCACTGTGAACCAGCCCTTAGGGCCAGTTTCCACTAAGCACTTGAAGTGATTTGAATATGCATCCGAATCCCTGTAGCCATGCCATGCAGTGCTATAGAGATTCTGGTGCGTGCCGTGATAAAATGCAGCA
The DNA here is from genome assembly GCF_040937935.1 of Hyperolius riggenbachi. Taxonomy (NCBI): domain Eukaryota; kingdom Metazoa; phylum Chordata; class Amphibia; order Anura; family Hyperoliidae; genus Hyperolius; species Hyperolius riggenbachi. Next base: position 413,276,037 of record NC_090649.1, on the reverse strand, counting down.
CATCATCCAAATTGCGCCAGCATGCATTTCGGACAGCAAGACTATTGATGGAATAAGCAGGGTTTCCCTGCTTGAATCGCTTGTAGAGAAACACTGTGGATTTTGCAGCAGTGAAAATAGGCCCTTAAACACAGCACTTTCTACTTAAAGCGGATCCGAGATGAAAAACTAACTATAACAAGTAACTTGTCTATATATCTTATCTAAAGTTTAGATAGTTTACACAGCAAATCTAGCTGCAAAGAGCTTCAACAGTTTGATTATTTATTCCTGTGATACAATGAGAGCGGCCATGTTTTGTTTGTCACATTACACACAGGCAAGCTACAACTGCATCTGCAAACCTCAGCTCACTCCCCTCTCCTCCTCCCTCTTCTCCTCTCCTCTGCCTCTGAAATCTCTGGATAGTAACCTGCTCCTGCCCAGACTGCGCTCCCATAAGCCCTTGCTACACGGAGTGCCAAGACACTTTGAGCTGCGGGCGAGGCTTGTTTAGTTTATAGGGAATTCGAGTATTTAAAACAAAACAAAAAAACTATTTGGCTTGAGGAATGCCCTATAAGCTATATAAAAGGAACACAATTATGCAATGAGTAAAAGTTTATCTTGGATCCACTTTAAAGGTGCGTACACACGCACTACCGCCGGCAACGACGGGTCCGTCGGACCGTCCCACTGGGCGGACGTTCAGCCGACAGTAGCACGTGTGTACACACTGTCGGCGGACTGATAAGGCTGTTTCGTTCAGAATCAGCCTTATCAGTCCGCCGACAGCGCGTACACACGTGCTACTGACGGCTGAACGTCCGCCCACCGGGAGGGTCCGGCGGCCCAGTCGTTTCCGGCAGTAGTGCGTGTGTACGCACCTTAAGTGGGAAGCTTTGCAACTTATGCAGAGGAAGTGATTACATTTTCTTTTGTTTTCATTTCCTTATCAGCCACAATTAGTAAACATTCCTGGCAGTGCTTTATCTCAGCTGCATGCTTCACAGAAGCTGAAAAAGAAGAGAAATGGTCACTAGATACACTTTAATATATTTAAAAATAGCAGCAATGCAATAAAATGCAATGGCAGCTTTCAGAATAGATACACTGCTCTTTGGGTATTTGTAATTTGTATACCGAGGAAATTGTGCACAAAAGCAAATATAACTGCATGAGTAATAAAAAGTAAAAAAAATAAAAAAAATTATTGAATGTTAATTCGGAGATTCAGCCTACTTAAATTTATTTGTGGGCGATGAAAGAGGTGCAGACTATTTATTACTCATTTTAATACAAACCCTGCATATATTTTTTGAGAAGATAAATGGCCAAAATATAGATTCCAAAAATGTTGCTTTTTTATGTTATTAAATTTGTAATATTTAAAAAAAAATATTAGTTCTGTTTTCCCTCTTACACTGACTAGAAGGGCTCCAAATATGTGTAGGTTTTCATACATATGCACTACTTCTTCATATTGGCAGTGGGAAGATTTTATAGTAACCAATAAAGGTTTTTATATCCAGGCTTTTAAGATAAGCATCTCTCTTATCATCACATATGTTTTTAAACCTCTATATATTTTTTTCAAGATGAAAGCAATGCAGTTTATAATAAACTAGTGACCTAAGCCCGTTTAGAAACGGGCTCTAGGCCTGTCGCCGCGCAACTGACCGCCACGCGGGCACATGCCTGCCCACTCGGTTGGCCGACCCGCCTCCTGGCCCCATGCGTCCTGTCCCAGCAGCTGTGTCAGTGCAGGACATGCGCAGTAGTGCAAAACCGCTGACACACAGACATGAGATGCAGGGACACTTTACTTTATTAGGTAGGATGCTAATTATATCACAGCTTGCTTCTATTTTCCATGTAGTGTAAAGTAGACAGCTGTGGAAAAAGGACTGCAAAGCTTACATCTGAAGAAGAACACCCGAATATTTCTTGATTTGTGAGGATACAATTCTATGTTGTCTTGATTCTTTGTGGGCTTTCACTGGTTATGCTATGTTCCTGACTTGTGAACGCCTGCCAATACGAACCTCTAAGCCTCCGCAATGTCAGGGACTCCTTGTACTGTGCCCATGCAGAGGAGGACACAGGGGGACACAAAGGCGCATAGAGTAGGATACATGGGGGACAGGGAGGGACGCAGGGAGACACAAGAGGTACAAAGGGGGTATAATCCATAAGATGCTCCTTCACCATGGATACACCAGGTTTCGTATATATTTTTTTCCCCCTGGTTTTTTCCTCTAAACCTAGGTGCATCTTTTGGTCAGGAGTGTCTTATAGTCCAAACAATACGGTAGCTGAAGCTAATGGGGCTTTTCCAGGCTTTCCCTTGCATTTTCTCACTGGGCTTTATTTTATCAGGCTATTGTAATGGCGCAGCTAGACCAAGAAATTACCTTAAGTTGCCGAGGAAAGTAGATATCTTAGTATAGCTTAAAACTGGGACTTAATATTTTTCATGAATAGTATTGAAATATGGCTTAACGTGAATGGGAACCGCTTTTTTAAAAAAATGAAGCAAATACTTACCTAAGGAGAGGGAAGGCTCTGGGTCATATAGAGCCTACCGTCTCCTCTCTCGGTGCTCTCTATCCTGTGCTAGCTCCCCCCTCGTTTCAATCCCCCACCAAAAGGGTATTTGGAAGTCTTCGGGAGCCGTGTCCTCCCGAAGACGTACGGCTCCATACTGCACAGGCGTGAGCGTGCAAGAGAGAGTGCTTGCGCAGGGGCAGTACAGGGCCGCCCTTCTTCAGGAGGACTCGGGCTCCCTGAAGACTTCTGAAGCCTCTTTTGGCCGGGTAAAGCAGTATTTGACTAAATTAGTCAAATACTGCTACCGGGCGAGCCAGCACTGGAACAAGGGGACCAGGAGAGGAGCGGGAAGGCTCTATAGGACCCAGAGCCTTCCCTCTCCTTGGGTAAGTATCTGTCTCATTTTTTTTAAATGCGGTTCCCATTCACTTTAAAGGACTCCCAAGGCAAAAATATAAACCTATCTTTACTTATCTGGGACTTCTTCCAGCCCTTAGAATGTCCCGCTGGCCACCTGTAAGGATCACCGACCCGTCTGCGCTTCTGCATGGGCAAGTGCGAGCACACATCCCCGGACGCATACTGCTCCTGCTCAGTAGTACTGCACAGACACAGTACGTGCCCCATTACGTGGGCATGTTCATATGCACAGAAGCGCCGACGGGTCGGTGATCCTTACATGCATCCAGCTAAACACCGTGGAGGAGCGGAGCTGCGGCGAGGGACCCAAATGACTTCACCTTATTAGTCCTTTAACCTGCCTGGCGTTCTATTAAGATCGCCAGGCAGGCTGCGGGAGGGTTTTTTTTTAATAAAAAAAAAACTATTTCATGCAGCCAACTGAAAGTTGGCTGCATGAAAGCCCACTAGAGGGCGCTCCGGAGGCGATCTTCCGATCGCCTCCGGCGCCCAGAATAAACAAGGAAGGCCGCAATGAGCGGCCTTCCTTGTTTTGCTTATATCGTCGCCATAGCGACGAGCGGAGTGACGTCATCGACGTCAGCCGACGTCGTGACGTCAGCCGCCTCCGATCCAGCCCTTAGCGCTGGCCGGAACTTTTTGTTCCGGCTGCGCAGGGCTCAGGCGGCTAGGGGGGCCCTCTTTCGCCGCTGCTCGCGGCGAATCGCCGCAGAGCGGCGGCGATCAGGCAGCACACGCGGCTGGCAAAGTGCCGGCTGCGTGTGCTGCTTTTTATTTCAGCCAAATCGGCCCAGCAGGGCCTGAGCGGCAGCCTCCGGCGGTACTGGACGAGCTGTGCTCGTCCAGACCGCCCAGCAGGTTAAAAATAAAAATAAGAAATAGGTGTTTACCGTAAGGTATAATAATAGCAGTAGTTATCCTATGAGCACAACATACTGCCTAGAAAAGGTCCCAGTGCATCTAAAGCCGCTTGGGCGCTACTCTAGGTTAGGGCACCCAGCAGGAAATCTCATAGGGAACAGTTATCCAATCACAACACCCCCTACAGCACAAAGCATTGTGATTGGCCAGTTTGTGTGGACATAGTTTACTACAACTTATCTGAAACCTATCAGTTCAAGAGGGAGCCGTCCCCCCATCACGTTAGTGAAATTTCCCTGAGGTTTACTGCTGGGTACCCTAAACTAGACCAAACTAGCACCGCTGCTGCTTTTGGTTGTGTGGGTACCCCATATGTGTGCTTTCCTTACTGTCTGAGGGTCTTTTAGTGAAGTAGGTACTTCTGACAAGGTGATCCCATGGTCCTTCATCTCCGCACACAGATCAATAAATTGGAATGAACAGAGCTCCGTGCCATGGAGGGCAATTGCTAGCGCCTGGCAAGGGTAGTGGATAGGCGACCACTGCATTGAGTCACTTCTTAGTAAGGCCACACTTGGGCCTCTTTCACACTGAACACTGAAAAGCTGATGTGCTTTTGTTTCAAAGTATAAGGGAAGACGCCGAGAGCCCAGTATAGTGTAGTATGTACTGTAAATTGGGTATGGAAGGTAAGTATGGGTAGATTATACTCACAAACAAGGGTTACCGTCCAGGTAACCACTATGAAGGCAGGTGAGGAGATTAGACCTGTCCCCACTCAGGATTAAGAAGTCGCTCTCTGTAGATCGGGAAAAAAGAAGAATTTCCCTCCACCACGGGTGGAAACAACTGCAAAAGTAGTACAGAGGCGCCAACAGGGTAAAAACAATATTTGTTTAAAATGGATAAAATGAAGTAGGTAGTGGTGGACTTACCCCTCCAAAACAGACACAAAAATTGCTGTTTTAAGCAAAAATCTGTTTATTTACATACTCCGAAAAAGGTGCAACGCGTTTCGCGGGTATATCCCACTTCCTCAGGCAATAAATAGGAGCATATCACCAATGCGGTCCGGTACATAGCCTGGCGCCGGTCCGGTACATAGCGCCAGGCTATGTACCGGACCGCATTGGTGATATGCTCCTATTTATTGCCTGAGGAAGTGGGATATACCCGCGAAACGCGTTGCACCTTTTTCGGAGTATGTAAATAAACTGATTTTTGCTTAAAACGGCAATTTTTGTGTCTGTTTTGGAGGGGTAAGTCCACCACTACCTACTTCATTTTATCCATTTTAAAGAAATATTGTTTTTACCCTGTTGGCGCCTCTGTACTACTTTTGCAGTTGTTTCAAAGTGTTTATTGAACATTTTAAGAATAACAAGAAGAAACAATGGTTCAAATGTATACAGTTGAAAAAGAGACATTATATTGCATCCCATGCAGGGAAGTGGTAATATTGTCAGTGAATATAGACAACTCCTGTAGCTAACAAGCTTCTTGTACTGGAGGAGCTTAAAGAGGCACTCCAGTGAAAATAATGTAATAAAAAGTGCTCCATTTTTACAATAATTATGTATAAATGATTTAGTCAATGTTTGGTCATTGTAAAAGCTTTCCTCTCCCTGATTTACATTCTGACATTTATCACATGGTGACATTTTTACTGCTGGCAGGTGATGTCAGTGGAAGGAGATGCTGCTTGCTTTTTTTTTGGCAGTTGGCTCCAGCTGTAAACCGCTATTTCCCACAATGCAATGAGGTTCACAGACAGGAAACTGTCAGGACCACAGTCCTGACATCACACTGTGGGAGGGGTTTCACCACAATATTAGCCATACAGAGCCCCCTAATGATCCATTTGAAAAAATGTATCACGGGAAAGGGGGTATCGGCTACTGATTGGGATGAAGTTCAATTCTTGATTACGGTTTCTCTTTAAGTCATGCATATAAACTTATACAACCAACATTATAAACATAAATCAAGCAAGAACAGTAAGATCATTTGGCTCAGTGGTAATCGGCACCAAGACCATGCAGTCCTGTAAAGAGCTATACGTAATAGAGTTGGAGGATCCTCCTGTCCTCTCCATGTGCCCACCCCTGACCCTAGAAGAGGGCAGGAGTGAAGGGGAACAGAAAAAGAAAGAAAGGGGTAGAAAGAGAAGGGCAAAGAAAAATAGAAGATGAAAGGGGAGTCCATAAGAGTAGCATATCTAGAGAGACTGTGCTCCATGTATGTTAAATGTCTCAGCCAGAGAATTCAAATTTTATCCAAGTTTTCCATATGCGCAGGAATTTTTTTTATGGGTTTCACACTAGTAAGTTTCTCATTGACCACCAATCAATGAATATCATCATTTTTGCCAATAGGAAGGTAGCTTATTTATACTGGTCTTCTGTTAGGCTTTCTGTTTTTCCATGGAAGAATGCTATCCATGGATCCTTCCGTGCATATATGTGGAAGAGAGATTGTTACATGTCGAATGTCCTGCACCGCATTGCCACCAAATACGTAACATAGTCCTCTCACTCCGCACCCTCTAAAGCACCTAGAGCGGTCAGTTTAGCCAGTCTGGTGGGCACCAGATATTATCTTGTGAATAGTTTGTATACCGATTCCATGGTAAAAGTGCAGAGCATCTAGCTATGCTCTGCCAACTTTCTATCCATTTGTTTCAGTCCCTATGCTGTCCCATCTGTCGTTCCCATCCCTGTATGTAGGAGTGTTGCATCGAAAAGTCAGGGCGTGAAAGTCTAGCATAGATGGCGGAGATGGTTACAGGGCCCAGACAGATTCCTAAGGCACATGTCTTCAAAAGTGGAGGTGAGTAACTAAAGGGGAGGTCCTTGCCCAGTGTGTGAAATTAAATCCAATGTTTGATTTTCATATATCAAAAAAGTCCTTGAAAAGGGGGAGGGGGGGGGGGACTTGTTGCTGTGCAGGCAATTACAGGTAAAGCTTCCAGCGCTATCACCAGGTAACCAGGGATCTGGATCAGGCACCCCTGAAGTGAAAAGCTATACAATAAAACTCAGAGAACAAACTGCACACTATTCACTATTCACCCAACACTAATCAGTTAATTAGCATTTCTCATGTAACACGGTCCCTTGTCAGCTAACCTATTAATTATGAAACAATGAGCACTAAATGCTTAACCTAACCACCAATTAAGTTAATTACCTAACCTAAGTCAGCACGTGTTACCTCTTTATTAACAAACTAACCTATTAAGCAAATAAAACTTTTATAGCCTAAATTAATCAATATGACCTAAATTAACCTCCTACTATCAGATAGGGCGAGGGCATAGTATGTCTGTTGCCCTGCATTTTACCACAGCAGAAAACAGAAGCTTCCCATGCATTCCTATGGGCTCCTCCACACATGTCCATTGTGGTGTTGTCCACTAGAGAAAAGTCTTAAAGGAACACGATCAATACCCAAGTGTTCTAAAATGACATTGTACAAATAATGTCTAAGTAGCTGTGTAAACATGTTCCTACTTTTTATGTTAAATATCAGCGGCAAAAGGTTTAATTGTGTGTAGGATTTAGCTCTATTGGAACAAATCATTTGCAGAAGGGATGTCTGCTTCAATGCACAGTCAGTGTTGCATTTCAGACTACAGAGTATTTTTCTCTGAAAGCAAAAAACGTATGAAAAGCTGTGGTGTCAGGTTTCACAGACAATTACAAATGTTTATAACAAGTTACATTTCCTCTGCTCTCTGTAGACAGTTCAGAAGAGACACGGGACACAGGCAGCGGCTGAGCGCTTTCTCACACACAGGGTTAACAGATGTACTGTGAGGGAATTCCTCCTCCCCTCATGGTTCACTCTGCCGTCAGTTTTGGCGACCGTAAAGTGTGAAAGGAATTTGATAACCGTAAACAAAGAGATAAGTATTCAAATGTATACACCAGTACTTAGCAGCACTTCCCAAACAATTCCTATCTCAATTGAAAAAAACATGTTATGGCCCGTTTTCACTAGATGCGTTGCTATGCGGAAACCACTCCGCATCGCAATGCAAGGAAACTGCAACCAACTCACGTCAATGGAGTAGTTTCTATTGACGCAAATTTACCTACGCGATCTTGCACGATGTGGCGCAGGGGAAATTATGGATAGCATGCTGCAGTTTTCCGCAGCATGCATCCGAGTCCCCACAGTTGCTGACGGGAAGCCACATGACGCCGCATCTGGTTGTCCGGAAGACAACTGGAAGTACCTGTGGAGGGAGGTGAGGCGATGCGGCGATCGCCTCGCATTCTAATCGCTAGTGGAAATGGGCCCTTTATCAATAGTGTTCCTTTAGGCTGGTTTCACACCAAGACGTTGCGTTTTAGGGGACGTTATGGTCGCATAACGTGCCCCTAACGCAACGCATGGTGGTGCGGGAGAGGACGGTAGAGTGAGCCACGTTAGGCGACTCTATCCGCATAAGGTCTCCCAGGGTGGCGCTGATTGGCCGGCGGGACCACGTGATGCGGAGCGAGACACTCCGCATCACGTGGTCCCGCCGGCCAATCAGCGGCCGCCAGTGCAGTGCATATTAAGTAGCCATGTGTGCGGCTACTGTAGCGGCATCTCCCCGCCTCCTCTCTGCCCCCCACTGAGCATGTGCAAACAGTCTAACGCGGCTAAAGCCGCTAGAACGCAAGCATGCTGCACTTTCACTACAACGTGCAGCGTTGCATGTAACGCAACGTGGGCAGTGTAAACAGCCCACTTGTGTTACATTGCTCTGCGTTGGGGGAGCGCTACAGGCTGCACTAACGTGCGCCTGTAACGTCCCTGTGTGGAAGCAGCCTTAAGGTAGCCATGCATCTGGCGATGATGGGCAGACTTGACCAGGAGACAAATCTCTCTCTGATAGAATCTGATTAGAGAGAACTCTGTTGGCTGCCCATACACCGCAGGATGATTTCGGCATGAAATCTCTCAGGAATCTGCCGAGTCTGCCGCTTCATCGCTGCCCTTCAGTATATAAACGTACCCCACATGTGCATTTATACATTACCTGTCCCAGGGCTGTGGAGTCGGTACAAAAATCTTCCGACTCCGACTCCTCAGTTTATGAAATCACGACTCTGACTCCGGGTACCCAAAATGGTTTAGACTCCGACTCCTTAGTCTAATACTTAACAGGGATGTGGATTTTGTACAAAAATCAGCTGACTCCGACTCCTCAGTTTATGAAATCAACGACTCCGACTCCGGGTGCCCAAAATTGCCCCGACTCAGACTCCTCGACTCCAACTCCGACTCCACAGCCCTGACCTGTCCTGTGTCGCCCACAGCGGCTGCCTATCTGTATTTTCGGGACCCCCGCTCTTCCAGTATACACTCTGCTGGCGCATAGCACGCGTCACATGTGTGATGTTACAAGAGCAAGGGGTCCCAATAGCAGATGGGCACCGTGCAGTGCGCGACACAGGACAGAAAATGTATAAATGCAAATACGGAGGGTACATTTATACACTGGGGGAACAGCGCTGTGGGTTTCGTTGCTCATCCCGATATCGCTCGCCATCACCGCTGCCCTCCCGATCAACCACAATGGCCTGACATCTTGCAGCATGTCCAATCGATACATGCGACCAATCTTGGCCTGAAATTGGTTGCATCGTCGATCTGGCTTGCTCTTGTTGGCAGCGATTTTCATTTGATTCAATATTAATTATCGAATCAGATGGTTGATCATCTACCAGGCCAAGAGATGTACAGGCACCTTTACTGGCACTGTTTTTATAGACCGCTTATTGCATTCATTTAATTTGCTATCGTTTAGGTCCACAAATGGAGACAAATATGATGAGCAATTCAATCCAACCAAAAATAATGGCTTGAAAGTTCAGATCGACAACCAATAAAATGATCGTTCGTCAAACGGTATCAAACCAATCATTTTGGAGATTGTACAGTTAATGGGCACCTTTAGTCCAAAGAAAGGCCATACAGTTGCCTTTAAATATACATATAGCAATGACGTTTTCCATATATTCCTTTTGTGGCCTGCCGGTTATTAAATCTGGGTTCATTAAATAACACCTGAAGTGAGAGTGGCATGGAAGCTGCCTTTACAACTATACAAATTGCCTGGCTGTCCTACTGATCGTCTGCATCTAATGGTAGCCATACACTGGTCGATAACTACCAGATTGTCCAACAGATAGGGCCCTCTCTCATCGAATCTGATCACAGAGGGATCTATTGGCTGCCCATACACTGCTCACAGATTGTGAATACATTTCAGCATGAAATCGATTCAAAACCTGTGAAGTTACCGCTTGCTTCGCCTCCCCGAGCTCCCCCGGCTAGCAACAATAATATCATCTGTCTGCCGGTGTGGTTCCGAGTCCGTGCTGTCATTACGGGTCCGTCAGACCCTCCTGCTGGGCGGACTTTCAGGCGACAGTAGCCCGTGTGTACGCACTGTCGGCGGACTGATAAGGCTGTTTCTGAGCGATCCTTAAACATGTGAAAAGTGGAGGTGATCAGTCTCTCCCCCCTCCCCCCCCCCCCCAAAAGAAAAAAAAGTTACCTCAGCACAGTTCCTTAGAGGTCCTTACTACCGTACTATAATCCATTCTAGTCAGTATGCAAGCAGATAATTCATCCATCATATACAGGGCCAGATGCTCTGCCGTGATCGAGGGACTCGTAGGCTGCCTGACTCGCACTACGGTTCCGGAGCAACCAGACACCGCCGGAGACATGCGGCTGCCCTGCCGCCATCTGAGGACTTGGAGCTCCTTATCGAGAGGACGCTACACTGCCGCTGCCAGGCACCATCGCAGGGACATGCGGACCGCTCCACCGCCGCGGCCCAGAGGTGCACCTCTGATGGACTGTTTTTGAGATAAGGCAGTCAGTGGTGGGGAAGGAAGGCACTGGGGATCGTGCACATGCCTGACTTGCAAGGCGTGATTGCACCAGCAGCTGAGCGGCCGCCTCCACTCACGTGGAGGGACCATAGGCCCAAGCACTGCTCTACTTCGCCCTGCCCCCGATCCACCACCGCAGCTGCCAGGAAGCCACTCGGGCACATGCAGGACTCCTCCACATCTGTCCAGGCCGCAGGGGATATCTCATCAATCCCTGGTGGCACATCACCGCTGCCCTACCCAGGTGAGCCTGATATCCTTGCTGTGCCCCCATCTCTGTCTCCTGGAGGGATTAGCCATCCACCTAGTGGCCAGGCCACTCGGCTGCCAGTCCCTCCTCCACCAGTTCAGCCACCAGCTCCATCGGCCTCTGCAGCCACGGTCTCTTTATTGCTCCCTGAAGCACCTGGTCCCCTCTGCCTGCAACCACCATCGGACTGATTGGGACTGTTTGTTGGACTGTACCCAGGCGTGATCTCGATCGGCATCCCTAAGGGACTCTCTGCCTCTGTCTCCCACCTCTTGCTTTGGTTCTCTCTTTCTTTTCTCATTCTCTCTTAGCTTACCTTCTTGCTCTCTCTTTCTCTATCCACTCTTTTCCAGGACACACTGTGGGGCATCTGGAACTGCTGCAGAGCTGTGCGAGCGCCGTCGGTAGTCGGCAGGCTGCTCCCCTCACATAGCACTCCAGACTTCCCCACGCGTCCTTCACTATAGTTATGTGCCGTATGTACACATAGGTATACGTTTACTTTGTACTATACTGTATATGATTGTATGTGTTGTAGTTCGCATGTATGTGTTTGTACCATCACCGACCCTGTATGAGCCAAAAACAATTCCGGGTACAACCCCCCGTTGTACTTGGCGAAATAAAAGATTCTGATTCTGATATTTACCATAAGGCACTGTAGGCACGTGCCTACAGGCGCCTGATGATGGAAAGGCAGCACACTTCCCTCCCTGAGTGCCTCCTCTTCTTCCCATGCAGCATCCCGAGGTGAGTGTAGATGAGAGGTTACTGAACCCATCTCTCAGCATCCCACTGATGAGATCTACCTTCACCTGGGGACACTTCTAGCTACTTAATACAGAGGATAGCTCTGGTTACCTAATACTAAGGGGCACCTGTAGCTACTTACGCTGGACAAGGTAAATAAGGGAGGAGTGACAGCTGGGCCAGCCAAAACACTTGCAGTTCGGTTCGGTGGGGGTCTGTAGGTTCATGGAGGTAGAAGTCTAGGGTGCCAGGATATCCGTGCCTAATAGGCTCCTGTGATGTAAATCCGGGCCTGATCTTGTATTTAGTTTGTCCACATGCTTAAGAAAGCCCTGACAAATTGTGGTGGGCACTGTGAATCTGTGACACACTAGTGAGGACAGGGGATCTTGGGCATGCTATTTGGAGCATCTAGCCCTGCCCACTTTTGGCCACACCCTACCCTCAGGTCAACTTGCTTGCATTTGGCCCTAATAGCATATATGTTCTCACTACATGCGTGCTTTCACACATACGCAGAAAGGAGAATAATGGTAGGGTCCGCAAGTGTACCAGAGATGACGTAATAAGCAGATTTTATACTTACCTGGGTCTTTCTTAAGCCCCAGCCCGCCGTGGGCTTCATCGCTGTTCTCCTGGGCTTCTCCGTTCCTCCGCTATGTCCCCCAGTATATAGCTCAGTCGTGACCAATCTTGATTAACCGCACAAGCGCCCCTGTCGTGGCCCGGGACGGCCTGCGCAGACGCAAAACACTCCTGGAAACTGGATCACCTCACGGCCACGCGTGCATGGTGAACCACGACTGCCAGTGACTGAGCTATATACCAGGGGACACAGCAGAGGAACGGAGGGGCCTAGGAGGACAGAGATGGAGGCCACTGCCGGCATGGGGCTGGTGGAAGCCCCAGGTAAGTATAAAAGCTGCTTACTGATATTTCATCATCTCTGGTTTCCTTTACCTATGGTGCTGCTTACCCTTTTATTACATTGGTAGCTACAGTTTTTGCTGAGCTAATGTGTAAGCAGAGAAGCCATGCAATTTCAAGTAACCACATTTTCTCCTTTATTTTCAGCAGTCAGAATTTTTGTGCCTGGAATTAAACGAAGCAAAGCTGAATGAAATGCTGAAGAAACTGAATGAGGTTGAGGAGAGCCTGGCTGCACTAACCCAAATCAGTTAGTCAAGAAGGAGTTTGTTGTGATTTTTGTTTTTTCTTTTGTTTTGTTTTTTAATAAATTTCTAAACATTCTGTGTTTTATTTTGAGTCCTGTTATAACATCAAACATTACAAGCTAAAATGGCTTTTGACACTTGACATCCCTGTTCTAAGTGCCTTTTCCACACAATGTTCCCAGAGAGGGTGTGCAAAAAAGTTAAAGTACACAAAAGGTTCTGGCTCTCCCCTAAATGTAGCCATATACCTAGCCTATTTGGTGTACAATCAACCAAAAGACAGATCTCTCTCTGATCAAATTGGAGACTGATCTGCAGGCCACTTCCCGATCGATATCAGCATGAAGTCTTTTGGGAATCTGCCTAGTGTAGCCACACTGACCGCTGTCCCACTAATGTTTCATGTGTTGTATAACCCCACCCCAGTGCCCGTGCAGTTATACTTTACCTGTCTGCCGCTCTCATTGTACTGCCGCCTTTGTGCCCCCACATGATTGCCGGTGTTATAGCAAGTGAGTCACATGTGTGATGTCACACACACATCCCACATGCTATATGCGGGTGGTCATGTGGGCCCGAATGCGGGAATAGGGCATTGACACTCAGTGCGGACAGGTAAAGTATAACAAGGGCTTTGGAGTCGGTACAAAAATCATCCGACTCCAACTCCGCCTCCTCAGTTTTTGAAACCTCCGACTCCAGGTACCCAAAATGGCTCAGACTCCTAAGTCTAATACTTACCAGGGCTGTGGATTTGGTACAAAAATCATCTGACTCCCGACTCCGACTTCTCAGTTTATGAAAACTCAGACTCCAGGTACCCAAAATTGCCCCGACTCCAACTCTGACTACACAGGCACTGGGGGGACATAAAACATTAGCGTGACAGCGGCCGCGGGTTTCTGTTGCATCTGTTGTTCGCGATTATCTGACACCGTTACCACCGTGCAACCAATCGAGCATGTCCACCCAAGATTTTTTAGGATGTCCATTCGACCATTTTAGGCCCCTGATATTCATTAGATTTGACATTATTGAATTGGATGGTCGATTGGCCAACAAATCTACAGATTAATGGCCACCTTTACTCACCCCCCTAATCTAAGTTTCCGGATACCCGTGGCCAGAACCTGCCAATACACGTTGTCTTCACCGGCATTGCTATAATGTCCAGATCAGAGGGAGAGTAAGGGGAGCACCAGAACCTTTTTGTGTACTTTAAACATGACATCATTCTGTTCAGTGCAAACTGTTAAGGTAGCTCACAAAGGGAGTTCCCTTTCCCACATTTTTGTAAATACAGTAAAATCCCCAGTATCCTGAAGTCTCAACTAACCAGCATGCCTGAGGGAGAGAATGGGGGCAGAACTTGGCAGAGTTTCTAAGCAGCAGAAGAAGCTTACTGAACCTCCAGGCGCCATCTTCTACACTTCCTGTAGCTCCTAGCGGCTTTCCTGCATCCAGTGTGTCACCTGACCCGTATCCTGTCCTATGCATGCTGGAGAGCCATATGGGGAAGTTTCTGGGAGCTGCAGGAAGTGCTGCAGGCGGCGGTTGGAGTTTGTGAGTTGTACTGCACGCCACTCTCCTGGGAAGGGGGGGGGGGGGGGTTCGGTCAGTGTTAATTTAGCCCATATATCTGGCATTGCATATCCAGCATCAGGCAATCTCCACCTGTGCCGGGTATTGGGGGTCTTACTGTATTTTATTATACCTTTTCATGGGACAACACTGAAGATGTGACATTTTGGGATAATGTAAAGTAGTCTGTATACAGCCTGTGTAATATAGTGTACATTTACTGTCCCATTAAAATAACTCAAAACACAGCCATTAATGTCTAAGCTGCTGGCAACAGAAGTGAGTAAGGTACTTCATACTGAAGCATCAAACGTACTCCAGCTACAGTCTGGATGCGTTTAGCATCTGCTGGTAATTGTAGAGTCTCTATAAATAAGTCCCAATTTGTCAAAATGTCTGAGCCTTTTGGCTACTATACTGCAGTTAAAGGGGCACCATGGCGAAAATTGTAAAATTTGAAATCTGTGCAAACCTAGACAAATAAGAAGTACATTATATTCCATAGTAAAGGGGCCCATACACTCAGCCGATTATCGGCCAATCGATCGATTTGCGGCCGATTCTAATCGATTTCAATCGATCTGACATGATGGAAAATCTAGGTGGATCTGTTGAGATGGCTTATCATTTTGCATTGGACCTAATGGAAATCTGATGGCAAATAAATGCCATCAGATCGATTTTCAATAGATTTCATACTGAAATCTATTGGAAATCTGTTCCTAGTAAAAAAAATGTTCCTAAACACATCAGATAGATCAGAGATCTATCTGATGATCTATCTGCTGCTAATGTATGGCCACTTTAAATGAGCCATAAATTACTTTTCTTCTATGCTGCTTTCACTTACAGTAGGTAGTAGAAATCTGACAGAAGCAACAGGTTTTGGACTAGTACCATCTCTTCATAGTGGATTCTCAGGGATTTATTTATTTTCAAAAGCACTTAGTGAATGGCAGTTGCTCTGTCTAACTGTCAAAAAACTGTGTAGCGAGTAGGGAAGCTGGCCAGCATCATTGTTTAAATCCTTTTTAGGGAATATCTTTAACCACTTCCCGACCGCCTAACGCACAGGGGCGGCCGGGAAGTGGAGCCCTGAAGGACCGGCTCACCCACAGAGGCGGCGGTCCTTCTAAGGGCATGGGCGGAGCGATCGCGTCATCTGTGACGCGATCCTCCGCCCGGGATCGTTACTCGGGCATTTTGTCTCCGCTCGCCGGCCACTTAGCAGAGCCGGCGAGCGGAGGAATCCGCATAATTGCCCAATCAGAGTGTATAAGGCACTTTGTTAGGTAAACAAAGTGCCTTATACGTGCTTCCTCCTCGCCTCGTGGTCTCATTGTTCCAGAGACCACCAGCGAGGAGGAAGCACTTGTAAGTCTCACTGCACGCAGCTTGATTTTGCCCACAGCCTCCCTGATCACCCACCCCAGGCCTCATACCCCCCCTGATCACCCCAGCAGACCCCTGCCTAGCACCCTTGCACCCCTGTTAAACCCCCACCCCCCCCACCTGCCACTAACTAGCGACGCTGCCCTTTAGTTTAGGTCCCTAACTGCCTCCTAGTCACCCCTGATCCCCCCCCCCCTACCTTTAGATCACCCCCACACCCCATCCCAGACTACCCCCCTGTATACTGTATACATCTGTATACAGCTACCTTACCCCCTGATCCCCCTCTGATCACCTGTCTATCACCTGCCTATCACCCCTCAGCACCCCCACCCATCAGAGCAGACCCTAACTGCCCCGCGGGGGTAACCGATCACCTGCCCAGGCCCTCGATTGCCCTCATACCCCCCTTCTGATTACATCCCCTGCTCTTTGTTTACATCTGTCCTCCCCAGCAATCACTAACTGATCTTTGATCAGTAACCCCCTGTGTCTGCCTCTCATCAGATCAGGACTCAGTCTGCCCCGTGCAGGCTCCTGATCAACCCCCCACCCCCTCAAATCGCCCTCAGACCCCCCCCCTAATCACCGTCCAAGTGCATTGTATTTGACTGTGCTGCACTTGTATTCGATTGTGCTGCGCTTGTATTCGATTGTGCTGTAATTGTATTTGATTGTCCCGTGATCGGCTTCGATTGCCCCGTGATTGTTTGATTGCCTGAGACCCCACTTCCCACCACACCCAACCCCCCCCTCCCCCCCCCCCCACCACACCCAACCCCCCCCCCCCCCCCTCCACCACCTTCCGAGTGCATCAGATTTGCTTGTGCTGTGATTGGAGTCGATTGTGCTGTAATTGTATTTGATTGTCCCGTGATCGACTTCGATTGCCCCGTGATTGTTTGATTGCCTGAGACCCCACTTCCCGCCACACCCAATCCCACCCTCCCCCCATCACCTTCCGAGTGCATCAGATTTGATTGTGCTGTGATTGGATTCGATTGTGCTGTAATTGTATTTGATTGTCCCGTGATCGGCTTCGATTGCCCCGTGATTGTTTGATTGCCTGAGACCCCACTTCCCACCACACCCAACCCCCCCCTCCCCCCCCACCACACCCAACCCCAAGCTCCCCCACCCCCCCCCCCCCCCCCCCACCACCTTCCGAGTGCATCAGATTTGCTTGTGCTGTGATTGGAGTCGATTGTGCTCTAATTGTATTTGATTGTCCCGTGATCGACTTCGATTGCCCCGTGATTGTTTGATTGCCTGAGACCCCACTTCCCGCCACACCCAATCCCACCCTTCCCCCATCGCCTTCCGAGTGCATCAGATTTGCTTGTGCTGTGATTGGAGTCGATTGTGCTGTAATTGTATTTGATTGTCCCGTGATCGACTTCGATTGCCCCGTGATTGTTTGATTGCCTGAGACCCCACTTCCCGCCACACCCAATCCCACCCTCCCCCCATCACCTTCCGAGTGCATCAGATTTGATTGTGCTGTGATTGGATTCGATTGTGCTGTAATTGTATTTGATTGTCCCGTGATTGTTTGATTGCCTCTGAGACCCCACTTCCCACCAACCCCAATACCTCTCAAATACTCCTTTTGCTAGGTAGGTGCTCTTTTTTTCTGGGTAGTCTCGGAGGAAAACCCCATAAATTTAGTAATCCACAATGGCAAGAAGGGGGCTTTCCGATGACGAGGTATACAGGTACATGGACCAGTCGGATGAGTTCTTTTGGGAAGAATCATCCGTCGAATCTTCCGGGTCCGAATTTGAACCTGTAGAAAGCAGTGGTTCCTTGACCGAAAGTGATGACGAGGCTATGGTCCCGGCTAGAGCCAGGCGTACCAGACCCCAAGTCGTTAGACCGCAGGTGGCGCAGGACCCGCCTCAAGGGCAGCAGGGTGGTGCTAGCGCTGATGATAGTTTTCTTGGTGAGGCAGGCACCAGCAGCGCAGCATCTCCTGGACTTAGTGCCAGTGCTTCCGTAGACCCTGGCGAAGTGGTGAGCGTCAGCATGGAAGTTGAAACTGGTACGGTGGCAAGTGCAGTAGTGCCCCCATCGCAGCCACCAAGAAGAAGACGGGCCCGTAGTACCCATAGACTCCCAGAGGTGCTGGCACAACCAGATTGGCAATCCCCTGATTCCGCCGCACCCGTAGTGCCCCCTTTCACCGCCCAGTCTGGAGTCCAGGTGGCGACAGCTCATCTAGGAACGGCCCTAGACTTTTTGCAGCTGTTCATCACCCAGGTTCTCCTGGACTTAATTGTGGTTGAGACCAACCGTAAAGCCACACAATTCATCACCGAGCACCCGGAGAGCATGTATGCCCAGCCTTTCGGGTGGAAACCAGTCCAAGTTTCCGACATTAAAATCTTTTTGGCCCTTATACTTCACTTGGGACTAATGAAACAGAATGTACTGCGGTCGTATTGGTCTTTGAACCCAGTAAATCATGTTCCCTTGTACCCTGCTGCCATGTCCAGGACACGATTTGAGTCCATCCTGCGCTTCCTGCACTTCAACGACGACAAAACCTGTCATGAAAAGGGCCACCCTGCTTATGACCGGCTCCACAAAATTCGGCCCCTCATAGACCACCTGTCATCAACATTTGCAGATGCTTCTATCCCTGAACAGAACATCTGCGTAGACGAGTCCCTCTTACGCTTTACCGGGCGCCTTGGCATCAAACAGTACATCCCAAGCAAGCGCGCCCGGTATGGGGTGAAACTGTAAAAGCTCTGTGAAAGGGCCACAGGCTATACATGTCGTTTTAGGGTCTATGAGGGAAAAGACTCAAAATTGGAGCCGGTCGGATGCCCTGACTACCTGGGGAGCAGTGGAAAGGTTGTGTGGGACTTGGTGTCACCCTTGTTCCAGAAGGGGTACCATCTTTTTGTGGACAATTATTACACAAGTGTGGCCCTCTTTCAGCACTTAAAGTTAGAAGGAATCCGATGCTGTGGCACTGCGCGGCCTAGTCGCCAGGGCTTCCCCCAACGGCTCGTTACCACCAGACTTTTACGGGGGCAGAGGGTCGCCTTGCGTACTGAAGACCTGCTCGCGGTGAAATGGAGGGACAAGAGGGACGTTTACTTTCTGTCCACCATTCACACAGACACGACAGTCCAAATTCAATGGGCAACTAAGGTCATTGAAAGGCCCCTTGTCGTCCACGAATATAATGTCAACATGGGAGGGGTGGACTTCAATGACCAGAGGTTAGCGCCCTATTTAATTTCCCGGAAAACAAGACCCTGGTATAAGAAAGTGTCTTTTTATCTGATTCAATTGGCAGTTTACAACAGCTTTGTTCTCTACAGTAAGGCTGGGAGAACTGGATCTTTCCTCCAATTTCAGGAAGAGATCATTCTGGACATCCTGTATCCAGGAGGTGCCAGGCCCCCCACCCCCCCCCCCCCCAGATGCAACTAGCCGACTGCATGGAAGGCATTACGCCTATCAGCTTCCGTGTGCCCCAGGTCAACGCATCCGAAGAAAACGTTGCCGTGTCTGCAGCAGGGCTGGAACAAGGACTGACACCGTTTATTATTGTCCCCGCTGTCCTGACCAGCCTGGTCTATGCGTAGGGCCGTGTTTTGAGAGGTACCACGAGCAGGTACACTATTAGAACTTAGGGAACTCCAGACACAGGAGTAGGCACACACTCAGTGGTCTTTCGCACATTGTCGCAGGGAGAGGAGAGGTAAGCTTGAAAACCAAACGGGTAAGCATAAAAGTCGGAAGAAGGATCGGTTTCCATGCTTGATATTGCTGATCTGTCCTGTGTTGGCGATATAAGACGGCATGTTTGAATTTCCCTTGAGTGTGGACACCCCCGGTTTATATGTGATTTGGGCCTATGATGATGCTTTAATGCCACACAGAGTCATCTCTATTGGCAGGCATATTGCTGTATCCTACAGGCATAATGCTGTATACTAAAGTTCTGAGGCTCAGTCACATAAGTTGGTGGCTCACCCTGAGTGCAGGGTGGCACGGGGTGTCTCTCTCCTGAGGTTATCACTGCCATTGATGTGGAGGAAGATCTGGCATTGATGTGGAGCAAGGTATGTTTGCCGTTCATTTTTCCTTTCAGCCCAGAGTGCATTACCCGTATACCCAATATAAGGAGTATAGCAGAAACTCCTAATACTGGCCATACATGTAATGATTGCAGAGACCCTAAAATGCCAGGACAGACTTCACAAATGACCCCATTTTGGAAAGAGGACACCCTAAAGTATTATGTGAGGTGCACGGTGAGTTCATAAAAGATTTTAGTTTTTGTCACAAGTTAGCAGAATTTTTTTTTTTTTTTTTTTTTCTAACAAAGTGTCATTTTCTGTTTACTTGTGACAAAAAATAAGATTTTCAATGACCTCACCATTACCCTCATGGAATACCTTGTTGTGTATTCTTTCCAAAATGGGGTCATTTGTGGGGTTTGTTAACTGTCCTGGCAAGTGGGCGGGGTGCTAAATTGTGAGCACCCCTGTAAAGCCTAAAGGTACTCATTGGACTCTGGGCCCCTTAGCGCAGTTAGGGTGCAAAAAAGTGCCACACATGTGGTATCGCCGTATTCGGGAGAAGTAGTACAATGTGTTTTGGGGTGTATTTTTACACATACCCATGCTGGGTGGGAGAAATAACTCTGTAAATGGACAATTGTGTGTAAAAAAATCAAAAGATTGTCATTTACAGAGGTATTTCTCCCACCCAGCATGGGTATGTGTAAAAATACACCCCAAAACACATTGTACTACTTCTCCCGAGTACGGTGATACCACATGTGTGGCACTTTTGTGCACCCTAACTGCGCTAAAGGGCCCAAAGTCCAATGAGTACCTTTAGGATTTCATTTTCATTTTGCGGAATTTGATTTCCAGACTACTCCTCACGATTTAGGGCCCCTAAAATGCCAGGGCAGTATAGGAACCCCACAAATGACCCCATTTTAGAAAGAAGACACCCCAAGGTATTCCGTTAGGAGTATGGTGAGTTCATAGAAGATTTTTTTTTTTTGTCAAAAGTTAGCGGAAAATTGATTTTTATTGTTTTTTTCACAAAGTGTCATTTTCCACTAACTTGTGACAAAAAATAAAATCTTCTATGAACTCACCATACTTTTATTTTTTGTCACAAGTTAGTGGAAAATGACACTTTGTGGAAAAAACAATAAAAATCAATTTTCCGCTAACTTTTGACAAAAAAAAAATCTTCTATGAACTCAGCATACTCCTAACGGAATACCTTGGGGTGTCTTCTTTCTAAAATGGGGTCATTTGTGGGGTTCCTATACTGCCCTGTCATTTTAGGGGCCCTAAACCGTGAGGAGTAGTCTGGAAATCAAATTCCGCAAAATGACCTGTGAAATCCTAAAGGTACTCATTGGACTTTGGGCCCTTTAGCGCAGTTAGGGTGCACAAAAGTGCCACACATGTGGTATTGCCGTACTCGGTAGAAGTAGTACAATGTGTTTTGGGGTGTATTTTTACACATACCCATGCTGGGTGGGAGAAATACCTCTGTAAATGGACAATTGTGTGTAAAAAAAATTAAAAAATTGTCATTTACAGAGATATTTCTCCCACCCAGCATGGGTATGTGTAAAAATACACCCCAAAACACATTATACTACTTCTCCTGAGTACGGCAATACCACGTGTGGCACTTTTTTGCAGCCTAACTGCGCGAAGGGGTCCAAAGTCCAATGAGCACCTTTAGGCTTTACAGGGGTGCTTACAATTTAGCACCCCCCAAAATGTCAGGACAGTAAACACACCCCACAAATGACCCCATTTTGGAAAGTAGACCCTTCAAGGTATTCAGAGAGGGGCATGGTGAGTCTGTGGCAGATTTCATTTTTTTTTTGGTGCAAGTTAGAAGAAATGGAAACTTTTTTTTTTTCTCACAAAGTGTCATTTTCCGCTTACTTGTGACAAAAAATAATATCTTCTATGAACTCACTATGCCTCTCAGTGAATACTTTGGGATGTCTTCTTTCCAAAATGGGGTCATTTGGGGGGTATTTATACTATCCTGGAATTCTAGCCCCTCATGAAACATGACAGGGGGTCAGAAAAGTCATAGATGCTTGAAAATGGGAAAATTCACTTTTTGCACCATAGTTTGTAAACGCCATAACTTTTACCCAAACCAATAAATATACGCTGAATGGGGTTTTTTTTTATCAAAAACATGTTTGTCCACATTTTTCGCGCTGCATGTATACAGAAATTTTACTTTATTTGAAAACTGTCAGCACAGAAAGTTAAAAAAATCATTTTTTTGCCAAAATTCATGTCTTTTTTGCTGAATATAATAAAAAGTAAAAATCGCAGCAGCAATCAAATAGCACCAAAAGAAAGCTTTATTAGTGACAAGAAAAGGAGCCAAAATTCATTTAGGTGGTAGGTTGTATGAGCGAGTAATAAACCGTGAAAGCTGCAGTGGTCTGAATGGAAAAAAAGTGGCCGGTCCTTAAGGGGTAGAAAGCCCTAGGTCCTCAAGTGGTTAAAGAGAATAAAAGCCTTGCTGAGAATCCACTATGAAGAGATGGACTAGTCCAAAACCTGTCGCTTCTGTCAGATTTCTACTACCTACTGTAAGGGACAGCAACATAGGAGAAAAGTAATTTATGGCTCATTTTACTCTGGAAAAAACATACTACTTATTTGTCTATGTTTGCACATATTTTAAATGTTACAATTTTTGACATAGTGCCCCTTTAAGTACAAAAGACAAGGAAAATCTCTGCGTGTTGGATTCTTTGCTGACTGATTAGTATGGCACATTGGGCTCTATTCACAAAACTTCTCACAAATGACTTATTTCATTAATAAAAATGACCTTTCAGCACATAACCAGCAAAATAATCACTCAAAGTAAGTTGTTCCTGATTAACTTCATTTCAAGATTACTTTTCATACCTTAATTATGTTATATTTTTGCTCTTTGGCAATGTAAAAAAAGTAACATAGATAAGGTGAAAACGGGTGACAAAGCTTTGTGAATCATGCCCATTGTGTCGTAATAAATCCAAGCAGCTCTGCAGGTCTCCTCTATACTGAGGTCCTTTTATATCAAATTGCACAGCCTGGAATCAACATTCCACCAAAGAAGCAAATCCGTATACAGTCTTCTAGAGATCACTAGGTGTTCCTGTCAAGTCCGCCAGTATGGAAATAGATTTATCCATCATCTCACAGCCAACAAGTAGGGGACTCGCCAGAGCCACATGCTTCAGTTGTAATTGGGTCAAACAGTGCCTTTTGGGATTTAAAGAGAACCTGAAGTGAGAAGTATATGAAGGCTGCCATATTTATTTACTTTTAAACAATATCTGTTGCCTGGCAGCCCTGTTGGAACAACCTGTTGCCTGGCAGCCCACCAGAAACCAGCATGCAGCTAATCTTGGCAGATTTGACAATAATGTCAGAAACAATACTGCATGTGTACTCACCTTTAGAGGCAGATGATCAGCAGGATAGCCAGGCAAATGGTATTTCTTAAAAGGAAATAAATATAGCAGGGCCGGATTTAGGCCACCACAGAAGCAAGGGCATTAAAGCAGCAGGCTAAACTGGTGCAACATTTGCAAGCTTGCAAATACTGCAATGCAGGGAGATCAGGCGGGCGCCTGACCGCGGTACTCTGCTGCTAGCCGCCTGTGCAGCGGCCATCTTTCTCTCTGTGCACGCTTGCATTGTGGCGAGCGGCTATGGAGACAGAGGGGAAGAGGAAGCTTCTGCACTGGAGATGAGCGGAAAAATGAGTGACACTGATGGCTGCTGCAGTGTGAAGGTGAGCTGGCTACCTATACTGAAAGGGGGTGGGAAAAGGAGGGGTTAAGGGAGTCATCTGGATACCTATACTGGAGGAAAGGGGGAGGGGTTCATCTTGCTACATATACTGGAGGGAAAGGGAGGAGGGGTCATCTGGCTACCTATACTAGGGGGAGGGGTCATCTCGCTACCTATACTAAAGGGGGGAGGCTGGCGACAGCGGCCTTGGGCGGTAAAGAGTACAAATCCAGCCCTGGGGCTGTGGAGTCGGTACAAAAATCATGCAAACCGCTGACTCCAACTCCAGGTGCCCAAAATTTCTCCGACTCCTCAGTTTATTGAAACCTCTGACTCCAGGAGGTACCCAAAATTGCTCCGAATCTAACTCCACAGCCCTGAAATTTAGCAGCCTCCATAAATCTCTCACTTCAGGTTCCTTTTAAGTGCCCCTGCCCACTTCCTGGTCTCTAAATTAGCTTAATTTCCTTCCAGACAAAATACGAACCTGTACAGATGATCTTTCACCTCACATAATGTGGCCATCACCTAAAACAGTAAATGCTATGGAGTAGAAGCAAAGCCTGGCACCAAATGCCGCAGGGGACACTAGAAGTGTTACACCAACAGAAGCGTACTGCAAAGTATGCGCACTGCAGAAACCAGTTCATATTGTCATCAAAGAAAAGCCAAATGAGGCTCCATGCCTTGCATAAAAGCACCTTTAATCCTTAAGAGGGATGCGGACACAGTGGCGTAAGAGTGGGGGTGAGGGAAGGTCTGACAGCCGTTTCTCAGACTAGCTGCTTCCTCAGAGACCAATAAACAAGGCCTGGTTTGGCTCTTCTTTGATAACCTAAACCGGTACAAGCATTTATTATAACATGGTATTGCACTTACATTGGTGGGTGCGGAAAAGCACTTAGTTTTGTCCCTTCACTGTGCCATTGAAAAGCAGTTAGGAAGCATGACACTGCCGCCACCATGCTTCACTGTTCATGACCTGCACAGTACTATTCAAACCGTGCCTGTTTTCTCCTACACTTTATGCATTGGATTGGAGAAAATAATATCTCATAGTATTAGATTGATTTAGCAAACGTTAAAGAGGACCTCCATGCAGAAAATAAGTCATTCAGCGCTGCTGTAGTGAAAAGCGCAGCACTACTGTTAATTCTTGTAGTACATAGCTTGCCGTTTTTTTCTTGGCTGAGAGGGGGAGGCGGAGCCAAGAGGCGGAAGTGTAGTGATGCGGGGTCTTTGGGGCGGCTTTGTGGGACAAGACTCCGGCGGTAAATATAACTTTTCATTACAGCAGCACTGACTGATTTTTATTTTCTGCATAGAGGTCCTCTTTAAAGAGGCACTCCAGTAAACATTTTACAGGTGATGTAGCTGCTGCATGTTTTTT
This sequence comes from Hyperolius riggenbachi, assembly GCF_040937935.1. Taxonomy (NCBI): domain Eukaryota; kingdom Metazoa; phylum Chordata; class Amphibia; order Anura; family Hyperoliidae; genus Hyperolius; species Hyperolius riggenbachi. The sequence goes on along the minus strand of NC_090649.1, from coordinate 413,250,973 downwards.
TGGCAGTTGGAAACCGCTGTAAACCGCTATTTCCCACAAAAGTTGGAACTTTTCTCGTGGGAGGGGTTTCACCACAATATCAGTCATACAGCTCCCCCAAATGGTCTGTTTGTGAAAAGGAATAGGTTTCTCATGTAAAAGGGGGTATCAGCTACTGATTGGGATAAAGTTAAATTTTTGGTCGGAGTTTCTCTATAAGGAACACTATTATGAAAAATTGTAACATTTAATATACATACATATAATATGTACATTGGTCCCAGTGTAAAATGCACTATAAAATTACTCTTTTCGCCCTCATTCACACCTAAAACGAAAAACGCAAGCGTTTTGCGTTTTTGTGTGTTGTATTTTCCCTCCTCCTGATGCTCCACTGCGCTCTGTGTTTTTGGTAAAAACTCTTTTCTAGAGCGGTTTTTTCATTCACTCCCTGACGCAAGTCAGGAAGTGAACTCTTTGACCCGGAAGAGAATAAATACAATCTATTTGTTCTAAAAAAAAAACGTAATCGCTGCATAAAGCGGTTTTGTGAGCATTTATCACTCTTCCTATACCTTCCATTATAGCAAAAATGCCCCAAAAACGGTACAGGCACCGCTTTGCTGAACGCACAGCACACAATCTGCGCTGATATGAACCTTCTCATAGAGATTCATTGCACAAGCGTTTTGTGGGCGATTTTAAAAATCCTCTGCGCTTGAAAAAAGACTGAAAATGCCCCTAGTGTGAACAAGCCCTAAATGTGTATCTTCATGGGGAGAGGATTCCTCTTTGCCACTCTGCCATCAAGCCCATACTGGTGAAGTGATACAGTGGTGGATAGTCCTCTGCAAGTTTCTCCCATCTCCACACTGGTTCCCTGGAACTCATCCGGGTCTTTGGAGTCTTGGTCTCCTCTTACCAAGCTCCCCTCATTTTTTTTGATATTTTTAATTACCAGTAATACATTATTGATTTTTTTTTTGTCCAAAAATTCACTTACTCAACAGATGGACCCTGACAAGTTTAAGCACCCCCTGCACCCAACCCCAGTACCCTCAGGGGTATGCGTACCATGTGTTGAGAACCTCGGTAAGAAAGCATTTGAGTATTTGTGTCAATATGGTATTTCAGTTTTTGATATAAAGGACACCTGAGGTGAAAATAAACTAATGAAATACACGATTGTATCTATCTTCCTTCTCCTAAAAATGACTTTTAAGATACTCCAAAGTTTTATTTTCTGTTTAAATCTACTTTTTAAGTTTTAACTATTTTATTGCTTTTGCTCAATGACACATTTATTGAAGTATGCCTGAGCTAAAATCTATGAACTTTTGACCCTTTTTATCTTTTTCCTGCTCTCAGAAGCCATGTTCTGCTAAGAAAGTGTTTTTCAGTTGGAATTTCTTATCAGTGAGGGTCACACTGTAGTCACTTCCTGTCTGAGTCAGGCCTGAGTCAGCCATTTACATACCTAATATTTAACTCTTTTAGGCAGAGAAAGAAAAAAGGAACACAGCATAGTTATTTGTGTGCTAGGCACTGTACATACCCATGTCTATCTCATCGTGTCACATGTTACCTCAGGTATCCTTTAAAAAAAGAAGTGTCAAACTTGCTGAAATCCTTTTTTCCCAAACCCAATTCAGATAAGTACACCAAAGGGCTGCAGCATAGTAAAAAGCACTTTATTTCTGTAGGCAATGTAGATTTATTTGATTTTGTTGGATCTGCATGTATGGCAAGATTACTCTGTCTCTAGTTTGATGCAATTGTGTTAATTTTTTGCGCCTATCTTTGTATACACCTAGCTATTTATTTATTTTTTACCTAAAGGTACCCACACATCTAGGGATGTATGGGCCGATCGATGAAGAGACCGGTTGAAGCTGATCAGAGAGAGCTCTGCTGCCTGCTCATACACTGCAGTCCGATTTCCAAATTGGCTTAGCGATGCCACATCCACACTGTAGCTGAAGTATGATTGATGCTTCAATATACAGGATCTTAAAAAAAAAGTTCCCCTCACAGCATGAAATCTTTCAGAAATCGGCCTGGCGATACCACCTCTGCTGTTTGCATAACCACACCCCCTCCCTGTGTGGTGTAACATCTCACCCGCTGCCAGGACTCTTGACTTCCTTTGTTGTCACCCCCGTGACTTCTGTCACACCGAGCGCCACCACACACACATCTGGTGCCACACGGGGTTCATGGAGGAGGTTGAGAGTCATGGCAGCAGGACAGGTGAGATGTTACACTGCATGGGCACTGGGAAGACATTTGCATTGTGGGGGTGGCCAGGCAGGTGGTGGTGGGCGTGTATTGATCTGGCATCACGATATATTGAACGTCGTTACCACCACACACACGATCGAGCACTTTTTACCAAGATCTTTCCAACACACCTGAACAACGCAGTTGACCGCTTTTGGCCCGAAATCAGTCGAATCATCGATTGGACATGCTGGACGCGTTTAAATCAAAACTGTAAAGCCACTTGTTTAGTCTGGCATTTACGATCACATAACTTTTCGTCTATACACACCACTATGTACTGATCTGAGACGAGCTTATGCACTATGGGTCCTACGAGAAAAAACCGCTTTACAAATGTTTCGTTGTTGTGACAAGGATTTTTCATCGATTTGATAAAATTATCAAATGGGATGGTCGATAGGGCTGCATTATTGGTTTGGCCACCTTTATAGTATTCCATATACTCAACAAATGTACTTATATTATGCTGAGAATACAGGGTTGTTGTTTTTTTGCCAGATTACTGGCTGATCGATTGATTTTCTGATTGTTTTCCTGATCGATTTCGAAATCAGATCAGACCTGTCAGAAATTATCGAGCCCATTGATCTGCCGAAAAACGTGTGGTGTATTCCCAGCATTACACTATGTGGGTACACTACCAGCAGTGTGACTGGAGGAACAATGGAAACCATCAAGAAAATCCAGTTTTTAGAATACACACCTGAGAGAACAATTATACAGATAAAATCTGCTGCGGTTATAATTGGCATCTGTCATGAAATACTGTAAAACAAATAAGGTGATAAATGCATATAAACCACTAACATATTACACACTGCTGTACATTATATAAATAAGTTCATTACAAGCTTAAGGTAATCCCAGAAACATGACACAGAAGGAGACCAGAGATACCAAATTACATTGTTATTTTGATTAGACAAGACAGAACATTTATATTGCGCTTTTCTCCTGGTGGACTCAAAGCGCCAGAGCTGCAGCCACTAGGGCGCGCTCTATAGGCAGTAGCAGTGTTATGCTGGATACATACGGTTCGTTCCCGCACTCGATCCCGTCGATGCGCCGCTCGATTCCCGTAGATTCCTTTATTTCCGACATGTCCGATTCGCGTTTCGATGGATCGTTAGGTCGATTTGCCATATTTTATATGGCAATCGACCTAAAAATCATTGAAATGCGCTTGGAAATGTTCGGAAATAATCGAATCGTCGGGAATCGAGCGGCGCATTCGATGCGGGAGCGAACCGTGTGTATTCACCATTAGAGAGTCTAGCCCAAGGACTCCTTACTGAATAGATGCTGGCTTACTGAAGAGGAAGAGCAGAGATTCGACCTAGGTTGCCTGTGTCAGAGCCCTTAACCAGTACACTATCCAAAAGTACCAATATAATAAATAGTACCAAAAATAATAAAATTGTTGCCAAGTCTATTTCTTGTGGTTTTGCCATGGAAGAGTATGTAGAAGCTGGGGAAGAGAAATCGGCTTTATTTGCTTTATTAGACACTTCAGGCAAAGTATTAACTCCTTTTGTTTTCATTTTAATACAGCCAGACTAAAGGCCTTGTACACACCCTTGACTTAAAGGGATACTTAAGTCAAGGGGCAAAAATGAGTTTAACTCACCTGGGGCTTTCCTCAGCCCCCTGCAGCCGATCGGTGCCCTCGCAGCCCTGCTCCGATGCCGGCGGGTCCAGGAGCATCAGAGCGGGGCTGCAAGGGCACCGATTGGCTGCAGGGGGCTGAGGAAAGCCCCAGGTGAGTTAAACTCATTTTTGCCCCTTGACTTAAGTATCCCTTTAAGTCGGCTGAGGTGGCATGGTACCTAGTGGTCCCACGGCACCACAAATTTAATTTTTAACAGGGATACATTTTTAACAGGGATATGGACTCGGGAGGGGGGGGGTGGGAATGAACCCCTTTGCCTTAATGAAAGCGCCAGCCCTGGCCTCCTTACTCTCCCATGTTTCAATATGGTTGGGAATGAGTCCCAGGTAACAGAAAAAGGAACTCTTGTTAGTGTAACGATCCACACTTGAGCGCACCACTATGCTCAAATAGTACCAGGTTTCTTTATAGGAGGATCGATTTAAATCAAGTGAAGCCACAAAATAGCGATCTGTTTCCAAAATTTTTTGTTTCACACTTTATTATATTCACAAAAAGTTATTTTTCTTCTTCAAAAAGGTAGAAAAATTCTTTGTAAAGCAGCAGAAGAATTTGTGGTACAGACATATAAAAAGCAATACAAAAAGCAGATCCTAGACACTGTGTGCTTTGTTTGATGAAAAAAGGTAATTTTAGGTCAGGCGACGACACTAGTCCGTTTCGGGTTATTGACCCTTCGTCAGGCCTTTACAAAGCATATAGAATTATCTTAACCAGAGAATATGTACAGTCATAAAAGACAAAATATTAATTTGATTAGTAAAGAGGTATCTGTTCCAACCAGACACAACACTGCACCTGACTGATGGCTGACATAGGGAAACTCAGCTGCAAACACAGTATGTCAGCCATCAGTCAGGTGCCGTGTTGTGTCTGGTTGGAACAGATACCTCTTTACTAATCAAATTCATTTTTGGTACGGAGACCTCCATCTTCATTCCTTGAAAAACAATGCCAGTTGCCTGCCTGTCCTGCTCAGCCTTTGGCTTTAGTTTTTGAGTCACACACCTGCAACAAGCATGCAGCCAGTGGAGTCAGATCAGAGTCAAAGCATCTCATCTGCATGCTCATTCTGGGCCCTAATGTATTAGGCAGACCATTAGCACAGAAGTCGGGCAACTATAAAGGTACACCTACATCTAGCAACTTGGCAGCCGATCGACCATCAGATTCGATAATTATCAAATCGGATTAAAATCTGTGCCTCCAAGTGCATGCCTGATCGACTGTGTGACCAGTTTCAGGCCGAGCATGTCGATTGGACATGCTGCAAGATGTTGGGCCGTTGTGGTTTATCGGTTGTACAGTGATAACAATGAGTGATATCAAGACAAGCGGCGATCATGACTGATGGGCACCTCGACACAGGACAGGTAATGTATAAATGCAGATGCGGCCGATTCCCGAGAGGTTTCATGCTGAAACGTTCAGGAATCGGCCTGCGGAGTATGGGCAGATCTCTCTCTAATCAGATTCGATCAGAGAGAGAATTGTCTCTTGGTGGAATCTGCCCATCATCACCTGATGTATGGCTGCCTGTAGCGTTTATTAGAGAATGAAGATGACAGCCTCTGTATGCCACATATTCTTAATGCTTCCCATGTTCCCTTTATGACTCCTAGAGGCTCCCAGTAACTGCTGCTACCTAAGCATACCTGCAGGTACTGGGGGCCTGGTGATCTCAATAACCACCTTGTGGATACTATTTATAGCGAGTACATTTTTAATAATGGACATGTTGATGTATATGGAATGGGAATTTTAGTGATGAGTCTGCCTTCATTTGCGAGTTGCTGACCTCATTTTGTGGCTTGTGAGTGATTTGTCTCCATCCTCCGTGTGGTTTGCAGTGTTATTCCAGCAGGTGTTCTGTTACCTGCATAGATGGGAGTGGATGCACAATAAACAAGCATGGTGTCAGTTTCTGCTGCTGTCTGTGTCTTCTGTTTGTAGAAGGTATCCAATAGCGATGGCCACCTGCAACCTACTTCAGAGCTCTGAAAAGAGTTTACAGTAACTTTTCCTTATATTCATTGCATTTTCTCCAAATGTTTTATCTGCACAGCTGTACATTCAGTAACCTGGGTGGTTGATTTACAGATAATTTCTAGTGAAATATTTTCTCTATTAGCTCTTATCTGTTTCACCTTATCTATAAAACAAGCACCCCAGCAAGCAAAAAAAGTATTAAAAATGAGGTGAGAGAAAGTTATATCAAAGTAGCAGTAGTGCCTGTGACCACAGGGGGGCCCGGCTGCTAATGGCGCCCAAGTTGATCCCCCTGTCCGAAGATTTAGAGTAGGGCAGTAAAGTACGCATACTTGCTCAATTGTCATGTTCTCTAGTCACTCCTTTTTGACTGCCGCCAGCTGTGCTGCATTTCTCTGTCACATGCTGGGCATTAGGTACCTTATGAAGAAACTCTACTGTGAAGAGGAGAGATGCGAGAACCTGGCACTGGAGCAGTTATGTACTCTATACAGATTTGCACATGTGTGTTACTGGTCATGCTTACTATGGGGGAGAAGGGGTACTATATTGGACACACTTGCTATCGGAAGGGTTGCACGGTCCACACTTGCTTGATGAGGTGTTAAAGGATACCTGAGGTGACATACATTTTGGGCAGATTTACTTACCTGGGGTAGAAGCCTCTGTGTCCCTTGCTGCAATTCTGCCGTCAGCCACTCCTGTGGGGTCCCCTCCGCAGCGGCCGCATTTCGCCCCTTGCAGTCATGCTCCTGTGGCTGGGAGCTGTCTACACAGAACATTCCGGGGCAACCAAAGCATATCCATGAGTCATGCGTGCACGCACCTTCGCATGCACAGATGCTGCGAGAGGGGACCCCAAAAGGCTGGAATTTGTATTCCAACGTCTCTGTATTAAAGTTAAGTTAATCGGAGACATTTACTTATTTTGAGAGGTTTTTTTTGTTTGCTTAGAAGGTTCCGAAAAGGTGTCCCCTAATATTGCATATAGCCATATGGTATTTTTATTCACAAACCATAGAGCCCAGGCATTAAATATAAAGACCCTTCTGACTTTTCAGCCGACCAGAAACTGGTAATCTCCAAAGGGAACCAAATTTGTGAATATGTTATGGCCAGAACCCGAAGTCTGGCCACTTCGAGTTCTGGACAGTCAAAACTAGACGTGGCTGTCTTACTGTGGCTAATGTGAGAAATGAATTGGATTCTTGGCAGCTCCTCGGCTCTGGCTGCCCCCCCCCCCCCCCCCCGCCTCCTATTTAGCTCTGGCAGCTGGGGTCACACGCATGCACCCAGAGTTGTTTGTTACGGCAGGGAGGAAGGGTTTCATGCCGTTCTTTCCTGCAGAGCGGGTGCTGGCAGAAGCAATGTCTGCAGCGTGTATGCGTATGTTGCCAGCTTGGTGGCCGTCTATCGGTTCCGGTTTAGAAGGTGGAAGTGTAAGAAGATGGAATGTGGTATGGAGCGCAGCAGAAGAGAGGCAGCGGCTTAGGAGAGTTAACCCCTACATACTCAGCCTCCACCCCCTGCACGCTCATGGATGATATTACTTTTCACTAAATTATTCTTGTTCCGCCCTATTCTGTAGCCAGACCCTATCCCATAGGGCCATATCGATCCAGGCCATGCATTGATGAGGACCGTAACGTCTAAAACAGCTGTTTGCATGTTGGATTGGTGTGGCTCCATAAAATTTACAAACTATAGGCTCACTATACACCGCTGGTTCTGGATGTGTGCCTAGCTGCAGGGGCTTAGAGAGATGATTAGCATAAAGGGGGAGCGATGTATCATGGGAAACCGTGCTTGCGCACTTATAGCTGAATTATTGCAAATACCTTTTAATAAAAGGGCTTTGCGGTCTCATTTAGCCTGTTACACTCTCTGAAGGGTTCTGGATCACCATGCGCTTTCTGGGTATTCTGTAGTTAATGGCTATAGCTAGAGACCAAGACCCACTCCTGATGCATCTTCCATTGATACTTCAGTGTGATCAAATTAAGCAAGCCTATTTATAGCAAGCAGCCTGCTGCAGGATTCTATTTATCAGTATCCTGGCCCCTAGTTTGCTCTCCCTCACTGTAATATTCTGAGATATGCATTACTCAGTGCTGCATGAAAATACTGGACAAGACATTATGAGCCAAGCTCCTCTTTATAGATGTGTTTTTTGTTTGTAAGTGAGCAGGCCATGGCTATAGGTGGCTTACTAGATGAAGGCTCACAGCTGTCCCCTTTTCACTCTTCCTCTAATCCCCATCTTCTCATATTTCATACACACATCACTAATGACCTGGGAACAGAATGGTCAACACATGTCATCTGGTGGCTGTTGTGATGTTTCTATGGCCATCCTGTAGTGTTCTGTTTACACTGCAGGAAACAGTACACTTGCCATATTAAGACCCTTTGTTTTCCTTCTGATCAAGATGACCTGCTTATCTCCATGCATCCAATTCATCATCACTTAAAGTGAACCTGTACTGAGTAAAAATATTTAAAATAAACACATGAGGTAACTTCAAATGAACATTGCATAGTTACCTTGCCATCAGTTCCTCTCAGAAGCTCATCATTTTCTTCTGACAATAATCCCTTCCAGTTCTGACAATATTTTGTCAGATCTGAAATATATCAGTTGCTGTCAGTAAAATATCAGTTGCTGTCAGTTATAGCTGAGAGGAAAACTGATGTACCAGGTAATGCCCATGTTTCCCTATGGCTCAAGTGGGCGATGTTACAGTTTAACTGTGTGCTGACCAGAAAGCTGTTATGGGTAATGGCCATTTTCAAAATGGAGGACGGAAAATTACATTGATCACAGTGAACAAACAGGACGCGGGACAGGAGAAAGACACTGAGGAGTAGACTACATGGAAGGTAAGTATGACTTGTGTATGCTTATTTTGACTTTTAATTTTCAGTTCAGGTTTTCTTTAATTCTAACTGGATGAACACTGACTGTGGAACTGCCATGGCATTATAGTCTGGTGGGCAGAGGTGGCCTTGAGAGTCAGAAGGTACAGGTGGATGGATGAGTATATAGGTGCACTATGGTCATATGAAAATAAACCCCTGACTGTAAGTTATAAACACAATACAATCATTTGTATTAAATAAGCTATTGCTGCCCTCTGATCTGCATTGCCGGTGCTGTTTGTATTTCATTATCTTCTGAAACATGGCTGGTTTTATACTGTTTTCATGGTTTTTTTAAGCCTTGTGAACATTTTGGATACAAAGGCCCATATGCAATTAATGTTTCATCTTCTGTTTAAAATAAGTTTTCAGCACTTTGTTAATAAAAAAAAAAAAAAAGTACCAAAAAGTTGGTTAATAAAGTGCAGATGATGAATAATACTATTCAAATTATTTTTTAGTTTGTTTTTTTCTTGTTTGTAAGCAGTTTCAGGTGTAAAAATATCAGCTACAAGAAAATTGAAGAGAAAAGTGAATTGCATATAAAGCCAAGGGTCCTTATGCAATTAACTTTTTTCACAAGTTTTCTACAAGAAGACAATTTTTCATCTTTTATTTAGAATAACTTTGCAGCACTATGCAATTGAAAAAGTACCAAAAAGCATGTGAAAAAATACTCTTAAATTATTCTGAGTATTTTCTAAAAATAGTTTTAGATAGTACTATTCTGCCTAGTTTTTGGTACGTTTTCAATTGCAAAGTGCTGAAAAGTTATTCTGAATAAAAAATGAAAAATTATCTCCGAGGAGAAAACTCAAAAGAAAAAGTTAATTTCATATGGTTCAGTGTGTTATGAGGTGAAATGGAGCAGGCCTTGTTGACCCAGTTACGGTTTTATAGTATATGGCCTGCAGTGTAAGTGGCTAAGGATCTTTACCAGAGCACCCCGCGAGGAGTGATGAGACGCCATCCCTAGCAGACGACGGACCACTTTTCTGCCTGGTTGTCACCAGGTCACAACCCCTGGGATTCTTCTTCCAAAGACCAAATGGAACAGAAGAAGCTGCAATGTGAAGTCAATCAGCAGAGTTGAGGTCATCCTAACTACAAGGTTAACACCCTAGTTGGGGGGGGCAGTACTGGAAGCACCCCAAGTGCTCTTACCACCTGGGAAAACCATCCACAACTACTCCCCAAAGGAACAAAGTTTTAAACAATCACAAGAGAGTGGGATGGCTCATTACCAAGCAGAAGCTGAGTATTCATGGTGGCAGCAAGAGCCTAAATGGCAACGGAATACCAACTAATGGTGTAACAATGGATTCTAATATGCTAGACACTATTTCAGGGTGTAGACAATGTACTCGTCTACAGCTGGCTCAGTAGGTATAATGCAGGTAGGATAGTGTTTGGAACAGATAATTAACTATAAGCCTTTAACTGTGTAAGCCTCTAATTGGCTAACTAGGGAGGAAACGAGCTGCAGTTCACAGAAGTGTCAGCAGATGGGGTGTTTACATATGAACACACAACTCCTTTGAGGTTTAGGTTGTAGACAATGGCTAGTATAGTGGAGGCAGTCAGTCCAGAGCACAAGGCAAATCAGCTGATTTTAGCGCAGTGCTACTTTGGTCATTTGGGCACCGCCGTAGGCGGTAATGAAAATTACAGCTATAGCAGCACAAATTTGTGCGGTAGCCAGTGCCGCTTTACATATTCCCTCCCGAGTGGCAACTCAGAGGGGGTATAGCATTAACAGGTGAGACGTATCTCAGTTTTACCCTGCGCAGACATTTGCCCACGGCCATTTCAAATGTACACGTCCAAGGATATCAGCCATTTTTCAAATTAACAGGCAAGCTGAGAGTCCCAGCAAGGGGTAATCAGATACGGCAGATGCAGTCAGTGCCACAGCAAGACAGGATAACCAAAGCGCTGACAGTGAGGTTCGGTCCACAAAGGCAAAAACAGTCTAATTCATGCAATGGACCACAATGGACAGGACGAGAGATCCTCTGTTTACCACAGAAGCCGTTCAGAGGTCCATTCGGTGAACAAGGGAGTCCTGCGGGGGACGGTGACACCAGATCCGATGTCACCATCCACAACACAATGACTGCCCCTGGCGGGGCAGTCTCGTATAAGGCCTTAGACTAATCTGTGATTATGCGTCAATGGTAATGCTGATGGGTAACTGCACTAACTGACAGGTCACCTACTCTATGTAGAGAAGTGATGGCTGCTGAAGTCTTGATATAAAAGAGACAAGGGCCCTTAATTCAATTAACTTATTCTCCTAAGGGCCCTTTCACACTGGCACGGTGTGGTATTTTACCGCAGCCCACCGCTAGGGCAATCTTAGTCTATGCGGCCTTTCATATCGACATGCGGTGGTGTGATGCAATGGAAGTGACGTTTTCATCGCATCCATAACGCAAGTGCATACCTACATTACCATGTGGCTCCTGCAGGGGACCGTAAGTCGTGTAAATCTATGGCGACGTGTGTGTTTTACACCATGTGCATGTGCGGAGGTGTATTTTAGCAATAAACTTTTGCTTACGTAATCGATTCGGCCACAGGAAGTGAGCGTAATTTTCTGCTTCGCCAGCTGCCGGATGGGGATTACCGCATACTAACATGGTAATCCCAGAAGGCTGGTTTTGGCGGTGCGGCCCCTGGTTGGAGAGTGAGTGAAACAGTACTGTCAAAATTATTCCGAGTATTTTCTTGCTTGCTGCTGGCTTAAAAGGAATTTTATTGATAAGGTTTTAAATCTCCTGGGCGAAAAGTTAGGAAAACAAGTAAATTGCATAAGGGCCAAAATGTAGAAGGGGACTCTTATTCTAATTAGCTGCACCCAGCACCCTCGCCTGCCTCTTCCCACCCAGCACCCTCGCCTGCCTCTTCCCACCCAGCACCCTCGCCTGCCTCTTTCCACCCAGCACCCTCGCCTGCCTCTTCCCACCCAGCACCCTCGCCTGCCTCTTTCCACCCAGCACTCTCGCCTGCCTCTTTCCACCCAGCACCCTCGCCTGCCTCTTCCCACCCAGCACCCTCGCCTGCCTCTTCCCACCCAGCACCCTCGCCTGCCTCTTTCCACCCAGCACCCTTGCCTGCCTCTTTCCACCCAGCACCCTCGCCTGCCTCTTTCCACCCAGCACCCTTGCCTGCCTCTTTCCACCCAGCACCCTCGCCTGCCTCTTTCCACCCAGCACCCTCGCCTGCCTCTTTCCACCCAGCACCCTCGCCTGCCTCTTTCCACCCAGCACCCTCGCCTGCCTCTTCCCACCCAGCACCCTCGCCTGCCTCTTCCCACCCAGCACCCTTGCCTGCCTCTTCCCACCCAGCACCCTCGCCTGCCTCTTACCACCCAGCACCCTGTCCTGCCTCTCACACCCAGAACCCTGACCTTTCTCACACCCAAGACAAAAAGAGACCCAATATAGTGTAATATTTCAGTAAATGGTAGTATAGTGCAAAGCAATGCAATGGTTATTCTCACAAACACGGGTTGCCACGCAGGCAACCACTGGATAGGCAGGTGGGGAGAATTATAACCTGTCCCCACTCAGGTATAAGAAGTCGCTCTCTGTAGACTGTAAGAAATAGGGATACACCCCTCCACCAAGGGTGGACTGTCACTAGACAATTTGTAGAAAAGTATAACAAAGGCGCCAACAAGAGTAAAAAAAAATTAATATCCGTCTAAAAGGGGGAAGTTGGTGGACTCACCTCCCTCATTGAGGAAAGAAAAACAGAAAATGGGACGTTACTCAGATTCAAAGTAATGTTTGTCTCTGTCAGAGGCGCTTGGCCAGGATATTGACCCAACTTTTCACCCTCCAAACTATTGCCTGATGAAGTGGGATACTGACCCGTGAAACGCGTTGCAACCTTGGAGCTTTCAAATAAAAGTTACTTTGAATCTGAGTAAAGTCCCATTGTCGGTTTTTTTCCTCAACGAGGGAGGTGAGTCCACCAACTTCCCCCTTTTAGACGGCTTTTATTTTTTTTTACTCTTGTTGGCGCCTCTGTTGTACTTTTCTACAAACAGAACTCTCACCTGTCTCTTACCACCCAGCACCTGGACCTGCCTCTTGCACCCTGATCTGCCTCTCCCACCTAGCACCCTGACCTGCCTCTCCCAACACAGCACTCTGACCTGCCTCTCCTACCCAGCACCCTCACCTACCTCTTCCCACCCAGCACCCTGACCTGCCTCTCCCACCCAGGGAAGGATCGCCTAGTGTATTTATTTGCCAGTCATATGTGATTTTGTCAGCCCCCTGATGAGTCAGAAGTACTGACGAAATACGTAGGAAGGAGCTGCATGGTCATGTGAGTGGCTTTTACTTTCAAACGAGGATACTGAGCTACAAATTGGGGGAGAGGTTACCCGAGACGCTCTCCCTTTTTTTGTTGATACGTGTATGTCCTAATAATCCTTGCGAGTGCAATTTTTAAACTGAATTTTTATCATATTAAACTGGTCTTCACTATCAGTCATTTAGTTGAGTTCTAGTGTGGATACCTTGATGCAGTTATCTACATACCAGAGTTAAGCTAGTCATCCTAAATGATCAACTCTACCTCGGCTCTAGAGAGGGACGCCAGGGTGATTGCAGGCACATATGGAGGAGTGACCTGGCACTGGTGGAGTATAAGGCCGACACCCACGTGCAGAGGTGGTGGGCCTGCCGGTTTTGTGTAATTACGCTATATTTGTTTTCTGTTCCCTATTCATTCACATCCTATGGGTCATACAAAAAGGGAGGATGAACTTAACTTAATTAAGTCTACACCTTCATTTGCTTGAAGTGGATTGTATTACAGTGACTAATTTCAAGGGTAATCTGTTCTTCTGGACTTTATGACCTTGAGCGTGGTCAGTATTACTTGTTAACCTTATAAAGACATTTATTATTAGAATTTTTTAAATGAATGTAGGAAAATGTATATGGTAATTTCCTTGCTTGTTAATATGTCTTACTTTATGTGACTAGATTTATATATTCTCTGAATTGTGAAATATTCTTTCTTTTGACAATTTCATTTTACAGGATGTTTTACAATGATATCATTACAGGTTGCTGTTTTTAATGGTTTTATGATTGTTTACAAGATAATGATATGTTACACATTTTGTCTCAATTAGGGCTATGTTCACAATGCAGGGGTAAAATTGGTATGTACAGGTTTTCACGCAAATACCGTAGCAATTCGGGGGCAGATGCCTGGGAAGGCAACAAAGGCCCGGGCTTTGGACGACTGCTGGCCAAGGGGCGCCTGTACATGGAAAAAGGGTTGCTTAACAAGGAAGAAAAGCCGTAAATGAAAAAGAAAAGCTGCAAATGAGGAGCAACATATGCAAGAGGGGAGATGCTGCTCAATGGAGCTGTACATGAAAGATAGGGACTGCGTGACATCTATGCAACACATGGAAGAGGGGGCTGCACATGGAATAAGAGGGGCGAGGTGACACATGGATAAGGAACTTCAACAAGTTAGTCTAGGGGCTGAGAAGGTATAAACCGACTTTCTGTACCATGTGTTACGTACACAATGAGCACGTTGCTCCTATAATGTGCATTATTCTATTAGCGTAATGCATATTATAGATGAAAAGTGTGCATTGTGAATATAACGCAATTTGGCTATGTGCGCAACACATGCTAGGCTACTTGCTGGCCAAACTGCCGTGTGCTGCCTGCATGCATGGATTATACTGCTGTTCAGTGACTATAGGCCCTAGTCTGGTTGGGCACTTTGTAGGATCTTATTTTGAACCCTAAGACACCCCTGGTTGTGCCTAACCATAATGCTAGGTACACACCATACAATTTTCTGTTAGATTTACCAGACGGATTGATTTTTTCCAACATGTCTGATCTGAATTTCGATCGATTTTTCAATTTTCCGATCGTTTTTAAATATTTTTTTGATCGTGTTTTTCATCGATTTTCATAGAACGGAACAAAAATTAATCGAAAAAATTATTAAGTTCGGAAATTTAGATTGAACATATTGGAAATAATCGATTTGGCAGGTAAATCTAATAAAAAATTGTATGGTGTGTACCTAGCATAAGACTCCCCTGGTGGTGCCTAACCTAAGACCCCCATGGTGGTGTCTAACCCTAAGGCCTCGTTCAGATCATTCAGCGCAGATGGCTGTGCGATCGGAACACAACGTGTACGATCACATCGCACTACATTGAATGTTATCTGCGCTGCGATTCCCGGAAATGTATGCAGCAATGTGATAGCGCACCGCACTGCTGCGCATCGCATATGATGGGACTGGTAGAAGGGCTGTCTATGCCCTTCTACTGTTCTTTCGTGTCGCACACTATACACGCTGCCAAAATGCGCACCGCAGCGCGTATAGTCTGAACGAGCCCTTAAAATCTACCCAAATAGCATGAATATAAAAATAGTTGTGTAGAGCAAACCGATCAGGTTTGTAATATCACAAAGGTGGGGTTATACTTAGTTGTATTATCATTTTGATGAAGTGTAAGACCAAAAAACTGTAAGTCAGTAAAAAGTAAAAACAAACAACATTTCCTCTCACCTCTATTAAAGAGGAACTGTAACGACATATAGTACACTGTAGTAAATTACTCCGAAAGCCCACTTTTAATTTGAATACTGTAGCTTTACCAGCGGACAGAGCTGGAGCGAAGGGCATGAGAGGAGTCTCTACTGTACAGAGCCTTCCCTCTACTCAGGTCAGGGGCAAACGCAGGATTTTTAAGGGGGGGGTTCCTGAAAGGTCCAGAAGCACTTATGTCCTCGAGTGCTTCCGAATACAGGTGGCTCCATACTGCCCATGCACAAAAGTGCGCTGGCGTATTACGGAGCTGCCTATCTTTGGAAGTACTCAAGGACACGAGTGTTTCTGAGGGCTTCTGGTAGCAGCAAATGTGAACGGAGGACAGCGCTGGAACAACTCCCCAAGAGAGGAACAGGAGATAGAGTTTGGACAATTCAGTGGAATATGCTACATAGTTTCACATAGCGCAAGCGATACCCATATGATGCAGGGATATATGCATCTGCGGAAGATGGCGGCGCTACATAAATACTAAATAATAATATTTTGCCTCACCAGGATTGCACTTTTATTTAGCTTTCCTGTAAGACAAGAACACACAGCCAGCTCTAGGGGAAGAGGGAAACAAAGGTGAATGAAAGAGGCTGGTGCACACCAAGAGTGCTTCTGAGCGTTTTTCAAATCAACAGTGATTTGAAAAGCGCTTGGCTAATGTTACCCTATGTGGGTGTTCCCACAGCAGCGTTGTGATTTTTTCAAAATCGCAGGTATACTGCATGTAGCATGTTTTTGAGCAATTCATTCAAAAATCGCTCGGAAAATCACTTCACAAAATCACACTCACAAATTGCTAGTGATTGCTATTGTCATTTTGGCGTTGCACTAGCCCAGAGAGAGGAGTGGAGAAATTGAGAATAGCCTGAGATGGAGCAGAGAACTTATCTGTATTGAAGTCCCACATCACACAGGCTACTTGCCTATAATCGGACTCCTGTCCCTGTCAGTCTCTCACACAAGTCAGAAAGAAGCCCTCCTGGAGTCTAGGGACTGTCAAAAACTTTTCAGCTTGTTATCCACACCTTATCCACACATGCAGTCATTATAACAATGGGGAGAGACCAGACAGATGTTTGCCCACAGACCCTGAGTCCAGGCAAGCTCTGCACCATGCTGTGCATATTTACCAGCTTGCCTGCTCTCTAATTTCATCATGTCTGACACTTCTGTGCTGTGGAGAGTCCAGGACTCCATAATCAACATTCTCTCACTGCAGGCTGCATCTTCTTGTGAGGGTTGTGAGGGAAACTCGGCTGCCTCTCTCATTCTATTAGCTGGAGGGAGGCACCAGAAGTAAGAAGGGAGGGAGAATGAGGCTGTTTATATTATGCAGGCTTCCCTGGCTGAATACACAGCTCAGTGCAGGGGGGAGGTTCCAGACACCCGGAATAGCCCCCTGAGTTCGCCAGTGCAGGTAAGTGTCAAACCTAAAGTGAGTTTTCTCACTTCAGATTTACTTTAAAGGACAACTGTAACAATATGGAGGCTGCCTTATTGATTTCCTTTTAAACAATACCAGTTGCCTGGCAGACCTGCTGATCTCTTTGGCTGCAGTAGTGACTGAATCACACACCAGAAACAAGCATGCAGCTAATCTTGTCAGATCTGACAATAATGTCAGAAACACCTGATCTGCTGCATGCTTGTTCAGGGTCTATGGCCAAAATTATTAGAGGCAGAGGATCAGCAGGATAGCCAGGCAACTGGTATTGTGCAAAAGGAAATAAATATGGCAGCCTCCACATCCCTCTTGTTACAGTTGTCCTTTAACCCTCCTGGCGGTTTATTGATTCTGCCAAATGGGCAGAAATACAATTTTTTTTGTTTTCTTTTTGTCAGTTGGGCCCTTTGACACCCACTATGCCCCAAGCACCTGCCTAGGTTGCCTGGTGGATGATCCTGCTCTGATGGGGCCCCTTCTGTTTCCCCCTTTAAGTTCCCCCTGTTACAGAGTAGAGCGCAGAAATGCGGCTTCCGGGAGTCGCACCTGATCCCGAAGACTGTCCGTCCTCAGTACCAGCCTTCCACTCTCTGCCTGCCCTTCTCTGCACATCGCATAAGCATGCGACATGCAGAACAGGAAGTAGTCAGCTGGCAGTGGGAGTGCATGCATGCCACCGAGTCATGGAATACAAGCACTGGGAGATGACACAAGCAAACAGGAAATAGTGCCATAGGCAGACAGACGAGTGTGCTCTGCTGCGCTAATACTATGCAGAGGGCAAGGGGGAGCAGTAATAACTGGGGGAACCCATCACTAGCTCTAGGGCATACATGCCAGGGCATATTTACCACCATCCACCTTGCACCACCCTCTTTCAACGACTAAAAAAAATGTTTATTTTTGCTGTTTAGATTCTGTTAACCGTTTGTAACATTAACCGCTTCCGGACCTTGGTAATTCAAATCTATGCCCTGTTTGGGACCAGTTATCCCTGACAGGGCGTAGAATTTAATTTACAGCCTTGCGTGCTCTTGCCACTGCAGACCACATGTTCTGCTGTCAGTATGACAGCAGAGCTCCGTGAGCCGGTCAGGAGCCAATTTCATTGGCAGTGATCACAGGGTCAGGAGCCAATTAAATTGGCTACTGACTAGCTCAAGGAACTCTGCTGTCATACTGACAGCAGAGCGAATGGGCTGCAGCGATGGGAGAGTGGCATGAATGTCGAGAGAGTCGGGTCTGTGCGATGCGGTGTTGGTGAGCACCATTTTTTCACCATAAACTGAGACTGCTGGTCAGGAAGTGGTTAATCAGCTGGCATTCCTCCTGAGATCAGTCCTCAGATAACGTCTGTGATTGCTGTTCTTAGCCATAGGGTATCATCACATGGTGCAGCCAAAGTCGGCTGATATCCCCTTTCTGCAGTGCCAGAAATCTCTCGGCAGCACCTCAGCCAGGACTCTGAAACGTAATATATTATGCATTATTTCCTTCCACTGTTGACTTTTCTTAGCTAAGTAAACCTTGTTATGGTTTGCCACTATAATTTAACTTCAGAGCTGAAGTCATCTAGAAGGCTGGCATAATGTTTCTTAGCTTGAATGGTTTGAGGTTGCATAAAACAGGAGCTGCAATTATTGTCTGGAAGCGCTGCCAATGTCTCCTGCTGTCCAAAAAAAAATGTTATTATACTTGTGGCTAGCTGCATCCATGAGCTTCAGTTTGCATTCAAATTTTTAGATTAGGGATTAGTGCATAATTGGCATCTCATTTGTATTCAAGGTGTGTATTTAAGGCCCTAGGGGGCTCTGCACACCTCTTGCAGCACCAGGTAAGAATTATGTTTTAAATGTTAGACTATGGTTAGGTCTCTTCCTTGAGGGCACGTCATCATTGTGGAAGAGTCTAGTAAGAAACAATTTGTGCACATACAGTTTTGCTGTACCTGTTTTGAATGCCTGTAATGAAGTCCTGTAATTTGCCTGTATTTCTTGCTCTGCACATCTATACAAGTAGTCAATTCAGGTGTAGCTTTAGTCTGGAAGTGCTGCCAGTAACCTCTGCATTTCTTGGTAGGGTTCAATAGCCCTTCCATTGTGCTATTTTATCAGCTGCTGCTAACGCTCAGCATTAAGGGCTCGTTCACAATATGAGCGTTTTGGGGTTTTTTTTAAGTGCTGGCGGTTTTAGAAATTCCCCTAAAAGCACTTGTGCAATGATTCCCTATGTTCACATGTAAGCGTTTTCATTTCATTGAAATCTCGCTACATGTACCATTTTCTGAGCGCTTTGACTCAATGGAAGGTATAGGGAAATCGCAAAGTTCTTGAAAAAGCGCTTTACATAGCGATTTCCCGAGCGATTGTATGAATAACTACATTGAATTTATTAATTTCCGAGTGAAAGAGTTCACTTCCTGACAGATATCATCAAGTGAAAAAACGGATCGCTCTGCAAAAGCGCTTAGAAAACTGCTTTTCTAAGCGCAAAGCGCAGGGAAAAGTGCTTTAAAAAAGTCAATAAATGGCTCAGAGCTTACGATAGTGCTGGTGATTTATAATGTGAACATAGCCTAAAAGTATACTGTACCTGTCACAGACCTGACAGTCCAAACTAAGCTGGGGCACTTATTTTGCAGTGTGGCCCTTAGTGTTTGGGATGGCTTCACTAACTACTAAGGAAATTCCAGAGCTTAAAGACACTCCGTAACAAAAATTGCATCTATTTTTTTATCATCCTACAAGTTCCAAAAGCTATTCTAATGTGTTCTGGCTTACTGCAGCACTTTCTACTATCACAGTCTCTGTAATAAATCAATGTATCTTTCCCCTGTCAGACTTGTCTGCCTGTGTCTGGAAGGCTGCCAAGTTCTTCAGTGTTGTGGTTCTGCTATGAACTCCCCCTTCCAGGCCCCTCTATGCACACTGCCTGTGTATTATTTAGGATTAGAGCAGCTTCTCTCTTCTCTCTTATCTTTTACAAGCTCGATAAATCGTCCTCTGAGCTGGCTGGGCTTTCACATACTGAAGAATTACAGACAAGGGCAAAGCTGTTTGCAGGAAGAAACGAGCAGCCTGAAACTTCAGTGCATGAGAACAGGGGGAAAGAAACACACAAATGATCTCTTGAGATTCAAAAGGAAGGCTGTATACAGCCTGCTTGTGTATGGATGTATTTTCTATGTGTGGACATACTGTACATCAACCTACTTCCTGTTTTGGTGGCCATTTTGTTTGTTTATAAACAAACTTTTTAAAACTGGTTTTAACCACTTTTAATGCGGCGAGGAGCGGCGAAATTGTGTCAGAGGGTAATAGGAGATGTCCCCTAACGCACTGGTATGTTTACTTTTGTGCGATTTTAACAATACAGATTCTCTTTAACTCTCTTTACTTTTACTTTCATTGTCTACTTCTGGACTAATGAGTATTTTGACATGCAGTTTTCTCAGATGATATTTTCATATCATCCCTTTCTATTTCCAAGGTTTCTGTCAGGTTTGTATTAAAGCTGAACTCTGTGGAAAAATATAATTTGCCTTTCAAATGTGACTGTCACCTGTAGTTTAAAAGTGCAATATTACCGAGAGCATGGCTGTGGTTTGCATAGCAGAATGCAGAATATGATGCTGTAGCCATCTGTCAGCGGTCACAGATGATTAGGGACTGCATGTTTTTCAGTCTAATTGAAGGGAAAGTACATTTAAAGGAAACCTGAAGTGAGAGGGTTGTGGAGGCTGACATATTTCTTTAATTTTAATTGAAAAAAACTTTATTGGTTTAAAGTAAAATAAAGAGATTAAATCAACCAAAAACCCACGCAGGGGTGTCAATTAACATGAACAAACAGGGAGAAGAAGATGTGAAACCGTCCTAGACAAGTCTGTACAATTCTAAAATAAACTGGAACCGTATAATCTTAGTCTCAGGCTCCAGCTGATTATTCATATGAATATAAAACATGTATTAGGACGTCAAAAGTTATGCAAAATATGGGAGAGGCCACAATTCCCCAACCATGTGATCAGGGCCGCATTTACCATGAGGCACTGTAGGCACGTGCCTACAGGCGCCTGATGATGGAAGGGCAGCCCCCTCCCCGATTCCCCCCCTTCCTCCTTACCTATGCAGAGTCCTGATGAGATGGTAAATAAGAGATTACTCAACCTGCTTTCAGCATTTAACTGACAAGATCTCCCTTCAGTCAGGGGTATCTATAGCTACCTAATACGTAAGGGCATCTCTAGCTATCTAATATGTGGTGACACCTCTAGCTACTTAATATTGAGGTTCCTTTAGCTACTTAATACTTGAGGCAACTCTACCTACTTAATGTTGAGGGTAAGTCTTGCTACCTAATACTAAGGGGCACCTGTAGCTACTTGGGATGGGCATGGGAAGTAAGGAAGAAGTGACAGCTAACACAATTGCGGTGCGGTTTGGCGGGGGTTTGCAGAATCCTAGAGGGCAAAGTCTAAGGTGCCAGGACATCTGTCACAAACTTATCTGACGCTCCTACCGGCGGCTCCTCTAGCAATTCTGGGCAGCGGCGGAAGCCGCTTTCTTCATCCTCCTCTGTCGGCATCCCCAGCTCCCCTGTGGGTGTGAGTCAGTGCGGCGATTACAGCCACGTCTCTGGGCGAGCACGCGCAGTTCAGAACAGCCTTTATAGGCTAAGGAGGCGGGTGTGAGGTGTGTCAGCTGACGTAGGGGTCAGCTGACACTGACTCCCGCAGGAGCACTGCTGATTGGCTGGTTTTGCATTTTACCTCAGTGCTTAAAGAGAAACTCCAACCTAGAATTGAACTTTATCCCAATCAGTAGCTGATATCCCCTTTTACATGAGAAATATAATGCTTTTCACAAACCGACCATCAGGGGGCGCTGTATGACTGATTTTGTGCTGAAACCCCTCCCACAAGAAGCTCTGGGACCGCGGTACTTTTGGCAGTTTGTTACAATGTAACAAGGTTCACAGACAGGAAATAGCTGTTTACAGCTGTCTCTAACAGCCAAAACAGCTAGCAGCAGCTACATAACCTGCCCAGAGTAAAAATGTCACCATGTAATAAATGTCAGAATGTAAATCGGGGAGAGGAAAGATTTTACAATGAGCAAACACTGACTAAATCATTTATACATAATTATGGAAAAAAATGAAGCACTTTTTTTACTACATTATTTTCACTGGAGTTCCTCTTTAAGTCCTGACTTGTCAGTTGTCCAGTGTGCGCTATCAGTTCGCTGAGCGATGGACCTTACCTTATTGCTGTGCCTAGTCACGCTAGTTTTCAGAGCTATATATTTATGCAGACACTGCTGATATATATGTAGTCTAGTTAGATCAGTATTGTATATTGTATATTCTTCTGCTACTTTACCTGTGTATGACCAGGCATGCCCCTCACTTTGATTCTGCCTTATCCTTTCTGTACTGCAGTCATCTGATATTCGGTTTTGATGTCCGGAAGCCACACCTCGAGGGGGGGTAATGTCACAAACTTATCTGACACTCCTGCTGGCGGCTCCTCTAGCAGAAGTCGCTTACTTCATCCTCCTCTGGCGGCATCTCCCTGTGGGTGTGAGTCAGTGCGGCGATTCCGTCCGCGTCTCTGGGCGAGCGCGCGCAGTTCAGAACAGCCTTTATAGGCTAAGGAGGCGGGTGTGCCATCTGACGTAGGGGTCAGCTGACACTGACTGCCGCAGGAGCGCTGCTGATTGGCTGGAGGTTCCGGGGGCATGGTTTTGCATTTTACCTCAGTACTTAAGTCCTGACTTGTCAGTTGTCCAGTGTCCATTATAGCTATCAGTTCGCTGAGCACTGGACCTTGCCTTACTGCTGTGCCTAGTCAAGCTAGTTTTCAGAGCTATATATATATATATGTATATGTATATATATATATATATGTATATATATATATATGCAGACACTGCCAATATATATGTACTCTAGTTAGATCAGTATTGTATATTGTATAGTCTTCTGCTACTTTACCTGTGTATGACCTGACGTGCCCCTCACTTTAAATTCTGCCTCATCCTTCCTGTACTGCAGTCATCTGATACTCGGTTTTAACCTCGGCCTGTTAACGACTTGTCTCTGCCTCAACCTTCCTGTACTGGAGTCATCTGACATTCAGTTTTGACCTCGGCCTGTTAACGACTCTGTCTCTGCCTTACTCTTGGTACCTCAGTTTCTGTTGGCCTTTGGCTATCCCCGACTTCTTGATATATGTATATGTTTATGCTAAGTATCTAGTATCCAGGCATTGCAACATCTGTGCCTATAGGCTCCTCTGAGGTAAAT
Source organism: Hyperolius riggenbachi (assembly GCF_040937935.1). Lineage (NCBI taxonomy): Eukaryota > Metazoa > Chordata > Amphibia > Anura > Hyperoliidae > Hyperolius > Hyperolius riggenbachi. The sequence continues at coordinate 413,227,769 of NC_090649.1, read as the reverse complement.
CTGGGCCTGCATGTGATCCAAATAGTCCAAGTGTTATAAAATTCCTGCATATTATCCGCTATCTTAGCCTGAATAAGAGCTGCAAGCATGATCTCCAGCAACATGGAAAAAACATAATTGACTGGGAGGCCTGGGGTGCGGCAGTTGCAAGCCAGTACCCTTCTGGCCATGGATGCAACGTGCTGCAGAAACCTGCATGTAGGGAACGTACGTTTAGGAGGCTTATCACCCAGTAATAGAACGGTTGGGCTAAGGGGTACGTGGCAAGATAGGATAGAGGAACATCTGGCCAGAATAGAGTGCAAGTACATCAGAGCCTTAGGACAGGTCCACCATATATGCCACAAACTTCCAGTGTTTCCACAACCTCTGAAACAAAGTGGGGATCTCGTAGCATCCAGTTTATGTAGTCTGTAGTGTAATAATTCTGATGTAGGAGTTTTATGGCTGTCTCCAATGTGGAAAAATACGTGCTATTTTTGTACAGGGTCTCACAGCAGTATGACTATCTCCTCTTTGACAAATCCCTTCCCACATCCAGCCCCATTTTAAGATAAATGGGGCTTTCTCCTGTGCCATATGATCATTAAGTATAAAATAAACATAAGAGATAAGACCCTTATCCACCAGGGAGTCTTTACAAATTATTTCAAAGGGTGTGTATTTCAGTCCACTGGTCAGTATCGAGAGTGATTTCAAATAGTGGAAAATTTGTTCAAGTCGAAAACTCTCGAGGAGTATAGAAATCTTGAATGAGATACTATGGGGTCATTAATTTGGAGGCTCTAATAAACGTCCCCACCATGGTAAGTTTTTGGCGGGACCACCAGTAAAATAGGTGAGGCCTATGACCAAGCATAAATTCTGGATTGAGAAATATGTCTGCCAGCAAGGAGGCCGAAGACTGCAGCGAGTATTTGAATCTGATTGCTGTCCATAGAGCTAAAAAGGGAGTAGAAACCGGGGAACAGGCCTGAACTTACTCCAGGTGAATCTGCTGTGCCAACATTATACCTTAAAGCGATAGTGGGGAAAGAGACCCAGAGTAAGATATGACGAGTGCTAGTTTTAAAGGGGACCTTAAACCAGGGGGAAAAAAAGTTTCACTTACCTGGGGCTTCCCCAAGCCCCCTGCAGCTGTCCTGTGTCCTCGCAGGTCCTCAAGTGTCCTCCGGTCCCCGTCTTGGGTTAGTTTCATTTTCGGCCGACTGAAAACCGGCCACCAGCAGCGTGTACTCTTCTTCACCTTCCCCACCATCAAGCACATCATGTGCAATTGACGACCGGAAAAGGCGAAGAAGAGTACACGTTGCTGGGGGCCGATTTTCAGTCGGACAAAAACGAAACTGACCCACGACGGAGAACTGAGCACACTCGAGGAGCTGCGAGGGCACAGGACAGCTGCAGGGGGCTTGGGGAACCCCAGGTAAGCTCAGGGTGCCTTTAAAAAAAACTAAAACTTTATCTTGCTAGACGATACTCTCACTCAAGTTCTTCAATTTATAGAAATAGTCTGCGGTCTCCCCCATTTCCTGTACAGCTTCACGACTGTAAAATGTGCAAAAAAAACTTAGTTATGACTAACTGTAAAACCACAAAAGACAAATAATCTACTGTAGATCAACAGAAGAGGAGTCCATAGGCTGCAGTCACAGAATGACATAAGGATCAATACTGAAGTCACCTCTAGGTCATTAACATTAGGCTGGCCATAAATAGAAGTAAAAGATATGTGCAGCTGAACTTACTGTGGCCATATTTACGCAGACATTGGTCATTGTATCCTTGTACCATATCGTAAGTTCTGCTTACTGCAGACCCGTGTTTGTAATGTGTATGAGTCATGTATATTTACATAATATTCAAACATCTCTTTATTTGAAAAGTGAGTCAAAACAGTACAAATGTTTGTAGCATAAACAGCATATCAGTAGTAAAGGTACAACAGTCAATGTTGAAAGAGTATAAACTAACAGACATCAGACAACACAAGAACTACTAAAGAGTTCAACTGAGCATCATGGTATTCCCTATATGCAGGACATTGATAAGCAGAAAAAGAAGTGCAAATAAGATGACATGGAATGAGATACTGGCCCAGTCATCGAGGAATATATTATGAATAGACATAGAATCACATGAAACTAGGTCAAAAGAAAAGTGGAGGAGCACCCCCTATATTCTATCCAGGGTAACCAGCTTTTTAAAGAAAGACTTGTCTTATTCGCCATCTTAGCGTTAAAGGATACCCTAGGTGACATGTGACAAGATGAGATAGACATGTGTATGTACAGTGCCTAGCACACAAATAACTAGGCAGTGTTCCTTTATTTTTCTTTCTCTGCCTGAAAGAGTTCAATATCAGGTATGTAAGTCCTGACTCAGACAGGAAGTGACTACAGTGTGACCCTCACTGATAAGAAATTCCCCTTTTTACCGCTTTCTTGCTCTCAGAAGCCATTTTCTAGGAAAGTGTTTTATAGTTGGAATTTCTTATCAGTAAGGGTCACACTGTAGTCACTTATTGTCTGAGTCAGCCACTTACATACCTGATATTTAACTCTTTCAGGCAGAGAAAGAAAAAAAGCGTCGCCTAGTTATTTGTGTGCTAGGCACTGTACATACCCATGTCTATCTCATCATGTCACATGTCACCTTGGGTATCCTTTAATCTTTTAGGACACAATAGTTGAATCAACCTTGCTGATAACAGTCCGCACTGACAGAACTCTGGTTCGCTGGTTTGACTTTTTACACTGAATTTGCAATATATTGTATTATGCTGGGAATAGACGGTACGTTTTCGCCCAATTGATTCCCCTGCTGTCAGTTTTGGCGGGGTCAGTAAAGTTTGAAAGTATTTTGATAACAGTAAACAAAGAGGTTGCTAGTGAAATGTATACACCAGTATTTAGCAGCACTTCCCAAACAATTCCTATCTTAATTGAAAAAAATATGTAAATCAATAGTGTTCCTTTAAGTGATTAGGAAGGATGGGTTTGAGAAGGAGTTGAACGAAGGCCCATGATATTCTGTATGTAATGCTTTTTAACACACAATCAGTAATGGTCATGTCTAGGGATGATTAATGAGATGCGAATACTTCCAATTTGATGCACATTTTTATGCATACAGTATATATGCAGCTTCAAAATGGACCAATTAATTTAAACGTGGGTTTAAATTGATTGGTCCATTTTCAAACTGCATATATTTTCATAAAAATGTGCATAAACTCTGAAGTATTTGCATCTATTTGATCATCCCTAGTCATGTCTAGGAGGACTCATGAGGAAGCATGTGATCAGTTTGGTTAGGTGATCAATATGCAAGTCTCTGATCTGCTAGTCATGTGCTAAAGCAGGATGTGATCACAGCAAATCAGAGCTTTGCAACTCTATCAGCTGATCTAACATGCTTCTCCACGAGTTCTCCTAGACGTGACCATCACTAAACACAATTGATGCTGACCTATTGTCTACCATCGGCAGTGCTATGTTCCTATATGTAATATTTTTCCCAGTACCAAATGATCTTTCTAAGTTAAGGAAACACCAGTGAAAGGAGTTTTAGAATGTCCACCTGCATAAATTATTACGTGAGACACATAAGGAGGCATTGCATTTTCTGTAAAAGCCCATTTCCAGTGTGCCTTTTTCTCTACCTCTCCTACACCCCTTACAAAGTACCTTGTGACTTGCCCAGGTTGACTCTACTGTATAGAAGCCCCATCCCTGTATAGCATACTATTGGCGATGTATAAATCTAATGTTAAGGTGGCCATACATCAGTCGACTTGGCAGCCAATCAACCATCCGATTCGATAATTATTATAGAATCGGAGGAAAATTGGTGCCGCCAGGCCTGGATTTACCTCACAGGAGCCTATAGGCACAGATGTCCTGGCACATTAGACTTCTCCGTCCATGAACCCACAATTAGAGATGGCCCGAACGGTTCGCATGCGAACAACGCGGATTCGCGTTCACGTCGAAACACGAACTTTCTGAAAGTTCGGCCTGCCCCTATACTACATCATTGGGCTAAACTTTGACCCTCTACATCACAGTCAGCAGACACATGGCAGCCAATAAGGCTGCACTCCCTCCTGGAGCCCCCCCCCCCCCTTATATAAGGCAGCAGCGTCGGCCATTTTCTCTCTCTGTGTGCTGCTGTATTAGTGAGAGAAGGGACTGACATTGGAGAGATAGGGAAAGCGATAGTTAGGAGGTCTGTTAGCTTGCTCCTTGCTGATATTTATTGCTGAAAAGCACCCCAAAACAGCTCTTTTGAGAGCTAATGTTCTTGTGATATGTTTTTTTTTTGTGTGGCCCACTGACACTGCATATACAGCCCTGTCTGTCACAGCTGGCCCTTGCTAATTGCTATACAGTGCCAGGCCCAGCACATTCAGTGCCTAGTGTGACTGCTGCACATTGTGTTATAATACCAATAAACATACATATATCCAGGCACATCGCCTCTAGTTAGGACATTAAATAAATTATTAGGGAAAGGGAGGTGCTGAAGGGGGTGTGGCTAGAAAACAGCAAAAATCTATTAACCCTTCGCACACTCACATGCAAATGTTCAAACAATTGCATTCACAGATTCACTCATCCAGGCACAACTGTTATCCCTACAGCCAAGGGCGTAGCAATGGGGATAGCAGCCATAGCGTTGCTATGGGGCCCCGCGGCAGCCCTACGTCACAGGGGGCCTGCAGCTAACAGGACTTTTTTTTTTTTATGCCGCCGGCCGGGGCCCCCCTCCCTCACCTCGGCGCCCCCCCCCCCCCCCCGCCACACCTGGGGTCCCCCTCCTTTTATCAGCGGCGAGAGAGAGGCATATACAGGAAGCTCCGGCGTGGTAATCAGCCCCTAGAGGTTCAACTGCCTCCGCTGTCTCCTCTGTATTACTGCTCGCACCGCTTCCTGGTTTATTGCGAGCAGCAATACAGAGAAGAGACACCGTAGCCCGGGAGGCAGCTGAACCTCTAGTGGCTGATTACTCCGCCGGAGCTTCCTGTATCTGCTGCTCTCTCGCCGCTGATGGAAGGAGGGGGGGACCCCAGGTGAGGCGGGGGGATAGGAGTCGGGCCCCTACCCCACTAACTACTCAGCTATCTACCCTCCCACCCGGCTACCTAACTGCCTACCCTGACACCCAGCTACCTAACTGCCCACCTGGCTACCTAACTGCCCACCCTGCCACCCAGCTACCTAACTGCCTACCCTGCCACCCACCTACCTATCTGCCTACCCTGCTACCTATTTGCCTACCGTGCCACCCAGCTACCTAGCTGCCCACCTGGCTACTTATCTGCCTACCTTCCCACCCGGCTACCTACCTTCCCACCCGACTACCTACCTTCCCACCCGGCTACCTACCTTCCCACCCAGCTACCTAACTTCCCACTCGGCTACCTAACTGCCCACCCTTCTACCTAACTGCTCACCCATCTACCTATCTGCCTACCCTCCCATCCAGCTACCTAACTGCCTGCCCAGTGCAGTGCCTGCACCGCAAATAGTGTGCCAGCCTGCCCAACCTCCCTTCCTCCAGGTAATTAATGTTAGCCCACTATAGACCTAACTACATATACTGCATTTTGTGGGGAAATCTGGCGACAATCTGATTGCATTTAGGCCTCGATTCATAAAGCATTACCTCATGCGGTAATGCTGAAAACAGCAGACTTTACCGACCACTTAGCAAAATGTCAATTCATAAAGGCTGTTACCGCATGAAAAGCTGACATTACCGACCAGGGAGATAAATTACCGACTTGGCTGCAGTTACCGACAACACGTCAGTAAATTGTCAGCAAATGTCAATTCATAAAGCCTTCAACAAGCGGTAAGCCTGGCGGTAGTTACCGACACCTTTGGTGAGGTCTTAACAAGTTACCGACAGCTCTGACAGCTCTGATTAATGCAAAGTGCAGAGAGCCGAAGTCTGTTTGATTCATCTGTGGAGAGAGCCAGAGAGCCCTCTGTGTGAGTAATTTCTGCAGGCAGGGAAAGACTGTGTGACTCATCTGTCTGAGTCATCAGTGGGAGAGCCAGAGAGAGCCGTCTGTTTGATTCATTTCTGCAGGTCAAAGAGGGAAATTGGGACACTGCTCTACTCTACCGCTCAATGGGCTGCGGTAATTTACCGACCTCCAAGGACAGCTGGGGAAATCTTTATGAATTAGCACACAGAACGGGAAAATACCGAGTGCGGTATTTTCCCGACAAGATTTTGTTTATCGCACTGCTGTTTATGAATCGAGGCCAAAGGGGAAATTTGGTGACAATTTGATTGCAATTTGTGGGGAAATCTGCCGCCAATCTGGTTGCATTTTTTGGGGAAATCTGCCGCCAATCTGGTTTCATATTGTGTGGAAATCTGCCGACAATCTGGTTGCATATTGTAGGGAAATCTGCCGACAATCTGGTTGCATATTGTAGGGAAATCTGCCGACAATCTGGTTGCATATTGTAGGGAAATCTGCCGACAATCTGGTTGCATTTTGTAGGGAAATCTGCCGACAATCTGGTTGCATTTTGTAGGGAAATCTGCCGACAATCTGGTTGCATATTGTAGGGAAATCTGCCGACAATCTGGTTGCATTTTGTGGGGAAATCAGATTTCCCCACAAAATGTTTGGGTGGGAGGTCTGAGGTCCGTGGGGTTGGAAGGTCGTGGGGGGGAGGGCATATTTTTTTTTTTTTTTGCTATGGGGCCCAGTCATTTCTAGCTACGCCCCTGCCTACAGCTAAATTAAAAGCCAGGGTTTTAGTTCACAGAAGAATGCATTCTTATGCTTAGTCACCTATACTGCGCAGAAGTACCCAGGTAAACATAGGTGTCCTAACTCTGGCCCTGTAACATGCATAGTGCAGACATGCAAACACATTCATTGCATCAAACCTATCAATGGATTAGGAGCACACATCCTAACTTCCTCTCCTGGGAAAGACAGTGCATCTTACCAATCGCACAAGGGAGCTAATGTTATGTGTCTATGTGCACCATGCGCATACACCAGCATAAGCTGTCTGCATGCTGACAAACATACAGGGGAAGGGGGGAGTGCACCAAATTGGACCCTAGCCACAGGGGTCAATGATAAGAATAAACATACATATATCCAGGCACATCGCCTCTAGTTAGGACATTAAATAAATTATTAGGGAAAGGGAGGTGCTGAAGGGGGTGTGGCTAGAAAACAGCAAAAATCTATTAACCCTTCGCACACTCACATGCAAATGTTCAAACAATTGCATTCACAGATTCACTCATCCAGGCACAACTGTTATCCCTACAGCTAAATTAAAAGCCAGGGTTTTAGTTCACAGAAGAATGCATTCTTATGCTTAGGCCCGGTTCACATTAGCGGCTGCTATCCGGAATCGCCGTGCCGGAGCCGTGCCGGAGCCGGACCGCATGCGGACCGGACGAAACGGACGCACGGCATAGCAATGAAAGTCTATGCGACCGTTCACATGCGTCCGTTTCGTCCGGACCGGAGCCGGACCGGATCCGGACTCCGGCGTCCGTTCCAACATGCGCTATTTTTTGGTCCGGCTGGTCCGGCTGACGTATCCGGACCGGAGCCGGAATGTTGCATCCGGCCAATGGAAACCAATGAGAACCGGAGAGCGCACAACACACTGGCTATAAAAACCGGATGTTGTACCTACCACACTTCCTATGTTGACTCTATGGTATGGTGGCCATTTTGGATGGGGACCACATGGCACCAGCGTTCACAGAGTGGAGCAGCAGTGACTTCATGCTGGAGCTCTTTGGCAGCAATATGGAGCAGGATCTGTCTGATAGCGAGGGGGTGAGGCCCTACACATCAGAAGACCTCATCCTACAGGTGCAGCAGGTACCAGCCCTGTGGGACAAGGGGGATGCGGACCACAGCAACATCAAAAAATGCAGAGGCCTGTGGAAAAAAATTGCCAAGCTGTATGTGGAGGACTTTGAGAACTTGAGCAAGAGACAGCAAGGCACAGAGGGTATGTTGACTAGAAGTTGTTGGGGGGGGGCTTGTGGTTTAAGCTTGTGATGTATTCAACTTTTGCTATGGATTTGTGTCACCCACGTGTTGCCCACCCACCCGTGGCCCACCCACCTGTTCCCCACCCACCTGTACCCCACCTGTGATGTATCCCACCTGTGATGTATCCCACCCACCTGTGATGTATCCCACCCACCTGTACCCCACCTGTGATGTATCCCACCTGTGATGTATCCCACCTGTGGTGTATCCCACCTGTGATGTATCCCACCCACCTGTGATGTATCCCACCCACCTGTACCCCACCTGTGATGTATCCCACCTGTGATGTATCCCACCTGTGGTGTATCCCACCTGTGATGTATCCCACCCACCTGTGATGTATCCCACCCACCTGTACCCCACCTGTGATGTATCCCACCCACCTGTACCCCACCTGTGATGTATCCCACCCACCTCTACCCCACCTGTGATGTATCCCACCCACCTGTACCCCACCTGTGATGTATCCCACCTGTGATGTATCCCACCCACCTGTACCCCACCTGTGCTGTATCCCACCCACCTGTGATGTATCACACCCACCTGTACCCCACCTGTGATGTATCCCACCTGTGATGTATCCCACCTGTGGTGTATCCCACCTGTGATGTATCCCACCCACCTGTGATGTATCCCACCCACCTGTACCCCACCTGTGATGTATCCCACCTGTGATGTATCCCACCTGTGGTGTATCCCACCTGTGATGTATCCCACCCACCTGTGATGTATCCCACCCACCTGTACCCCACCTGTGATGTATCCCACCCACCTGTACCCCACCTGTGATGTATCCCACCCACCTGTACCCCACCTGTGATGTATCCCACCCACCTGTACCCCACCTGTGATGTATCCCACCCACCTGTACCCCACCTGTGATGTATCCCACCCACCTGTACCCCACCTGTGATGTATCCCACCCACCTCTACCCCACCTGTGATGTATCCCACCCACCTCTACCCCACATGTGATGTATCCCACCCACCTCTACCCCACCTGTGATGTATCCCACCCACCTCTACCCCACCTGTGATGTATCCCACCTGTGATGTATCCCACCCACCTGTACCCCACCTGTGATGTATCCCACCCACCTGTACCCCACCTGTGATGTATCCCACCCACCTGTACCCCACCTGTGATGTATCCCACCCACCTGTACCCCACCTGTGATGTATCCCACCCACCTCTACCCCCCCTTTTGATGTATCCCACCTGTGATGTATCCCACCCACCTGTACCCCACCTGTGCTGTATCCCACCCACCTGTGCTGTATCCCACCCACCTGTGATGTATCCCACCCACCTGCGATGTACCCCACCTGTGCACATAAAACATACACAATGACCAATTATTATACATCAATTTATTGTAAAAAATTAATACATTTAAAATCACTCAAACTTGAAACTCCAAAATAAACACAGTTCAACAAAACATATTAAAAACCAAACATTCACCCTCGTCCAGGTGGTGTGGTAAAATAAAGTCTCAGTTGGTCCCTGTTCCGCAGTGACACTACCCTTGGCCTGGTTGCATACCTCCGCAGGGGCATTAGTGGAAGCACATTCGGGGGTTCCGGAGTCTCTCTTTCCTCCTGCCGCACAAAGTTGTGGAGGATGCATGCTGCCTTCACCACGACAACTGCGTTGCCCGGTTTCAGCAGCATGGGCGTGTGGAACACCCTCCACTTTGACACCAGGATCCCAAATGTGCACTCCACCATTCTCCTTGCACGGCTCAACCGAGCATTGAAGTGTAGCTGGCTGGCATCAAGTCCCCTGTCTGGGTACGGACGCATTACATGGTCGGACAGGGCGAAGGCCTCGTCCCCCACAAACACATAGGGGTAGGCCGGTGCCCTTGTCCCAGGCCAGGGTCTGTCACGGGGGAGACGCAGTCTGCCTTCCTCCATCAGCCGGCAAAGGGTCGTACGCTGGAAAATTCCAGAGTCATTGGAACTACCGTACGACCCCACGTCCACGTACACAAACTTGTAGTCCGCATCTGCCACTGCCATTAGAACAATGCTGAAGTATTTTTTATAGTTGAAATAATGGCTGCCACTCCCCACGGGTTTCTGAAGCCGGATGTGTTTCCCATCCAGTGCGCCAACACAATTAGGAAACTTGCACTCGGTCCAGAAGCCATGGGCGATCTCCTCCCATTTCGTGGTGTCCGGCACAGGCATGTATCTGGCCCTCAGTCGCGTCCAAAGGATCCTCGAAGTCCTCACGACGATGCCTGCCACCGTGCTCTTCCCAATACGAAATGTGACATGTAGCGATGTATATGTTTGTCCAGTTGCGATGTACCTACAAGAGAAATAATCGAAATCAATTTTTCATGTCGTTACAGGAGAAAGGTACAAGACAAGGTGGCGCAATATACGGGATGCATATGTGAAATGGCTACGGAAGAAAAAACTTGCCGAACGAAGTGGCAGTGGCGGGGGAAGGCGACAAAAAGACTACCAATTTGCCAAGCAATTGTCTTTCATCAATGCAAGCCTGGAACCTAGACTGTAAGTACCACTACTGTGGGCAGGAACTGAGAGCTCATTTACCATGACTTCGGCCATGTATTGCTATGGCCTCAATTCCCATGGCTAGCGAACTTTTCTCACAAGCTTTATCAAATGTTGGGTAGAAACGGGTGATAAAGTGATTGCTAGTGTTTGCTAGCTCTGTGAATTGACGCCACATGCTGTTTGGCACACCAATAAATATTTTTTTTATCTACAGGACTGAAGACAATTTGGAGCAAGAGGAACCGACCCAGGAGTCACGGTTCAGCAGTGAGGAGAGCTTGGTGGATGATGAAGTCGCCGATGTAACCTATTGCCCCGAGGCGAGGAGTAGGAGGAGGGAGTCCTTAATCACAACTCCGTCCTTTGATGATGACTTGGCAGAAGAGAGCTTGGATGTTGAGGTTGCAGGACCGAGTGTGGAAGAAGCTGAACCTCCACAATCGACCGCTATGGAAGCTCCAGGGGAACAAGAACAAAGTGAGGAGCACCGAGAGACTGCAGCACAACCAGCACGCAGGGCAACCCCGACACAGGCCAGAGGACGGGAAGATGCTGCCACACCACCAGTGAGGACCACCACACCAGTGAGGCGTCGAGGTACCCTCCCCCCAACAAGGAGAGAGACAGAGTCCGAGATGTCCGGGGCTGTCTCCGGACTTCTCGGGATTCTTCAGAGCCACCAAACTCTCATAACCCGGCAGTTGCAAGATGAGGACAGGGGCCATATCATGGAGCAGTACAAGTCCCACATCACTACACTGCAATGTGAGCTCGACGCTGTACATGGGCACTACAGGGACGAGCTTAAAATGATGCATGAGATGCACAGAGGAGAAATCGACCAACTGCGTGCGCAGCATCATCAGTCGGTGGGCCAGCTGCAGAACATGATGCAGCAAATGCATCAACAAAGCAAGGAACTACTGAAATTGCAGGCACACCCGTGTTTTCACACTGTGATGTCTCTAATACCATATCTTGAAAAGGTGCCTTCACAAAACCTGATGGCGTGCCATTCCAATTTGCTGGAGGTGATTAAACAGCACATGGACACGCCATTATTGCAACCACCAATTTTTAGACCCCCACAACCAACAGCGGTGCCCACCTGGCAATCATCACAGATGTACACCGGCTACAGAGGCAGTCAATATGGGCCACCGCTGTCAGGGTCCAGCTCATCCACGACCAGCACCCAAGAGAGTCCAGATTTCCAGGCAGCAACTCCCACCTTTTCTAGTAGTGGTGCCGATACAATTTGAAAAAAAAAGTCAAATTGTTCCTGGACATGCTCCTCTGAATACCTCCGATCCTCGGAGGAAGGATACCATCACAGGGCTTTTTAACTTTTGGTTTTGCTGGACTTGAACTTTAGGGCCTGGTGTCCCCGAAAGACACTACCTGGGTCACAACCTTGTGCCTGTTGCACTGCACCTGTAGTCCTGCACCTGTGCCTTTGATTCCTCTTGTTCCTTACTTTGTTGATCCTAATCACTTGCACAAGACCCTTGGAGCCATGGGTGAAGGACACCTTGACTGGTCGGTGAGAGGCCTAGCCTTTTCACTGACCTGTGTCCTTCATCCATGGCTCAGAGGGTCCTGTGCCAGTCGTTAGGTTTTAGAAGCACTAATAATTTAGGGCCTGGTGTCCCCGAAAGACACTACCTGGGTCACAACCTTGTGCCTGTTGCACAGCACCTGTAGTCCTGCACCTGTGCCTTTGATTCCTCTTGTTCCTTACTTTGTTGATCCTAATCACTTGCACAAGACCCTTGGAGCCATGGGTGAAGGACACCTTGACTGGTCGGTGAGAGGCCTAGCCTTTTCACTGCCCTGTGTCCTTCATCCATGGCTCAGAGGGTCATGTGCCAGTGGTTAGGTTTTTGAAGCACTTCAATTTTAGGGCCTGGTGTCCCCGAAAGACACTACCTGGGTCACAACCTTGTGCCTGTTGCACTGCACCTGTAGTCATGCACCTCTGCCATCGGTTCCTCTTGCTCCTCACTTTGTTCTTGTTCCTAACCACTTGCACAAGACCCTTGGAGCCATGGATGAAGGACACCTTGACTGGTCGGTGAGAGGCCTAGCCTTTTCACTGCCCTGTGTCCTTCATCCATGGCTCAGAGGGTCATGTGCCAGTGGTTAGGTTTTTGAAGCACTTCAATTTTAGGGCCTGGTGTCCCCGAAACACACTACCTGGGTCACAAACTTGTGCCTGTTGCACTGCACCTGTAGTCATGCACCTCTGCCATCGGTTCCTCTTGCTCCTCACTTTGTTCTTGTTCCTAACCACTTGCACAAGACCCTTGGAGCCATGGATGAAGGACACCTTGACTGGTCGGTGAGAGGCCTAGCCTTTTCACTGCCCTGTGTCCTTCATCCATGGCTCAGAGGGTCATGTGCCAGTGGTTAGGTTTTTGAAGCACTTCAATTTTAGGGCCTGGTGTCCCCGAAACACACTACCTGGGTCACAAACTTGTGCCTGTTGCACTGCACCTGTAGTCATGCACCTCTGCCATCGGTTCCTCTTGCTCCTCACTTTGTTCTTGTTCCTAACCACTTGCACAAGACCCTTGGAGCCATGGATGAAGGACACCTTGACTGGTCGGTGAGAGGCCTAGCCTTTTCACTGCCCTGTGTCCTTCATCCATGGCTCAGAGGGTCATGTGCCAGTGGTTAGGTTTTTGAAGCACTTCAATTTTAGGGCCTGGTGTCCCCGAAAGACACTACCTGGGTCACAACCTTGTGCCTGTTGCACTGCACCTGTAGTCATGCACCTCTGCCATCGGTTCCTCTTGCTCCTCACTTTGTTCTTGTTCCTAACCACTTGCACAAGACCCTTGGAGCCATGGATGAAGGACACCTTGACTGGTCGGTGAGAGGCCTAGCCTTTTCACTGCCCTGTGTCCTTCATCCATGGCTCAGAGGGTCATGTGCCAGTGGTTAGGTTTTTGAAGCACTTCAATTTTAGGGCCTGGTGTCCCCGAAAGACACTTGGGCAGCTATGCCCTACAACTCTTCCAGCACAAAGTTGGTGGTTGGTGTTCCTTAAAACTGACCGGGCTATACCATAGATATGTTATTTTTTTGTCTTCCATGTTGGAAGAATGTTTCCATGTTGGAAAGTGGTTGTTTTTGCAATAAAAAAATGTGTTTTTACATACCTCAGTGTGATGAGTAGTTGTTCTTGTGGTGTGACTGCTCTCCTGAACGTGGTATCCTTCTTCCTAAGGTCATCCTTCACCATCTCCAAAAGGGTATCAAACCTGTCAGGAGATGTAAAGGAAGAAGCTGTAAAGTATGTTGTGGGACAAGGTGTTGGGTGGAGGATGGGGGAGGTGTGTTTACAGAGGTTTGGGAGTGTTGTGGAGGGTGGGGGTGTAGTGTATAGCTAGGTATACAGGGGTGTGGGGGTCAGGGTGGTGTGTTTAGCTAGGTATACAGGGATGAGGTGTTGTGGGGGTGAGGGTGGGGTGTTTAGGAATGGTGGGGGTTGGTGTATTTAGGCCTATATACTTACAGGGGAATAGACATCCGAGTGTAGCTGTAGAACTTCTGTGGGTGTCGTCTGAGGTCCCGGTAGAGGGCCTGGAACTCTCTCTTCCTCTGCCTCCTGGCTAGTAGAGGGTGCACCCACCATCTCCTGCGAGGAGCACGCCTTCTCCCCACATAGTAGTAGGTAAACAACAGGAAGGAGAGAATTCCCAGGTAATAAGCGTAAAAAATGACTGGATCCATGGTCCCAACTGCTGTCTCTGTATCCAAGGATGGTCTCCACACGTCCAGCTGTCTCCAACAATGACCCCAGAGCTTCTGCTGACCTCCCAGAACCCTAGGTATTTATACAGGTTGTTATCTCTTTAAGAATCCGGATCCGGACCGCAACCGTGTTCATACCGCACGGAAACCGTATGCAACCGGACCGGATCCAGACCGGATCCGGACAGGAACCGTACGGTTCAGGTCCGATCTGGCTCCGGTGCGGTCCGGACATCCGGTGCGGTTTTGGCAAAACCGCAAGTGTGAACGGGGCCTTAGTCACCTATACTGCGCAGAAGTACCCAGGTAAACATAGGTGTCCTAACTCTGGCCCTGTAACATGCATAGTGCAGACATGCAAACACATTCATTGCATCAAACCTATCAATGGATTAGGAGCACACATCCTAACTTCCTCTCCTGGGAAAGACAGTGCATCTTACCAATCGCACAAGGGAGCTAATGTTATGTGTCCATGTGCACCATGCGCATACACCAGCATAAGCTGTCTGCATGCTGACAAACATACAGGGGAAGGGGGGAGTGCACCGAATTGGACCCTAGCCACAGGGGTCAATGATAAGAATAAACATACATATATCCAGGCACATCGCCTCTAGTTAGGACATTAAATAAATTATTAGGGAAAGGGAGGTGCTGAAGGGGGTGTGGCTAGAAAACAGCAAAAATCTATTAACCCTTCGCACACTCACATGCAAATGTTCAAACAATTGCATTCACAGATTCACTCATCCAGGCACAACTGTTATCCCTACAGCTAAATTAAAAGCCAGGGTTTTAGTTCACAGAAGAATGCATTCTTATGCTTAGTCACCTATACTGCGCAGAAGTACCCAGGTAAACATAGGTGTCCTAACTCTGGCCCTGTAACATGCATAGTGCAGATAGTGTGTGTTATAATACCAGTCACTGCATACCCTTCACTGCATCTATGTGACCGCACGCTGTTTTATATACCAGTCACTGCATACCTTTCACTGCATCTATGTGACCACACGCTGTTTTATATACCTTTCACTGCATCTGTGTGACTGCACGCTGTTTTATATACCAGCAGTCAGTCGAACACGCTGAAACCAGCGCAGGAGATTTGGGCGAAGCCGGTGCCACCATAGGCCGTAATAGGAATTACGGCTATAGCAGGCACAGGGAGTAACTTCAGCGCCGTCAGAAGACGGAGCTGAAGTTACTTTTAAAACATAATAATTCAGCTTATTATTTTTAAAATTATTTCATTCCCCACTATCCATGGCGGCCTGGAGGGGGAATAGTATTTAATACGGCCAGGACTTGTGCGGCAACAGGATCAGCCCTATATACCGGCTGAATCCTGCGCCCAAGTCTCCAGCGCCGTTATCTCTCGTACGCCAGTCAGTGCATCCATTTTCACTGCACCTGTGTGACTGCACATTGTTTTACCAGCAGTCACTGCATACCTTTCACTGCACCTGTGTGACTGCACATTGTTCTACCAGCAGTCGCTGCATACCTTTCACTGCACCTGTGTGACTGTACATTGTTCTACCAGCAGTCACTGCATACCTTTCACTGCACCTGTGTGACTGCACATTGTTCTACCAGCAGTCGCTGCATACTTTTCACTGCACCTGTGTGACTGCACATTGTTCTACCAGCAGTCGCTGCATACCTTTCACTGCACCTGTGTGACTGCACATTGTTCTACCAGCAGTCGCTGCATACCTTTCACTGCACCTGTGTGACTGCACATTGTTCTACCAGCAGTCACTGCATACCTTTCACTGCGCCTGTGTGACTGCACATTGCTATACCAGCAGTAACTGCATACCTTTCACTGCACCTGTGTGTCTGCCTCAGATGATAGCAATGCCATCTGTACTCTCTGCCACTGAAAATTGAGCCGTAGAAAGACCAAGACCCGCATAGGGACAACTGCCTTACGAAGGCACATGATGAAAAAGCACAAACTGCAATGGGATGACCACCTGAGGAAAAGCAGCACACAAAAGCAAAGCCACACACCGCAGTGGAAGATACCAGGCCGCAATTATTTCTCAAAAAAGGCGATACCTAAACTGTACCGTGATGTTGAAAGGCAAGTGGTGTCATCTCTGGCACACAGCGTTGGGTCAACGGTCCATCTGACCACAGATGCCTGGTCTGCAAAGCACAGTCAGGCCTGCCAGAAGACTAAGTCAGTCCCCACACACAGCATCTCTGCCTGCACGCCGTGTGACTGCCTGCCCCAAGACTAAGTCGGCCCCCACACAGCATCTCTGCCTGCAGGCCACTTGAATGCCTTCTCCGCCACCACCAACAGGGTCTAGGACTCCAGGTGGGTTCCTGAATTTTTAAGGCCGCTGCAGGACTCCAGGAGGATTCCTGAATTTTTAAGGCCGCTGCAGCGGCCGCTATAATAATTTTTCTGGTACGTGTACATGCCTGCCTAATTTTTCTGGCTGCACTGCAGCTGCAACATCAAAACAAAAGGCATGTACATGTGTCAATTCCCCTTTGTGATCGTTACCTTGCCGCGGTGAAGGTGCTTGCGTATCACAATGAAACAATGACTGGCTATATGAGTGTGTTGGGGGGCACACCTGACCCAAGATAATAAGGTCGGTGTTTCATTGTGGACAGACCAAATTCAATCAGCTGAACAGTCACTGTTGTTCTGTCATTGAGCTACCTCAGCCCGACCATATGGGCTTGAAAAACGCCATTGCCTGCACTCTTGCCATGGTGCACACCAGTCCAGCACGGCCGTCACTATACAAACAGCTGTTTGCTGTGCGTTACACAGTGAGTTTGGTCTGTCAGTGTGAAGCAGTACACTAATTACACTACCTGATTATTGTATACACACGCAAGATGTTTTAAAGCACTTTATGCCTCCAATTTAGCAATGCAATGTGATTTCTGCCCTAAAAACCCTGCTGTGCGTCAAATCTGTAATTTTCCCCGGGACGTTTGGCGTGTATCTCACTCCGCCATGCCCCCCTTCAGGTGTCAGACCCCTTGAAACATCTTTTCCATCACTTTTGTGGCCAGAATTAGTGTTTGTAGTTTTGAAAGTTCGCCTGCCAATTGAAGTCTATTGCGGTTTGCGAAGTTCGCGCGAACGCAAACTTTTGCGGAAGGTTGGCGAACCTAAAGTCGGAGGTTTGAGCCATCTCTACCTACAATCCCCCACCAAACTGCACCACTAGTGTGCTGTCTGTCCCAGCTGTCACTTTTCACTTACTTCCCTAGCCCGCCATAGGTAGCTACAGGAGCCCCTTAGTATGTCTGCGCGTTCTCACTCAATATTAAGTAGCTAGAGGTACCCCCCAGTATTAGATAGCTAGAGGAACCTCAGTATTAACTAGCTAGAGGTGCCCCCAACTTATGGGAGAGGAAGGTGCTTGGGGAGGGGAGTGAGCACCTTTCCACCTTCAGGCGCCCGTAGGCACATGCCTATAATGCCTTATGATAAGAGCCAAGAGCATGCCCGATTGACGATTCAACTAACTTTGGGCTGAAATTGGTCGCATGTATCAGTCGGATCTTGAGCTGACGTGCTCAGTCGGGTGCGCGCCGGTGACGGCATGAAATAATAACGGAAATGTGACGAAAATCCCCCAGCGGAATCCCCCCCAAATGTTAGATGTAGCCTGGTGCCAGTGAATTTATCCTTTACCTGTCATGCTGTCCCCAAGTGACCGCTGCTGCATCCCCTCTATACTACCTTATTGGCACCCCACGTGGTTGCCGGCATTATAGCACAAGGGGCGCATCTGTGACATCACATGCAATATGCCTGCAACTGCATGGGGCACTAGTGAGGAAGTACAGTGCGGACACAGCAGCGGACAATCTGGGAATAAAGGAGGTGAAGTATTTTAATTCACTGACCCGGTGGGGGTTACATCTAACATTTGGGGGGATCCGGGGATGTGGCCAGGGGAGCGTCACAAATTTTATTGCTGAAATTGATTGGAAATGGCCTGTGGTTTATGACAGCCAACAGGTCTTTCTCCGATCAATTTGATCAGAGAGAGATCTGTTGCTTGGTCGATAGCCTACCAAAATCGCTTGATGTATGGCCACCTTAATTAACTGCTTCAGGACGGCGATGATTGAAATCTACGCCCTGTTTCGATGCTGTTTTCCTTGCCAGGGTGTAGATTTCACATCACGGCCTCCACACGTTCTCGCCAATCTTGTTGCTCCCGCCAATCTTGTTGCTGTCTTCCCACCACAGCTCACTCGCCCTATGATGGCAGAGCTCTGTGAGTGGGTCAGGAGCTGATTTTATTGGTTTTATGATTTATCAATGTAAGCAACTCCCATTGGCTTACATTAATCACACAGTCAGGAGCCAATGAAAGCAGCTTCTGACCAGCTCACAGAGCTCTGCTGTCATAGAGACGGCAGAGTGGGTGGCCTGAGGTGATGGGTGTGCGGCATGGATGGTGGTAGCGGTGGGTATGTGTGGCAATGCGTCGTTATGCGCTGGTTTCTGGTACCAGTGGTCTCTGGTCCTTTAGGGAGCAGAGACCATTGGTACTGAAAGGGTTAATGATTAGTCACATAACAGATGGAATGCTTTGGCCCTTGTCTTGTTTGTAAGTACAAATTGGGCTTCTGGGAATTATGCGCATACATGATCAATGTTCACCTCTGTAGTCACCATGAAAAACAAGGAAGCATTTCTATAATCTCTGTATACACAAGTTCTGATGTATAAAGGTGCCCATACACTCGTCAGATTGGCAGAAGATAGATAAGAAATGCATCTGATGATCTATCTGATGCGTTTTTAGAACATTTTTTACCAGGATAGAATTCCAATAGATTTCAGTTTGAAATCTGTTGAAATTCGATCTGATGGCATTTTTTTGCCATCAGATTTCCATTAAGGCCAATGCAAACTGATAAGCAATCTCATCAGATCGACCTAAATTTTCCACCCTGCTAGTTCGATGGAAATCCATCGAAATCGATCGAAATCGGCCGTCGATCGGTCGATTGGCCAACCGATTTGCGATCGATCGATCGATCGATCGACCGCGATCGATCGGTCGGCCAGAAAATCGGCTGAGTGTATGGGCTGCTTTACTGACAACAAAAGGTTATTTAGTACTATATAGCCGCATAAAGCCAGGACCACTGCAGGCTACCACTACCTAATCTTTCAAATATCAGAGTCAATATTGAATGTTAGCTTTGTAAATAGATTTATCAGCTGCACAATGGGAATGTGGCTTATGACAACACCCTTCAATACATAATAAAGTTGGGATTTAATTTTGTTTGTCAGCAGACAAGAGGATGTAATGATATTATCAGCGTTCCTTCTAGGTAAACTACATACTGGCTATTGTATACCTTCCCTTGCACTAATCCTCCCTTCCTAAGTAAATGGAAAGTTTAAAGCGGACTACAATAGCTTCTGAGGATTCCTGCTAGGTGGAACTCTATGGCATCTGTTTGGGGACATCTTGGCATGAGTCAGACGACTTGGCGGCCGATCGACCATCCGATTCGAAAATTATTATCAAATAGGATGAAAATCAATGCCGCCAAGTGCATGCCTGATCATCAATCTCCCTCTAATCAGATTTGATAACAGAGAGACTTGTCTCTGGTTGGAGTCTGCTCATCATCGCTAAATGT
Source organism: Hyperolius riggenbachi (assembly GCF_040937935.1). NCBI lineage: Eukaryota > Metazoa > Chordata > Amphibia > Anura > Hyperoliidae > Hyperolius > Hyperolius riggenbachi. The sequence continues at coordinate 413,207,758 of NC_090649.1, read as the reverse complement.
ATGGCCACCTTTAGCATGCGTACAGGTGTCCCCTAAAGGTGCGTACACGCAGTATTTTTACAAACGACGGGTTCGTCAGACCCTCCCGCAAGGCGGTCGTTCTGCCGACAGTAGCACGTGTGTACAAACTGTTGGGAGACTGATAAGACTGTTTTTGAATGATCCGCACGGCTGATTGCCTAGAGATCTGGCAGGGTACACATGCTCAATACTGTTACCAGTGGGAATTGGGACTCAATCTCTTGGGTGACAGGTCAGGGTAGGGCAGAGTACTCTTCAGCAGAAATGGATTAAGATGAAATGGGGCTCTAGTCAAGATGGAAATTTTTGTCCATGGCTGATGGTCACCTGCCATTTTTTTTTTAATACGATTTAGTGAGGTCTAGCCGCCGCTAGGCCTCTAGAACTCTCTCCAGGCCCTAGGCAACTGCCTACAATTGCTATGTGGATGATCCAGCTCTGGATTCTGGTGGCGGAGTGTCACTAAAGATCTAGTGTGCTTAATCTTAGTGGATATCGGGGGTTTCTGGATACATGCTAGATTTCTGGCCAAGACGTTGCTTAATCTGTGACTACTAATTGTTATCATTATTATCTAGGGTATGTACCTGAAGATATGTACCTGTACCTGGAGAAGTATTCGACCTGCACTTTGAATATATCTTCATCCCTCCTTGGATGAACAGGTCTAACCTCGCACATGTGCAGTACTGATGCACCTGCCTTCCGAGTAGTCCTGAAGGTGGCCATTTTGAACAGAAGATAGTGGGGGAACGAGGAGGCAAAGAGGGGACTGGGAAGGCTCTGGGATTCACAGCTTTCCCTCTTTTTAGTTAAAGGAAACCTAAAGGAAGTAAAAAAAATGAGTTTCACTTACCTGGGGCTTCTACCAGCCACCTTCAGCCGTCCTGTCCCATGCCGGTCCTAAACGATCCTCCGTTCTACCACCACCAGCTAGTTTTCTTTTTGCCGACTCGAAGTCAGCAGGCCGCTGCGTCTGCGCGGCCCCACGTGTATCCTTTGCATTCCCCTCTACAATAAAGTTGGGAAGAAGGATACGTGAGGCCAGGGCTGCACAGGCGCAACAATTGTTATGTATAGAGTGCTAGGGGGCCCCATTGTAAAACTTGCATCGGGGCCCACAGCTACTTAGCTACGCCACTGTCAGGGTTGCTTTCAATTGTTGACCATTTTAGACATTCATAAATGTATGGAAATGTTTCATAGTATGGAGTATCAAACCTGGGTTAAAGTGGGGCATAACATTCAATAATAATCTGTTTTCCTACTTTCTATTACCCATACAGTTATCATATTTGCTTTTGTGCACAAGTAATATGTTTACAAATTTCCAAAGTACAGTTTATCTGCTCTGAAAACGGCCATTGCATTTTATTGCACAGCTGCTGTATTTATATATTAAAATCTATTTCGTGATCACTTCTCAGCTCTTTCTGCTTCTCGGCTCATAAAAGCTCAGTTTCAACAGTTTGCCAATGTTTACTAAATGTATCTGACAAAGGAATGTAAACAAAAGATGATGTTATCACCTCTTTGGATGTGGCCAGAAGCTGCCCACTGAAGCATGGAGCTTTCCAATGAAGAACAAAGTGGTGCGTTAAACTGTTTGAATGCTGTTCTACTATAATTTTTTGCGGAAGTAGATTTTATGCTGTAAATAATCTTTTAGAACAAAGAGGGAATGCAGAGTTTCATACCACTTTAAGTACCTTTTTGGTCACTAAAACTTTCAGATTCTAACAGATGTCCTCCATTCCATTTTCATCTCCTTTGAATGGGAGGCATAAAAACAACCAGACTAGCATGTATAGTATTTTATGAATTATGAACTGGACCACTTACTTCTGCTGTTTCTAATAGAGCTTTACCAAATACACTTTCTGTCGTGCTAACAGCCTCTTTTTTTCCAGTCATTATTTTTCACCACCTGGCAACAGGTTTGCACGTTCCTATTTGTAGCAAAGTGATTGGCTGTCAGGCCTCTGGAGGCCCGGCCTGCAGATCTCTCTGTGCAGTTCTGGTTTTGTGTGCAGTCAGCTGGGATTGTCTGCTTAATCATTCTCTAATGGCCAGAGTTTCCCCTTGGTACCTTATCTGTGCAAGACAGTCATTATCATTACAAGCATTTAAAGCTAGATGTGTGATGGCCCTGAAAAGGTGCAAATCTAGCAATTTCCTCTATACTGGTGGTGATGGATACACGCCGCAGGGTCCACAACAACAACGGAATTATACAGCGCTACTTGAAAGCTTGTGAACATTTTTAATCATTAATATTTTCTACATAACAAATTATTTGTTTTCATGCTAGTTCTATTTGGCACCGATGGGTAATGGCTGATGCTGGAGAAATGTGCTTTCTGGTTGTGTGAGACTCAATGTAAAAAGTAGACCCAGCTAATACAGTACTAATCAGGAAGTAGAGTTAGCGGCATTGGAGACAAAGGATCAGCGGCACACAGAGCTCCATCGCCTGGAGCCAGGGAGAGGTGAATTGTTCCCTGCCTGCTGCCATTGCACTAATTTCTGGAGGGGGGAGTGCTGAAGGGGGGCACAAGGTGAGGAAGGTGGGAGTCGGGCCCCCTCCCCATGGCTGTGTGTGCCAACTGCTTGCTCCTCCAGGCTACCTATACTGGAGGCAACTTGCTACATAGACTGGGGGCACCTTTACAGGGGGCACCTATACCTGGCTACCTACACTGGGGGGTACCTAAACCAGGTTTACCAGGTTACCTATACTGGAGGGACCTTGACCAGGCTACCCATACTGCGGACACCTATACCAGCACACCTATACTGGGGCCACCTATACTAGGGGCACATATATTGGGCTACCTATATTGAGAGCACCTATACCTGGCTACCTATACTGTGGGCACATATACCTTGCTACCTATTCTGGAGGCACCAATACCAGGCAATCTATACTGGGGGCACCTATACCGGGCTACCTATGTTGAGGGCACCTATACCAGGCTGCCTATACAGGAGACACTTATACCTGGCTATTTATACTGGGGGCATCAGTATAGGTAGACCTGGTTACCTATACTTGGGGCACCTATGCCTGGCTACCTGCACTGTAAGAATGTTTTTTTTTGTTTTAATATCCTACTTGGCCTGCCCTTCCAATTTCTTTTTTGTTTTGTTTGTTTCCATCCAAAGGGGATGGATGCCCCATCCATCCAAAGTGATCTCTACTTACGCCCCTGGCGGCCAACAAATCCGTTTTGCTTCAGTAGTCCTTTAAGTTGCTTGAAGTCACTGTTTGCAGTATTCTGCTACTCGTGCTTTAACAGAATACATTCCGGGCTAATTTTAGCATCACCCTCAGATGGCTTTATATTCACTATGGTAATTTATAAATAAACAGTAAGGGCCTGTTTCCACTAGCCGGCGTGCATCTTGCAGGACACACACCGGCACTTGAAGTGATGCGAGCATGCATCCAGATTAGGGTGTGTGCTGCAGAAATCTGAAGCATGCAATATAAAATCACACCACAGTATAGCATGACTACAATTCGAGAACATGTGGAATTCATCTAGTTAGGTGGATATATAGTGATCACCTCAGGCAACAGCTTAGGATCACCGTACAGATACAAATCTACGATCTCTGCCAAGCTGTCTGATCTGTTCTATAGCAGATTGAGGCTTGGTTCAGATGGGCGTCTGAACCAGCCGCCAGGCATCTCATTCAAAAGCTTTGCTGCAAGAGTGCAGAAAAGCATTTGGCTACTTCACATATTTTACCCTCGCAGGAGGATACGGTTGCCATTCCCGGACACTGCAGGTTTCGTCCAGAAAAAAACTAAACAAAATGCGGCATTTGCGTAAATGTCAGTAAACTATGGAACCAAGCACTGTACATTCATTTTAATGGGCAGCGCTTAAAGAGACTCAGATGAAATAAGATAATAGATCTATACATACCTGGGGCTTTCTCCAGCCCCATCCACTCAGATCGCTCCCACTCTGCCATCCTCAGTCTTCTCTGTCGCCGATACCGGGTCCCGTAACTTCGGCCAGTCAACGCAAGCGCAGTGCGCTCCCTCCGTATTGCGCAGGCTCATGAGGATGGCGGCGAGGGAGCGATCCATGCGGATGGGGCTGGAGGAAGCCCCAGGTATGTATAAGTTCTGGGTCTCTTTAAACGACAAGGACTGCAGCCATCATTTACTGCCCCGCAAGCGTCTGTGTAAACCAGCCCTAATGGGTGGTGCCTCAGTGTAGGAACTTCAATAGAAGCTTCTCCTCTATAAAATTTTCACTGGGGTACTCAATGGTTGTAGTCACACTCTTACTATAGAGATTCATAAACCGTCAGAAGGGTAATTTTCTTCTGAAAACACCATTAGCTATGCAAACAAAATGTATGTGTGGAATTGTCTATGTAAGACACGTACAGTGCATCCAGATGGTATTTATAGCGCAGTTCTTTTTCCACATTTTACAACCTTATTCCAAAATGGATTAAATTCATTTTTTTCCCTCAGAATTCTATACACAACCCCCATAATGACAACGTGAAAAAAGATTACTTTCGATTTTTCAAAATAAAAAAAAAAAAGAGACAGCACATGTACAAAAGTATTCGCAGCCTGTGCCATGAAGCTCAAAATTTAGCTCAGGTGCATCTTGTTTCCCCTGATTATCCTTGAGGTGTTTCTGCACCTGCAGCTTAATTGGAGTTCACCTGTGGTAAATTCAGTTGATTGAAAATTATTTGAAAAGACACACACCTGTCTATATAAGTTCCCGTAGTTGACAGTTCATGTCAGAGCACAAATCAAGCATGAAATCAAAGGAATTGTCTGTAGACTTCCGAGACAGGATTGTCTTGAGGCGCAAATCTGGGGAAGGTTACAGAAACATTTCTGCTGCTTTGAAGGTCCCAATGACACAGTGGCCTTCATCATCCATAAGTGAAAGAAGTTCAAAACCACCAGGGGCCATATGCAATTAACTTTTTCTCCTGAGTTTTCTCCTAGGTGATATTTTTAAAGAGCCCGAGGTGGACTCAAAAAAAAAAAAAAAAAAGTAGGCTACCTGATCCACTGGACTGAGCAGATCAGGTAGCCGCAAAAACCGCCGCTCCCTGCCGCTTCTGTGGGCTGGAATAGCCCACTTTCATTTGCGTGACCCCTGAGAGACTGTGTGTCTCTCATAGCGTGCAGGGAGGCAGGGGAGTGGCAGGAGGCACGGCCAGGGGAGAAAGCTAACCAATGGCAGCTCAGGAAACCCTGTAGGAACGCTCCTGGTGGGCATTTTAAACAGGGAATTCCTCTCCCCTCTGTTTATCTCTGAGTTAGCGACAAACCTAGGGGGGCTATAGCGCGGCAGTGGGGGGACACAGAGCCATGTCATTAGGATGTGTCCCATCTGCCCCCATATCCTCACCTTGGGTTCTCTTTAAACTTGTCAATAAAATGCATTTTAAGCTACCAGAAAGCAAGAAAATACTCAACATAATTTTGATAGTACTTTTTAATTTACTTTTTGGTATTTTTTGTTGTTGAAAGGCCAGCAGGCACCAGGACCATCTCTTGAAGATGATTCAGCTGCAGGATTGGAGTGCTACAAGTGCAGAGCTTGCTTGGGTATAGCAGCAGGCATTAGTGCATCTGCACAAACAGTGAGGCAAAGACTTTTAGACTTTGGAGGATGGTCTGGTGTCAAGAAGGGCAGCAAAGGAGCCATTTCTCTCTATGAACAAAAATCAGGGACAGGTTGATATTCTGCAAAAAGTACAGAGATTAGACCAGTGGTTCTGAAACTTTTTGTGATAAGAGCGACTTGATAGCTTTGACATTTTTTCAAGGCACCCCTGGGCAAAAGCAACCCACCCTCCATGTACTCAGTGACACCCCCTCCCCAATTAGGTAGCACACCCTCCTCTCCAAGTAGCTAGTGAAGATAATTAGGCAGCATTTTCCTCCTTTCAAGTAACTAGTATTAGAGGACTGATTGTTTGGGGCATCTGGCAAAATGATCGAGAAGAAAAAGTTAGCACCACCATCAGTCCTGTCTCATGCCAACAGTAAAGCATCTTAAAACAATTCATGTTTGGGGATGCTTCTCATCCAATGTAGTGAGTTTACTCATAATTTTGCCATAAATGAAGATTGATAGCAAAATCAATGAGACATCTTCCGATAGCAACTTCTTACAACCATCCAAGAAAAGTTTGGTGAAGAACAATGCCATAACTGGCCAAATACATAACTTTTTTTTGTAATTTAAAGTTTATTAAACTTTATATATAACAATACAAAAAGAGATAAAACAATCAGCTTTCTATAACAAATAGACAATCTATAAAGAGAAGGAAAAGTAGCTTATAAATAAGAACTGTGTATACATGTCCTCTACAAAGGTGGAGTTCTGGGGATTCAATTTAAAAAGAGAGAAAGCCAGGTTTGGGGTATAGAAAGTAATATAGGCTAACAATGTTAGTTATAGTTATTATTTTGTCAGATATAGTTATCGTCAAGCGTAAGTCTCGCAACATAAAAGCTTTGGATAAGCATTGCTAGGCTTCTGATGGGCATAGCCAACAGTCTTCAGATAGCATGTACATTGTGTCTATTGTAGGGTGATAAATCGCTGTTTAAGGTTACTCTAGATGGGGATATTCTACCATATGGGGAGCACCTGCGGTGCCAGGAGGGCGTGCCCCCAACAGAAGAATATAGGTTTTAAAGTCGGATTACACGATACGTTTTTTTTTTAAGAATCGTTCTGATAGATGCCTTCGATAATAAAATTCCGACATGTCCGATGTTCCGCTCGACTCGTTTCCGCTCGAATTCTTATAGAAGTCAATGGAAAAAAGATAAGAAAAACGAGTGGAAGATAAGAGAATCGCGCAGAAAATCGAATGGTTAATAGATCGCGCGCCGAATCGAACGCAAAAAAACGTATCGTGTAAACCCAGCATAAGAGAGCTTGGGAATAGAGGTTTGGGATCTTATGTAGTCCAAATTGAAATTGGGTTATGTTGTGTAGATGGTTCTTTAAGAAAGATAGTTAGTATACCTTGTTTGGACAAATATAGATAGGAAATATACAGTATAATGGGAATGTAGATGTAGCCAAGTAGGCAGGCCAAAGTGATAAATAAGTGGCTCAGGGAGCAAAAACATTGAAATTTAGGTCCATGGCCAGGAAACTTCCCAGAACTTAATCCAATTGAGAGCTTGTAGTGAATCTCTAAGTATTGACTATGAAAAAATGTTGCCATCAATCAAGATTTGGCTCAGAAGTTGATTGACACTTCACAGCATGCCAAGGCAAGTTGCAGTGGTCTTGAAAAAGAAGGGCCAAAACTGCAAATGTTGACCTTTTTGCATAAACTTGATGTAACGTGTAAATAAAAGCCTTTGAAGCTTATGAAATGCTTGTAATTATACTTCAATACATCACAGAAACAACTGAAAAAAAGCTCTAAAAACACTGAAGCAGACAACTTTATGAAAACCAGTATTTCTGCTATTCTCAAAACTTTTGGCCATGACCGTAATCCAGAGTGCCGCCCACCACTAGCATACCAAGTTTAACATGACCATTAAGTTCTCTCAAGCAGCCAATCGGCATGAGTAATAATGCATAAAGGGCAAACAAACCTGACTCCATAAAATTGCTAAATATCTACTGCTTACTACATTTGGAAGTTGCAGGGCAAAGGATGTATGAGAAGTAAGGGCTCCAGGCTGTGCCACTACCTGGGACCCCCACTCCACATGCAACACCAAAAGGGCAGTGAAGGTGGACCCCAGTCCACCCCAAAGTAAATTGCTGTCTTGGAGAAAGCATTCACATCTTGATTCTGTGACAGCTGCAGCTGATTCCCCTGGTGGTGGGAGCACTGGGGTCCACATGCCCCGCCCTTTTGATGTTGCATGTGGAGTGGGGGTCCCAGGTAGTGGCAGAGCCTGGGGCCCCTGCTTCTCATATACCCTGTTTTTAGTGATTTTAAATTGTACTTTTGCAGCTCCTAGTGACAGGTCAGTTGGTAGGGAAGGGGGCTTGGAGAGGCATACCTGCAGGCGGTGCCTTCTGCTTGACACTCTATGATTGTGTGTAACTGAGCACGCTGTCTCCTGTTTATGTCCATCCGTTTCAGCTCTTGCTAGATTTGGTACTGTAGACACAGGTTCATGTATTTGCATCTTTTTATTGGCTAACAGGCTGTCTGTGAACCAATTTAAAAGGCAAGTTGCTGTCTTGGAGTGAGCATTCACTTCTTGTGTAGGGCGAAGGATGCGACAGCTACGCAATAACAAAAGCCATTTTGATGCAGTCATGGCTACAGGGGGCTCCATCATTTCTTAACCTGTTACACATCTTGCCAGGTTTTACTCGCATCTTAAAATGTTTGTTAAGATTTGTACTTTGCAGATGACATTTGTTTGCTTGCACAATGCTTCGGAGATAGGCAAGATACATTAATATCAGAGACAAATGCCACCATCGTAGGATTAAAGATTAATTACAGAAAGATAAAGGGGATGAAAAGAAATCTAAATATAGCCTCAAAGAGTGAGGAGGAGAGAAGCCAGAAAGTGTGGAGTCCTTAACCTACATAGTTACCAAGATAGGTTAGATTTTTCTCCTCTTTTGGTATGAAAAGGTAAGAACATTTAAAAACAAATACACAAAAAAACTAGATTAGTCTCTTTAATGTAAAATCTGTTCTCGTACAGTATATCCATGTAAAACATGGAAGGTTGCCCAAAACATTCAGAAACTGATGTCTGCACAGAATTCTTAATCAAAGGTACCCATATATCTTGCAATGTATGGGCAGATTGACGAAGAGACAGATCGTCAGGGGGCATGTGGTTGGGGCCAGTGGGGGCAGGCATGGCGCACAGGAATACCAAGGTGGTGTTGATGGGGGCAGGCATGGCGCCCATGGCGATGTAGCGCCCATGCAGTGCAGTTTCTAGGCTAAATTTCACCCGAGGGTGAGGGTGTAAAAATCGCCCCCACCGTGGAGCCAGGTATAGGTGCCCACAGTATAGGTTAGCTACTTAGGTGCCACCAGTTAGATAGATGGGTTAGATAGCTAGGTGCCCACAGTATAGGTTAGATAGGTAGATGCCTGCAGTATAGGTTAGATGGGTAGGTGCCTGTAGTATAGCTTAAATATGTAGGTGCCTGCAGTATAGCTTAGATAGGTAGGTGACAGTATAGGTTAGATAGGTAGGTGACTGCAGTATAGGTTAGGTAGGTAGGTGCCAGTATAGATTAGATAGGTTGGTGCCTGCAGTATAGCTTAGATAGGTAGGTGACAGTATAGGCTAGATAGGTAGGTAGGTGACTGCAATATAGGTTAGATAGGTAGGTGCCTGCTGTATAGGTTAGATAGGTAGGTGGTGCCAGCAATATAGCGTGGATAGGTAGGTGACTGCAGTATAGGTTAGATAGGTAGGTGCCTGCAGTATAGCTTAGATAGGTAGGTGACTGCAGTATAGGTTAGGTAGGTAGGTGACTGCAGTATAGGTTAGGTAGGTAGGTGACTGCAGTATAGGTTAGGTAGGTAGGTGACTGCAGTATAGGTTAGGTAGGTAGGTGCCTGCAGTATAGGTTAGATAGGTAGGTGACTGCAGTATAGGTTAGGTAGGTAGGTGACTGCAGTATAGCTTAGATAGGTAGGTGCCAGTATAGATTAGATAGGTAGGTGACTGCAGTATAGCTTAGGTAGGTAGGTGCCAGTACAAGGAGCTGGATGAGCTGCGGTACCGGGACCCAGCATCCAAGCCAAAGAGACATCAAAAAGAGGCAGCACCGGGTTCCCAAACTGGCAGAGTCAGCAAGAACAGAAGCCAGGCTGCCCGGTGACTGCCTATCAGGTAGGTGACTGCAGTATAGGTTAGGTAGGTAGGTGCTGCAGCGGTGGCGGGCATATTAGTAATAACTTACCTTCCTTCAGCCGAAAAGCTGATCCCATGCAGCTTCAATGTCCTTCCTTTCCCGGCATCTGTCTCAGTAACAGCGCCCCCTGTGATGACATGCCGTACGTCATCTCTTCACAGGGGGCGCTGTTACTGAGACAGATGTCTAGAAAGGAAGGACATTGAAGCTGCGTGGGATCAGCTATTCGGCTGAAGGAAGGTGAGTTATTACTATTATGCCCGCTCCCATTGACGCTGTGCCCCCCTCCTGCCGCAACAATCCAGCGCCCCGGGCGATTGCACACATCACATGCCCATAGAAACGGGGCTGCGCCCATGGCACGAGCCATGCCTGCACCCCGCTGGATATCTCTTGGGAATTGGCTTTGCGATGCCACACCCACCGCCTCCATTGCTGCCCCCCCAAATATTAATGTGCCCGCTTGGTGCCCATGCATTAAAATCTCTCACCTGTCTGGCTGCCGTGAGTCCAGCGTCTCCTTGGTTGAATCGTTGATCTGGTATGCTTTTGGCGGCACTTATTTTCATCCGATTCAATAATAATGTATGGCCTCTTTAAGATGTATACTAATTACCAAATTTTACCCTTGGTTGTGTAATTTAGGGTCCGACTATTGCTGGCACCCAAATTACGGAGATTATTCCGCAATTCGGGCTGTACCACTATAGCCGTAAGTAACAGTATGGTCTAGTAGCAGACCCAAGCCCGTTTAAAAACGGGCTCTAGGTCTGTTTTCTCGCCACCGCCCACCGCCTGTTACTGCGCATGCGCGCGCACCTACCGCACACTTGCACGCGCGCACCCGACGCACACCCAGCCGCCCGTTCACACGCCAGCCCGGCTCCCTGGCACCGTCCTCCTGTCTCTGTGAGAGTGGGTCGGTGCTACGCACATGCGCAGTAGCAAAAAGCACGGACCCAGCTACAGAGAGACAGCGTGACGCAGGGACACAGAAATTAATGGAGGCAAAGTTTGAATTAGAATTTTGCCACAACCTATTTCCAAATGTACCCAAGCAAATTGTCAGTGATGTAGAAGAAGGGAACAAAGGGCAAACATCATGGTTAGGAGGACTAGCAAGATCTGCTGTATTCTGGGATGGCTTAGCTCTACTTGTGACCTCTCTTCACCTAAACTGCTGTCTCTAAACCAGCCACGGGAAGGTGTGGAAGAGGGAACATGCCGGAGAGGGGGAAGAGGATTGGGGAAATAACAGCCATGGGGATGGGGGCAAGCAAAGGAGTTAAGCATTGTTTCACAGGTCATCAGTCAGACAGAGCTGTCTTATGCCTGGTACACACCATGCAGTTTCCGTCAGATAGATGGGTCAAATTGATTACTTCCAACAGGTCCGATCTGATTTCCGTATGTTTTTCTGATCGTTTTTGTATAGAAGTGATTGGAAAATTGATCAGAAAAATGATCGGAAATCAGATCTGATCTGTCAATAAACCAGGTTGTTGTATGGGGGCTGGGTGATGGTATTGTTTTTGAAATAATAAGTGCTATTATCTTCAAAATGAAAGCAGCACAAATCTTAATTTTTGCAGCACAAATGGGCACAAACGTAGCACTAACTAAACATGATGGAATTTTTATTTGTGTTGATTGTATGGGGGGCATCTTCAGGGAACCAAGAGAGGGGTGTGAAGCAAGAGAAAACAGCTGTATCCCATTCCTGTCAGCTCGCTGTTGGGGGCCACCTACAAACAGAAAATTGAATGTAAGAGAGTGAAGAAGGTGCAAAAAGGCTGTCATCGTGATTACATTTATTACAGGTTTGATTATATAGAATGTATATGTAAGAAACAGTGCATATATGGGTACAGGACCTGGCCATGTACCTTTGCTGGGAATTTTACCTTATAGGAGGCATAGCCATCTCCTTTGCCAAACAAGATGGTGTGCCTTCATATGATGCAACTGTATGGGTTACTCATATACTGTCCCTGGATAAACTGGGGGCTCTGCCCGGGTATAAGGCATCCAGATGTGTCACACAGGGCAGCACCACGTGAAACAGTCTGCCTGTCAATGTGCAGGAAGCCGTAGCTAGTTGACTAGATATTAGCCACGTGCGTCAGAAGAAGCCGAAAGCAGATAACAGGCGAGCAAAGGGCAGTGCTTCTGTTTCTATTGCAGTGTAATCAACTAATCATATTTTCCAAGCATTCAACCAAAGTCCAAAAACCTGATTTATAAGCTCAGAATTCAGTACTTTAACGGAAATACCTCATAGCAGAACATAATAGATTTTTCAGGAAGCCCATCTGTACTTTAATTATCAGGGTTCCACCATCAAAAACACTTCCTATATCTGTATATATTGCTGCAGTATATTGCTGCATGTTGGTGTGTAACTCTGCCCTTCCAGTCATCTGTAACCTAGATCTGCAAACTTGGCTCTCCAGGAACTACAAGTCCCACAATGCATTGCGGGAGTCTTACAGCCACAGTCATGATTCATAAAGGCAAATGCATTATGGGACTTGTAGTTCTTTAACAGCTGGAGAGCCAAGTTTTCAGATCACTGACCTAGACTATGATGTCATGCAGCCTTCTCCCCCAGAGCACTGTGGGAGCTCATGTGATTTCCCGCTCACTTCACCGATTGAAAAAAAAGAAAGAAAAAAAAAGCATTACACAGTGATTCCCCTTTCCAGCAGTAAAAATCTCTCACTGATAAATTTAACAATGTACAGTAAATCAGGGGCGAGATAAGATTTTACAATAGGCAATTATGGATTATATACAGAGAGTATCCTACTTAGAAATGACCCGTAACAACGCTTCATATGTACAAAGTTGTCTTCATGTACGTTTTTTGTTACCTGTACTTGTTACAATATAATTATCAGGGCCGGTTCTAAACTTTTTGCTGCCTGAGGCAAACCTGTGTGAATGCTCCATCCCCCATTTGGAATGATTGCATAGCACCCGACAGTTTGCATGGCACTCTATAGCTGCGGTGCTGCCTAAAACCCCTTCCCCCCTCAGTATAGGTAGGTAGGTAGCCAGGCATAGATGTACCCTGTATATGAAGCCAGATATAGGTGGCCCCAGTATAGGTTAACCAGGTATAGATGCCCCCAGTATAGGTTAGCCAGGTATAGTTCTACCCAGCATAGGTAGCCAGGCATAGTTGCCCCCAGTATAGGTTAACCAGGCATAGTTTCCCCCAGTATAGGTTAACCAGGTATAGATGTCCCCAATATTGGTTAGCCAGGCATATGTGCCCCCAATATAGGTAGCCAGGTATTGTTGCCCCTGTATAGGTCAGTCAGGTATAGTTGCCCCAGTATAGGTTGCCAGGTATAGTTGCCCTCAGTATAGGTAGCCAGTATAGTTGCCCCTAGTATGGAAAGCCGGGTAGGTACCCCCAGCAGATAGCCAGTATAGTTGCCCCAAGTATAGGCAGCCAGTATAGTTGCCCCCAGTATATGCAAACAGTATAGTTGCCCCCAGTATAGGCAGCCAGTATAGTTGCCCCCAGTATAGGCAGCCAGTTTAATTGCCCCCACTCAGTATATGTTAGCTAGGTAGGTGCCCCAGTAGGTAACCAGCCTGCTCTCCTTCCCTACTGGCAGCCGACGCTCGTTACCTCCCTTTCCACCGCTAATGGGAGCCTCTCTCCTGTTTCCTCATCACAGCGGCGCTGTGGGTCACACTAATCTGAGTTCTATTGGCGAGGGCCGGACCGGGGACTCTAGTAGTGGAGGCGGCCGCGGACTCAGTCACAAGGTAACAAGCGGCGACCGTGGGGTTGGAGGGGGCGAGCAGAATGCGACTACCCAGTCTCTGCCACCATATATTTTTAAGTGCGATACCACGTTTCCTCCCCCCCCCCCCCCTTCATCATGCTACAAACGTAAGAAAAAAAATCCAGATTTTCAAATGTTCAATTGACTTTACATGTATAGCGGACAGTGCTCTTTTCCCATAGTGCAGCAAGAACACACAATATGGGCAAGTGTGGTCCCTTTCTCAGGAGGCCTGATCATATAGAGGTGATATATGGTGATGGATCATTAACATGGTGGGGCAACTTTACAATTGCAAAACTCAAGCATCTTGTTTCAGTTAAAGAAGAACTCTACAAGGTTTAATTGCAAAAGGAATTAAACAGGAATCACATTTGTAATTTATACCAATCATTTTTTTTGTCCTTTAAAACTTACAAGCTACAAACCTGTTGAATAGTGTTGAGACTTTTGTCTTCAAGAATAAATTTGACTAAAGCAGACCAAAAACTACACAATATCTTTTTTTTTTTGTACAGATTTATTAGAATGTTAGATACAATAAAAATATTCATTCGGACAAAACTTTATATAAAATAACAACAACTCACAGGATGAAGAGAGGGCAAGATTAAGTCACAAGGCCAATTCCTGATTGATTTCAGTATGAAATTGATCGGGAATTGACCTGTGGCGTATGGGCAGCTGACCGATCTATCTCTGATCAGAATAGATTTGTCTCTTGGTCAAATCTGCCCATCATCGCTAGGTGTAAGGCCACCTTTAATTTGAAGGAATACCACTTCGTGAATCCTTATTATATGCTTACAGAGTTATAACAATGAACTGGATTACACCACTACCTCCCTGTGATATCCAAATAGCTACTACAGGTGAATAAGGTGCTACCCTTTAATAAACTCGTGTATACACATCAGGGTTGTCCAGTGAAATTGTGAGAGAACGCGGAAAAGCCGCCGCGGGTGCTCAGAGCAAGGCGGCTGATTCCCCGTCCAACGCGGCAGGTTGCGTGCGTGGGCCTGCATCTGCTAGCATGACTGAACGCGGAGAAACCGCCGCATGTCCTGAGAACAAGGCGGCGGATTCCGCGTCCAACGTGGCGGTTTGCACGCATAGGCCTACATCTGACGGTATGGCTGAACGCGGAGAAACCGCCGCATGCTCTGATAGCGGTGCGGCTGGTTCCACGTCCAGCACAGCGGATGAGTTACAACACATGTCTGGTGTGGCTGGGACTGATAGTCCACACAGGTTCAGAAGGACGCGCGCGCGCGCTGAGAGGCAGAGCTTTTATGACAACCAGAAGGGAGTCAGCTGACCAAGCCGGTCAGCTGACCATTGCATCAGTTCTCATTGGTCCAGCACTTAGGGGAGGCGCTGGAGAGCGCTATAGTATATATACTGGGTGCTGGTCATTCCTCTGGTGTCTGTCGTTGCGATCACTACGTGGAAGCACTTAGACCTTTTGTCATTGTTGTGTTATTCTCTAGGCCAGTTCCTAGGTGTTGATGATCACGGACCTCACACCTCAGATTAGGAATACTGTATTTTATCTGTGTTATGCTCTAGACCAGTTCCAGGGTGTTGATGATCACGGACCTCACACCTCAGACTAGGAATATTGTATATCATCTGTGTTATCCTTCAGACTAGTTCCAGGGTGTTGATGACTACGGAACTCACACCCAAGACTAGGAATTAGCGTTACCATCTTGTCATATTCAGACTAGTTCCGGGGTGTTGATGATCAAGGAGCTCACACCTAAGTCTAGGTATTGTTTGATTATTTGTTATGACCTTCTGCTTTCCTGACCACTCTTCTGATCTCTGAGTTTGTACTTTACTATATCTGATTCTCCGTTGCCAAACCTTGCTTGCCTCAGGATTCCGTTTCAGTCTCTTGTCTCTGTATCTGACCTGTCTGTCTGTTGCCGACCTGGCTTGCCCGACCTCGAGAACGATCTCCTCTGTTTAGAGATAGTTCACAGATCTGTCAGTGACACTCCTCCATTGGTGTCACTCACACTCTGGTCCTTTCCACTCTCAGCCTGACTCCTCCTATTGGGGAACCTCAGGCCGTTGGAGGGAGCCTGTTCTTTGAGCAGTATCTCTTACTGCCTTGCACCCTCTATACGGGTGCTCTCCTCCAAGTATTACTGTTGCACCAAACACTCCTATTATTCAGGTGTCCAGCGGTTAGAGATATATCTGATTCTCGGTGATACTGCAGATCATCAATAATCGGGTATATATCTGTATTCTCGGTGATACTGCAGATCACCGATAATCAGATCCTCTCTGTGTTACACCGATCGTTACAGAAATATAACAAATGGGTAAACCCCCCCCCCCCCCCCTTTCAACAGTGACTACTGAATCAACATTCTGATATACTGGGACACTGACTTAAGGTATGGTAAACACTGTGTGTTCTAAAATTTGATGGTTCTACACTTGTTTTGCTTACTGATTCTGAACATAACCTTATAGTCTACATTCCGTATTTTATTCTAGTTTATTTTGACTTATTGCCTGTGCAATATTGCTAAGCGAAATGTATGTCTAGCATCTAAATATTAACAACAAATAGCTGTATCTTATGAATATACACCCTATGAACAATGGCCTCAATTCACTAAGATCATGCTGGTGATAATAAGGCAAGAGAAAACTTACCATAAATAATTTGGGGTTTGCCAAGGGGTTGTGGCCATGCAGTGCAAATGCTCAATTTTATCTTAATTTTTAATTGGCCTCACGCTCCATGTCATCTTGGTTCAAACAACGATTACTTTTATTGCACAAAACATGATTCAATTCACAAAAGGGCTCCTTTATTGGAACCAATACACAGGTATCAGTTAAAAACTTTTTTCTGCGCAGAAAGTTTCTACATTAAAACCACCAGAGCCTGCCCACATTACCCCTCAATAGATGCCGGGCTTGCGTGCATGAAGTCTGTCCTCAGACTATTATGCTCCATGCACCCAAGCCCAGGCCACCCAACTGTCATTCAACAGCACACCACCAAACACACAGCAGCTGCCTCCCCCTATTTGGGATAAGTCCTTTCAGGATATAAAGCACAAGGCTGCAGCACAAATAGGTTAGCCGGTTTAAGCACAAAAAGGCAGGTTAGTAGACTTGGCAAGCCACATAGAGACAATGCTGCCCAGACATCTTTCTTCCAGCATTAATCATGGATTATTATACTTGCGTTAGTCCACAGGGTATAGCTTCTCCCAACTGGATGCCAGAGCTTCTTTCGTCAGATGGTCTGTGGCTGTTACTGTTAAGGGCAATCTCATATCGATCGCATTCCTTGTATGGGAGCTCAATCTCCTCCTGGCGCTTCCCAATGTTTCACCCCAGTGCCACCTCACACGTGCCCCCTGTTTATGGGTTGCTGCACTCGGCTGCCATCACCCTCTCATGTCTTTTAGTTAGCGCTTGCTGTTGCCGGCTGGCTGTGTCAGTGTATGGTGGCGGGGGACGCTAGTACAGCATGGTACGGGGTCAGGCTCCTCCCACCGACCAGTTTCGCGTCACATGACGCTTCATCAGGGCGTCCCGCCACCATACACTGACACAGCCAGCCGGCAACAGCAAGCGCTAACTAAAAGACATGAGAGGGTGATGGCAGCCGAGTGCAGCAACCCATAAACAGGGGGCACGTGTGAGGTGGCACTGCGGTGAAACATTGGGAAGCGCCAGGAGGAGATTGAGCTCCCATACAAGGAATGCGATCAATATGAGATTGCCCTTAACAGAGTAAAATGCAATATAAAGTACTTTTTGTCTTATGTCGTTATAACTTACAGTAGGTAGTGTCCAGACGTCTGAACGATGGGACGTCCAAACGACCCGTCGTTTAAAAAAATCCGACGTGTGTATTGGTCTTAAAGGAGTCATCAGGGGATATTTAAGAAAATGAGTGCTACTTACTGGGGGCTTCCTCCAGCTCTAAGCTCCCAGGACGTCCCTCGCCGCAGCTCTGCCTTCAGCCGATCGCCGCAGGTCTGTCCCGGTCCCCGGCGATGACGTCAGAGCGACCTCCAGGTCGCTCTGTACTGCGCCTGCGCTAGCGGCGCTGTCAATCACCGCCACGTGGGCCGGAGCGGACTGCGCAGGCGCAGAACTACTGCGCCTGAGAGAGTTATCTTATCACTTCAGTCCTTAAAGCGGATCCGAGATGAAAAACTAACTATAACAAGTAACTTGTCAATATATCTTATCTAAAGTTTAGATAGTTTACAAAGCAAATCTAGCTGCAAACAGCTTTAATGGAAAATGATTATTTCTTCCTGTGATACAATGACAGCAGCCATGTTGTTTGTAAACATTACACAGAGGCAGGCTTATCTGTATCTTGAGCACTCAGCCCCCTCCTCCCCTCTGCCTCTGAAATCTCTGGCTAGTAACACCTCCTCCTCCTGCCCAGACTGAGCTCCCATGAGCCCTTGCTACTGACAAGGCCCTCTGAAAACCTGTGGGCGTGGTTTATTTAGTTTATAGAGAATTAGAGTATTAAAACAAAAACAAAAAAGTATTTGGCTTGAGGAATGCCCTATAAACAATAGGAAAGGAACCCAATTATGCAATGTGTAAAAGTTCCACCTCGGATCCGCTTTAAAGGCGCGTACACACGCCTGATTCCTTCAAACGACGGGTCGTCAGACCCACCCACGGGGCGGCCGTTCTGACGACCGTTTCCCCGTGTGTACTGTCTGTCGGCAGTGGAATGAAAACAAAACATAATTGTATCTCCTCTAGGGTTGGGGATCATAAGCTGAAGGATCTTTCCAGTGCAGATCAGAGTACTGTGTTTAGCTAATTGAATGCTGTTCTGCTACAATTCTTTTAGTAGTAGGTTAAAAGGAAACCAGAGCTGTCAAATAATGATACTTACCCGCAGCTTCCTCTAGTAGCATAAGGCTCACCTGAGTCCCTCGCCGCCCTCCCACGGTCTGTCATTCAGCTGCGATCAGCCCCGGTAAGTGGCTCGGTTGCGCCAGTCGTGGTCTTCCACGCATGCGCAGGAGGTCTGCGCATGCGCAGAAGACCATGACTGACGGAACTGAACCTGTTAACGGGGCTAATCGCAGCTGAATGGCAGACCGTGGGGGGGCAGCGAGGGACTCAGAGGAGCTTATGTTGCTGGAGGAAGCTGCGGGTAAGTATCAAATCTTCATTATTTGACAGCTCTGGTACACTTTAAAGCTGTAAGTATTTTTTTTTTAGAGCAAAGAGGAAAAATGAAAAATTTTAGTCCACTTTAAAGAGGAACTGTACTGATAACAACATAATTAATAAAATGGCTTATCTTTATTCATTTATAAATAATTTAGTCAGTGTTTGCCCATTGTAAAATCTATCCTTACCTCTTCCTCATCCTGATTTACATTCTGAAATTTATCACAGGAGGTGACATATTTACTGCTGCCAGGTGCTTCACTGTGGAATGTTTGTATATGTCACTATGGCGCCACTTAAAAAAGCATTAAACCTATTAGACCTATATTGTGAAGAATTTTAAATACTATGCATACATATAAATGTACATTTCTCACAGAGTAAAATGCAATATAAAGTACTTTTTGTCTTATGTCGCTATCACTTACAGTAGGTAGTGATCTATCAGGTTTTGAACTAGTCCATTTCCTTAGGAGAGATGCTCAGTTACTCCTTTATTTACAAAAGCACTTACTGAATGTTAGTTGCTCAGTCTAACTGCCAAAATAGCGTGCAAGCAAGTCGAGAGGCTGACTGACATCTTTGTATAGATCATATCAAAAGAAGTGCTTTTATAAAGTATAAAGGCATTGCTGAGAATCTCCCATGAGAAGTAGGACTAGTCCAAAATCTGTCAGATTTGTCAGTTTTTTAATACCTACTGTGAGGGGCAGCAACATAGGAAAAACAATTTATAGTGCATTTAGCGCTGGGAGAAATGTATATTTTATGTGTGTGTATACAGTATTACATTTTAACATTTTTTTTTGCAATAGTGTCCTTTAATTGAGTATGTGCGTACTGTATGTAGGAATACAAATACATTTGGAAGGTTGCATTGTGCTGCTCTTTTACATTACTGTTCTGAGATATTTTACCATTTCCTTTCTTGGTTAAATAACAAAAGGCCATGTGAGCAGGTTTTCCTCAGTGCAGCAAGTGGAAAACACTTCAGGCATGAGTGAGCATGATGTGAGGCAAGTGAGAGGGAAGAAAGGCCTCAGGACACAGGAGATCTGTAGAAATGGTCACAGACATGAAACACTCCAGAAGGAAAAGAGAGTATCTGAGGCCTGGCAGCTGGAATGTCACTCGCTCCTATTGCTATGGTGAAGATTGAAGAAAACAATCCTTGGCTCAGGAGAGACAGAAATGCTTGTGAGAAGTAGAAAAAAAAAAGTGTTGGAAAGGTCACGTCAGGCAAGGTGTTACAAGTACTGGATTGTTAGTTTACAAACTCTGTGTACAGTGTAAGCTGGTCAAACCCTGAAAGATCTCTCCCTGCGAATGACTGGAACGGCCCCTCCTGTCAGCAGATACATGGATGTGACAATTGCTTACCCCTTATGCAGTTTCTAGGTTAAAATGCACCCAGGGCGAGGGTGTAAAAATTGCTCCCCCCCCCCCCCCCCCGAGCAAGGTATGGATGGGTGCCCGCAGTATAGGTTAGCCAGGTCTAGTTGCACTTAGTATAGGTCCCCCCAGTATAGGTAGCCAAGCATAGGTAACCAAGTATAGTTGCCCCCGCTATAGGTTAGCCAGGTAGGTGCCTCCAGTATAGGTAGCCAGTATAGTTGCCCCCAGTATAGGTTAGATAGGCAGGCGCCCCCGGTATAAGTTAGATAGGTAGGTGCCCCAGTACAGGTTAGCTAGGTGGGTGCCTCTAATATAGGTAGCCAGAATAGTTGCCCCCAGCATAGGTTAGATAGGTAGGTGCCCCCAGTATAGGTTATTTAGGTAGGTGCCTGCAATATAGGTAGCCAGTATAGTTGCCACCTGTATAGGCTAGCTAGGTAGGTGCCCCCAATACAGGTTAGATAAGTACCCCCAGTATAGGTTGGATAGGTAGCTGCCCCCCAGTGTAGGTTAGATAGGTAGCTGCCCTCCAGTGTAGGTTAGTTGGTAGCTGCCCCCCAGTGTAAGTTAGATTAGGTAGGTGCCCCCCAGTGTAGGTTAGATAGGTAGCTGCCCCCCAGCGTAGGTTAGATTAGGTAGCTGCCCCCCAGTATAGGTTAGATAGGTAGCTGCCCCCCAGTATAGGTTAGATAGGTAGCTGCCCCCCAGTGTAGGTTAGATTAGGTAGGTGCCCCCCCCCCCAGTATAGGTTAGATAGGTAGCTGCTCCCCAGCGTAGGTTAGATTAGGTAGCTGCCCCCCAGTATAGGTTAGATTAGGTAGGTTCCCCCCCCTAGTATAGGTTAGATAGGTAGCTGCCCCCCAGTGTAGGTTAGATAGGTAGCTGCCCCCCAGTGTAGGTTAGATAGGTAGCTGCCCCCCAGTGTAGGTTAGATAGGTAGCTGCCCCCCAGTGTATGTTAGATTAGGTAGGTGCCCCCCAGTATAGGTTAGATTAGGTAGCTGCCCCCCAGTGTAGGTTAGATTAGGTAGGTGCCCCCCAGTATAGGTTAGATTAGGTAGGTGCCCCCCCCAGTATAGGTTAGATAGGTAGCTGCCCCCCAGTGTAGGTTAGATAGGTAGCTGCCCCCCAGTGTAGGTTAGATAGGTAGCTGCCCCCAGTGTAGGTTAGATAGGTAGCTGCCCCCCAGTGTAGGTTAAATTAGGTAGGTGCCCCCCAGTGTAGGTGAGATTAGGTAGGTGCCCCCCAGTGTAGGTAAGATTAGGTAGGTGCCCCTCAGTATAGGTTAGATAGGTAGCTGCCCCCCAGCGTAAGTTAGATTAGGTAGGTGCCCCCCAGCGTAGGTTAGATTAGGTAGGTGCCCCCCAGTATAGGTTAGATAGGTAGCTGCCCCCCTATAATGGAGGGGGGAGCTGGAGCCGCGGGGAGGGCAGCCCTCTCTCTCCCCTCCCGGGTCGCCCTCCGTGCTCCCCCCCTCCAGACTGCAGAGTAATGCGCAGGGAGCGCTGTATACAACATACAGGACAGTTTCTAGGCTAAATTGCACCCAGGGCGAGGCTGTAAAAATTGTGACCCCCACCCCCGTGGACTAGCGGACCCTAACTCTTTAAGGACAGTCACTCAGCCACAGGTCACAAGCAGATCGGCCTACTTACTAGTGACCAGCCGCCCATCCAGGAGGAAGCAGGGACCAGGAAAACACACAGGCGAAGAGATCCCGGAAAGCAGACTCCTCCATGGGCGACGCGCACTGACAGCCTGCAGTACCGCTACAGGACATCAGGTGTCATCACGCAGTGGTTACGTGATGATGACCTGACGTCTGACACAGGCAGCCTAGGAGGAGCCAAAGAAGGTGATCACGCTGGTAATCATCTTCTTCGATTTGGCTGCACCGCGTATCACCAGCTCCCTAGCAGTTATGTCCTTTTGCCTGCGCCCTCCTTCTACTTGCCAGTCTGCGCCCAGGGCGGTCGCCCTGCCTGCACTGCCCAAGAAACGGCCCTGTCTGTCAGTCTCTAAAATCAATTCTAACAGGAATAGAGTCTAAAAAGGCTTATTAGCCAAAAAGCGTACGCCTTTTCTTTTAATTTAGCTAATATATATGTCAACCTGATTAAAAACTTCTCTAAAATGAAGTGGAAGAAGATTTTTTTCTCGATTTCCTATGTGGAATTTTTACAGCTATGTGAGTTTTTTTGTAGTTTGGCTCAAATTGCCTCATGGCATCTCAATGGGATAAATTAGTCTTGCTCTGATTTTCTTTCTGGGATGGAAATGTTTCCTCCTCACACAGCTCCCATGTACTGTACTGTAGATGCAATTTGTACAGCTCCTTACTAATGATGGGCTCCTGCACTCCGACGCCAGCAGTGTCCAGAGCTGTCAGAAGGTCATGTGGTAAATTCTGATATTGTTACAGACTTCTGTCAGCATCTTCTGTGGGAAGCAAGAAATTTGGGTGCTGGAGGTGCTGCAGAAGTTTGGGCGACGCTGTAGGCGCCCATAGTAATATCATCTATGGTGGGAAATTTGGTGAAGGAGGCTCCCGATAAAATAGCGGGTGCTGAGGCCAGACGCTATTTGTAGCTGCAGTAGCTGACCGCCATCTGGCAGCGTGCTTGCAGTGGCGTGGGGAGGGGGGGGGGGCGGTGTGTCTTGAGGTTAGGCACCAGTGGGAGGGTATTTCTAGGTTAGGCGGCAGTGTGTGTGTGGTGGTGGGGGGTCAAGGTTAGGCATCAGTGCAGGGGGAGGGTTGGTTAGAATTAGTCATTGGAGGGGGGGTAGTTAGGGTTGGGCATCTTCCGCAAGTTGCCCACCTTGCCATGGTCTGTTGTGGTGATTACCCCAGGATTTTGCCCCCAAGCAAAATTGTCATGGGGCCCCCTAACCCCCCCTCTATGTGGACAGGTACACAAATAGCCCCCCATCCACTCCGCACGTAGCAGTCACAAATATCCTTCCCCCCACTAACCCTTCCCTCTGGAAGAGTAGCACAGGAAGCAGTGTTATATTAACTTGCTCCAGTACTGTGTTGTGTCCTCTCTTCCTCCTGGCCGCCTCTTACTCTATGCTTGCAGCAGGATGCTGGGAAGAAGGGGAGACCCAACACAGTTCTAAAGATACCTTAAGGCTCTGTTCCCACGTGTGCCACTGCGGCTAGCAGGAGTGGACAGTGTAGTGTTCGCTCCGATGGTCCGCTGTGGTCTGGCTGTAACCCAGGGTAATTGCATTACCACCACAGGCTATGTGTGGAACGCATCCGCCTGGCCCAGGATTATCGTGGATTGCACAGAAGTGCAGACTGCTTACTGTAGTGTAATGGAACCACGGATCAGTTTAGCAATAAGCGGAGAACTAGGGCTGTGGAGTCGGACTCCGAATCCTCAGTTTATGAAACCACCGACTGATTCCAACTCCAGGTACCCAAAATTACTCCGACTCCGACTCCTTAGTCTAATTTTTACAAAAGCTATGGATTTGGTTAAAAAAATCATCCGACTCCTCACTTTATTGAAACCACCGACTCCATCTCCAGGTACCCAAAATTGCTCCGACTCCACAGCCCTGTGGAGAACGGACAAAAAATATCTGTTCTCAGCTTAAGTGGGAAAACAGCCTTACAATATTGGGCTTTAAACATTAGAAACATTTTTCATTAAAGCGGTATTGTCACCATAAAAATCAAATTTCAACAGCAACTGGTCTGAGTGTATTAAGTGATACAGATGCTAATCCTGCATTCAAAACTTGCAAAACTTTTTCTGCTGTCATGGTTTGGAGTTATCACATACTTTATGAGCCCTAGCCCTAGTGCCAAGCAGTGCCAAAGAGTTGAATGCTGGGAGTTATTTTTATCTATAATATATTACTCCTCTTCCATTTATTTCCTTGCCTAGCTTTCTCATCTGAAACACCTCTGCTCACTTGTGTTTACAAGCAAGGCTGAGGTGACTCAGCTATTGGAGGATAAGACAGTGCAGTTGTTAGTATACACCTCAGTGGGAGTGTCTGAAGTCTCTGGGAGGAGGGCAGCTAATGAATACACAATGAGCAAGAGAAGGGAGGGGAGAAAACAAGATTCAGGGAGGATATGATGTCAGCATTAGCTTGGCAAGATGGCCACTGCCTAGAATAGGATTTTCTGCTTTTCCTTTATAAAATTCACAGGAATCAGTACGTGGATAGCACAATACATCTGTTATGCAAGTAGAAGTAGTATTTATCTACTTATATATGTGTTTTTTATTTCTAGGTTAACATGGGTGTCGCTTGTTTAATGCAAACCTGTCAGAGCACTTGGCATTTGTAAACAGAGGCTGTTGCTTCAAGCAGAACCTAAGTCAAATAAAGAAGGCAGTTTATCATACAGCAGTGTCATAGCAGTATCTAGGCTTAAAGCCCTTCCTTATCACATAAAACCGTTTTTTTAAACATAGTTACGGTAAGTTTTTGAAAAGAAACTGCCTTCCGTTCATTTATTTCCCTCCCCCATACTGCGCTCCTGGATACCAGGGGCCTATTCATAACATAAACATTGCGCACTGCTTAGTTTCGGTAATCACCAGAACCATAGCAGTAGTTGTGCTGAAATAATACTTTTTCAGGTCGCCATATTTAAAATGTGTCAATCAGCCTGAATGATGACCACTTTTCTTAAGAAAGCAGTCTGTCACTGTCATAGTGGTAGTTGTGTTTTTGCCCTGCCTTATAGGTGATTGAAACACTTTTGTACATAGTTTGTAGATGTGTTTGATAGCTGTCGTATTGCTGTAGAGAACCCGGGCTGAATGTAGACCTGAGATGTGGCTTCTTGCTAGTGGTCAGTTTGCCTGTGTTCACACATGTCCTTCCCCATACATTGCTCCAGGCAACTGTTTATAAAGATGCCCAGGTCCATTTTTGGGCATAGGCAAACTAGGTAGGTGCCCAGTGTGACACCTACAGGAAGAGACACCACAGCGATATCTGTAACCAACTGTTCTTCATGGAATTCTAATGTCCTTCTGCTAAAGGGCGTGGTTGGTCATTTTAACCCATAAAGGGTGTGGTTAAATGAATTTGAGGCACCAAAAAATAATTAAAAACAGGTAAAGGATTGTTTACCCAAAGATGGATGTCTAAACTGATGTTTAGAACATAAATGGCTTTATTTGCAAAACCAAGGACAACGTGTTTTGTGGGCAACAACACCTACTTTCATCATTTCTCAGCAATGAAATGGAAGTGAAAAAAATCATAGGCAAATCTAGATGTTCAGCAAGACCCATTGGCCTCCTTGTACCTGACAATGCTCCTCGGATAGTGATTAATTTTGGGGCTGAATGTATGGATTTTGAAATCGGGCATCAAAGTTCCGGCTATCGGGGAAGCAGTTTTAAGCAGTAGTAGGCCAGCTGTAGGGGAGAGGTAATAGGCCAGCTGTGTGATACCGGAGCATTGGGAGAGGTAAAAGAGGGCTAGTGTGCGGGGAGAGGGGGGGTTGTAATTTGTAGGTGAGGGTAGGTTAATGTTAAGAGTAGGTGGGAAATGGATAGTGTTAGGAGTAGGAGGGGGTGGTTAGTGTTAGGAGTAGGAGGGGTTAGTTAGGAGTAGGCGGTGGGAGGTTAATGTTAGGAGTAAGTGGGTGGAGGTTAGTGTTAGAAGTAGTTGGGGAGAGGTTAGTGTTAGGAGTAGGTGGAGGGAGAGGTTAGTGATAGTAGTAAGTGGGGGTGGTTAGTGTTAGGAGTAGGTGGGTGGAGGTTAGTTTTAGGAGTAGGTGGTGGGAGGTTAGTGTTAGGAGTAGGTGAGGTTAGTGTTAGAAGTAGTTGGGGAGAGGTTAGTGTTAGGAGTAGGTGGTGGTAGATTAGTGATAGTAGTAAGTGGGGGTGGTTAGTGTTAGGAGTAGGTGGGGAATGTTAGTGTTAGGAGTAGAAGCAGGTGAAAGGTTACTGTTAGGCGTAGGAAGCAGGTGGTTAGTGTTAGGAGTAGGTGGAGGGAGGTTAGTGTTAGGAGTAGGTGGGGAGAGGTTAGTGTTAGGCGTAGGAAGCAGGTGGTTAGTGTTAGGAGTAGGTGGCGGGAGGTTAGTGTCAGGAGTTAAATGTGCAAGGCTAGTGTTAGGAGTAGGTGGGGGCGATTAGTGTTAGGAGTAGGTGGGGGTTGTTTAGTGTTAGGAGAAGGTGGGGTGTATAGTGTTGGGGTAATGTGTGCTAGGGTGGTTAGTTTTAGGAGGAGTAGGTGGAGGGAGGTTAGTGTTAGGAGTAAGTGAGGGGAGGGTAGTGTTAGGAGTAAGTGGGAAGAGGATAGTGTTAGCAGTAGGTGGGGTGTGCTTAGTGTTAGGAGTAGATGGGGAGGTTAGTGTGAGGGGTAGATGGGGAAGTTAGTGTTAGGAGTAGGTGGAGGAGGTTAGTGTTAGGTATAGGTGGGGGAGGTTAGTGTTAGGAGTAGGTGGCGGGAGGTTAGTGTTAGGAGTAGGTGGGGGTGCTTAGTATTAGGAGTAGATGGGGAGGTTAGTGTGAGGAGTAGGTGGGGGGAAGGTTAGTGTTAGACGTAGGTAGGGGGAGGTTAGTGTTAGGAGTAGGTGGGGGTTGTTTAATGTTAGGAGTAGGTGAGGGTGTATAGTGTTAGTAATGTGTGTTGGGGTGGTTAGTGTTAGGAGGAGTAGGTGGGGAGAGGTCAGTGTTAGAAGTAGGTGACGGAAAATTAGTTTCAGGAGTAGGTGGCGGGAGGTTAGTGTTAGGAGTAAGTGAGAGGAGGTTAGTGTTATTAGTAAGTGGGAAGAGGTTAGTGTTAGAAGTAGGTGGGGAGAGGTTGGTGTTAGGAGTAAAAGGGGAAAGGTTAGTGTTAGGAGTAGGTGGCAGGAGGTTAGTGATAGGAGTAGGTGGGGGTGGGGTGCTTAGTGTTAGGAGTAGATGGGGAGGTTAGTGTTAGGAGTAGGTGGGGGAAATTAGTGTTAGGAGTAGGTGGGGGGGGGTTTAGTTAGGTATAGGTGGGGGGAGGTTAGTGTTAGGTATAGGTGGGGGGAGGTTAGTGTTAGGAGTAGGTGGGGGAGGTTAGAGTTAGGAGTAGGTGGGGGGAGGTTAGTGTTAGGTGTAGGTGGTGGGATGTTAGTGTTAGGCGTAGGTGGGGGGTGCTTAGTATTAGGAGTAGATGGGGAGATTAGTGTTAGGAGTAAATGGGAAGGTTAGTGTTAGGAGTAGGTGGGGGGAAGGTTAGTGTTAGATGTAGGCAGGGGGAGGTTAGTGTTAGTAGTAGGTGGGGGGAGGTTAGTGTTAGGCGTAGGTGGGGGAAGTTTAGTGTTAGTATTAGGAGTAGATGGGGACATTAGTGTTAGGAGTAAATGGGGAGGTTAGTGTTAGGAGTAAGCGGGGGGAAGGTTAGTGTTAGATGAAGGTGGGGAGAGGTTAGTGTTAGGAGTAGGTGGGAGGAAGATTAGTTTTAGGCGTAGGTGGGAGGAGTTTAGTGTTAGGCATAGGTGGGGGGTGGTTAGTGTTAGACATAGGTAGGGGAGAGTTAATGTGAGAATTAGGGTGATAGTAGAGTATCCGTATAGTTACCGCTATTCTGGTATTAGCATTACCTCCCACCCTTTTTACCGGGTGCCTTTATTAAATGTACATGAGGACTCTGGCCTTGATTGTAAATAGAGTTGGCTTTGGGACCTATATTGATAGATTTTGTTTTTCATGTGCAGGCAAACAGTTTAATGTATAGCTTGTGTTTTTTTCCATAAGTGTATGATATAGTAACAAGGACATTAAAGTAAAAACTATTCAGAAAAGTACATTATAGTGTACACAATTCCTACTTTAAAGAGGACACACAAAGTACTCGTCTTGTAGCAATATGTAGTATTGCAGTTTAGCCACTAGATGTCTCACTACTGTTATTAAGGATTCAGCTTTGTACAACTTGTTGGTTCCTCCCTGTGTATGTGTAAAAGACACAGGCTGGTGTGATAAGCATGATTAAAGCCTTGCAGTTATAATCTACCATGCGTGTCTGCAAATAGAAGAAACCTAACATAACAAACATGGTGGCAGCGGTGTACAGGACTTCAGAGTAACAGAGCACCAAACTGAACTCACAAGAAGAGGCAGCAAGCCAGCAAGGAAGAGTCAGCCACAGCAACAGTGAGTAAAGTATCCCTGTACAGTTAAAGACAGCATGGAGAGTGGATTGAAACCCCCTGGGAAACTAGATGTGAGTTCATCTAATCTGGCCCAAGCATGGAAGCAATGGAAAGAAGAGTTCACATTGTATGTGGATCTCACAGTTGCAGCCAGTGATGAAAAGCGCAAAATAAAACTATTCCACTACTTAATAGGAGAGAAGGGCAGAGAAATATCACAGACTTTAGTCAGAGAAAATGACATAGAGGATATGAATGTAATATAATGTGAAAGACATTATTCAGATGTTTGATAAACAATGTGACCCTAAGAAGAATGAAACTGTGGAAAGATTTAAATTTTTTTCAAGAAATCAGGAGACTGGTGAAACCATAGACAGCTATGTTACAGAACTGAAAATACTAGCAGCAAGCTGTGAGTTCGGTGATCTCAAAGACTCTCTAATCAGAGACAGGATAGTATGTGGAATCCAGGACTCTCACCTGAGAGAGAGATTACTGAGAGAGGAAAACCTAGACCTAGAGAAATGTACTCAGATATGCAGAGCCTCTCAGCTCACAAAAGACAGCCTAAAGATGATTGAAAGTTCAGCTGATGTTGGTGTGCATGCTGTATCAGTCACACACAGGAGGCAGAAGTTTCCAGAAAGCACCATACAGTGTAAATATTGTGGAAGAAGACATGAGAGAGATAAGGAGAAGTGCCCAGCATATGGACAGTTGTGCAAATCCTGTGGGAAAAATAATCATTTTGCCACTCAGTGCAGACAGAGAAGACTAAACCAGAGACCGGTAAACACAGTGACACAGAACACAGACTCTGACAGTGCTGAAGACTTGTGGTGGATACAACTACAGCCAGCAGCAGAGAGTGTTAATATGGTAAAGCAACAGGAATATAAGGATGCAAAACAACTTTTTGCAACTTTCTTGCTGGATGAGAGACCTGTCAGATTTCAGCTGGACTGTGGAGCAAGCTGCAATGTTATTCCTTATACTTTAATTAACACACAAGTAACAATTCAGCCTACAGATCAAGTATTGATGATGTATAATAAAACCACCCTGAAACCCATGGGCACATGCAGACTGAAAATAAGAAACCCGTGTAATAGGAAAAGTTATAGGCTTGAATTTATTGTGGTAAACAATGGCGATCACAGTCCCCTGTTGGGAGTAAAAGCAGTTCAGGCTATGGACTTGATAAAAGTACAGTCTCACAACATTATGTCTCTGGATGTCTCCCAGCAAACCAGCATGTTGGAGCAAAAGACAAGTGGTAATCTGGATTTACAGTTTGTACGGACACATTATGCAGATCTCTTTGAGGGTGATGGTTGCCTGGAAGGCACATACAAGTTTGAAATAGACTCGTCAATACAGCCCTCTAGATTACCAACCAGAAGAGTACCTGTATCTTTAATGCAGCCACTAAAGGATGAGCTAAAAGATCTACAGTCCAGACATATAATCGCACCAGTACATGAAAGTACAGACTGGATAAGCAGTTTAGTGATTGTGAAGAAACCCTCAGGCAAACTAAGAATATGCATAGACCCTAAACCTCTGAATAGAGCACTGAAGAGAAACCATTACCCCATGCCTATAATAGAAGACATTCTGCCTGATTTGTCAAAAGCTAGGATTTTTTCAGTTTGTGATGTTAAAAATGGATTCTGGCATGTGAAATTAGATGAGCAATCAAGTTACTTGACAACATTTTCTACTCCGTTTGGGCGTTATCGGTGGCTGAGATTGCCCATGGGAGCCAGTCCGGCTCCAGAAGTCTTTCAACAAAAGTTAAATCAAGCCTTAGAAGGACTCCCAGGAATAAAAACAATAGCAGATGATATACTGATAGTTGGGGAAGGCGATGACAAGGAATCAGCAATGAAAGATCATGATCAGAAGATGATACAATTCTTGAACAGGTGTAGAGAGAAGCAAATAAAACTAAATTTGGAAAAATTCAGAATGAAAATGACTGAAGTTCCATACATTGGACATCTGCTAACCTCAAATGGTTTGAAAGTAGATCCTGAAAAAGTGAAGGCTGTACAAGAAATGCCTACACCTACAGATGTACGAGGAGTACTGCGGTTCCTGGGTATGGTCAATTACCTTTCTAAATTCTGTAAGCATCTCTCAGACATGTGTGAGCCGTTGAGACAGTTAACCCATAAAGATGTACTCTGGGAATGGACAGACATACAGGAGACTGCATTCCAAGAGGTGAAAAAAGCGATTGCAGACACAGCCACCCTTAAATACTTTAACCCAGAGGAAGCCGTGGTATTGCAATGTGATGCTTCAGAAACAGGCCTTGGAGCCACATTAATGCAGAGAAAACAGCCTATTGCTTTTGCAAGCAGAGCTCTCACACCTACAGAACAGGCTTATGCACAGATTGAGAAAGAACTACTGGCAGTGCTATTTGGGATGGAAAGATTTCACCAATATACCTATGGACGACAGGTACAAGTGCATTCAGATCATAAGCCTCTGGAGAGTATTACAAAGAAGCCTCTATTAAATGCACCAAAACGACTGCAGCGCATGCTTCTTCAACTACAGAAATATGATTTTGACATCAGCTACTGCCCAGGAAAAGATTTACTTATTGCAGATACGCTGAGTAGAGCCTACTTACCCACTGGAGCAGAAGGTGGAAAAGACATTGAGAATATTAACATGTGTGAGTACTTAGCTGTATCAAAAGACCGGTTAGAAGAAATACAGAGCAATACAGAAAAAGACAAGAAACTGCACATTTTGAAAAATGTCATATTAGAGGGCTGGCCTAAATATAAACAACATGCACCAGTTGAAGTATTGCCTTTTTTCCATGTAAGAGATGAACTGTCAGTGCAGGATGGTGTCATATTTAAAGGTGAAAGAGCAGTTATACCAGAATCAATGAGAAGGAGCATACTAGAGAGATTGCACTCCACTCACACGGGTGTAGAAGGATGTCTACGCAGAGCACGGGAATGTGTTTACTGGCCAGGAATGAATGATCAAATAAAACAATGGGTTGCAAAATGTGACATATGTGCATCATGGTCTGACAAGCAGCAAAAAGAAACTTTGCAACCACATACAATTCCAGATAGGCCATGGTCCAAAGTAGGCTTAGATTTGTTTAGCTGGAATAACAAAGAGTACTTGGTAACTGTGGACTATTTCTCCAACTTCTGGGAAGTGGACTACTTACAAGACACAAGGGCAAAGACTATGATAAAGAAACTGAAAGCGCATTTTGCAAGGTATGGCATTCCGGAGATTGTATTCTCTGATAATGGGCCTCAGTTTACCTCGGATGACTTTAAACAATTCAGCAGGGTATGGGATTTTCATCACCAAACTTCATCACCTGGATATCCTCAAAGCAATGGCAAAGCAGAGTCAGCAGTAAAGACAGCCAAAAGACTGATGCAGAAAGCAAAACAGGCTGGTACAGATGTTTATTTGAGTTTGCTGGATTATAGAAATACACCCAGTCAAGGCCTGGAGACTAGTCCAACACAGAGACTTATGAGCAGGCGCACTAGGACTCTATTACCAACCATGAGTCGTCTGTTGAGACCAAAACTTGTGGAGAACTGTAAAGAAAAACTACAGAGCAATCAAAGTCGATAGGCATTGTACTATGATAAGTCAGCCAAAGATCTACCTGAGCTCCAGAGAAATGATACAGTACGCGTTCAGCCAATGAACAAGTATCAAAAACAGTGGCATAAGGCAAAAGTTGTGCGGAAATTAGGATCTCGGTCCTATGAAGTGATAACAGAGGAAGGAAGAAAACTGAGAAGAAATCGGAGGCATTTAAGAAAGACTGAGGAAAGATTCAGGATGAGGCCAAGTGAGCCAGATTGGGACAATTACACTTATCCATCTACATCTGCAGATATAGAAGCAACAAGAGCAACACAAGGAGAAGAGCAGAGAGAGACTGCAGTTGGCAGAGAGACTGCAGTAGACATTGGTCTGCCTGTATCAGCACAAGAACATGGACAGGCACCTTATGTAACAGGAGCAGGCAGAACAACTAGAAAACCAGCTCATATGAACGATTATGTTTAATGTACAAACTCTGTAGACAGATCAGTATAGCTAGAGTTTTGGTTGAATTTTCTACATATACATATACTGTGTTGTGTTTACTTTTTTCAGTTAAAAGAGAAAGGATGTAGCAATATGTAGTATTGCAGTTTAGCCACTAGATGTCTCACTACTGTTATTAAGGATTCAGCTTTGTACAACTTGTTGGTTCCTCCCTGTGTATGTGTAAAAGACACAGGCTGGTGTGATAAGCATGATTAAAGCCTTGCAGTTATAATCTACCATGCGTGTCTGCAAATAGAAGAAACCTAACATAACAAACACGTCTGACCTGTACGACTGTGTATTATTTCTTCAACAAACCATCATTATTTCCAGGATTGTGAGAACGTCATCACCAATACTTTCCACGCATCTTTCATTCTTCACTATTTGTCATTTCACTGTAAATTTCCCCGTCTACGGCAGATCTCTGACACGGTGAGTGGAAAGTGAATAGACCTCCGCAAGTGCAGAAATTGAAAGGGCAGCTTACGTCAGCGCTGAAAGTGATAAAAATAATAAACCAACACATCTAAAAGAGACATAGCGGTGACACCAGAGACACCAAGTCCTAAAATCCTTAAATCTGCTATCAGAGTCAGAGATTAAAAACATTTCTGCACATTAAAAGACTTCCTTCACTGCAAGTTTTAAAAGTTCCTCATAATCATGCAAATTGATGCAAATCCCTTTAAGTAGATCTGAACTGTTTAATAAATGCGAGACAGACATTAAGCTGAGTTACTTGAAGCCTTACTTGCCAGTCCTTGCTGCTTGCCTGTAGAGATCCTCTGCTGACCCCGGCAGGTCCTGTTATTGTCTGCAGTTCTGGCTGGTGAAAGAAGTTCAAGAACTAAATCAGTCTGATGCGTAACTGAGGTCTTCTGGCGGCGTATGAGTGCTGGACACCAAGGTTCTATAGAGTGCCGATCCCCGAAATACAGTTGCACCAAAACCATCCTGGTGTTAAGGACTGTTTCACTCTCAGAGCACTTGTAAGCGCTTTTCTGGTCGTCAGCGGCCTTTTTCACACACAATATTTGTTTTTATTCTCTATAGGGACGATCGTACATGACATCACCGAAGTCATGACGTCATGCGCAGACCCGATCCTCCCCATACAGAAGACAGGAGCTGTGCGGGGAGACTGCGCCGATTGCTGATAAAGTATTAGCGGCTTGATTGGGGGGATCAGCGGCAATCGGGGGGTGCTGGGCACCTGTACTTGCTAGCCTAGTGCTAGCTAAAGCTTTTACAGGCGTGCGATCTGTTAAATCTATACTGGGGGACTCATGGGGCCACCGAGCGGCATGCACGACAGTGTCGGGTATACCACTAAAGAGGTTAAAGCAATACTGAAATGTGCTGCAAAAAATTGAGTGAGATACTCACCTATGGAGAGGGAAGGCTCTGGATACAGTAGAACCTTTCTGGCCAGTGGTGCCTCTAGGCATAGGCAGTACAGGCCATTGCCTGGAGTGCCATTGGTCCTAGGGGGCGCCATGTTGCTGGATTAAGCCCCGCCCTCAAATTAAGTCCCACCCCCAGACTAAGCCCCACCCCATGGGTCTTCTAATACTTGCGTTGAAAGACATCCATGGCTACAATTACTAGGTAATGCCTAATGATGTTGATCCAGGGATTTTATCTGATTGCCATCTGGAGTCGGGAAGGAATTTTTTCCCTTTTGGGGCTAAATGGACCATGCATTGTAAGGGTTTTTTCGCCTTCCTCTGGATCAACCGGAATATGAGAGGGAGCAGGCTGGTGTTGTACTTTGTTCTCTGGTTTAACTCGATGGACGTATGTCTTTTTTCAACCAAAATAACTATGTAAATATGTAACTTGCTTCTGCTGCATCTCTTTAGTGTAAGTTGCAGGCAGCTGTCGCCTCTGTACCTTGTTCAACCTTCTTTCCCCTTTTGTGCCTCCTTTTGTCTCCTTGTGCCTCCTTAAGTCCCTTGTGACACCTCTGCCCCCTTCTGTGCCCCATTGTGCCTCTTTCTGTCTCCTTGTGCCTCCTTCAGTCCCTTGTGCCATGCCTGACCCCCTGTTTGTCCTTCTGTCCCTTTTGTGCTTCCTTCTGTCTCCTTGTGCCTCCTTCAGTCCCTTGTGACACCTCTGCCTACTTCTGTCCCCCTGTGCCTCCTTATGTCCCCTTTGCCTTTATTTTATCTTCTTGTGCTACATCTGCCCCACTGTTCCTCCTTCAGTCCCACTCTGCCTCCTTCTGTTTCCATGTGCCTCTTCAGTCCCCATGTGCCACCTCTGTCCCCTTGCACCTCCTTCTGTGCACTTTTGTGCCTACATTGGCCCCTGTGTGCCTCTTTTAGTCCCCTTCTGCCTCCTGACCCTCTTGTAGAGGGTGCCAGGCCGACCAAGCGGTCACAAGTGCTGTGGGGTAGGGGACCGCGGTCACTCCCCCGCCTGATGTTGTGTCTCCAGGTGTGAACAGGCTTGCAGTGTCTAATAGAAGCCGCGCCAGTTCACTGCAGCCTTACATTACATATACAGTGGGTTGCAAAAGTATTCTGCCCCCTTGAAGTTTTCCACATTTTGTCACATTACTGCCACAAACATGTATCAGTTTTATTGGAATTCCACGTGAAAGACCAATACAAAGTGCTGTACACGTGAGAAGTGGAACGAAAATCATACATCATTCCAAACATTTTTTACAAATAAATAACTGCAAAGTGCGGTGTGCGTAATTATTCGGCCCCCTAAGTCAATACTTTGTAGAACCACCTTTTGCTGCAATTACAGCTGCCAGTCTTTTAGGGTATGTCTCTACCAGCTTTGCACATCTAGAGACTGAAATCCTTGCCCATTCTTCTTTGCAAAACAGCTCCAGTTCAGTCAGATTAGATAGACAGCGTTTGTGAACAGCAGTTTTCAGATCTTGCCACAGATTCTCGATTGGATTTAGATCTGGACTTTGACTGGGCCATTCAAACACATAGATATGTTTGGTTTTAAACCATTCCGTTGTTGCCCTGGCTTTATGTTTAGGATCATTGTCCTGCTGGAAGGTGAACCTCCGCCCCAGTCTCAAGTCTTTTGCAATCTCCAAGAGGTTTTCTTCCAAGTTTGCCCTGTATTTGGCTCCATCCATCTTCCCATCAACTCTGACCAGCTTCCCTGTCCCTGCTGAAGAGATGCACCCCCTCAGCATGATGCTGCCACCACCATATTTGACAGTGGGGATGGTGTGTTCAGAGTAATGTGCAGTGTTAGTTTTCTGCCACACATAGTGTTTTTCATTTTGGCCAAAAAGTTCCATTTTGGTCTCATCTGACCAGAGCACCTTCTTCCACATGGTTGCTGTGTCCCCCACATGGCTTGTGGCAAACTGCAAATGGGACTTCTTATGCTTTCTGTTAACAATGCCTTTCTTCTTGCCACTCTTCCATAAAGGCCAACTTTGTACAGTGCATGACTATTAGTTGTCCTATGGACAGAGTCTCCCACCGGAGCTGTAGATCTCTGCAGCTCGTCCAGAGTCACCATGGGCCTCTTGACTGCATTTCTGATCAGTGCTCTCCTTGTTCGGCCTGTGAGTTTACGTAGATGGCCTTGTCTTGGTAGGTTTACAGTTGTGCCATACTCCTTCCATTTCTGAATGATTGCTTGAACAGTGCTCCTTGGGATGTTCAAGGCTTTGGAAATCTTTTTGTAGCCTAAGCCTGCTTTAAATTTCTCAATAACTTGATCCCTGACCTGTCTTGGACCTGTCTTGTGTGTTCTTTGGATTCACGGTATTGTTGCTCCCAATATTCTCTTAGACAACCTCTGAGGCCCTCAAAGAGCAGCTGTATTTGTACGGACATTAGATTAGACACAGATGCACTCTATTTAGTCATTAGCACTCATCAGGCAATATCTATAGGCAACTGACTGCACTCAGATCAAAGGGGGCCGAATAATTATGCACACACCACTTTGCAGTTATTTATTTGTAAAAAATGTTTGGAATCATGTATGATTTTCGTTCCACTTCTCATGTGTACACCACTTTGTGTTGGTCTTTCATGTGGAATTCCAATAAAATTGATTTATGTTTGTGGCAGTAATATGACAAAATGTGGAAAACTTCAAGGGGGCCGAATACTTTTGCAACCCACTGTATTTTCTGGTGGAACACTACCACATTACAATTATTTTCTGTGGAAAAATTGCCGCATTACAATTATTTCCTGGTGCAACGCTGGCCTATTATGATTATTTTCATGGGGGGCGCCACAGATTTTCTCGTCTGGAGTGACAAAATCGCTAGAGGCACCTCTGTTTCTGGCCCCCCTCATTCCACTGTTGAATTTCAGCACCTTCGGAACTCCTCAGCAGGCTTCGGAAGCACTTGTGTCTCCGAGTGCTTCCAAAGATGGGCGCATCGGTACTGTGCATGAGCCAGCTCAGAATCACACATGCGCTTTACAGATCTGCTCATCTTCAAAAGGACTCAGAAGTATTTAGCCAAGCTGGTCAGAGAACTTTACTGGGGCCCAGTGGTGGAATGAGAGGACAGAGAGAGGACCAGGAAGGCTCCATGAAACCCAGAGCCTACCCTCTCCATAGGTCAGTATTTAACTCATCGTTTGTAGCTCACTTTCAGATTGCTTTAATTGAGTATTTTAAAGGGATTAGGGAAGATATTTTTTATCTTTTGTATTTCAGAGGGGAGGTTAGGCGAACGGAATTGCCAGAGTTTGAAGTGGAACAATAGCTATGGTAGAGAGTGTTATAACTTGGTTAGGGGAGTTGAAATAGTGGTTTGCAGCAATGGACTTTACATGGGGGTAAGCCTAACAACATTTGGTTGTTAAGGGGTAAATAATGCTTTATGTTAGAGGGGATAATGTGCAATTACATGATGGAAATCAAATAAAATGTTACATTAGAGAATGTTATAGATGAAGAGTGACTTATATTAGGAGACTATAGATAGGACATGGGTGGAGCATAGTATTTTGTGTCAGAGGAGAGTTCTAGTTATGCTATGGAGTGGAGAATAGCATTTAATGTTGGGAGGTTATTATTTGGCCATAAAGTAATATTATTTTTATGTTAGGTTGAGAGCACAGTGGGGGCTGATTGTTGGTTTTTACAGATGTACTGACAGGTCCAGGGCAGCAACAAACAGAGCCGAGCTGATGATGCGCCACACTTTATAGGGCGCAAAACGTCTGTGGACTGCTTAACTGCCTGTACCTTTTTCTGTCATTGTTGGATTGTGTCATTGCTGGAAGAGCATTTTTTATAGGAACAATAAAATTGGTGTTTTAGCTGGATGTGCACCACTACTATTTCTTCTACTCAAGTTGTTACCTGTTGGATGGTGAGTTGCTCTCCAAAGCTGGCGTTTATTATCCTGTGCATGGACGCTATTTCTACTGATTGACGATGGCTGTAAATTTTATAATGGACATGATTGAGAGCTATTGGTAAGTACCGTAACAAATTTAAAGGAATCCTGAAGTGAGAGGCATATGGAGGCTGCCATATTTGTTTTCTTTTAAGCAATACCAGTTGCCTGGCAGTTTTGCTGATCTCTGTGGCTGCAGAGGTGTCTGACTCATAAACATGAAACAAGCATGTGGCTAATCCAGTCAGATTTCCTTCAGAGCACCTGATCTGCATGCCTCTTCAGAGTCTTAATTCACTAAGCAGTTTAGACTAGTCTACTGATGGTTTTTAGTTTACTGATGGTTTGGTGTAAATCAGTTGCATCTACAGGGAATTCACTAAAAATTACCAAATGTTTTAGACCGGTTTCACAAACGACCAACTATGACTGACAGAAATCAGCTGGTCTAATCTCTTTCAGAAAAAGTGGGTGTGGTTACTCCTTGTTTGCCTTTGTGAATGGCATCTTTTGATCATTTCCCCTGCTTTACCGACCTAATTACCGAATGTTTTAGATCAGGTCTAAAAACAGGTCTAAAACATTACACCAAACCATCAGTAGACTAAAAACCATCAGTAGGCTAGTCTTAACTGCTTAGTGAATTGAGGCCATGTCTAAAAGTATTAGAGGCAGAGGCAGTGCTGTAACTACATTTCATTCACACCCCTTCCATTGCCTCAACTTGATACCCTTCAATGCCTTGGGGCTCATCTCACAAGGGTCATAAAACAGGTGTGGCCATCATGATCTTCACTTCCATAACAAGTGTAGCCACAAAAACACCTGATCTGTATAGTCCCTTGTATTGGAGGAAGGGAAGGTGAGTAGTTGCCCCCCCCCCCAGCTCTGGACCCCCCTGCGATTGCAGGTGCTGCTCCTTCCTAGTTATGCACCTGGGCAGAGGATCAGCAGGACAGCCAGGCAATTTGCATGGTTTAAAAGGAAATTAATATGGCAACCTCCATATCCCACTCAAGTTTCCTTTTTGATAATGCATTATACAAAGAAAAATAAGGTACTTATTATTATTTATATAGCGCCAACATCTGCCACAGCGCTTTACAGAGTATATATAGGCTTGTCACTAACTGTCCCTCAGAGGGCTCACAATCTAGTCCCTACCATAGTCATATGTCTATGTATGTATCGTGTAATGTATGTATCGTAGTCTAGGGCCAATTTTTGTGGAAGCCAATTAACTTATCTGTATGTTTTTGGGATGTGGGAGGAAACCGGAGTACCTGGAGGAAACCCACACAGACACAGGGAGAACATACAAACGTCTTGCAGATGTTGACCTGGCTGGAAATCGAACCGGGGACCCAGCGCTGCAAGGCGAGTGCGCTAACCACTACGCCACTGTGCTGCTGTACTTTTAACTGTATATTGCTGTATGCTCTTAAAATCATTTCATCAGTAGTACAAGTAACTTCTTTAGTTCAAATGAAGTGAAGGAAGGAATTTCCAGAAATGTATACAGTATGTACATACAGATTATTCACTTTCTACAGGAAATAACGTACCCGTGGTAAGGGAATTATCCGCACCGTCAATGTCTGGTCATATCTTCCTACACCTCAGTTGAACTATATAAATCTTTTCAGTAGAACGAACCATATATTTCTCTGGGTTTATTATAACTGGAATAAATGAGAACCTTTACAGAAACTTTGCATTCAACAGGCTTGTGTCTGGCAGCCTGAGAGCACTGAAGGATTACAGAGATATAGTTCCATTTTCATATGCAGATTGCAGAGCTGCTGGGTTGATTATCATAAGCTTCCCATTTGTTTCCAACATTCAATAAATCCTCGGCGGCCCATAGGAATAGAAGTGATTGGAAGGAATCTGCAATAATGTTCTTAAAAACCTTGCGATATGCAGTGTAAGGACTGGGGAGCATGAATCTGCATGGCAGTAGAGAGAGAAGGAGATATGCAGTATTAAAGCAAACCTAAACCGAACTAAACTCAAAAGATAATTAACTGTATGCATAGTAGCGCAGGTGTATGGAACTTTCCTGATATCTTATATTCTTATTTTCATAATAAGGGGTTAAAAGTTTAACTCACAATCATGCACAGTAGCCATATCAGCATGATTTCAAATCTGGATCATTTGGCTACCCCCAAAAATAAATAAATTGCTTTCATGATTTTCAGCACGCTTGTGTTATCAGGACTACTTTGCACAACCAGATAAAAGGGTTTTGTTTCTATGTACTTTTCAGGAGAGCTGCTGCTGGATTCTACTACAGTTCCACTGCATAATTTGCATCAATAAAGCACTTTGTTTTTGAACCATTTGGAATTAATAAATAAATACAAAGTGAACACTGGCAAGCAGGGGCGGACTGACAACTCATGGGGTCCCCGGGCAATAGGAGATTATGGGGCCCACATACCAGTGTTTCCCACCTTTTACGTTATATTTTTACAGACTAAGATATAATAATTTACTGACAACAGTAAATATGTTATATTGTGATATTTTATACTGATAAAAACTCGTGCCGCGCGTAGTGCGTCGCGCCAAAAAATGGGTGTGGTCACGCAACAGAATGTGGGCGTGGTCATGGTTGGGGCAAAATATACATGACCTTAGCAGTGGTGTAAAAGGTCTGCCGGGGAAGTTTGAACTCTGCCATAGTGTTTCCCCCCAAAATACATGTAATCTGACAGTATTTCACCAAAAATCCATGCAATTTGGCAGAGGTTCCTCCAAAATACAGATAATATGGCAGTCGATCCCCCAAAATAGACGTTATCTGGCAGCAGCGGTTCCCCCAAACACACATAATTTGGCAGCGGCTCCCCAAAATATGCGTAATCTGGCAGCGGATCACCAAAAATACGTGTAGCAGCAGTGGTTCCCCCAAAATACACTGAATCTGGAAACAGCAGTTCCCCCATTATACACAATCTGGCAGCGGTACCCCAAAAATACACATAATCTGGCAGCTGTTTCTCAAAATACACTTAATCTGGCAGCAGCAGTTCCCCAAAAATAGTTAATCTGGCAGCAGTAACCCAAAATAGGTGCCCCCAGTATAGGTAACCAGGTGAAAAGGTATCCCCAGTGGAAGTAAGGAGGGGGCACAGTGCAGGTATCCAGGTCTATA
Source organism: Hyperolius riggenbachi (assembly GCF_040937935.1). Taxonomy (NCBI): domain Eukaryota; kingdom Metazoa; phylum Chordata; class Amphibia; order Anura; family Hyperoliidae; genus Hyperolius; species Hyperolius riggenbachi. The sequence goes on along the minus strand of NC_090649.1, from coordinate 413,166,727 downwards.
GGTGTCCCCAGTATAAGTAGCCAAGTCTACAGGTGTCCCCAGAATAGATAACCAAGTCTATAGATGTCCCCATTTAAGATAGCCAGGTCTATAGGTGTCCCCAGTATAGGTAGCCAGGTCTACAGGTGTCTCCAGAATAGGTAGCCAGGCCTATAGGTGTCCCCAGTACAGATAGCCAGGTCTATAGGTGTCCCCAGTACAGATAGCCAGGTCTATAGGTGTCTCCTGTATAGATAGTCAGGTCTTTAGGTGTCCCCAGTATATGTAGCCAGGTCTATACGTGCCCCCAGTATATGTAGCTAGGTCTATAAGTGCCCCCAGTATATGTAGTCAGGTGTATAAGTGCCCCCAGTATATGCAGCCAGGTGTATAGGTCTCCCCAGTATAGCCAGGTCTATAGGTGCACCCAGTATATGTAGCTAGGTCTATAAGCAGGGGCGTAACAATAGGCCCTGCAGCGCCTGCGCCCGTGGGGAGGCCCGGCCCCCCCCCCCTGGGGCCCGCTCGGGGCCGTTTTTTGGGGGCTGGAGGGGTGGCAGCATGAGGGGAAAGCCTTGCCCACAGTCGGCAGGGAGAGGGGAAGTTCCCCCCTCTCCCTCACCTCGGGGCTCTCCCCTCTGCGCCCCCCTCCAGCTAGTGAATGTGTGTGGGCAGCAGCGGCGGCGGGATACATACCTTCTTCCTTGCGTTCCATCGCCGCCTTCTCGCTCTAGCGGCTGACGTCACTTCCGGAAGCGGAGGGGAGAGCCCCGAGGTGAGGGAGAGGGGGGAACTTCCCCTCTCCCCGCCGACTGTGGGCAAGGCTTTCCCCTCATGCTGCCACCCCTCCAGCCCCCAAAAACCAGCCACGAGCGGGTCCCGGGGGGGGGGGGGGGGGGCCCGCTCTGAAATTCTGGGGGATTTTCAGGTGTCTGCTGCCCACATTACGATTTTCAGGTGTCTGCTGCCCATATTACGATTTTCTGGTGTCTGCTGCCCACATTACGATTTTCAGGTGCCTGCTGCCCACATTACGATTTTCTGGTGTCTGCTGCCCACATTGCGATTTTCAGGTGTCTGCTGCCCACATTACGATTTTCTGGTCACTGCTGCCCACATTGCGATTTTCAGGTGTCTGCTGCCCACATTACGATTTTCAGGTGTCTGCTGCCCACATTACGATTTTCAGGTGTCTGCTGCCCACATTATGATTTTCAGGTGTCTGCTCCCCACATTACGATTTTCAGGTGTCTGCTGCCCACATAACGATTTTCAGGTGTCTGCTGCCCACATAACGATTTTCAGGTGTCTGCTGCCCACATTACGATTTTCAGGTGTCTGCTGCCCACATTGCGATTTTCAGGTGTCTGCTGCCCACATTGCGATTTTCTGGTGTCTGCTGCCCACATTGCGATTTTCTGGTGTCTGCTGCCCACATTACGATTTTCTGGTCACTGCTGCCCACATTGCGATTTTCTGGTGACTGCTGCCCACATTGCGATTTTCTGGTGACTGCTGCCCACATTAGGATTTTCTGGTGTCTGCTGCCCACATTACGATTTTCTGGTCACTGCTGCCCACATTGCGATTTTCTGGTGTCTGCTGCCCACATTACGATTTTCAGGTGTCTGCTGCCCATATTATGATTTTCTGGTGTCTGCTGCCCACATTACGATTTTCAGGTGCCTGCTGCCCACATTACGATTTTCTGGTGTCTGCTGCCCACATTACGATTTTCAGGTGTCTGCTGCCCATATTATGATTTTCTGGTGTCTGCTGCCCACATTGCGATTTTCTGGTGTCTGCTGCCCACATTACGATTTTCTGGTGTCTGCTGCCCACATTGCGATTTTCAGGTGTCTGCTGCCCACATTGCGATTTTCTGGTCACTGCTGCCCACATTGCGATTTTCTGGTGACTGCTGCCCACATTAGGATTTTCTGGTGTCTGCTGCCCACATTACGATTTTCAGGTGTCTGCTGCCCACATTACGATTTTCAGGTGTCTGCTGCCCACATTGCGATTTTCAGGTGCCTGCTGCCCACATTACGATTTTCAGGTGCCTGCTGCCCACATCACGATTTTCAGGTGTCTGCTGCCCACATTACGATTTTCAGGTGTCTGCTGCCCACATTACGATTTTCAGGTGTCTGCTGCCCATATTATGGATTTTCTGGTGTCTGCTGCCCACATTACGATTTTCAGGTGTCTGCTGGCTGCCCACATTGCGATTTTCTGGTGACTGCTGCCCACATTGCGATTTTCTGGTGTCTGCTGCCCACATTACGATTTTCTGGTCACTGCTGCCCACATTGCGATTTTCTGGTGACTGCTGCCCACATTAGGATTTTCTGGTGTCTGCTGCCCACATTACGATTTTCTGGTCACTGCTGCCCACATTGCGATTTTCTGGTGTCTGCTGCCCACATTACGATTTTCAGGTGTCTGCTGCCCACATTACGATTTTCAGGTGTCTGCTGCCCATATTACGATTTTCTGGTGTCTGCTGCCCACATTACGATTTTCAGGTGCCTGCTGCCCACATTACGATTTTCTGGTGTCTGCTGCCCACATTGCGATTTTCAGGTGTCTGCTGCCCACATTACGATTTTCTGGTCACTGCTGCCCACATTGCGATTTTCAGGTGTCTGCTGCCCACATTACGATTTTCAGGTGTCTGCTGCCCACATTACGATTTTCAGGTGTCTGCTGCCCACATTATGATTTTCAGGTGTCTGCTCCCCACATTACGATTTTCAGGTGTCTGCTGCCCACATAACGATTTTCAGGTGTCTGCTGCCCACATAACGATTTTCAGGTGTCTGCTGCCCACATTACGATTTTCAGGTGTCTGCTGCCCACATTGCGATTTTCAGGTGTCTGCTGCCCACATTGCGATTTTCTGGTGTCTGCTGCCCACATTGCGATTTTCTGGTGTCTGCTGACTACATTACGATTTTCTGGTCACTGCTGCCCACATTGCGATTTTCTGGTGACTGCTGCCCACATTGCGATTTTCTGGTGACTGCTGCCCACATTAGGATTTTCTGGTGTCTGCTGCCCACATTACGATTTTCTGGTCACTGCTGCCCACATTGCGATTTTCTGGTGTCTGCTGCCCACATTACGATTTTCAGGTGTCTGCTGCCCATATTATGATTTTCTGGTGTCTGCTGCCCACATTACGATTTTCAGGTGTCTGCTGCCCATATTATGATTTTCTGGTGTCTGCTGCCCACATTGCGATTTTCTGGTGTCTGCTGCCCACATTACGATTTTCTGGTGTCTGCTGCCCACATTGCGATTTTCAGGTGTCTGCTGCCCACATTGCGATTTTCTGGTCACTGCTGCCCACATTGCGATTTTCTGGTGACTGCTGCCCACATTAGGATTTTCTGGTGTCTGCTGCCCACATTACGATTTTCAGGTGTCTGCTGCCCACATTACGATTTTCAGGTGTCTGCTGCCCACATTGCGATTTTCAGGTGCCTGCTGCCCACATTACGATTTTCAGGTGCCTGCTGCCCACATCACGATTTTCAGGTGTCTGCTGCCCACATTACGATTTTCAGGTGTCTGCTGCCCACATTACGATTTTCAGGTGTCTGCTGCCCATATTATGGATTTTCTGGTGTCTGCTGCCCACATTACGATTTTCAGGTGTCTGCTGGCTGCCCACATTGCGATTTTCTGGTGACTGCTGCCCACATTGCGATTTTCTGGTGTCTGCTGCCCACATTACGATTTTCTGGTCACTGCTGCCCACATTGCGATTTTCTGGTGACTGCTGCCCACATTAGGATTTTCTGGTGTCTGCTGCCCACATTACGATTTTCTGGTCACTGCTGCCCACATTGCGATTTTCTGGTGTCTGCTGCCCACATTACGATTTTCAGGTGTCTGCTGCCCACATTACGATTTTCAGGTGTCTGCTGCCCACATTGCGATTTTCAGGTGCCTGCTGCCCACATTACGATTTTCAGGTGCCTGCTGCCCACATTACGATTTTCAGGTGTCTTCTGCCCACATTACGATTTTCAGGTGTCTGCTGCCCACATTACGATTTTCAGGTGTCTGCTGCCCATTTTATGATTTTCTGGTGTCTGCTGCCCACATTACGATTTTCAGGTGTCTGCTGCCCACATTGCGATTTTCTGGTGTCTGCTGCCCTCAATACGATTTTCTGGTGTCTGCTGCCCACATCACTAATTTCTGGTGTATGCTGCCCACATTAGGATTTTCTGGTGACTGCTGCCCACATTGCGATTTTCTGGTGACTGTTGCCCACATTGCGATTTTCTGGTGACTGCTGCCCACATTGCGATTTTCTGGTGACTGCTGCCCACATAAGGATTTTCTGGTGACTGCTGCCCACATAAGGATTTTCTGGTGACTGCTGCCCACATTAGGATTTTCTGGTGTGTGCTGCCCACATTATGATATTCTGGTGACTGACTGCTGCCCACATTAGGATTTTCTGGTGACTGACTGCTGCCCACATTAGGATTTTCTGGTGACTGCTGCCCACATTACGATATTCTGGTGACTGCTGCCCACATTAGGATTTTCTGGTGACTGATGCCCACATGGCGATTTTCTGGTGACTGCTGCCCACATTGCGATTTTCTGGTGAACTCTGCCCACATTACGATTTTCTGGCCCACATTACGATTTTCTGGTGAACACTGCCCACGTTACGATTGTCTGGTGAATGCTGTCCACGTTACGATTTTCTGGTGAACGCTGCCCACATTACGATTTTCTGGCCCACATTACGATTTTCTGGTGAACACTGCCCACGTTACGATTGTCTGGTGAATGCTGTCCATGTTACAATTTTCTGGTGAACGCTGCCCACATTACGATTTTCTGGTGAACTCTGCCCACATTACGATTTTCTGTCCCACATTACGATATTCTGGTGAACGCTGCCCACATTACGATTGTCTGGTGAATGCTGTCCACGTTACAATTTTCTGGTGACTGCTGCTCACGTTACGATTTTCTGGTGACTGGTGCCCACATTACGATTTTCTGGTGAACTCTGCCCACATTATGATTTTCTGGTGAACTCTGCCCACATTATGATTTTCTGGTGAACGCTGCCCACATTACGATTGTCTGGTGAATGCTGTCCACGTTACAATTTTCTGGTGACTGGTGCCCACATTACGATTTTCTGGTGAACTCTGCCCACATTATGATTTTCTAAAGGCCCACATTACGATTTTCTGGTGAACTCTGCCCACATTACGATTTTCTGGCCCACATTACGATTGTCTGGTAAAATGCTGCCCACTTTACAATTATTTACAGTGAAACGCTGCCCCATTACGATTTTTTGGCACCTATGGGGGGGGGGGGGGGCCCATCCAAATATTCGCAGGGGGGCCCAGTGATTTCTAGTTACGCCCCTGTCTATAAGTGCCACCAGTATATGTAGTCAGGTGTATAAGTGCCCCCAGTATACACAGACAGGCCTATAGGTGCCGCCAGTTTATACAGCCAGGTCTATAGGTGCCCCCAGTATATACAGCCAGGTCTATAGGTGCCCCCAGTATATACAGCCAGGTCTATAGGTGCCCCCAGTATATGTAGCTAGGTCTATAAGTGCCCCCAGTATATGTAGTCAGGTGTATAAGTGCCCCCAGTATATGCAGCCAGGTGTATAGGACTCCCCAGTATATGCCGCCAGGTGGACTTGCACAGCTGCTCGCTGTGCAAGTCCGACACTTTACAGATTCTGGAGGGGAGAGCCAGGAAGGGGGGCCCCAAGGTGAGGGAAGGGGGGGAAACTTCCCCCCTTCTCCGCTGCTATGCCCATCGCCCTCCACTGGCTGTCTCCCCTCCTGCTCAGGGTTCTCGGGCGGGCGGCGGGCCCCCCCCCCTGACCAACGGGCCATCGGTCCGTGCCCGAGTGCCCTAATGGTCAGTCCGCCACTGCTGGCAAGCAGGGTCGGACTGGGACACTAAGGGCCCAAAGGAAAGCTTTAGCCTGCCCCCCCCCTGCCTGATCCCTTCTCCCCCCCCCCCCATTTTTGGCTCACATACGCATTTACTCTAGACATTTTGCACACATATATATATATATATATATATATATATATATATATATATATATACATACACAAAATTTAGTAGGACATTAGATTAGGGTAGGGAACAGATTGTGAGCACTTCTGAGGATAGTCCCCAACAGGGAGAAAAATAAATGGGTGTCACCACGCACTGGAACATGGGCGTAGTCATGATGGGTCATGAGCAGACTTAGAAATACACAAAATAACAAAAAAATACACAAAATAAGTAGCAGTGTTATGCACAGAGATTGGGTCTGACCAGATACATTTTAGATAAAATACTCAAGTAGTTACATGCCTCATGATAATTCATCAAGGATTCAAATGCAGCAAAATAAAAATATTAAGTAGTCCAATGCTGTCCAACTTTGCCATTTCTTTTCCAGACCCCCCCCCCCCCCCCCCAAAGAACAAAAAAAATCTAGTAGCAGTTTCCCCACAAAATGCAATCAGATTGGCAGCAAATTTCCCCACAAAATGCAGTCAGATTGGCAGCAGATTTCCCCAAAAAATGCAATCAGATTGGCAGCAGATTCTCCACAAAATGCAGTCAGATTGGCAGCGGGTTTCCCCACAAAATTCAATCAGATTGGAAGCAGGTTTCCCCACAAACTGCAATCAGATTGGCAGCAGATTTTGCCAAAAAGCGATCAGATTGGCAGCAGATTTCCCAACAAAATCCAATCAGATTGGCAGCAGATTTACCCACAAAATGCAATCAGATTGGCATCAGATTCTCCAAAAAAAGAGAGGGCCTGGCGAGCAGGTCTATAGGTGTCCCCAGTTTAGGTAGGCAGGTATATAGGTGTCCCAAGTTCAGGTAGGCAGGTATATAGGTGCCCCCAGTTTAGGTAGCCAGGTCTATAGGTGCCCCCAGTTTAGGTAGGCAGGTATATAGGTGTTCCCAATATAGGTAGGCAGGTCTATAAGTGTCCCCAATATGGTGCCCCCAGCTTGGAAGGGGGGGCAGTGGGCACAGAGCGCACCCTTCCATGTTCCCCTCTCCAAAATTGCAGCCAGCCAGCGTGGCAGTGAGCGGGAATCACTCACTTACTGAGAATCAGAGAGCTCTGCGTGCTGCTGCTGGTCTGGTCCTTTGCACTGCACTGTCCAATCACGCTCTCACAGGAAGTACAGTGAACGCGTGATTGGACAGTGTCAGTGCAGAAGACCAGACCAGCGGCACGCAGAGCTATTGCTCTCAGTAAGCCGTTCCCTGCTGCTGCCATTGGCTGGCTGCAATTCTGGAGGGGGGAGCGCGGAAGGGGGCCTAAGTGAGGAAGGGGGAGGCTTCCCCCTCCTCTCCGCTGCTCTGTGCCCACTTTCCCCCCTTCCACGCTGTGCCCCCTCCTTTTCAGCACTGGGGCCCCAGGGGCAAGAGGACCACCGGGAAAAAACCCGAGCTCCCGCCGGGCCTGTCCGAGCCTGCTGGCAAGTTCTTACTAGGCTTCGTACTATATGAATCGTATGTAACCATCTTTAGCCATGGTGGTGCTACATTGAGTCACACTGAGACACATACCCAATCTAAAAGTGGCTGTGCCTCCGCCCCCAGTGCTGAATATAACATTAAAAGGTTTGATGAATAAACCTAAGCATATTCTGGCTTGGGAAAGGGATCTAAATGTATTTTTTGAATGCGTATTAAAGAGAAATCATGACCAAGCATTGAACTTTATCCCAATCAGTAGCTGATACCCCCTTTCCCATGGGAATTATTTTCCTTTTCACAAACAGACCATCAGGGGGCTCTGTATGGCTGATATTGTGGTGAAACCCCTCCCAAAGTGGAATGTCAGGCAGGGACGGATCTAGGGGGAGTTTGTTGAATTCTTAAAAAGGCGGCAAAATGTGGATAGGGAATGGCAGTTTAGGCGCCAAAACCTGACCTTGCCCCAGGGGCAACTTGGTCTAGATCCGTCCCTGATGTCAGGACCATGGTCCTGACAGTTTCCTGTCTGAACTTCATTGCATTGTGGGAAATACCAGCTGTTTACAGCTGAGTCCAACTGGAAAAAAAAATCACCTAAAGATGTGTATTAAAAACTGTGTTGAAAAAAACAAAACAAAACAAAAAAAAAACAAGAAAAGAGGAGGTGGCTTACCTCAAAAATGACAACTTCATATAACAAATGACAATTTATTATGCACTGACACTTTTGTTCAAATCCTTGGGCGCCTCTTACCCTTCTCACCCTGCTTTGGAGAGGTGATATTAGTTTTAGGTGGCTTGTCCACATTTAGTGCCAGTTATTTTTTTCTAAGAGAGTGACTGCGTCCAGTACCCTCTTGACACCTGAGTGGAGCCGGTCGGGTTTGTTCATGTCCACCTGCCTCAAGTAGTTGGTTGCCACTATTGCAACCTTCCGTCATGAGTATAAATTCTCCTTTTCTATATAGCTTCCAGTTGGATGACATATTGTGCTATTTGGGCTCCCGTTGTTTCTGTGTTCTATTTTCAAGGTGTACAGCCACCTTATTCGCATTTCTATTCCTATGTACCCTACTCAACTGAATTGTATGTTTTGTATGTTTTATTGTTATTTTATTTAACTAACCTACTATTTGCAGTGGTGCTCGTATACCCCCAATCACGAATTTGAGTGATCACGAATTCGACTCCGCCCACTTATGAACTGACTCGTGATCACGATCACGAGTAGAAAGGGATATCCAACTCGAGTGCAATTTTGAGTTGAATAACCGCATGTAATCATGAATCACGAGTGGTATTCATGATTAAAAACCCGCTGGCTTTAACGGTTAATAGCAAAGCTCCCTTTCATGCTAGAAACACCAAATTTGCCAGATATGTTAAGAAGAACAGTGGGAACAAGAGGAAAAAATGTTTTTCAAAAAGACCTTTTAGTTTTTGAGAAAATCGATTTTAAAGTTTCAAAGGGAAAAATTATACATTTAGGCCCCGTTCACATCACAAACGTGGATGGCCACGCATGCGGAACGCAACGCATGAGAACGCACGCCATCCGCGTTTGTGTGCGTTGCGTGGCTGATCCCATCACTGAAAAGTGAATGGGACAGCCACACGTTTTTACAAAAAATGCGTGCAGCATGCGTTCCCGGACCGCACAGGTCCGGAACGCATGCAGTGTGAACATCAGACATTGCACTCTATGCAATGTCTGATGTCGTGCGTGTCGGCCACCTGCACGCGTTTCCAAAACGCGGCTGGAAACGCGTGCAGTGTGAACGGGGCCTTAAATGCGGTAAATACATTAACTGCCATTTACCGCATTTAAATGTATACTTTTTTTCCTGTTGTTCCCACTGTTCTTCTTAACATACTGTATCTGGCAAATTTGGCGTTTCTAGTATGAAAGGGAGCTTTGCTATTAAACGCTAAAGTCGGCGGGTTTTCAATCATAAATACCGACTAGCGATCACAAGTCGGGTAACGAGTGCAATCATGAGTGCATTCGTGATCGGCATTTGTGATCGAGAGATGATCACGATTGCCGATTACAACCTTGTGAACGGCAAAAACCTCGTGATGAGCATCCCTGACCATTTGAGATGGGTCTCTAGCAAGCATTGACAAGACAAATCCACCTCAAGAAGCCGACTGTTTAAAATTAAAGATGCTACATAGGTGATTATGTCCTCATAACCCTGCTAGCCATCAGAGGCCGAGATAACTGGACGGCTTGTGAGATTTTGTTGCAAAATAAGATTGCTCGTTTGACTTTCCGACAGTTGTTTAATGTAACATTGTTATTTCTACTGAAAATTTGTTACTAAACGTATTTTTTTAGATACTTGCACTTACTTATTTGATAGGGATGGCAATGCTTAAAGGAAACATCCAAGCAAGATAAAAAAACAAATCCACTTACCTAGGGCTTCCTCCAGAAGCCTATGACAGCCGATCGCCATACAGGGAGTGCAGAATTATTAGGCAAATGAGTATTTTTACCACATCATCCTCTTTATGCATGTTGTCTTACTCCAAGCTGTATAGGCTCGAAAGCCTACTACCAATTAAGCATATTAGGTGATGTGCATCTCTGTAATGAGAAGGGGTGTGGTCTAATGACATCAACACCCTATATCAGGTGTGCATAATTATTAGGCAACTTCCTTTCCTTTGGCAAAATGGGTCAAAAGAAGGACTTGACAGGCTCAGAATAGTCAAAAATAGTGAGATATCTTGCAGAGGGATGCAGCACTCTTAAAATTGCAAAGCAAAAATAGTCAACAGGGTCGCAAGAAGCGTGTGGAAAAACCAAGGCGCAAAATAACTGCCCATGAACTGAGAAAAGTCAAGCGTGCAGCTGCCAAGATGCCACTTGCCACCAGTTTGGCCATATTTCAGAGCTGCAACATCACTGGAGTGCCCAAAAGCACAAGGTGTGCAATACTCAGAGACATGGCCAAGGTAAGAAAGGCTGAAAGACGACCACCACTGAACAAGACACACAAGCTGAAACGTCAAGACTGGGCCAAGAAATATCTCAAGACTGATTTTTCTAAGGTTTTATGTACTGATGATGAAATGAGAGTGAGTCTTGATGGGCCAGATGGATGGGCCCGTGGCTGGATTGGTAAAGGGCAGAGAGCTCCAGTCCGACTCAGACGCCAGCTAGGTGGAGGTGGAGTACTGGTTTGGGCTGGGCAAAGATGAGCTTGTGGGGCCTTTTCGGGTTGAGGATGGAGTCAAGCTCAACTCCCAGTCCTACTGCCAGTTTCTGGAAGACACCTTCTTCAAGCAGTGGTACAGGAAGAAGTCTGCATCCTTCAAGAAAAATATGATTTTCATGCAGGACAATGCTCCATCACACGCGTCCAAGTACTCCACAGCGTGGCTGGCAAGAAAGGGTATAAATTAAAGAAGAAAAACTAATGACATGGTCTCCTTGTTCACCAGATCTGAACCCCATTGAGAACCTGTGGTCCATCATAAAATGTGAGATTTACAAGGAGGGAAAACAGTACACATCTCTGAACAGTGTCTGGGAGGCTGTGGTTGCTGCTGCACGCAATGTTGATAGTGAACAGATCAATACACTGACAGAATCCATGGATGGCAGGCTTTTAAGTGTCCTTGCAAAGAAAGGTGGCTATATTGGTCACTGATTTGTTTTTGTTTTGTTTTTGAATGTCAAAAATGAATATTTGTAAATGTTGAGTTGGTTTTACTGGTAAAAATAAATAACTGAAATGGGTATATATTTGTTTTTTTGATAAGTTGCCTAATAATTATGCACAGTAATAGTCACCTGCACAGATATCCCCCTAAAATAGCTAAAACTAAAAACAAACTAAAAACTACTTTCAAAAATATTCAGCTTTGATATTAATGAGTTTTTTGGGTTCATTAAGAACATGGTTGTTGTTCAATAATAAAATTATTCCTCAAAAATACAACTTGCCTAATAATTCTGCACTCCCTGTAATTGGCTGGCTGTGGGGAGGGAGGGAGGGAAGATATTTAAAGAAATATTTTTTTTAAATTAAAAAACTCTAACAATAATATTTATACAAAAAAAAAAAATAAACATGGGGGAGTGATCAGACCCCACCAACAGAGAGCTCTGTAGGTGGGGAGAAAAGGGGGGGAGAAAAGGGGGGGAATCACTTGTGTGCTGGCTTAGCCTTAAAGCTGCAGTGGCCTATTTTACTAAAAATGGCCTGGTCACTAGGGGGGTTTAGCACTGCGGTCCTCAAAAGGTTAATAGGTGGGCCTTTTTACTAGTAATTATATAAATCTTAACAAAAATTATTTAAAAATGGAAATATGCTGCCAGGAATGTGCATTTCATAATAGTAGAGTTCCTCAATTTCTAACACTACCAATGCAAATCTGCACAGCCAGATGTATGTCCTCACACTCTGTGACCACCACAGCAGAAAGGGGGCTTACCACATCCTAATTACACCAAGATTACATGGTTAAAGATTAGTTTCTAACTGAGAACTTCTGCAAAACGGCGTTCTCCAGATATTTCACAAGTTGGCCTCAAATATTTATTCCTTCCCCAAAACGGTATTACGCCACATATGAAGCATATACAACTCTGTCAGGACAAACTTTAAAACATCAACAAATAACACTTAGAGACTTAGAAAGAAAAAAAATGTCCACTCACATGATGAGTCCACTTAACATGGACCCCAGAGTGAAAAGCATGAGTGTTGGCAGCAGGTGCATTGTGAGGGCGTGTACTGTTACCTCATCTGTGCATGTGGCTACCTTAACGCTAATGGCAGGAAACATATCTTTTGTGTGGATAAACACACATAACAAGTACATATGTGGACAAATATGCAAGTATCTTTCCATTAAAAAAAAAAAAAAAACAACCCAGCACGTTTCTAAAATAACTTGAGACTGACAATAGTAACTGTCACCCAGTACTGTTAAATACTAGAGATAGCCCGAATGGTTCCCACGCAAAATTATTTGCGTGAACAACACGGATTCGCGTTCTCGTCGAGCCGCAAGCCTTGAGCGCTTTCAACCCGCCCCCTATACTACATCATTGGGCTAAACTTTGACTCTACATCACAGTCAGCAGACATATGGCAGCCAATCAGGCTGCACTCCCTCCTGGAGCCCCCCCCCCCCCTTATATAAGGCAGCAGCGTCAGCCATTTTCTCACTCTGTGTGCTGCTGTTTTAGTGAGAGAAGGGAGAGAGGTTGCTGCAGAGATAGGGAAAGCTTAGTTAGGCTCTTGTTAGCTTGCTCCTTGCTGATATTTGTTGCTGAAATGAACCACCAAAACAGCTCTTTTGAGAGCTAATGTTTTTTTGATGTGTTGTTTTTTTTTGTGGCCCACTGACACTGCATATACAGCCCTGTCTGTCGCAGCTGGCCCTTGCTAATTGCTATACTGTGCCAGGCCCAGCACATTCAGTGCATACCTTTTACTGCATCTGTGTCACATTGTATCATACCACTAGCAGTCACTGCATACCTTTTCAGTGCACCTGTGTGACTGCACATTGTATCATGCCACCAGCATTCACTGCATACCTTTTCAGTGCACCTGTGTGACTGCAGATTGTATCATACCACCAGCAGTCACTGCATACCTTTTCAGTGCACCTGTGTGACTGCACATTGTATCATACCACCAGCAGTCACTGCATACCTTTTCAGTACACCTGTGAGACTGCACATTGTATCATACCACCAGCAGTCACTGCATACCTTTTCAGTGCATCTGTATCACATTGTATCATACCACCGGCAATCACTGCATACCTTTTCAGTGCACCTGTGTGACTGCACATTGCATCATACCACCAGCAGTCACTGCATACTTTTTCAGTGCACCTGTGTGACTGCACATTGTATACCACTAGCAGTCACTGCATACCTTTTCGGTGCACCTGTATCACATTGTATCATACCACCAGCAGTCACTGCATACCTTTTTTTAGTGCACCTGTGTGACTGCACATTGTATCATACCACCAGCAGGCACTGCATACTTTTTCAGTGCACCTGTGTGACTGCACATTATATCCTACCACTAGCAGTCACTGCATACCTTTTCGGTGCACCTGTGTCACATTGTATCATACCACCAGCAGTCACTGCATACCTTTTCACTGCACCTGTGTGACTGCACATTGTATTATAGAAGCAGTCAATGCATACCTTTTAACTGCACCTGTATGACTGCACATTGTATTATACCAGCAGTCAGTGCATACCTTTCACTGCACCTGTGTGACTGCACATTGTATTATACCTGGCAGTCAGTGCATACCTTTCACTTGAATGGATGGCACACTTGCCCTCCATAACCTATTCTCATTAAAGGATTTCAAGTGTATTTGTCTCATCATTATACAGCAGGGCCTCGAAAGAGTGCTCCTGTATTGTTATTTTTCATCACTACCTCCCTGAGTCAGGACTTGCGTGCCATGCCTGCTGCCTTCCTTGAATGTGTGGCGGTAGCCGTTTCTCAGGCTCCAACTCCAGACCGGAATCAAACCCTGATTCCCATACCTTTCACTGCATATGTGTGACTGCACACTGTTTTATATACCAGTAAGTGCATACCTTTCACTGCATCTGTGTGACTGCACACTGTATAATACCAACGGTTCCTGCTCCTCTGCCCACAGCAGCCAGGTGTCCATTAAGGAAATCTTTGAGTGGAAGAAACCAATGTCTGCCAGTCACCCCCTTGCCTGGTGTCTGACAACTGGCTTAGCGGAACTGTTAGCTCGCCAGCTGTTACCATACCAGCTGGTGGACTCTGAGGCCGTCCGAAAATTTGTGGTGATTGGGACACCGCAGAGAAAGATACCAGACAGCAATTAGTTTTCTAAAAAGGAGATACCCAAACTGTACCGTGATGTTGAAAGGCAAGTGGTGTCATCTCTGGCACACAGCATTGGGTCAAGGGTCCATCTGACCACAGATGCCTGGTCTGCAAAGCACAGTCAGGGCAGGTGCATTACTTATACAGCACATTGGGTCCTTCCTTGGATGTGTGGTGGCCGTTTCTCTGGCTCCCACTCCGGACCCCTGGGCTACTGGCTTGCCTTGCCTCAAGCGTCCTGTCAGAAAGGACCTTTAGTGCAGCTGGAGGCATTGTCGCCTCCAGCTGCAAGTCGCCTAGGTCACAAAAAGTGTTCAGTACCTCACCTTTAACAAAATGAATGAGGCATGGATCCCGGAGGGCTACTGCCTGCCCGAAGACTAAGTCAGTCCCCACACACAGCATCTCTGCCTGCACGCCGTGTGAATGCCTGCCCGAAGACTAAGTCAGTCCCCACACAGCATCTCTGCCTGCAGGCTGCTTGACTGCCTTCTCCACCACCACCAACAGGGTCCAGGACTCCAGGTGGATTCTTGAATTTTTAAGGTCGCTAACAAAAAGAATAATAATTTCTCTGGTGCGCGTACATGCCTGCCTAATTTTTCTGGCTGCAACAACAAAACAAAAGGCATGTACATGTGTCAATTCCCGTTCGTGATCGTTACCTTGCCGCGGTGAAGGGGTTTGCATATCACAATGAAGCAATGACCTATATGAGTGTGTTGGGGGGCACACCCAAGAAAATAAGGTCGTTGCTTCATTGTCAACAGACCAAATTCGATCAGTTGGACAGTTGCTGTTGTTCTGTCATTGAGCTACCTCAGCCCAACCATATGGGCTGGAAAGCCGCCATCACCTGCACTCTCGCCAACGTGCGCACTAGCACGACCATCTGTTTGCGGTGCGTTACACAGTGAGTTTGGTCTGTCAGTGTGAAGCAGTGCACTACTTACACTACCTGATCCATGTATACAAACACACAAGATGTTTTCAAGCACTTTAGGCCTCCAATTTAGGAATGCCATGTGATTTCTGCCCTTTAGGGATTATAACCCTGCTCTGCGTCAAATCCCGAATTTTCCCAGGGACTTTTGGCGTGTATCCCACTCCACCATGCCCCCCTCCAGGGGTTAGACACCTTGAAACATCTTTTCCATCACTTTTGTGGGCAAAAACAGTGTTTGTAGTTTTAAAAGTTCGCCTGCGCATCGAAGTCTATTGCGGTTCGTGAAATTTGCCCGAAGTTTCGCGAACCAAAATTCCGAGGTTTGAGCCATCTCTATTAAATACATATTCAGAACTTAACTTGATTTTGAGTTTTGTTCCAGCAAAATATTCCAAATATAATAACTCAACAGTTTGCTGCACAACCTACAGAGACATTCACTGCAAACTCTCAGTGAGAGTCGATGAGCCTTCTGCGCCTGTGAAGGGGTAGATTGTTCCGTTCCTCCTAGGCAAATGGATTAATTGATGTTAAATTTGAAAGGTGATGAGGCCTCTTTTCCATAAGCAGCTGAAGGTGGTGAATAGTGATGGGCGAACAGTGTTCGCCACTGTTCGGTTTCGCCCGGATTTTGGCCTGTTCGGGTTCGGTTCGGCACCCCCCGAACACCTCATGGTGTTCGGGAGGGTGTTCGGGCACGCTGCCCGAACCCGAACAGGCCTTCTTTGTTCGGCCGAACACAGCCGTGTCCGGCCGAACATAGCCCCCTATAGGGTCCCAGCATAAAGGGAGAGCATGCCCCGAGCGCGGGGGGGGGGGGGGGTCGGAAATGCCCCCCACCCCTCCCCGCTAAGCTCTCCCTTCTGCCGGTACCCTATAATTAAATTTAAGTGCCCAAAAGTACCTGAGGAGGAGGAGGGCAGGAAGAGGGAAGCCGGAGTTCTTGGGCGCTAGTACCATCTGGTACTTCCGCCCTCTCTTGACGCACTTCCTGTTTACATTGTCAAGAGTGCGCAGAAGTACCGTGATGACGCGTACGAGGGTACGTGTCATTATGTAGATGACGCGTACCCTCGTTCGCGTCATCGCGGTACTTCTGTGCCCTCTTGACGCGACTTCAAATGTAAACAGGAAGTGCGTTAAGAGAGGGCGGAAGTACCAGATGGTACTAGCGCCCAAGAACTCCAGCTTCCCTCTTCCTGCCCTCCTCCTCCTCAGGTACTTTTGGGCACTTAAATTTAATTATAGGGTACCGGCAGAAGGGAGAGCTTAGCGGGGAGGGGTGGGGGGCATTTCCGACCCGCCCCGCGCTCGGGGCATGCTCTCCCTTTATGCTGGGACCCTATAGGGGCCCCAAAGGGACATGTTCGGGTTGGGTTTGGTGTTCGGCTCGAACATGCCGAACATCAGGGGCATGTTCGGCCGAACCACACCTAACCCGAACATCCAGATGTTTGCCCAACACTAGAGGTGAATTCACAGCATGTGAGCTGCTCCCATCCTCCGGCTGGGCGGGCGCTTGCTACAACTCAACACAGATGAGGGCCAGGCCCCCCCATATAGTTGCATCTGAGCATGGCGGTTGCAGTGTTGGGTAACGCTGCCACGCAAATGTGACACGTGGGTTTGTTACAGAACACTGCCATTTGGCTGCATGTAATTTCAGCCGAATTGCGCTTGTGGTCGGTTCAGCCATCCATGGAAAAGAGGCCTTACTGAAAATAAAAATTCACCCACTATGGCCACAGACCATGTAAGTATGGCTCATTTTTCTTAAGAAATAAATGAACAAGCATAGTCCACAATTCACTAAGCTTATCTCCTTCTCCTGTCATTAATAAGGATTCTTTCTAGTGTTATCAACCATGGTGATAAATCATGTAGTATTCACTAAGCAATTTACTTCAGGCAAACCTTAAAATAAGGATTCTCTCCTTAATTGAAGGAGTAATTCCTAAAGTTAACGACTGAATCCTTAAATTAATGACTGAATCCTAAACTAAAGACATGAGGTTGATTCACAGAGAGAAATGTAATTGATAAAAGCTGTAAAGTGTGTGAGGAATTATCACATGGCCTGAGCTGCCTGTTAAGTGCGTGTTACTAGAGACTGCCATGTAAAGTACAGGATACTGAGCTGTCTGCTTCATTTTTTAGTATTTTATACAGAAGGAGACTGTGTATAAAAATAAATACATAGCAGGCACACAAGGAGGGAGAAAGAGCGAGACATCAAGCTTATACATATACACACAGACAGAAAGACACAGCCTCTCTCTAACTCTTTTCCTGGCTGCCATACACAGCACCTGCAGGCTAGCTGTAATCATGCTGGCAGAGGAGACAGCAGGAGGGGAGGAGCTACATCCTATTGTACAAATAGAAAGAGAGAGACACAAGAGTGGCACTCCCTGCACTTACGAGCATGTATATATGAGCGAATTGGAAAGCATTATGTTCTCACAATACCATCTGCGGTTGCCTCTGTCTCTTGCTGGGACGTGTGCTCCACGGATTGGAAGTGAAGAAAGCACATATGCAATTTACTGCTGTAGGAAAAGAAAGATGAACTCCGGGCCCCTTCCGTCCAGTGTTGTTTATTGCAAAAAAAGTGACAGACATCCATCTGGTTACCACAGCCAACAACTACCTCATACTGGTGATGTTCAAAGGTGATGGTGCAGTGGAGGTGGAGGAGCCAGGGCACAAGGTGGGAGGAGCTACATCCTGCCTGTGTGTGCCCCTGTCCTCCCTATTTACTGCATGTAAGAATAACTACAGAGATGATAACTTAAGTACTGGAGTGATAAGATAACACTCCCTGGGCCATATGCAATTCAGTTTTGCACCTGAATTTTCTCCTAGGTGATATTTTGAAATTTGTCAATAAAATGCGTTTGAAACCCCCAGCAACCAAAATAATTTTGATAGTACCTTTTCTCCTACTTTTTGGTACTGTTTCCTGTGCAAATTGCTGAAAACGTATTTTAAATTGAAGATGAAAAATTATCTCCTAGGAGAAAAGTCAGGTGAAAAAGTGAATTGCATATGGGCCCTTCTGTGAAAACATATCACTACATGTTAATAAAATACTGATCGATGTATGGCGATACATTTTCACTTGCCTTATAACCAGCATGATCTTAGTGAAATTTTGGACTCGCTTATTTAACTGGGTTCTCATCTTGTTTTAGCACTTAGTTGCCATGCAAAACAATAAAACTTTTGCATGAATATTGAAAATGGGATACAAACTTTAAAACACCACTGCAATTTTACTGATTTATTTAAACCAGTGGTTTTCTAATTATGTAAGAGTCTATGCAACATTTAATGGGTGATCCATCTTAAACATGTCAAGTGTATATGATAAAAATCCTTATTTGCTTTTACACTAGTCTAGTCTCTGACAGAGGGGAAATATATGTATTTTCCAATATTAATGTGAAATGGCAATTGTTTTGAATTGTCTCGAGACATTACCGTTCATCTAGGCCTCTAGAGTAACATCTGCTAGATTGTGACTCACTTTACTGCTCAAATAGCAGCTGCTACTGGTAAACACATTCCCGCACTGGGAAGACTACTGACTGGTGACTGCTTGTGATGTAATAGAAGGATATATGCTCCATATATGCAATAACCAAGAAGTTTTGAAGCAGGATGATACCATTTAGAAGAAAAGTATTAAACTTTCAGCTATGAAGCCTTCATCAGACTGATTCCTGTATACTGACTCCTTTTCTTCTAAGATTCACAGAGGCGTTTGGCATAGTACCAGACCTGTTTTGTATATGCTCCATCTTATTGCCTGAGGAAGCGGGTCACTCCCGCGAAACGTGTTGTATTTTACTGGAGTATGTAAATAAATAGTTTTGCTGAAAATTGATCAGCATTTTCTTGTGTGATGTAATAGAAGGATATGCTCCATATATGCAATAACCAAGAAGTTTTGAAGCAGGATGATACCATTTAGAAGAAAAGTATTAAACTTTTAGCTATGAAGCCTTCATCAGACTGATTCCTGTATACTGACTCCTTTTCTTCTAAGATTCACAGAGGCACTTGGCATAGTACCAGACCTGTTTTGTATATGCTCCATCTTATTGCCTGAGGAAGCGGGTCACTCCCGCGAAACGTGTTGCATGTTACTGGAGTATGTAAATAAATAGTTTTGCTGAAAATTGATCGGCATTTTCTTGTGTCTGCCCAGAGGAGGTAAGTCCACCACTACCTCCTAATTTTTAAACGTTTTAGATCTTTTTATCCTTCTGGTGCCTCTGTAACCATACTACGTCATACATATCGACCCTTGGAGGAGGGGAGTTACCCCTTTTTTTCCTTGATCTACGGAGAGCTACTTCTTAATCCTGAGTGGGGACAGTTCTAATCTCCCCACCTGCCTTTACAGTGGTTGCTTATGCAATAACCCTGACTTGTGACTATACTGCACTTACTCTTTCCACACACCTTCATTTACCAGTGCATACTACACTATATTGGGCTCTCGGTGTTCCTCTTTTGGTTCCTTTTCTGCTAAGTTAGCCAATAAATGGTATCATCCTGATTCAAAACTTCTTGCTTTTACTGATGGCTAACACAGTACAACACTCTACTGCTTCCACTATGCAATAACTAGTGATGGGCGAACACCTGGATGTTCGGGTTCGGGAAAGTTCGCCGAACATGGCCGAGATGTTCGGCATGTTCGGGCCGAACCCCGAACTTACCGAACATCCCGCTTTTGGGGGCCCTATGGGGTCGCAGGCATAAGGGGGGAGCATGCCCCGATCGCGGGGGGGGGGGGGGTCGGAAATTCCCCCCACCCCCTCCGCTAGCGCTCCCCCCTCTGCCCGCTTCCCCATACAAAAGTTTCAGGAAAGTACCTGTGGTAGTGGATGGCCTGGCAGTGGCACTGTGGAGTGAGGAGGAGGAGTCCGGAGAGTGACGTGTTGAGGGAGGCCGGGCAGCGGGCGGTTCAGCGGTAGTACCCTTGTGGTACTTCCGCCCTTTCTATGACCTCACGCCCGCTGCCCGGCCTCCCTCAACGCGTCACTCTCCGGACTCCTCCTCCTCACTCCACAGTGCCACTGCCAGGCCATCCACTACCGCAGGTACTTTCCTTAAACTTTTGTATGGGGAAGCGGGCAGAGGGGGGAGCGCTAGCGGAGGGGGTGGGGGGAATTTCCGACCCCCCCCGCGATCGGGGCATGCTCCCCCCTTATGCCTGCGACCCCATAGGGGGGCCGTATTGCGGCATGTTCGGGCGAACAGGGCCCTGTTCGGCCGAACAGGGGCGCTGTTCGGCCCTGTCGGCGGCCATTCAATAGTTCGGGCCGAACCCGAACTTAAAAGGCCGAACACCATCAGGTGTTCGGCCGAACTCGAACATCACCCGAACAGGGTGATGTTCTGCAGAACCCGAACAGTGGCGAACACTGTTCGCCCAACACTAGCAATAACCCTCAAGGACTAGTGCTCCTAGCTCACTCACCCCTGGACTAAAGCACAGATGAGTGTGTACATCAAAGGCCAACTTTCCCAAACTGTATAGCCAGTAGAAAAATAATCCCCACTCCCAACTTCTTGCTGACGCAGAGATTTTATTATTCGATCAATAAAGCAATGCACAGAGAGTACCCTAACACATTTCACTTCCTCAGAAGCTTACTCATAGGGTAACAGGCAACCAGAGCCGTTCTAGACTTTTTGCTGCCTAAGGCAAAAATGTGAGCCTCCCTAAAAAACATCCTCAGTATAGATAGTTAGCCAGGTAGAGGTGCCCCCAGCATTGGTAGCTAGGTACAGTTTCCTCCAGTATAGGTTGGCCAGGCACTCTCTTCACTTCCTGTTACTGTCTGGTGCTGCCCCTAGACCGCTGCCGCCTGAGGAAGTCGCCTCACTTGCCATCATAGGCCTGCAGGTAACACACTACAGCTCATTTACATAGGGGTGTGCCATTTAAAAATCTGGTGGTTAGGCACTCCGCCACCCAAAATTGGCTGTTCTCCATGTATATCCAGGGAGTCTTTTGACACATTATTAATCCTTGCACCCTCGCCATCATTGATATGATCCTTTGCCCTGTCTTTCAAGCATTTTGTGGTTCATCCGATATATGGCAAATACTTCCTAGATGAATGTTTAGGATTTTCCATATGGGCACTAGAAAATCAGAAGGATGAAACAGCGAGTGGGATTTGTCATATTTTTATGATTAACATATTGACAATGTTCTCATCCATAACATGTACACATACCGTATCTTGCATATAAAAATATAAGGAACATTGATTTCAAACTTGATATGTATCTGTGCCTGTAATTCACTTTGTTACATGTGTTTATGCAAGAGATGCGCTGCGCTGAGATGCGCTATTCAGCGATGCGTAATATGTTGGCACTTTATATAAATACAATAAATAAATAAGAGATGGTGTATTTAATTACCTAGATGTCCTTAAATTGTACACAGCTTTTCAGAACAGCCCCTTTTTGGTGGGGGAGTGCCCAACCCCTAGATTTTTTGATAAGTGGCTCACCACTTATTAAAATAGAGTGTTACCCTATGAATAAGCTTCTAATTAAATGAAACGAGTTAGTATTATTGTGTTACCCTATGAGTAAAGTTCTAAGTAAGTGAAGTGCGTTAGTATTCTCTGTGCATTCAGTTTACCAACTTCAAAGCGCTACAGCAATTGATCTCCTACATTACATTGTCTGAGTGTGCTATTACATTTTCAATATTTTTTATTGGAATTTTTCAAAGTTTTAACAATATGCCAAGACATATTAAAACAATATAAAAATAAACTTACTTTTTACATTACAGCAGTCCAATGAGAAATATACTGTTGATTTTTCAAATATACATTCAGTTTCAGTTATACATAAACAGTGTGTCTTATAAATCAATGGCTAGTATCTCTTAAGATGATTGCTGAGTTTAGTATACTTGTTGCTATTTAATTCTTGAAAGGTTAAATATGTGCATCTCTACACTTTAGTAGTCATTCAGTATTTTACACAAGAATACGCATAAAAATACGCATGAATGCAACCCAATGAGATTTTACGCATAATAACGCGTAAACGCGTAACAAAACGCGTCAAACGCCACTTAAACGCGCGAAAACGCGCAAAAAACGCTTAGAAAACGCGTACATAACGCGTAAATATGCAAATAGTGCAAATAGTGCAAATTTCAAGAAAAATGTTTAAATCAATTTTAAACCATAAATTTTTAAAGAAAAAATTATTTATCTTTGTAGGCCTAATAGCACCTATCTTTCCAAAATAACCTAAATGTCATTTTTGTTATTTTTAACAGTCTGAGTGTGCTATTACTTGGTTTGGCAACCGTTTCACAATCCTATACTTTTAGTTTAAGTTTATCTGCATACAGATCAGTTACAGTATACATGCAATATGACCAAGAGTATATACTTAATTCATATGTTCAAGCACAGTCTACTACTGCAATCCACTGATCATCTCTTCCATAAACATTAAAATCAGGGAGATCAATACCATCACCGTGGACACCCGTCGGGGAACAGACTCACCCAATTATAATAACCACTATCAGACTGATCATAAAAGCGCATCTTTACAGGGCTTGATTCACGAAGCCCATCATGCTGTAACAGCGTGAGGTAAATCTCCTCATGCCCGTTATTTAAACTAGCGCCACTTCCTGATACTGCGGACATGCTACGCACGCCAGTGACAACATAGCAAGCCCTCCTTAGCAACGGCCGTTCCTTCCCATATGCTTCGCAATAGTGACGTATAGCAGCCACGATACTTCACTAGCACGTCCGCTATACATCACTATCGTGCGTTGCTAAGGAAGGCACGCTACATTGCCACTAGCGCGTGTAGCCGGCGCTATCAGGAAGTGGCATTAGTTTAAATAATGAGCGCAAGAAGATTTTGCATTGTTGCAGGGGGATGGGCTTAGCGAATCATCAAACATCATCAACCCCAAAGTGCCTCAGGGATCCCAGTGCCTTTCTGTCTCCAGTATCAATCACCACATGACCTTAAAATATAATGAGACCTTCCATACCTTAATCCAGTTAAAACCAGTGCTGGTCGTAATGGAGAAAGCTACGCTTACGGATCATTACGCGTAATTTTACGCTATTACGCATTACGAAATTACGCTTACGGCATAGACATTCAATTTCGGTACTTGTCTATAATTACGCATAGCACTTACGCAATTACGCGTAAGTATACCGTAATTCAAGTTATTACGTTATAGGTTTACGCGTAAAATCCTACTAGCAATTAATGCGTAAGGTCATGCTGCCAAGCGGAAAAGTTGACGCATGGATCAATGTTAGGTAGCCGCCGACTTTAAGGGTTAATAGCAAAGCCCCCTTAAGTGCTAAGAGCCTCAAATTTGGAGAATATATTAAGGAGATCAGAAGGAATAAGAGGAAAAAATTTTTTTTCAAAAAGACCTTATAGTTTTTGAGAAAATCGATGTTAAAGTTTCAAAGGAAAAATATATACATTTAAAAACCCGCCGACTTTAACGGTTAATAGCAAAGCCTGCTTAAAATTTAGGAACACCAAATTCACAGGGTATATTAAGGGGATCAGTGGGAATAAGAGGAAATTTTTTTTTCAAAAAGACCTTATAGTTTTTGAGAAAATCGATGTTAAAGTTTCAAAGGAAAAATATATACATTTAAAAACCCGCCGACTTTAACGGTTAATAGCAAAGCCTGCTTAAAATTTAGGAACACCAAATTCACAGGGTATATTAAGGGGATCAGTGGGAATAAGAGGAAAAAAATGTTTTCCAAAAAGACCTTATAGTTTTTGAGAAAATCGATTTTTACGTTTCAAGGGCGAAAATGTCTTTTAAATGCGGAAAATGTCAGTTTTTTTTGCACAGGTAACAATAGTGTTTTATTTTCATAGATTCCCCCAAGTGGGAAGAGTTTTACTTACTTCGTTCTGAGTGTGGGAAATATAAAAAAAAAACGACGTGGGGTCCCCCCTCCCAGACCTCTTTAACCCCTTGTCCCCCATGCAGACTGGGATAGCCAGAATGCGGAGCACCGGCCGCGTGGGGCTCCGCACCCTGACTATACCAGCCCGCATGGTCCATGGATTGGGGGGTCTCGGAAGGGGAGGGGCAGCCAAGCTTTCCCCTCCCCCTCCGAGCCCTTGTCCAATCCAAGGACAAGGGGCTCTTTTCCACCTCCGATGGGCGGTGGAGGTGGAGGCCGCGATTTCCTGGGGAGGGGTTCATGGTGGCATCTGGGAGTCCCCTTTAAAAAGGGGTCCCCCAGATGCCCACCCCCCTCCCAGGAGAAATGAGTATAGAGGTACTTGTAGTACCCCTTACCCATTTCCTGTAAGAGTTAAAAGTAAATAAACACACAAACACATAGAAAAAGTATTTTAATTGAACAAAAAACATAACCACGAAAAAAGTCCTTTAATATTCTTAATTAACCATTAATACTTACCTGTCCCTTTAAAAGCCAGTTCCCACGCAATATCCTCGGAAATATACTAATCAGTTACAATGTAACAAAGTTATTACAATGTAACAACTTTGTTACTTTGTAACACCACCGCACCCGACGTCACTCGCCGCTCACCCGCCGGCCGCCGCATACACGCTAGTCCCCGCCGGCTCCCGCCGTCCACTCCGCCCACACCTGTCACTCATATACATGCTGGCACCCATGGGTGCCAGCATGTATATAGGTGACATGTGGGAGAGGCGGGGAGGGCAGCGGAGCCGGCGGGGACTTAGCGTCCCTTCACCCGACAGAGCTCTGAGCTATATTAGCTCAGAGCTCTCGAAAGCATCTTTGTATTTGGGCTCCAAGGAGCCCCATTGGTCCTTAGCAGACCAATGGGGTTCCTTCAAATCAGAAGGAACCCCATTGGTCTGCTAAGGACCAATGGGGCTCCTTGGAGCCCAAATACAAAGATGCTTAGAGAGCTCTGAGCTATAGCTCAGAGCTCTGTCGGGTCCTGCAGCACAGACGCGGTGGCGGCGGCGGCGGTGAGTGACGTCGGGTGCGGCGTAGTTACAATGTAACAAAGTTGTTACATTGTAATAACTTTGTTACATTGTAACTGATTAGTATATTTCCGAGGATATTGCGTGGGAACTGGCTTTTAAAGGGACAGGTAAGTATTAATGGTTAATTAAGAATATTAAAGGACTTTTTTCGTGGTTATGTTTTTTGTTCAATTAAAATACTTTTTCTATGTGTTTGTGTGTTTATTTACTTTTAACTCTTAAAGGAAATGGGTAAGGGGTACTACAAGTACCTCTATACTCATTTCTCCTGGGAGGGGGGTGGGCATCTGGGGGACCCCTTTTTAAAGGGGACTCCCAGATGCCACCATGAACCCCTCCCCAGGAAATCGCGGCCTCCACCTCCACCGCCCATCGGAGGTGGAGAAGAGCCCCTTGTCCTTGGATTGGACAAGGGCTCGGAGGGGGAGGGGAAAGCTTGGCTGCCCCTCCCCTTCCAAGACCCCCCAATCCATGGACCATGCGGGCTGGTATAGTCAGGGTGCGGAGCCCCACGCGGCCGGTGCTCCGCATTCTGGCTATCCCAGTCTGCATGGGGGACAAGGGGTTAAAGAGGTCTGGGAGGGGGGACCCCACGTCGTTTTTTTTTTATATTTCCCACACTCAGAACGAAGTAAGTAAAACTCTTCCCACTTGGGGGAATCTATGAAAATAAAACACTATTGTTACCTGTGCAAAAAAAACTGACATTTTCCGCATTTAAAAGACATTTTCGCCCTTGAAACTTAAAAATCGATTTTCTCCAAAACTATAAGGTCTTTTTGGAAAACATTTTTTTCCTCTTATTCCCACTGATCCCCTTAATATACCCTGTGAATTTGGTGTTCCTAAATTTTAAGCAGGCTTTGCTATTAACCGTTAAAGTCGGCGGGTTTTTAAATGTATATATTTTTCCTTTGAAACTTTAACATCGATTTTCTCAAAAACTATAAGGTCTTTTTGAAAA
Source organism: Hyperolius riggenbachi (assembly GCF_040937935.1). Taxonomy (NCBI): domain Eukaryota; kingdom Metazoa; phylum Chordata; class Amphibia; order Anura; family Hyperoliidae; genus Hyperolius; species Hyperolius riggenbachi. The sequence goes on along the minus strand of NC_090649.1, from coordinate 413,140,400 downwards.
AATTTTTTTTCCTCTTATTCCTTCTGATCTCCTTAATATATTCTCCAAATTTGAGGCTCTTAGCACTTAAGGGGGCTTTGCTATTAACCCTTAAAGTCGGCGGCTTTTTTATATTATACGGGAGCGTAATATTACGCGATTACGGCAGACTGTGTAACTTCAATGGGAGTTTACTGTCTTACGCGTAATTTGTTACGCGTAAAACGTAACCCTACGGTCTACGCGTAATTAATTACGCGTAATACCGTAACCTTACACGTAACGCTTACGGTGCATTTGTAGTGAATTACGATGCGTAATTACGCTAATGCGTAATTTCGGCCCAGCACTGGTTAAAACACATAAAGCTTTATTTTAAAATACTCACGTGCTCCATGCTGTTAAAATCATTTCATTTTCCTACGGGTTCTCCCCCGTTGCCTCTAGCTAGGCTGCGCCACAACACCTCTAGTGTGTATACATGTGGCCTAGCAGCCTAGCATCTCTCTTTCTCTTCACGGAGGATTCTTGAGGATTCTTGAAGTTTCCACTATTCTTTTTAAAGCCACTCACCGGAAAACCCCTATAGAAAGATGCCGGTTATTCTGGTTACTTGTGCACACACTATTCTGACAGTTGCTTTGTCAGCTGCTGTCCAGGGAGTGTCTTTGAAAATAAAGGAAATCCTGAGAATCCCCCCCTTGAGGAGTCCAAAACCCATAAGAGGTTCAGAGCTGTCAGGATAATAATGGCTACTGTAACTGACAACTACCTAGACAAAAGGTTAATTTTTGGTGCATTTTACTCTATAACAAATGCACCTCTTATGTACAGAGGAAGTTCAAAAAATTAGAATATCTTACAAAAGTGCATTTATTTCAGTAATTCAGCTTAACCACTTCACTACTGAGGTTTTTTTCCCCTTCCGTACCAGAGCACTTTTCACCTTTCAGAACTCCTTCCATTCATTTGCCTATAACTTTACTACTACTTATCACAACAAAACGATCTATACCTTGTTTTTTCCGCCACCAATTAGGTTTTCTTTGGGTGGTACATTATGCTAAGAATTATTTTATTCTAAATGCATTTTAACCTTCCTGGCGGTAACCCCGAACGTAGTCGGGGTAAGCCGCGCAGGAGGTTTTCTCAGGCCCCGCTGGGCTGATTTTCATAATTTTTTTTTGCTGAGCACACCGATTGCCGCCGCCCCGTGCTCGATCGCCGCTAACCGCCGTGCCGCGCTGCCCCCCCCCAGACCCCGTGCGCTGCCTGGCCAATCAGTGCCAGGCAGCACTGAGGGGTGGATCGGGACTCCCAATGGCGTCACGACGTCGCTGACGTCGGTGACGTCATCCCGCCCCGTCGCCATGAACGGGATTTCCTGATCGGAGATCGCCGAAGGCGATCAAAGCGGGCGGGGGGATGCCGCTACACAGCGGCTATCATGTAGCGAGCCCTGGGCTCGCTACATGATTTAAAAAAAATTAAAATAAAAAAGACTGTTGCGCTGCCTCCTGGCGGAATTTAATAGACCGCCAGGAGGGTTAATGGGAAAAATAAGAAAAACATGGAAAAAAATATTACTCAGTTTTTGGCCATTAAAGTTCTAAAATAATACCTGCTACCATAATTAAAACCCACACATTTTATTTGCCCATTTGTTGCGATAAAATATTTCTCTAGTACAATGTATGGCGACAAGATTTTATTTGGAAATATAACGTTCTGCTTTTTTTCTGTGTGCAATCCCTGATTAGAACAATATTAAACATCTATGTAAAGAAGTGAGACATGCAGTCTGGAGCGGCACCGCTCAATCCTGACACAGATGGAACAGTCTGCTCAAGAAGAGTGCACTGAATGCCTCTAATGGCATTGCAACAGAATAGAAGGCTACAGGTTGGATTGTTTTTGTTTATTGATAATTTCTTGAATCAAAACTCCAAAGCAAGTCTAAAATATAGGGAATAAACAATTACTTCCAATTTTTTTTGACTGTTTCAGATTATTTCAGAAAAAAGAACCATGACCGTATGTGAATGACTGTATGTGCGTGAACGCGGCGGCAGCCCCAGGACCGCCGAACGCCAATTGGCGTCAAGTCCTGGAGCTGTGGTTTTCCAGGGAAAGGCCACGTGCATGCGCGATCGTTCCCTGCCAGTTCACGGTGCGGAGCTCCGTGATTAGCCTGCTAGCCGCCGATTGCAGCTAGCGGACTGTTTGTAAGTGAAAGGGGAAAGAAATCCCCTTTGTTTACATCCGTACAGCGATGCGGTCTCCAGCAGCGCTGTACTAGAGTTGGGCGAACAGTTCGGCTGTGTTAGCCAAACTGCAGCCGAACTGTTCGGCTGCCCAAGCTGTCATGAGTGACGTCACACACATGCGCAGAGAGTGCCCGGCAACGGGAGCGCGATCTAGGACGCGCTCCGCCGGGCCAGCGCAGACGTACTACTCCGGGTCATTGCGACCCGGAAGTAGTAAGAGCCACAGATAAATGACAGCTTGGGCAGCCGAACAGTTCGGCTAACACAGCCGAACTGTTCGCCCAACTCTACGCTGTACGAGATCAGCGATCCCCGGCCTCTGATTGGCCGGGGATCGCCGCCCTCTCACAGGCTGATGCTTATGAGAGGCTGAGAACAGGATGGATTGCCGTCCTGTTCAATCAAGTAGACGGAGGGGAGGGAGGAAGGAGAGGGAGGGGAGCCAAAAGAAGCCTCTATGAGGCAACAAAAGAGAAAAAACAAGTGGAGCAGCGATCGGACACCTCCGGCGGCATGTCCCCTTAGGGACAAAAAAAGGAGGTGAGTCCGATCGCCATGCTCGTTAGCTGGGCTGTGCAGGAGGCTGAAAAGCCTGCACAGCCCAGTGCACCAAAAAAAAGGGCTGGTCGTTAGGGGGGTTTAGCACTGTAGTCCTCAAGTGGTTAAAGGGCACCCATTTCATGCCCACCATTATTGCACTCCCCATTATAGTTGCCCAGTGTTAGTGTTTTCTCTCCTCCTTCTTAACCTTATAGACACACATCCTTAGTACTGGCACCCCACATGTTTATACATCACCAATGTAATGTGTCATAATAGTCACATGGCTATTGTGCCAGTGATGAACAAGTAGGGAAGCTAGAATTCAGGGTGGGCAGACAATGGGCTTGATTCACTAAACAGTGATAACTTAAATATCACACCTTATCAAAGATATCACACCTTATCAAAGTTAACACGCCTTATCAGAGTAGCATAGGGAGTGCTACGAACCCGCAGGAGGTCAGGGAAAGACGAGTGCCATTGCCAATTAGCAGGCATAAGTTCGTAGTGCTCGCTATGCTACTCTGATAAGGCGTGTTAACTTTGATAAGGTGTGATATCTTTGATAAGGAGTGATATCTTTGATAAGGTGTGATATTTGAGTTACCACGGTTTAGTGAATCAAACCCAATGAGTGAAGAGGACACTCACAAGCTAGGGATGTAATTTTGAAACTTTCTCAACCTGCCAGCTGAGGCAGCTCACCTCGAAGGGGAAAAATGTCAAAGAACCCCTGCAAAGTCCTCAAGGAACCCTGGTTGAGAAACACTTGGCACAGTCTTTGCACTATATTTGGGTAGAATACTCCATTTATCCTATAGAAAATCATTATCACTATTAGTAAGACATTGGCAGTCGTGACTTTTTTCAGTATGGGAGATCAAACATCTCCACCCTGTAATTGTGTGCTTTATTTGCTGGTGCCAAGTGTAGGAGAAAACGAGACAAAACAGTGGTCTAAATATCTGATATGATTCTACACCATAAACATTGCAAAAAAGGAAAGACAGAACCTTGGTGAATAGAAACCCATCAAGTGTAACCGTTGTTTTGTTTTCTAGTGTGCTTGAAGCACTATAAATTGCAGACTGAATGGTTTAGGAACTTATCCAGAGTAGCTCTCTGAGTTGACAGCTCGCTACATACAAAGGTGCTTCCGATAGGGGATTACAACATAAATGACCAGAACTTCCTATTAAGAAATGAGTATTGCTTCCCCAAATCATAAAATCAAGAGGAAACATAACTGTAAAGAAGCGACTACAGAAAAACAAAAGTCTCTAGCATTAAACCTATTATTTTGCAATAAATGTCCTGCTAATACATTTGCTTAGTCACCTTCACTAAAATGGATTTAAATTGGGGTGAATAAAAAAAACTCCATAGTTTAACTAAAGAATGAACGCTGTAAAATTCTGTTGTATGGAGGTAGGGACAAGCAAACACCTCCACAGCAAGGAATACATTAAAATGATAGTCAAGCACGAGTGTTACAACTAGCCCAGTTGTTGGAGGATAGCTCAGTGACATTGGGGTACGCATGTACTCACTAGTTTTTTACCTAACACCATCAAACAAGTTAAAGCACATGTAGCTTTAACAAGGGCTACATCAATACTTTTCATGGGGCAGATAAGATTCAGAAAGGTAAATACTTACCTGCCTTGATTACCTTGAGTAATCAGCTATTGTAATGGCAGGCTTGTAGCGATTGGCTAATTCTAGCGGCAGGCTGGTAGTGAATGGTCGATGCTAGTGGTAGGCTGGTATTGATCTGTCGATTCAAGTGACAGGCTTGCGGTGATCAGTAGATTCTAGTAGAAGGTAGGTAGTGATAAATAGATTTTAGTGGTAAGTAATTAGTGATGGACAGGCAGCAGGAGAAAAATGACAGTAGTAAGTAGATTATGACAAGTAGTGGGTGACAGACATGCAATAGGTGCTAGGGAGCAGTGGAAGCTAAATTACATAGGTTGCCAAGTTCCAGTGGGAGAAAAATAGACTAGGACATATGGTACACTATAGCTGGGATTAAATTGTGATCTCCTCCAAGGACAGTAAGTGACATGACTATGTACTTTGTAATGTGCTGCAGGAGGGGTCAGTGCTAATACAAATACATACTAACAATATTGGATGACTTAGACTATGACCATGGTAGGATTAGATTGTGAGCTCCTCAGAGGACAGTCAGTGACATGACTATGTACTCTGTAAAGTTCTGCAGGAGATGTCACTGCTATATAAATACACAATAATAATATGGTAGGACATTAGACTATGACTATGGTAGGGATTAGAGTGTGAGCTCCTCTGAGGACAGTCATTGACATGACTATGTACTCTGTAAAGAGCTGCAGGAAATGTCAGTGCTATATAAATACATAATAATATGGTAGGACATTAGACTGTGACTATGGCAGGGATTAGATTGTGAGCTCCTCTGAGGAGACAGTCAGTGACATGACTATGTACTCTGTAAAGTGCTGCAGGAGATGTCACTGCTATATAAATACATAATAATAATAACATTACACTATAACTATGGTAGGATTAGATTGTGAGCTCCTCTGAGGAGACAGTCAGTGACACGACTATTTACTCTGTAAAGTGTTGCAGAAGATGTCAGTGCTATATAAAATACATAATAATAATAATAATAACATGGTAGGGCATTACACTATGACTATGGTAGGATTAGATTGTGAGCTCCTCTGAGGACAGTCAGTGACATGACTATGTACTCTGTAGAACAGACAGTGCTATACGTGGAAAACACACACACACACACACACACACACACACACACACACACACACACACACACACACACACACACACACACACACACACACACACACACACACACACACACACACACACACACACACACACACACACACAGAAAGAACAACTAAGGGACACACACGCACACTACAGGGGGGCACACACACAGGCAAAGAGAAAGAACAACTATGGGAGACACAGACCTACTTATGCTGGATACACACAATGCGATTTCCAGGTCGATTGATTATTTCCAACATGTTAGATCGGTTCTCGATCAATACAGCCATCGATTTACTTAATGTTAAGTATACAAAATCGATGGCTGTATCGATTGAAACCCAATCAAACATGTCGGAAATAATCGTTCCCGCCGATCGAGCGGGAAATCACAACGTGTGTACTCAGCATAAGGGGGGCACACAAAACAACTATGGGAGACACACACACCTACTAAGGGGGGCACACACGCAGAACAACTATGGGAGACACACACACCTACTAAGGGGGGCACACACGCAGAACTACTATGGGAGACACACACACCTACTAAGGGGAGCACACACACAGAACAACTATAGTATAGAGGCGCACACACACACACACACCTACAAAGGGGGGGCACGCATGCAGAACAACTCTGAGGGAGACACACACACTGTACACACACACACAAAGGGGGGGGGGGGGGCAGGCACACACTAAGGCACAGACACAGCGAAAGAGGGAGAAACATCACATCATACACACACACCTCCTCTCCCATCACTTGCCCGGACTCTCTGCAGACTGCTGGCTTTGATCCTCCGCGATGGCTCCCAGCTGGCTCTGGCCTGAGTCGGTTAATCTCCTTGTCTCCCCCTGCTTGTCCGATGCAGCTCCTCTGCACCTGTAAGTTCTCTCCCAGCAGCATGCTTTTGATTTGCTCCCCATCAGCCCCAGCAGTATCGCGCGCTATTCAAACACTGCTGGGGGGCGGAGCTACAGCGGCAGCATCAGCATCAGCAGCAAGCGACAGGGCAAAGAGGCAGAGAGATTTCTCACTATGCCTACCCTGGCTGCTGCGCTGCATAGAGAGGTAGCAGAGAGCGGCGGCGGCGCCATAGTAACAGACGCCGCTGCTTCAGTTAGGGGCAGCACGATGGGCAGTATGTTGCCCTGAGGTTCGTGGCACAGTGGGCAATCTTGGGGATCTTTTGCGATCTTTTGCCCTAACGACGCCCCTGTTGTCTACCAATCTAGTCGCCACCTGGCGACGGTAGACATATAACAGCCGAACAGACCAGAGTGAGAAAGCCAATCGCAAAAGAGGCGATTGCTATCAGAAACACAAGACTGAGCAAAGACAGAGCATGAATTGAGTAAAGGAAGACACAGAAAATAACACAATCCAAACGCCAAGGAAAATAACAAATGAAGTAACTAAACGCGGTCACCACACGTTATGCGCAACAGTGACAAGCACGTTAATTGCACGGTCACCGCACGAGAAGCGCAACAGTGACAAAACGTACCAACTCTGACTAACAAATGAACACGGAAACAAAGAAACAGATAGCAGGAACGCTTGCTAATCGGTTGTCTAACACCAGACAACAGCAAGCGCTCGCTCCAGACAAAACAGACTGAAGGAGTAACCAGTAGCAACCGCTGCCAAGGTTATACTCCAAAACACAGACAAGGGAGATCCACCACCTCTAGAGCTAGGGCGAATGCGATCCAGGAATCAGGACTGAATGATTCACTATCAGCCACCGCTGGAAATAGTGCAATAGCAAGGACAGGACAAGACAAGACTAGGCAGTACAAATAATACACAAAACTGACTGCACTAGTTGGAGTGCAAAATGCACTCCCCAAGAACTAACTACACTAGGATATTATAGCAACCAGATACCAAGAGGCTGAGGCTCCCAGGTCAGTATCACAAAACAGAACCTATTACGAGCAAGGAATTCTGGGAGTAAGTGACATTTATACTGAAAACCTTCAAGGGAAGCAGAGATACAAATTGCAAGATAAGTGGATGCAAATCAGTCACCACAGCAGCAAGCCTCCAAAATCTTGCAAGCTGACAAAAAGGCCTCTTTTCCCTGGACTGAACTATGCAACCTGCATAGGAAACCAACAAACTGTCCAGAGAATCAAGGCCAGCAGAGCGGATTCTGACACTTACCTGACGGTAATTTTCCTTTCCCAGAGTATCCATGGCAGCACATCGGGTATTGGCCCCGCCCCCATACCCCATAGGACATGATAACTATAAAAGTTTAGCCAGCCCCCCGACAGGTGTCTTGTAACTAGTAACTCACCGCAACGGGTGGGTACCCTGTGCTGCCATGGATACTCTGGGAAAAGAAAATTACCGTCAGGTAAGTATACAATTTTCCGCTTTCCCCAAGTCTCCATGGCAGCGCATCGGGAACTAACTAGTAATTCAAAAGACAAGCGGGAGACTGTTGCAGGTGCCAAAAAGAAGACAGTAACTTTTATTTTAACACACAGAAGCAGAACCAAAAATCAAAACTGCTTTCCCAAAATCTAAGGAAGTATTACTGTTTGTATCAACTCGATAATGAGAGATGAAAGTGTTAATACTAGTCCAGTTATTAGCAACCTGGCAGATCTTTTCTGGTGAAACATTTGCCTGTGCTGCCCAAAAGGTAGCCACACCCCGGGTCGAGTGCGCTTTAATTTCTCTTGGAGGTGTAAGTCCAATAGCTCTATATGCATCCTGAATGACCCGAACAAGCCATGCCGCAATTGTGTGGGTGGAAACTGCCTCTCCTTTCCTATAACCAGAATGCATTATGAAAAGTCTATCTGACTTTCTCATTTCCTTGGTAGCTTCTACATAAGACTTTAAAGCTCTTGCAACATCCAGTGAGTGGACTGTGGAGATTGGAAGAATCCTCCTTTGAAAAGCTAGGCAACGACCATTCCTGATTTATATGATAGGAGGTAGAGACCTTTGGAAGAAACCCTTGTACCGGATGAATCTGAACTCTATCTGGGAGGAAGACTAAATAAGGCTCTTTATGACTCAAAGCGTGTAGTTCAGACACGCTACGTGCTGACGAGATAGCAACTAAAAACAAGGTCTTCAGAATCAAGTTAGATAACGAGCATTCTTCCAACGGTTCTGAGACTCTGAAAGGTAATTCAAGACTGTGTGTAAATCCCAGTTCGCAAAAATAGGCTTCACTGGAGGACGTATCTTCATTACTCCTGCTATGAATTGTTTTATTAACGGGTGAAACTGTGGAATCAATCCTGATTTTCCTCCCGTAACCTTGCTGATAGCCACATCTATCTTTTCTCCGAATAGTGCACTACCGTCGAATGGTATTTTACACCATAGCAAGCGTGAAGAAGGATCTGCAGACCAGGATCTGAGCCACAGTGCTCTCTTTCCTGTTACTGAAAAGACCATTGACCTTGCTGAGGAACGCAGGATGTTGATTGCTGCCTCTCCTACGAAATCGCCCGATACTTTTAGAACTTCAGGGCTCGTTTCCACTATAGCGAATCCGCATGCAGGCACTGCATGCGGATTCGCATAGGCAATACAAGTGGATGGGATTGTTTCCACTTGTGCGTCGTGCGGGTGCGTTTTGGTGTGCGGGGAAAATCTGCACGGCAGAGCCGTCAGATTTCGCGTGCGGCAGGAATGCAGGCGAATCGCCCGCAATGCTTTTAATAAGGAAATCGCATGCGGCTTTGTCACGTGGTTCTCCCCGCGATTTCGCGTACGATTTTGCATGTAAGGCTATGGAACTTTACACAGGCAGTTACATGGTTAAATTCGCCTGCTTCCTAGCCATGCGAAATCGCATGCGAAATCGCGGGGAAAACAGCATGCAGAAACGCATCCGCATGCGATTTTGTCCGCGGTGGAATCCAGGCGATTCCGCAACGCAACAGTGGAAACGAGTCCTGCAGCAAACAAGAAAAGCAGGAAAGCTGGCACTGCTGCAAGTGTTCAATTTATTGTAGCATTCATAAAGTGCAAACGTGCAACATCTTGCAAAATGCATAACAAAAGCACATACCCTTGTGAGAGGAGGCGTGGGTGGTGTTGGGTGCTGGGCACAGGATGGCATCAGCAGCAGTGCCAGCTTTCCTGCTTTTCTTGTTTGCTTGCTGCTTGATGTCCTAGCTTGAGCACGCTGAAGAGGTTCTAGAGAAGAGGTCTATCTTTAATCCTCCTGTGCATACTGCATGTCCTTGAAGCTGAGTAGTCAACGTTATCGCTGTAGTGCCAACCGCCTGCTTCCTTTTGTCTTTGGTTTACCACTTTTAGAACTTCTAAGGCTGCGATTAACTCATCCTTGTCTGCCTCCTCTCGGATACCTCTTTCCACATTCTCCGTCAAAACGAATTGCTTTTTCTACAGCCGTGAGGGATATGGCCGGCTTACATGCGCCCCCTGAAGTCGTATATATTTTCTTCAAGTCAAAATCTAATTTTCTCTCAAGTGCATCCTTAAAGGAGATAGCATCCTCTAAAGCAGGGGTCTCAAACTCAATCTACCTGGGGGCCGCAGGAGGCAAAGTCAGGATGAGGCTGGGCCGCATAAGGGATTTCACAATCAGCAGCAAACGCCAAGGAGGGCTGCAGAGCCCCCAAATCGCCCAAATGGCAATCCGCCAGCATTTCCTGGAAGGGGCAGAGCTTTCAGCTTCAGCTCTGCCCCTCCTGACGTCAATTGCGGCGCATCACCGCCTCTGCCCGCCCCTCTCACTCTTCCTTCACAGTAGTGTTGGGCGAACATCTAGATGTTCGGGTTCGGGCCGAACAGGCCGAACATGGCCGCGATGTTCGGGTGTTCGACCCGAACTCCGAACATAATGGAAGTCAATGGGGACCCGAACTTTTGTGCTTTGTAAAGCCTCCTTACATGCTACATACCCCAAATTTACAGGGTATGTGCACCTTGGGAGTGGGTACAAGAGGAAATTTTTTTTAGCAAAAAGAGCTTATAGTTTTTGAGAAAATCGATTTTAAAGTTTCAAAGGGAAAACTGTCTTTTAAATGCGGGAAATGTCTGTTTTCTTTGCACAGGTAACATGCTTTTTGTCGGCATGCAGTCATAAATGTAATACATATAAGAGGTTCCAGGAAAAGGGACCGGTAACGCTAACCCAGCAGCATCACACGTGATGGAACAGGAGGAGGGTGGCGCAGGAGGAGAAGGCCACGCTTTGAGACACAACAACCCAGGCCTTGCATGAGGACAAGAAGCGTGCGGATAGCATGCTTTGTACCGCCATGCAGTCATAAATGTAATAAAGATAAGTGGTTCAATAAACAGGGACCACGCGGCAACGCTAACCCAGCAGCAGCAGACGTGATGGAACAGGAGGAGGCGCAGGAGGAGAAGGCCACGCTTTGTGATACACAACAACCCAGGCCTTGCATGAGGACAAGAAGCGTGCGGATAGCATGCTTTGTACCGCCATGCAGTCATAAATGTAATAAAGATAAGTGGTTCAATAAACAGGGACCACGCGGCAACGCTAACCCAGCAGCAGCAGACGTGATGGAACAGGAGGAGGCGCAGGAAAAGAAGGCCACGCTTTGTGAGACACAACAACCCAGGCCTTGCATGAGGACAAGAAGCGTGCGGATAGCATGCTTTGTACCGCCATGCAGTCATAAATGTAATAAAGATAAGAGGTTCCATAAACAGGGACCGGCAACGCTAACCCAGCAGCAGCAGCAGCAGCAGCACACGTGATGGAACAGGAGGAGGCGCAGGAGGAGAAGGCCACGCTTTGTGAGACACAACAACCCAGGCCTTGCATGAGGACAAAAAGCGTGCGGATAGCATGCTTTGTACCGCCATGCAGTCATAAATGTAATAAAGATAAGAGGTTCCATAAACAGGGACCGGCAACGCTAACCCAGCAGCAGCAGCAGCAGCACACGTGATGGAACAGGAGGAGGCGCAGGAGGAGAAGGCCACGCTTTGTGAGACACAACAACCCAGGCCTTGCATGAGGACAAAAAGCGTGCGGATAGCATGCTTTTTACCGCCATGCATGCAGTCATAAATGTAATAAAGATAAGAGGTTCAATAAACAGGGACCGGGCGGCAACGCTAACCCAGCAGCAGCAGCACACGTGATGGAACAGGAGCAGGCGCAGGAGGAGAAGAAGGCCATGCTTTTTGAGACACAACAACCCAGGCCTTGCATGAGGACAAAAAGCGTGTGGATATAGCAGCAATCCTTTTTGCCGCCATGCAGTCATAAATGTAATACAGATGAGAGGTTCAATAAACAGGGACCGGAAACGCTAAACCATCCCAGATGTTCATTGGTCATGTTACTTGGTTGGGGTCCTGGAGTGTTGCGTAGTCGTTTCCAATCTAGGATTGATTCATTTTAATTTGAGTCAGACGGTCTGTGGAGAGGCGGATACGCCGATCTGTGACGATGCCTCCGGCAGCACTGAAACAGCGTTCCGACATAACGCTGGCTGCCGGGCAAGCCAGCACCTCTATTGCGTACATTGCCAGTTCGTGCCAGGTGTCTAGCTTCATGCCCGGTTTCAGGTCCAGCGGTGCCAGCCACAAATCCCTCTGTTCCTTTATTCCCCTCCAAATTTCCTCCCCTGTGTGCTGCTTATCCCCAAGGCAGATCAGCTTCAGCAACGCTTGGCGACGCATGCCAACAGCTGTGCTGCACTGCTTCCACGATCCTACTGCTGCTGGTGCTGGGTTAGCGTTTCCGGATGAGGTACAGCTTTGAGATGCGTTGGAGGAGAAGGAGTCAGAGAGGTAGGTGCTGCTGTTGTTATCCAGTGGGAGGGACGGCGGTGCAGCTGTTTGCAGCGTGGGCAACACCCGTGCCGTAGCAGGTGAGGAATCGCTGCCAGGCTCCACAAGGTTCACCCAGTGCGCGGTAAGGGAGATGTATCGACCCTGGCCGAACGCACTCGTCCAGGTGTCAGTGGTGAGGTGAACCTTGCAGGCAACGGCATTCTTCAAGCTTCGGGTTATTTAGCTGACCATGTGCTCATGCAACTCAGGCACTGCAGAGCGCGCAAAGTGGTAGCGGCTGGGAACCACGTAACGTGGGATGGCCACTGACATCATGCCCTTGAAGCTGTTTGTCTCCACCACTCGATATGGCAGCATTTCGCAGGCCAGAACCTTGGCTATGCTGGCTGGCTGTTACTGCCACGGCCCGGGGGTCATTTGCTGGCAATTTCCTCTTGCGCTCAAACATCTCAGAGACAGACAACTCAACCGTAGGGCTGCACACCGAAGGGCTGTTGGTTGTTGTGTTTGATGAACACTGGGAGACCTCAAGAGCACTAGTCCGGAAAGTGACAGTGTCAGCATCGTCTGATGTTTGTGAATGTTGTGAACCACGCAATGGCTGGGCTACTGCTGCTGCTGAGGCAGGTCTGGTGGTGAGTCTGGTGAACCCAAGGGAGGCAGTGTTGCTGGTGGTACCCTGTCCTGCCGCGTTTGCCCACAGAGTGGGATGTTTGGATAGAATGTGGCGGCTCATGCTGGTGGTGGAGAGGTTGTTAATACTTTTCCCCCTGCTCAGGCGGGTCTTGCACACCTTGCAAATCGCCATGGTAACATCCTCAGTGCAGTCTTCAAAGAAAGCCCAGACTTTGGAGCACCTGCCTTGCTGGCGATTTCTGTTTGCGCCTCTTTTGCCTCTCACTTGAACTTCCATGCTTGCGGTGCCTGAAATTGCGCGCCGCCTACCTTGTGGCACAAGGCGAACTCGTGCAGCAGTGGGTTCCTCAACAGACTCATCTGTGCTGCTGCTACGACGGCGATGTTCTCGTTCACAAACAAAATCTGGGTCTATGTCCACATTGTCCATACCCTCCTCTTCCATCTCCTCAAACTCGTCATATGTCATTGTGGGGGGCCGCCGCCGTGGAGTAGAGCTCCCCAGAACAACCTCTGCGCAGCTCACTCCAACGTCGTCTGGTTATCTGGCAGTTGTGTGCGTGATGTCGCTGCCGGTTGTGTCAGCTTTGTGCCCACTGGCTCCGCCGATGACACACAGTGCCCACTGGCTACGCCGATGACACACAGCTATACCTGTCCTTCAAACCTGGTGGAACAGACCCTACCCCAAAAATAAACTCTTGCTTAGCTGAGCTTCAGGCATGGATGAATGATAACTGGTTGAAACTGAATGCTGACAAAACTGAGGTCCTGTTTGTCCAAAGCCAGTGCTCGCCATCAAAACAGCTCTATCCTAAAGCAACACCAATCAGGATTGGGAATTCAGACATAAACAGCTCCAACCTTGTGCGCAGCCTTGGCGTACTAATCGATGGGGAATTGAGTTTCAGAAACCAAATTTCATCTGTAGTTAAATCTTCCTTCTTTCATCTGAAGAACATTGCAAAGATTAAACATCTGATTCCCCCAGAGGATCTTCAAACCCTAGTCCACGCCTTCATCACATCACGGCTGGACTACTGCAATGCCCTTTATGCTGGCCTCCCCAAAAAAGACTTGCGTCGCCTGCAATTAGTGCAGAATGCTGCTGCCAGATTGCTAACAAACCAGCCTCGCCACTGTCACATTACACCGATCCTTCGCTCACTGCACTGGCTACCAGTACAATGGAGAATACTCTTCAAGATTGGACTGCTGACATTCAAATCCCTGCACAATCTGGGCCCTGGATACATGAAGGACTTGCTGAAGCTGCACCACACCTCTCACAACCTCAGATCAGCAAGTTCTATAAACTTGGTCACTCCCAGAGTGCACCTCAAAAAATCTGGAGACAGAGCCTTCTGTCATGCTGCCCCTACTCTTTGGAACTCCCTACCACACCCAGTAAAGACAGCACCATCCCTGGAGCTATTCAAATCCAGACTGAAAAGCCACCTGTTTAGCCTGGCATTTCCAGATTTATAAAATTCTTCCCCTGTACCACGATGGTCGGAGCCATGCTTATGCGCTTTGAGTCCCACGGGAGAAAAGCGCTTTACAAATGTTATTTGTTGTTGTTGTTGTTGTTGTTGTAACTGGCTGAGGACTCGGACCTCGTGCGTGATGTGCTGGTGCTGCTTAACCCACTGCTGGACGCTTGAGAGGTCATCCAAGTAATTATCTGGTCCTGTTCTTTTGGATCTGTGAGGGTTGTTGTCCTGGACAACATGGGCGGTATTGAGTGGGTTTTCTTGGGTGCTCCCCTGTGACTTGTACGTGAACCGTCAGGGGAAACACCTCTTCCCTTGCCCCTCCCTCTTTCACCGGATTTCTTCCTCATTTCACTTATCCTTAAAGTACACGCTGACTGGCAGCAGTACAGTGGCAGTACAGAAATGCTATACAGTGGTGGGTGAGCGGTGTACCACTATTGTCAGCAGCGACACAGAGCACAATGCTATACAGTGGCGGGTGAGCGGTGTACTACTGTTCCCAGCAGACACAGAGTGGAAGTAAACACAATGCTATATAGTGTGGCTGAGCCGTGTACACAGAGTGGCATTAAACACAATGCTATATAGTCTGCTATATAGTCACCCCGAACAGGGTGATGTTCTGCAGAACCCGAACAGTGGCAAACACTGTTTGCCCAACACTACTGGGAGGGAACGCAGATTTTAGTACCTAAACACACGATACAACATGTTTTCCGGGGTCGGACTCTGAGGCACATACAGATGGTCCCGATCATCATCCTCATCATACAACTCTTCTCCTGAGTCTGACCCACCCACCACCTCTGCCACCCCAACATCCCCAGACACAGACCCCTCATCGTCCTCAACATTAACTTGGGATGCTGGCCTGAGCCAGACCTCCTCCTCCACATCAGGCCCCATCATCTCCTCAATGGCAGCCCTCATTAATCGCTCTGGCGACGGACCGATGGACACAACGTTCTCCTCCGGAGAGGGCTGCTGCTGACCACTGGCTGCTGGGGTGGATGTTATAGCTTGCGTGGGGCGTTGGCTGTTGCTGTTGTTGGGAGTGCTGCTCACAGCGGAGGTCTCTGGGGAACTCATGTTGAGCTCATATAGTGGTTGACGGTGAGTGGAGTATTACTGATCCCAGCAATATACACACTGACTGGCAGAGTACGCAATGCTATATAGTGTGGCTGAGCGGTGTACACAGAGTGGCAGTAAACACAATGCTATATAGTCTGGCTGAGCGAGCGGTGTACTACTGTTCCCAGCAGAATCAGAGTGGCAGTAAACAATGGTATATAGTCTGGCTGAGCAGTGTACACAGAGTGTCAGTAAACAATGGTATATAGTCTGGCTGAGCGGTGTACACAGAGTGTCAGTAAACAATGGTATATAGTCTGGCTGAGCGGTGTACACAGAGTGTCAGTAAACAATGCAATATAGTCTGGCTGAGCGGTGTACACAGAGTGTCAGTAAACAATGCTATATAATCTGGCTGAGCGGTGTACACAGAGTGTCAGTAAACAATGGTATATAGTCTGGCTGAGCGGTGTACACAGAGTGTCAGTAAACAGTGGTATATAGTCTGGCTGAGCGGTGTACACAGAGTGTCAGTAAACAATGGTATATAGTCTGGCTGAGCGGTGTACACAGAGTGTCAGTAAACAATGGTATATAGTCTGGCTGAGCGGTGTACACAGAGTGTCAGTAAACAATGGTATATAGTCTGGCTGAGCGGTGTACACAGAGTGTCAGTAAACAATGGTATATAGTCTGGCTGAGCGGTGTACAAAGAGTGTCAGTATACAATGGTATATAGTCTGGCTGAGCGGTGTACACAGAGTGTCAGTAAACAATGGTATATAGTCTGGCTGAGCGGTGTACACAGAGTGTCAGTAATCAATGGTATATAGTCTGGCTGAGCGGTGTACACAGAGTGGCAGTAAACACAATGCTATATATAGCGTGGCTGAGCGAGGTGCACAGTGGCAGTACACACAATGCTATATAGTCAGGCTAAGCCGTGTACACAGAGTGTCAGAAAACACAATGCTATATATAGCGTGGCTGAGCGAGGTGCACAGTTGCAGTACACACAATGCTATATAGTCAGGCTAAGCCGTGTACACAGAGTGTCAGAAAACACAATGCTATATATAGCGTGGCTGAGCGAGGTGCACAGTGGCAGTACACACAATGCTATATAGCCAGGCTAAGCCGTGTACACAGAGTGTCAGAAAACACAATGCTATATATAGCGTGGCTGAGCGAGGTACACAGTGGCAGTAAACAATGCTATATATATAGTGTGGCTGAGCGAGCGGTGTACTACTGTTCACAGCAGCGACACACAATGACTGGGGGGGACCCTGGCTAGTGTGGCTGGAGAGCGAACTACCCTGCCTGCCTACCCAAAGCTAAACCTACAGAGAAATGGCGGAGATATGACGTGGTTCGGGTATTTATTTACCCGAACCACGTGACCGTTCGGCCAATCAGAGCGCGTTCGGGCCCGAACCACGTGACCCGTTCGGCCAATCACAGCGCTAGCCGAACGTTCGGGGAACGTTCGGCCATGCGCTCTTAGTTCGGCCATGTGGCCGAACGGTTTGGCCGAGCACCGTCAGGTGTTCGGTCGAACTCGAACATCACCCGAACAGGGTGATGTTCTGCAGAACCCGAACAGTGGCGAACACTGTTCGCCCAACACTACTTCACAGTGAGGGGCGGGGAGAGGCCGCGATCCGTGCGGCGATTGACGTCAGGAGGGGCAGAGCTGAAGCGGAAAGCTCTGCCCCTTCCAGGAAATGCTGGCGGATTGCCCCCTGGGTGATTTGGGGGCTCTGCAGCCCTCGTTTAGCGGCGGGGATGTGGCGGATTACTTGGGAACACTGAAGCGAACTATAAGGAAGCTTTTGCCGGCGCGGGCCACAAAATATTGTATCGAGGGCCGCAAATGGCCCACGGGCCGCGAGTTTGAGACCCCTGCTCTAAAGGGAGTGTAACGTGTTTAACCAAACAGACTACCGATGCGTCCACCGTAGGTGCATTTTCTAACGGCTTAGCCTTTCCTTCCGGAATGGGGTACAGCTTAGTAAATCTGTTGGCTAAAGGAGGTCTCTTCTCCACTCTTTGCCATTCATCCCTGATAATGGCCTGTATTTCGTTCATGAATGGGAACGTGGCTCTAGATTTAGACAAGTGCTTGTAATATTGCTTCTTTGCTTTCTTTATAGACTGTTCTGTCTCATTCTCAGAATCTTACCATTCAATTGCTTCGCGCACGGCCTTTACAAAAGCTTCAACCAAGGCAAAATCAAAACCTATTTCATAGTCCTCTTGAGCGACTGCTGCTGCCGAAGTGGAGGGTAGATCTTGTGCCGTCCGAGCCGCCTGTTGTAGAGAGAGATGCTATATAATTCTGCATTGACTCTTGTACAGCCTTCTGAATAATATCAGAACAACTGGTTCCGCTACTGAATCTTTTTCTAATTCCTGGAAACAGGCAGCACAGACTATCTTTTATGGAATGACTGGTTGAGCACAGGCCCAGCATAATTTTTCCTGCTGGGAACGATCCCGAGATCTTGATCTGGACTTTGATTTTCTATGCGATTTGCTGTGCTTCGTTTTTCTCCTTCTAGATCTTTCTTCAGAATGGGACCGGGCTCTGGACAAACGTCTCCTCGGGGAACGGGAGGATCTCCTCTTCCTGACCTTGAACTGCCAAAAGAAAACAAATGGCAGCTTTAAGCACTCCTGTTTGTTGAAGCTCACAGACACTTACCTTTAATTTCCTTACCTATAAGCATATCTCTGGTCTGTGGAGGGCATGTAGGCATCCATGACAGGCTGCTGAAAAGCAGCAGCAAGCTAGAAGTATAGAAAGTACAGGCAGAAGCAGATAATTAGAAAAGAAAACCATTTCTAAATAATTGAAAATGTACCCACATACATATATCCAAACTATTGCAAACACTACCTGACTCCTGCTGGGTTAACAAGCTACAAAAAATTTCCCTCTGCGTGGAAATCTGCATCCCCTGTACAGCCACCGCTAATAGCGGGTAGCCGTCTTATATAGGGGAGAGCGCATCATTACTCTGCGCCCTCCAGTCTCTGCGCCGCTCCCCCGCCTGGCAACCAATAGAAGCGACCAAAAGCCGAACTTCTAGTTTCCGGCTGCGCTCCATGAGACCGGAAGAAAGGAGAAACAGTCGGTTAACGCGAGACGCACGCTAGCGTCCGCCGCCATTTAGACCACCAGGGAGACAACCGGACTGAGGAGAAAGATTAAAGCGGCAGGCAATAC
Organism: Hyperolius riggenbachi; assembly: GCF_040937935.1. Classification (NCBI taxonomy): domain Eukaryota; kingdom Metazoa; phylum Chordata; class Amphibia; order Anura; family Hyperoliidae; genus Hyperolius; species Hyperolius riggenbachi. The sequence continues at coordinate 413,121,599 of NC_090649.1, read as the reverse complement.
AATGCAAACGCCACCTCAGAAGGAATAAGAGAGGAAAGGATGCCAGTCCGAACAAGCCATTAGCCCGTAGTAAGTGTATGCTGTACCACATTCTCGCTTCTCATAACACTATTAGTGAATAGTAGAGAAGCGACTACCAGCAATGTATAAAATCTATAGACCACCAAGACCAGCAGAACGGGGTCACCGCGCAAACAACTTTTTTAGAATTTCTATTGGCAGTCTTGCTTCAGGGAAGGCAGCCTGAGCGATAGCCACATGATGCGGCTGGTAAGGAAATAAAAATAAAAGTTTAAGCATTATATGAACCTGCAAGTCCTAGAGGTGAGGGACAAGAAAAAAGACACCTGTCGGGGGGCTGGCTAAACTTTTATAGTTATCATGTCCTATGGGGTATGGGGGTGAGGCCAATACCCGATGTGCTGCCATGGAGACTTGGGGAAAGTGTGAAGGTTTAATTTTACTTTAGCACTACGTTAAGGCCTCTTTTCCATGGACAGTTGATAGGCAGTGAAAAGCCTCTCAAACTCTCACAACTGCTTGCTGCTGCCTGGCAACTGCTTAATGCTGCCTGGCAACTACTTGCTGAACACACAATTCAACTGCCCATGGAAATGGGCCCTTATGATGAAGAAGAAAGACAAATGCATAAGGGCTCATTTTCACGGGCAGTTGAACTGTGTGCTCAGCAAGCAGATACCAGGCAGCAGTGAGCAGTTACCAGGCAGAAGCAAGCAGATACCAGGCAGCAGTGAGCAGTTACCAGGCAGAAGCAAACAGTTGTGAGAGTTTGAGAATTGAGAGGCTTTTCACTGCCTATCAACTGTTCATGGAAATGAGGCATAAGAAGTAAGGCAGTAAAATGTATAGACCCATTAAAAGCATTGTTAACATAATCCAACCTTGTTAACATGAACACATTGTATCATACATTTTATGAACTATACATTTATTATTTTACACATAGTAGTATGCTCATGTAATAAATTGAACAATGACAGCTTTATTAGATACACACAACCATAATATTTTGTCACTCCACACGGAATATCTTGGCGCTTTATAAATCAATAATATTTAATCCTGTTTGAAATAATTACTGTGTACAATTCTATTTGGAAAATAATGTAGCATTCTGTGGCATTGATGGCCGCTATTCTGTCGGAGCAGTGGAATGTACCCTCCATTCCACTGATGTCACGCACCCAGTCTCATGCTACTCATGGTCTACTACTGTATGCTTTAGCATGCAGGTGGTTCCATTTTGTTTACTTGGGTAGCTGAGCAGCAAGCATCATACAAACACCACAAGGTCCACTTTTTAACCACCCAACTGGCACAAAAAGGTCTATAACCTTCCTCTGAAAGTTCATAGTTTTTTTAAGGGGAAATACATGAAGTAAGATGAATATGGAGGCTGACATATTTATTTCCTTTTAAGGCCTCTTTTCCACAGGCAGTTGATAGGCAGTGAAATGCCTCTCAAACTCTCACAGCTGCTCACTGCTGCCTGGTAACTGCTCACTGCTGCCTGGTAACTGCTTGCTGAGCACACAGTTCAACTGCCCGTAGAAATGAGTCCTAAGCCACAGACTCTGAACAAGCATGCGGATCATGTGCTCTGACCCGATTAGCTGCATGCTTTGATTCAGGTGTGTGATCCAGACACTACTGCGGTCAAAGACATCAGCTGCACTGCCAGGCAACTGGTATTGTTTAAAAGGAAATAACCATGGCAGCCAACATATTCATCTCTCTTCAAGCTTCCTTAACAATGTTCTCATGCAATACAAATGCTTAGCTCATCCCCAATTTAGTTTGTGAAATTGATGCAAGGCAAAGTTGCTGGCACTTCTTTAGGGGACCCAGCAGGAAACCTCATAGGGAACTGTTCTCCAATCCCAGCACCCTCTACAGCTCAAAGCGTTGTGATTGGCAGAATAGTGTGGGCGTAGTTTACTACAACCTGGCCTAAGGCTTTTTTAAAGAGACTCTGAAGCGAGAATAAATCTCGCTTCAGAGCTCATAGTTAGCAGGGGCATGTGTGCCCCTGTTAAACCGCCGCTATAACACCGCTAAACGGGGGTCCCTTCACCCCCAAACCCCCCACTGCGACACTTGGTCGCAGACTTGGTCGCTCCTGGAGGCAGGGCTAACGGCTGCAGCCCTGCCTCCAGTCGCGTCTATCAGCGGCGCATCGCCGCCTCTCCCCCGCCTCTCTCAGTGAAGGAAGACTGAGAGGGGCGGGGGAGAGGCGGAGATACGCGCTGACAGACGCGCGTGGGGCAGGGCTGCGGTGGTTAGCCCTGCCCCAACCAGGAAGCGCTCCTGCGCTGAAACAAGGGGATTTGGGGGTGAAGGGACACCCGTTAAGCCGCAGGATAGCGGCACTTTAGCAGGGGCACACGTGCCCCAGCTATCTATGAGGTCTGAAGCGAGATTTATTCTCGCTTCAGACTCTCTTTAAGTGTGTGTTATTTGAAAAGCTCTTGCTAATGTAATGCTATGTGTGTGTTCTCACTTGAGGGATGTGATTTTTTAAAAATCCCCCATAGCAATACATTAGCAAGAGCTTTTCAAATCAGAAGTGCTTATAAAAGCTCTGCTAGTGGGACTCCCAGGCTTAATCCTGCATCACCCTGAGGCCTCTTTTCCACTGACTGTTGATAGGCAGTAAAATGCCTCTCAAGCTCTCACAACTGCTCACTGCTGCCTGGCAACTGCTTGCTGAGCACACAGTTCAACTGCTCGTGGAAAAGAGGCCTTATGTGTCCATGTCAGTTGTGCTGTCAGTTCCACAGTCAATAGCCACTATATCAACAGTACTAGTAAATACCATTATAACCAGCATGATCTTAGTGAATTGAGGCCATTGTTTAAAAATAAAATAAATATGGAAGCCTTCATATCCCTCTCAATTTAGGTGTACTTTAGACCCCTCAAAACTGCTTGCTGAGCACACAGCTCAACAGGCCGTGGAAAAAGAAACCTCAGACAGATAATTAGCAGATTGACTACCAAAACAGTGGCTGATGCTACTGCTGCAGTCAGTAGCAGCAGCTCCCATGAGGCCCAGAAACCAGTGGACAATTAGGCCTTTTCCATGAGCAGTTGATAGGCAGTGAAAAACCTCTCAAACTATCACAACTGCTTGCTGCTGCCTGGCAACTGCTTGCTGCTGCCTGGCAACTACTTGCTGAACATACAATTCAACTGCCCGTGGAAATGGGCCCTTATGATGAAGAGGAAAGACAAATGCCTAAGGGTTTATTTTCAGTTGAACTGTGTGCTCAGCAAGCAGTTACCAGGCAGCACTGAGCAGTTACCAGGCAGAAGCATGCAGTTGCCAGGTGGCATAAAGCAGTTGTGAGAGTTTGAGAATTGAGAGGCTTTTCACGGCCTATCAACTGTTCATGGAAATGAGGCCTAAGGCCTATTTTCCATGGACTGTTAACAGGCAGTGAAATGCCTCTCAAACTCGCACAACTGCTCACTGCTGCCTGGTAACTGCTTGTTGCTACCTAATAACTGCTCACTGCTGCCTAGTAACTGCTTTCTGAGCACACAGCTCAACAGTCCATGGAAAAGAGGCCTGAAAAGTAAGACAGTAAAATGTACAGACCCATTAAATGCATTGTTAACATAATCCAACCTTGTTAACATGAACACATTGTATCAAACATTTTATGAACTATACATTTATTATTTTATACATAGTAGTATGCTCATATAATAAATTGAACAATGACAGCTTTATTAGATGCAACCATATTTTGCCACTCAACATGGAATATCTTGGCGCTTTTTAAGGGCTGGTGCACACCGAGCGGCTTTTTGGGCGTTTTCAGATCCGCTAGCGGCTGCGGATCTGCTTGGTCAATGTATCTCAATGGGGTGGTGCACACCAGAGCGGGAGGCGTTTTGCAGAAAAGAAAAATGCCGGGGTGAGGCATTTTTTGGATTTCGGATGCGTTTCTGCCTCAATGTTAAGTATAGGAAAAAACGCAAACCGCTCTGAAAAACGGCATTTCAGAGCGGTTTTGCAGGCGTTTTTGTTACAGAAGCTGTTCAGTAACAGCTTTACTGTAACAATATATGAAATCTACTATACTGAAAACCGCAGCAGCAATCCGCAAACCGCTAGCAAAACGCCATAGAAAAATAAAAAAAGCGTTTCAAAATCTGCTAGCGTTTTGCGGATCTGCTTGCGGTTTTTGGTGTGCACCAGCCCTCAATCAATAATAATAATCCTGTTGAAATAATTACTGCGTACAATTTTATTTGAAAAATTATGTAGCATTCTGTGGCATTGATGACTGCTGATCTGTCGGAGCAGTGGTATGTACCCTCCATTCCACTGATGTCACGCACCCAGTCTCATACTACTCATGGGGCTTGATTCACAAAGCGGTGCTAACTGTTAGCACGCCTGTGAAAACCCCCTTAGCACGTCTAAACAAGCTTTTTGTGTGCACTGCGCAGGGCGCTCCGCGCGAAGTGCCCATTAAAGCCTATGGGACTTAGCGCGCGCATAGGACTTTGCTTAGCGCGCGATCTGATTGAGAAAACCGGTGCTAACCTACTTAGCACCCTGGTTAGCACGCCTAAAGACTTTAGACGTGCTAAGTAGGTTAGCACCGCATAGTGAACCAAGCCCTTGGTCTACTACTGTATGCTTCAGCATATAGGTGGTTCCATTTTGTTTCATTGGGTAGTTGAGCAGCCAGCATCATGCAAACACCACAAGGTCCACATTTTAGCCACCCAACTGGCACAAGAAGGTCTATAATCTTCCTCTGATAGTCCATAATTCTTTAAGGGGGAATGGCTTAAAGCACACAGGGGCGTAACAATAGACCCTGCGAAGGATGCAGCTGCAGGGGGGGCCAGAAGCCACAGGGGGCCCCGTCCTGAGAGACTGACACCTAAGGCAAAGAGAGAAAAAAACTTTCTGTTCTCTGCAAAATTGTTCTAATGACTGCATCTGCTCAGCCAATGATGAGGAATCATACAAAGTTTTGCAGACAAAGATTTTTAGACAGCCCCTATTAAGTGTGCAGCAGACTCTTCCAGCCCCCAACCTCTCTACCCCTCCTCCAGTGCTCTGTCCTGGCGGGAGGGGGCCCAATCCAAAGTTTTGCAGGGGGGCCCAATAATTTCTAGTTACGCCCCTGAAAGCACACCTGAAATAAGAGGACTATGGAGGCTGACATTTTTTTCCTTTCAAACAATGCAATTTGCCTGGGTATCCCACTGATTCTCTGCTTCTACAGTTGGATTCACACACATGAGATAAAAGTCTTTGGAAAATAAAGGATCAAAGACCAATTTTACCACCTCCATATAGTATGAGTGCCAACAGATTTTGAATACTAGAGCTGGGTACGCTCAGGGGCGTAGGGCCTGTGGTCGCAACGGTCGCCTCGGCGACCGGGCCCGGCTCCTGAAGAGGCGGGGGAGGGGCCCGGGGGGCCCATGTCCGTTTGGACTCGGAGATCCCTGCGTGCGTTATTGGGAGGGGGCAGCTGCAGCCGTGGGGAGGGCACGGGCAGCCCGACCTCTCCCCGGGCCCCCCCCCCCTCAGATGCAGAGTGCGCGGCGCACGGAAGCGCTGTAGGCAGAACTCACCTGCCTGCGTTCCAAGCGCCGCTGGTCTCTCCTCCCGCTCTGCATAGATCTGCTGTTACACACTGCTTCCGGCTAAACAGGAAGCAGTGTGTAACAACATCTATACAGAGCGGGAGGAGACCAGCGGCGCAGGGACGGAGGTGAGTTCCGCCTACAGCGCTTCCGTGCGCCGCGCACTCTGCATCTGAGGGGGGGAGGGGGGGCACGGGGAGAGGGCAGCTAGCGACCTACCTACCTACCTACCTACCTACCCTATCCTGGGGGGCAGCTACCTACCTAACCTACCCTGGGGGGCCAGCTACCTACCTAACCTATCCTGGGGGGCCAGCTACCTACCTAACCTATCCTGGGGGGCCAGCTACCTACCTAACCTATCCTGGGGGGCCAGCTACCTACCTAACCTATCCTGGGGGGCCAGCTACCTACCTAACCTATCCTGGGGGGCCAGCTACCTACCTAACCTATCCTGGGGGGCCAGCTACCTACCTAACCTATCCTGGGGGGCCAGCTACCTACCTAACCTATCCTGGGGGCCAGCTACCTACCTAACCTATCCTGGGGGGCCAGCTACCTACCTAACCTATCCTGGGGGGCCAGCTACCTACCTAACCTATCCTGGGGGGCCACCTACCTACCTAACCTATCCTGGGGGGCCAGCTACCTACCTAACCTATCCTGGGGGGCCAGCTACCTACCTAACCTATCCTGGGGGCCAGCTACCTACCTAACCTATCCTGGGGGGCCAGCTACCTACCTAACCTATCCTGGGGGCCAGCTACCTACCTAACCTATCCTGGGGGCCAGCTACCTACCTAACCTATCCTGGGGGGCCAGCTACCTACCTAACCTATCCTGGGGGGCCAGCTACCTACCTAACCTATCCTGGGGGCCACCTACCTACCTAACCTATCCTGGGGGGCCAGCTACCTACCTAACCTATCCTGGGGGCCAGCTACCTACCTAACCTATCCTGGGGGCCAGCTACCTACCTAACCTATCCTGGGGGGCCAGCTACCTACCTAACCTATCCTGGGGGGCCAGCTACCTACCTAACCTATCCTGGGGGCCACCTACCTACCTAACCTATCCTGGGGGCCAGCTACCTACCTAACCTATCCTGGGGGCCAGCTACCTACCTAACCTATCCTGGGGGGCCAGCTACCTACCTAACCTATCCTGGGGGCCAGCTACCTACCTAACCTATCCTGGGGGCCAGCTACCTACCTAACCTATCCTGGGGGGCCAGCTACCTACCTAACCTATCCTGGGGGGCCAGCTACCTACCTAACCTATCCTGGGGGCCACCTACCTACCTAACCTATCCTGGGGGGCCAGCTACCTACCTAACCTATCCTGGGGGCCAGCTACCTACCTAACCTATCCTGGGGGGCCAGCTACCTACCTAACCTATCCTGGGGGGCAGCTACCTAACCTATCCTGGGGGGGCAGCTACCTAACCTATCCTGGGGGGGCAGCTACCTACTTAACCTATCCTGGGGGGCCAGCTACCTACCTAACCTATCCTGGGGGGGCCAGCTACCTACCTAACCTATCCTGGGGGGCCAGCTACCTACCTAACCTATCCTGGGGGGCCAGCTACCTACTCTAACCTATCCGGGGGGGCAGCTACTTACTCTAACCTATCCTGGGGGAAAGCTACCTAATCTATCCTGGGGGGCAGCTACCTAACCTATCCTGGGGGGCACCTACCTCATCTAACCTATACTGGGGGGCAGCTACCTAATCTAACCTATACTGGGGGGCACCTACCTATCTAACCTGGGGGCACTTAATTGTCTAACCTGTATTCGGGGCACCTAGCTAGCCTATACAGGTGGCAACTATACTGGCTACCTATATTGGAGGCACCTACCTAACTAACCTATACTGGGGGCACCTACCTATCTAACCTATGCTGGGGGCAACTATTCTGGCTACCTATATTAGAGGCACCCACCTAGCTAACCTGTACTGGCGGCGCCTGCCTATCTAACCTATACTGGGGGCAACTATACTGGCTACCTATGCTGGAGGCACCTACCTGGCTAACCTATACCGGGGGCAACTATACTGGCGTACCTATGCCTGGCTACCTATACTGGGGGGACCTATAGCTGGCTATAGGGATTCGGATATGTGTGTGCGTCGGGTGTTGCCGGGGGAGAGGGGGCTGTTGTTGCCGTGGGGGGGGGGGCCCACATCCAGATTCCGCATCGGGGCCCAGAGGTTTGTAGCTACGCCACTGGGTACGCTCAAGATAAATTGTTGATAAGTTGAAGATCAAAGATCAAAACTGCAGGTAATCTTTGGAAAAAGTTCACAAAAGACCTCAAAAGAGCCAGACGAAAGATATTTATCTCTCAATCTTTCAGATTCATCCTAGTGGATCTGATTTGCAGATGACTGTCCATTGAGGGCTCTTTTCCAGTTTGAAATGCAATCGCGATCACGTTTCCATTTCCACTATGTGATTGTGATTGATCTACTATACTCAGTATAGTAGAGCTCAATCGCATCCAAAACGTGGCAGAACGACGTTTGCACTTGGACCAAAATCGCAACGCAATCGGATCGCACTAATGGAAATTGCTGATGCTGTTTCCATTTGTTTAATATACCTTGTGTTTTGCAATCCATTAGCAATCGGAATCACAGTGTAGTGGAAAAAGGCCCTGAACAAGGTGTGTGTGAGATCTCCAGATATCATAGACTGTGAAAGCATTTTGCAGGAACTGATTTGTTGCATGTGTACAGCATTTTTAGAAAGATCAGTCTTTTAAACCTCCCTGAAAAACGTATATGACAAATACATTTCTCAGCTTGCAATGATTTTTATCTGATGGGTGTACTTATAGACTGTGTAGGTACGCTCTCACCGAAGGTGGTAAAATTGGTCTTTGATCTTTCATTTTCCAAAGACTGATACTTTAACCTGTTCGGGACCAAGGACATTAGAGTTACGTCCTCTGTGTAGTGGTCTGTGGCTGATAGGGCATAACTCTAAAGTCCTTGAAGGGTTGTGTTCCCCCACCCCCGCCATGATCGCATGCACCCGGTGGAGGAGAGTCTGCTGTCATATGACAGCCAACATCTCATCCCCCCCCACTCTGCCCGGCATCCATCCTCTCTCTGTCACTAAGTTCTGGGTCCCGGCTTGATAACATCATCAACTTAGCAGCAGTGCAAGGCTGCATGTTGGGGAGAGAGGAGGCTTGGAGAGTTGCTCATGGCAGGACCCAGGGAGGTGAGACCTGAGCCAGGCAAATGGCTCTGGTCCCGAAGTGGGGTTAAGTGGCAGGGCTCCAAGTGGTTAAAGGGTACCAGAGATGAACGTTTCACACAAAATAAACATATCAGTCGATACCTTGTAAAGAATACATGCTCTACCTGATAATTTCGCCGCTCTGGTGTGCCTTTTTTAGTGTTTTTTATCAATTATTGCTCCAGGAAAAATCAAATATGTCCGCCGGCTCATATCCCTTCTGCTTCCGGGTTCTGAGTTGTTCTGGATGTGCTGTCTAGGCTATATGAGACTAGGCTGCTATCAAGGCTATATGAGAAAGGCTGCTGCAGCCTTTCATCTGTGTGCTTTCATTTTGGTATGATGTGCAGCTGCCTGTAGGAAGTGTCTCTCATAGGAATGAAACTGCAGCCATCATCATTATCTATTCAGAGTGCACACAGAGCACACAGATCATATTGAAGCCACACTTGTCTGTTTCAGAGCTTCTCTCTCAGCAGGAGCAGCCCCTCCCCATGTCATTACAGCTCTCAGTATGCAAAGCAGGAAATCTGAGCCAGGAGGTGGCAGGCTTGGGCTTGAAAAGACTCCACAGAAGATTGACTCAGCTATAATGATTCCAGGTCAAACCTAGACAGTTGGGGATTCTTATCACAGCTGCTAATAGACTAATTAAGCAGATAAGAATGAAACTAAAATCAGGGTAGGTGTTTACTGTCATGTTCCCACTGATAAATGTAATAAAATACATGAGGGTGCTTCGTCTCTGGTTCTCTTTAAGCCTCAGACTCTGAACAAGCATGCAGATCATGTGCTCTGACCCGATTAGCTGCATGCTTTGATTCAGGTGAGTGTGATCCAGACACTACTGTGGTCAAAGACATCAGCAGCAGTGCCTGGCAGCTGGTATTGTTTAAAAGGAAATAAACATGGCAGCCACCATATTCTTCTCTCTTCAGGTTTCCTTTAACAATGTTATCATGCAATACAAATGCATAGCTCATTCCCATATTAGTTTGTGAAATTGATGCAAGGCAAAGCTGCTGGCACTTCTTTAGGGGACCCAGCAGGAATCCTCATATGGAACAGTTCTCCAATCACAGTACCCTCTACAGCACAAGGCGTTGTGATTGGCTGAATAGTGTGGGCAGCACGGTGGTGTAGTGGTTAGCGCTCTTGCCTTGCAAGCACTGGGCCCCCAGTTCGAATCCCAGCCAGGTCAACCTATGCAAGGAGTTTTTATGTTCTCCCCGTGTCTGCATGGGTTTCCTCTGGGCACTCCGGTTTCCTCCCACATCCCAAAAACATACAGATAGGTTAATTGGCTTCCCCCTAAAAAATTGGCCCTAGACCATACATGCACTACATGATACATACATATGACTATGGTAGGGACTAGATTGTGAGCCGCTCTGAGGGACAGTTAGTGACAAGACAATATACTCTGTACAACGCTGCGTAATATGTCAGCGCTATAAGTTTACTACAACCTATCAGAAACCTAGCAGTTTCAGAGGCTGCCATCCACCCAATCACATTAGCAGAAATTCCCTTTGAAGTTTCCTGCTTGGTCCTCTAAAGTAGACTAAGGCCAAGTTCATTAATTGAGAGGTTGGTTTTTTTTTGTTTGTTTATAAATAGCTGTTTTGTTCTAGATCTAGAACACTGCCATCAGATAGCCACCCATTTTGACCAATGTCTGCCATGATGATGACCTACTGTCATCATGGTAGACATTAACCCCTTCTCAGTGGTGTAGCTAAGGAGCTGTGGGCCCGATGCAAGTTTTACAATGGGGCCCCCCAAGCACTCTATACATAACAATTGATACGGACACCAAAACTTGCCAATGGCAACTACAGTGTCAGAAGTGCAAGAAGGGGATGGAGAACAGCGTGCTAATGATTACCACTATTCAAAGTATCTATAAAAGTGATTATTTTGAGCACAGGATCAATAGAGAGCCAATACTGTAGTTGAGGGAGGGCCCTTCAGGGCCCCTCTGACCCAAGGGCCCCGATGCGGTCGCAACCTCTGCAACCCCTATTGCTATGCCCCTGCTTCTAGTTATAATCATATGAACTGTATGGTGGCATAGTGGATAGCCATGTGGACAGTAGGCTAATCCGGAACTCCACTGTTTCCTAGATAAAAAGCTTTATTGTGCAGGCTTGCATGAATGTATTACAAACAGGTATCCATAAAACCAGCATGGACACATAAAGCACATACCTAGTCTCTCCTTCAAGCGGACAGGCTGTGGAGCAGTGGGAGAGCGACGGCCCCCCCTTAGGACTGTTTCGCTTTGAAGCGTCTTCAGAGGCAGTGTGCCTGACCCCAACTACCTACATACAGTATATACAATAGTGGATAGCCATCTTGCCTTGCTGGGTCCCCAGTCTAATCCCTACCAAAGTCATGATTTTGGAGGGAACAAATTAACTTGCTTGTATGTTTTTGGTATGTAACCAGAAGTGCTTAGAGGAAATTCACACAAACAGAATGAGAAGAACATACAAACATACTACAAAACTTTCCCCTTACTCTTAAACACCATCATAGTCATAACCCATCTCTAATGCTGGGAATACACGTTAAGTTTTTACTTTAGATAGATGGGTTCGATAGATAAATTCCAACCCATCGGATCTGGTCGATTCTACTTTCGTTTTGATTCTCCACATTCAAGTGAATGTAAATTGAGAAGAAAACATAAGGAATCGAGAGGAGAATCGAGAGTAGAATTTATCGATAGCGAAAACGAACGCAAAAATGCATCGTGTATTCCCGGCATAACATTAGAATAACACCTGTTCCCAGAACCTTTTGCCAACTGTTCCTAACCTCCGATGCTAGCTCTGCTTACTTGCATGGAGTCCTGACCATATCTTCGAGAACAGGTTTACACCTGGTATGTATTTAGTCATCTGCCAAAGCAGATTACAATGAAGGGGAACAGGTTAATGACCATAGCTGATGCGACTTGAGAAATAGTTCAATTTACGAGCATTTTATTATTAAAGCTCTGAGCTATGTTAGCACATTATGTCCCAAGCAGTAACTCATAAGAACTTGAAATTTTTTCTTCTGTAGCAATACTATTTCATTCCATGGGTTATACATTGCTCACCACCTAATTAACCTCCTGATAACTATATTTATGGCTCCAAGTTTGTGTTGACTTTATATTTAGCAAGCTGTAAAGCTGACATTCTTGTTTTGGCTCCTCTGGGTTGGGAGTGAGAAGAAGGACATCTGACATCTTGACTGAGAAATACTGTATAGAGCTCAAATCATAATTTCACTACCAGTCACTGCTATGTTACTGAATAAGGCCTCTTTTCAAAGGGCAATTGATAGGCAGTGAAATGCCTCAAACTCTTACAACTGCTTGCTGCTGCCTGGTAACTGCTCACTGCTGTCTGGCAACTGCTCACTGCTGCCTGGTAACTGCTTGCTGAGCACACAGTTCAACAGTCCATGGAAAAGAGGCCTAAGAGCTTTAGGCCTTTTTTTCCATGGACTGTTGATAGGCAGTGAAATGCCTCTCAAACTCTCACAACTGCTCACTGCTGCCCGGTAACTGCTTGCTGCTGCCTGGTAACTGCTTGCTGAGCACACAGTTTAACAGATTAAAAGTATGCCTCACTGTCACTGTAAACACGTTACCCGGTTAGCGCACAGCATGCTGTGCATTAGTGTGTTTGATATCATTGCAGCGTGGTATGATGTGATGATCTTGTCTGTTGTGATGCACCACAATGGACACACTGTAAAAGGGCCCTCAAAGTCAATATATAACTCTCATTTCAGGTTCACGAAAAGAAAGAGATACTCACCTATGTAGAGTAAAGGCTTTGGATCCTATAGAGCTTAATCAATCCTCTCTCGGTGTCCTCGTTCCAGTGCTGTCACCCCTATTGCAGGTATTCAACTAACTGGTCGAATGCACTTTCGAGTATCCTTGGAGGGCTTCAGAAGCACTTATGTCCCTGAGTGCTTCTGTAGATGGGCAGCTTCTGTACTGCACATGCACTCGCGCACACTCATGCATGCGCAGTAGGGAGCTGCCGTCTTTGGAAGCGCTCTGGGAACCAAGGGTTTCTGAATCCTTCCCGGAGGTGGCAAATTTGAATGGGGTACGGGGACAGAGCTGGGTCCAGGACACCAAGATAGGACAGGGAAGACTCTATGAGATCCAGAGCCTTCCCTCTCCATTGGCGAGTATCTGATTTTTTTCTTTAATTACGCTTCACATTTGCTTTAATATTACATTATTTATCCTAACTTTTTTAAACCACTGAGGAGACAGGAGAGTATATATTTTATATACTAAGAAACATCTGCTAATATTGTATTTTATATGGAATACAAGCTGTAATGTAGTATATACCATGTATATAAGTATTGTGACGTTTGGGGTTCACAATTGTTGTTAGCACACAGGAGACAGTAGATATATCAGAAAGTCCAATTTATTTAAAGGGACTCCGAGCAGTGCAGTAACTGTGAAAGATGCATACCATTTTGAAGCTCTCTTTCTCCTCAATGATATATAAACCGCCACCCTACGCCTTTCAGTTTTCGTTATTTTCGCGGCCACCATCTTGGATTCCTTATTCAGCATTGTATTATGCAGGACACTTTCCCCAGTGTCGGCAGCTCCATTCATTGCAATGCAATGAAATACAAGGAACCCGGGGGGATATAATTACAAACATCATGCCAGTAGGTGTGAAGATATAATTAATTAGTTGTGGGTATGCTTAAAGGCATACCCACAGGCACTGCTCGGAGTCCCTTTAACCTCCTTGCCGGTTATCCCGAGCCCAGTTTGGGGTAACCTGCGCAGGAGGATGTCTCAGGCCCCGCTGGGCCGATTTGCACAATTTTTTTTTCTACACGCAGCTAGCACTTTGCTAGCTGCGTGTAGTACGTGATCGCCGCCGCTCGCCGCGCCGAGCCGCCCCCCCCCCGCCCCAGACCCCTGTGCAGCCATGCCAATCAGTGCCAGGCAGCGCTGAGGGGCGGATCGGGATTCCCTGTGACGTCCCGACGTCGGTGACGTCATCCCGCCCCGTCGTCATGGCGACCGGGGAAGCCCTGCAGGAAACCCCGTTCTGAACGGGTTTTCCTGCTTACTCTGATCGCCGAAGGCGATCGGAGTGGGTGGGGGGATGCCGGGGATGCCGCCGCTCATCGGCTATCATGTAGCGAGCCCTGGGCAAGGAGGTTAAGCTGAACACAAACACAAATAAGCTTTTCTCCAACAAAAGGTAATAATTCCAGTAAAACAAAGTAGCTTACTTCATCTTTGTAGAGAGTCCTTGCTCTTTGAGCAATATTATAGTACAGAAACCAGTCCAGTTTTGGAAATATAGTGGATAAATCCAGCAAGCTGTCCACTCTGTAATCCCAGCACAGGAGGCTAAAGGTCCGTACACACGCCGGACTGGAGGCCGGGCGGATCACTCAGAAACAGCCGTATCAGTCCGCCGACAGTGCGTACACACACCGGACTGTCATTGGAACGCCCACCCAGCGGGAGGCAACGTCGTTGCCTCCAGTCCGGCGTGTGTACGGACCTTAACACACATTCACCTTGCAGCACACATGCTGCATTCCTCATCAGCTCGCCCCCTGCTCAGAGCTCCAGATATCTGCTGTCTGGCTGTGTTCAAAACCAGATATGGACTGGGGTGGAACAGGGAGACCCGCCCAGTTACCTTCCTTTCCTGTTCCGGAGCTCCGGGCCCTGTAAAACAAAACATAGCAACCGTTGGTCGCTAAACTACCCCGGGCTCCTTCCCAGTCCCGGAGGTGGAATCCTATTAGCACATAGAGGCTGGTTCTGCATATAATACCCAGCCTCTGTTACTATACTGTTCCCCTCCAGGCCCCCCCTGCGCTCTGCTGTCCCCCCGAAAGAAGCCGCTGTGCTAGACACGCTGTGACAGTCTGCATGTAAACAGCCTGCTAGCGACACGCTGGTTTCTTTTGGGGGGGGGACAGCAGAGCCCGAGGGGGGGGGGGGCATCTGGGGGGAAACAGTATAGTAACAGAGGCTGGTAATTATATGCAGATCCAGCCGTTGTGTGCTAATAGGATTCTTAACCCCACCTTGGGTTCTCTTTAAAATAGCCTAAAATAAGGCGGAATATATCTGCCATCCAGGACCCATCCCTGGAGTCCTGTACAGTATATACCATGAGAGCGCCATTCAGTAAAACGTATGTAAATGCTATGCTGTCTGTATAGAGTGCTAAACAATGTGCAGAAATGTTGCCTTGCACTTTTCTGCTGTGTTCTATTGTGGTGGGAGTTTATGGTAACAATCCTTGCTTAGACCAACCACATCCTCCTTTTGATAAGCCTATTTTTCTGGAAGAGTTTACCAATAGAAGTTAAAACCGTTGGAATGTATAAAATGGTACGTTACACATTTCCTGTTTGTGTAATACAAGGAACTTGCATCGCTTTTTCTTTTAACATTTCCAACCACAATTAGAATAGTGAACACCTCAGTCATTTCAATAATGAGTCATGGCTGGTGACAGGAAAATACTCTGGACCCAATCCAATTGCAACTATTGCTCAACCATTTCAGCCTGTGGGTTGTTTTCCCTTATGAATGCGAAGAATTTTCACATTTCAGCGCTCCTCCCTTTCATTCCCCAATAACGTTATCACTACTTATCACAACGAAATTATCTATACCTTGTTTTTTTCCGCCACCAATTAGGCTTTCTTTGGGCGGTACATTATGCTAAGAATGATTTTATTCTAAATGTGTTTTAATGGGAATAATAAGAAAAAAAAATGGAAAAAATAAATTATTTCTCATTTTTCGGCCATTATAGTTTAAAATAAAACGTTCTACTGTGGAGAAAAGCCACACATTTTATTTGCCCATTTGTCCCGATTATTGCAACATTTAAAATATATCCCTAGTACAATGTATGGTGACAATATTTTATTTACAAATAAAGGTGAATTTTTTTCAGTTTTACATCCATTACTAATCACAAGCCCAAAATGTAATAATAATATACCCTCTTGACATACATATTAAAAAAATGTATTTCCTAATGTATGTAGGTGTAATATTACTATTTGGCCACAAAATGTCCTCACGCATTATTTCCTAAAAGCGTACAGTAAGTATGCTTAATAGGAAGTAATGCGTAGCTGTGTTACTCAGAAGTGATGCAGACATCTCATTGATGCCTGCAATTTTTGAACAAAAACAGTGATAATTCTTGGCGGGCATGCATATATAGGCTCAGGGGACTTCTGTCCCCTGCCATCAATACCCCCTGACGCTGGGACCATCGCGATCGCGGGCTTCCACCCGCACGAACCTGCACACACCCCTGCAGACTGCACAGACGTGAGCTTTACGTCCCTGCGGCTACAGCAGCACCTGCCACTATCGCCAAAAAATTGGAAAATTCTAAGTACATGTAAACAAAATAAGAAGTGTGTTTCTCCCAGAGTAAAATGAACCATACATTACTTTTATCCTATGTTGCTGTCACTCACAGTAGGTAGTAGAAATCTGACAGACCAACGAGTTTTGGGCTTGTCCATTTCTTCATGAGGGGATTCTCAGCATGGCCTTTATTTTTTATAATGACACTCCCTGATAAGGATTTGTACAATGATGCTGACCAGCCTACCTCTCAGCTGCACCCTTTTTTGGCAGTTGGACAGAGCAACTGCCATTCACTAAGTGCATTTGAAAATAAAGAACACCCTGAGAATGAGGAAATGGGCTAGTCCAAAACCTGTTGGTTCTGTAGGACTTCTACTACTTACTGTGAGGGACAGCAACATAGGAGAGAAGTAATTTATGGCTCATTTTACTCTCAAGGAAACATACTTATTCTTATTTTTATGTGTTTACATGTCTTTGAAGTTTTACAATTTCCTCTATAGTAGTCCTTTAAAGGGACCCTGAACGGTAAATAGAAACTAAATTTGGACTTACCTGGTGCTTCCTCCAGCCCCCCGTAGCTCGCAAGGTCCTCTGGCATCCTCTTCTTCCTTTTTATGGTCCCATTGGCGGTTCTGGTAATCGGCGACTTCATGTGACGTTACGCATGTGCGGCCCCGCCGCGTCATTATGCAGGTCGCCGTAAGCACTGCATGGTTCTCTGCATGCGCAGGAGGCTTATGGCGACCGGCATGATGGCTGGCAGAAGCCCCAGGTAATTCAAAATTTCGTTTTTATTCACTGCTCAGGGTCCCTTTAAATAGATCAGGTAAAATAAGCGTGATGTGAAAATGACCATGTGAATGAAAAATGTGCTAGTGAGAACTTTTTGCTCAATTGACTTTATTCAAAAAGTGATTTTTAGATGTGAGAAATGTCCTTTATCATTAAAAAAGGCCAGATGACAAGTATAAAGCTTTTTATCTGCTCTACCAGGGTAGCAATAAACGTATCGCTCAGCTCAGGAAGATGTTTTTGATTTTAATTTTCCATTGATTAAAGCGCTAGTTCGGTTTCTCATTTAATGGCTATAATAACAAGTTTACATTGTTTGGCTATGCGCAATGTTTTCAACACTGTATGTCTGTACTTCTTGCAATACACTGATTAAGGTTATCTGGCTGGTTGGCTTCTCTAGTTCCATGTCTGGTTGAAGTGGTATTGCAGTTTTAGTTGACAGACCACTGTCCACACTCTGCCTTCTGTTCCATGATCACCCACATGATGCCGGTAGGCAGTGGCGTGCACTGGGGGTTTCACCCCTTAACAAAGGTGGCCCATCCAACCCCCTAACCCCAATAGCAAGTGGGTCCAGCATGTTACTCCTTCCACACACCCCACAGCAAACATGGCTAGACCCCCCAGCGTGTGGCCACCATAACATCATTAATCCTTCCTCTCACCTCCATCCCCATAACAACTGTATCCCATATAAACCCTTTTAACCAACAATAACAAGCGTGTCCAGTGCAGTACCCCACCCTCTTCCCCCACTGCAACCATGTCCAGAACCCCAAACCCTCCCACCCAAAATGTGGCTAGTGTAACAATCCAGTGACAGAAAGACTGGGTCTCCACCTGGCTTTAGGCCAATTGGCCAGTTTATTTCATGTAACTTACCCCGCTGCGAGGGCGCATTTCCATGCCTTAATTGACTGTTTATCTATTATTAGAAGAGATTATGTTAGACACACCACGAAAGGGATTAAATTAAAAATGTGGGTAATTTCTCTTGCCTCCTGATCAATGGGATCTATCTGCTAAAATGCCCTAGCAGGATGGGGTACATCGGGCAAACCTCTAAAGGTGTCAGGAGGAGATTGAACGAACATAGAAGTAACATTAGAAACTATAAAGCTGAGAGAACAGAGAAGACTAAAGAGCGATTCGGATCTCCCGTAGGTCGAAACTTCTATGAATGTAAACAAGTGGTGGGAGATCTGAAGTTGCGTGTACTTGAGAAGATCTTTTGTGGTGAGGTTGTAGGCCCCCAGACCCCCATGTTACACAGAGAAAGCAGGTGGATAAGAGACCTTGGGACTCAATAACCTTACTACAAAAAAAGTATTATTGGTTTTGTTTAGCCTGGTGAGGTTGGCGGTTCATGGGGAAAGAGGGGTGACATCATGAGTTTCCGCACCAGGTGACACCAGCCCTGGTGATGCCTCTACCGGCAGGCTGTCTCTGTGTTGTCACTGAAAGCCAGTCACTATCTGGAGAGCGCCCATTCTTCTAGAATGGCTGCAGGAAATATGTAAATTGGTAGAGTGATGACATAGTCCCTTATTCACCTTGTTATTAATAGAAAATATAGAAGGCTGAAGTAGGGTAAATATTTTAAAAGAATCAAAATACCTGCTCCCCTTTCATAGTCTCTTATAAGCCCTTACAGGTTTGGGATAAGAGCCAGCCACTGGATAGTCACTACTGTCCACCACGGGTACCATCAAGCACAGTCGCTTGTACCCAAAGACATCAGGGCAAATTCAACAAGGCGAATGTGAGCATCTTGTTTAATGTTACCAGAGAAGCCACTGTTACCAGAAACCATTTGTAAAACAGCAGCAGGGCCAGATATCTGCAAAGGCCCGGGCTTTGGGCGGCTGCAGCCCAAGGGGGCACCTGGATATGACAGAGGAGTTGTTACATATGAAAGAGGAGGCTGAAAATGGGGAGTAACACATGAAAAGGGGAAGCTGATGCTCAAGGGAGCGGCTCATGAAAGAGAGGGGCTGCTGTACATGGATATCACACATGGAAGAGGGGGCTGCACATGGAATGGGAGGGGTGCTGCTACACAAGAAACAGGAGCCACAATATTCTTGGCCTAGCGGCACAAAGAGTATAAATCTGGCCTTGAGCAGCAGGCTGGTCTTAAAGAGAAACTCCAACCAAGAATTGAACTTTATCCCAATCAGTATCTGATACCCCCTTTTACATGAGAAATAGAATGATTTTCACAAACAGACCATCAGGGGGCGCTGTGTGACTGATTTTGTGCTGAAACCACTCCCACTAGAGGCTCTGAATACCGCGGTACTCCTGGCAAACTGCCACAATGTAACAATGTTCACAGACAGGAAATGGCTGTTTAGAGCTGTCTAACAGCCAGAACAGCTAAAAACAGCTACATAACATGCCCACAGTAACAATGTCACCATGTAATACATGTCAGAATTAGAGATGTGGCGAACGGTTCCCGTATTGATTGACGTCACGCTCACGCGCAGAGAGTGCCCGGCAACAGGAGCGCGATCTAGGACGCGCTCCGCCGGGCAGCGCAGGCGTACTACTCCGGGTCATTGCGACCCGGAAGTAGTAAGAGGCCCAGAGAGGTTCGCCAGGCGAACTGTTCGGCCCAACACTAGTCCGAATGTGAATCTGGGAGAGGAAAGATTTTACAATGAGCAAACACTGACTAAATCATTTATACATAATTATGGTAAAAAAGCACTTTTTTTATTACATTATTTTCACTGGAGTTCCTCTTTAAGGCTGCCATACACTGGTCGATTGCCCCCAGATCGACCAACAGATAGATCGCTCTCTGATCGAATCTGATCAGCGAGGGATCTATTGGCTGCCCATACACTGCACACACATTTTTAATCGATTTCAGCATTAAATCGATTCACAACCTGTGGAACTGCCACCCTGCCTCGCCCCCCTGCTCCACCGGCCAGCTGCAATACATCACCTGCCCGCCGGACTGAGTCCCTGGGGCTGTCCCGTCCCTTCTTCCAGCGTCCTCTTCCATCTTCTCTTCACTTCCTGTCCCGTCCTGTGAGAAGCGGAAGTTCAAATAGTAGAGCGCCCTGTATTGCTGCGTCGGTCGTCGCCGTATCAAACACTGCTAACAATGCACTCCCAACCCGCCGGCGAATGAGCAAAATTTTCCACCTGGACAGATGACTGAATCGATCGATTTCGGGTGGAAAGCGGTTGATCGGTCAACATTTGTGTTAACGTTTTCACAGCAGATTCGTGATCGATTCTGCTGTATTTCAATGGGAAATTGTTTTAGTGTATGAGTACCTTTAAGGTGGCCATACACTGGTCGATGGTTTGCCATCAGATCGACCAGCAGATAGATCCCTCTCTGATCGAATCTGATTAGAGAGGGATCATATGGCTGCCTTTACTGCAAACAGATTGTGAATCGATTTCAGCATGAAATCGATTCACCACCATTCATGGAGCTGCCGCTGCCGCCGCGGCCCCCCTCCAGCTATACATTACCTGCTCCGGCCGGTGCGAGTCCCCTGGTCTCAGCTGTCTCTTCTCCGGTCTGGGCTCCTCCAGCTTCACTTTACTTCCTGCCGGGGAAGTTTAAACAGTAGAGGACGCTCTACTGTTTAAACTTCCTGCCGGGACAGGAAGAAGTGAAGCCTGCTGGACTCAGAACCCAGCGCAGAGACAGAGCAGCGGAGACCAGGGGACTCGCGCCGGCGGAACAGGTAATGTATTGCCGCTGTATTGCGTCGGTCATCGGGCATTCGAACGCCGCTATTAACGCACTCCCGACCCACCGGCAATCGAGCAAAGTCTTCTGAACGACGGGAATCGACGGAAACGATCGATGTCAAACGGAAATCGATCGTTTGGTCAGTGTTTGTGCGACGATTTCAGAGCCGATTCGTTCACAGTGATCGAATCGGCTGTGTATTGGCAGGAAAATGGGTAAGTGTATGGGCCACTTCACACTAATATGTTTGTTAATGATTTACAGAAATAAACAGAAAAAAACATTTATACATGGCTACATATAAAACAAAAACAAGGGGCAGCTACACTATTCTGGAACAGGCCTGCCAGTCTTCAGGCTTTCCTATCACAATCAGCTTTTCCCACTATTCCATGATCACGCAGCAAGGTCAACAGCAGGATGATGATGGGATGACAATGTGTAATGTGAACACAGACAATTGTACTGTACATACAGAACAAGTCACAAGCTGCCACTATTAATTACATCTTCTCGCTGGGTGTGCTTCTCCTAGCTGATGCTTCTGCTTATGCCAAAATAATTCTGATCTGTCATACTCCGCAATAACTTACAGTCATGTCTCCTTTAGAAGTATCAGTATCATATCCTCTTAATCAAAGGGGAATTTAATGAAATGTCGTTGAACTGGGAATTAAAGCTCTAGTAACCTTCCACTATTTTTAGCGCATATGATTTGTTTTAATTAGCAATGCACAGTGTATTTACACTTTGCAGTACACAGATTAAAAGGATACCTGGCTTGCTGGGTCCTGCAGCTCCACTACCCGTACAGACCAGGCGATTTTACTGGACACTTTTCTGTCAAGATTTCTACCCCTATCCCATTGCCACCCACCACCCACAAAAGGTAATCAGGGAACACAGAATGCCTTGCTCCTCCTACCTCTTCCCTGAGCTGGTGAGATTAACTCTTTGTGGCAAGCACTGCAGCTACAGAACAGTATCATAATGATAAGAATCTACTGAGCTGCAGTACTAACCACAAACGTATTCATCTCTAAGTAGCACAGGGAGGAGCTGGAGAACAGCTGCTTGTTCTGAGAAACAGCTCTATTTACTGAAATGGTCAGCTTTATACAGGGCCTGGACTTAGAAGACAAAAACAGCTTGACTTGGTAGGTGTACCTTTTTCATGTAAATAGTTCCCCCATTGTGTCATACACATCACCATGGACCTATCAATGCTAAGTACACAAAACACTGACCTTTTCATTTGGGTCGGCTAGTAGAAATTCATAAGCAAAATTTGACCTGGCAAGTACACATTTCCCATTAGTCATCAGTGTGATCAGAATTGCACACAGAGGCTGGGTCTGCATATACTGCCCAGCCTCTGTTGCTATACTCTTCCCCCCACAGGTCCCCCTGCGCTCTGTTGTGCCCCGCATAAATCATACGCCTAGCTGTCGACACGCAGCCGGCTGTTTACCTTCTATTTGTCACTCTCGCCGCTCCCCACCTCCTCCATAGCGCCGGTCCCCACCCATGTCCCTTCCCTCCCTGCTGATTGGAGGGAAGGGATGGAGGCGGGGACCGGAGCTATGGAGGGGGCGGGGGAGCGGCAAGAGTGACAGATGGAAGGTAAACAGCCGGCTGCGACACGCTGCGTGTCGACAGCTCGGCGTATGATTTATGGGGGTAAGCAGAGCGCAGGGGGGCCTGTGGGTGGATCAGTATAGCAACATAGGCTGGGAAGTATATGCAGAACCAGCCTCTGTGTGCAATTAGCGTTCTTAGAACCCATCTCGGTTTCTCTTTAAAGGAAATCTATTATAATTGCAATGGCTGCACTGCCAGACCTATCATGGCTTTTAAATGACAGGAGTGACTTGTCAGTGCAGCAGCTACGTATTGAAAGTGTTGAATCACTCTTTTTGAAAAGTAAGCTAAGCTTTCCATGAGTAATAATGAGCTATTTTTACTGCTGATCATAATCATTATTGCTTACATGTTAATCCTTACATAGCCTGATTTTCCACAATAAAGGCAATCCATGTCTGGATGCTGATATTGGTTCCCCGTATATGAGATCATGGAAAATGGGAAAATGGTGTTTACACAGAAGGCTTTCGGGATGTGTACTGACTCGACAATAAACGAAAGAAAAAGAGTATACACGATTCAAAGCAGGAAGCTGAATTTGTGGCGGCCTTTCAGAAAAGCTAATAAAACACAGCCGGGGCAAGCATTTACCAGAAACAGAGTTAAGATTACACTGGGTATTGTGAACTAGTTCTTTTCTGTTGCTAGAAGCAAAATGTACGGCAAATGTATTTCTGAGATTCTCAGTGACCTACATTCAGGAGACCAGCGAAAAGCAACATATCCGTAAAAAAAAACTGTACAGGTCAGAAAGGCATGACTCATTATCCTCCTAACTGTGGGAAACATTACAGCAGACTGGAGAACATGTAGCTTAAATATGATGAAGCTGTCACATCTTAGGCATATATCTCTCTGTATGACATCTATCTACATTTGTGTAACATAAAACAGATCTTCTGCTCCCTCACAGCGCATCAGCAAGAGGACCTGTCTTTCAGCGCAAATACTGCATATGGAAATCTCTCCTGGCCAGTCTCCAGATGAATCTCATCTATTGCTGTAGACATTTACCAATTCAAAACATTGGACCATCCTCCCTAATATTGTATAGGTCCCCCTGGCGTGGCTGTGACCTGTGTGAACTCCACAAGACCTCAGAGAGTTTCCTGTGGTACCTGGCACAAATACAATAGTAGTGGATCCTTAAAGTCCTGCAAGTTGTGACATGGGGCCTCTACAAATCAGATTTGTATTTCCAGCAGATCCTGCATCTGCTTAAAGCAGGGGTCTCAAACTCAATTTACCCGGGGGCCGCAGGAGGCAAAGTCAGGATGAGGCTGGGCCGCATAAGGGAGTTCACGTGTCCCCGCCGCAAAACGAGGGCTGCAGAGCCCCCAAATCGCCCCGGGGGGCAATCCGCCGGCATTTCCGGGGCAGAGCTGAAAGCTCTGCCCCTCCTGACGTCAATCGCGGCAGATCGCCGCCTCTGCCCGCCCCTCTCACTCTTCCTTCACAGAGAGGGGTGGGGGAGAGGCGGCGATCCATTCGGCGATTGACATCAGGAGGGGCAGAGCTACAGCTGGAAGCTCTGCCCCTCAGCGCAGTCGTGGATGTTTGCGCGGGGGATTTGGGGGTCTGCAGCCCTTGTTTAGCGGCGGGGATGCGGCGGATTACTTGGGAGCACTGAAGCGAACTATAAGGTAAAATGGGCAAATATAGTTCGCTTCCGTGTCTCTTTTGCTTTTTCCGGCAGGCAGGGCCGGTTTAAGCAACAATGGGGCCCCAGAGCAAAATAAACCTGCCCTCCCCCCCAACAGATACCCTGGAACAAAAATCGGCATTAAGGGACCTTTTTTGAAGCTGGTATAGTCAGGGTGTGAAGCCCCAATCGGTCGGAGCTCCACATTCTGGCTACCCCAGCCTGCATGGGGGACAAGGGGTTAAAAAGTTTCAGGAGGGGGGACCCCACATATTTTTTTTAAAAAAATTCCCACACTCTAAACAAAAAAAAAAGTTGGGAAAATAGGAAAAAATGCCAGGAATCTTCATACAGCCATATTGCGGCTGTATAGCGATCCCTGGCCAAAGCGCTGCGGCTGCGTATGGACCCCCTGGAAACCCTGTCAGGAAATGTATTGCTCTTTCTTTTGATACATGTAAAATTACACTACCGTTAGGCTTGCTACTAAAAGTGACATTTACCGCATTTAAAAGTATACTATTTTCCTTCGAAACTTTAAAATCGATTTTCTCAAAAACTATAAGGTCTTTTTGAAAAATTGTTTTTTTCCTCTTATTCCTAATGATCTCCTTAACATATCCTGCAAATTTAGGGTTTCTAGCATTTAAGGTGGATTTGCTATTAACCATTAAAGTCGACGGGTTTTTAAATGTGTATTTTTTTCCTTTGCAACTTTAAAATCGATTTTCTCAAAAACTATAAGGCCGATTTGAAATTTTTTTTTCCTCTTGTAGCCACTGGGGGCCCCTACAAGCTCTGGGGCCCTGGGGCCTCAAAATATTGCATCGAGGGCCACAAATGGCCCGCGGGCCGCGAGTTTGAGACCCCTGGCTTAAAGCATATCCCTCTGTTCCAGCCCTGGGAGCCTCTAAACCTATTTGACAAAGTTGTTGAATATGTTTCCCATGGGCATGCTCCACATTAGATACTCACCTTAGTAGAAGGAAGCGTTTAGATTATCCCAAGGCTTCCCCAATCCCTCCTCCCCATTCCAGCGCTAGGACCCCCCAAAGGTCCTCAATAAGGGCTTGTTGACTGAAGCGTGGCCGCACTTTTCAGGTGCTAATGGCTTGCGAGGCATCCTGCGCAGTGCAGCATGCTTGGAGGGGAGCATGCCTGCAAACTTCTTGAGGGTTCAGGTGTCCAGTGATGATCTCAAGGAGGACGTGTGAAGTCTCTGGAGGATCCAAAGGCTTCGCTCTACTGAGGTAAGTATCTGACTTTTCTTATTTTGAAAATCACAGGTTAGCTTTACATTTTTTCCTCACCTTTTTGCCTACTGCACAGATTATGCAGCAATGCAAGTCAATGGGTGACGCAGGCGTGATGTGAGTGTGAGTGTGGAGCGACACAGCATGCCTGCAGAACTGATGGAAATCCCAGCTATGCACTTTCTGCCTAACAGGGAGTACATCATTAGCTGCGGGGGGGGGGGGGGGGGGGGGATGGGTCTAGGGCATGCCTATGTATATGACCCTGTCGCCAAACTGTGGTACAGGGCCATATGAAGACTCATATCTGCAGTGCAATGCAGTGCTCTCATCCCAAACATTAGTTGTAAAACCAACCTTAGGCATTCTATAGAGTGCCTACGCAAAGTGCGTAATATAAAGCATTCATACATTGACTTATATGATTTATACTTCATACTTTGCCTGTGATTGATATATATATATATATATATATATATATATACATACATACATATATATATATACAGTATATATATATATATATATATATATATATATATATATATGTAGTGGCTCCACCGCCATTGTGGCCATTAATCTAAATGAGACATGATACACTACCCGATGTGATGCAGACTCAGCAGTGCGTTACCGAGGGGTATGAACGGTGACATACTTCCTGTTCAGCAAGGAGCATGTCACTGTTCAGGGGTGGATCTTGCATATTACCCTGTAGGCGTGCTCTGCCGCAAGTAATATTCACGGAGGAATGGTGCTCCTGGCAGGACATTTGCACCGCACTCTATGTAAAACCAGCCTAAAGGTGGCCATACATCTGTAGACTTGGTGGCGGATCGACCAGCATGCACGATCGCGCGGTGATAACGGCATGCAATAATCGCGAATGACAAACATGAAACCCCCAGCCACTGCCCCTCAATGTTTTATGCCCACCTTCCCTGTGCCTATGCAGTTACCTGTCACGCCGTCCACACTGAGGGTCCGTCTAACTACTGACACATAGCATGTGGAGTGTGTGTAACGCCACACACGCGCCCCATGTGCTGTAAAGCCGGCAACCATGTGGGTGCGCAAATGTGGACGTACAATGAAGACAGTGAACATGTAACATTAGGGGGACAGCGGCCGGGGGTGGCGTCACAAGACCAATTCCGGGAAGTTTTCATGCTGAATGCTGAAAGCCAACAGATCTCTCTCCAATCAGAGAGGGATCTGTCTCTTGGTCGATCGGCCGCCAAAATTGTTAGCTGTATGGCTACCATAAGACAACGTGTTTATAAACTATTCCCGGAGTAGAGGAAATTCTAAAGCTTATTTTCTCATTCTCTGAAAGATTAAAAGCCATCTTATTGGATAAGAAATACTATAATAATAATAATAATAATAATAATGATAATAAAAAACAATTACCCTTTCTACACCAGAACTGAAAGGTTAGCACAACGTTTGGAAAGCAATTATGACATTAAGGTTTATTGTTTATTGCAATATGTTATGTGATTCTCACCATTTAAAGCTGAGTTTAAAATTTATAGTCCATCCAGCACTCAATCACTGTTATTTCTCCAGCAGTTGTTTATGCCAGACTGCAGTGCTTGTGTTATTGATTGCAAGTGACATGTTTATGCATCTTAAACGTTTTATTGCCATAATATACCCTGCTTTGTATGACTTGTTTAGGCAGAGTTCTCAGGATGCAAACCTCGAACCAAATGCTGCATATTCAAAACTGTCTTTATATTTCCTGTACTCTGCCTGGAGGTACCAACTGAAAGGGGATGTCTCTGCATCCACCTGTTTTCATAGAAATCTGTTGATAGTCGCATGCCTATAAGTTCCTTACAGACACTTCTAGCCAAAGAAATTAGGAAGAGGAACTTTGCCCAAGGATAGTTGTATGTGTGTAGAGAAGGGGGGGGGGGGGGTGAAAGGGGGATTTACACAATATATTGCAAAGTTAGAGGTTAAAAATAAAAGATAGACCAAGAAATGCCTGACACTGTACTATAATTCCTTCATGTTTGATCCCCATTGAAGTGAACCCTAGGTGAAAATGAACTGATGAGATAGACAATTGGACCTGTCTTCCTACTCCTAGAAATGACTTTTTTTTAGATATCCCATTGTTTTGCTTTTATATTTAAACACTTAAAAGTAGATTGAATGTTTTATTGTCTCTGATGAATGGCAGTCTAGTAAGTGTCCTAGAGCAAAAATATATTAACTATTGACCTTGTTCTACCTCTCCCCAGCCCTCAAAAGTTGTATTTTGCCAGGAAAACTTTTATGGCTGTAAGCTGCTTATCAGTGAAGTTTGCTATATTCCAGACATTGTACGGACAAGACAGAAGCTGTCATTTGCATGCCTAAAAATTAACTCTGACAGCAAAATAAAAAATTATAAACAGCGTGGTTATTAATATATTTGGCACTGTACATACATGTTTATATGGTCGCTGTCACGTCACCTCGGATAGACTTTAAGCCTGTGGGTCATCATCTGAACAGTGTACTGGTTAAGGGCACTGCCTTTGACATGGGAGACCAAGGTTCGAATCCTGGCTAGGGTCAGTACCTATTCATTAAGGAGTTCAAGGCAAGACTCCCTAACACTGCAGGGTGGCCATTTGAGCGCGTCCCAGTGGCTGCAGCTCTTGAGCTCTTTGAGTCAGACAGGAGAAAAGCGCTATACAAATGTTTGGATTATTATTATCTTTATTACTTGCTGACATTAAAAAAAAAGGCAACTGCAATTATCTACATCTTCTGCAGCAATGTACAGCGTATATAATCTTGCCAGTCAACTGTCCTTCAGAGGGGCTTACAATCTAATCCCTACCATAGTTATACAAAAACAGGATCCAGAAACACCACCGCCTTCTATGGGCCTGAGCTCACGTAAGAGCAAATGCGCTTAACTGTACAGTACTGTGTTCTGATTAATAAAATATTGAAGTTTTCAGGAAATCGTGGATGCTGCGTATTTTGGCAGAAGAAGGAAAGGATCATCAGGTTTGTTGTCACTGTACAGTTAAAAAAAAACAGCACTTGTGATGACATTGGGATGCATTAGGCTGGTTTCACACCAGGACGTTGCGTTAGAGGGGATGTTAAGGCCGCATAACGTGCCCCTAACGCAACGCCTGGTGGTGTTGGAGCAGGACGCTACCAAGAGCCGCGTTACAAGCAGTTCTTGGTGCGCCTGCTCTGTCGGAGGCACTGCGGAGACCACGTGAGCGGAGCTCTCTGCATCATGTGGTCCCGCCAGCCAATCAGCGGCCGCTCCAAGAAGAAAACACTGCAAGTGCAGTGAATATTAAGTAGCCATCTGCCTGGCTACGTAGCGGCCTCTCCCCGCCTCCTCTCCGCCCCAAAAATAAAAAAAACCCACCCGTATTGAGCATGTGCAAGCAGTCTAACGCGGCTCTGCCGCTTAGAAAGTACTGCATGTAGTACGTTGTCTGGTGGCGCAGCGATACTATGTAACGCTACGTGGGCACTGTGAACAGCCCATTGATTTATCATTGCTGTGCGGTGGGGGTGCATTACAGGCTGCTCTAACGTGCGCCTGTAACGTCCCACTGTGAAACCAGCCTTAGTGTTTATAGCACAGGTATCTTGCACATCTGGGGAGGCACCATTAAAGGACACCCGAGGTGAAAATAAACTAATGAAACAAACTATTGTTCTACTTCTTCTCCTAAAAATGACTTTTTAATATATTTTAATATATTTTTAATATATTCCACAGTTTTATTTTATATTTAAATCTACTTTTTAAAGGGAACCAGAGACGAAATAAAGAAAAGATTTTATACATACCTGGGGCTTCCTCCAGCCCCATACGCATGGATCGCTCCCACGCCATCATCCTCTGCTGCCTGCAACTACGAGAACTGGCTCCCGTCACTGACGTCATCGGAGCCAGGCTATGCAGGAGAGATACGCAAAGAGTGCACTTCTCCTATGCTAGACTGGCTCTGACTGATGGAAGAACGGGGAGCCGGTTCAGGCAGTTGCAGGCAGCGGAGGACGGCGGCGTGGGAGCGTTCCGTGCGTATGGGGCTGAAGAAAGCCCCGGGTATGTATAATATCTTTTCTTTATTTCATCTCTGCTTCTCTTTAAGTTTTTACTGTTTTATTGTTTTTGCACAATGACACATTCGTTGAAGTATGCCAGAGCTAAAATCTATGAACTATTGAACCTTTTTATCTCTTTCCTGCTCTCAGAAGCCATTTTCAGTCTGACCCAGTCCTGACTCAGACAGGAACTGCTACTTACATAACTGATGTTTAACTCTTTCAGGCAGAGAAAGAAAAATAGGAACACAGCATAGTTATTTGTGTAATGGGCACTGTACATACTGTACATGTCGATCTCATCATGTCACATGTCACCTCGGGTATCCTTTAAAGCAGGCTTTCCCTGAGGACTCTGCAGGGGTTCCTTGGCATTTTCCCCCATCGTGGAGTAAGTATAATAGAACAAACAATGGGGGTGGGGGGTACTGTAAAAAGAAGCACTAAATTGGGGGTCAAAATAATAATGAGCACAGTATGAGTGACAGTGTAATAGGAGTAGTGAAATAAACAGCCTCACCTACTATTAAAGGGACACTTAAGTCAAACAAAAAAATTTGTTTTACTCACCTGGGGCTTCCAATAGCCCCCTGCAGCTGTCCGGAGCCCTCGCCGTCTCCCTTTGATCCTCCTGGCCCCGCCGACAGCCACTTCCTGTTTCGGTGACAGGAGCTGACAGGCTGGGGACGCGAGTGATTCTTCGCGTTCCTGGCCACAATAGCGCCATCTATGCTGCCATAGCATATATCATATAGCAGCATAGAGGGTGCTAATGTGTCTGGGAACGCGAAGAATCACTCGCGTCCCCTCCCCAGCTTGTCAGCTCCTGTCACCGAAACAGGAAGTGGCTGCCGGTGGGGCCAGGAGGATCGGAGGGAGACGGCGAGGGCACCGGACAGCTGCAGGGGGCTATTGGAAGCCCTAGGTGAGTAAAACTCATTTTTTTTTTGACTTAAGTGTCCCTTTAAAGACCATACCTCCGGAAAAATAAATGCAGGGGTTCCTCAACATTAAAAAATTGTTTGCAGGGGTTCCTTGAGATCCGAAAGATATTTGCAGGGTTCCTCCAGGGTAAAAAGGTTGAGAAAGGCTGCTTTAAAGCCATGCTATATATAAATGTTTGGAACAATCAATTTTGCCATCCAAGGGGCATCTTTTTTAGGGGAGACATTACAAAAATACTCTCCTCCCCTCCCGCAAAACATCCTTGTCCATGTCAAGTGGCAAATCTCCACCTTGGTGCCCAAGAGAGGTGGGGGCCCTTTTCCATGCATGAGCTCTGATACATTTCTCAGGACACAAGTTTGGCTGATTGTGCCGATAATAAAAGTCAGGGAGTGCCATGTGCTGTTTATTTGGTAGTCTATATAATTTTCAGTGGAAAGGGGCTCTAATGCTGAAAGTTTTGAATTAGGATGACACAGCTGATTAGGATAGTAACCAAGCAGCTCGGGGTGACCCAAACCATTAGGAAAGTATAGGGACTAAAAGAGGTCGAAAACCCCTCCTACTGAAAAGCAATGCTTGGTATGATTTGTCTTCTTAAAACAGAAGGTACTTGCTATAATTCAGCTTTAGGTAAACATCTGTGGTTGCCCACAATGCACTGCTACTGAATATGCAAATGATCTCTTTATGCCCTTGTAGCTAGGCTTGCATCCAAAACCACTGGTGTATAGCACGCCTATAGCTTTAACCTCTTGAGAGCCGATCGCTCTCTTGTCCCCCAGGGGGACAGCCGTGTGACACGGCTGTCCCCAGTACAGCGCTGCTGCCGATCGCAGCGATGTACATTGAAATAGATGGCGATCACGCCGTCTAACAGTCTCCCGAGCGGCAATAGCCGCTCGGAGACTGAAGGCTGGGCGGAGCTCCGCCCCCTAAGCAGGAGATGCACGCGCAGCCTGCGCGCGATCTCCTGCAAAACAGAGTCCCAGGACTTTACGCCAATCGGCGTTAGGCGGTCCTGGGGCTGCCGCCGCGGCCACGCCCATCGGCAAGAGGTTAAAGCTCTTACAGCTGATCAGCTAACTAAATTTAAAAAGTGTATAAAAATAATCAAAATGGGAGTCTGAAGAAGATATTACCATACTGAAAGAATACATTTTCAATTTTGTGACCCAGTTCCTAATATTATTAAAAACACTATCAGAATCTCAGCATTTTCCTTGTGGGCCAGTTCAGTCGGACGGCTGCCAGCGTTTACCGCTTGGGATCCACCATGTCGCAATTGTTTAATTCAGATGAATGAGATGGCCTTAACTACCGTTTTCGCTAACCGCAAACTCGCAAAAAAGTTCGCGAATACGCAAACTGGGCGAACCGCAATAGACTTCAATGAGGTGAATGTTACAAGCTACAAAAATAGTTTCTGGCCACAAAAGTGATGGAAAAGTGGTTTCAAGGGGTCTAACACCTGGAGGGGGGCATGGCGGAGTGGGATAAATGCCAAAAGACCCTGGGAAAATTACGTCTTTGATGCAGAGCAGGGTTATAATCCCTAAAGGGCAGAAATCCCATTGCATTGCTAAATTGGAGGCATAAAGTGCTTTAAAACATCTTGCATGTGTATACATCAATCAGGTAGCGTAAGTAGTGTACTGCTCCACACTGACAGACCAAACTCACTGGTTAACGCACCACCGCAAAGGCTGTTTATATTTGCGTGCTGCTTTTATTAATGCGTGCATACCATTGGTGTTTGTGTTTTGCGATCAGGTGCCTTCGCAAAGCAGTTGTCCCTAGTTGGGTGTTGGGCTTCCCACGACTCATTTTCTTTTGGCAGAGGTTGCAGATGGCATTGCTGGTATCAGAGGCACACAAACAAACAAAAAAAATGCCACACTGGTGAGCTTTGGAATGTGGGCATTCTGCTGGTGGCAACAGCAGACATTGAAGGGCGTGTTGGCTGGATGACCCCAAGTGTATCACTAAATGCATCATGTGTGAATAACTCCTCTGACACATCAAGTGGAGCAGCTGGGTTGCTAGTAGTAGTAGTGTTAAGTTTTTGTGTGAAACCAGAAGCTGAGCAGGAGGAGGACGGTGCGTCAAGGAGGCTCTGTGCAGAAGCTGTAGAAGATGTGGTGCGCTGTTTAAGGCAGTTAACCACATCCTCAGAATCTTGGGGGTTGAGGGTACGTGCCTTCTGAACACTGTACTTTTGTCGAGGGCCGCACGAAATCATGCCAGCACGACCTCAAAAATACCTGCAGGTTGGCCTGCCTCTGCCTGTGTGTAATCACAAAGAAGCACGCAATCAGTGTCAAATACACAGCAGCTGTGTGTGTGTGTGTGTGTGTGTGTGTGTGTGTGTGTGTGTGTATCAGTGGGCTGTGTACTTTAACACACACACAGAGATATCGACTGGTCTAAAACAGTGTGCAGACACCCAGATGCATTGGAAAGATATGCACTTGTCTAATATAGTGTGCAGTCACACAGATGCAGTGGAAAGATATGCACTGGTCTAATACAGTGTGCTGCCACACAGATGCAGAGGAAAGGTATGCAGTGGTCTAATACAGTGTGCAGTCATACAGATAGGGCTTGATTTACTAAAGTGTGATAACTGCTATTACAACAGTTATCACGCGAGCTGCCGCACGCATAGGTTTGCGCACGAACAGCGTTACTTCGTGTGATAAGTGAAGGTTTGTGCGCAATCACATACGCTTTTCACATGAAACGTGCACGTGATCACACACAAACCTTTGCTTATCACGCGAAGTAATGCTGTTCCTGCAAACCTTTGCGCGTGACAGCTCGCGTAATAACTCCTGCGATAGCAGTTATCACACTTTAGTGAATCAAGCCCGTACAGTGAAAAATATGCACTAATACAGTGTGCAGTCACACAGATAGGGCTCAATTCACAAAAGCGTGATAACTGCTATCACAACTACATCTCGTAGTTGCAGGCAGCAGAGGATGGCGGCGTGGGAGCGATCCGTGTGGATGGGACTGAAGAAAGCCCCAGGTATGTATAAAATATTTTCTTTATTTCATCTCTGCTTCTCTTTAAGTTTTTACTGTTTTATTGTTTTTGCACAATGACACATTCATTGAAGTATGCCAGAGCTAAAATCTATGAACTATTGAACCTTTTAATCTCTTTCCTGCTCTCAGAAGCCATTTTCTTCTAGGAAAGTGTTTTACAGTTGTAATTTCTTATCAGTGAGGGTCACACTGTGTGCCATGTGCTGTTTATTTGGTAGTCTATATAATTTTCAGTGGAAAAGGGCTCTAATGCTGAAAGTTTTGAATTAGGATGACACAGCTGATCAGGATAGTAACCAAGCAGCTCGGGGTGACCCAAACCATTAGGAAAGTATAGGGACTAAAAAGAGGCCAAAAACACTCCTACTGAAAAGCAATGCTTGGTATGATTTGTCTTCTTAAAACAGAAGGTACTTGCTATAATTCAGCTTTAGGTAAACATCTGTGGTTGCCCACAATGCACTGCTACTGAATATGCAAATGATCTCTTTATGCCCTTGTAGCCAGGCTTGCATCCAGAACCACTGGTGTATAGCATGCCTATAGCTTTAACCTCTTGAGAGCCGATGAGAGCCGATCGCTCTCTTGTCCCCCAGGGGGACAGCCGTGTGACACGGCTGTCCCCAGTACAGCGCTGCTGCCGATCGCAGCGATGTACATCGAAATAGATGGCGATCACGCCGTCTAACAGTCTCCCGAGCGGCGACTGAAGGCTGGGCGGAGCTCCGCCCCCCCAAGCAGGAGATGCGCGCGCAGCCTGCGCGCAATCTCCTGCAAAACAGAGTCCTAGGACTTTACGCCAATCGGCGTTAGGCGGTCCTGGGGCTGCCGCCGCGGCCACGCCCATCGGCAAGAGGTTAAAGCTCTTACAGCTGATGAGCTAACTAAATTTAAAAAGTGTATAAAAATAAACAAAATGGGAGTCTGAAGAAGATATTACTATACTGAAAGAATACATTTTCAAAGCTTTTTGTGACCCAGTTCCTAATATTATTAAAAACACTATCAGAATCTCAGCATTTTCCTTGTGGGCCAGTTCAGTCGGACGGCTGCCAGCGTTTACCGCTTGGGATCCACCATGTCGCAATTGTTTAATTCAGATGAATGAGATGGCCCTAACTTCCGCTTTCGCTAACCGCAAACTCGCAAAAAAGTTCGCGAATACGCAAACTGGGCGAACCGCAATAGACTTCAATGAGGTGAATGTTACAAACTACAAAAATAGTTTCTGGCCACAAAAGTGATGGAAAAGTGGTTTCAAGGGGTCTAACACCTGGAGGGGGGCATGGAGGAGTGGGATACATGCCAAAAGTCCCTGGGAAAATTACGTCTTTGATGCAGAGCAGGGTTATAATCCCTAAAGGGCAGAAATCCCATTGCATTGCTAAATTGGAGGCATAAAGTGCTTTAAAACATCTTGCATGTGTATACATCAATCAGGTAGCGTAAGTAGTGTACTGCTCCACACTGACAGACCAAACTCACTGGTTAACGCACCACCGCAAAGGCTGTTTATATTTGCGTGCTGCTTTTATTAATGCGTGCATACCATTGGTGTTTGTGTTTTGCGATCAGGTGCCTTCGCAAAGCAGTTGTCCCTAGTTGGGTGTTGGGCTTACCACGACTCATTTTCTTTTGGCAGAGGTTGCAGATGGCATTGCTGGTATCAGAGGCACACAAACAAACAAAAAAAATGCCACACTGGTGAGCTTTGGAATGTGGGCATTCTGCTGGTGGCAACAGCAGGCATTGAAGGGCGTGTTGGCTGGATGACCCCAAGTGTATCACTAAATGCATCATGTGTGAATAACTCCTCTGACACATCAAGTGGAGCAGCTGGGTTGCTAGTAGTAGTAGTGTTAAGTTTTTGTGTGAAACCAGAAGCTGAGCAGGAGGAGGACGGTGCGTCAAGGAGGCTCTGTGCAGAAGCTGTAGAACAGCCGTGCCCAACCTACGGCCCACGGGCCATTTGTGGCCCGCGAAGCCAGTTTCTGTGGCCCGCACGGTGTCTGCCTGCGGAGAGGGAGAGGATCGGGTAGTATCGCATAGTATGGCACTCGGCGGGACGCGCATACACCAGCGTGCACTCGTATTCAGCACCGGGTACCGTTGGGATAGTCAGAAAGCCTTGCTCATTGGTTACTGCAGGAACCTTCCTCCAATAGGAATCAGCATAATTCCTATTGGAGGAAGGTTCCTGCAGTAACCAATGAGCGAGGCTTTCTAACTATCACAGCGCTACCCGGGGCTAAATACGAGTGCACACTGGTGTATGCGCGTCCCGCCGAGTGCCATACTATGCAATACCACCCGATCCTCTCCTCCTCCGTAGGCAGACAACGTGGGCAGACAACGGGACACACGCTGTGACAGCCCCCTCAGCTCCACACAGAGCTGACAGCCCCCTTAGCCCCACACAGAGCTGACAGCCCCCTCAGCCCCACACAGAGCCGACAGCCCCCTCAGCCCCACACAGAGCCGACAGCCCCCTCAGCCCCACACAGAGCCGACAGCCTCCTCAGCCCCACACAGAGCCGACAGCCCCCTCAGCCCCACACAGAGCCGACAGCCTCCTCAGCCCCACACAGAGCTGACAGCCTCCTCAGCCCCACACAGAGCTGACAGCCTCCTCAGCCCCACACAGAGCTGACAGCCTCCTCAGCCAGCACACTACAGGCCACGTGTGGGTAATTAGGCCTCTGTTCCTCCTCAGCAGAGCTGACAGCCTCCTCAGCCAGCACACTAAAGGCCACTCTGATACCATTGCTGCATTAATCTGCCCTGTGCATACACCCAGGTACCGTACTGGACTCTGATACCATTGCTGCATTAATCTGCCGCAAACTTCTTATTAAGAAAATGTGCATCAAATGGTGAGTACAACAATTCTTATATTGTCGTTTTCTTTCCATTTCCAACACCATGTTAACTGTTACTAGAAAAACGTTAAAAGTTTTACATCGAAATTTTGTATGCATGTGTTCCGGCCCTCGAGATTTTTCTTGATTTAAAGTTCGGCCTAGAAGATGTGGTGCGCTGTTTAAGCCAGTTAACCACGTCCTCAGAATCTTGGGGGTTGAGGGTACGTGCCTTCTGAACACTGTACTTTGGTCGATGGCCGCACGAAATCATACCAGCACGACCTCAAAAATACCTGCGGGTTGGCCTGCCTCTGCCTGTGTGTAATCACAAAGAGGCACGCAATCAGTGTCAAATACACAGCAGCTGTGTGTATGTGTGTGTGTGTGTGTGTGTATCACTGGGATGTGTACTTTAACACACACACAGAGATATCGACTGGTCTAAAACAGTGTGCAGACACCCAGATGCATTGGAAAGATATGCACTGGTCTAATATAGTGTGCAGTCACACAGATGCAGTGGAAAGATATGCACTGGTCTAATACAGTGTGCAGTCACACAGATGCAGTGGAAAGATATGCACTGGTCTAATACAGTGTGCTGTCATCCAGATGCAGTGGAAAGATATGCACTGGTCTAATACAGTGTGCAGTCACACAGATGCAGTGGAAAGATATGCACTGGTCTAATACAGTGTGCTGTCATCCAGATGCAGTGGAAAGATATGCACTGGTCTAATACAGTGTGCAGTCACACAGATGCAGTGAAAAGATATGCACTGGTCTAATACAGTGTGCTGTCACACAGATGCAGAGGAAAGGTATGCACTGGTCTAATACAGTGTGCAGTCACACAGATAGGGCTTGATTTACTAAAGTTATTACAACAGTTGTCACGCGAGCTGCCGCACGCAAAGGTTCGCGCACGAACAGCGTTACTTTGCGTGATAAGCGAAGGTTTGCGCGCAATCACGTGCGCTTTTCACATGAAACGTGCACGTGATCGCACGCAAAGCTTTGCTTATCACGCGAAGTAATGCTGTTCCTAGAAAACCTTTGCGCGTGGCAGCTTGGGTAATAACTGCTGTGATAGCAGTTATCACACTTTAGTGAATCAAGCCCGTACAGTGAAAGATATGCACTAATACAGTGTGCAGTCACACAGATAGGGCTCAATTCACAAAAGCGTGATAACTGCTATCACAGCAGTTATCACGCGAACGGCCACGCGTGAAGGCTTGCGCGCGTAAAGGATTACTCCGCGTGATAAACAAACATTTTCTCGTGATCACACGTAAACTGTAACGATCGGTGTCAACACGCAGAGAGAATCTGATTATTGGTGGGCTGTAGACTCACCAATAATGCAGATATACACCGGATTATGAATGATCTGCAGAATCACTAATAATCCAGGTATGTCTAACCTCCGAGTGTACAGTATCACAGTAACACTTTGAGAGGGAACTGCCAGGAAGACTGGAGGCAGTGAGAAGAAGGAAATTCACCCCTAGACGTGGGTGAATTCCCTTAGGCCAAAGGCTCCCTAGGAGAGGGACCTAGGCCTGGTTGCAGGAAGCCCTGCTGCTAATATGAACAGATTTGCCCTATCTGGTTGTGAGATCCAGATAATCTTCACAGTACCCCCCCGAGGAGTGGACTCCGGACACTTCCCACCAGGCTTCCCAGGATGTGAGTCATGAAACTTTTTCCTCAAATCATCTGCGTGCATGCGGCACTCTGGTACCCAAGTTCTATCCTCCACACCATAACCTTTCCAGTGTACCAAATATTGCACAGAATTTTGCACCAGCCGGGAGTCCAGAATCTTCTCAACCTCATACTCAGGTTGATCATCAATCAATACGGGAGGGGGGGGGGAGTGGAATCCACCTGCACTGCCGGCTTGAGCAATGACATGTGGAATGATCTTACACCACGCATACTGGTAGGAAGATCAACGGCATAGGTGACAGCATTAATTCTTTTGGTGACTGGAAACGGCCCCACAAATCTAGGCCCTAATTTGGGTGACAGTTGTTTCAATGCCAGATGCCGCGTAGACACCCAGACCAAATGCCCTGGTGAAAAGTCCCATTCAGCAGTGCGTCTCTTGTCGGCCTGCTTTTTCTGAGACTTGAAAGCCTTTCCCAAATTTGTTTTCACCAAGGCCCAAATTTGTTTCAACGCCAGCTGCCAATCCTCCAATGCTGGGAACGGAGTAGATGCCACTGGCAAAGGAGCAAACTTAGGAGACCTCCCTAGAGACCACCTGAAAAGGGGAGAACCCAGAGGAAGAACTTTTCAGGTTATTGTGCGCAAACTCTGCGAAAGGTAAAAATTTTACCCAGTCAGTTTGTGCATCAGCCACGTAGCATCTGAGAAACTGTTCCATGGATTGGTTGACCCTTTCAGTCTGGCCATTCGTCTGTGGGTGGTAGACTGATGAAAATGAAAGATCCATGCCCATAGACTGACAAAATGCCCTCCAGAACTTAGATACGAATTGGACTCCCCTATCTGACACTACATTTTGCGGAATGCCATGCAGCCGGAAAATGTGCAGGATAAAGAGGTTAGCCAGCTCTTGAGCGGAGGGGAGTCCCTTCAGAGGGATAAAATGGGCCATCTTGCTGAATCTATCTACCACCACCCAGATGACAGTCATGCCTTCAGATCTGGGGAGTTCACCCACAAAATCCATGGACAGGTGCGTCCACGGTTCACTTGGAACTGGCAGGGGCTGCAAGGTCCCCACCGGAGCCTGTCGGGAAGGTTTGCTCCTAGCACACACAGCACACTCCCTCACAAACTCCTTACATTCCGTGGCCAGAGATGGCCACCCCGCACACCTGGCAAGGAGATCCTGTGTCCTGGTGGCCCCTGGATGACCAGCATTCTCAGGGCCGGGCCGAAACAGAGAGGCTCCAGCCTCAGGGCGCAGTGTAGGAGGGGGCGCACAATTCATTCAGCTGTCATTCCTAATTGTGTTTGAAGCAGAAAGAAATAAGAAAAGGGGATACATGACAGTGACTACAAGCCAGATAACTAGAGATTAAGGTGTTGGGGGCCCTGGGGCACCTATTAGTCTAATAGCAATCAGTGTGTGATGGCTGGGGTGGGAGGGATGGAGGGGCGCACTTTGCTGTCTCAGCCTTGGGTGCTGAAGGACCTTGTCCCGTCTCTGAGCATTCTTATGGGAGTGAAACAGCTGCAGAAGCTGCAGGCGGAAGGGCAAAGGCACAAATAACACTCCCTCGGGCTTCCCTTCTGGGACATCCTGCTGATATGGGGCCAAGGTGGTAGCCCAATCCGTCCAGGTTTCTGTGGCTGCCAAAACCACCTTTCGAGGCAGAATAGTCTCGGATGCTGAAGGCTGTGCCGTTTCGGGTTCAAAACACCTGGACAAGGCATCAGCCTTAAAGTTTTTACTACCAGGGGTATACGTAATTACAAAAGAGAATCTGGAAAAAAACAGTGACCACCGGGCCTGTCGGGGACTGAGTCTCTTAGCGTTTTCAATGTACTCCAAGTTTTTGTGATCTGTGTAAACTGTAATAACATGTTCTGCTCCTTCTAACCAATGTCGCCATTCCTCAAAGGCTAACTTGATGGCCAGGAGTTCTCGGTTGCCTATATCGTAGTTTCTCTCCGCTGGGGAGAACCTGCGGGAGAAATAGGCGCATGGGTGAAGTTTACCCTGCAAACCGGAACGCTGAGACAGCACAGCCCCCACCCCCACCTCAGAGGCATCAACTTCTATTATGAACTGGAAGGTGACATCTACGTGTCTCAGGATGGGAGCAGAACAGAACAGTTTCTTTAGGGTACTAAAAGCCGTGAGAGCTTCCTCGGACCAGTGGTGAGTATCAGCCCCTTTCTTAGTAAGACTAGTGAGGGGCGCAACCACTGTAGAGTACCCCTTAATAAATCTCCTGTAGTAATTCGCAAAACCCAGGAATCTCTGGAGGGCCTTCAGACCCACAGGCTGTGGCCAGTCCAGTACAGCAGAGACTTTCCCAGGGTCCATAGAGAGGCCCGAGGTAGATATTACATACCCTAATAAAGCTACAGAGGTCACCTCAAAAATGCACTTTTCCAGTTTGGCGTACAATTGATTCTGTCTTAGTCTTTCCAGTACATACTTGACATGTCTCCGATGTTCGGCAAGACTGGCTGAAAAGACTAGTATATCATCAAGATGTACTAATGCAAATTTACCCAAAATTGGTCTGAAAACCTTGTTAATTAGCTCTTGGAAGACGGCCGGGGCGTTGCACAACCCGAAGGGCATCACTAAGTACTCGTAATGCCCATCGAGTGTATTAAAGGCCGTCTTCCACTCGTCACCGTCCCTGATGTGCACCAGGTTGTATGCACCCCTTAAGTCCAGTTTCGAGAAAATTTTAGCATTGGTGATCTGGGAGAATAAATCGTCAATCAGAGGTAGTGGGTAACGATTTTTCACAGTGATCTTATTTAGACCCCGATAGTCAATGCAGGGGCGGAGGCCTCCATCTTTTTTTTTAACAAAAAAGAACCCAGCGCCCGCAGGTGACCGGGAGGGGCGGATAAATCCCTTAGCTAAATTTTCTTTGATGTACTCCTGCATTGCCAACTTCTCTGGCCCGGACAGGTTATAAAGGTGACCCCTAGGAGGCATACAACCAGATCTTAAGTCAATTGGACAATCAAAGGGACGGTGAGGGGGTAATCTATCTGCTGATTTCGGACAAAAGACATCAGCATAATCTTTATACTGCTCTGGCAATCCTTCCACCTGAATACTGGTGTTACCCATGGTTACCTTCGCCAAACAATGATGATAACAGCGGGTAGACCAGCTTGTTAGCTGACCAGAGGCCCAATCAATCTGAGGAGCGTGAAGTCGCAACCATGGCAGACCAAGGATGATGGTGGAAGTTGCCATTCGTAACACAAAAAACTGCAGACTCTCTCTATGTAAAACCCCTACTCTGGGGTCTGAGACAGAGGGTATTTACTCTGCAGAGGAGAGTCATCCACCGCAGTAACTAACACCTTTTGGTTCAATGGGACAATAGGAATTCCCAATCTTTTAGCAAAATCATAGTCAATAAAATTGGCAGCCGAGCCGGAGTCCAGAAAGGCCTCAGTAGAAACTGTCTGGTCTCCCCATGAGATGGTGCATGGGAGGAGCAGTCGATCGTCTTTAAGAGGTAAATTCTGTGCGCTTAGGATGTTACCTCTGACCACTCCTAAGCGACAGCGTTTCCCGACTTTTTGGGACAGTTCTCTGCTTTATGACCCTCCTCTGCACAGTACAAGCAGAGCTGTTCCTTCTTTCTACGAGTCTGCTCGACCCGGGACAATTTTGAACGTCCAATCTGCATGGGTTCAGGGAAAGGTGAGGTAGGTGGTGAGGAAGTGTAGGAAACATATCTCACAGTACTCCTACCCCGACTTTGTCTCTGATACCGTAAGCGACGGTCTACTCTGATTGCTAGTGAAATGACTTCATCAATGGTTTTAGGTTCAGGATATCCTAACATCAGATTAGACACTGCATCTGATAATCCTGACAAAAAACAATCCAACAATGCAAATGAGCCCCACCTAGCTGACACTGCCCACTTCCTAAACTCCGCTGCATAAGCTTCTACCAAATATCTGCCTTGCCGCAACATCTTGAGCTTCCGCTCAGCGGTCGAGGCAGAGTCCGGATCATCGTAAATTATGGCCATAGCTTTGAAAAATTCCTCCACAGAGGTCAGAGCCCCATCACCTGGTGGAAGACCATATGCCCAGGTCTGGGAATCCCCAATCAACAGTGTCTTAATAAAGGTAATTCTCTGGGCCACAGTACCTGAAGCATAAGGTCTTAACTCAAAGTAAGAAAACACTCGATTTTTAAAGTTTCGAAAGTCAGATCTATGACCAGAAAACTTCTCAGGCACAGGCATACGTAAGTCTGTAACAAGAGGGGATCGCACTGAGTTAACAGTCATCTGAAGGGCTTGTATAGACCCAGACAAAGCATTAATCTGGGTCTGATGACTATCCAGCACGCTAATGCAATTCTCCACCGAGGTGGTGAGTGCAAGCAGACGACTGTCAAGTGTGTCCATATTGTTTTGGTCTGCCGTTCTGTAACGATCGGTGTCTGCAGAATCACTAATAATCCAGGTGTGTCTAACCTGTGGACACCTGAGACGTGAGTGTACAGTATCACAGTAACACTTTGAGAGGGAACTGCCAGGAAGACTGGAGGCAGTGAGGAGAAGGAAATTCACCCCTAGACGTGGGTGAATTCCCTTAGGCCAAAGGCTCCCTAGGAGAGGGACCTAGGCCTGGTTGCAGGAAGCCCTGCTGCTAATATGAACAGATTTGCCCTATCTGGTTGTGAGATCCTATCTCACTACAGCCTAGTGGCAAACCAAGGAAGTACAGATATACAGTGCTAGTCTTGGGTGTGTGGTCTGTAGTTACAACACCCTGGAACTGGTCTAAAGCATAACATAGAACTGACACAGTATCCTAGTCTTGGGTGTGAGGTCCGTAGTCACAACACCCTGGAACTGGTCTAAAGCATAACATAGAACTGACACAGTATCCTAGTCTTGGGTGTGAGGTTCGTAGTCACAACACCCTGGAACTGGTCTAAAGCACAACATAGAACTGACACAGTATCCTAGTCTTGGGTGTGAGGTCCGTAGTCACAACACCCGGGAACTGGTCTAAGCATAACATAGAATAACATAACATGAGAAGGTAATCTAGCTCAGTGTGGATTCCCAGGTCCGTCCTGGTTCAACCACACTGTAGGATCTGACTGAGGTCTGTGTTCTAACACGTTAAGCATTTGCAACGGCAGACGATGTGAGACTGAGGGACAAGTGGTTATATAGTGCAGCGCTGGCCAGCGCCGCCCAGTCCCTTCCAGCCAATCCGCATCCATCCTTGGATCAGCTGACCGGCGGGGTCAGCTGATCCCTCTCTGCTTCCATAAAGCTTCTGTCTTTCCGCGCGCGCGAGTGTATTCCGCAGCCTATGTGCACAGGAAGGCTGTATAGCATCAGACACATGTCGCCGCGTGTAAACCGCCGGAGCAGACGCGGAAACGGCCGCCATGCCGCCAGAGCATGTGGCGGCCATTCCGCAATCCTTCACAGAAACGTTCGTTTATCGCTCTGAGTAATCCCTTACGCGAGCAAAACCTTCGCGAGTGGTAGATCGCATGATAACTGCTGTGATAGCAGTTATCACGCTTTTGTGAATCAAACCCATACAGTGAAAGATATGCACTGGTCTAATACAGTGTGCAGTCACACAGATACAGTGAAAGATATGCACTGGTCTAATACAGTGTGCTGTCACACAGATACAGTGAAAGATATGCACTGGTCTAATACAGTGTGCTGTCACACAATTACAGTGGAAAGATCTGCACTAGTTTTACAGTGTGCTGGGCCTGGCACAGTACAGCAAGGGCCAGCCCTCAAAAGAGCTTTTTTGGGGTGCTTTCAGCAACAAATTTCAGCAAGGAGCAAGCTAACAAGAGCATAACTAAAGCTTTCCCTATCTCTCCAGCAATGGCCTCAATTCAGCAGAGGAGAGTTATGCTTCGTACACACTTGCGATAGCTATCGTTTGCAAAGAACGATAGTTACCAGACGAACGATATTGGAAAGATTGGTATGCAACGATGGGATGCAGCGATCATCATACACATTTTAACGATGGTTCTCGCAGAAAAGAACGATCAGAAGGGTATGTTGCGTACATATTTATATAAAATAAAAAAAAAACACTGACATGGAGTTACAATAGATACAAATATATGATTGTTAACTTGAAAACAAAGTTTAATTGAAATGAGCAATGTAACAATCTTTACGGCCGCGCTACAAAGGAAGTACTGAAGCTGGGCAGAATTAAACGCAGGCGCATTGGCCCTTGTAACAATCGTTCTCGGCCGATGTCTGTACACACTATAGTTTTGTAACGATTGTCGGTAGATATGATCCGTCAGGCTGGATATTTCCATCTTCCCGATGTCGTTCTTTTGTCGTTCGTGTTAATGATCGTTGGGTAAAGTTCTTTCCCCGATTGTCGGCGGAACGATCGTTAATGAGCTGTTTCAAACGACCATAGTCGCCAGTGTGTACGCAGCATTAGTAAGAGATAAAAGGTTGGTATTTTATCTCATGCAGTATTTTAACACTTTGTTTGCAATTCACTACTGTGAGAGGATAGAGAGGAGTGTTCGGTAGCAGACGATAATGGTGCGATAATGAAGCAAAAACCGAGCAATAAACGGTCGATAGTTATGCGGTGTTAGTGATTTGCATGCGATACTTTGCCTCTTTGGATGCTGGAAGTAAGGGATTGTGGGTAGGAGGAGGAGGTTATTACCAGCACGTGACTGCACAGGGTTTCCCTCCCTGTTTTTTTACCTTCTCCTTCCATTACAAATCCCTCCCTCCATTCTGCATATTAAGCATATTAACCTTCCTGGCGGTAAGCCCGAGCTGAGCTCGGGCTATGCCGCTGGAAGGCACCGCTCAGGCCCCGCTGCGCCG
This sequence comes from Hyperolius riggenbachi, assembly GCF_040937935.1. Lineage (NCBI taxonomy): Eukaryota > Metazoa > Chordata > Amphibia > Anura > Hyperoliidae > Hyperolius > Hyperolius riggenbachi. The sequence goes on along the minus strand of NC_090649.1, from coordinate 413,076,727 downwards.
ATTTGCATAATTTTTTTTTTGCTGCACGCAGCTAGCACTTTGCTAGCTGCGTGCAGTGCCCGATCGCCGCCGCTACCCGCCGATCCGCCGCTATCCGTCGCGCCGCAGCCGCCCCCCCCCCCAGACCCCGTGCGCTGCCTGGCCAATCAGTGCCAGGCAGCTCTATGGGGTGGATAGGAATTCCCTTTGACGTCACGACGTCGACGACGTCATCCCGCCCCGTCGCCATGGCGACGGGGGAAGCCCTCCAGGAGATCCCGTTCTTTGAACGGGATCTCCTGATCGCCGATCGCCGGCGGCGATCGGAGGGGCTGGGGGGATGCCGCTGAGTAGCGGCTATCATGTAGCGAGACTTTGTCTCGCTACATGAAAAAAAAAAAACATTTAAAAAAAAAGATTTGCTGCCCCCTGGCGATTTTTTAGCAAACCGCCAGGAGGGTTAAGCAATATTAAGCATTTACAATATTAAGTGGATGGGTTAAACGGAGGAGGTATTTGGATACATTTTCACATTTCCTCCCAATGAAAAATGTATCCAAATTCCTCCTTTGTTTCGCCCATCCACTAAATATTGTAAATATATTGTAAATGCTTAATATGCTTAATATTGTAAATGGGCTGCTCTCTGGTGCCTGAAATATGTACAGTATAAGCTGTTACTGTGTGCTGCTTGTAAACTAGCCGCAGAGTGAGCTGCAGCAGCTGTGAGAAAAAACATATATCGCCAAGTACATGCAGGAGATAAATAGATCTAAAATAACGAATGGTCACACCCCCTTTTTTCCCTGGTGAGTTGTGATTTTGAGAAAAAATAACGAATAACTATTGCCTATTTATCGTGCAAATTTTGCATGAATTTCTACCTGTCGGTATTTCACCCAATACTTCTGGAGAATTGCTATTTTGAGATATCACAGGAGGTAAATTACCTACCATGCGATAAATAGGTCTGTAACCTCTGGTGAATTGAGGCCATGTCTCTCCCTTCTCTCACTAAGCAGGCAGCAGACCGAGTGAGAACATGGCCGACGCTGCTGCCTTTTATAAAGGGAGGGGGGTCCAGGAGGGAGTGCAGCCAGATTGGCTGCCATGTGTCTGCTGACTGTGATATAGAGGGTCAAAGTTTAGCCCAATGACAAGTATAGGAGGCGGGGCGAACGCGCATAAAAATTCGCTATTCGCCACGGACGTGAAAAGCCAAAATTCGCGCAAACTACCCGCCGGGCGAACCGTTCGGGCCATCTCAAGATGAGATCTCACATTGTTTAGTCTCAGTTGATTGAGATTTCCCAAAGACAACATTTAGATTCTGATGGTGTCGTTCTCGTCTACAGTCTATCCACCTAGGTGCAAATGCGATGAAGAATCAATGGCAAATGTCAAAAGCTTTAAGCCATGGCAAACTGAGTCGCCGGCAGTGTCACTCGACCCTTATAGTGGGCCCTTGAGAACTGCTCATGATCTCCATAAATTGGAATTTTTTTCCCTCTACGGCACACATGTCAAACATACAGCATACATGCCCGTAGAGCCATTATATTTGGCCCTCAAGTGGTTTCCCCACTTTTCATTCTGTTTGGCCCACTCTAGATCACCAAGGAAGCAATATTGTAGGTGAAGCACTAGGTCACTATGGAAGCCATATGGGGAAGAAAGCAAATCAGGGAATTGTATAGGGTAGGGAGAGGGGCACTAGACACCAGGGAACTGTTTAGGGGAAAAAGAGTACATTAATAATAATAATCCAAACATTTGTACAGCGCTTTTCTCCTGTTGGACTCAAAGCACTCAAGAGCTGCAGCCACTGGGATGCGCTGAAGAGGCCACCCTGCAGTGTTATGAAGTTCTTATCAACTAGGTACAGACCCTGGCCATTTATGCTGGCCACAAAAGTGATGGAAAAGATGTTTCAAGGGGTCTAACACCTGAGTTTTTGCATGGCGGAGTGGGATACAAGTCCTGGGGAGAAATCCGGATTTGACGCACAGCAGCGTTTAAAGGGCAGAAATCACAATGCATGCTAAATTGGAGGCGTAAAGTGCTTTAACACATCTTACATGTGTATACATCAATCAGGTAGTGTAATTAGTGTACTGCTTCACAATGACAGACCAAACTCACTGTGTAACGCACCGCAAACAGCTGTTTGTGTAGTGATGGCTGTGCTGGACTGGTGCGCACCATGGCCAGAGTGCAGGCGATAGCGGTTTTTAAGCCCAAATGGTCGCCGGGCTGAGGTAGCTCATTGACAGAACAACAGTGACTGTCCAGCTGATCGAATTTGGTCTGTCCACAATTGTAAGGTACCTTGAGGGTTGGAGACCGATGTGCTGGAGGTAGCAGCTCCTGCAACTTACCAACGGGAAACCCTGGAGTGGAAACAGGAATCTCCAGTTGGCACGGGGCAGGAGCGCTTGCAGGAAGTCACTGTAGCGCTCCCACAGGTTGAGTCTGGTACTGCAATGACTCAAACACCAGGTAGACTTGAGGACTGAAGCAGATCCAGGAACGGGCACAGGTCTGGCAGCAAAGCGGGTACTCAAACAGGCGGTGGTCGGCAGCAGAGAGGGTAGTCGTACTTGGCAGAGGTCGGCAACAGAGCGGGTAATCAGACAGGCAGTGGTCGGCAGCAGAGAGGGTAGTCGTACTTGGCAAAGGTCGGCAACAGAGCGGGTAGTCAGACGAGCCAGGTTCAGTAACATCAGATCAGGGCAGAGCTTAGTCAGCACACGGGAACACACACACTCACAGAACTTGCTGCAATACTACAGCAACCAGAGTGTGGTGCTCTCCAGGCTTAAATAGGCCGTTTGGGCGTGCCCAGCGTAACGTACGACGCGCGTGCGCAGAAACGCACGGCGCCACGCAACGCCCACGTCAGAGCAACATGTACAAACAGACGCCCCTCACGCGCGCGCGCGTGCACGCGGCACTCACAGCAACGCCTTCCGGCGCCATTGCCTGCGCCGCCCGACGCGACGCGCATGAGCGCACCACGCCAGGCCGCCGATTATGGAGACCGGCCGAGATGCCCCCGGACGCCTGCCGACATCCGTGCGTGCCAGCCGCCTCGCCTGGACAGGTAACTGACCGTGACAATGCCCCCTCCTTAAAGGCAGCCTCCGGATGCCCTCTGATACAGGCTTATGAGGGTATTTCCGATGAAACTCCTTAACTAGGCGATTAGCATGAATATTAACAGCTGGCTCCCAAGAGCTCTCTTCCGGACCATAGCCTTCCCATTTGACCAGATACTGGATTTTTCTACCTCTTCTCCTAGAGTCCAGAATAGCCTCCACCTCAAATTCCTCTTCTCCATCAATTTCAATAGGTACCGGAGGGCCCACATTGCGATCTGGAAAAACATCTGCAACTGCTGGTTTAAGAAGAGACACATGGAAAACTGGGTGGATCTTGAGAGTCTTGGGAAGTGTGAGCTCATAAGCCACTTGACCAATCTTCTTTTTTACAGGGAAGGGACCGATATACTTAGGTCCCAGTTTGCGTGAAGGACCTGGCAATTTCAGATGTGCAGTAGATAAAAACACAGTATCTCCCACTGTTAATTCCAGCTCACCTCTTCTATGGACATCAGCATTTCTCTTAAACGCCTCTTGTGCTTTAGCCATGTTGTCCTGAAGAAGCTTGTTATTGTCAGAGAGGAAGTGGACTAGCTCCCCTGCAGCTGGTACAGATGCCTCTGGAATTAGATTAGGCAAGAAGGTGGGATGAAACCCGTAATTTGCAAAAAACGGGGATTGTTGAATAGCTGAATGACAGGAATTATTGTAAGCAAATTCAGCCAAAGGTAACAGATGAAGCCAATTATCCTGTGTAGTAGTCAAAAAACACCTGAGGTACTGTTCTAAAGTCTGATTTGTTCGTTCCGTTTGTCCATTTGACTGAGGGTGGTAGGCCGATGAAAAATGTAATTGTATATCCAGTAGTTTGCATAATGCTCTCCAAAACCGGGAAGTAAACTGAGTCCCTCTGTCAGAGACTATATCTCCTGGGACACCATGCAGCCGAACAATTTCTCTGATAAAGGTAGTAGCTGTTGTTTGTGCAGACGGCGTATTATGCATGGGTATGAAGTGCGCCATCTTAGACAATCGGTCTATTACCACAAAAATGGTGTTAAATCCTTCCGAAACAGGCAATTCCACAATAAAATCCATGGCAATTGAAAACCAGGGTCTTGGAGGCACTGGTAGAGGATCTAAGAGTCCCCATGGCTTCAATCTAGATCCTTTGGCACAACAACAGGTTCTACAGGCTCTCACGTACTCTTTACAATCCTTCCTTAGATCAGGCCACCAAAAGGAACGTTGCACCAGCTCCTGAGTCTTGGACACCCCAAAATGACCTGCCAGTTGATGGTCATGACACAGTTTTAACACTGATGTGCGAAGATCTTGAGGAATAAAGATTTTATCTTCATGATACCATAGACCATCCTTGAACATTAGAAATGACTCATCTGTATCAGAAAGCCCGAATTTACTCTGCTGAATTTGCTTGACCAGATCAGGTTGTAGAATCAGGAAATTATGACTTGACAGAATTGTATCTGGACAAACTGGTGACACTTCCTCCTCCGGAAACATCTGAGATAAGGCATCTGGTTTGATGTTCTTAGACCCAGGTTGATATGTTATGTGGAAAGAGAATCTAGAAAAAAAAAGTGCCCATCTTGCTTGTCTGGGGTTCAGTCTCTTAGCAGTCTTTAGATACTCAAGATTTTGATGATCCGTGTAGATCAAAATAGGGTGACTTGCACCTTCCAGTAAGTACCTCCATTCCTCTAAAGCGTTCTTAATTGCCAACAATTCTCTATCCCCGACATCATAATTCCTCTCAGCAGGAGTCAGTTTCCTAGAGAAATATGCCACTGGATGTAGCAGGAATTTCACCCCTTGTCTCTGAGATAGAACTGCTCCCACCGCCATTTCAGATGCATCCACTTCCAATAAATAAGGCAAGGCAGGGTCAGGGTGTCTAAGAATGGGAGCAGTTGTAAACAATTCCTTGAGTCTTTCAAAAGAGGCTTGCGCTTCAGTACACCTGACAAATCGTTCTTGCTGACGAGTAAGTTGAGTGATAGGTAAGATTATTGCTGAAAAATGTTTGATGAACCTGCGGTAAAAATTTGCAAAACCGATAAACCGTTGAACTGCCTTCTTGTTCGTAGGAGGTGGCCAATCGATGATTGCCTGAATCTTTTGTGGATCCATGGTAAATCCTTCTGCAGAGATGATAAGACCCAAGAACTGAATTGATTCTTTTTCAAACTCGCATTTTTCTGCCTTTACATAAAGTTTATGCAACCTAAGCCGAGACAGAACTTGACCTACTTGAGAGCGATGAATCTCCACTGAAGGCGAGAATACAAGGATGTCATCCAAGTAGACGATAATGAAATGATCCAAGAAGTCCTTAAGAACATCGTTAATGAAGTGTTGGAAGGTAGCTGGGGCATTACATAGCCCAAATGGCATGACCCGATATTCGAAGTGACCAAATCTAGACCTGAAGGCTGTCTTCCACTCGTCCCCAGCCCTTATTCTTATCAAATTGTATGCACTTTTAAGATCTAATTTGGTAAAGATTTTGGCTTCTCTTAATTTTTGAAACAGCTCAGGGACCAAAGGTAACGGGTATCGATTCTTGATTGTGATCTTGTTTAATTCACGATAATCGATACATGGACGAAGAGTCTTGTCCTTCTTTTCTACAAAGAAAATCCCCGCACCCGCCGGGGAAGTGGATGGTTGTATGAATCCTTTTTTGAGATTTTCTTCTATATATTGTCTTAAGGTTTCTTGTTCAGGATCAGAAAGGGGAAACATACGACCAAAAGGAATTGGTGCTCCAGGATGTAGGTCAATTGGACAGTCGTAAGGACGATGTGGGGGTAGCTGATCAGCCCCCTTTTTATCGAAAACATCGAGATACTTATGATATTGGACTGGGATGACTTCTTGCAATGAGGAGGTGCATAATAATGATCCTGTTGGAGCAGGTACATGACATTGTCTGCAATAACTGGACTCAAATGACACAGAACCAGATGACCAATTGATGATGGGATTATGTGCCTGAAGCCAAGGTAGTCCTAAGATAACAGGGTATACTGGGGAGGATACTAGGTCAAACTTTAAAAGCTCCTGATGATCCTGGTTAATGCTGGTAAGGATGGGTAAGGATTCAACTGTAACAGGACCTGAGCTTATGCCGGAACCATCAGCAAGATGGATAAACAATGGTTCCTTGCGAGGTTGTGTCGGAAATTGGTGAGTAGTAGCATATGTAATGTCCAAAAAGCAACTGCAGGCTCCGGAATCTATGATGGCGTGTGCATTAAGGATTCTTCCTGGGAGCTGGAAAGAAACAGGTATAGACAAAAGATTAGTAAAAGCTACCGTAGGCTGGGTTGGAGAAGCTCTGATGAAAATTTCCTTACCGGAAGGTCGGACAGGACAAGCTCTAAGGAAGTGACCAGAAGCTCCACAATACAGGCATAGGTTGCATTGACGGCGTCTCATTCTCTCTTCAGCAGATAAAGATGGGCGGATAAGACCTAATTGCATCGGTTCAGGCTGATCAGAAGCTGGTGCTGTTGCAGGAGCCGGAGTTACAGAGGATGGGAACCATAGTGGCCGGGCGGTGTTTTTCCTTTCCAGAAGACGCTCTCGAAAGCGGCGATCCAGCTGGATAGCCGCCTTGACCAATTCCTCCAGAGTATCAGGGACTCCTATTCTTGCCAACTCATCCTTGAGTTGGTCTGACAACCCCATACGGTATTGGAACTTTAAGGCAGACTCGTTCCAATCCGTGTCCGCGGCCCACCTTCTAAACTCCGAGGTGTACTCCTCCACCGGTCTGCGTCCTTGACGTAAATTTTGTAAGGAAGACTCAGCAGTAGCAATACGTTGCGGGTCGTCATATAATATCGCCATAGCTTCAAAGAGTGATTGTACAGAGGCAAGAGTCTGATGTTTTTGCTCCATCAAATGATGAGCCCATGATTGGGGTTCCCCTTGAAGTAATGATATAATAAATCCCACCTTTGTTTCTTCATTAGCGAAGGTCCTTGGTTGCAGAGCAAAGTAAAGTTGACAGGAGTTCCGAAAGGTACGGAATTTAGTGTGGTCACCAGAAAATCGATCAGGCAGTGGTACTCGGGGTTCAGGAGCTGGTGGCAAAACTGGAACGGAAGCTGGAGTAGGCGGAACTGGCTCTGAGGCCACAGGAGCAGAATAGCTAGGGGTGACTGCAGCTGAACCATCACTGTTAGCAAGTGTGTTGATACGTCCTTCTAGTCGAACATGTCCGGCCTGTAGTTCTTTGAAAGCATCAGTTAAAGTAGCCATTTGGGTGCAAAGAGTGCTCAGAACATTCGCTACCTCAGCGGTCTCCATTTGGCTGTAGTATTTTGTAAGGTACCTTGAGGGTTGGAGACCGATGTGCTGGAGGTAGCAGCTCCTGCAACTTACCAACGGGAAACCCTGGAGTGGAAACAGGAATCTCCAGTTGGCACGGGGCAGGAGCGCTTGCAGGAAGTCACTGTAGCGCTCCCACAGGTTGAGTCTGGTACTGCAATGACTCAAACACCAGGTAGACTTGAGGACTGAAGCAGATCCAGGAACGGGCACAGGTCTGGCAGCAAAGCGGGTACTCAAACAGGCGGTGGTCGGCAGCAGAGAGGGTAGTCGTACTTGGCAGAGGTCGGCAACAGAGCGGGTAATCAGACAGGCAGTGGTCGGCAGCAGAGAGGGTAGTCGTACTTGGCAAAGGTCGGCAACAGAGCGGGTAGTCAGACGAGCCAGGTTCAGTAACATCAGATCAGGGCAGAGCTTAGTCAGCACACGGGAACACACACACTCACAGAACTTGCTGCAATACTACAGCAACCAGAGTGTGGTGCTCTCCAGGCTTAAATAGGCCGTTTGGGCGTGCCCAGCGTAACGTACGACGCGCGTGCGCAGAAACGCACGGCGCCACGCAACGCCCACGTCAGAGCAACATGTACAAACAGACGCCCCTCACGCGCGCGCGCGTGCACGCGGCACTCACAGCAACGCCTTCCGGCGCCATTGCCTGCGCCGCCCGACGCGACGCGCATGAGCGCACCACGCCAGGCCGCCGATTATGGAGACCGGCCGAGATGCCCCCGGACGCCTGCCGACATCCGTGCGTGCCAGCCGCCTCGCCTGGACAGGTAACTGACCGTGACAACAATGAAGCAATGACCTTATTACCTTGGGTGTGCCCCCCCCCCCCCCCGAAGCACTCATATAGCCAGCGGTCATTGCTTCATTGTGATACGCAAGCCCCTTCACCGCGGCAAGGTAACGATCACGGAATGGAATTGACACATGTACATGCCCATATTGGGGGGATGAAGTGAAAGGTATGCACTGACTTGACTAATACAATGTGCAGTCACACAGGTGCAGTTAACCTCCTTGCCGGTTATCCCGAGCTCAGCTCGGGGTAACCTGCGCAGGAGGATATCTCAGGCCCCGCTGGGCCGATTTGCATAATTTTTTTTTTGTTACAAGCAGCTAGCACTTTGCTAGCTGCTTGTAACTTCCGATCGCCGCCGCTCGCCGCCGATCCGCCGCAATCCGCCGCGCCGAGTCGCTCCCCCCCGCCCCAGAGCCCTGCGCTGCCTGGCCAATCAGTGCCAGGCAGCGTTGAGGGGCGGATCGGGATTCCCTATGACGTACCGACGTCCATGACGTCGGTGACGTCATCCCGCCCCGTCGCCATGGCGACCGGGGAAGCCCTGCAGGAAATCCCGTTCTCAACGGGATTCCCTGCATACTCTGATCGCCGAAGGCGATCGGAGTGGGTGGGGGGATGCCGCCGCTTAGCGGCTATCATGTAGCGAGCCCTTGGCTCGCTACATGATTTAAAAAAAAAAAAAAATTAAAAAAATGTGCGGCGCTGCCTCCTTGCCAGATTTTTTAGACCGGCAAGGAGGTTAACAGGTATGCAGTGACTGGTATCAATACAACGTGCAGCTGTCACACACACAGGTACTGTGAACAGGTGCAGTGACTGGTGGTATAACACTGCGTGTGCTCACGTAGGTAGGGGCACTGAACAGGTAGGTATACAGTGATTGGTATTACAAATGTGCAGCTGTCATACACACAGGTACCGTGAACAGGTGCAGTGACTAGTGGTATATAACACTGCGCGCGCTCACGTAGGTAGGTGCACTGAACAATATTCAAGTGTGTCTGCTGCGCTCACCAGACTCCGTGACTCACAGTTTTAAATCAAAAGTCCACAGCACTGTATATATCTTACAAAAGTCCTCAAAATTTCATTCAGAAAGTTCCATCCACCATTAGAATTGCCACTGCGGCTCACTGAGGGAATACAGTTGAATCCATCAATCCTAGAAAAATACAAAAATTCTCCACATAGGGTGATACCGTTCAGATCATCAGTAATAGGCAGCACACCACCCAGAAGTGCTCTAGTGAATTGTGAGGGTTGGTGTCATTAATTCATAGACCCACACCCCTTCTCCTAATATGCTCACCAGATTCGGACCACCTCAATTAATGGTGGGCCTTAAGCAATGCTCATATCCATGTGTAAATAGTAATGATCCTGTAATAAAAACAAAACTCGACATAGGGTAATACTGTCCACAAAAATGTATGCTCCCCAGTAGTGTCACTCTGTGTAAACCGTGCTCTCATTCCATGCCGTGGGGGTCCCACTCCCTACACCACAATATGCTCACCAGATGGAGCCCACCTCTGTAAACAGGTGGAAACTGCGCTCAGTAATGCCTTGTGGACACAAACTTTCTTACTCCGATTCATAAAATGTAACCTCTCCTGAGGTATTTTATTCCATTGAATCCAGTGATGTGAGAAGGGGATGATTCTCCATCATGATGTCCTGCACACACTTCCGGTGCCCTCCAATTACTCCCAACTCTTTTGTTTCCAAGCCTGAATTCAGAACGTAGGCTGACTTGTACAGAAATGTATCTTTTGTCTCCAGCCCAACACCCGCATCAGGAAGTTTCTTGCATGCAATGCAAGAAACTTCCTGATGCGGGTGTTGGGCTGGAGACAAAAGATACATTTCTGTACAAGTCAGCCTACGTTCTGAATTCAGGCTTGGAAACAAAAGAGTTGGGAGTAATTGGAGGGCACCGGAAGTGTGTGCAGGACATCATGATGGAGAATCATCCCCTTCTCACATCACTGGATTCAATGGAATAAAATACCTCAGGAGAGGTTACATTTTATGAATCGGAGTAAGAAAGTTTGTGTCCACAAGGCATTACTGAGCGCAGTTTCCACCTGTTTACAGAGGTGGGCTCCATCTGGTGAGCATATTGTGGTGTAGGGAGTGGGACCCCCACGGCATGGAATGAGAGCACGGTTTACACAGAGTGACACTACTGGGGAGCATACATTTTTGTGGACAGTATTACCCTATGTCGAGTTTTGTTTTTATTACAGGATCATTACTATTTACACATGGATATGAGCATTGCTTAAGGCCCACCATTAATTGAGGTGGTCCGAATCTGGTGAGCATATTAGGAGAAGGGGTGTGGGTCTATGAATTAATGACACCAACCCTCACAATTCACTAGAGCACTTCTGGGTGGTGTGCTGCCTATTACTGATGATCTGAACGGTATCACCCTATGTGGAGAATTTTTGTATTTTTCTAGGATTGATGGATTCAACTGTATTCCCTCAGTGAGCCGCAGTGGCAATTCTAATGGTGGATGGAACTTTCTGAATGAAATTTTGAGGACTTTTGTAAGATATATACAGTGCTGTGGACTTTTGATTTAAAACTGTGAGTCACAGAGTCTGGTGAGCGCAGCAGACACACTTGAATATTGTATTTATAAATTTGGAAATCACTGCAGCGATCCTAGAGTCTGGAGGTAGAATATTATAATTGACCTGTGTGGACTGTGGCGCATGAATTAAGTATTATAAGGTGCACTGAACAGGTAGGTATGCAGTGATTGGTATTACAAATGTGCAGCTGTCATACACACAGGTACCGCGAACAGGTACAGTGACTGGTGGATTATAACACCGTGTGCTCACATAGGTAGGTGCACTGAACAGATAGGTATGCAGTGATTGGTATTACAAATGTGCAGCTGTCACGCACACAGGTAGTCACTGAATGTGCTGGGCCTGGCATTGGCACAGTAGGAATTATTACCAAGGGGCCAAGGGCCAGCTGCGACTGACTGACAGGGCTGTATATGCAACACAAGTGTCTGTGACACACAAACAACGCACACACTCACGCACGCACACACACACCACAAGAACAACATTAGCTCTCAAAAGAGCTGTTGAGGGCTGCTTTTTAGCAATAAGTATGAGCAAGCTAACAAGCCTAGCAAGAGCCTAAGCTTTCCCTATGTCTATAGCAGGTTCTCTCCCTTCTCTAATTACTACAGCCACACGAGTGAGTGAAAAGGCTGACTCTGCCTATGTTTTACAAGGGAGGGCTCCAGGAGGTAGTGTAGCCTGATCGGCTACCATGTGTCTGCTGACTGTGATGTAGAGGGTCAAAGTGGACCCTAATGATGTAGTATAGGGGGCGGGTCGAACTCGCATATAGTTCGCAATAAGTTCGCGGTCGAACAGTTCGGGCCATCTCTACCCTTAACCAGTACACTATCCAGCCACTAGACACCAGGGCACTATATAGGAAAGGAAGTGGGGCTACTAGACCGCAGGAAACTATATAGGGGAGGGAGGAGGACCACTAGACACCAGAGAACTGTATAGGGACGAGATAGGGAGCCACTAGACACCAGGGAACTGTATTGGTGAGGCAGGATGACCACTACACACCAGGGAACACTATGGGGGAGGGAGGGGGGCATAATACACCAGGGAACTTTATAAGGGAGGGAGTTGGTCAGTAGACATTGGGTATCATTCATAAAGAGGCTGTCGGTAGTGCGGGAAAACACCGTTCTTCTCCGCAACCGGTAATTAAGACTTCTGGGTGGGCATTCATAAAGAAGTTGCCTGTTGCGATACAAGTGCTGAGGTTTTCTGGAGGAAGCTGGCGGTAGCGTGGCGGAAGACATGCGGAAACATAAAAGCTGCCCGATTCCCTCCGTGCGCTCCCCTGTCTGATGCTGCTTGGGAGGTCCGTCCCATTCATTTACATGTAATCCGCCCGCCTATCGCTACTGTCGAGCAAGCGGTATTTTCCTTCCGGATACCGCTTGCTCTAATCTTTATGAATGGACGTGTTTGTAACTTTTTCTAGATAAATCTAGAAAAACTCCGCACAAGGCGGAAATGTATCGCTCTGTCAGCTTTTCATGCGGAAAGAGCCTTTATGAATGGGGATTATGCTGAGTGGTCGGTAAAGTCACCGGTATTAAGCATTTCCGCATGCGGAAATGCTTTATGAATGATACCCTTTGAGGATGGGCCGCGACTTTCTTCCAGTGTTTCGGCCCACTTTCTATCCGAGTTTGACACCCCTGCTTACAGTGTCCCCTGTGAGGTCCCCTCAGCGACCTTATTAGGAAGGTGTGTTTGCATTGCATACACAGGAAGAAGTATAGAGAAAACAGCGCAGTGGCATGCTTGATGCAGCAGCAGAGAGGATGTATGGTGTAATAATAGCCGGTTATATTTACAGCAGCATCACCGTCCTCTAGTAGCAGCGCGGCGTGTACAGGAAGCCGTACGCTCCACCCACCCTCGCCCAGTACCCCGCCCGCCTCCCATACTTTGCCAATGAGGAAGCGCTGGGGCTTTGGCCCCACCCACTGCTGGGATGACGGGCAGGCGCCAGCGGTGTTGGAAGGTGAGAGCGGAGTAGACTGCTGGCTGCAACAGACGGAGCGCAGCAAGTTCTCTCTATCCCGAGCTGGCAGGGCTGGGAGGGGAAGGCAGGAGCTGCGCCCGGCGGATCGGACCTGCGCAGGGGGGTCATAGCTGGATCGCTGCGGAGATCTCAGGGGTGGCTGTGTGGCCGGAGCCCGTGGGTAATGCGCTGCAGCTGCGGGGCGATGAAGCAGAGGAGAGGATGAGCAGACGCGCTTGGCAGAACAGCCCAGAAGAGCCGTCCCGCCCGAGCGAGCAGACAAGGTAAATAAGCACGTAGGATCGATCAGCCAGGCTGCTGCTTATTGCTATTGACTGACTGCTGCGCAGCGACCACCAGCTGTCCCGGTGCGGGTGTGTGAGCAACAGGGTGGCCGGGACCCTCCCCTATCTGTCATTACAGCCGGTGTGCCAAGCAGGGGTGGGGGCATCCCTGGGCTCAGGAATCCCCCTTCTATTCTCAAAGTGTAATAACTTGCTGTGTGATCCTTCCTAGTGCTCAGCTCTCATTCTGACTGTTCCTGTGATTTGTTTCTAGTTGTGCCTTGCCTTCATGTACTGGCTGTACAGATTGTATCATTTCTCTTATGTTCTCAACACATGGGAGGTGTACCCTGGGGGTACTTGGGCTGGGCTCATGGGGTACTTAACTCATCATAGTCAATCTATTATATAGATCTATCTATCTATCTATCTATCTATCTATCTATCTATCTATCTATCTGAGTGAGTACTTTCTAGTTTATCCGTTTCAGCAAGGATTGTTTGAAGAAAATGCTGTATTATGGAGTACTCCTAAGAAATGTTTCATGGGGTAGTTGAAATCTTAAGCCCCCTCTACACCATTCAATTCCAGGCGCAATCGATCGAATTCTATTTGGATAAATCTGACATGTCTGATTGGGATTCGATCGATCGTGTGATTGATTTGCATTAAAAACTAGCCAAAATCGATCACACGATCGATCAAATCCTGATCAGACATTTTGCATTTAATCAATCAAATTATATCCAATCAATTTGATCGCGCCTGGAATTGAATGGTGTAGAGGGGGCTTTATGCCTGGTACTCAGATTGATGGTCGATTAAATTTATTTCCAACAGGTCTGATTTGTTGATCGATTTTTGTATTGAAGTGATCAGAAAAGATGATCTGAAATTACCCGCAGTAGGGGGAATACCCAGAGAGTGCCCTATATACTCTTATATAGATGTGAGTACTAATTATACAGGCAGTGGCGTAGCTAAGGAGCTGTGGGCCCCGATGCAAGATTTACATTGGGGCCCCCCACGCACTCTAACAATTGATACGGGGCACAAAAACCTGTCAATGGCAATTAGTGTCAGAGGTGCAAGAAGGGGATGGGGAACATGTTAACGATTACCACTATTCAAAGTATGTATAGAAGTGATTATTATGAACACAGGACCAATACAGAGCAAATATGCAGTTGAGGGAGGGCTCGATGCGGTCACAACCTCTGCACCCCCTATTGCTACACCCCTGTATACAGGGTACATAGAAATAAAAATGTAAATCAAGTTATTTCCAATGTAGCTAATCTTATAGTAGAGTCTTCAAAATGACTAATCCCACTTGCATATTTTTATGGTAGGAAACTAGGGCCACCTTACATCTTGAGAAGCTGAAATGAAACTTGCATCAGATGAGACTTTTGAAAGGGGAACAGCAGTTTGTAAACTAAAGAAGCAGTGCTTAGAGACACAAGATACATTTGGATTATACGGTCAGCTGAGCTGCTCGGTAACTGCAATTCTATGACTGACTGTCAACCTTTAATCCCGACACTGTATTGGAGTGGGAATATACACACATGGGGTGTCGTCTGGCATTCTAAAACTGTGGTTTAAAAATTGGCACACACTGTACATACATGTTACTGCACCAACTCTGTCACCAGCTAGTGATCACATGACCGGTTGTAGAGGGGCAGTGAAACTACCTCCTGCCGGCTACCTTTGCACAATGGCAATGCAAATATTCATTCAGTGGGGCTTATGTTTGCCTTGATGAAGAAAAGCTGTCACCTTGTACATATGCTAGATATGTTTGTTTTGGGTCCTTGACTGAGAATCTAACATCTGTACAGCTATCCCGCAACAAATGAGCATGCTGTGTGCTTTAGATCTTGCACCAAAGTGCGCTGCCTGCTTTTTCACTGCCTTTTGTCACAGCTCACCTCTCCATAGAATAATACACGTTGCTTGGGAGTAGCCAAGCAGCATGTCCATACACTGCTCCATTCCCAGAACTGTCGCCTTAACATCACTTGGCCCCAGTGATTCATCACTTGGCCCCAGTGATTGTCACGTGTAAATATGGAAGAAAAAGTAAACCAATAAAATCAGAGCATTAGGTCATAGTTCAGTTTTTTTGGTTTATTCTAAAAAATAAATGTCGTCTTTCTAACTGCTTTAACATTCTATTATTATTATACTAGATAAAAGGCCCGTCCGTTGAAAAACGGACTCTAGGCCTCGGGCACGACCCTTCCCGACCTGCGCGCATCCGCCGGACCCCTTCCTCCTCTGCTCTCTGCAGGGCATGCGCGGCACGTGGATGTATGCCAGGCACAACACACAGACACAGGAGGATGCAGCGACGGGGGTTTTATTATTTTTATATAGCATCAACATCTTCCGCTGTATATAGTCGTCACTAACTGTCCTCCCGAGGGGCTCACAATCTAATCCTAAACCAATTACTTTAACTTATCTGTATGTTTTGGGATATGTGAAGAAACCGGAGTGCCTGGAGGAAACCCACACAGGGAGAACATACAAACTCCTTGCAGCTAGTGTCCTGGCTGAGTTTCCAACCGGGGACCCAGCACTGCAAGGCAAGAATGACTTTTCTTTATCGGTATCAGATATGAGATTTAAGCCTAATACACACCACGCAATTTCCCATCAAATAGATGTCGATAGATAATTTCCAACAGATCCAATCATTTTTTTGATCACCCCTATGCAAATTGATCAGAAAAAACGATCAGAAATCAGATCGGACCTGTCGGAAATTACCGTATTTTCCGGCGTATAAGACTACACCCCCAAACTTTTCCAGTTAAATATAGAGTTTGGGATATATTTGCCGTATAAGACTACTACTCTTCAACGCACACCAAATAAAGAAAAAAAAAATCATATCGTGATGCTAAGTATGAACAGATACTGGAGCTGTACTGTATGTAGTACCCGGTATATTACAGTATACAGGCGATTGAGTGGTTGGATTGGTCAGCTCTCTTTGTCTACCTGTTTATCAGTGCGGTATGGATGAATAGATCACACTGTGCCCATAAAACACGCCTCTTTCACCCTTCTGGCCCACCTTTGTATCCGATTTACTTCCATCTCTGCCTCTCAGATCTTGCATATGTGCACCTGCGCCGCTTCACTGCAGTCCTCAGCTGCGAGATCTGAGAATCGGTAACAGGATAGGGCGTATCACCCGGCATCAATAACACCCGGCTTATAAGACAACCCCTGATATTTCAGAAGATTTTCAAGGGTTAAAAAATAGTGTTATACGCCAGCCTTTAAGGGCCCTTTTCCACTAGAGCGATTGTGATTGCTGAATCGCAAAATCGCAAATCGCTAGTGATTTTTAAATCGCTAGAGTTGTTACTTTATCATAGAAATCACGAGAAGTATTTTCCACTACAGTGATTCGATTTGGAAATCGCTAATCGCAAATCGCAATCGCTTGCTGGAGCGATTTTTACAATGATAATGCAATGCAAATGAAAATCACAAATCGCAATCGCATAACACAATTAATGAAAAATCGCAATCGCTGGCGTTTGTGATTGCGATTGCTAGTGGAAAAGGGCCCTAAGTGAAATTGGCTATGCATTACCGGATATGATGTTAGGGACTTTAATTAATTAATTTTTTTGTTTTTCTTCTGTTGGTTGAGCAGGAGCAGTGGGTAGCTGACTGCATAGTCTTGTACTGTGTTGCATGGTACAGCTGTGGTAGTGTTTCAATTCATGGTCAGTTTTTGTTGAAATGGAATTGAAATCCTGTGATACAATGTGGTTAAAGGATTGCATTTTTTTTTCTTTTTGATGAGGACATTTTGATTATTCGCTGGGTCAAGCAGGCATCTAGTAGTGGATGCCTCCCCTTTTGGCTTTAATGCTTGTTGGTTAGCGCCGAAAGCCATTGGCACGTTTCAGGAATCTTAAGCCTCCTACGCATGCTAGACAGAACTAGGCCGTGGCAGAGACTCTAGTGTGTTTACACTATGACATTGCTTAGAGATCCTTTATACCTGATCTCTGTCACCGATAAATGAGCACATTGCTCCCTACTAACGCTTACCCCACCTGATGGAACCCGCTCCCATCGTGCATCACTCCGTTGCCCCGCCTCCCCTCTCCATAGAAACAGTACATGCTACTCGGCTAAACATCATTATTATTATTATTATTATTATTATTATTATTATTGATTTATAAAGCGCCAACATATTCTGTAGCGCTGTACAAAGTAACAACATGACTTGTATGTCTTACCCGAACTTAGTATTGAGCACAGTCCTTAGAGGCGACACTGATTGAAGGTGTGTATGTATCTTACGTCTCACCCTGGACAGTTAAGCAGAAGATTTTTTGAATAGTAACCTTGGGATCCCTCAGTTAACCTACAACATCCTGTACTTGGTGTGCTACCCAAGTTAATTAATGGTGAAAATGCAGTTAGAACTTCTTGAAACACGTAGTTGAAGGTGGACTGTTTATCCATTCTAGCTTATGTCCTAAAAACGTGTGTGAGAATAGTTTACCATTAGTTTACTTCAGGCTACAGATAATCTGGTTTTCGGAAAACCTGCCAGTTCTCATTGCTAGGATTCTGGCACCAGAAGAGCTGGATGTTCAAACCCTTGCCTAGTTCTTCCTCATTGGCTGATATGGGATACGGTGTAACCCCTCTGCTGCTGGGAGTGTTTGGATCTTGAAAGACTTTCTGTTTGGAAGTCCCATGTGGCAGGTCTCCAGTGACAGAGAACTTGCAGGTGGTGACTATTCCAGGCTCCCCACGGCTTTTGTTTATGCTGATAACCCAGAACGTGTGATCGACAAAAACGCTGTGGGGTTTTTCTCAATGGGGTGAGGTTTCAAGCTGGTGAATAGTGGGTGGAGGAGTTGGGTGAGTCTGAGACTGCATATTTGCTGTAGGCCATATAGAATAACATACCTGACTGAACTAGATAATTTACATTGTGACTGCTAGTTATCTTTTTAAAGGACAACTGTCACAAGCAATTGTAATAAAAAAATAAAATCTAGATTTCTCCCAAAGTAAAATGCACTATGATTTACTTTACTCCTATGTTGCTGTCACATACTGTAGCTAGTAGAAATCTGAAGGATCTGACCAGTTTTTGACTAGTCCATCTTTTCATGGAAGATTATCAGTTATCTTTTTACTGTATTTACAAAATTGGCTGAATGACGACTGCTTAGTCCAACTGCAAAAATGGTGTGCAAACTAGTATGTGTCAGCACACCGGTTTTGAATAAGCTCACGCTCTTTTATTGAGCCATGCGTTACCAACAGGTATAATGGCTTTATACCTGTTGGTAACGCATGGCTCAATAAAAGAGCGTGAGCTTATTCAAAACCGGTGTGCTGACACATTTTTTGCACAGTTTCACTTGAGACATTGCCTATGTCTCAGTGTCAAGCACCCGACCACACTTTTTTGACGGTGTGCCCTCCGCAACCTCTTTTTTCTTGCAAACTAGTATGGAGACTAGCTGTCATAGATTCTATCCAGGGATTGCGATTGAAAAGAATAACGATAATACTGAGAATTTCCCATAAGGAAATGGACTAGTACACAATTTGTCAGATCTGTCCGCTTATTACTACCTACTGCAGGTGAGAGCAAAGTAATTTTATAGTGCATTTTAGTCTAGGAGAAATGTATACTTTATCTGTGTATATATTTTAAATTTTACGATTTTTCTGGTTCACAACCAGTGCAGTTTCCCTTGTAGCTGCTAAGTGAGAGAGCAAAATAACATATTGAAGTGGTTAATGGCATACATTGTTTCACCCTGATTACACTGTGTATATGCAGGTAAAACCAAAGATTTTTTTTTCCACTTTTTGTTTTGTTATGAAATTTAGATTTCACTTTGAAGTATTGCTTGGTGTTATATGTTGTATTTTTAGCAATAAGTTGAAATTGTGCCTTTTTGTTCATAACACAAGTTTTTCTGCATGTTTTCTTTCCATACATAAATATTATTCGTATATTATGTATTACATCTGTGTAATGCTGTGGCGTATTTAGAGGGGTGCCATGCCTGCCCCTGTGTTGTGCCGCCATGCTTGCCCCTGTACCTTCCTGTCACTCAGACCTCAGATCACATTAATTTGTTATCTGGGGGACATGGCTACTTAATTTATGTATTTAGGGCACACTTGGCTTATGCTAGGTACTCACAATGAGATTTTCTGGCAGATTTCCTGCCCGATCGATTATATCCAACCTGTCCAATCTGATTTCGATAGGCTACATGTTACCCGGATATGCCCAATGAAAGGCATCCATCTCATTTTTCTTGTTCCCTTGTTGTATTTGCACAGGTATAACTATTTCTAATATTTTGCATAAGACAGCTGCAGTATGCCATGAGCTGGAACAACCTTATGGGCTTCATTTAACATATAAGCAAACTAGGTCTTTGCCTTGGCAGCACACAGGTTCTGTGGTATTGATGTTGCCTGGCCGGGTTGAATCGTTTTCTTTTGGGTGACCTCCCTTTTTTTGGTGCTTATGTCGTTTCGTCTGTATTCAACACCTGTTTTCTTAATCATGGTAGAAACTTGCAGTTTCATTTTGCACTTCAGTCTATTTCCCATTGTTTTGGTGAAACTTTTTATAGAGCCTAATGGGTGTATTGTTGCTAATTGATTAGTTTGTTGGACTTTTAAGAATGTAACGACTTCTACAGCACAGATTTTTTTTTTTTTCTTTTTTTTCTTGTAACTAAAGTGGAAATTTCCGTTAGGTATTCTTAACTGGAACGCACATGGCATCAAAATATGAAAACTTGATGGCCTCCTTAGTTAGTGGTTGAGCTGTGGAATGCCCTATTGCAGGTGACGTCTAACTGCAAAAACAAAACTTTAAGTTGGACTTAGATACGTTTCTTAACAGATTACCTCTAAAAGTTAGAATTGCTAACAAATTGCTAAAGAATAGTTTTTATGTCTGAAACACATAGTGCAATGCAATTTCCCATCAGTACAGCAGGTCGAATCGATCATTTCTACAGGTCTGATCTGATTTCTGATTGTTTTGTTGATCGATTTTTGTATAGAAGTGATCAGAAAAACAAATTGGACCTGTTGGAAATTATTGATCCGATCTGTCGATATAACCTGACGGGAAATTGCTTGGTGGATAACAGGCATTAGACTTTCATCCGGGTAATCCACCCAACTGCCCTGTGCTACTAGGCAGCACGATTTTCCACCCCTGAGATACAATTGTCCACAACTTTCCTGAGTTTTTTTTTTTTTTTCTATGTAATCTGCTGTAATACTTCTATATTTTTATCCTTAAAGAGACACTGAAGTGAAAAAAAAATTATGATATTATGATTTGAATGTGTAGTACAGCTAAGAAATAAAACATTAAGATCAGATACATCAGTCTAATTGTTTCCAGTGCAGGAAGAGTTAAGGAACTCCAGTTGTTATCTCTATGCAAAAAAGCCATTGATCTCTACGACTTTCAAAGTCGTGGAGAGGGCTGTCTTCTGACTTTTATTATCTCAACTGTAATTGAACTATTTACTTTTTCTCTGCCAGAGGAGAGGTCATTAGTTCACAGACTGCTCTGAAAGAATCATTTTGAATGCTGAGTGTTGTGTAATCTGCACATATTATAGAATTATGCAATGTTAGAAAAAACTATATACCTGAAAATAAAAATATGAGAATATTTTCTTTGCTGCTAATCTTCTAGTAATTATTCATAGTACACAACCAATTCACTAGATCATATTTTTTTTTCGCTTCAGTGTCTCTTTAAGTTGTGTCATCTGTTTTGAAAAATGTTCTATACTAAAAATTGGGGAACATCTAAGTTTAGATGGACCAAGATAACAATTCTGAGTCCTGTCTTCTTCAGAACGCTGAAAATTTTAAAAATGTGGCTTGTGTTCGAAGTGATGTAGTCAGCACCAAATATCCTCCTTACTGGTCAAATATCAATGCGAACTACGTCCCACAGAACTAATGGGTATTGGACCCACGCGAGTCCTTAGTTATAGCCCTAGGCAACGACTAAGAACGCTTTAGGTTTGAAATGATGCGAATCATGCCATTGACGTTGCATCAATGAACCTGCCTCTGTATACATCACCGTTGCCTGGGTAAAGCAGCTTTACCTTTTTGTGTTTTGAGTTCCACCTTAGCTCTTCTGTTGGTTGACGTTCAGCATGGTTGACGTGGGGCATTGTGAGGCTTATTGTGCAGATGCACATTACTGTAGCCAGCTAGGGTTTGAGTCCAGGAGGTTGGCCTTTAACCTAGAAAGTGAGTTACCGGTATTCAGTGTGTCATTCTCCATTTATTTGAAGTTAATGTTTCTATGACACCAGCTTAATAGTAATGCCCTCAAGGAGGCACTAACTGGTCTACTGTACACGCAATAGAAATCTTTATATGGCAGGGAATAAATCACTGGAAGCTAAGTGGCCCAAATTTGTTGTCAGGGAAGACAATCACTGCCAACATGAATGAGGATACTATTTAAAGTGTACCCTAGGCAACATGTGACAGATAAACATGTGTATGTACAGTACAAAAACATTAATAACGAGGCTGTTTCTTTTATTTTTCTGCCTGAAAGAGTTAATTTTCAAGCATAAAAGTGACAGCTTCTCTAGTCCGAACCTTGTCGGGAATATAGTAAACCTCGCTAATAAGCAGATTACAGCGATACAAGTTTTCCTGGGAGAATACAACTTCTGAGGGCAGGGGAGAGATAGGAAAAAGGTCAGTAGTTTATGTATTTTAACTCTGGTACACTTAATAGACTGCCATTGAGCAGAGACAGCAAAAGAAAAGTCATTTTTAAGAGTAGGAGGATAAGTACAATTGTTTGTTTTTTTCAATAGGGGGCACGAGACATGCTTGGCAACAGTTCATGGTAGTCTACAGGTGGCCAAACACAATGCTAAGTGTGGAAACCACATGCAGCTCAAATTTGATAGCTCTGTATCGCAGATTTGGCCATGTATGATCTACGGTGCGTATGGGCATGCTTGGTATTTCTCGGGCAGGTGCAGCACAGCAGTGGATTGATGGCCACATTTGTGTTGCTGCTTTGAGCAATGCAGAGCAAGCAGTGGTTGTGAATAAACAAATTCTCAAACAGATTTCTGCTGAAATTGAGTGGCAAATTCTTTGACCAATCTTTGATCAAGGAGATATCATTTGCCGGCGATTCAAGTGCCTAGCATAAGCCTGTTTCACTACTGACCTTTACTTCCATGCGTCTCTCAGCACATTTCGAGAGGTGCACACAGCTGTCATGTCAGTATAGACTACTGACATGACAAGTGAAACTGGAGCCTGGGGAATTGTCAGTGGATCATGTCTTACAGCCTATTGTATTGGTTTCTAGTATGAGGTGTATTACCATTGTCTCTGCTATAACTAAGTGAAAGGTAGCAATGTGCCTTTCTTGGCCATGAGTCAAACTAAATATTTTGCTAACCTCAAGCATATGTGGTGAGAAACATGTACTATGCTGTTGTAGCCTTTGTGATTTGGATTGATGGAATTTCGAATGTAGCCAGTACAAACTGTGGGAAGAGTCTTAATTGGACTTTCTATTGTAGGATCTACCCAAGTTTACTTTCTTGTGCTACTGCTAAACACATTTAGATTCACTAAGACAAATTACAGCTACATACACACATTGATTGTTTGGGATGGAAATCTAATCTAAATTGTGTACAGAAGTCCCCTGACATCACTGGCAACTCCTTGCAATTCACCACGACTGATCTTCCTCTCTTGACGCGGGCATTCTAATATAAATTACACGTAATACATTTTCATAAGCGTGATGCAATAGCAACGTGGTTTTGCCCAATCGCAAATATTAGCTTTGTTGCATTTTCTTGTGCTTGTGTACAAAATATGAGTGCAAGCAAATTGAATGGTAATTTTTGCTATCCGATTTTCTTGCGATCAAGCAATTTAAAATTTTTAAAATAGGGAAAAAAGATACAGTGGAACTTTGGTTTGCGAGCATAATGTGTTCCAGAAACATGCTTGTAATCCAAAGCACTCTTATGTCAAAGCAAATTTCCTCATAAGAATTAATGGAAACCCAGTTGATTTGTTCAACAATCTAAAAACAGTTATAGTAAAGTATAGAATACAAATGTAAACCAGAATTTTACTATAACTGCATCATTGTCATCTGTTGGGTCACCCCAACCTTTATTTTGTGTGGCTTTAAAGAGAACCCGAGGTGGGATTTTATTATGCTAGTGGGGCACAGAGGCTGGTTGTGCACAGTAACACCAGCCTCTGTTGCCCCATTGTGTGCCCCCAGGACCCCCCTGCGCGCCGCTATACCCCCGCAGTGCTGGCGACAATGTTTACCTAAGCGCTGTCTGTCAGCGCCGCTCCCCGCCTCCTCCGTATCGGCGCTACCCACCGCGTCACTTCCCTCCAATCAGCGGGAGGGAAGGGACACAGGCGGGTAGCGCCGATAAGGAGGAGGCGGGGGAGCGGCGCTGACAGACAGCGCTTAGGTAAACATTGTCGCCAGCACTGCGGGGGTATAGCGGCGCGCAGGGGGGGGTTCTTTGAGGTACACCATGGGGCAACAGAGGCTGGTGATAGTGTGCACAACCAGCCTCTGTTCCCCACTAGCATAATAAAATCCCACCTCGCGTTCTCTTTAATAAGAAATGTATCCAATGAGTTACTTTTTAGGATTTCATGGAAGTGTTACATTGTACAGTCTCTACACTCAGATTAAGTACAATCCTGCAGCGCTAAAGGGAGAAGAACTATCGGCTCAGCTGTGATGATGACGCATGTATACTTTTTTGCTTGTATATCATGACGTTGCCTGTATATCAAGGCAAACTTTCACAAAAACATTTGCTTGTATTGCAAAGTGCTTTTAAACCAAGTTACACTCAATCCAATCTTTTACTGTACTAAACTCAGGAGGAGGGGGAGTCGCTGGATTCTAAAAAGACTTCTCCCGTCCTCGTATGTCAGCCCGTACCAGCGCTGGGATCCCTGAAAAGTGGCCTCTCTGCACACTGGCACCATCCCACTTGGCTCTGATGGAAATGGCTGAGCCCGGTCGGGTGTTTGCTACTGCGCAGGTGGCTCACGTCTGCACAATAGTGTAAGCCCGGCCTGGCTTTTTCGGAGCAAAGCCAAGCGGGATGGTGGAAGTGCAACAATTTCCCCCCCCCCCCCCTCCATGGGTCCTAGCACTGGAATGGGCCTACAGAGGAAGACAAAAGAAACCTCTTTAGAATTCAGGATTTTGCCTTCTGATTTGGGGGGGGGGGGGGGGGGGGGCTTTGGAGTCACTTTAAAGGACTTACGAGGCCAAAATCGTTAAAGTCAAGTACCTGCAAGATGTTTAAATGCACGAAGGACGCCGTCCGTGCCCTCCGTGCAGTTACGCCGGGTCCCCTTCCTGAAAGCGTCCCCCCTGTGCTGATCGCGACCCCACAGGCCGGGTCGGGCTCTCATGCCGCGCCTAATATGGCCGCCGGAGCTGGCCGCGCAGCTCTAGGGCCAACCCCTCCGATCCACGCTACAGTGCGTGGATACTGGCCAATGTGAATTGGCTTTTGACATGCTACAAATCCTTAAGCAAGCTCATTTTTTCTCTTGGATATATCATAATGGTACATGCTAGGCTGGCTTCAGCATGTAGTGTTGGTGGTGGTATAGTGGTGAAGAGAGCTACCTACCACGCACTCAGACCTGGGTTCAATTCCCAGCCAAGGTATGTAAGCTGGCTTTTGAAATACTACAATTCCTTGGAAGATGAGACCCTCCTCCCTCAGGGAAGGGGGAGGGAGGAAGGGAGAAGAAAAAGGACTATGGGAACAGTTAATAGGGTGTATGGGCTACCATATAGGATAAACAAGGTTGCTTTTGCGATTATTTTAATTTTTTTCCAGCGGAATCCGGAATTCTGCGGAATTTCGTAAAAATCTGGCGGAATTTTCATAGCGACGGAATTTAACGCTGACGGAATCCGTGAATTCCGGTGGAACGGAATTTGCTCTTTCTGATCATCCCTAATAGCAACTACTGGGTCTCTACAGCACTTGGCCAAGGTCTGTTGCCTGAGTAATCGAGTCCTGATCCTTTTGGGTGACAGTACTGGTATGCGTGAGAACGTTTTCTGGCACTGGGCATTTGCTGAGCAGAACACTCACGTTCACTGAATACTCAAAGATTTTGATATCTAAACAGATCTTCTATTAAGACAGACACCCCCACACACTTTTCCTGCATGCTTGTTCGTTTTTTCCCCTCCCTGAAGGAGTGCTGTAATCCACAATTTCTAACAGAGGAAGGTGCGGGGCAGTCCTGAAAGTATGTATCTTATTAAAATCCCAGAATGCACCGCTTCTGCCAAAGGTGTTTTTATGTTGTTTTTTGTTCCTAATCCTTTTGCTGTGTGATGTAGCTACATGTAGGGGAACACTTCCTGTTTTTAATTCTGGTCTGATTTAATTGGTAGCTGTATGCCTGTCTGTTTGGGAAAAGTCTAGAACTTTTTTCTGGTAAATGCAGGTTGTGACTAAGGTTTCATTAGCAGCACGTTGTTGTGTAATATTAAATGAGCTCTCTTAGGCATTGTTCCCTGGGGATTGAGCGAGTCTCTCATCTCCTCGCTTGAATTGCTGTTTATAACAGGGTGCTCAGCCGACCTGGGAGCATCTTATGACTTCATACACAATATTTACCCTTACTAATTCCGTAATGTGAAGTAATTGCAGCAAACTTCTGCGCTAATTCGGTTCAAAAGCCGAGCATCGGGATGAAGCCGTGTAAAGCCTCCAGCAACTTATTTTCCTGTTTTTTTTCATACTTACACTTCACCTACAATGACGTGTCAGACTGGCCTGGGCTGACCCTGGGGAGGTGACTAATAGTTGAGGGACCCATCCTTAGATACAGCCTGAGGCTGCTTCACCTGAGTCAGATTTTTCCATGTTTTAACATGGAATTGTAGGATATGATGTTGGTGTTTCTTGTCATAGTGAAGGGGATGTCTCAAGTGTTTCTCATTATATTATATTGTGTGTTGAGATCTCTCTCGTGTCAGGTTGTGAATGCCAATCTTTTATTAGTATGCCTTTTTTATAGTGTTTGTGTTGTGAAATGTGTTTAAAGGCTCGTGCACAACATGTCCAACAAATCCTCCCGATTGTCATTTGGTTTTGGTCTGATAGAAGACACGCGTGGCAAAAAGACTAGACTAGCGACTGATAACAGGCGGTTTGCTGTTGGATCAACTCACACTATGGTTGGGCTGATATCGTGCAGTTGGCCGTGTGTGTGAAAAATACGAGCTGTGTAAACGGTTTGGGCTTGTGGTAGGTTGTATCATAGAGTTGGTCATGCACTTCATTGGACATGCATATGAACCTTTGTTGGCCATACATCTCTCAACATGGTGGCTGATCGACCATCCGATTTTCATTAATGAAACGAATTGGACGAAAATCTGTGCTGTCTAGTCTAATTGGTGATGTAATAAATTTTGGGCTAAAATTGGTCGCTGCGTAATGTGTTGGCGCTTTATAAATACAATGTATTGATTGGACATGCTGCAAGATGTCTGGCAGTTGTGGTCAATCGGGTGCGCAGCGGTAACTGCTAGCAATATCAGAACTAGTGACGAACGTGCTGTGCCCCCCCCCCCCCCCCTCCCCCGGTGTGTGCATTTATACGTTACCTGTTACTTCCTCTTCCATTTACGCCTCACACACTGCCAATGGAAGAGGAAGAACTGGAAGACATATGGGCACCGCGCAGTTATCGACTTAGGACAGGTAATCTATAAATGCACATGGGGGGGTTACATTTATACACGGGGGGGCAGATGCGGTAGACTCGGGCGATTCCTAAGAGATTTCATGATGCTGAAATTGATTGGGAATCAGCCTACGGTGAATGGGAAGCCAACATCGGCCTGCGATGTATGGGCAGATCTTTCTAATCAGATTCGGTCAGAGAAAGATTTGTCTCTTCGTCGAATCTGCCCATCGTCAGATGTATGGGCACCTTTAGAAATAACATGCACTAGTGAAGGGAAGAGGGTGACTCAGGAAGCAGGTTATCAAAAGTTCTCCAATCTGTTTTTCTGAGCATTTTGGATGCTTCCAGATCTTTCTGATTGCGTTGTGTTTTTTTTTTTTTTTTTTTTCCAATCATTTTATACAGAGCATAGTTGAAGAGAGGTATTGTATTGTCCAAAACATTGATGCATAACTTTTGAAGCTCCTCCCCTTTCCTATTACTAGAGTAGTACTGCTCCTCCCATCACTCTTGCACCAAAGGAGCTGTGTCTTACTAAACATTATACCGCCCCGCCCCCTGCTGCAAACTATATTTATTTTTTATTGTGAATTATTGAAAGTGTGCAGCTTAAGAAAGTAACTGACCAGGATTCAAGTGGTCAATTATCCTTAAAAATACAGCTGATGTTGTCTAGCATAACTGTTTACTTTCATTGTCTGTAAAACGGTCTCCTAGCTGTCATTACACCCCTATAACTGACTGGATCTTAAATTCCATGTTTGACCACCGATGCTTTTTACGAATCATAAAAACAGACTAGCACGTGGCATATTTTCCCATGCAACTTTATCGGTGCTATAAATGACTTTAGGCTAAATCAAGATAAATGGGAACATTATGGGGGGGTTCTTACTTCGCACTTTGAAGGAAGCTGTGTTGGAAGTGCTAAAATGTAACACTAGTGCAGAACTACGTTACCGTGCAGGACCCGCAGCAATCTGCAACGGCCCAGAACTCGTGTATGGCGATGCAGGTTTTTTTTGTTTTTTTGTTTTTTTTTAAACGTGACATCGCGACGGGCATGCACAGAAGCGTATCTTTACAATACGCTTCCGTGCACTTCCGTATACCCGAAGCAGGAAGTGACCGCAAGCGCGCGTCACTTCTGCTTGGAAGCTTGCTAGATGGGGAACACCGTGTCCTGACGTGGTGTTCCCTGAAGGCCTGTTTTGTGCGGCGCTGCCACGCAACACTACCGCCAGTGTGAAACCAGCCTTAGAGATTAATATTACATATGATGAATTACATCAGAAGAGACGCTAGCCGGAGGTTCCTTACCTTGTGATCTTCCAATCATTAGAGGGTAGTGGGTTGGAGACATTAGGGAAATGTTCTAATTTAAAAGAAATAAAACCTTAAAAAGAAGTGCAAGTAAAATCCCTTGCATTCTCTAATTGGCTGCTGATAAAAGATGATTCTAGTGGGCAACACTTTATTGGGCACCATAGGCAAAGTGTTTTGTGTGTAAGAAAAGACTTCTGCTCACTTCATCAGGTACAGTACAAGTTGACTGACCTGGATTGGCTATCAGAATAATCTAATGGTTCAGCTTTTGAAATGGTGTAGAGTTGAGGCATGCAAAAAAGAAAACCTAGGGAAAAGTAAGAGTCCAATTAATATGCTAACACTCCTTACTAATGAAACTGACTGAGGCAGGGTGCCAGACATGCAAAACAATATATAATAGAAGGAAGAGAGCAGTGGCTTTTCCTGAAGTCTGATCTTCACACAGTGTTAAGGCATGTACGGCCTAAACCATTCACACAGAGCAAACAGCTCAGTAAAACTTATAAAAAGGGTGGCTCTGTTCATTCTCTTTTCTAAAGTTGGCACAGTAGCAAACCCGTAGAGGAAGACTTCCTGATTTGCATTCAGGTGTGCTTTATCAACAACTGTTTAAAAAGCCAGGTGACCTGAAATACAGAAGTTTCCTTTTAGCATGTTTGTACATTGGCCTTTCTATGTAATTGCAATAAGCTCAGAATCAGGATGATACCATTTCTTGGCTAACTGAAAAGAATAAGAGTAAGCTTTTGGCTGTGCAGAATTTGTCAGGCTTCAATCCTGTTTACTTACAAGATGTTGAAACCACTATATACAGTGGGATGCGAAAGTTTGGGCAACCTTGTTAATCGTCATGATTTTCCTGTATAAATCGTTGGTTGTTATGATAAAAAAATGTCAGTTAAATATATCATATAGGAGACACGCACAGTGATGTTTGAGAAGTGAAATAAAGTTTATTGGATTACAGAAAGTGTGCAATAATTGTTTAAAATTAAGCAGGTGCATAAATTTGGGCACTGTTGTCATTTTGATTCCAAAACCTTTAGAACCAATTATTGGAACTCAAATTGGCTTGGTAAGCTCGGTGACCCCTGACCTACATACACAGGTGAGTCCAATTATGATTTAACCCTCTGGGCGATACAATTATATCGCCCAGGAGGTGGCGCAGCACTATTTTTTTAAAATTTTTTTGTTTTTTAAATCATGTAGCGAGCCCAGGGCTCGCTACATGATAGCCGCAGCGCAGCGGCATCCCCCCACCCACTCCGATCGCCTTCGGCGATCAGAGTAAGCAGGAAATCCCGTTCAGAACGGGATTTCCTGCTGGGCTTCCCCGGTCGCCATGGCGACGGGGCGGGATGACATCACCGACGTCTTGGACGTCGTGACGTCAGAGGGAGTCCCGATCCACCCCTCAGCGCTGCCTGGCCTGATTGGCCAGGCTGCGCAAGGGGTCGGGGAGGGGGGGGGGGCTGTGCGGCACGGCGAGCGGCGGCGGATCGGCGGCGATCGGAAGTTACACGCAGCTAGCAAAATGCTAGCTGCGTGTAACAAAAAAAAATTGTGCAAATCGGCCCACCAGGGCCTGAGAAATCCTCCTGCGCGATATACCCCGAGCTCAGCTCAGACGATACACAGCTGTACCTCTCGGCCCCAGACCTTAACTCCCTCCTCACACGGGTTCCCGACTGCCTGTCCGCTATCTCCTCTTTCATGTCCTCTCGCTTCTTAAAACTCAATATGAATAAAACTGAACTAATAGTCTTTCCACCATCCCTGTCCACCCCTTTGCCTGATATTACAATAAATGTTAACAACACGTCTATAACATCAGTTCCCAAAGCACGGTGCCTGGGGGTAATATTTGATTCTTCTCTCTCATTTACTCCTCACATTAACTCCCTAACCAGCTCCTGCCATTTCCAACTGAAAAACATAGCACGTATCCGACCTTTTCTCTCCCATGACACAACCAAAATGTTAGTACATGCTCTTATTATATCTCGATTGGACTATTGCAATATATTGCTTGGTGGACTTCCAACTAACCGACTATCACCGCTCAATTCTGTACTGAACTCTGCTGCTCGACTCATTCATCTCTCCTCTCGCTCTTCCTCTGCTGACCCTCTCTGTCAAGCTCTTCACTGGCTACCAATTAATGAGAGGATTCAGTTCAAACTCTTAACCATAACCTACAAAGCTCTCCACAATCTCTCTCCCCTGTACATCTCCTCACTAGTCTCCAGATACCAACCCAACCGCAATCTCAGATCTGCACACGAGCTTCTTCTATCCTCTTCTACAATTACCTCCTCACATTCACGTGTACAAGACTTCTCACGTGCCTCACCCCTCCTCTGGAATGCCCTTCCACAACACATCCGCCACTCTCCCACCTTTGAAATCTTTAAACGCTCCCTCAAAACCCACCTTTTCCGACAAGCATATTCTCTAGCTTAGGCCATGCACCCACTAAATAACCTAATTACGCACTGCCTGTACATATACTGTATACTTCCCCCACCTCTTGTTTCCACCCCATTCCTTCAGATTGTAAGCTCGCAAGGGCAGGGCTCTCACCCTTTTGTGTCATGGAATGTTATTAATTCAATTGCTTGCACACTGTTAGAAATTTATACATTTTAGTCATCCTGTTAAATCAAATTGTAATCAGCAGTGCTGTATCTTGTATCAGTGTTCATATTTCCATGTATATCATTGTCTGTATCATTATGTATCCCTTGTTTGTTTTCTTACATTGTACAGCGCCACGGAATATGTTGGCGCTTTATAAATAAATAAATAATAATAATAATTTGTAAGTTTCCCTCCGTTTTTAATCTTATCTGAAGAGTAGCAACATGGGGGGGGGGGGGGTCTCAAAACAACTCTCAAATGACCTAAAGACAGATTGTTCATCGTCATGGTTTAGGGGAAGGATACAGAAAGCTGTCTCAGAGATTTCAGCTGTTTCCACAGTTAGGAACATATTGAGGAAATGGAAGACCACAGGCTCAGTTCAAGTTAAGGTTTGAAGTGGCAGACCAAGAAAAATCTCGGATAAATAGAAGCGATGAATGGTGAGAATAGTCAGTCAACACACAGACCAGTATCAAAGACCTACAACATCCATCTTGCTGCAGATGGAGTCACTGTTCATCATTCAACTATTCCACCCACTTTACACAAGGAGATGCTGTATTCAGGAGTGATGCCCACAGCACAAACAGAGCCGCTTGAGGTATGCTAAAGCACATTTGGATAAGTCTGCTTCATTTTGGAATAAGGGCCTGTACACACTGAAAAACGCAGGCAAAAACGCAAGCGCATGCGTTTTTAAAGTGCCTGTAGTTTTAAAAACGCATGCGCTTTTGCCTGCGTTTTTTGTGCGTTTTTGTTTTTCTTGTAATTGCTGATTGGCTAAAGAATCCTTTGTTTTTTTTCTAGTTTACATTTCAACAGGAATCAGGAGATTGCAGAGTCTTCTGGGATACTGACTTCTGAAAAACGCAGGCAAAAACGCAAGCGCATGTTTTTTTAATGCGTTTTTCATGCGCTGCGCTTAAAAAAGCGCAGCAGGCACTGCGTTTGCGTTTTTTTAAAAACGCATCGCACCAGTGTGTACAAGTCATCACGATTTTCATTCTTTTTCAAAAGACCTTGCGTTTTTAAAAACGCATGCGTTTTTAAAAACGCAACGCAAGCGCAGCAGTGTACAGGCCCTTAGGTGCTGTGGACTGATGAAACTAAAATTGTTGTTTTCTGTATAACAAGGGGCATTATGCATGGAGGAAAAACACAACATTCCAAGAAAAACACCTGCTACAATATGGTTGTGGTTCCATCATGCTATTGTGGGGCTGTGTGGCCAGTGTGGGGATTGGGAATCTCGTCAAAGTTGAGGGGGCGCATGGATTCCACTCAGTATCAGCAGATTCTGAAAACCAATGTCCAGGAATTGGGGACAAAGCTGAAGCTGCGCCAGGGCTGGTTCTTTCAACAAAACAACCCTAAACACTGCTCAAAATCCACTAAGGCATTCATGCAGAGGAACAAGTA
This sequence comes from Hyperolius riggenbachi, assembly GCF_040937935.1. Classification (NCBI taxonomy): domain Eukaryota; kingdom Metazoa; phylum Chordata; class Amphibia; order Anura; family Hyperoliidae; genus Hyperolius; species Hyperolius riggenbachi. Next base: position 413,044,363 of record NC_090649.1, on the reverse strand, counting down.
TAACGTTCTGGAATGGCCAACTCAGTCCCCAGACCTGAATATAATTGAAAATCTGTGGTGTGAGTGAAAGAGAGCTGTCCATGCTCGGAAGCCATCAAAAATGAATTAACTAGAGATGTTTTGTAAAGGGGAATGGTCCAATATACCTTTAACCAGAATCCAGACTCTCATTGGAACCTACAGGAAGTGTTTAGAGGCTGTAATTTCTGCGAAAGGAGGATCTACTAAATATTTCATTTATTTTTTTGTGGTGCCCAAATTTATGCACCTGCCTAGTTTTGTTTGAACAATTATTGCACACTTTCTGTAAATCCAATAAACTTCACTCACTTCTCAAATATCACTGTGTGTCTCCTATATGATCTATTTAGCTGACATTTTTTATCATAACAACTAACTATTTATGCAGGAAAATCATGACGATTAACAACGTTGCCCAAACTTTCGAATCCCACTGTACATGCAACATCAAAAAGGATACATGGATATCATCTTTTTTTTTTTTTTTTTACAAGCATAAATATGTCATTAAGATGCCTTAAGTGAAACAGAACATCTAAATGGGGTCTAGAGAGGATGGTAGCTGATTTATGTAATAGTGTTCATCTTTCAGTGAACGGAGGTAAATTCCCCTGAAACCGCCTAATCATTTTTTGGGTTTAAAACGTACCCGGAGTGGGGATCTAAATTAAAATAAATAATGCTGCCTGATCCGTGGGGCTGGACGGATCAGGTAGCCGCCATCCCGCCGCTCTCTGCCACTCCTGTGGCCTGCATCCTCTTGGTTTCGATTTCATGAACCCTGGGGTCGCGACGCTGGAAGAGCTGCTCTGTGTTTGAGACCCACAGAGCAGCTCTATGGGATTATTTTCACTGCAACGCTTGTGATTTGCATAAACCGCAGAGGCACTGCATGCAGAATTTTGGCGTCAATCGTAATGGGATTTTCCTTCTATTGAACAGGAATCCTTGTATGCAATCACCAAAATTTTGCGCAGCAAAATCACAATCGCCAGGTGAATGTGATTTGTGATCAGAGTGTAAACCGGGCGTTAAGGGTTGGTTTGAAAAGTGCTTACTATGGGTGATTCTAAAAAAAAAATCCCTTTCCTCAAGTGGGATCACACAGGAGGATATTGCATTAGCTTTTCAAATTGCAATCGCTCAGAAAAGGGCTGCTTGATGGGTTTCAGGCTTATAGAACCTATTGAGTTTTCAGTTTTTACAGCCCTGCCTTAGAACTTTTTTAGTACAGTAGGCCAGTGGCTAAACTGGAGTCTGCAAGTAAACAAATGGCTTGTTCAGCGCCCAAGTTTTTATTGTTAGATTACCCCTGTTGAAGCTTCTCATCGTAGGTCCCAAATAGTCTACTGCAGCCACCTCCTTCCCAGTATTTGCAGATCTGTCCTTTTAATCACAGACTGGTAAGTTATGTAGGCTTTGTGGTCTCGGTTATGTAATCTGTGCCTTTTCTGAAGCTTAACAACCTGTGCAACTTTATATGTGTCAGCAATTACAGAGATGAGATGGCAACACCTTTCCCTGCAGACACCTGCAGGTGGGGAATGTGTTCCTCAGTAAATAGCAGTGGACACATTAAATATGGAACTTGGGCATCTGTCAGTCCAACAAAAAGATAGTCGGGAGTCAGCAGATTTTTAGGCGCTAGCTCCATTGACATTATATTTTTGCCCAGTCCTGAGCGACTTGTCCATTAAATTAGTACTGTAACCAAATAAAGAAAAAAAAAGTTTAACTTACCTGGGGCTTGTACCTCCGAACCCCCTCCAACAGGCATCTTTTGCCCGGGACAGAACGATCCTCCGGTCACCCAGCGCAGCCCACTTTCTGTATTTACCACTTTAATGTCGTAAGCCACTGCGCTACGTCCTCCCTCCAATTGACGTCAACGTGTGTGGACGCACGCGGCCAGGACCGCGCAGTGACTTGAGACATTAAGGTCGCAGATAGCGGAATTGAGCCTGCGGCAGGTGCCCGGACGATCGTTTTGCCCTGGTGCGGGGAGCTGGTAGAGACCCCAGGTAAGGTAATCCCGAGTCAGGCTCGGGAAGAAAATCCGCAGCTTAGAGAAAAAATTGTTCAGCTTTTAGACCCTAAATCTGGAAATAATACCAGGGAGGTTAAACTTTTGGTAACAGTACTCTTTTAAGCTTGGCAGACTATCTCTTGACGTGGCCAAAAGATACACCCCTCTCTGATCAAGATCTTATCCGAGAGGGAGATATCACCACCACACTCTGCACATCAATTTTTTTTAAATAGCTTTCAGCATGAAATCTATTAAAAATCTATAAAACTGCATCAGTATGACAGTCTCGGCCCCCCGGGTGTCCCAATGGTAAATTATGCACCCTAGGGCCCCATGCAGAGTATTAGAACTGCAAAGTGCATAGATGCTGTTGTCCAGGAAGCATGTTGGGGCAACAATTTTCGACAAATTCGTTCAGTGATGAAATCTGCTGGGGATGTCTCACAGTGTATGGGTAGCCATACGAAAGAACCACTCACCTTAAGTTGGTGGATGCTGGTGCAGGATTCCTAGGCAACATAAATCCAATGTTCAAAGGAGGAATCCGCACCCAGTAACATGTATACGTTTCGCTGCCCGATACCTTGACAAAGGGGACCTTACTTGCCCTGAAACTATTGTCAGGTCAGATATATATTGCGTGGGTGTGTGATGCAGAGCTGTGGAGTCGGTACAAAAATCATCCGACTCGTCAGTTTATGAAACTACCGACTCCAACTCCAGGTACCCAAAATGGTTCCGACTCCTCGACACCAACTCCACAGCCCTGGTATGATGGAACGATAAACTTCACTTAAAGTTCCATGAAGCCTGTGTGCCGATTCCTCCTTTGAATGTTGGATTCACAGTGTATGGGCACCTTTTCCCGGCATAACTGTCATGGAGCAAACATGGGAAGTCAGAAATGCAGCTTTGGAGGACTAAACAGGCTGCTAATTACCAGTTTGCTCCTCTGCATGCCCATTACTGCAGGAACTTGTGCAATAGCCCAGCAGCTGTAGTTCTGAGGAGACCATAAGTAGGAGCTCTGGCAATTTTTTTTTTTTTTTTTGCTGGTCCTGGTTTCCTTTTACTGGGAATGCAAGAATTCTTATTAAAATGTACTTATACTAAGGCATGCAGAGCTGTAATTTCATACATTGTATGCATGGATACATAGCTGGTAGGCTATTCACTGATTTGTCACTGAGGAAAGAGGGAAGAAGATTATTGCTCCATGGTGAGTGAAAAGATCTGGCTATTGCTCTGCAGGCTGTTTCCATTTAACCTCAAGTTATCTTGGTCGATGATTAACTCAATGTTTGTCAGAAGGCCTGCAAGCTCAGAACAAAAATGGGAGACCTGTGTTATAGAGCAGACGATTTAAAATAAGTGCCACTGTCTCAGGGTTTTATGTTGGAGTCGTTAAAAGGGACGTTTACATCACTTTGACGGTTAGTATTAAATACTTGTGTGTCTGTTCAGAGGTTTATGTAAAATGGACAGAACAGGACTTCCCCCATCTGTTGTACTTTGTTACTGTACCTCTCGCTGTTCAGCAGAAAGGCCTTCTTGCATTTTTTTTTCTTTTGTTATTGAGAGTTTGTTCTCTTTAGACATCCCTCACAGAAATGCATCCAGAGGGCTGGGATTTTTATCTGTGTATGATGACTGCTACTTCTCTTATTGAGGAAGGGAGGTATGGAAATCTACTTTGAAGACTAGATTTTCTGGTAAGAAAAACCCATTAGCAGCAGCTGTGCTCCTTCTTGGCTAGTTTCCTCTTGGCAAACCTGAGGCCTTACCATTACTCGACACCTACTTCCCATTGAGCTACAAGTCCTGCCTCCTTATGAAGTCACATGGCTTCTGTGATGCAAGGATGCCTGGAAGTGTAGCCTGGCATCTTTTTTTTTTTTTTTTTTTTTTTTTTTTTTTTTTTTGTCACATGGCCATAACTAATTGCCCTGCCCACCAGCTGAATTCAGAGAGCAGTGGAAGCAGGCTGTACTGCAGAAATGTGCATATTTGGCCCATAAAAATGCTATTCTGTAATGTACTTTTATTATACAGATATTTATTTTCATTGCCTATACATATTGTTTAAATATACTTATCATCCTGATTGCTATTAGTATTTTTCCTTGTTCAATTTAAGTTTTGTTGAGATTTACTGTATTTTTTGGAATATAAGACTCTTCAAGGTTTAGAGGATAAAAACCAGGGGAAAAAAATTACTGAAACTCTTGCATCCAGGGTTGTTTGTAAATGTTCATCCCTCCCTCAATTGTGTCCGCCTGTGTGTTCTCCTCTGCTCCCCCTTGTATAGATAAAAGCAGCAGCAATCAGGGACATCTCCTCAATACGGCTCGTGCACACGTCCAACATGACCTGTACGGCCCAGGGCTGTGGAGTCGGTACAAAAATCCACCGACTCCGACTCCTCAGTTTAGGATTCCTCCGACTCCTCTAATTTGCATATTGCAATCTTGTTGATTGAAAGTACATAACATGAAATTCGTCTCTTAACTGCCAACGCTTAGGAATTTTAAAAGACAACTGAAGCGAGAAGGATATGGAGACTGCCTTATTTATTCCCTTTAGTCATAGACTAAAACTAGTCCTTGGTAAGAGTACTTGTAAAAGGTACAGACCGGAACAAAGAACATCTATCAGGCCCTAGGCAATGTAACTGTGGGTACATGTAAGAGTGATGTGCAGGTACTCTGCAGGGGAATGAGGGGATTCTTCCTCTATTACACATTCTTCATGCACAATCTGAACCAGGTTTATGGGTGATAGACAACACCTCTGTGTTCAATGTGCAGAACATTCTCAGTGGATTCCCTGAAGCTCTGTAGAGCGTGCATATGTAGCGTATAGTACTACTGTGTAACAAAGTAAACCTGAGACAGATGAAATTAATTTTTTTTTTAATACATGCCTGGGGCTTCCTCCAGCCCCCTTCAGGCTAATCGGTCCCTCGCTGTCCTCCTCCACCTGGATCTTATGCTATGAGTCCAGGTATTTGAGCCAGTCTGGCATAGAGCGCATGCACACACGCCGCTGCCGGGAGCGTACTACACCTGCGCAGCACTATTGCGCAGGTGCAGAACGCTCCTGGCTGTGGAAGCGGCATGCGGTCAGACTGCGCTGACTGGCTGAATTACCGGGACTCATAGCAGAAGATCCAGGTGGTTGAGGTGGACAGCGAGGGACTGATTAGCCTGAAGGGGGCTGGAAGAAGCCCCAGGTATGTATAAAACTTTTCTTTTCATCCTTCTCAGGTACCATTTAATTCGTAGTCGCCAAACCAAATTTTAACACCTCAAATTATTTGATTTCATGAGCAAAGAGTGCATACATTTGCATATATCAGCATCAACGCAGAATGATTTCCATCTCATTGACCATCTCTATTAGTGACACGGCTACACATCAGGCTTTATACTTACAGCATAGATGTTATTTAGTATATATAAGAGATTCCTGTGTGAACATCATATATACAATCACAATCAGATGTGTATATCTGACTTTAAAAATACGAGGACTGCTTTATTGAAGCAGCACAACTAATTTTGATTGGTTGATTTCATTTTTGTGGACTAAGCACAGCTATTACTGTATGCATAAATTATTTGACTATTATCTGAGAAATAGAACACTTTATCATATTTTCTATTTTAATTACAGTTTAAATTCATTAGGAGTCGGTGCATTTTTTCCTCACTCCAGGCACCCAAAATTACTCCGACTCCACAGCCCTGGTACGGCCACACACCTAGATGGCTAAACAACCAACTCAATTAACATACTGTGCACGCAACAGGATTGACGGACTACACATTCAAAACAAGTACAAGTCTTTTAAACAACTTGCGCGCACACACGCACCAACTGCATGATATCAGACCAACATAGATCCGACAGTTGGATCAGGCAATCTGCCTGTTATCTGTCGCTCATCCAGTTGTTTGCACGCGTACACATGCCTGATTATCCAACAGACTAAAATCAGATGATTGGGCTACAGGTTGGTCCGTGTGTACTTGAGCCTTTTATTGATAAGATGAGAAATGGGCATTCTTGTTGTGATCTGTTCTGGTGAATTGCTAGATGGGAGGCCAGTGATATCTAATGCCTGTACAGACTTAATATCTTCATCAAACACCATCCCAAGCAGTCATTCAAGGCAAATACTGTGCATACAGAAGGCTGGTGTTGCTGTATAGTTGGGTCACTGAATTTCGTATGTTCCTGTGTAGATGCACACAAACCACAAAGTCCCCAGATTTTTTTTCCCAGATGGGTGGCATGAAAACGTAGCTGTGTGTGTGTGTGTGTGTGTGTGTGGGGGGGGGGGGGCAATACAGTACTGGCACAACTCTGCTTACAGAATATGAGGAGGAGAGCCAATGACAGCCAGGTGCTCACTAAAATTATCTGGGTGATGCGCCCAGCTAAAAGATCCTAGGGAGGTCGCTGACTTTTAACCTAATGCAGACAGTGAGGTAATTGCTAACTCTTATGAAACAGGCTCTAAAAGAGGAGGTCTGTGTGAAGCACGTGTTTGATGCTTGAGCAATATTTGTGAAATGTTGTAATTTCAAGGGGGAACTGTGACCAGGCGCAGAACAGTCTATTATGGTCTCCGTAAATGGTTTGTCACAGTTAGGATGAAGCAACATGGCAATTTTTAACTTTAAGCAATGGTTTAAAATGTCTAGGTGTGTGTTTGTGGTGATGGATGGCAGTGGCCAGCATTGGATTTTTCCACACATTACAGTAACTTAGCACCATGCTGTGTGCACTTGCACTCTGTTCTGTTTTATACAGATCAGAGTTCTCCCCCCCCCCCCCCCCCTTTTCCTTTTTACTTCAGGAGAGAGCTGTCAGCATCTGCCTCTCACCTAGCAGAGATGATTATTTTGTATCATGTCTGTAAAAAGAAATGCATAAGGTGAAGAATTCTAAATGATTATCTGTAATGTAGGATTCCGGCCGCACTCAAAATGATTAGAACCGATCACATTTTTAATATTTTAGCTGTTTCCATCAAACACAGAGCATAAAGTCTTGTAGACACGCTAAATGGTTCTCAGCCAAGGTGTCCGGCCACAGCTCCCTCTATTGAGAATCTAGGGTGTTTGGATGCCCCTGATCCTCCCCATTGTGCCACTGAGAGAGGAATCGGCCGAGTGCTGGTCAGTTCTTTTGTTTCCCTCCTCCTCTTGCCTGCTTTGTGCCACTGTCCTACGCCCCGCCGGTTTCCTTCTGCCACCTATAGCAACAGAACATGCCTCTAGGCTAGTGAGGTGTCTATGCAGAACTCTACCAGGAAATGTTTGTGTATGCACCTTTTATTTACCAAGACGTTTGCAAACGTGTCAAGTGCTTCCAGAAAGTAGCATTTTTAGAAGGAATTTGGCAATGGCAGCTTCCGTATCCTTCATTTCCTGTTTATTTTCAGGGTCCTTTTACACTTGGTTCGGTGCAATTTGGAACAACCGCACTGCAGCCGATAAGTATAGCCATGGTGTGACTCACCCCCCCCCCCCCCCCCAAAAAAAAAAATTGACACTTCCGGTAACACACTGCAGCTTCTGTGTTACCCGGAGCACCTCACCATCATGCCGCATCACAAGCAGTGTGTAATGGCCATTGCGACGAGCAGTAGAAGAGAGTAGGACAACGTTGGATGAGTAAAGGGGCCCTAAATCTCTCTCATTTCAATTACTATATGTTGTCAGGGGAGTAGCAATAGCTCTTCCAGCTACGCTGGCTCCTGTGGTATTCTGGAACAGAAGGGAAAAAGTAGGACTTCATGCTTTCACTGGCCTACTAGTTATTCCACATTGTATTGTACAGGGCTGTGGAGTCAAGGCCTTAGAACAATTTTGGGTTCCTGGAGTCTGTGGTTTGATAAACTGAGGAGACTGAGTCAGATGATTTTAGTACTGACTCCACAGCCCTTGTTTTATACCCAGTGATTTTAAATTCCTGTGTCCATGTGCTACCTGCACAGTGCATTGTTATCATGTTCAGTCATATGTATGGATTGGGGGAAGTTGTCATTGCTCAAGTATGTCTCCGTCTCCAGTTCCCATCAAAACCTTGCTCGAAGAGCACATCATGTTTAGTTCCACTGATGTGTGTACCCTTAAAGCAGTATTGTCACCATAAAAATCACATTTCTACAGCAACTGGTCTGAGTGTATTAAGTGATAAAGATGCTAATCCTGCATTAAAAACTTGCAAAACTTTTTCTGCTGTTATGGTTTGGCGTTATCACATACTTTAGGAGCACTGGTTCTAGTGCCAAACAGTTGAATGCTGGGTGTTCTTTTTATCTATAATATATTCCTCCTCTTCCATTTATTTCCCTGCCTAGCTGCTTATCAGAAACACCCTCTGATCACTTGTGTTTACGCGATTGGAGAACTAAATAAAAGTAAGTAAAGACTGCAGTTCCTAGTATACACCTCAGTGGGAGTGTCTGAAGACTCTGGGAGGAGGGCAGCTAATGAATACACAATGAGCAAGAGAAGGGAGGGGGGGGGGAACAAGAGTCAGGGAGGATATGATGTCAGCATTAGCTTGGCAAGATGGCCACTGCCTATAACAGGATTTTCTGTTTTTCCTTTTATAAAATTCACAGGAATCAGTACGTGGATAGCACAATACATCTGTTATGTAAGTAGAAGTAGTATTTATCTACTTATATATGTGTTTTTTATTTCTAGGTTAGCATGGGTGTCGCTTGTTCTTTAATTTGGGGAAGGGAATGAAAAAAAAACCCTCTGAAACTAGTCATTCACTTTAAAGCCTGACTAAGTCTAAAATTGAACAAGGCTATTTCTCAAGGCAATTATGTGGATAAGTGTAAATTCTAGGTTTTACCTTTTGGAATGCATTGAAATCAAGGGGCATGTGGACACGTTTTCCCACAATATACCAGTCATCAGAAAACCTTTTGCAAAAGTCCTCACTTTTGTGAAAATGAGCACGTCCACTACATCACATTATGTCAACATACTTCAGCAACTACTTTTGCTAATAAGTAAAAATGGCCTTTATTTCATCTTCAAACATTCCATTGTTTCATCACCACCAAGCACCTTATTTCAAGTACAAGACAAATAAATTAAATACTTGGACAGCTCAGATTGTTCACATGTGAAGCTGCAGCAAAGGACAGCTCTGTCACCTAACAGTTCCGTTGTTATGGAGAGGGCAAGAGGGATGATAGCACTGCACACGACAGAGCAATTCCAACAGGAGGAGTAAGTAGTTGAACAGTGTGCTTGGCTGAGATGATCCGATACACCAGATCTCTTTGCGGTGCATTGGGAGGGCTGTCCACATGCTAGGCTCTACATATGCCTTGGCCAAGAGTAGCATGTATACAAGACTTTAAAGGCAACCTAAACCGAATGCAGGAGAGTTTCACTTACCTGGGGGTTCTGCCAGCCACCTGCAGCCACCCTGTGCCCTCAACGATCCTCCGGTCCCCTGCCACAGCTCACTGAACAGTCGGCAGGCCACTGCACCTGCGCGCATCCTTGTTCGTGCTCCCGTCGGCGAGAGAATCCTGCCTCAGGTAAGTGAAAATATTTCTCTTGCATTCGGTTTAGGTGTTTAGGTTCTTTAAAGAGAACCCGAGGTGGGATTTAATTATGTTACTGGGGCACAGAGGCTGGTTGTGCACACTAAGAGCAGCCTCCGTTGCCCCATGGTGTGCCTCCGTGTCCCCCCTGCGCGCCGCTATACCCCCCGCAGTGCTGGCGAAACGCAGCGCGTCGCCAGCACAATGTTTACCTAAGCGCTGTCAGTCAGCGCCGCTCTCCCGCCTCCTCCGCATCGGCGCTACCCGCCTGCGTCACTTCCCTCCTATCAGCGGGAGGGAAGGGACACAGGCGGGTAGCGCCGATGCGGGGGAACGGCGCTGACAGACAGCGCTTAGGTAAACATTGTGCTGGCGACACGCTGCGTGTTGCCAGCACTGCGGGGGTATAGCGGCGTGCAGGGGGGACATGGAGGCACACCATGGGGCAATGGCGGCTGGTCTTAGTGTGCACAACCAGCCTCTGTGCCCCAGTAACATAATTAAATCCCAGCTCGGGTTCTATTTAAACACACAGTAAATAATGGTCATCAACCTCTTTAACATGTATTGACCCGAAAATTGGTTAGGGTCTATTTCAAACTATATAATCAGTTCTGTGTTGCGGTTTCTGGCACCTAAAATGGAGAAACCAGAATAAATGTATGATCTGATTCCACCATCTTTTCGTAGGCCTTTTGGGTTTGGTAAGCTAGCTACAGGGCCCAAGTATTTAAAGTGGATCTGAACTCTTACACAGGACACAAGGAAAACATAACAGAAATGCACCCTGTATGTATTCAAACTTTAAATGAGGGGGAAATTACACAGGCTAAACTCTTTACATTTTAAAGAGTTTAGCCTGTGTAATTTCCCCCTCATTTGTGTCTAATCACTAGTTGTAATTTGATCACTCCACTGTGTCACATGACTGCCTATGAGCCCATTTGAAGCCCCCCCCCACCGACCCTCACCTGGGTCCCCCTTTCTCCGCTCTCCCTCCAGCTAGTTTCATTAATTAAATCCTTTAAATCCATGTAATAAAAATGTATAAGCCAAGCGGCGAGCGGGGAACTTACTTCCTTGCGTTCCACTGCTCGCCGTCACCTCCTGCAATGCCGACCTCTGTTAATTGGATGGCATTGCAGGAAGTGACGGCAAGCGGTGGGACGCAGGAAAGTAAGTTCCCCACTCGGCTTTATGCATTTTAATGCATTTACCTATTTAATACAATTATTTAAATTATTTCATTAATGAAACTAGCTAGAGGGGGAGTGGGGAAGGGGGGACCCAGGTGAGGGAGGGGCGATTTTTTTTTTTTTTTTTTTTTTTTTTTTTTTTTTTTCCTTCCTCCTCCGCCGCTGCCCTGATGCCCCCCTTCCTGCCTGCTACCCCCTCTAGCATGGCTGCTCCCCCTCCCCTGGGACACATCAAGCTGATCTGGTTCTGTGTCAAAAGATGCCTGTGTAGAGTGGGATCCGTTTTACTATTCATTTTCACTACCCCTCCGTGTATCTGGGGTCCGTGAAAATGTTGCAAATCCGGACCTTCCGTTTTTTGGTTTTTTTTTGGGGGGGGGGGGGTTTAAGTCAAGATGGCTGCGATTTTTAACCTTGGTATCCATGGCTCTGGTTTTGATCCGGGCTAAAGACCGGAGCCACAGATACGTTTTTAGAACAAGTGTGAACCTACTCTAACTGCTGTGCTTTTAATATTTACAAAAAAAAAAAACTATCGGCTATGGTAATTTGAAAATGAAATTGAACAAACTGTATTAAAAAACAGTTTATAAACTGGTAAACCTTTCAAGATTGAATTCAACTGGAGTGAAACCCAGTAGATTTTTCCCTTTTACTCTGTCACCTCAAAACTCAAGATAGGTCAGCGCTTGGTGGGAGTGGTCAGAGGAAACTATATGCTTATCACCTTATAGAGATTAGGCTCATGACTGTTTATGGTAGTTGTAGGAAGGGTGGGTCATACTTTTATCTGTAGTCTAGTTTATTGGAATTTTTCAGCTTTGCATTAGAAAACAGTATTCTGTATCTATAATACCATTGCATCTTGTATTTATATACAGAATTCATTCTAGACTAACTGGCTCCCATTTCTTTATATCTTGTGTTTATGTAGTTCTGTGATGTTACACAGCACTAGGCAGAGTACTGTATATGGAATCATTTATGTGCAACCTAATATCCCACCATTTTTAGGCTGTGCTTTATGACAGACTTTCCCAACTCAGTCCTCAAATACCACCAACGGTGCATGTTTTTGTGGAAATCCACAGAGGTAGTTAAGCGGCTTAGCTGAGACACTAATTACCTCACCTGTGAATGTTGGTGGTTTTCTGCAATACAAGTACTGCCAGTGATACTTGAGGACAGGATTGGGAAGCCCTGCTATAGGACACACTATCTTTCATCCTGCATCTTGGACATATCATGGGAGGGGGGGTCAGGGTAAAAAGTCCTTGTGGATCGTGTGGAGAATCGAACGTGAAAAATGTAATGTGTATTCCCAGCATAAGATGTGGAAATATTCACTTGTTCATCAGTATCACTTCTGGCATGCTGGATCTCTAAGCAGCCTCTTGAGACACCTCAACATACTGTTTTAACACAAGAAGCAGATATTGCTGCTCAATATGCAGTTAAAGGGACAAAGAGCAGTGCAGAAACTATGGAAAGATGCATATCATTTTAAAGCTCTCTTTCTCCTCTTTCCAATGATATATAAACCGCCGCCCTACGCCTTTTTAGTTTTTGCTATTTTCGCGATTGAAATTGCCGTGGCTGTGCATGTACTTTCTTTTTAAATAGTGTTGAGAGCTCTTAAAGGGAACCTGAGGTGAGAGGTATATGGAGGCTGCCATATTTATTTGCTTGTAAACCATGCCAGTTGCCTGTCAGTCCTGCTGATCTTCTGGCGTAAGCAGTGTCTGTGTGAAAACCCTGGGACAAGCAAATGGCTATTCCAGTAAAACCTGAGTCATCTGAATCAGAGTACCTAATCTGGTGCATGCTTGTTCAGGGTCTATGGCTTAAAGTATTACAGACACATGATCAGGAGAACTGCCAGGCAACTGGTATTGTTTAAAAAGAAAATAAATATGGCAGCCTCTATATTCCTCTCACCTCGAGTTCGATTTAAATATATGTGTGTGGTGGTGGTGTTTTTTGTGTTTGTTTGTTTGTTTTTATTGCTGTCAGTCCTCCTTTCACACCAGAGGCTGCGGTAGAAAAGGCTGAAAGTCAGCCTTTTGCTTAACGTCAATATATAGCGTTTTGAAAGAGTTTTACAGCTCATATGAAAACGTCTTTTTTTTTTTTTTTTTTTTTTTCTTTTTATTCCCTTCTATAAAAATAAGTGAACAAGTTAGCTGTAAAACGCTTTGAAAACGCTTAAGTTGGCGTTTTCCATTGACTATCATTGAAACGCCAACAGCCAACTTCGGCTGTAAATAGCCCTGAAAAAGCTCCTGGGAGCGTTGAAGCGCAACGCTCCAAAACGCCGAGTTAGATGTGAAAGGTAAAATGAAAGTCTATGGACTTTCTTTTACCTAGCAAAACGCCAACTTCGGCCGTGGCGTTAAAACGCCGAAAAATCCCTCTGGTGTGAAAGAGCCCTTAGAGGGATTTCAATTATGGCCAACTTTTTGGACTATAAAAATTTTTAGTCCTGGAAAAATGGAAATGAGGAGGAAAAATAACATTCTTAAAAAAAAAAAAAAAAAAAAATAGTCGGTTTCTAACTTTATTTGTTGGTGTCTCTCTCTTGATGCAGTTTCCTCACTTCCTGTTTGGGCAGGAAGTAGTAGAAATTTTCAGATGAAGACACAGTGCACCAATAAAAAGAAACAAGAAGTTGTACCCGCTTGTCACACAATTCAAAACTAAAATAAATATTTATTGGACTTAAAACTGCATAACTTTCACACAGCCTTGTGAAGCACGCCATTATGAAATGGTAGATAATGGTGTGGATTTTAAATGTAATTTATGGAGATGAGCTCTCCAGAGAAGCAATTACTGACTGATTTCACAGTATTCCTCCATCTTTGTGCTTTGAGTTAAATAGGTGCTGATGCATTTGACAGAGTGATTTCATCATTCATAAGACTTATCCATGCAGGTTTCTATTTCTGTTCCACAAAAATGGGGCTTGTTATTTAGGGTTATTTGTTTTGTGAGAGCGACTGATTACCATTGCGAGACCTCTTGCTTGATGGCAAACCGTCTCAACTTCCTGGACTTTGAATGCTCCTCATTAGTAGTTGAAATATTACACGACTGATTTATGTTCCTGAATGGAGTTGTGAGAAGGAAGATGACAAACTTGTTTGCTTTCTGATTGCCTGACCTTGTACACAGATTTGAATGTTCCATGCTGCTCTCAAAAGGAAACCTAATCCTTGGGAATACACCATGCGTTTTTCCGCTCGATAGATGGGTTCGATAATTTCTGACGCCCGATATTCCTTCTGATCATTTTTTGGGTCGATTTCTCATAGAAGTGAATGGAAAAAAAGAAAATTGAGCGCAGAATGGAGTGGGAAAAACGATTGGATGCAAAATCGAGCAGAAAAACTTGTCGGGTGTGCCCAGCATAAGTTTGAGACCTGTGAAAGTTTCCAGATTTATTTTCCTTTTAAACATTACCAGTTGTCTGGCAGTCCTGGTGGTCATTCTGGTCAAGGGGGTCTAAATTAATCACCTGAAACAAGCGTGCAACGAATAGTGTCAATTTGTCATAGACCTCCGATCTGCATGCTTGTTCATGGTCTATGTCTAAATCGTAACCAAAAATGTTACTTCATCCCAATCAGTAGCTGATGCCCCCTTTCCCATGATAAATCTATTCCTTTTCCCAAACTGATCATCAGGGGGGTTCTGTATGGCTAATATTGTGGTGAAACCCCGCCCACAGTCTGTCAGAACCTTGGCCCTGATAGTTTCCTGTCTATGAACCTCATTGTATTATGGGAAATAACAGCTGTTTGCAGCTGTTTCCAACTGCCAAAAGAAGCAAGCAATATCTCCTTCCACTGACATCACCTGCCAGCAGTAAAAATGTCACCATGTGATAAATGTCAGAATGTAAATCAGGAAGAGGAAAGATTTTACAATGGGCAAACACTAAATCATTTATACATAATTATTGTAAAAATGAAGCACTTTATTACATTTTCACTGGTGTTCCTCTTTAAAGTGTAAGAGGCAGAAGATCAGTAGGACTGCCAGGCAGTGTGCATTTTTAAAGGAAATCAACATGTCAGCCTCCATATTTCTCTTACCTCCGGGTTACCTTTTTAACCTCAGCGGTAACCACAAGTCAGGCTCTGGCCGGAAATTCGCAGCTCAGCAGAGCCTTTGTGCAGCAGGCGTTTCTAACTCTCCTCCCCCAAGAGCCAGACGCTGGCAGTCATTCTTCTTCCTGTCCCTGGAGGTCCTCTCCCTCTGGTGAGATAGTCGTATGATACATGACATCAGATGGCGATCTCACTGTAGGGGTATAGCGTCACCCAGTGGATGGAGGGAGAATTGCAGTGCTGGATCCAGGAGAGGCGAGTTGGATGCTGGGCTGCTGCAAATCTATCTAGTGGCACCATTTTTAGATGCTGAAATCAAGAAGTAATCGTGCTGCTAGGGAGGTTAAGCCTTGTCCACATGCAAGATGGTACTTGGCAGAGCCTTATTCTCCTCTTTCACCCTGCCCCTGTCATGTGCCACCCCATAGTAACAGAATGTGTCCCTAGCCTGAAAATGTGGACATAACTTTAGCTGCAGTAGAATAGTTTGTACATGCCCTTATGTTTAAATATAAGGTTAAGGGCATGCTCACACTATGTGTAATAGCTCTCTCTGCCCATACAGTTGTATGGGCATGTTTTGTATCTCTGCGGTGGTTTTGTGCAACACAGTACACACAGTTGGAATGCACCCAGTGTTAAATTGCAAAGCTTAAAGGAGGAACTCCAGTGAAAATATAATAAAAATAGTGCTTAATTTTTACAATAATTATGTATAAATGATTTAGTTAGTGTTTGCCAACTGTAAAACATTTCCTCTCCCTGATTTACATTCTGACATTTATCACATGGTGACATTTTTACTGCTGGCAGGTGATGTCAGTGGAAGGAGATACTGCTTTCTTTTTTGGCAGTTGGAAACTGCTGTAAATTTGCTGTTCTTTCCTACAATGCAACAAGGCTCCCACAGTGTGATGTCCTAAACATGGTCCTGACATCACACTGGGAGGGGGTTCACTACACTATCAGCCATACAGAGCACCTTGATGATCAGTTTGTGAAAAGGAAAAGCTTTCTCATGGGAAAGAGGGTATTTGCTACTGATTGGGATGAAGTTCAATTCTTGGATACCGTTTCCCTTTAAAGTGCACCTGAACTGAGGGATATGGTGGCAGCCATATTTATTTTAAACAATACCAGCTGCCTGGTATCCTGGTGATCTCTTTGGCTGCAGTAGTGTCTGAATCACACACCTGAAACCCGCATGTGGCTAATCCAGTTAGACTTCAATCAGAAACCTCTAATCTGCCTGCATATTCAGGGTCTATGGCTAAGGGTGCATACACACATCAGACCATAGTCTTTGGAAAATGAAAGATCACAGACCAATTTTACCCCTTCCATGTAGTATGAGAGCCATACGCTACACAGTCTATTGAATTGAGCTGAACTTCCCATCAGATAGAAATCTTTGCAAGATGATGTACACAAAGATGCTGTACACATGCAACAGATCAGTTCCTGCAAAAGATCCGTTCCTGCAAAATTCATTAAAGCGGATCCGAGATGAAAAACTAACTATAACAAGTAACTTGTCTATATATCTTATGTAAAGTTTAGATGGTTTACACAGCAAATCTAGCTGCAAACAGTTTTAATAGAATATGATTATTGATTCCTGTGATACAATGACAGCGGCCATGTTGTTTGTAAACGTTACACAGAGGCAGGCTTAACTGTATCTTGAGCCATCAGCCTAATCCCCTCTCCTCCTCCCTCCTCCCCTCTGCCTCTGAAATCAATGGCTAGTAACACCTCCCCTTCCTCCTGCCCAGACTGAGCTCCCATGAGCCCTTGCTACTGCCTTGGCTCTCTGAAAACCTGTGGGTGTGGCTTTTTTAGTTTATAGGGAATTAAAGTATTAAAACAAAAACAAAAAATATTTGGCTTGAGGAATGCCCTATAAACAATAGGAAAGGAACAAAATTATGCAATGTGTAAAAGTTCACCTCAGATCCACTTTAATAGTGTGTGATATCTGCAGATCCTCATGCACACCTTGTTTAACAGACATTAATCTGCAGATCAGATCCACCAGGATGGATCTTCAGATCTGCAGATGATTATCTGATCTGCAGATGAATGTCTGTTAAACAAGGTGTGTATGAGGATCTGCAGATATCGTCGACTATGAATGCATTTTGCAGGAACTGATCTTTTGCAGATACTGCTCTGTTGCATGTGTATAGCATCTTTGTGTGCAGCATCTTGCAAAGATTATCTGATGTGGGGAGTTCAGCTCAATAGAATAGACTGTAGGTATGGCTCTCATACTACATGGAAGGGGGAAAAATTGGTCTGTGATCTTTCATTTTCCAAAGACTGTGGTCTGATGTGTGTATGAGCCTTAAGAGTATTAGAAATGGGCATAATACGACAGCCAAGCAATCTACATTATTTAAAAGGAAATAAATGTCAGCCTTCATACCACTCTCAGCTCAGGTATACTTTAAAGGCTGATATTCCTCATGCAATTTTTACTTCAGATCCTATTCGTGGGATTGATCGGATCAATATTCAGATCTGACATTAATCAGCTGTGGATCAATAGGACATGCACACAGACCGATAGCCAGTGTTTTGATTGGTATTTGTAGCATGTCCAATCTGCTCCCGATCGAGAGAACTGAAATCTGTCACTGGCAGTCAGTAGGCTTACCAGGGCTGTGGCGTCAGTCTTGGAGTCAGAGTAATTTTGGGTACCTGGAGTTGGTGGTTTCATAAACGTTTGGAGTCAGATGATTTTTGTACCAACGTCCTGGGCTGTACAATACTTTTGCCTGATTCATTTTTTTTCTGAATTGAAATAGCAACTGAAGTAAAAATTGCATGGTGTATCAGCCCTTAGGCCTTTAACACTGTCTGTGTTTTGCGATGTGATTCCATGCGAACTGCAAAACGCAAGAACAGTGCAGAAATAAAGAGTTGCGTTCAATAGGTATTTGTGCGATGGCGATGTGATTTTCGCAGTCACATGGTATGCTGCATTTTGCCTCCAATTCCCGCTGTCCAAATGACATTGCAAAACTCAAATGCCATAAAATCACATTGCAAAATCGCAGACTCAATCTTATTGAAATGTTGCGTTTTTTGCAGTGTAAAAGAGCCCTTGAGGTGCCCATAGAGGATGTATGAGCATATCGACCAAGTGATAGACCTCTCTTTGGTCAAATCTGGTTGAAGAGAAATCTGTTGGATGCCATAAATCGCAGGCCAATTCCCGATCCGCATGAAAACTTTTGGGAATTGGTATCATGACGCTACCTTGTCACCCTGCTGTCCCCCTTAATATTCATGTACCCCCTGTGCCGCGTGCAATTATACTTTACCTGTCGCCATCGCCGCAGTCTCCCCACTCCTTTTGGATTCGTGGTGTCCGTTGATTTGCATTATAGAACGTGGGGCGTCATGTGCTATAATATAATGCGCCAGCAACCACGAGGAGCGCAAATCCGGAAGGAGTGAGGAGATGACGGCAGGCAAAGAGTAATTGCACGGGGCACATTTTTCACTTGAAGGGACAGCGGCTGGGGGTTTCCGTTGCATTTGTCATTCGCAATTATCACATGCTGTTAGCGCTTCGCTCCCAATTGAGCATGTCTGCCAGACATGTTGCAGCATATCCAATCGATACATGCGACCAATTTCGGCCCAAAATTGGTCGCATTGTCTATTGGGCATGCTTTTGGGAGAACTGATTTTCATCCGATTCCATAATAATCGAATCTGATGGTCGATTGGCCGCCCAATTGGTAGACGTATGGACACCTTTAGTCCTTTTTCTCTTTCCTGTGGAAATGGGTTTAGGGCCCGTTTCCACTTTGGCGAATTTGCATGAATTATCTGCATGCGAATTTCCATAGTGATGTATTTCAGTGGGCCTGTTTCCATTACAGGCAAAGTTCGCTTCCCCCTGCAGGTGAAAAAAGTCCGCCTCTGTGACAATTTTCCGCATGGTTTACATGTACGTGTTTTCACTTGTTGGAGTCAATAATAATGGCGATGGGAAAATTGAGAAGAGAAAAATGCTTACGAATGGGAATTTCGCGTGAAACACCTGCAAATTCGCATACGCCTATGAATCCGCATTTGTTTTTTCTATGTGGAGTCGCCTAGTTATAATGGAAAAGTAGCCTTACTCATGTTAGAAAACAAGATTAGCGTTTGAAAGATGGAAATTTAATTGGAATTCCTGAGACCATGGAGGTCGGGCCTCACCTGACCTTGTGTATGCTTTGCTTGGAGTGAGGCATTGTTTAGTTCAGGCATGGCTAGTTTCTGGCCTGTCTGTCAGCTTAGAAATTACCTGTGAAGTGAAACTCAGTGAGATCTTTAGCTTCTGCCCAGCCAGGTACCGTCAAGATGAGATGAGAAATTTGTTTGTGTCTTTTCTGACATTCTTTACTAGTGTGAGGTCTGAAGAGTTCTTGTTCAGCTGGATGAACTTGTTTCGTAGTTATTTTAAGTAGATTTTGGCTGGTAGAGTTTACACCCTTCTCCTGCGGAGGGTGATGATGGTGTACATAGATGGGTGCAGCACATCTTTCAACATTAGCAGTTGTGACTTGCAGGGTTCATTGTGACAACATATCTTCAGTCTTGTAATGTTCAAAAGCAAACCTGTATTCAGGACCTATATTTACTATATACGGTTGAGCTCACTAATTAATATGAGGTAATTTCCAGGCTTGGCAATTGGACCTTTATATTTTTTTTTTTCATCATATTTTTAGTTGTTTCTGTTAAGTAACCCTGTAATGACCACAAAAGTTGTAACATGCTTAAAGGGGAACTGAAGAGAGAGGTATATGGAGGCTGTCATGTTTATTTTCTTTTAGACAATACCAGTTGCCTGGCAGCCCTGCTGATCCTCTGCCTCTAATACTATTAGCCATAGCCCCTGAACAAGCATGCAGCAGATCAGGTGTTTCAGTGGTTCAGACTTCTAAGTCTGATCTGACAAGACTAGCTGCATGCTTGTTTCTGGTTTTAATCAGATACTACTGCAGAGAAATAGACCAGCAGGGCTGCCAGGCAACTGGTATTGATTAAAAGGAAATAAACAGGACAGCCTCCATATACCTCTCTCTTCAGTTCCCCTTTAATCTACACGTGGCCCAAGAGTTGGCGCATTCTATTTAGGAGAAGGAGGCTGCCACTGTCTGGATCAGCTCCATTCGACCTGCCGGATGGTTCGATAGAAGTGCAGATTATTGAAGGGGATATCGCCTTAAAGGGAAGGTTCAAGCAAAATAAAAAAATGAGTTTCACTGACCTGGGGCTTCTACCAGCTCCATGCAGCCATCATGTGCCCTTGTAGTCACTCACTGCTGCTCCAGTCCCCCGCTGACAGCTTTCCGACCTCGGAGGTCAGCGGCCGCATTGCGTACGTTTTTACGCATTCCCGCTAGTGCAAGAACATTAACACATACATTTTTATGCATTACTGGTTCAATGCGTACATTTTTACGCATTAAACCTGTAATGCGTAAAAATGTATGTGTTAATGTTCCTGCACTAGTGGGAATGCGTAAAAACGTACGCAATGCGGCCCGCCGACCTCCGAGGTCGGAAAGCTGCCAGCGGGGGACTGGAGCAGCAGTGAGTGACTACGAGGGCACATGATGGCTGCATGGAGCTGGTAGAAGCCCCAGGTCAGTGAAACTCATTTTTTTATTTTGCTTGGACCTTCCCTTTAATGCCAGTAAGGATGGAGGTGAAAGGCTTTCCCCTCTACCTAGAGCCACTGGTCACTGCAGGGTTACTATCTTTCAGAGCCTGCCTGTGAAATAAGCCAATTATCTAGAGATGTAGATAAATGGCGTATGCAAAGCAAGAGAAAAGAATCTCACAAGGCACCAGAGGGTGAAAGTACAACTTATGTCATCTTTATTACATAGATAGTAGTGGATAAAAATCACAAACAATGAGATACACAACGAGGCGAACAAGATAAAAATGAGGGGTAGGCTGCTATTAGGGCTCGTTACACTTTTTTTCAAGCGCAGGGGATTTTCAAAATAGCCCTAAAACGCTTGTGCAATGATTTCTCTACAAGAGAGTTCACCTCTGAGCAGTTCGTTTCCGCTCAGCAAAGTATAGCCTGTACCTTTTTTTTTTTTTTTCTTTTTTTTTTTTTTGAGGAGATTCTGCCTCAATAGAAGGTATAGGAAAAACGCAAATGCTAACACAATCGCTTTGTGCATCAATTGCGTTCACCTTTTTAAGAAAAAATACATTGTATTTATTATTTTCTGGGTCAGAGAGGTCACTTCATGACTTGCGTCAGTGAGTGAATTAAAAAAAAACCGCTCTGGAAAATCGCTTAGAAAAGCGCTTTTAACAAAAACACACCACCCACCCAAGCGCCGGGAAACGCAAAGAAAATTGCGGCAAACGCCCAATGCGATCGGAATGTGAACAAGGCCTCAGTATGTGAGGGCAGTTGGAGCCAGCAAAAAATGGGGGGTTAATGTAATCCATAAAAGTAAAAGGTTACGTAATATAATGATCAGAAAACCAGTGTCTATAGCAGGTATGATGGGCTCAGACGCAAAAAAATAAGCTGGTCAGCTGATCACGAATCACATAATGCATGTGCGCACTGCTTACCAGTTTGCGGCGCCCAGCTTCTTATCAAGTGAGGAGCCAAAAGCACTATTTTCTGTACAGATTCACACATAGAAGCTCCGCGCCTTAATGCTACAATGCAGATCGTTCAGAAACAGCCTTATCAGTCCGCCGACAGCGCGTATACGCGCGCTACTGTTGGCTAAAAGACCGCCCAGCGGGAGGGTCCGGCGGACCAGTCAGTGCCTTTTGTAGTGCGTGTGCGCACCTTAACCTCCCTAGCGTTCTGGATGAGCTGAGCTCATCCAGAGACGCTAGAGGGCACCGCTCAGGCCCTGCTGGGCCGATTTTGATGATTTTTTTTTTTTCAAACATGCAGCTAGCACTTTGCTAGCTGCGTGTTTGCCCCGATCGCCCCCGATCCGCCGCTACCCGACGTGAAAGTGGACCCATCCCAACCCCTCGTCCCCCCCCCCCCCCTCCCCCCGCAGACCCGGAAGTGGATCGGAAGTCCCTGTGACGTCACGACGTCGATGACGTCACTCCGTTTGTCGCCATGGTGACGGGGGAAGCCCTAAAGGAAATCCCGTTCAGAACGGGAGGGTGGGAGAGAGGGAGCAGAAAGGGGACAATTATGTAGCTAGCGCTAGGCTAGCTACATGATAAAAAAAAAAAAATCGGGCGAAAAAAAAAAAAAACAAGCAGAAAAAAACCCTCCCGCGGCCCAGCAGGTTAAGGAGCGGCTCATTATTATTTACCTCTAGGCTTTGTTTAATCCTAATGGGAAGCTCACCCTGGATTTATCCAAAGGTTTGCATCAGTACATCTTTGCCTGCACAGTAAGCCACAGCCGCATGATGCGCTCTGTTATTGCGCATGCGTAGCCATACTCGTGCAGCACGGCCTTATTCATGAACTTCAGAAGTATCCTGGGCAGCTGCAGTGCTCTCCAGGAGGATTCAAGAAGCCTCTCTTCATAGGCAAGTATCTTGTCAGCCTTTATATAACCCTGAGTTAAAGGGTGCTTTAAAGTGACCCTGAGGTGGGGCCACAGCAATACAATATACATACCTGG
This sequence comes from Hyperolius riggenbachi, assembly GCF_040937935.1. Classification (NCBI taxonomy): domain Eukaryota; kingdom Metazoa; phylum Chordata; class Amphibia; order Anura; family Hyperoliidae; genus Hyperolius; species Hyperolius riggenbachi. Next base: position 413,021,772 of record NC_090649.1, on the reverse strand, counting down.
GGCTTCCTTCAGCCTGATCGCTCCCACGCCGTCCTCTTCAGACTCCACGTTCGCCTGCAATTGTCCCCAGTAGGTCCTCCTGTCCGGAGCCAACTGCACATGCGTGGCCTAGCCATTTTTACGTCGCCGGCAGCACTCTGCACACGCACAGTACTACTGCGCAGTTGCAGAAAGCTCCCGGTGACGGGAGCAAGACAGGGAAGCGCACCTGGCCGGACTGCGCATGCGCCGACTGGATGATTTTCCAGGGCCAGTTGTGGCCAATCAGGCAGTCAGAAGAAAACAGCATGGGAGCGATCAGGCTGGTGGTAGCCCCGTGTATGTATATTTTATTGCTGTGGCCCAATCTCCGGTACACTTTAGACTACACATTGGCCTCAATGCACTAAGCTTTATCAAACACTTTATCGAATGTTTGTTTGATAATTTACCTCATGAGTAGAATTGAATTTTGAATTCTCTAAGGTGTTATAGATTTATTGAACATTTTATTGATAAAACATTTGATAAATCTCTATAACACCTTAGAGAATTCAAAATTCGACTTTACTCATGAGGTAAATTATCTAACATTCGATAAAGTGTTTGATAAAGCTTAATTGAGGCCATTCCTGGGGAATGGCGTACAGGGCAAAAATGTGACGAGTGTAGGGGTCACTGGCATAGAGGAGTATGACTTTCATACACTGTTTTGTTTTTGTTTGCTTTTTTGCTTTTTTAATACCTTGTAATACTATATCTTGTGACATGACTCATGACTTGTATCTATATCTTGTATCAACAGTGAAGTCTGGAGCACAGCCTTTACATAATCTTTGTGTACTTCCCATCCTGAAACCTTGTGTATTCTTGTGTCTAATGCTGGAGCTCCCTGATCAGAGGATAAGGGACTATGTAAAATTCCCGTTTTTTCGCTTTTGGATTTTAGTGCTGTAGTTTTCAGTAACTGACATATTTATTTGCCTGTCATTATTTGGCTGTCCTGCTGATCCTCTGCCTCTATACTTTTTAGCTATAGACCATGAACAAGCACACAGCAGATCAGGTGTTTCTGACATTATTGTCAGATCTGACAAGATTAGCTGCATGCTTGTTTCAGGTGTGTGATACAGACAGTACTGCAGCTAAATAGACCAGCAGGGCTGCCAAGCAACTGGTATTGTTTAAAAGGAAATAAATATGGCAGCCTCCATATACCTCTCACTCCAGTTGGCCTTTAAAGTGTATCAATTCTTTATTTTTATCTGGTAAACAAGTAATAAAGATAACCAGGCAATCCAAAAGTTAAAATCACTATTGCATTACTTGTTGATAAATGATCATTCCCCCAGTTTTCCTGACTCTTATTTGGTGCACACAAAATTTGGTACACACAAAGGAAGTTGCAGGGCAAGCTATGTTGTCCTTTTTTGCGTCTCTATTTTCCCCTCAGATATAACTAATGCAGCCCAATTGGCTGAAACCTCTTTTTCTCCTGTTTTCCCCTCCCACACCTCTGTTCCTCTCGGGCCAATATTTCTCATGCTGAGACAATGCACTTTCTATAGTGAAGGGCGGGCAAATCAGGCAGAGGAGAGTAAGGGCGGAAATGATCAGAATTGGCTTCAAAATGGCCATACTTAAAATGGGAAATGCTAAGAAGGATTTTCTTTCTTTCTTTTTTTTTTTTTTTTTTCTGTAGAAAAATCGCTAATATCAAAACGTGGACAGTGCAATACATATGGTATGTAAGTAGAGCAAGCATTTATCTACTTATATATATGAGGAATTTTTTTCTGAGATAGTATGGCTGACAGCTCCTCTTTAATGATCTAGCACAGGGGTAGGGAACCTATTGCTCAGGAGTCAGATGTGGCTCTTTTGTTGGCTGCATCTTCGGCCTCGTGCACACCAAAACCCACTAGCAGATTTGCAAAATGCTAGCAGATTTTTAAACGCTTTTTTTATTTTTATGAGGCGTTTTGCGGATTGCTGCTGCGGCTTTCAGTGTAGCATATTTCATATATTGTTACAGTAAAGCTGTTACTGAACAGCTTCTGTAACAAAACCGCCTGGCAAACCGCTCTGATCTGCCGTTTATCAGAGCGGTTTGCGTTTTTCCTATACTTAACATTGAGGCAGAAATGCCTCTGCAATCCAAAAAATGCCTCGCCCCGGGAGGATTCGTTTCTACAAAACGCCTCCCGCTCTGGTGTGACCTACCCCATTGAAATACATTACCCTAGAGTATCCGCAGCCGCAAGCGGCTGCAAAAACGCCTGAGAACCCGCTCGGTGTGCCCCAGCCCTAAGTGGTGCACCAGGAGTAAAATGTTCAAAGTTGGCACGCTACTGCTGTAGCATGCGCTACTAACTTACTCGCACTACCCCAAAACTAACGGCCGCTCCAGTTGTACTTGTATTTAGTTTGAAACATAATGTATGGTGTGGAGATATATTGAGGTGCTGATGATATTAAGGATAACAGGAACATATTCTTTCATTTTTTCTGCCAGAAGGGAGCAGGTTACCTTGAGTTGCTTGGGGCAAGGAAATGGGTGATTGTCTTGACCATATGAGGTGCTTTGAGTCTGTATGCAGTTCCTCTGAGAGTGCTAATGGGATTATCTGCCTGGCTTTTGAACTCAGGAGACGGCCCATTGTCTCAATACACAAAGCAAGAGGACCAGAGCCTGGAGACTAACACAGGAACGTTTGAAATGTACATGACAGGCTATTAGAAATGGGTGAAGTCCTGTTGATACCATTTTTACCTGTGGAAATTAAATCATTAGTGGAGGTGCAAAACTATACCTGTAAATTACATCTAATAAAACGGAGACAGGAAAAAGCCTTAATCAAGTTTTCACCTGGAGTTGAAGACTCACTTCACAATCTTTGATGTATAGACTTTTACCTGGAAATGGAATATGTCTGAGATTTAATTAAAACCTAGTTCCTCCCCTCCCCAAGGAAGTTGCAGCCTCCAGGCGTAGCTCAGAGTATAAAAAGCAGAGGCAAATGTCTAGTGACCGTCTTCTCTCGGAGGTAGCGAATAGCTAGGGAGGATCGCGACTCCTGGTCGAAACGGCGTCCTCCCGTCAAACAACGTTCTAACCTAAGCTGGTAACGTTCTTTTTTCCCCCGTTTATTTTTACGCAAATATCCGTGTGTGTTATCTTTGTAACTCTTAATTGTGTAACTTTTTTACTTTGTCTTTTTGTAATCTTTTTGTATATATTAAGTTCTGCATTGTTCTACGTTTTTCTAGAATATTAAATTATTATTTAATAAGTTTGACTTCTGCCGTACTAAACTAACACTCATAGCCTAGAAGAGACTGAAGTGTAACCGTGTATAAGTTCATGCCTAATTGTACGCTTGAGCAACACTACCGTATGAAATTGTAATTGCATTGTGTGTGGGGGCATTTGTCATACGTTGGCCTAAGCGCGCAGCTGACCCAACGTACGAACAACGCCAGTGCGAGTAGCGACAGCAGAGTGGCTAACAGTATCATTCGGAACGACTGTTAGTGGGTCTTTGCTTCACGACAGTGTAAGATTGCAACTGTGTGTGTGTGTGGGTGTGTGGCGTTCCCGTATTTGGCCTAAGCGCAACGCTGACCCAAATACGAAAACGCGGAGTGCGCGCTGAGGACTCGACAGCAGAGTGGAAGTGTCTAGCGAACCGCTAGTGGTGGCAGTGAGAGGTGTTCTGAGGGGTCCCAGCCTTGTTTTAGCTTGACTAAGGCTGCTTCCCCTCTCAGTCTGGTCAAACCCGCAGTCGGGAACCGTATACACAGGCGTGCCGCGGGCCGGTTCCTGACATATGGCTCTCACAGAATTACATTTTAAAATATGTAGCATTTATGGCTCTCAGTCAAAAAGGTTCCTGACCCCTGATATAGCATGTAGGATCTTTAACCGACCAGTGGCCAAGTCCATTGCTTCTCACCCCACCCAGAGAAGCCATTTTGTTGTTCCCAGCACTCTTCCCTTCTTCATAGGCACAGAAAATGGTGCTTGGCTGTCGGGCAAAGACACGTCTGTACTCATCAGGTTCCCCACAGTGTCTAGTTCATTACTTGCATCAACACAAATAGAGGGGAAATTGCGCTTGTGTACGCGCCTTGAAATGTACCCAAAATCACAAGAAGAAGTCGGCACACCATCCACTCCTTTATGGGTGCTTGACGAAATGACATAGGCAATGTCACATATCAAAGTCCAAAATTGCAAGGATCGTCAGCACACCATTAATCAAAAGCACATAAAATTTATTGTGCCAGTTTCCACAAGATGGACCAACCATTGTTTCGGGGCCACGCAGGGTCCCCCTTTATCAAGGCATGTGGTTACCATTGCTTTTGATTAATGGTGTGCTGACGATCCTTGCAATTTTGAAATGTACCCAAGGTGGATGAAAATAAGTCACTTCAGTTGTCCTTTATGTTCTCTCACAAGCACAGTGGCCGATAACGTGGAAAGGGGTTTTTCTTGTACTGCTGTGGTGCAGGATCATACCCGGCAGCTAAGGGATGGTAACAATGCCATCATTTATCTCAGGAGAAAGTTGAGCAGTTTATCACTTGTTTGTAAGATATATTATGAATTGGCTTTAGTCAAACAAAAGGTATTTGTAGTCCTTTTATACGTAATCCGGCTTTCATAAGTGTCTCTGTATAAGCACATTAGTACATCTGTAAGCCTGAAATTATTCATGAATTATTCATTGTGCTGCTTTTTTTTGGCAAATAGTTTGTGCCGATTTGGAAACCTTTATCTCAATTCAGATCTCTTAGGAAATGATTAAACTGAAATGTTATTGGTAGCCTGTTAGAACCTATTACTGCTGTTCAGACATCCGCTGCTGCACTGACTGCAGCAAGTGACCAGAACGTGTTTGCATTCAGTGCTTTGCATACCACCTGCTTTGTAAGGAACCTCACTGCTACCATGCCTGTGCGGGGACTGTGCAGGGCCTCTTCTCACTCTGGACTCTACAAAATCTGCCATACATATTGCCTTATCTGCTGGTGTGCTCTGACCTTTTCACTTCAGTTCAGCAGTCAAATTACCATTGGTTTTATTCAGGGCTGTGGAGTTGGAGTCGAAGTAATTTTGGGCACCCAGAGTCGCAGTTGGAGACTGAGTCGTGGTTTCATAAACTGAGGAGTCGGGTCGGGTGATTTTTTTTGTACAAAATCCACAGCCCTGTTAAATATTAGACGTCGGGAGTCTGGGCCATTTTGGTTAACCGTTGTCTGAGTTGTGGTTTCATAAACAGAGGAGTTGGAGTCGGAAGATTTTTGTACGGACTCCACAGCCCTGGTTTTATTGTAGGACAGCTGCTGTTGAAGCCAGTTTTTTTTAATACAGCAAAAGTCAAACTTATTTAAATAACTAATATTCCAGGAAAACGTGAAACAGTGCTGAAAGTAATATACACAACAGATTACAAAAAACAAAATAAAAAGTTACAAAATTAAGAGTTTACAAAGATACACACAAAGCGATTTGCTTACCAAAATAACAGGGATCCAGATAGAAGAACCTTGGACTTTGGTGGACGGACACAGTCTGGTTGGACCAGGAGCCCACTTAGCTTGGGCCGGGAGTCCAGCTGCAGCTACCGTCAGGAGGGGACTGATTTTTAGGGATCTGTCCCCTGCTTTTTATAATGGAATATTTCCCTTGAGGCTGCAAGCCTGTTTGGACGGGGGGGAACTAGTTTTAATTACATCCTCAGACATAATTTGATTCCCAGAGATCTAACATCCACATGTGAAAAGTGTATTATAGCACACACACAACAAAAGACTTCCTTAACATCCAATTTCCCCAGGTTAAAGTGTATTTTAGCACATACATGAAAAGACTTCCCTAGTCCAAGTTACAGGTGACAAACCCATTGTTGACAGTATTTCCTAGCCTATCAAAGGTAAGGATACAGCTGCTATTGGCCTGAATTGGCCTCCTAATTAGAGGCTAGGTAGACAGTCCCTAATTGCATGGATTTCCCATCTCCCAATTAGGAGCAGACAATGGCCCTTCGAATGCAGGGTCAATTTACATGATATAACAAACTCCAGGAAGATGCCAGCCTTCAAAGCCAGACTGGCTAGCAGACAATCCCATATGATACAGTGGTACACAGCAGACATAAAAATGGGAAAATGAAAATATACTACTGTATTATCCTTAACCTCACAACCAGCCGCTATATTCCTGACATGCCCCCTCTTCCAGATGGTGCTGGCAAATGATTCTAACGAATCATCCTGCCAAAGCCTACATTGACTGCCTGGCCGGGTGGGGTAATCCTTTAGCATCCTCTCGAGGATTCCCCACCTGGCCATTAGCTCCAAGCTACATGACTTGAAAGCTAGGTCAGGTTGCTGCAATGTGTCGTTGCCCCTGGCAACCTGACGTAACCAACCAGGGGAATGAGGGTCAGGGACGACCGTGAATTCGCGACCATAGAGACAGTGCTGCAGCTGGGGACGGGTTCCGACCGTCACTACCCGCACTTTCTCTATAGTGGCAGGAGCTATCTCTCGGTCCCTTTGGGGAACGATTATCTGCTGGTCTGCCTCCTCCACTTCGGACAGCTCAAAAGGAATAACTTCCCAGAACCCTCTCAGCCCGCCCCTCCCAGCTGGTGACCTGCTTGCCAGACCCCTGAGCTTTTCCAGGCTGCTGTCAAATCGAACAGCCCCAGAGAGCTCCGTGCTGCCTGTCACACATTCCAGGAAGGCTGCCGATGGAGAGGCTCCTGGGCCCTCAGGGCCAGGTTCCGAAGTGGAGGTTGCTGACCCAGCAACATTCGTCACTTCAGTGGACAGTCCCTGTGCTGTAGACTCGTATGCGCTGCGGGTTACCACGGCAGCTGAGGGGAGCGCCCACATTACACATATCATAAACCACATCACCTTTGGTCTTGAAAACATCTGAAGGGGGAAGATCTGGCCTGGTGCCGTCTGCCCCTTCAGTGGGCAATCCATCTGCTGCAGCCCAGCGAGCACTGCTGGTTACTCCTGCAGCTGACGGAGTGTCCACCTGACACACAGCATTATGAAGCACAACACATATGACATTAGCATTATCTGTTTTACACATATTGACATTTGGAACATCACATTCCACATCAACATTATCTGCCGCATTATACACAGTGCTACTCAGCACTTCACAAGTAGCATCAACAGTTCTTGCATCGATCGCCTCGATAGTCCGTGCGTCATAAATGACATCATCAGTTTCTGCCTTCTTTGTATAAGCATGTCCCACTCCAGGCCTAGGCACTGGAGAATCACTAGGGTTGGCTCCTAGTATACAGTCTGTAGCCCCGGGAGGCCCACCAGCACCCCCCACTTGCACAGAGTTATCACACAGTACCTTGCAAGAGTCCTGAACTTCTGCTGGGGAGGCGGGCTCCACAGGGGGTTGGATTAGGCTCATACCGGGCTACTAACCGTCCCAGGTCAGTACCCAGCAAAAAGTTGGTGGGGATTTTGTCAGTTACCCCAACTTCTTTCAATCCGCTGCCGGCCCCCCAATATAGGTGGACCAAGGCGGTGGGTATGGCTGGGGCGACACCCCCGATTCCTCTGACAGCAATCATTTTCCCAGGTATGTACTGCTCCGGGTTCACAAGCTGGGGATGTATGAGAGTCACTTCTGCTGCTGTGTCTCTCAGCCCAGTGGCAACTGTACCCCCAACCGTGACAAGCTGCAGATTCTCTGCATAGCCCGTGGCATTCCTGGTAGCACACAAAGCAGTTGGGACTTCACTGGGTTTTGAGGCCTCACTGGATTTTGGGGCCTCCCTCTTCCTCTCTGGGCAAGTCGTGCTGATATGACCCACCCTGTCACATACCAAGCATTTCCGAGTGTCAGTGGTTGGTTGCCTGAATCCAGGAGACAGCGGTGCTTGCCTCCTCTGGGTGCTGGGTGACACAGGTTTAGCAATCTGTTCTCCCCGCCAGCTGGGAGTAGTAGTCCTCCGGGACTCGGGTGCTCTATGGGCGATGCAGGAATCGGCCATTTCCGAAGCCTCATCCACTGTCTTTGGTTCTCGATCCAGCACAAACAGCTGGACATCAACAGGACAGGTGTGTAGGAACTGGTCTTTTATCATCAGCTCCTGCAGGGCGTCCAAGGTTTTGACTGACAGTCCTTTTTAACCACTGCTGGAAGGCAGTGCGCAGGTTGCACGCATGATCCAGGTAACTGTCATTAGGACCTCGCTGCACTGTCCTGAAACGTTTGCGATACGCCTCTGGCGTGAGGTGGTATCGCGCAATGATGGCTTCCTTAATTGCCTCAAAGTCTGTTTCTTCATTCTGGGGGGGACTCACAAACGCCTCTAGAGCCTTGCCTCTCATCCCTGGTGTGAGGTATCTTGCCCACTGCTCACGGGGCACCCCATACTGCCGACAAGTCCTTTCAAACCCCTGTAGGAAAGTGTCTATGTCAGAGTCCTTGTCCATAGCAGGGAACTTATCCAGGGGGATTCTGTGGACTCGCTCACCTTCGCTTTCTGCGGGTCCAGCAGACCGGTTCTGCTGCTGAAGTTTAGCCAGCTCCAGCTGGTGTCGCTGTGCAGCTTGTTCCCTCTGGGCTTGTCGTATTTCCCTCTCTGCTTGCCGATGTTCCAGTATCAGCTTTAGGCGCAGTTCGGGCTCAGCCGAACCTAGTAGCTGTAGGTCAGCTTCCAGAGATGTCATCTCCGTGTTCGGTGGATCATCCAGGACATAGTCTCCACTCGCATCCTGTGGCGGGAGCGATTCCTCCTCTGGCGTGTCGTGAGCTGCATCCGCTGGCGTTGAAGCACGGGCTTGCTCTGCCTCATCATACTCCTCGAGGGCACGAACTAACTGCTCCTTAGTCTGGCCGCTCACAGTCTCGATGCCTTTGTGCTCACACAGGTTGAGTAGTATCTCTTTGCTTTGCCTTGCATAGCTGGATGCTTTCTGAGCCATCGTGTTGCAAAATAAAAAGGAAAAAAAAGGGGGAGGGAAAGCAAAATACCAAGTGTGTATCTTTGAGAGAAAAAAAATAAGTATATAGATTCTGCAGTAGACTTGTGTAGGCTAGTCGCTTCTAGCAAGCTTACAGCCTTTAGTACTCAGAATAGCGAGTTAAACTGCGTACTAATGTACTAAACGTTCCCACCACTGCCAGCCAATTATGTCAGGAACCGGCCCGCGGCACGCCTGCGTATACGGTTCCCGACTGCGGGTTTGACCAGATCAAGCGGGGAGCAGCCTT